>NC_136065.1:1995538854-1996838854 GCF_964261635.1 Lissotriton helveticus | reverse complement strand
TAAAGAATTTAGAGCAGTATTTACCTAGACTGGTGTGGAAACCAAACCCTGGCCACGGGTCAGTTAAGAACAGGAAACCCTCAAGGAAGGATACCCTTCAAAGGACAGCAGGTGCAGAACGGACACTCAGGACAGGACAGGATACCCTCAGATTAGGAATCAGGACAGGACTCTCAGGACAGGACAGCAAACCCTCAGGACAGGACCGCTCAGGACAGGACCGCACCCGCAGTTTGGAAGCAACGCCTGCGCTCCACCCTCTCTGCAGCTATCGATCAAGACCCCGATTGGGTCAGCGAACTCCCAGCAAAGTGCTTCGCCAGCACTTTAAGATTCAGTAGAACCTTAGTCTATGGTCAATTTCGGACAGAGTGCTCTGCAGCGCTCTATATCTTCAGTCACCTATTGAGTGCGATGGGTCAGTGACAGGTCAGCTAAACCAGACAAGTCGGACAATTCCCTAGGTGAACCCAGGGTAGATATACTCTTTTGGGACAGGGTACCACCCCCCAAATGTTGCAAAGTGTCAGAATCCCCAATTTCGATTGGTCCTAAGATAGGATTTGGGTAACACACCAATCATAACACACTATTTGGATGCTTCATTTACATATCTGGGTACCGCCTAGCGAGATTGGGGTTCCCATGAGAAACTGCAGAGAAATACAATGACAATTTTACAATGTATCGGAGCAGGAACACATGACTTCGTCCAGCCGAGTTTGCAGGTCAGTTCTCAGGAGCATCTTGCCCATCACTGCCAGCTGGCTAAGTTCCATCAGCCAAGGTTGTCAGGTCCCCGGAAAGTCGCATATGCGCAGAAGGGACCTCCAATATGGCTTTCGGTACAGACAGACCCCCATTCCACGCAGTACATGAAAAGCAAGCGAAAACAAATGAATACATAGAAATAACATTATGAAAACACATCATTGGGTTTGTACTTTCAACTTATCATCATAAAATATACTTATGCAGTCTAAATGTTAGCTACACATACACAGGAACAAGAGCGAACTGCACGAGCAGTACAAGCTATGTATTACGCATGCGCATTATTTTCCCTCCAATTCTGCAGATACGTCAGGACACGTGAGTGTGGCTGACGCATGCGCAGTAACTAAATACAAGCGGCGGCCATGTTTTAAGGACACGGATTAAATGCATTAGAAATACACATAGGCAAGCTTCAAATCCTTGCTTAGACTTAGGATGAACGTTAGTAAAACATACAATTATTACCTTGTTACACACAAACGAGGTTCATGAATACAGCAAGTCGCAAAATATGCGAAGCTTTGCTTCATCAATCCCCTCTTTGATGATATTTACTATCATCACAAAATATAATGGAACCAGATGCCAACTTTCTCTCATACTTTATACAGCTCTATCTCTTCCAGCAATCGTTCCAGCTTTTCCCTTTCAGTCTTGGTAGGATGAGAATTCTTCACCTTTTTATAAATCTGATTATTCACCTCTTCTAATTCGAGCTCATCCACACTTCGTTTCACCCCTCTTGCATTCACTTCATGCTCTCTGGTGCGCTTACGGCATTTACAACAGACAAATATGAAAAATAGGATGAGACCTATAATTCCAATTGGCATCAGTACCTTGAACAATAAGCTTTTACCTAAGCTAGCAAACCAATGACCTATATTTGAGAGACCATCTACCAGTCTCTTCCAGGCACTATCAACCTCGAGTGGTTTGAGTTCCTTTGCCAAATTAGTAATGTTTTTCACATATCTTTTGATCTGTACACTTTTATCCGGAATATAAGTGCAACAATGTTGCGCCTTCAACATCCGGCAGACCCCGCCCTCTTTCGCTAATAAGGTGTCAAGAGCAAGTCTGTTCTGCAAAACCATTGATCTAATCGCAACCATTTCGGTATTGACCAGCAGAAATCCATGAGCTGTCTCAGTAGACAATACATCCACTATAGTGGATAGTTTACAAATTCTGTGAGTGTTCAGAACCACTCCCACTCCAGGTATCAGTGCACTGAAAATACTACCCATAATTTCACCTATACTTTCTCTTTTACTACGCACTAAGCCATTAGTATTTTCACTGCTTCCAGCATTTCCATTCACATGGTATATTTTCGGGAAGACAATGCCAAAATAGCAGCTTCCATACCAGTGATCCGGCAATTTGAAATAAGCCTTGTCCCCACAAATATAATAAATTCCAGAAAACACAGGCTCTGACCCATTTTTGAAACCCCAACCTCCAATTACCTTGTAATTATGTTCGCATTCACTGGAACCAATGAAAATGTTATTATAATAGCTAGTCTTCTCGCAGTGAAGACATAGCTTGCCTTTCTTTTCAAAATCCAGCAACAGAGCAGGACCCGCCCCACCAGTTGAGGTGCCTTCCATGTTCTCTGCCCACCTTGGTTTTCTCTGACTTTCGTCATTTGCCTTCTTTTGTATTTTAATTCTCCTTTTCTCTGCCATGTTCAGGAACATCTTTTCCTGCTCACGCAAAGAACAAGTCAAGTTATCTCTGTGTGCGTCAGCTATGTCGATATTACCTATAGTCAGAAAGTAGTCTCCCATATATCTTATTGTGTCACTTTTGGTATGTACAGGATTCAAGTTCCCACGTATAGGAAGTTCAGAAAAGATCACGTCATTGTTAGAGTAATAATACTGTAACGGTCCTCTTTTGTAAAATAAACTAGCTAAAATGCTACAGGAGATTCCATATGTCAGCGGCAAGTGATGGTATGTCACGCCTTCAGCTACAGAGGTAGGTAGCTTCATGCAGACATAGCAATCTTCAATTTCCATAGTCTCTACATAGTGTATTAACAAATTTGCGAAAACATTTAAGTGTGTCTTGTTCTTAACTCCATGATAATGTAGTCCTCCCTCATCTGATGCTTCTAAGTCTTGTTTTGTTTGTCTCAGTGCTCTCTCATGTCTTGCTACACTCTGTGTTGTCAGCTCCTCACTGTCAGTATTTACAATTTCAGTAGGGACAATGTTAGTATCTTTACTCACAGCAAAGGGAATGAAAATTGTTAGTCCTATCCAAAGTAATATCAGGACAACTACACTACAGACACATACCTTGCAGCATGTTTTGAAACGACTGCAACTAGGGCTACCATTCACGTTTGAATCAGACATTTCGGCTTCAGAAGAAGTTTCTCGACCCCTCTTTGTGACTTTTACACCAGTATCTTACTTTGTGCAAATTCACGGTGGCTCTTCTTCCTCTTCGTCAGAGTACTCAGGGACGGGCTCTCCGTCGCTTACGTCAGTTATATCAAGATCTTCAAGTTCTTCCAACACAAGTGTCCATTCAGGTGACTTGTACTTCTTGTTTTGTCTTTTTATTCGTTCACTCCTTCTTTTGGAAGTACCTTCTTGTTGCTCTGCGAGCACTTCTCCTTTCTTCTGCACGTTTTTCTTCCACCGTCTTTATCCTTAGTCTCAATTTCTTTACGAATCTAGGCTCAAGATGCTTTCTTTTCTTAAGTCTTTTGATTGGTACTTGGACTTCGTTTCCTTCCCTTGCCCTTTTGTTCTCCTTCACGTTTGGCAATTCTGTTTCAGTCTCTTCTTCTTCTATCTGACTAATTCCAGGTCTCGTATCTGTTTCTTCTGCCTGGATACTAATCTGGCCTTGTTCAGGTGAATTTTGTTTTTGCTTTTCAAATGTCTCTGTTTCTGTTTCCTGAACACGTTCTCCTAATTCTATCTGATCCTGTTCAAGCACTTCGATCTCTGGACTTTCTTCTGCTCGAACTATTACACTATGTCTAGTCTGTCCCTTCCCGATATCAGGAGTCAGTGGAGGAGTATCAAACGCTGGCTCTGTATCCTTCACTTGTTCAGTATCGGGCACTTGTTCAGTATTATTCACTTGTTCTGTATCAATCACGTGCTCTGTCCCTGTCTGACCTTCTCCTTCCTCAGTTTTGATGTGAATCTCAAGATTCTGAGGTTCTTCGCCTGTGCCTTGCTTTTCCTGACTAGTCCACTCTCTACCTTCCCAAAGTCTCTCACTTGTTCGAATAGGGTCTTCCGTGAGGTCAATCAATGGAATCCACTCTTCTGGCCATATGCTTGGCAGCTCGTCTTCAGCTACTTCTGGCTCAGCTTCTTGGACCCTTTCAGCAGGCTGGACTCTTGGTAGTTCGTCATCAACTATTCTTGGGCCAACGTCTGCTGATTCTGCAGCTCGACTGGTACTGGGCTGTACGTCGTCAGCTACTTCCGGTCTGGCTCCTGCAGAGTCCTCTGCTGGATGTCCTTCTGCTTCAGGCACCTCGTCTGGTGGTACCTTCTGGGTGTGGCTGGCGTGTACCCAGCGTGGAACTCCTGCACACTTTACTGCTGTGGTGGTTACCAGGATCACCTGACGTTTTTCTCCCCACCTTGGCTCCAGGCAGCTCTTCCGAGTATGCTTCTTTATCTTCACCCAGTCCCCTGGGACCAGTTTGTGGAGAGGAGTCGTTGGATTGAGGATGGCGTCTTCTCCGATCTGGCGAGAGATAGAACGCACTTGGTCACCCAATCTCTTGCAGTATTCAAGCACCAAATCATCAGTAATACTCAACAGTTTGCTTCCTGGCACCCATGCTTGTCTCATCACTCTTCCCATAATGATTTCATGAGGACTTAGGCCTGTCTTGCGATCAGGAACACTTCTGAGTCCCATCAGGACCAGGGGCAGGGCCTTCACCCAGGTCAATTTAGATGCATCACACAGTTTTGCTAGTCTGTTTTTGATAGTTCCATGTATTTGTTCCACTACTCCAGAAGCCTCTGGACGGTAGGCACAGTGAAGCTTTTGGGAAATTCCAAAGGCTTTACAGAGTTCGTCGATCACTGCATTCTGAAAATGTGAGCCTTGATCTGAATCAATAGTGACTGGAACCCCGAACCTAGGTATCAGTTCTTTCAACAAACACTTAGCTACTGTTTTTGCGTCATTTTGGGGAGTAGGGAAAGCTTCCACCCACTTTGAAAATAAACAGACCATGACAAGGACATACCGCTTCCCTTCACAACGGGGCATGGTGATGAAATCAACCTGTATTCTCACAAAAGGACCCCCGGACCTCCCAATTTTGCCCAGTTCCACCAAAGTTTTCTTCCCTGGGTTCATCTTTTGACATGACAGGCACCTCTGGCAGAGGGACTCTGCTACTTTCCTGAACTTTTTACTGTACCAAGTCTGTTGGAACACTAGAATCATGGCATCCCTACCAATGTGTGATCCTTCATGTATCAACCTCGCCATGGTGCTAAGTAGGTGTCTAGGCAACACAGGTATACCAGTTGGACCTAAGATGACACCATCCACACGTCTTGGTCTACACCCATCGTCCTTCCACTTCTCTCTTTCTTGCCAAGGTGCCGCCTGCTGCCACTCTTTCACTTCATCCCATGTAGGCACTTCTTCAAACACCTGAAGTTGGCAGCTGGTTCCTGGCCCCCCTCGTTTTGGATTTACGATATACCGATCTCTGGCGCACCATTGGGCCACTCGATCAGCATAATCGTTTCCCAGTGATACTTTGTCCATGCTCTTCTTATGAGCAACACATTTTACCACTGCCAGTTCCTTTGGTAACTGGATTGCCTCTAAAAGGTCCTGAACAACTTTTCCATTTCGAATAGGGGTACCTGATGAAGTCAGGAACTCCCTTTGTAGCCACAATTGGCCAAAGTCATGCACAACCCCATAACAGTACTGACTGTCAGTATACACTGTTATGCGTAGGTTTTTCCCAATTTGGCAAGTTTTTATCATAGCAATCAATTCGGCTACTTGTGCAGACTTTATGTGATACAGGTAACCTGCTTCTTCAATTTTCTCTAAGGAGACTACCGCATAGGCAGCACTCAGGCCTCCTTGTTCATGCCTTAGACATGAACCATCTACAAACAATTCTTTGTCATGCTCAGGCAATGGCATTTCTTTTATGTCCGGGCGTGGCTTGGTGTTGAATTCCGTTAGATCAATACAATCATGCTCATCATCCACCCCCCCTTCCATGTCCTTTGGGTCGGGGAGTAAGGTGGCTGGGTTCAGAATACTGCACCGAACAATGTTTACATTTGCAGCACCCACAAGAATCCTCTCGTATTTAGTCAGCCGACTAGGGGTGAGATACTGAGTTTTTGTTCTGGTCAGCAAAATTACCACTCCATGTGGAACATACACAGTTACCGGATGTCCCATGACAATGGACTCACTCTGCTCTAAACTTGCGCAGGTAGCAGCTACTGCTTTCAGACAACCTGGTAATCCAGCAGCCACTGGATCCAAGGTGGCAGAGAAATATGCCACTGGCCTTCTGGTTGTGCCATGTTCTTGAGTTAGGACAGACAACGCGCAATTATCGCGAGTGTCACAGAATAGGGCAAACTCCTTGGAATAGTCTGGCATTCCTAATGCAGGGGCTGTACACAGACAATCTCGCAGTTTGGTGAAGGCTGTTAAGCTTTCATCATCCCATTCTACAATATCTGGAGTTCCTCTCTTGGTCATTTTTATCAAGGGCCTAGCTAGGACTGCAAATCCCAGAATCCATTGCCTGCAGTATCCTATCACACCCAGGAACATTCTGATCTCTTTCTGAGTACGGGGCAACTGCATCTTTTGAATTATTCTCACTCTTTCGGATGTCACTTTCCTGACACCTTTTTCTATCTGGTGTCCCAGATATTTTACCGATTTTGCACAAAACTGTAACTTATCAGGGGCCACTTTATGTCCCTTTTCACACAGGTGATTCAATAGGGCAATAGTGTCAATTACACAATCCTTATGACTTTTAGACGCCACCAAGAGGTCGTCTATGTATTGCACTAAGACAGAGTTCCCAGGTAAGACCAAAGTTTCCAAACATTTTTTCAAGATCTGATTAAAGATAGAGGGGCTCTCTGTGTACCCTTGAGGGACCCTGTTCCAGCAATACACGTGACCATTGAAGGCAAATGAGAAAAGAAATTTGCTATCTGGATGCAAGGGAATGGAAAAGAATGCATGACATAGGTCTATCACGGTGAACCACTCAGCATCCCAGGGAATCTGATACAGAATCACTGCTGGGTTCGGGACAATCGGGCAACAGGGAACTACTATCTTGTTGACTTTTCGTAGATCCTGCACTACTCTGTACTTGCCACTAGGCTTCTTAATGCCCATTATCGGGGAGTTACATGGGCTACTCATTACCTCCTGTATGATGTTCCCTTCTAGCAATTTCTGTATTTCCACAGTAACACCAGCTTTCACTTCTGCATTCATTCTGTAGGGTTTAGTATTGGGGTATACTGCATTGTCCTTTATGGCTATCTGTATGGGGTCCACGTTTTTCATTAACCCTACATCTTTCCCAGTAAAGTCCCACACCTCTGGCTTCACTGCTTCTTGGAGTTCTTTGGGTAAATCCTGCATGGTCATTCGTTTAATTTCTGAGTCAGGGCGGACCAACATTAATTTATAAATGCCGTCTTCATCTGGGGTCTGAATTTCAACACCCTTTGGTGTGCAAAAGATGGTACAGTTCATTTTGCACAGCAAATCACGTCCCAGCAAGTTCACTGGACTGGTGTCGCAAACGACAAATCTATGCATTTCCTTAAAGTTTCCAATTGATATTTCCATGGGCTTGGTAACGGGAGTACTAATCAATTGATTAGATACACCCACTACTTGGATGGCTTCTCCCGAGAGGGGTAGGTTTGGAACGTCCACTGTTCTCACAGTAGAACGGGTAGCGCCAGTGTCCAACAGAAAGGTGACATCATTTCCGTCAACCTTCCCTTCAATGTATGGTCCGGACTGGTCTACCGGCAAGGAGGCGCCAAGTACGCACTCCTCGTCCTCCCCTCTCAGGCCCCGTCAGTACTGGTCATCACAAAGGAAGGTATCATTTAAAAGATACTGCGAAGTTGCTGCATTTCTGTTCTCATTGCTTTCCCAGACTTCTATCTCATCTCCCTCTGCCTGTTTTCCCCTGTATACTTGCTTTGGTGCTCGGGGCACCTGAACTGTTTTTACCTGTGGTTGAGTCTTTCTTCGTCTTTCTTTCTGCGTCTGTGGAGTTAAATCAGGTGTTTTGGGGTTATCATCTGGCAAATAAGGACACTCGTTACGCCAGTGTCCAATTTCGCCGCACTGATGGCAGGGAAATTTCTTCATAGCCTCTTCCCTGCTCATTTTGGGCCGGGGCTTACCTCCTCCCCCTCCTCCAGGACCTTTGTTCTTAGCATTTTTGACCATGTTACTCAACTGCTTTTCCTGCTGTTCTGCGAGCTTCACCTGAGCCCACATGACTTTCTCTTTGAGAGCCTTTTTCTTTTCTGCCATCTCGTCCTCGCAGTACTTTGCGTACCGCAGGACCTCGTCTACCTTTTTGGAGTGCCAACAGATTTTGTTATCTTTTATCCACTGACAAATTTCAGGTCTTAAACCGTTTACAAACCTGTAAATAAAGTGCGTCATATCCTTCATCTCGATGTTATCTATACCACTGTAGGTTTTGAACACCTGCAACAGCCTTTCATAATAGGAGTGCACTGTCTCATCCCTTTCCTGCGTTGTTCTATCTATCCTGGTCCAATCAGTTTCCTTTGCGGGTACCTTTTCTTTCAAGTGCTGAATTACCTGCTCATACTTTCTCATGACTTCCTTCGAAGGTTCCCCTGTTTCTTTATCTCTTGTGTACTTCTCACTAGGCCAGGCTATGGCTATTTTACACTCGGTCCATAGATCGACCGGGACCACAATGTCGAAAAACCCATCCAGGTCTTTCCACAGGCATTTTTGCACCTTTACGAACCTTTCCACTTGCCGGTACCATTCAACCTGTTTCTCGCGCAGTTTCGGAAAATCGTTAGTAAAGGACACAATATCCTGTCTGGACCATGGAACGTGCACATACCTCCCACCCGGTACTTCCCGCATGGGGCATAACGTTTCGGGCTTATCTACTTCTCTCAGAGGAAACTCAGGGGTCGCTTGTCTGGATCGGGCCTCATCTTTCTTTCGTGCCCACCTCGTTTTCCATCTTTCCACGTCTCCCCATTTTTGCAAAACTGCAAGTAACTCTTTAATCTGCAGCTTCCTCCCTGACACATTCAAGTTCTCTAAATCCTTGTCCGAGAACTCAGCTCGGTATGGTTTCTGCAAGGGCTTTGATCTCGATATATCTATTCCCATACTAGCTGCGGTGTCTGTCAGTTTCTCGTGGAGCACCCTAGTACTCCGGGTAAGGCTTTTACACATAAACAGCAACTCCTCTTCAGAATAGGTATTCAATCTGTCTAATCCCACATTTCCTGCCATTAATTCCTCTATTTCTACCCTCAGCTTGTACAGGTCTAAAGGTTTCGTTTGCGGAGCCTGTTTCTCTAATTCACAACTCCAATTCTCAATTTCTTCCGGAGTTACCAGGGAGACACTCCTAGTACCTGAGGCTGATTCTAATTTAATTTTTTTCGCGTCAAAAGGATTATGCCGCCTCGGCACTCCTTTTCCGGTCTGTTTGTTTGGCAGGTCCAAGAACGCAACTTCAGACTCACACTCACTGGACTGATCATCTATTATTATGGGTTCCTGTCTGGGTGGTGCCATAATTGGGTTAATAACTGGAGGATTCGGATTTCTCTGACTATTCCCATACAATGGAACCACTGGTCCGATAGTTACCGGAATAGTCAAAGCTTCAGGACTGGTGTTCAACTGGGAGATTTTCTGAATTATTTCTGTTCTCTGTCTAGCTAGAACTTCTTGCTCCCTTTCTTCCAATATCCTTCCTAATGTTCGTTCAGGCATTATCTGTGGGGTCAGTTGAGGCGTAAAACTCGGGGCAGTAGGATGCGTTTCACTCGGTCCCCCACCATAATTTGGTTTCGGGAACAAAGTTCCTGTGCCAAATGACCTGCGCTCTTCCCCATATGGAGGCTGCAAAAAGGGCCCTCCTGAACTTGACGGTTTCTCTTCATTCTCATAAAGAGGTCGGGGGAAAAACGTTTTCACAGGAATATTTTTCCTCCGGGCTCACGGGCATTCTAGGATACATATCTCGTACCTCCGCGGGTCCGGGATTCTCAAAATAGGGCAGTACCTGGCCACCTCCCCCCCTAACTAAGGATCTGTCCTCCTCCTTAATAGTTGGACGCTGGGGATTTTCTCCTATACCAGAAGGTCGGGCTCCCTCATTATAAGGTGGCAGGCTTTCTCGTAAAGATGTCATCTAACAATTCATCGTCTGACTCCCCAAGGGCTCCCCAATGCTTACTCTTTTCTGTCCTTTTCTCTCCCCCAGAAGGGTTACCTGCTGGCATCATGGGAAACAGACCCTCAACAATCATGCTCTGTCTCCACTGTTTCATCCTTTAATCCCTGGTCTCTTGTTTCAGCCTGGGGTACCACTTGGTCAGACCTTTGTCCATCCGGGGTTTCTCTCTTTCGAAAGCCTCAATCTCCCATTCCTCTAATGCCTCATACTGCGTTAGTCTCGGTCTGGGATGTAATTCATTCATTCGGGTTCTCAAATTAAATAAAATTCTGCCATTGAAAGTACCATCTAACGGAAAAGCCAATACTCCGTCATCTTTTGTGTACTTCACCCAATTCTCCAACCACACACAGGTATTGTACCCTCGGTCAAACATCATGAATGAGGCGGGAGTATTCGGTGGGGGAACAATAACGCCCTCTCTAGATTTAATCGGTTTGTCTGTTTTGAAATAATTCTATTTACAAGGGACATCTTTCTCTTTCCTCCGTACATAATATCGTATCTATTGGCTTTCCACTGATCCCTTTCAAACCCTTGGTTTCTCGGATCGGGTCTAGTCTCTGACAATACGAGTGCCACATACGATTTCTATGCTTAATTCTGTTTACAAGGTTACCTCCAATCAGAATGCGCCTTGCAATTCCGTGCGACCAATGGGGTGCACGCGTTCAAATAGTTTCGGCCAATGGGTGCGCGGCCCCTCCGTGAGACAGTTCTCACTCCTCGGCGCTTCACCCCTCCTTTACAATTCCAGCCCCGCTACCCGCCCGCTGTTTCTACCAATCCCAGCGCGGCACGGAGTGACGTCAGAGACGCTTCGCGGCTGACTCCCTCCCTTCACAAGGTAACGGAAACTTTCTTTCCTTTTAAAGTGCTCAGTGCTTGGTTATTTAACAACAAATACACATTCGCCACAGTGCTCAAATGTCTAGACAGAAAGATTTCTTTTACTGCAAGTAAACTACTTCCATTTACTTTTCACGCGCTGCGGGTAGATCTCTTCCGCCTACCCTTCACTCTAGCATCGGTGAACCTGTTATTCCCCTAAACTCATCCACTTCTCTGGGATATATCCGAGTCTAAGGTTTCCCAGCGGACCCCTCTGCTTACAACCAAGCTCCGCGGAACCTGCTACTCTTCCGATGTGACCCTTACTAGGTTACGCCACTATGGGAATTTTGCCAATGAACCTCGTTACTAACATTTATTCACACATGTATTCAGAAAACCCTAGTTAGTGCTTCCCGGTTATCCTAACCTGCACCTAACTTTCCTTAAGCCTGTGACCTCAGGACAATGGATTCTATTCACCACTTGCCCTTTCAATTCCCCGGGGAGTTCGGACAACAAGAAACAATACGGTTTACAAACGCATGGATTAGTACATACAATAATATAAGAACAAGAATAATAATGAAGAAACAATTCATGAATTTCAAAACAGCGTATCCACAAGAGAATGATCAGCTCTCTCTGAACAGCCGCTCTTTTAGCAGCATTAACGTACTAGCAGCTACCGACTTAACTAGTCTAACTAGTCCTACCTAACCTTTAGCTAGTCCCTAACCATCCTCTGATCTACCAGAAAACTGATACAGCGCGCGAGGTCACCCAGCCAATGATTCCGCCGTTTCCGGCTTCAGGGCCCATATACTTTCAATTCACACTACTCATTGACAGGGCGACTTCACGGGCTGCTACCAATTGTGTGTGTTCCCTACCGTTATTACTCAGAGTACCCGACTTACCATCCACCGATACGGGTACCTATGACCTCAATGGATCAGGGGCCTAGCTGTAAAAGGAAAGGCAGCAAATGCAAATTCAAATGACATTCAATACTATTGTAAATGACCACGGACAACTGGAAGTTTAAAAAGCTTTATCTAAAGTTAGTTTTCATCAAGCATCAAACTTACAAGAATAAGGCAAATCAATAACCAAGATAATGAAAAATACATAACTATAGAGAAATAAAGTCAGAGTAATCATAGAAACGCTAATATGAGATGCAACAAATAACGCTATGCATTCAGGGCAAGGATTCTTTAGACAAATTAAGTAAGGCTGTTCTATACCATATCAGAAAATGACAAACTGTAATGCAAAATATGATTTCTAAAGGTAGGGGAACATAGGAACAAGTTATGAAAATATGCAATTGACTTTATGTTTTCAATAGTTGCGGCAAAAGCATGGAAAAATCACCATATGCAAAGGTGTATCTTTATTAAAGCAAAAGTCAGAAAATAGAAAGGTGCAAGTTCTTAAAGAATTTAGAGCAGTATTTACCTAGACTGGTGTGGAAACCAAACCCTGGCCACGGGTCAGTTAAGAACAGGAAACCCTCAAGGAAGGATACCCTTCAAAGGACAGCAGGTGCAGAACGGACACTCAGGACAGGATACCCTCAGATTAGGAATCAGGACAGGACCCTCAGGACAGGACAGCAAACCCTCAGGACAGGACCGCTCAGGACAGGACCGCACCCGCAGTTTGGAAGCAACGCCTGCGCTCCACCCTCTCTGCAGCTATCGATCAAGACCCCGATTGGGTCAGCGAACTCCCAGCAAAGTGCTTCGCCAGCACTTTAAGATTCAGTAGAACCTTAGTCTATGGTCAATTTCGGACAGAGTGCTCTGCAGCGCTCTATATCTTCAGTCACCTATTGAGTGCGATGGGTCAGTGACAGGTCAGCTAAACCAGACAAGTCGGACAATTCCCTAGGTGAACCCAGGGTAGATATACTCTTTTGGGACAGGGTACCACCCCCCAAATGTTGCAAAGTGTCAGAATCCCCAATTTCGATTGGTCCTAAGATAGGATTTGGGTAACACACCAATCATAACACACTATTTGGATGCTTCATTTACATATCTGGGTACCGCCTAGCGAGATTGGGGTTCCCATGAGAAACTGCAGAGAAATACAATGACAATTTTACAATGTATCGGAGCAGGAACACATGACTTCGTCCAGCCGAGTTTGCAGGTCAGTTCTCAGGAGCATCTTGCCCATCACTGCCAGCTGGCTAAGTTCCATCAGCCAAGGTTGTCAGGTCCCCGGAAAGTCGCATATGCGCAGAAGGGACCTCCAATATGGCTTTCGGTACAGACAGACCCCCATTCCCCGCAGTACATGAAAAGCAAGCGAAAACAAATTAATACATAGAAATAACATTATGAAAACACATCATTGGGTTTGTACTTTCAACTTATCATCATAAAATATACTTATGCAGTCTAAATGTTAGCTACACATACACAGGAACAAGAGCGAACTGCACGAGCAGTACAAGCTATGTATTACGCATGCGCATTATTTTCCCTCCAATTCTGCAGATACGTCAAGACACGTGAGTGTGGCTGACGCATACGCAGTAACTAAATACAAGCGGTGGCCATGTTTTAAGGACACGGATTAAATGCATTAGAAATACACATAGGCAAGCTTCAAATCCTTGCTTAGACTTAGGATGAACGTTAGTAAAACATACAATTATTACCTTGTTACACACAAACGAGGTTCATGAATACAGCAAGTCGCAAAATATGCGAAGCTTTGCTTCATCAGTAGGCAGCCCCACTTCACATGCATAGCCCCCCCCGTTCGCAGATCAGCGCGCTATAAAACCAGAAAATGCCTAACTAGCCCGGCATGTCAGGCAGGAAGCGGACCAAGTTGAGCCAAACCACTCGAAGAAAACAAATGTCCACAAGAGTTGCATGCTCGCAGCATGAAAGTTCCACGTGCCCCGACAATACGAGGTGCCCCGGTAGAGCACCATATCCCCTACGCACCACACGCGACCCCCTAGTAAGCCTGACTCACCCGAATGGTGTCCCCGGGCTAACACATAACACCAGTATGCACTAGAATAAAAGCCGCCGAGCATACACCAACGGGTGGAGCCCACTCTGGAATAACCCCAGCATGAAATGTCTAAAGGCCCCCGCCCGGCAAAAGAGTCGGAAACATGATCCCATATCACAAAATGGCCGCCGGGAGGAGAGTGGGGGCGGTCGGCCATTAGCCTACAGGCCAGGCCCACACTTACGACTCAGCCACTGGGCCCCGACAATTGAGGCCACGCCACATACCTGCCAATGAATGCGTGGGGCAGTGCACGACTGAACACAGCATAGGTAGATCCTCGGGGAAGGAGGCGCCCAGGAATAATATTGCCCCAAGGGGGAAGCCCGGCCCGATGGGCACGCCGCCAGAGAGGAGAGTCGTGCAGGGGTCTGGGGGGTAATGCTCATAGCCCCAAGGGGTGCCCGGGACTTGGCCAACGACGTGGACGTGCGTGGAGGCTCGCGCCGTAGAGGACACCCGCCCAAGGACGGGGAAGAGTGGCGCACAGCATTATGAGAACATAGTAGCCGTACCCAAATTAACAATATCACAGCATGGTGTGCCACCGCTGAAAGAACCATTATGAATGAGGATAGATTCTTTACCAATCGCGTAAGCAGTGGACCCACCTAACGTCCAAGTTCTGCTTCCGTGGAGGCACTTACACGAGAAGGAAGGAAGGCAAACCCATACAAGTGAAAAACAAACACGAGCTATCCACTAGCCGACAACACCAGAAATAATCGGCTGCATTAGTAATCGAGCTTATTAATTATAGCAAGCAACAACAGACATCCGGGCCCTGAGATACCAAGAAAGCGCCATGAAACCTAGCGCTCCTACGAGCACACACATCTTAGCACACAGAGGCCTGGGATGGGCGCCATGGTAGACGGTCAGATCAGAAACGCTAGAACTTCCCGAAACTACAGAAAGATTCCATGTTAATAAGGGGGGCGTTCTGGAACAAGCCTGGCTGTGAAGGTCCTGCCCGATGAATAATGCAGCTAAAACATGCGCGCGTGTTTGACTTCTGCTCCCCCTGCTTCCTCCCTAAACGCACTGTGCATAACCAGCAATAAATCAGACTCGAAGCCTTGCAAAGAGTTCTTTTTATATTCGTTCCTCATCATGCTCTTTGCATACCGTCTACAACGGTAGGAAAGAAGTAATAAGGGCCTCGAATGCCCGCACAGAAACACGAGCGCTGGGAGTTATAGTACCCATGGAGGGGGACGTAACAAAGACACCGAGAAAAACAATCAAGTGCTCCAGATGAGACACGAACTCACAACCTCAGCATAACTTAAGGCAAGAACTGCTTGTAAGTCCCATGCACTCACCAATTGTGCCACTGGAGGTTACCCGACGAGGGGGGAGACGGACGAGGAGGAGGGGGTTACCTGCCGGAGCCGCACCAGTGACCCCACATGCCCCCAGACAAAGAAATAGCCTACAACGTTTCTCCGTGGGAACGCGGCCCACCTGAATCCTCCCCACTCACCGCAGGCAAAGCGAACAGGTAACGCGAACAGTCGGACGCCGGAGAACTCATCTCCTCGACGCAAGACCGGACCTCTGGACGGCGACCAGAGGCGAGACAAAAGAGTGTCCCCGAAGCAATGCAGTCGACGTCTGGAGCGGCAAAGAGGCCTGAAAATGGAGAGGGGGGAAGATATAGCCCCTCTGCCTGCTTGCCGCCCCGGACGCACATCGCAGACCCGCCCACCTCCAACAGGGCATCGCCTGCCCTGGGGAGGGGTGGCTGACCACTGTAAGGGACGGGGGGACAGCCCTCTGCGACTAAGGGCCCCGCCCTCCTGATGGCCACTGTGTGGCCTCGGGCAGGCACAGAGTCGAGGCATATACATTCTCTGTGCGCCTAACCAGCTTGAGGTCTGTGGCATGAAGAAAGAGCCGTTTCTAGGCACAGGACAACCAGGCCGTCATGTCTATCGCTGCCTACTGACCGGCGGCCTCATGGACCCACTAAAAAGAGCTACACGAGTAGGAAAACACCAGAAGGTGGAAAAAACGGACCCAGGGCTCGAACAATGTTAATGTTGTTAATCTTAATGATGCTTTTAAAGCGCACTGTTACCCTAGGGTGTCCTGGCGCTGAGCACTGCTTAATTGGTTGCTGGAATGAGCGGACTGTTCAGGGAAAGAGCCAGGTTTTCAGGCCCCTCCTGTAGGGAAGGAGTTCTGTTGCGTGTCTGAGATACAGACGTTGGCTGTTCCAGCCCTTTGCGGCACAATTGAAGAAACTCCTGCCTCCTCAACTGAACAATCACTTGTTTAGCCTCAGATGAGCGCAGCTGGGAACATACCATTGTAAGCGTTGTCTCATGTAAACAGGACCAACACCCTTAAGGGCCTTAAAGACCATGCAAGGAGCCTTAAATTCTGCACGTTGTTTCACTGTGAGCCAGTGAAGATTTATGAGTCCCTTCTTCACCGAGAGGAACCTTGGTGTGCCCGTTAGCAGCCTGGCTGCCACATTTTGTACGATCTGGAGTCTGTTATGGTGTCTCTTTTGGATGTTAAGGTAGAGGCTGTTTCAGTAATCCAGTCGTGACAAAATGAGCGTTGTGACAGCTGCCCTGAGGCTGTCCTCTGGAAGGAGAAATGTTGTTTCTTTAAAAATTATTTAAAAAACATGGTACTAGTCCTGCAGGTCTAGAACCTTGAAAAAACTTCAACCTAACTGCAACTTACTTGACCCCTGTCTCTGAAAGCTCATATTAGTTGACATTCACAAACGGGTAAGCACAATTTACTGGAAAATCTGTAGTGCGGTTATTGTATTATACATGTAGGTAAAATCTGCCTTAGTGTGCAGTCTTGCTCCATATAGGCCTATACAATCCAGCAACATGTAAAAATGGGGTAAAGCATGCACGCCGAGTTTGAGTTTGCAGGTTCCTAAAAAACAGGGCTCGAGTCGGGGTACCACGCGGGTGGATGGCGTCCCCCCACTTATTTTACCGCATTTTTACCGGGTGGATGCCGTCCCCCCAAAAGCTGGACTTCACACTTTGGCGTCTCTGGGGCGAGATCGGAGCTTATTCAGCACGCTGCTCACGTGCTGGCGTCTCTGATGCATTCGCATCTAAGGGGTGAGTGAGGGGAGGCAATGAATCTGATTGTGTAAGCCACCTTCGAGACGTCACTTTCTGTTGTGACGTCACTTTCAGTGACAGCATCCCCCCCACTTCTTTTTTTAGGACTTGTGCCCTGCTAAAAAATAATTATACATCTTAATGGAAACGGAAAGAATTGACATATTTGTCAGCTCATAATCAGATTCTAGGCCTTTGTCCCATCAGTTGGGCCAAATTAATTACTCTACTACCCAGCTGAGGGAATAAAGACTTCCACACACAAAAGAAGAAATTATCAGTAGTTCCTGCAAAAGAAGGAGTGATGCGAAAACTGGATCTGATTATTAGCTGTCACACTGCACTTGGACTAGGTCAGTCCAGGCCCACTGAACAAAGGAGAAAGCCGAGCCTTCCGGAGTCAACGCAGATGGGGCTCCCTTTTGAAGTTTTAGTTGGAAGGTATCTGGCAGTGATGTCAACTAGGGATGGAGCGGAAGCCCTCAGGGAAGCTCTTCACAGAAAAAACTTGATTATACCATTTACCATTTCGGATTGTCCCATAATGCTGTGCAGGAGACTTCGGTAGGGCTGGGGAGATGATGTAGTATCCAAGAATTGGCATGGGGTGTCTGGCATCTCCAACTCTCCACCCCAATTTTAAAACCCCTACACAATAAAGAAAGAGAGAAGGCAACATCAATGGGCAGCTGGAAGGAGAAGCTACCTGATGCCCTGCTAAGAACTTTGCCCCCAGCTGACCCCAAAACTAGATGAGTCTCTATAGGGCCAGTGATGGTGGCCCCTTTGTGCCCTCTAAAGACCAGTTAGGGTAAGATCTGGATTCCACTGCCACACCAAATGCTCTATAAGACATCCAGGAGGGCTTGGAGGTTCAGGCAGGAGAGTGCTCGGCTGTGTGGTAGTGGAAGGGTAGGACAAGATGCTCCCAAGAGTAGAGGGACACTACAAGCCAGAAGAGGAGAGGGCTGGTGGAAGGAGCACGTAAAACCAAGCGCCGAACAAAGTGGGCCCATTAGAGGCCACGTGTACTGTGGAAAATGGACCTGATGGCTAGAGCTAACCAACAAAAGTAAAATGGTCCAATGGGGCAGAGTTATGCTTATTTTTGGCGACTGTAGTGTCCAAAAGACAACCTGTAGGAAAAGTAACTGGGGGAGAGGGGGTCTGTAGGAGGTGCAGCAACCAACTAGAAGTGTTCATGAGAAAAAAATCAACCCTATCTCTCCCAGGGAATGATATCTCTGACCCCAAGAGAGGTTATCCATTATTTTGAGTACTCTCAAAGCTGGAGATTTATGAGTTTTTGCTCTAAAGTTCTGTAACGTTGGGATCCCTTGTGGTAGGTCCTATGGCTACATTAGGTGACCTGATGAATTGTAAAGGATGGCTCCTAAACATGCTTAACGTAGCTTTGAATTGATATACTTTATTGGTTCCATTAGTCGTAATGTTGAATCCTCACATGTAATTACTGTTCTCTTAATCTGCTGACTCCTTGACAAAACCAATAGGTCTGGTTTATATATGTGTATGTGGTGACCAGTGACATGCGTTTGTCCACATTCACTCAATCAGACACGCATCATTGACTCAGTGACACCATTGGAATGAAAGGCACAGTCACATAGTTAGAGTCACACACAGGGAGAAGCGTTTGCAATCACTGACTCGGACAGACAGACACTCAGAAGCACACTGAGGGACTTGGACATGTTCACTGAGTGCCATGCACCAATGGAAACAAAGGGTCAATTATCTAGTCAGAGTCACACACGGGCATGCATCCGTATGCCATCATTCACTCAGAAATACCTTGGGAAAGCATCTATAAGTACCTTATACTGTATTTCTCATTGTGGCTCAATAGTGTATATATCATATATATATATATATATATATATATATATATATATATATATATATATATATATATATATATATATACACAAAAATATGAAGAAACAAAACTACTGATAAAATAAACACTAATGCCAACTTCATACACTACTATGAGGCTGTAAAAAAGATGAAAAAGCGAATATAAAATAAATCTATTACTAAGCGAGACCACATGAACTACACACTAAAAGGAAACAAATAATCAACAACTAACACTGAACAAGGGATAAACACACTGTAAATTCAGGAAAAAGCTAAGAGTTTTATTTTTTCTCCATTTTCAACAAAACTTTTTTTCTAGCTGTCAAACAATGTTCTACTAACACAGAACTCCAACCTCCATCAACATTTGTTAAATTAATTAAACCACACTTCTCATACTAGCCAGAATCTGTTCTTCAAAATGTATTTCAACACCCTTAAGAGACTACAGACATCAAACTAAATCAAAACAATAAAATGTAAAACAACTTTCAACAAGCATGTTGTAACAACTTTCAAAATTATTGTTTAATTTTCATCATTAAAGTGAAAAGGAACATCTTCAAAACAAAAGATAATTCAGTACCAAATATCAGTCCCTTTACACATCTCAGTGCTACTGTGTTCTACTCAGTACTCCACCATCAACACAACAAACCAACTCACACAATGCTTCTCAATAAAGTACTATCAAAAACAGAAACCATCAATAATGTCACCTACAATGTTAATTTGAGTCATGGTACTTGCATGGTGGCCATTATCAAGTAAATCGACTCTGATTGAATTTCGGAAACTTTTTGTTCACTTCGATAATACAATTATTTACTGTCTACAGTTCTTCGTATTCTCAACTGTTGCCTAATAAAGGCAAGTTGGCAGTTGCATCAGATTACAAATACTATATGTAATCGTTGGAATATATTGCAGTATTCAAGCCTAATTATCTCAATGGGAATGGTGGTTTACAAGAAGGGGGTCTCCCCCGAAAGGGATCAAGAATTATATTGCTCTTGGTGAATACAGTCAGATTTACCCAAATGTCACATAACCGGTTAGAAGAAAATTACCTGTAGATCAGCACCCAAGGAATATTGAAACCATTTAAAAAATATAAAAAAATAAAAAACCTTTAGTGCTGAGAAAGACACTGCATGGATATTAGAGTACTACTAGTGCTGTTGAGAAGGTACTCAACCTGTAAGAGTACCACTCCAACCATTCAAATTGGGGTTTTAAAGCACACTACTCACCCATGAGGGTCCCAAGGCACTGCCAAGGTGAGGGTGGGCAAGCAGCTCCATAGGTCATTCGAAGAGCCAGGTCTTGAGGTCCTTTCTGAATTGGTGCAGTAGAGGAGTTAATTCCAGGTCTTGGCCGCGAGGTAGGAGAAGGATCTGCCTCCTGCTCTAGCCCTGTGGATGCGGGACCGTGGCTAGGGCGAGATGGGCAGAGTGGAGGTTTCTCTTGGTGCGTGGAAGGAGATCCGTTCATTGACATCCGGTGTTATGGAGGGCTTTTAGGCGTGTGAGCAGTCTGAAGGTTATTCTTTCGATGGGGAGCCAGTGGAGGTAGCAGTGGTGGTGGGTGATGTGGTCATGTCGTGGGATGTGGAGGATAAGTCTGGCTGCAGCGTTCTGGACGTTCTGGAGTTTGCGGAGGAGTTTTTGGTTGATTTCGTTGTAGAGGGCGGTTCCGTTGTCCAGTCTGCTGGTGATGAGTGCGTGGGTGACGGTCTTCGTGGCGTTGGAGGGATCCGTTTGAAGGTCTTGCAAAGTATGCGGAGGGTGTTGAAGCAAGTGGAGGACATTGCGTTGATCTGGTGGTTCATCGTGAGTGAAAAGTCGAGTCTGATGCTGAACGTGTGTGGTCCGTTTGGGTGGGTTTCCAAGGGCGGGGGTCACCAGGTGTTGTCCCATGCGGAGGGGTTTGGAGCCGAGGATGAGGACTTCGATTTGCCCCGAATTGAGCATTAGGCAGCTGCTGCTCATCCAGGTTGTGACATCTTTCATCATGTCTTGGAAACTGCACCTGGTGATGTCGGATTCCTTGGTGAGGGAGCGGATGAGCTGGGTGTCATCAGCGTATGAGACTTTGTTGAATCCGTGTTTTCTGATGAGGGTTGCGAGGGGGGCCATGTAGACGTTGAAGAGCGTGGGGCTAGGGAGGATCCTTGGGGTTATCTGCATCTGATCTGTGTTGGTTCAGAGAGGAAGGGCGGGAGTCTTATTCTTTGTGTTCTGCCTGAGAGGAAAGGCCGAATCCAGTCTAAGGCTTTTCCCTGGATGCCGGTGTTGTGGGTTCTGGTGGCTAGTGTGCGGTGGGAGACGGTGTCGAAGGCTGCTGGAAGATCCAGGAGGATGAAGGCTGCTGTGTGGCCCTGGTTGAGAAGGGCGTGGATTTAGTCGATGGCGGCAATGAGGGCGGTCTCGGTGCTGTGGAATGCGGATTGAGAGGTATCTAGGATGTTCTTCGTTTCTATAAAGTGGGCTCGCTGGGTGTTGGCGGCTTTCTCGATGACTTTGGCGGCGAAAGGGAGAAGTGAGATGGGCCAGAAGTTCTTCAGATCCGTCGGGTCTGCATAGGGCCTCTTTAGGAGGGGTTTTACTTCAGCGCGTTTCCAGTCATGGGGAATGTCGCGGTCTCGAAGGAGCAGTTGATAGTTTGGCGTACTTCAGATGCGGTCCTGTGGAAGATGTGCAGCGGGCAGGGGTCAGTAGGTGCTCCAGAGTGGATGCTTTTGATTGTCTTTGCAGTGTTTTCTGTGGTGAGAGGGGGTCCAGGTGAGGAAGGTCTGTTGGATGGCGTCGCGGGAGAGGGGGGTGTTGAGGTGGTGCCGTGGTCTTGGTTGTCAAAGTTGTCGTAGAAGAAGTTTGTTGCAGAGGTCTTGGGAGGGAGGGACATCTTTTGTTTCGCTGTTAGGTTTGGCAAATTCCCGTATGATGGCCAAGAGTTCCTTGGAGCTGTGGGCATTGGTGAGGATTCTGTCTTGGATGAAGTTTTTCTTTGTTGATTTGATGAGCTGGTGGTGTGCTGTGATGGCTGTTTTGTAGGCGGAGCGTGCGTCGGGGATTTTTCTATTTCTCCACATTTTTTCCAGTCGTCAGCAAGAGAGCTTGGATTCTCGGAGGTCAGTGGTGAGACGGGTGGCTTTCATGTTGTGTCGTCTCGTGGTGTTCTGACAGGGGGCGAGAGTGTTGGTGCAGTTGGTGACCCGTTGGTGGAATTCCCTTGCTGCTGTGTTAGCATTTGTCGTAGTAGGGTGAGGAGTGCAGCTGAGGGTTGAGGGGAGGTGGTGTTCTGAGACTTTGTTACAGTTTTTGTGTGGGAGGCGGGGTGTGCGCTTGTGTGCGGTCGGTTTCGAGAAGGAAAAATTGATGCATTGGCGATCTGTCGAGAGCGGTTCCATGGTGTGGCTGAAGCAAATGTGGTTTCCTCTGGTGTAGATGGGGTCGAGTGTGTGTCCTGCTGTGTGTGTGGGGGTGGAGGCATGTTGCTTCAGTCCTATGTTGGTGAGGTTTTCCAGGAGGGCAGTGGTGTGGGGATCGCTGAGGTCGTCTAGGTGGAATTTCAGGTCTCCGAGCAGTGTGTAATCCAGTTCAGTTCAAAAGCCTTTACTCGGTTTGTGAAACAACCATAAAAGCAATCAACATGTTATTAAACGAACAATAAAACATCAACTACAAAGTGTGATCCTCTGGTAGTGCAATAAATATATTCTAGCAGCAAATTATACAAATGACTAGTACTGTTCATTATCATATGAAAGGAATTCCTAACAATAAAAACATTCCAACAACAAATTGTGCAAATGACTAATACAGTTCATAGCCATGTAAATGGGAACTCCCAAAAACAAATCGAAATTAGAGGTAACCGATAGACAACCATGCAATTGATTATCAAGAAAATAGGTTTCCTGGCAGTAATTAATTGCCCTGTATAAACGGTGTCCGAACAGCAATGTCGATCATGGTATCCAATACATGAAATAGCACAATTAAGTGTCAAATATGATAGTTTTCCTAGCAACAATACATTTTAAAATAAAAGAAGCAGTATAAAAGCATACACCCGGGTCAGTAAGCATCGCTAATAATTTCATAGCTTCGTGCGATGTTCTCACATTAAATTTTAGAAAGATTGGTTTCAAATAAAATCGCCTGAAGTCAGAATAAAATTTACAAAACAATAAAAAGTGGAAAGTACTTTGGTTAGAGGTCCTGTCGCATGGACAAGGGCTCTGTGGGCACATTTTGATAGAAGGGAAAGCAACCTGGTGGTGTACAATACTTAGTCTCAAACGGGTCAAGACGAACCGAAGAGATGGCCTAGTTACAAAGGTCAGATAATCTTGGAAGCCTCTTCTGGTCTCCAGCTGGTGATAAAATACAGAAGTAGTTTGCTTCCCAATTACTTTCATGCGCTATTCTTTTTGATTAGGCTAGGAAGGAGCTCTTGATTTCCCGTTTAGATACTAGTGTAATACACCTGGGATCATCCCGGATTGGTGAATTAAATACAATTTTACACCAGTTCAGGATGTTTTTCAACCAGGGGATCTTGAGACTTTTATGCAGGGATAAACAGTCATTAATGATAGATTGGATGAATTTTGTCTCTTCTTTGGCCCAAATAGATCTCCATAAAAGTAAAGGTCGTAAACCAGCAAGGTCAGATAAATAGTTAATGCCTACTTCACCGTGAATGATTTCATTTGAGGCTGATGGAGGTAGGCACAATAAGCGTTTTTAGAACTCATTTTCTTCTAGCTGGAGTAACTGCGCATGATTGTGACCCCATACACCTGCGCCATACAGGGCTGTTGCTACACATCTGGCCTTATACATGTCGACCATATCTTTAATGCGGTGGGAACCTAGCTTGGTTGCAAATCTAAAAATTCCTTGGGCACTCTTGGCCATCTTAGAGCGTGCATTCTGAAGTTCATTAGTCCAATTTCCATTACCAGAAAAGGTTATGCCCAGGTAACAAAAAGTGTTTACCAATTGTGTAGTCCATGGAGGTGAGGCCCTGGGGATCGATGTAGTCAGCGATGACATTGGTGAAAGGGATGCGGGGTCTGAGAGGTCTGTAGGCGAGTATTATGTAGAGCGTCGTTCTAGGGATCGGCTGGATCAGCGCAGCTCTGCAAACTTTACTGCTTCAAATCTCTTTTTGCACAAGAGTGGCTATGAGAAGCTTTTAGGAAAAAGAACATTTTCTGCAGTTTTTATGAAGGCCGGAGTATTAATCCAAACTAGCTGTAGGCAGAGGTTATTTACACTTCTGTTTAACGCGTCCCTTCCTTGAGCACTCACTGCCATGGTGGCCTCTGTTGCCATGAGACCTCATCTGATTTCAGGCATGGCAAAAGTAGAAAAGTGACCCATGCAAGTGGCTGACTGGGACAGCCAGCAATCCATATCTGCTAAGTAGTAACAAAGGGTAATAAACACACTTTTTTAGGGCTTGCCTACAAACAGCTGTAGATGTTGGGAGACTTTGTGTTTCTCGCATAGTACATCATGCATATACCCTGTACAGAGTGTGAACTTTTAATCAGCTTCCTTTAGCCATTGGCTATTGCCATTTTTAGGTCTCCGCTAGACAGCACATTCGCTGTCTCAAAGAAACATGTATTCAATCTGTGGGATTCAGCCCGCCCATAGGATTCCCATTTGCTAGATCCATTGTCGCTCTCATATTCTTTATTTCCATTTGTCCATGGCATGAATGCATCACGCCTCTTCATACACAAAATTCCACTTCAGACCACACTATTCCACAATACAATTCCACTACACACCATATAAATCCAATCCACAACACAGAATTCCCCATCATGCCACACAATTCAACATCACATACTTCCACTTCACTGCATGCCACTCCACGACACACAAAGCCACTCCACATAACTGCACCCCATGAGACAATCCCATTCCAGAAAAATTCCACTACAGTTGCTATACCACATTACTATCCACATTATTCCACTGCACACCATGCCACATAATTTCCCTACACAACTCCATTCAACACCACACAACTCCATTCAACACCACACAATTCCACAACAAACAATTCCATTCCAAACCACATAATTCCAATCCACACCACATACATTTACTCCACAACACATGGCTAAAAAACACTGACAACACCAACAGCTCTTGAATTACTGAGAATTATTGGCTTTGCCAATGCTCCTTTTTGGTCGAGCCTAGAGTCAGCGCGCATGGGGTTCTCTGCGAGGGTATACTGTATCTCCTCTATGGGCAGTCAGCACACCCATCACTGTATCTCCTCTATGGGCAGTCAGCACACCCATCGTTTTTGATTGGTTCCTACATGTGGTTTTCAAACTTCCTTTGTTTTCATTTACTTTGTCCCTCCTTTTGCTGTTTTGGTCAATCCCTGGAGACTGCCCCTTTTATATGTATTATTTCATGGTTGGCCATATTTGTTAGTGTCGCACGTTACTTTTTCTTTTGCCCAAGCTTGTTTTGCAATTTCTTGCTAGTGTTGAAGGCTCGTGCATCGTATCTCTGAGCACCTCCCTGGGTCCTGCTTTTCATTCACCCGCTGTCCTGTTACCTTTAGCTTCTCCCTTACCGCCCCATGCTCTCTCTGGTTTAAATTCCCCTCTCCCCTCCATGTTGAACACCTCCCTCGTCCCTCCTCCTCTCCCTTTTCTGGGAACGTGGTGTTTTTTTTCCCTAATTTCCTTGCTAGTGTTCCTGCTCCGAAGCTCCGAATGCGATTGAAGACCCAGCAGAACGGGATAACCACCGCCTCCAACTTACTAAGTGAGGGCATGGAGAGGCCATCACAGGAGGTGCAGTACTATGCTCAAAATAGCACGCACAGCACATGGCAAGTCTACACCCAAGTTTCAACAACTGACACTCTTGCACAAATAGGTGACAATAATCCCAACATAGCTACACACCAATCCCCCTTCCCCTACGTTTACCCAGGTGCTAACAGCACATACTCCTCAAACCTCAAAACTATGCGCTCTCCAACACTCTCCACTCGTACAGTTGGGCTTACCTCCTTACTTCCAGGAGATCATCAGTCTGGTTACCGCAGTAATTGGAAGACACAATACAAAGATCTCCAGGTACAGTACACATCTTTCGCTCAATCTCCAGACTCTCAACACAACTCGCGTTCGTCCGATGCGGAGGCTAAAGAAGGTGGCAAATTTCCTCCACGTTGTACACTCAGGGGCAGTAAACAATCTGTTATGGAGCTCCACGCAGCAGTAATAGTAACTCTAATACTGTAATTATCCCTGCGCAAGCCACGCTTGTGAGTCCCAATTCTGGGAGCCCCCTGCCACCTTCAGTACCTCGATGACCTAGACCCATTTGTCTGCACCAATTTCCCCGAGCCGCGGCAGCAACTGGCGCACAAGCTTTTGCTGAGCAGTGCTCCTGGGCAAGCAACTGGTCTGTATGAACCACTGACTCCTGGCTAGCTTAGCAACATACCAAATTTGCATGATCCCCAAACTCATGCTTTGTCTCATGCCTTTTGACCTGTGCCTCCAGCAATGCCTGTGCCCCGTGCCTTAGTTACATGCCAGTGACTGTATTGTTTTTTTGATGTTGCATACCTATACCCACCTCCTCACGTTCTCCCTCTTTCGGAATGTTGGACCCCGCCATCTCGATGGATCCTCTACCGCCCTCACCTGTAGACAATGTGATGCATGGCTAAATACTTATAAGACCCCAAAGGTGAGACCGATGGCATTGCAAATGCATGTCTTTATGTTGTCCTCGAATGTTTCCTGATTTCCATACTTTACTGTTAAAGAAATGGCATTTATATGCTTCTGGGATGTGTCCTGATGCGCACTTATCCCCCACACTTGGCCCAATTAATTTTCCATGATACAGATTCATGAACTGTTCATGATATGGTAAAGGAGGAGAATGTTGTTAGTTTCAGCCAATCAGATTTGCTTTTGGAATTCAGAATTGAACCAGCGCTGTAAAAATATCCCTACTAACTCTTCAGAGCTCTTTCAACCCCTTTCAGTAATGCACATATTTCAAAACATCCGAACGGCTTAACATTAACACGTTCACAATCAACCATTAAGGGGCTTGTAAAGCGTGGCTACTCACATGTGAGGGTCTCAAAGTGCTGGAGGAGGGGGCTGTTGGACGGACTGGGTGGAGGATCATTCAAAAAGCCAGGTCAAGGTCCTTTCAGAATTGGGTCAGCGATGCGGATAGCCTGGGGTGGAAGAGCAGGGTGTTCAAGGTTTTGGCGGCGACGTAGGAGAATAACCTTCCTCCTGTTCTGGTCTTGTGGATCCTAGGGACGGTAGCAGGGGCGAGTTGGGAGGATCTGAGTGGTTTCGCTGGTACGTGGAAGGTGAGGCGGTGCTTCAGGTATGCTGGTCCTTCATCATGTAGAACTTTGTAGGCGTGAGTGAGGAGCTTGAAAGTGATGCTCTCATTGACTGGGAACCAGTGGAGTTGTTGGAGGTGTTGCGTGATGTGGCTGCGGTGGGGGATGTCGAGTACCGGTATAGCTGCAGCGTTTTGGACGTTCTGTAGGTTCTCGAGCTGTTTCTGGGTGGCGCCGGCATACAGTCCGTTGCTGTAGTGGAGTACGCTGGTGATGAATGCGTGGGTAACCGTCTTTCTGGATTCGGTGGGGATCCATCTGAATGTCTTTTGATCAGACAGTGTGTAGAAGCAAGCTGAGAAAACAGAGTTGATTCTGCGGTTCATGGTGAGTGATTAGTCCAGTATGATGCCGAGGCCGAGTGTGTGGTCCGTCGGGGTCGGATCCCAGAGCGGCTGGCCACCAGGAGTCATCTCAAGCTGAAGTGGTGGGTCCCAGGATGACTACTTTGGTCGTGTCCGAGTTGAGCATGAGGCAGCTGTCTTTCATCCAGGTAGCAACGGCCTTCATTCCACTGCGGAAGTTGGTTCTGGTGGTCGTGGGTTAATCAGCTGGGTGTTGTCGGTGCATGAGATGATGTTGAGTCCATGGCTTCTGACGATGGCTCAGAGGGGAGCCCTGTAGACTTTGAAGAGGGTGGGGCTCAGGGACAAACACTGGGACACTCAATAGCTGATCTCGGTGGGTTCTGAGAGGAACCGTGGGAGTCTGACTCACGGGGTCCGGATGGTGAGGAAGGAGTGGATCTAGTCCAAAGCCTTGTCGTGGATACCAGCGTCGTGGAGTCTTATGATTAGAGTGCAGTGGGAGACAGTGTCGAAGGTGGCTGAGAAGCCTAGTAGGATGAGGGCTGCGGTCTCACCCTAGTCAAGGAGGAAGCGGAAGTCATCTGTGGCAGCGAGGAGTGTGGGCCCCGGGCTGTAGTTACTTTGGAAGCCGGATTGGGAGATTAACCAGTTCCAGGACGTGGTTTGCTTTGATGAATTCGGACAGTTGGGCGTTGATGGCCTTCTTGATGCCTGGGCTGGGAAGGGGAGCAGGGAGATGGGTGAGGTCAGAGAACGGCTTCTTCAGCAGGGGGTTGATATCTGCATGTTTCCAGTCATCAGGGAAGGTGACGGTTTCAATGGAGTAGTGGATGGTGCGGCGAAGCTGGGGGCAATGGCGGCGGCTCCTCTGTGGAAGATGTGGTACGTGCAGGGATTAGTCGAGGCTCCCGAGTGGATGCTCGACAAGTTCTTGAGTGTTTCCTGTTATAAGCAGGGACCTGCAGAGGACAGTCCGTTGGTGTGCGGCTTGGTTGTGTGCGCTGTTGGCGGGCATAGTGGCCAGGTCTAAGGAGCTGAAGTTGTCGTAGATCTTCATGATCTTGTAGTGGAAGAAGGTGCTGAGTTAGTTGCAGAAGTCTTGGGAGGGGGGGCATCTGGTCTTGCTGTTGGGCCTGGCGAACTCCTTGATGATGGCGAAGAGCTCCTTGCTGTAGTAGGCGTTGATTCCGTCTTGAAGGTATGTTTCTTTTGTGGTTTTCAGGAGGAGGTGGTGTGAGCTGATGGCAGATTTGAACGTTGCGTGAGTTTCCGGGCTTTTGTTCTTCCTCCATCTCTTCTCGAGTCACCTGCAGGTGTGTTTGGGCTTGTGGAGGGTGGGAGAGAACCAGCTGGCCTTCTTGGCGTGTTGCTTGCTTGGACTTTTCTTGAGGGTTGCTAGGGTGTTGGCGCAGTTGGAGATCCAACATTGGAGGTTGCGTGCTGTGGTGTTGGCATGTGCGTAAACTTAAACGAGTGGCAGCAGAGTACAGCTGCTGGAGAGACTTGGCGTTAGGGAGTCTCCTAAGGTCTCCAATAGATCAGAGCTGCAGGCCTGTCCCCACCGAACCAGAGAGAGAAGCATACAGAAGCCCCCAGCCCACTCTCGCCATGACAGCACTTCTGCCATACACGGCCACTCATTGGAGCAATACAGAAGAATAAGGTCCAAGGGGGTATAACTGCATAGATGTTGGACGTGTCTCCCTAGAGTCCAAAAGCGATGCGCAAGTACCCTGATCAGCGTGAGGGGAGTGGGTGGCCACATTTCAATCCTCACTTGGGATTGGTCTGCAGGACCCCAGAGAGAAAAGAATCCCAGGGCCAATGGCCTACCTGGACAGCTCTGCAGTGCCCAGAAGCGGCGGAAAATGGCACTCTTCGACTGGTCACAATGATGCAGCTCATACCATGCCCAGCCGTAACAAAATCGTACCTTGTGGCGAGCTTCCATGCCTTCAAATTAGCGCTCAGAGAGGTACTGAAAAGGCATATTTTGAGTACACTACTGAAACTATGAACGTACCATAATGCAAATTCTAGAACTTTGATGTCACACAGATTCAGTGGCGAGAGGCTGCTGGCCATGGAGACTAAAAGTGAAGTGATGGAAAATACCCCCAAGGGATTCCCTTCAAGGAAAAATCATGGAGCTACCAGACACAAGACCCTTTAAAATGTTCCTGATGGGAAAATCTGAGGGTCAGGGAATACTGGGGGACAAGCAAAAGGAGGTGCGCCTCAACAGGCTTCACCAGATGAGCCCTAGAAAATGTCCAGGTGTACTGAAAGTAAAAAACGTATTGGCTACATTTCGCTGCACAACAAAAGTGAGATCTCATTTCAGGAACACACTTGCATCATTGAACAGGCCATTCTTCATCAGAAAAGAGACAATGCATCCCTTTGTCCTTACTTTTGAGACCAGGCGAAAGCAGTTCCATGTGATGAACACGTTAGAAGCTGCTTGATTCCTCAACCACCTCCTTTCTGTTGGCTACTAGCTCTGTAGGCACTGCACGAAGGGCTGACCCGGGCCTGGAAGATTGCCTTGAACAAGTGGCACCGCCTGAAGGGCTGCATAATTTCCAAGCATAGCTCAGAGGATCAAGGACAGTGCTCAAATCTTAGGAGAGTCCCTTGCTCATTGCACCATCAGGATTCAAGCAAGCCGGGCCGACGACGCATGAAATGGCAGAAACCGGTCCCCGGAAGCATGTTTGCTTCCCAGTACAAGAATTGGCTTGGTAGTTTGGTTTGCCCTGTTCCCATCATGCACTGGGACAGGAACAGACTAATTTGCATATAGCCAAGTTCTGAGCTCGGATGGTGCAGTGAGCTAAAAAACGGTGATGGATCAAGCCCTGATCTTTGGACTGGGTAAGAGTGGTCTGCTTAATTCAGGCACTCTGTTCATCACCACCCCCTTTTCTGAATCAAATCTTAGGAGAGACACATTGAAGCAGACAGAGGAGGATCGTTTTTCTTTTTCTAAACTTCCCTTGGTTTTTGATTTTCTTTTTGGGAGGGGGGGGGGGATAGTGTTAAATTGGTGAGACAAACTATGGAAAATGGCAGCAAGATATAGGATGATGCCAGGGCAGAGCGGTCCAACTGTACTCTTTGACCTAAGCAGCAGGTCCTATGCTGAAGTGATCTTTGGGCTGCGGCGGTGCTGGTTAGAGATGAAGTTTCTTGCCCAGATTCCAGGTGATTGTGGGTTACAGCTTAGACTCTTGATCACTCTGAGGGAATTAAATTATTCCTTTTTGGTTCTGCACGCTAAGTTAAAAAGTTCTTTAGTGTAACTGTAAAGAGGGGAAAACCTAAGAGCCTTCAGGGGCTACATGAGAGCTCCTTGCAAACATATCAACCCGCAGCATCCTCCCTCCCACCTCCCCTTCTTATGACGCCCGCTACGCGGTGAGGAGAGCGACCCTTGACCCTTCTTAGGTTGATCGCTCCGCACGGTGCATAGCACCGCCTGTGGGTCCTGCCCTTCAGCCCCAGCTGCCGCTGCTGAGGATAATTCAAGGCCCTCCTCCACCCGCAGGCTGCCACCTGCGCCTCATCCCTGGTGACCAGTGGTAGGCCGTATGTAGGTTTATCTCACTGTAATTCATACTGTTTTTCGTAATTGTATTGCCTTATTTGTATGCTGTTCTTCCTCCTTGTTCCCCGTTTCTAACTATGTACCCTGTGCCCTTGTTTCCTCGTAACTGTATCGCCTTGTTTGCTGTTTCTTCCTCCTTGTCCCCCGCTTCTAACACTGTGCCCTGTGCCCTTTTGCCTTCTGCTCCCTTCGTAATTGTATTGCCTTTTGTTTAGTGCTTCTTCCTCCATGTTCCCTCCGTTTTTTTTTCTGTGCCCTGTACCTTTTTGCCTTCTGTTCCTTCGACCGTCTGCGCCTGGACCGCACCCAGCACCAGAACCCCTGGCCCCTGCGAACGCCACAACGCCAGAAACCGCTACGATGCTGGCTCCCTCCACGCACTCAACACCGGATGATCACACACCTGCTTCCTGGCCGCCCCAAAGCGCATCCAAGGACCCTTCACCTGCCGGAACTGCAGCTGCACCACCATCCGATCCGTCAAGCCACCCACTGGGAAGGAACACGACCACCTCAGATGCATCCTTCTAAAACACCCGCTTCGCCCGCAAACACGCCGTTGAACTCCGTGACCTACTCAACTCAACCTCCCAGACGTCGCCTTCCTGACAGAGACCCGGCTAAACCCCTCCTCGGCACCCGACATCGCCATTGCCATCCCGGATGGCTACAAGATCACCAGCAAAGTAGGAGGAGGAATGCCATTGTCTACAGGAACACTCTCAGAGTCCCGACCAACACCGCTGACACCCTCAGCACCGCCGAACACCTGCACTTCCAGATCCACACCAATCCCAACACCACCCTCAGAGGAATACTCGTCTACAGACCCCCCAGACCCTGACCACAGTTCAGCGACTCCATCACCGACTTAGTCAGTACACACGCCCTTTGCCTCCACAGACTACATCCTTCTTGGGGACCCAAACTTCCACCTTGAGCACAACGACTGCAACTCCACCACCCTGATTGACAACCTTGCCAACCTCGGACTCAGACAACTCGTCACAACACCCACCCACTCAGCAGGCCACACGCTTGACCCCATCTTCTCCGCAAGCTCCCACGTTTCCTTCAACCACACCATCAAACTCTATTGGACCGACAATCTCTGCATCCACTTCTCCTTCCAGAAACCCACCATGCACCACCGCACCCAACAGATCCCCCGCCGCTGCTGGAGCAAAGTCACAGAAGACCAGCTAACCACCACCCTCGGCCGGAACCCACCAGCCGACCCCACCGCCCACAACCTCAGACAATGGATTGATGACTGTGCCAACACCTTCGCCCCAATCAAGAAACCCTCCAACAGACACACTTGCAAGAAAGCCAGCTGGTTCACGGAAGACATCCAGGCCTCCAAGCAAAACTGTTGAAAGCTAAACAAGAAATGGCACCGTGAACATACACCGGACAGCTACGCAGCCCACAAGAACACCAACCGCAGACACCATCACCTCATCAGATCCGCCAAAAGAGCCTCCTTCAAAGACCTCCTAGACAACAACGCACACAACAGGAAAGAGCTCTTCAACATCGTAAAGGAACTTTCCAACCCCAGCTCCAACATCCCACCTTCACAAGACCTGTGTAACTCCCTTGCCACCTTCTTCTATTGCAAGTTCGCAGACATCCACAACAGCTTCAACGCCATGTCCATCTCGACAACCACTGATACCCCTGTCTCCATGGCCACCATCGGCACCGACCACCTGTTCTCTTGGACCAACATAAACTATGACGACACCATCAATATCATGAACACCATCCACTCAGGATCACCGTCAGACCCATGCCCTCACCACATCTTCAACAAAGCCAGCACCACCATCGTACCCCACCTCCGGAAAGCCATCATAATCTCATTCGAGACAGCGACCTTCCCAGAGAGCTGGAAGCACGTCAAGATCAACGCCTTGCTCAAAAAACCCAGGCTGACCCCAAGGACCTCAAGAACTTCCGGCCCATCTGCCTGCTCCCGGCGAAGGTCATCAAAAAGACCGTCCACAGACAACTGGCCTGCTACCTCGAGGAGAACAGCATCTTGGACCCGTCCCAGCCCGGGTTCCGCAGTAACCACAGCGCCGAGACTGCCCTCATCGCTGCCACCGATGACATCAGGGCCCTGATGGACTATGGAGAAACCGCGGCCCTCATCCTCTTGGACCCATCAGCCGTCTTTGACACCGTCTGCCACCGCACCCTACGCACTCGCTTCCACGACGCTGGGATCCAAGACAAGGCTCTGGACTGGACTACTTCCTTCCTCTATGGCAGAACCCAAAGCGTCTGCCTCCGCCCTTTTCTTTCGAAGCCACCGAGATAATCTGCGGCGTACCCCAGGGCTCATACCTCAGCCAGACATTGTTTAACATCTACATGGCACCGCTCGCCCACGTCGCCCGACTGCACGACCTCAACATTATCTCCTACGCCATCCAGCTGATCCTCTCCCTTACCAAGGACCCCCTCACCGCCAAAACCTACCTCCACAAACAGCTGACTGAAGCTAAACTTGGACAAGACGGAAGTCCACATCCTCGGCTCCAACCCCTTGGCCTGGGACGACTCCTGGTGGCCGACCACACTGGGAACAGCTCCAACACCCACCGACTACGCACGCAACCTAGGGCTCATCCTAGACTCCACTCTCTCCATGACAAAGCAGGTCAACGCCGTCTCGTCCTCTTGCTACAACACCCTCCGCATGATCTACAGGTGGATCTTCACCGAAACAAGAACGGTCACCCAGGCCCTCGTCAGCTGCAGGTTGGACTACAGAAACACCCTCTACGCAGGAGCCTCGGCCAAACTCTACTTCAGCGCTTCCAAAACACCTCTGCACGCCTGATCCTCGACATCCCTCGCCGCAGCCATATCACACCCCACCTGAGACCTGCACTGTCTCCCGGTCAACAAGAGGATCACCTTCAAGCTCCTCACCCACTCACACAAGGCACTCCACAACACCGGACCAGCATACCTCAACAGACGACTCGGCTTCTACACCCCCAACTGCCAACTTCGCTCTGCTGACCTCGCCCTAGTCCCTCGCATCCGAAGACCGACCTCCGGCGGTAGTTCGTTCTCCCACCTAGCCGCCAAGACATGGAACACCCTCCCCATCCTCCTACAGCGGACCCAGGACCTGCTTAACTTCAGAAAACTCAAGACCTGGCTATTCAAGCAGTAGCAGCATCCCCACCCCCCAGCGCCTTGAGACCCTCACGGGTGAGTAGTGCACTTTACAAATGTTTTGATTGATTTGAGAGGCCCAATCATCTCCATCACTACAGGGAGGTCATTTGGAAAAGCCTTAAAAAACAGGCAGCCCGACATCCTGTACTTGCAGGAGACTTTCATTGAAGTAGGACCATTGCAAAATGAGACGCGTATTATCCCACTACGTTTCACTCCTCAGCCACTCTAAGAAGGGGGGGCATATTTTTAAAAGGAATCTTCCACTAAGTTTTGAAGAACATTGCTCATGATGAAATTAAATATTAAATACCAGTATTTGTAAAGCGCACAGCTATCTCCGGAGAGGTATCCCGGCGCTGGGGGCCCTCAGAAAGATTAAGCAAGCTATTGCCCAGAGTCACATGGTGCTGGGCTAACCTGCCGCCGGTGCGGGGGATCCAACTGTGAACCCCATCGTCCGGAGTCAGGCACCCCGGTCGCTCCGCCACAACTCTTCCTCTGCACTTTCCTGTCAGTTTCTGGCGTTATTAGTGATGGGAGCAATTGGGAGTATACCCTCATTGGGGAATTTAATGAGGTTTGGGACCCAGAAAGAGACTGTGAGCGTCAAGACTATGGTACACTGGCACGTTCTCAAAGACACTGAAAAAGACACTTTGTGAAATGGGGTTGACGGACACAGGACATGAACTTCACAAAATTGAGAAGTTTTTCAACTGAGTGGATTGGTCCTTTCTGCGTTTAGCCCCTGAGAGAATGGGGTTTGGATCACATATTTTGGAATATGTTCCAACAATTTTAACTTCACAGCAAGAGTTGCCCTTAATAGCTGCAGGTCCCTGTCCTTCAGACTGAAGAGGGGCACCAGAAAAGGATGTCCTGTCTCACTGCTCTTCTTTGCCGTCTTTACAGAACTTTTTGCCTGCCCTATCTGAAGACATCGTCAGCAACAACTTTGGCTCCTGAGACTACAAAGTCACTCTGTATACTTATGATGTATGTCTCTTGCCAAGATCTCTACACTCATCTTTCCCGGCAGTAACAGAACTCCTAAAATCATTCGAACTAGTCTCAGAATATACGATTAACTATGTGAAATCAGATGTCTTAAACCATTTTGAGCTGAGGCCCAAGACCTGGCATAGTTCCTCAGGTTTCCATGAGCTCAAAAGATCTCTCTCCTAAGCAAATTATCACTCTCTTGTAGCCACCATAAAATGACATCTTGAATCATGGGGTAAATTGATCATTTCATGGATGGGAAGGTCAACACTATTAAGATAAACATCCTTATAATTCTTTTGTCGGTTTTCAGATCCCCCTGATATAGATTGACGACCGTGCTAAAACCATATCCAACAGGTCCTTTTGTGGTTTCTACGGGGAAATTTAAAAAAACCTAGGTTGCCTCAGAAGCTTCTCACTCAAGCCAAGGGTGACAGCGGACTCGCCCTCCCTAGCGTCCCTCACTGTTATGCAGAAGCACAATGTAGAATAGATGTGGAATAATCCAAATAATCACCTGGTAAAAAATGGAGCCCAGATTTATCAATCAATCCATCAGTATTTATAAAGCGCTGTAAATCACCCATGAGGGTCTCAAGGCGCTGGAGGTTGTTCCAAGCTTTGGCTGCCAGGTGAGAGAAAGAGCATCCTCTGCGGATTCAGGAGGGGGGGAATCTGTGAGGAGGGGGGAATCTGTGAGGAAGGGGGGGGGGGGGGGGGAGAAGCTGATCGCAGGTCTCTGGTCAATTAGTGCGAGGTGTTTTGTTTGTTGATGTATGCTGGTCCCTTGTTGTGTAGGTCGGCATCTTGACCTGGCATCGTTCCTGGATCGGGAACCCCTGTAGTTTCTTGAGCTGTGGGGTGATGCAAGTCCGTCTGGGGAGATCGGGGATGAGTCTTGCCGCTGTGTTTTGTATTGTCCGAGTGCCTGTCCTTTTGGTGTTGATTGAGAGCAACCTAAAAATCCTACGGAGCACGCATAGGGTGTAGAAGCAGGCAGACAAGACTGCGTTCACCTGTTTCTTCATAACTAACTTGCTGTCCACAATGATGCCGAGGTTGCGGGCATGGTCTGTCTGGGCGGGGGAAGGGTAGGGTTCAGCAGCCCACCAAGTGTCGGTCCATGGGCGAGCTGTTGCTCCCAAAGATGAGGACTTCTGTCTTGGCCGTGCTGATCTTTAGATAGTTGTCCTTCATCCATTATGAATGGATTACATTTCCCTTACCTCAGGCAAGGTGAAAACTGCAACGCAATCCGTCAGATTTGCCAAGCCACACAAGCCCACCTTGTGTGGTCCTGATGGTGTGGTAAATCTAGAGTAACACAAGGTAACACAAGTTGCTGCCTTGTGTTACTCTGCCCTGGGAAGGTGTTCCATGGGTGAAGCGTGGGTGTTCCCACGCATCAATCCATGGATTCTGAAGCATTACCAGATTTACCAATGCTGGTAGACCTGGGAATACCTCAGAATGCTATGCCTTCCCCATGGGAGGCCCAATGTGGAGAAATATCTTCATTGCTCATCGTTGTTTTCTCTTTCTAAGTGTGCTGCATTTTGCAGCATACTTAGGATGAGGAAAAGGCCTAGGGGATTGTCTTAGCGCAGAATGGTGTCCTGCACAAAAACAATCCTGCCTGCAACACAGACACCGTTGAACCATTGTACAAGGGTTCCTTCGTTGGCACTAGGAAGTAGATTTTGCGTCAGTGCAGTAATGTGCCATATCTTGATAGATGTGGAGCATTCCTGCCCGCTTCCTTGCAAGCAGCACAGCGTAGCATCTTGCATGAAAAACTGATAAATCAGGGCCCGATTTATTTAGAATATGGAGGTCTTTTCGTGATTTAAAATAGGTCAAGAAAAAACAGGCCACACCAATGTCTACATCAGCACTGCAATTGATGCCACTTTGAAGGCTTTTCAATGGGGAATTTACCCTACTGTAGGGGGACACTTGTTTCAGCAATAGAAGAGTGGGTGATGCAGATTGATTTTTGACATGGTTACCTCACCCGAAACCTTAGAGCAGTGCAAGGCTCAGTTTCAAGCGTCTACAATATGCACAGATAAGACACTGGACCACTCAGGCCTGCACCCAACATGCAGCCACTAGAAAGCAGACTCCTTTTGAGACACTTTCGCCCACACTTATAGCAGTTTTTAACCTTTATGAGCAACTAAGTCGCAGTAGACAAACCACAACATTGGAGACATAATGGGGAGTGAGAACAAATCGTAGACAAGCAGATCTCTTGCAAACAGTGGGAAGGGACATGTTATGTTATGTTATGTTAAATTGGCTCTTCTATAGCGCACGGCTACTCGGAGGAGTGTCCCGGCGCTTTGGCGAAGAGTGAAACAAGGAGAGGAACAGCAAAACAGTGCTCCAGAAAAGACACAGTTTACAGAGTGAAAAAGCCTGCAGATTACATAGTGAAAAGCCAAGTCTTTAGCTCCTTTCTAAAGGCTAACAGATTGGTCATCAGTCTTAAGGATCGAGGGAGATCGTTCCAGCACCGAGGCGCAAGGTACCGAAAGGAGCGACCTCCGATTCGAGAGCGCCTGATGGAAGGAACCACAGCCATATCACACGGCCACCATGACTTCCAGGCCGGGTCGGGAGAACAGCCGAAGAAGAGCAACTCAGACTTGTCTGAGTTGCACTTCAGACTGTGTCCCTGAAACCACTCAAAGACGGCTTCAAGGCATTCCCGAATCCGCCCGCCGTCGAAATCGTCCCCCTTGCCACACGAAAAAAGAAGCTGGGTATCAACCGCGTAGGAGATGTTCTGGGCACCAAAAGACTCCGCCACCGCCGCAAGAGGGGCCATATAGATATTGAAAAGGGTGGGGCTCAGGATGGACCCCTGAGGAACCCCCACCTCGAGCTGCAGCATTTCGGCGGAGAACGGCGGTGCCCAGACCACTTGCCGGCGGTTGGTCAGAAATGACTTAAACCAATTCAACACCGTCCCACGAAAGCCTATCTCCCAGAGTCTTGCAAGGAGACCGGCGTGGGGCACGGTGTCGAAAGCCGCCGACAAGTCCAGCAAGACCAAGATGGCTTTTCCCCCTCCATCCAGTATCTCACGGATGGCATCAGTGATCTCGAGGAGAGCCGTCTCCGTGCTAAAATTAGCCCGGAAGCCCGACTGAGAGTCGTGCAGAATGTTATTACTCTCTATGAAGGTGGAGATAGAGAGATGCACGTGCTTCTCGATCACTTTAGCCAGCGAGGGGAGGAGGGAGATTGGTCTATAGTTCGCATGTGCGAGGGGGTCTAAAGATGGTTTTTTCAGCAGCGGGAGGATAAGGGCGTGCTTCCAGGCATTAGGTACCTCTCCAGAAGACAGGGAGGCATTAAGCATAGGATTAAGTAGAGTGTTAACTGCCGGTGCAATTTTCCCCAAGCACTTAGCAGGGCAGGGATCAAGCGGCGAGCCCGATTTAAGCCGAGAGAGCAGATTCAGAGAGGAAGCATGGGAGATAGACGGGAAGTTCCAGAGCAAAGGACCCACCACCTCTGCAGCTAAAGGCCTACATGCTGGGGGGTCAACCAAAGGAGAAGGTGCCGGAAAAGAACCCTGGATGAGTTTAATTTTATTGGTAAAAAAATCACCAAGTTGACGGATCCAGGCTGCACTATGAGTATGGGTAGGTGTGCCGGATACAGGTGACACAAATTCCCGCACAACTTTAAAAATTTCCTTACTCATGCATTCAGCTGCATCAATTCTGCGCTCTAAGTACACCTTTTGTGCCTCAAAGATGTGCTTATGATAGACACAGATAAGCTCCTTATATTTGCTCTTATCTTCGAGATCATATCTCCGTCTCCAAACCCTTTCGGCCCTCTTACAGTCTTGACGCATTGTGGCCAAGAGTGGAGTAAACCAAGGGGCCGATATCTGTCGACACGCAGCCTTACTCCGCTTGCCAGGGGCAAGCTCCTCCAGTCTCAAGGACAGCCATTTCTGAAACAATTCCAGGTCCTGTTCCAGGAGACCTGTGAGCTGACAGGGATAGCGACCAAGGGCATCGGCAAGCATGTCCGCCGTGACTCGATGGAAAAGTCGGGACAGTCTTGATGCGTCACTCACCCCTCTGGAGCCAGAAGTCACTACAGCCAGGATGCAGAATTTGATCAGGTAATGGTCAGTCCACAGGACTGGCATAGGAGAAAATGCCTCTATAATCCTGGTGGAAAAAATCTGATCCAACACATGGCCTTTAACATGAGTAGGACTAGCCACATAAGGGATCATCCCAAATGGACACACCATGTCGGAAAGCTTGATGGTATCAGCGTCTAAAGGCTTATCCATGTGTAGATTAAAGTCTCCCAGAAGGATACAGTGCTCAGATCTGAGACACGGCACAGAAAGAGCAGCCTGCAGGTCATCGAAAAAGGTGCCCAGCGGGCCGGGAGCCCTGTAGATAATGATCCCTGAACAGGTTTGGTGGGGAGACAATTTAAGGGTGAAACCAAGGGCCTCACAGCCAGCAATGGTCTCCACCGCGAAAGTCAGGCAAGGGATGCTGTTATCCACTATAATTGCTACTCCACCACCTCTGCCGTTATCTCTATCTCTCCTAAAGATGGTATAGTTTGGAGGGATAGCAGCGGCAACATCGGGGGCGGAGCTGTCACTCAGCCATGTCTCAGTGAGAAACAGACATAAGATTTTAGAGTCTGTTAGCAAATCCCAGATGTCTGTGGAGTGCTTGCTGAGTGATCTGGTGTTAAGGAGATAGCAGGGGTACTGGAGGGAAATACAACCGGCAGCACCGTCTTCCTTAGGGGGTAAATTCCACCCACAGCCGGAACAGCCCTTCCTAAGCGACCGACCGCCCGGGAAGACATGGTGGCAAGCAGGCGCAGAATGCCTGAGCGCAGATAACTCACTAGATGAATAGCATAACATAACAGCCAGTATCAGAAAAAGTGCTGACACACAATATATAAAAACATCAAACAAGATAAAAAGCCTACCACGCCGCCTCGCCGCCCTCCGAGACGCTGACGAGCGCAGACGGGCAGGACTCTGGCACGACTCAGGCACAGAGAAGGCACGCCCGCTGCGCGTCACCGCTGCGCGCCATGAGGCAAGCTTTAAATAGGCAGCTCCCCCAGTCCACGAGCGTGAGGACGCTCAAAGATGGCGCTCAGAAATACACACCACTCCAAGATGGCGCTCCCCGCCCTCTGCCTCCCCGGACCCGCTAAACAGCGGTGGGTTTCCAAACAATTAGAGTGCAGGTGAGTGGCCAGAGACCCTGAGATTAAAACCAGGGGGAATAGAAAATAAAATTAAAATAAATAAAAAACGGGAAGTTAAAATGCAAAGTAGCGCTGAGAGAACGCGCGTGAGCTGCAGCAAAGCGCTGCTGCAATCCTGACCTCAGGTCCAATTCGCCAGGCTGACACTAAGGCGGCTCCGCCTTAAATAGGCAGCTCCCCCAGTCCACGAGCGTGAGGACGCTCAAAGATGGCGCTCAGAAATACACACCACTCCAAGATGGCGCTGCCCGCCCTCTGCCTCCCCGGAACCGGACCCGCTAAACAGCGGTGGGTTTCCAAACAATTAGAGTGCAGGTGAGTGGCCAGGGACCCTGAGATTAAAACCAGGGGGAATAGAAAATAAAATTAAAATAAATAAAAAACGGGAAGTTAAAATGCAAAGTAGCGCTGAGAGAGCGCGCGTGGGCTGCAGCAAAGCGCTGCTGCAATCCTGACCTCAGGTCCAATTCGCCAGGCTGACACTAAGGCGGCTCCGCCTTAAATAGGCAGCTCCCCCAGTCCACGAGCGTGAGGACGCTCAAAGATGGCGCTCAGAAATACACACCACTCCAAGATGGCGCTCCCCGCCCTCTGCCTCCCCGGAACCGGACCCGCTAAACAGCGGTGGGTTTCCAAACAATTAGAGTGCAGGTGAGTGGCCAGAGACCCTGAGATTAAAACCAGGGGGAATAGAAAATAAAATTAAAATAAATAAAAAACGGGAAGTTAAAATGCAAAGTAGCGCTGAGAGAGCGCGCGTGAGCTGCAGCAAAGCGCTGCTGCAATCCTGACCTCAGGTCCAATTCGCCAGGCTGACACTAAGGCGGCTCCGCCTTAAATAGGCAGCTCCCCCAGTCCACGAGCGTGAGGACGCTCAAGGATGGCGCTCAGAAATACACACCACTCCAAGATGGCGCTGCCCGCCCTCTGCCTCCCCGGAACCGGACCCGCTAAACAGCGGTGGGTTTCCAAACAATTAGAGTGCAGGTGAGTGGCCAGGGACCCTGAGATTAAAACCAGGGGGAATAGAAAATAAAATTAAAATAAATAAAAAACGGGAAGTTAAAATGCAAAGTAGCGCTGAGAGAGCGCGCGTGGGCTGCAGCAAAGCGCTGCTGCAATCCTGACCTCAGGTCCAATTTGCCAGGCTGACACTAAGGCGGCTCCGCCTTAAATAGGCAGCTCCCCCAGTCCACGAGCGTGAGGACGCTCAAAGATGGCGCTCAGAAATACACACCACTCCAAGATGGCGCTCCCCGCCCTCTGCCTCCCCGGAACCGGACCCGCTAAACAGCGGTGGGTTTCCAAACAATTAGAGTGCAGGTGAGTGGCCAGAGACCCTGAGATTAAAACCAGGGGGAATAGAAAATAAAATTAAAATAAATAAAAAACGGGAAGTTAAAATGCAAAGTAGCGCTGAGAGAGCGCGCGTGGGCTGCAGCAAAGCGCTGCTGCAATCCTGACCTCAGGTCCAATTCGCCAGGCTGACACTAAGGCGGCTCCGCCTTAAATAGGCAGCTCCCCCAGTCCACGAGCGTGAGGACGCTCAAAGATGGCGCTCAGAAATACACACCACTCCAAGATGGCGCTCCCCGCCCTCTGCCTCCCCGGAACCGCTAAACAGCGGTGGGTTTCCAAACAATTAGAGTGCAGGTGAGTGGCCAGAGACCCTGAGATTAAAACCAGGGGGAATAGAAAATAAAATTAAAATAAATAAAAAACGGGAAGTTAAAATGCAAAGTAGCGCTGAGAGAGCGCGCGTGGGCTGCAGCAAAGCGCTGCTGCAATCCTGACCTCAGGTCCAATTCGCCAGGCTGACACTAAGGCGGCTCCGCCTTAAATAGGCAGCTCCCCCAGTCCACGAGCGTGAGGACGCTCAAAGATGGCGCTCAGAAATACACACCACTCCAAGATGGCGCTCCCCGCCCTCTGCCTCCCCGGAACCGCTAAACAGCGGTGGGTTTCCAAACAATTAGAGTGCAGGTGAGTGGCCAGAGACCCTGAGATTAAAACCAGGGGGAATAGAAAATAAAATTAAAATAAATAAAAAACGGGAAGTTAAAATGCAAAGTAGCGCTGAGAGAGCGCGCGTGGGCTGCAGCAAAGCGCTGCTGCAATCCTGACCTCAGGTCCAATTCGCCATACACTCAAGGGTTTGTCTCCCACCCTTAGTTACGTGTTGGGACATCAAATTACAGCCTCTTACATGTGGTGCTCATGGGCATTAAGCTGGACAGTCTTGCAGGAATGATGTGGGTCTCCCAAGCCACAATGGAGAGACTTCGAGATCGTTGACTGAATGTAACTAGCAAGATGATCTGTGTGGCTGATGGGGCGCCTGGGCTGCAACAGCAACAAGACACAGATTAAATATATGTGTTGGGTTGACTCCCCTTGTGGAAGTTAATAGCAAATTGAAAAGTACAAAGTAACCACAAAAACAGTCACACACTTATGAATTTGTATTTATTAAAGAAGCAGATAGTAGATGCAGTTTTTGCAATGGCACTAGTTGCTCCGAATTTCTTTATTTTTGATTAGTTCCCAAAATAAGTTCCACATAAAAAGGAAAATAAAGTAAATTGCAGATGTACTCTCTTCCGATCTCTCCCCATCCAGGTAACAAATTGTGGGAACAAAAACTTGTCAGTACAATCCAGTCCTAATGGGCGCCATTGACTCTCCTGAAAAACAGTAAAGAGAAAATACATTTAAGTAACAGTTAGTAATACACCTAAAGGAACACAAGTTTGGGCCTGAGTTAGAGTTTGGCAGATGGAGTTAAGTTCAAGTGGCAGATGACTTTGTTAACACCCTCCCTTTCCTCCACCTACCAAATTGATCAATGCCGGCTGGCCTTGCAGACAGCGCTACACAGTGCTAGAAACCGCCGTCAGGCATGTTGCCTGGACGTAAACGCTTTCCAAGTTTTAATTTATAAAAAAAAAACCTCCTGAAATTGGACTTTGTTTAAAAAAAAAAATAGCTAATGGCCTACACTCAATGTGAGCTTCCTCCTATGGTGTGAAGGTCATTATTATTTTGCTTGTTCCTAAATGCCAAGTTTAACATAAAACCATCCTAAATAGGGCGGATGGTAATCAATCAATCACTCAAAGAAAGCTTGGAAAATCACCTGTGAGGGTCTCAAGGCACTGGAGTTCCTAACTGCTCCTTTAGGAGGAAAATCAAGGAGAAAGCAGTGAAAAGGAGGGAAAAGCAAGTAGAAAGCACTCAGAAAGCAGGAGTAAAGGAAGGAGAAAGCAGTGAAAATGTAGGAAAAGCAAGGAAAATGCACTCAAAAACAGGAGGGGGACAAGGAGAAAGCAGTGAGAACGAGGGAAAAGCAAGGAGAAAGCAGCGAAAAATGACGGAAAAGCAAACAGAAAGCCCTCAGAAAACAGGGAAGAAGCAAAAGGAAGACAGGAGCAGGAGCACTGCAGCAGCACGGGGAGAGCTGGACCTGACACCTGCTCAATGGTCTCACCCTGCGGCCTCCATTAAGTAGGTCCTGAGAAGAGAGAGGGCCGGTGGGCAGAGCTATGCGGGAAGTGGAAAAACTGGCTGCAGGGGGAAGCAGCAATGAGGGAAAAACCAAGGCGAAAGCTATGAAAACGTAGGGAAAGCAAGGAGAAAACACTCCAAAAACAGGAAAAAAAGATGAGAAAGAAGTGAAAAATTAGGGAGGTAAATGAAGGAGAAATTGGTGATAAATGAGGGGGGAAAACAAGGAGAAAGCACTCAGAAAATGGTGAAAAAGCAAGAAGACAGGAGCAGAAGCGATGCAGCAGCGCATGGAAAGCTGGGCCTGAGCCCTACTCAAAGGGGTTGCGCTGCGGCCTCCATTAAGCAGTTCTAGAAGGGAGGGACGCTGGGAAGCAGTGGGCGGGGCTAGGCGGGATGTTATGTGGCCCTCAACTTTCTAATTGTATAATAATTTGCTAACATTTATTAGATCACTCGAAAGTTGGGAGGAGGCTTTGCACTGATTGTTATAGTTCTAGTCTGCTATACTTGCTTTATTTAACTGTTGTGCAACAGAGCAGTACAGTCTAATCTTTCTTAGGTCTAGCTAAAGAGAGCTTTAGTTCCCGATGGCAGCCTAATGCCCGTACAACAAAACGTTTTCTGCAAATTAGAGAGGTTTGTTCATGCTTCTCTTGCAGACACCACGGTTCCTTGTGTTCCCAACAAAGAGCTCCCACTGTCTTCCACAGAAGCTTAATCTATGGGTATGGCCAGAGGGGTCCAGGCTCCGTGGTAGCTGCTGCTCGAGGCAGTGATGCTAAACTAGAGGCTTCCAGATGCATGGGAGGACACAGTCACATACATTGGGTTCTCTTTAATCTTTTTCATGCAGTTGCACAAGACAGCGAAGGGATATGTTCGAAATGAGGTCGGTGACAGATTATTTGTCCAGAGATGGCTAACTGGTTACCATCCGTAGTTCTCCCTCCAGTAAAGATCCTCATTTAGGGATGTTTCCTCTATTGCAGCTATGTGAGCAGATGAGAGGTCAGAACTCTGGGGTAGAATGGGGTCTCCTTCACCTCCTCTATACCCACTACTTAGCTGTAGGTGCTTCACTGTAAAAAAACATGTACTTCAGAGAGAGGGGAATGAGCATCGGAGACAAGGGGCTAGAAGAGCAAAGACTTATTGCTGTTGAACACACAGGGAGCGATTCAATGAAAACAGCAGGCCTGGTTGAACAGGTCACTAGTGGACCACATTGACGGAGGCTGCAACAGTTGCAGGGAGATCTTCTCAACAGTCAAGCATTTCACCTTGCCCTCAGCCATTGTCAACATCACTCCCTCCCAACATTTTGAAACAACCTGTCCAACTTCTTCCACAGTAGATTCGCAAACAACAGCAGCTTTGCACACTAACCCAACCCCAGAGAACTCATTGTTAACTATTGGACTTGGCTCTTTTGCAGGGTCATCCCTGAACTTTTTTGCATCCCTCCTGTATTTTTTCCGACCTGTTGCTGGCTGTTTTATTACTCTGGGCACTTTACCACTGCTGATCAATGCTAAAGTGCATATGCTCTCCCTTTTGTAAATTGATGTATGGTGGTTAATTCGAGATTCCATGATTGGTGTATTTTATTTACTGTCGAGCCAGAGTATCGTGCACAGGGATGCCCGGGGCTTGTAAATCAAATGCTGCTGGTGGGTTTGCAGCACCGATTGTGCCACCCGCCGGAGCAGCGTGTAAAGTAGGACTCGGGCCTGCCACCGCAGAGCTCCGTACGCAGCTTGGGGCTGCTGTGTGACTCGTAACTCGCCGGTCTGTGAACCTTCCCTTCACTGCATGTTGGTCACCCCTACAGAAGGACTGCGAGCAGGGTGCGTTGTATGTAGAAGGCAGGTCATGTCCTGGAGTGTGTGGCATGACCTGTAAGTTAATTACCCATGAGCTAGTTTTTCACCATTGTAAGGCTACCTATTACCCGTAGTCCAGAATGGGCAGTTTTGTTCTAGCATCCTATAATCCCAACTGTAATGTAAAAAATATTTTTAAAGCGCAACTAACACCTAGCGGTTTCTTGGCGCTCGAGCAAAGGGGGCAAACAGTAAACAAGGCGAAAGGCGTTAGTCATAAACATTCTAGAACAAGTAAGTCTTTAAAAGGGACCTAAAACGGGTATAAGAAGAGGCAAGTCTTATGTTCAGAGGAAGGGAGTTCCAAAAAGAGGGAGCAAGAAAAGAAAATCTCAATCCACCATGTTTCTTCCGTTTAAAAGCCGGAACCTTAAGTAAGGCCAGGTGAGCAGAACGAAGATTGCGGGAAGGAACGTAAGGGTGTAGTAACGAGGAGATGAAAGATGGACCAGTTCTGGCAAGGGACTTAAAAATAGTGCAACCAAGTTTAAATTTACAACGCTGAAACATAGGGAGCCAGTGGAGAGATTTCAACAAAGGACGGACATGTTGGTGCCTGGTTTGACGGTAGATAAGACGGGCAGCCTGGTTTTGGACAAGTTGCAACCTCTTCAGCAGGTAGGCCGGAATACCAGCATAAAGAGAGTTGGCGTAGTCTATCCTCGAGATAACTAAGGCCAATAAAACTACAGTGAGGGCCTCAATGGTCAGGAAACGGACAATCTTTCGGATTTTCCGCCGCTGGAAAAAACTGGAGGAGACTACAGCATACAGCATTGATCTGGGGCTTCATTGTAAGATCGTTGCTAATGATAACCCCCAGACTTTTTGCTGAGTTAACTGGATTGGGGGGGGGAAACACAACCTCACAGGCCAAAAGATGGATTCCCCTCGACAAGGACCAACTCTGTCTTGTCGGGGTTAAGCTTGAGGTGGCTTGCCCCCATCCAGTCACTGATGTAACAAAGGGTGGACTGAAAATTGGCAATAGACCGGTCCGAGGAGTCAATATTAAAAACGAGCTGAATATCATCCGCGTAGTTAAAACGCGGTGACGTGACTACCTCGCAGGGAACGGATGAGGGGAGTCAGGTATAAATTAAAAAGAAGAGGGGATAAGGAGGAACCCTGCGGGATGCCGCACGTCAGTCCGACCCCGTCCGTCCGACCCAACTGACTCAAGGAACCAGGGAGAGAGTCGAGTTTAGTATGTCTGAACTCCGAATGAGAAGATGCATCTTTTAGTAAAGTTGGTTTTAACAGTCTGTGTTGGAAAATACCACTTTTAGAAAGACAGTATTTTCTTGCCTGATCATCCAGTCTGCTTCTGCTAACGTGTGTATTGTGTGTCTGGGTTTTACGAGTGACAGGGCTGGGGGACTCCAGGAGATAGGGCGCGAATACACTAGGCTGATCATCCTGAGAGTGGTGGGAGTGGGCACCTGGGTCTGAATAGAGCTGGGCCATCTCCCACAACATTGTCGGGGTGGGCGAGGGTCTTCAGACTCCCCACAGGAAGTAGAGCCAAAGGAAGAAGACATGCACTGGTAGAATGCACCCAAAGCTGGTTTTGACCAGGCAAAGGGCCCTCTGCCTTCAGAGGACAAAGGATTTATGGGTATAAATACTGGGGCCTAGACCACAGATCTTTTGAATCAATCTGGAACAAACAAGATGACCATCTGCCGAGGAAGAGCACCCGTAGACCGTAGGAGTTGTACTGTACCTCTGCCAGTGTGCTGTAGTAGGTTGGCCTGTGGTGTTGTCTCTCATACATACTAAGATTTTTTAAGGAGGGTCATAGGGAAAAATCTTTAAAGACTAGACGGCACCCAGTCCCAAAACCACAACTGAAACAACAAAAGAACTACCAGTCTATAAATGTCAGGACAAGGAGAGATTCGGAAACAGACAGACCAAGTGAATGCAAACCTTCATTTACTGAGTCAAAATAATACCCATCAGCCCAATACAGTGGCGGAGCATCGTCATTTGGGAATGGTTGTATATGGAAGGACTATTATAGCCCACACCTATCCAAGGGGGACAGCTACATTATTACCATGGGTCAAGTCCAACCACTAGTTCGTTTTAGCTCAGTGGTGCTGATGATTTGCAGTGCAGAAAATAGTGTAAAGAAAAAGTGCAAAAGAGTACACAGAACGATAAAATTGGCTACTAAGACACAAAAACTTTAATAAGCGCTATCTTAGTGTCAAGGTTAAAAATCGGATATTGATAGTTTGAAATAATAACTATCTTTAGCAATAGAGAAAAGTTGGTCTGCATGTTTCTGCCATAAAGGTGACTATTCACCAGGCTCAGATATAATTACGCTACTGCAAATAGGTGAAAAAACTGTACACACAAAAAAAAGGAAGAATACTAATTGGTACGATACTTCCTACCAAATCCTGTGATCCGGAGTGGAATACTGATTTTAGTTATCACAGGAAAAGTGAATCATCTCCTACAAAACATTTTTTGTGGAAAATAGTTAGCATAGAATGGTTGCTCAGAGTCCAAATCAATCATAGCCTGGACAAAAGTATATTATCGAATGCGGATAATATCGAGCCTTAAAAAAATGGCAAAAATTCAATGAATTTGAGATGATTATAAGTACTCACCCAGATTTATGTGGGAGAAAGCCTCACCTCACCTGGCATCTGCTCAGTTGATGAGGCCCCGCTCTGCAATGTGGGTAGATACAACAATTACACATGAGAAAATATCTTCCCATGTACCATCTCCCATCTTACATACAACTAAAACCTTGTGACTAATAAAGCCAACTGACAATTGCGAATACATAGACATCACAGATAATATATAGAAGTTAATACCTAAATGGGTAGGTTGATGGGTAGAGGACTTGAGGTGGATAGTGCCTGAACGTCCTTTCATTCCATCATAGGTCAGTGACATCACAAGGTTCCTCTTTATGAAAGAACAGAAATGGATATATAGGATCAAGAGCGACAGTCATGGTTTTAATGAGGATATCCCGTGGGTCACCTTATGATTTTCTCCTTTAGTCCATTTGGGGTCCCGTCATTTCCTTTAGTCATTTTTCTCTTTTGGTTTCTCCATTGAGTGGAGTTCTGTATGTATCTCATTTTTCAGAGGGCACAATGACCTTTTAACAATTGTGTTTACATCTTTTTCACATTGTTACTAGCACTATGAGACGAGGGTCTTTGACATCAGGTCGGCACGAAGGGATGTGTCCACTTGCAAGGTTGGACCAGACATATTCCACCTTGACAGTAGTACGGGACTGTTCCAGTGCTTGTCAATCAGATTATGGATGACACACACCATCTCAGTTTGATAGCGGCAAGATTTCGATCTAGTGCCTTTTAATTAAATCAAGAAGAGTTCATCCATTACATCTAAAAAAATGTAAAAATTATTTTTTTTTTTATAGAATTTTTTGATACTGTCTTTGTATTCTTTAGCAATTGTTAAAAAGAGATCAGGCACGTAGCTTTTGTTATTTGCTTTGATATGTTGACTGAAACACTAGCACAGATACCCTGTCTGTTATTCTATGGACGCCAGGGCTAACGCTTTATTTTGGATAAATGTTCTGTTACACGTGATCAGGCATATTTTCTTACCCCTCCTCTGTGGTTTTCTATATAGGAGAAAAACATTGTTTGTATGGATAACTCCTCCTTTGTGAATTCTTTTTGAACATAACTAGTACTCATCGTCTATCCATGAAGAATAATGCTCCCTCTACCTTTCGCTCGCGTCCTCTTGTAAAATCGGCGTATCCTGTTGCCTTGCCAGTTTGCTCCTTTATTATCACGTAGCGACTGACAAAATTTACAAATTACATTTCCCAGGTACCTCAGGTATTCTAACTTTGCAGGCGTGTACACTTCTAAAGAGTACTACTTTTCCCACCTTTTTTGTAGTTCCGACGCTCCATGTGTGATTTATGAACACTGAGGAAGTACTAAGGTGCATTTCCGGGTGACTTCTCGGCAAGTGCTGAGCCATTGGTCGATAAGTGAACTACTATTCCCAGTCACCGAGGTAGTTTAGTTTCCCTCGATTTTCAACTGTTTACATTAGAGACTCTGATTGGTTAAACTACCGTTTTAAAACCAAAGGGCGGACTTAATTATATAATTGACCCAGGAGACAGTATTTAGGCCAATCACGGCTTGTATTTATATACACGTGGGTGATTTGAGCAGTTACCTCCCCTTCGGCTCAGGATTCTCCGTGGGGTACCGACGGACAGGTATGAAAGAAGCCACACCAGCAGTCTGGTCGCATTTGCGATCTATGTCGTTATATCTCGTTCTGCAGGCCACTTCCGTAGATCGCTAGATTTACTAATCCGAATATGTTGGTTTGTTAAAACTGCTTGCGCCTTGCATTTGGGCTCTAGTGTTATGGAGTTCTAATACTGTGGCTGAGACTTAGACTTGCATCGATTTCGCCGCATTTTAGACATGCGCCAGTTGGTAAACACACTCTGGCTCTCTTGATTGTTTAGTAGACCGGTTTATTCTAGCGTCGCATTTGGTTGGGTGGCTTGACCCGTATTCTGAGCATACCAACGCCACATGACAGAAACCAGGACTGCAGTGTACAATGATTGCCTCTATCTTTTTATGGTGGCCCTAGGCATTAGGTATCCAATGCCGTGCCTGTGGGTTGAGAAAACGGGGTCCTTTTAGCGGCATGAACAGTAATGGTTTTACCATCTTTTACCGCCCACTCCATTTCTTTTCAAATACAGCAGCGACCAATTTGACAGTCTATTTTACATAGAAAACATGTTTGTTCTAAAGAAAATGTGAGATGCACCAAATTTTAGGTGGCTAGAGTATTACTACAGAGATACAATTGCAACGAAGTGACAATTTTGTCTCCAGTTAGATCAACCTACTCATTTAGGTATTAACTTCTATATATTATCTGTGATGTCTATGTATTCGCAATGGTCAGGTGGCTTTATTAGTCACAAGGTTTTAGTTGTATGTAAGATGGGAGATGGTACATGGGAAGAGATTTTCTCCTGTGTAATTGTTGTATCTACCCAGATTGCAGAGTGGGGCCTCATCAACTGAGCAGATGCCAGGTGAGGTGAGGCTTACTCCCACATAAAGCTGGGTGAGTACTTATAATCATCTCAAATTCATTGAATTTTTGCCCTTTTTAAAGGATCGATATTATCCACATTCGATAATATACTTTTGTCAAGGCCTTTGATTGATTTGGACTCCGAGCAACCATTCTATGCTAACTATTTTCCACAAATTTTTTTTTGTAGGAGATGATTCACTTTTCCTGTGATAACCAAAATCAGTATTCCACTCCGGATCACAGGATTTGGTAGGAAGTATTGTACCAATTAGTATTCTCCTTTTTTTTAGTGTGTACAGTTTTTTCACATATTTGCAGTAGCGTAATTATATCTGGTCCTGATGAAAGCCTGGTGAATAGTCACCTTTATGGCAGAAACATGTAGACCAACTTTTCTCTATTGCTAAAGACAGTTATTATTTCAAATTATCAATATCCGATTTTTAATCTTGACACTAACATAGCGCTTATTAAAGTTTTTGTGTCTTAGTAGCCAATTTTATCGTTCTGTGTACTCTTTTGCACTTATTCTTTAAACTTTTTTCTGCACTGCAAATCATCAGCACCTCTGAGCTAAAACGAACTAGTGGTTGGACTTGACACATGGTAATGACTATAATGTAGCTGTCCCCCTCTGATAGGTGTGTGCTATAATAGTCATTCCATGTACAACATTTCCCAAATGACGATGCTCTGCCACTGTGGTGGGCTGATGGGTATTATTTTGACTCAGTAAATGAAGGTTTGCATTCACTTGGTCTGTCCTTTTCCGAATCTCTCGTCGTTCTGACATTTATAGACTGGTAGTTCCTCTTTCGTGTTGTCTCTCATGCCTAGGAGAGGTAGAAAGGACCAAGGAAGAAACTCATCATCTTGCTGATAATTCCCCGAGGGCTACAGTTGAGCTAGCCTCCTGTTTGAAGACGCAGGGATACCAACTACTTCACCTCTTTTGTTTGAGCAAAGCTGGAACTGCTGTTTCAGCCGCCACAGAGGAACTCTGCAACTCAAGCCAGCCAACGTCGCCGCCATCTACCCCAAGACCGTAAGCGCTGCTCCGACTCGCACCGTAGACCGCCGCTGCCGCTGTGCTGCACCGGATCCTAGATCGCCATCTGGGCTGAGCCGATCATTGACAAGAGTGACCAAGCACTCACTGACTCAACGACATCAGCAACGACCTGTGGGGCCGGCGCTGCCGTAATGCCACCTCCTCTCTGGTAAGGATCGAAGCCGCCCCCTGCCTGCATCCGCAGCCAGGGTCCCATGCATCGCTATCCCCCGAAACAAAGAACGGACGATACAACGTGCCACACGACATCACAGCTCCCTGAAGCCGAGAAGAGCCTTTGTTTTCTTAAAGATACTGTCCTGTGAGAGTCTAGTTTTGACTCCGGGCCCGACGCTGCGCTCCTCGAAGGCGGACTGTACCCTGAGAACTCTTTTGTGCGTTTAAGCGATAACTCCCGTTGGGGTTATCTGTTGCCAGAGACACTTTAAACTAAGAACCTATTTTTGAGTAACCGTAAAGCATATTCGTACTGTGGATTTTTGCCGTTAAGGTCTTGTGATAATTATATAAAGCTTACTTATTTTTTATACATCCCGGTGTGGTGTCTATTTGTAGTGGTTCATCTATATTCCTGTATGTATTCACAAATGCTTAAGACACTGCCTCTGAGATAAGGCTATTTGCTTGTGCCAAACTACCAAGGGGGTGAGCAGGGGTAATCTATAGCGTGTAAACCCCCTTGCCCTGATGTGGACGAAGGGTCCCTGCTTGACAAAGGTGCATGCCGTTGCCAATTAGAGACTCCGGCTTCTAACACTAACCTAAAAACCACTAACCAACACGGCCACCTAACCACCACCAAGCAAGACAGCCACCTAAAGGAACGGTCAACCCTCACCAGAAATGACACCGAGGCAATAATACAGACCATCCAGTCAGGGTCCCCAACAGACACCTCCACCACCACATCACCAGCCTGGGAGCATCACTTGTCAGCATCAACCTTACCCACTTCATCAAGTCAGTCACTTTCCTGGATGAATGGGAACTTGCAGAAATCAAAGCCATCCTCATGAAGTCCACAGCTGACCCTAATCAACTGAGCAACCTCGGACCTATCTCCCTGCTCCCCTATCCAGCCAAAGTGATTGAGAAGGCCATCAATAAACTCACAGCCCACCTTGAGCTTCACTACCTTCTAGACAACATTCAATCAGGATTTATAAAGAACCACAGCCCCAAAACAGCAATCATCACAGCCACCAACAACATTTGAACCATCTTGGACCAAGGAGAAACAGGTTCTGTAATCCTGCTTTACTTCTCTGCTGTCTTCCCCACTGTCTCCCACAATACCCTCATCAGTAGACTCCAAGAGAATGACACATAAGAATTAGTTCTAAAATGCAGATCTGCTACTTGCTCATGAGAAAAACCAAAGGGTCAAGCTGCCACCCTTCACATCAGAGACCAAGAAGCTGATATGTGGAGTCCCACCGGGATCGATCCTCAGCCTCACCCTTTTCAACAAATACATGACACCGCTCGCCAACATCATCTGATCACAAGACATCACCTTCATCTTCTACCCCAATGACACCCAAGTTATCCTCTCCCTGACGGACAAGCCAACCCCCACCAGACCCAGCTTCATCCACTGCATGACCATGGTAGCAGACTGGAGGTGAACCAGCTGCCGGACGCTCAACTGACAAGACTGGTGGCTGTCAGATCTAGGACCTACAACCACACTCACAGATCAAGCAAGAAATCTTTGGATCATCCTAAATGACAAGCTCAACATGATGGCTCATGTCAATGCAGTGAGCACCTCCTGCTTCCAAATCCTCTGACTGCTGCGAAAGATTTTCAAAAGGCTCCCTCAGAACACCATACGGATCGTCATGCAAGCACGCATCGCAGGCTGGACTACAGTGACACTCTACGTCAGGATCTCAAAACAACTCATACAGAGACTCCAGACCATCCAGAACGTATGCAAAAGGCTCATACTCGACCTCCCATGCTGAACCCACATCACAAAGCACCTCAGAGAGCGGCACTGCCTCCCCAGTCACAAGTGCAGCCAATTCAGCCTTCTCACGCATATATACAAAGCCCTACACAACACAGGACCAGAATACCTGAACAGCTGTATACACTTACCAACCCCCAGACACCGAGGCTCTGTCACTCCTGCCCCACATACACAAAAACCTAAACAGGAGGTCACCTATTCTCCTACATTGCACCCAAGACATGGAAAGACCACCCTAAGCACATCAGGGCTTCCGCCTCACTTCTTATCACCCTACGAGCAATACATTGTTTTCCATCCTTTGTTAAAATGATGTTAAGATATCCATCAAACTTAAAATATGGCAATATCCTCATCTATCCTTAATAGTCTTAAATATCCTTAAGACAGCCATCAATGGCCATAGATTACCCCAACAAAGCCAATGGATTTTCTATGTGCTTATATGACTAAAATGCATTGCAGTTTTAAAAAAAGTTTTATATTTTCCACATTAGTGCCCTATGGAACATTCTCACCATGGTCACCTCAAGCAAAACTATTTAAAAAACAAATGAAATGCATTATTCTAAATCCCTTATAAAAGTACCTTGTGTGCACAGAGGCACACTACAGAGTACATTCATTCTGTAGAAAGGGAATCATATGGTGTCACTAACAGGCATTATACTGATCTATTCATTATATTATGCCATTGATAATTCAATGTCAAGTCAATAATCTCCATTTACAATGATCCAATTAATAGCAAGAGACAGAATTTTAGAAGGGTAACTGAATAAGGTGGGTGTTTTTCATAGAGGTGTTTGGAGTGGACAAGAGTGAAGCTCAAGTTGCCTACGATATCCCTTGGACCCCTCATTAACTGTTACTCTGGTGGATGAACTGGTCACATCCACTGCTCTTCAACCAACAGAGGAGAGGCGGGGGGGGGGGGTTGGGTGAGCCTCCGATCCTTACACCAGTGACTTCAATCAATTTCAACACTAATGGAGCCTAATGCAGATTTTCTTCTGTCAGTTTCTGCCGCCTCCTGCCCCCATCAATGATGTCACCTAGCCATTAGCTGACTAGAGGACCCCAATAGTAAAAGGTAAGCGGTGCCCTGCACATTCGGTGGGATTTTGCTCTCGCATCTTCCTGCCTCCCACTCAGGGCATCCTGAAAGATGGAAGAGGTATCTCTGGCAAGAGTAGGGATACCCTTTCCTGCAATGCCTCTCCAAAAGGAATACTTCTAGGAACCGCATCTAGGATGTAATCCCAGAGCAGGAATCCTCACTTAACAACAGGGATGGTTTTTTTCAGGCCTCTATGCACCCAACCACGCTCTCCTGGCACTCTGGGCGTATCCCCCAATGGGGGCAAAATGTTAAAGAGAATATTCCCTGCCCTTGGCCAGGGGATTGGGGCCCTCAGCAGGGTGTGATCGGCCCCCTCAGGCAATGGAAACGTTGGCAGCTATTTTGTTTTTGGGCTTTTCCTGATCTGGGGCTTTGTGCCACCCTAAAGTATACAAAAAAGGAATGGATTGAATGCTTGAATTAACGAAACCATTGGTAAATACTCAGGCTAAATCAGTCTTGACCCTGCGTTCTGGTTAAGGTAGGACCTGGTTTAGCGGTTGGGGCTGGACTGTTCGGATTGGAGCATGATCAAGACTGATTTTCATATAGCTGATTCCAAACTGGTGACATGATGTGCAAAATAACAATGGACTGGGAGTAATTATCAGTGGCTTAGATTAATTTAACCATTCCGCCCATCACTTTTTTGCATACTTTAGTGTGTCGCCCAATGTGGAACGGATACCCCCAGACGCGGGTCCCGTGCACACTGTGTCACTGGAACCATGCTGTACTTGGCTGATAAGTCCATAATTAAGAAGAAACTGGTCCTGGGTTGCTTGTGTTCAGGTTTTGGGAGTAACTGGATTGGCAGTTCGGACTGGACTGTTCAGATTGCAGCAGGGTCAAAACTGATTTGCCTATAGCTGGATCCAAACTGAGGTGACATGGTGTGCAGAATAACAATGGATTGGGATGCGCCCGAGTAATTACCAGTGGCTGAGATTAATTGCATACTTTTGTTGTTACCACTCCGTGAAGGAGTACTGACATTTGGGCATCATGTAAAAGTGGGAAGTTTCCCCAATGACATGGATTCGTGTTCAGGGATCACTGCTAGGAGTGTAATCTCTGAGCAAGAAACCCATTGCTAGGCCAATGCGGGGAGGTGATCTGCCACCAGCAAAGGTGCCGAACCCCACCCACTGGGGCATTGTTTTTTTTTTTTTACGAGACAGTAGGTCAGACTTTCAGTATGAAGGACTACTTTGTCAACATTAGCTTTTTGAGAACAAAACATATTTTTGCCTTTAGCCAATGTTTGCTTTTTTAGATTGAGAACGGGCAGGCAGCTTCCCTAAAAATAAAGTTTTGCAAACACAATGAACTTATTTGTGTGGTGGCGGTCCCACCAAGGGGAACCCTTTTTTTAAGGCACATTACATTTCCTGGAAGGGTTGATGGTTCATAAGAAAGAGTAAATCTGATTACATTGTTGTTTGCCTTATTGTGTGTGTTGAAAGATTAAGTCATTATTTTCTCTTTTAGGTGTTTTTTAAACAAACTGTTGAGAGTGACAATTGTTTTTTTCTTTTTGTTTTAGGAAATAGTTTTTGTTGTCTGTCTTTTTTTGGATGAATGCCGCCCAAGCCCTAACTCAAACAATGGAGCAGAGCTCTGATGTAGGTTCTAATACAGAATCTGCATCTGAACGGAGAGATTCATGGGTCAGGAAGTAATTATTCAGTTGTATGGCACGACACCTTGATTCTGAGAACATGTTCATGACAGTCATAATGTCCCTTCGCAAGTATCATCATTGCAGCTGAGAAACAGTGGCAGTGTAGCCAAATTATAAGTGCAGGGAGGCACCACGGAGAGAACAGGGAGAGTGCTCACTTTGCAACCTACTAATAGGTTTCAGCCACAAAGTAAAGTCAGTGTTGCAGTTTTTTTGCCCATTGACTTACATATTTTTGTGGAGGACATGTTCCTTGAAGAGACTGGGTACCAAACAAATGTATGTGCTGAACAGTTTCCGAGGTTAGCATAGAGGCATAGGGGGGGTCCCTATCTCGGGCCCACTTGTGGATTCCTACCTCACTTGGGAAGTTAAAAACATGCTTGGGTCTTACTATTCCCAGGGGATAGTGTACAAACCAATGGACCAGTCTTACTGGTCTACTCATATGGTTTGGGTAACACCCAACTTCATACTGGTCATGAACAAAGATTGTTTTTGAGTCTGCAGTGTGTGCTGCATTTCAGTAATAACAGCATCTATTGCCACAGTACCATCCAGAACCATTTTTAAAATGGTCATGTATTACATTTATCTGCCACGTTTCCACAGAAATATACTCATGGGAAGAATATAGGGGCCCACACTTGGTTAATATTATACAAAGGGCAGTTGCTGTTCAGGCAATCCATACCAAGCAAAAGAAGTTACAGCATCAACTTGTACGTGTGTTCCACTGGTCAATTATAAATCCCAAGAGTATATACTGGGAAGGACTCTGGTATAAAACCTGCAGGTTGCTCTTCCGCATTAGAACTCAGTAAAAGGATTGCATGGGAGCTTGTGCAATCACTACTTCATAAAGGGCACAATCTTTATGTTGACAGTATCAGTACCGCAGTCCAGTGAGATGAACAATGCTGGCACTGTGGTTCATGGTACAATTCGAAGTCGCTGCAAAGTATTCCCACATGGAGATAGTTTGTAAGAATTGCCAAAAAGGCCAGAACAGTGTGTTGTCTTGCAACAAACGGCTGGCTGTAAAATTTGTAGATAGATGGTAAGTACATGTGCTCACTACAATTCACGATGAGAGCATTTCTCAGGTCACAGTTTCGGGTCAGTTGCAGGAGTGTACAAGCTCAACAAAATACTTGATTATAACAAGTAAGGGGGGGGGGAGGAGTGGATAAAAAGGACCAGCTACTTCATCACATAATGCGACTCACACATGGTATTAGAAGTTGGCTATCCACCAGAACCAGCTTTTAACATGACAGTGCATATGTTGTGTATTGTCAGACTACGACATGAATAATGTCCATCCTTGACTTTGAGTTAGCAATTATTGATAGTCTTACTGCTGTAAAAGCAGTATCCTCCACCTCTGTTGTAAAGGACGTTGTCAGGCTGCAAGATCTGCACTTTGATGATTGCATTCTTGCTACAGAGAAAGAGAGTTGCCGGTATTGTCAATGCAAACTTTGCGCTCTGCAAGGAAAGAGGGACAAAACTAGTTATTACTCACCCTAGCGTCCATCTCAACCAGGCCTGTGTTTTCTAGCTTGCTTCACTTATGTCACACAAAAGTAAAGTTCTGGGAAAATGATTTAAGTTACTTAGTATTAATCTGACTGCTTCACTTCAAACTGCTTGAACACATCTTCCATGGCCCATTACTTGGCTAGCTAGGGAGCCTTTCAAATTGTTTCATCTAATGTCGAAGTCTTTTAAATAGTTCACATCCAAAGAAGTACCATAATCCAAAACAGTTGTTCTACCTAAATTAGATCGATACACTGTATTTTTACCTTTTCCAGTAAATAGGTACACATAAAATCATACTGTAAGGGTCGGTAAGGGACGACGGTGGCAGCATCTCCCGACCCCGCTTGGCGCCTACCTTGGTATTTGAGCGGAAGCGCTGTAACAAGGCGCTCGAACTTACTGTTAAAATTGATTGAGAATTTTAATATGCCCCAGCACTGACCCCGCACTTTATGTTTTAAAATTGATGTGATAATTTTAAAGCTTGCACCTACTTGCACTGATTGTTTTTAAAGTTGATGTACGAATTTTAAAAACCACTCACAGGGCTCAGAGGGGCTCCCACGGCATTCTGTTGTTGTCTTGGCTCGATACCCAAGCCTGCCTGCCCCGGTCCGACTCGGTAGCCTATACCGTTGAGCGGAGGGCGGGGCAGGCAAGAGCAAGACCTGCCCGTCTGCGCCCGTCCGCGACAGGACGGGGCTAGGGGCCAGAGGCTATGGAGGGACACGTAGGTGTACAGCTAACTTACACCTCACAGGTACTATTAGAAATACTAAAACTGTCACCAACGATCTGCCCAACCAGAGTGGAACACAATATAGAAGGCCCTTTTTCATTCAGATTATGTAAAAGGCAATTTGAGGCAGGAGCGGTGGCTTGTAACATTTCTCCCGCCACCGCTAAGCAGCGTCCCCCTGGTAACAAATCCACGAACTACAACCCTAAGCATATGGAAAATGCGGTGAACAACACTCTTCCTAAAACTAAAAATCTGCTATGTAATATCAGATCCCTACCGAAACACTTTGTAGAAGTATGGGACCTGATCAATTCGCATCAACCAGACCTATGCTTCCTGACAGAGACATGGCTCAAACCTCATTCTGTCCCTGCCATAACACTAGGAATCCCCATAGGGTACAAAATTGTCAGGATGGACCGTCCCATTAAAGTTGGCGGTGGGTTAGCAATTGTCCACAAACAAGAAATCAACATAACGGTATTGGACGAAATTTATACCCCCAACCTAGAAGTACTAATTTTTAAAATCCACACCCAGAGCAAAAACAGTAGAAAGGGAGCACTAGTATACCGCCCCCCTGGGCCATGTGCAAATGTATCCATCACGTTGATGGAAACACTAGCACCCCATATATACGAAAACTCTGACTTCCTTCTCTTAGGTGATTTTAACATCCACAGCGAGTTGGATCTCAACAGTGAAGCACAGACACTGCTGTCAGACCTCAGCATACTGGGTCTAAGGCCAATCAACAATGAACCCACCCACCAGGCAGGACATACGCTAGACCTAGTTCTAACTAACTCCCTGCAGGTCGAATGTAGAACCCCTTATCAAGTGGAATGGACCGACCATTTTATAATAGAATTTTACACCCCCACTCTTATCTCAAATGATAGCGGAAACCTCACCCTAGCCAATAAAAGAAGACCTTGGCACAAGCTGACCCAACAAGATTTTAACAAAAAATTCGCGGCACAGACATTGAATGTCAAAGAGAACATTGATAATGCCCTACAAAAATACGAGGAAATACTCCTCAAAACTATAGACAGCATTGTTCCGCTAAAAACTTTTAAGCCCAGACCTGCACACAAACAGGAAATCTGGTTTTCTGAGAACCTTAGAGTGCTCAAACAAACAACTAGAAAACTGGAGAAGAAATGGAGGGCTTCACGCCAAGATCAAGATAAACAATTATACGAAAGCTCTCTGAAAATATACCACAAAGCTATCCGAGCAGCAAGGAAAAATTATATTGCGTCGCAATTATTAGCAGCTGGTAACAATTCCAAAACTCTCTACCAGATTTTGGAGACTTTTTTTAAACCCACAGCATGTGAAAGTGCAGAAGTAGCGTCACAAAAACTTTGTGACAACATCTCTCAGTTTTTTAACCAGAAAATAGATTCCATCTATAATAAAATCACACTCTCGAATCATCACAATACCACTGACAATGACCTTATCGCAAACCTGGAAACAGAAAAGCCGACTAGGCACTCCCTCTCTGCCTTTCCTCCTATATCCATGGAGGAAGTAGTGGGAAACATCTCTCTGATAAAGAGTGGATCCCCTATGGATACCATCCCTGCACGGATCATGCCCATTTTGGCCACGGTTCTGGGACCTACTATCCAGCAAATAATTAACCTCTCACTGAGTACGGGACAGGTTCCTAACGGATGGAAAAAGGCTCTGGTGAAACCGTTGAGGAAAAACACAGCTACCCCTTGGGAAGAATTAGCTAACCTCAGACCCATTTCCCTGCTCCCGTTTTTAGGCACAATTATTGAAAAACATGTAAACAGTAAATTGTCTAAATACATTGAATCCACTGAAGTGCTGGACCAGTCCCAATCCGGGTTCAGACCCAGACATAGTACGGAGACCGCTCTGATGTCAGTCGCAGACGATCTACACATGTACCAGGACAGGGGTCACTCTGTTGTCCTGGTGCTGTTGGATCTGTCTGCGGCATTTGACACCGTATCTCACACCATCCTGACCACCAGATTAGCGAACATCGGCGTGAAACAAGAAGCCTTGGCATGGTTGAGGAGTTTCCTGAGGGACTGCACCCAGCAAGTAGCTATGGGCGCATACAGGTCAGAGGAAGTTGAAATCTCCAAGGGGGTGCCACAGGGCTCTTGTCTGAGCCCCACCCTATTTAACATATACGTGGCACCCCTGGCCAACATCATGAGAAGATATGGTTTCATTCCAATATCTTACGCGGATGACACACAACTCCTCTTTCCTTTTAAGATCTTTACACCGGAGGTCAGAAACTCCTTCTCCCAGGGTATGAAAGCAGTGGCACGATGGATGTCTTCCAACTATCTGCAGTGCAACGCTGGGAAGACGGAAGTCATGTTGTTTCGTGAGGCTAAAATGCTCTGGACCCCAGATTGGTGGCCACAAGATCTTGGCCCAGTGCCCAACCCTAAACTAACGGTCAAGAATCTGAGGGTTCGATTAGATCAGGAGCTTACTCTCAAACAACATGGCAACCAGGTGGTGGGAGCATGCTTTCATATAATTGGTATGCTGCGGAAAATCTTCCCATTTCTACCTGATACCACCAGGAAGACGCTGGTCCAGGCGCTCGTCCTGAGTCGCCTGGACTATTGCAACGGCTTGCTCCTGTCTGCTAACGAGGGAGTCATGAACAGACTTCAGGTGGCTCAGAACATGGCTGCTCGCCTGGTTCTGAATGCCCCTTCCCGTACGCCTTCCAAACCTCTGCTGACTAAACTACATTGGCTATCTGTCAGACAGAGGGCCAAGTTTAAGGTATGCTGTATCATACACAAAAGCCTGAATGGTATGGGCCCTGCATACTTGAACACCAAATTTATACCCTACACTCCCATTCGGACACTCGGATCTAGTGAACAACGTCTTCTGTGTGTACCCAGAGCTAAGAAGGCCAGACATGGAGCTAAAACATTATCAATAGCTGGACCCTATCTTTGGAATAGCCTCCCTATATCCCTCAGGCTATGCGTAGACCACCTTCCTTTCAGGAAAATGCTGAATACCTTTCTGTTTAAACAGTAAAATTAGAACAGCTTTGAAGACTCCTCCTCTTAAATCCACTTGTAGAAGCCAAAGGCGCAGAGATACTCCTCAGGGAGTGAAGCCAGCGCGGTACAAACCTGCAAATAAATACTTGTGGTCTGCTTGCCACTTTCATCCTGCACCAAAATGTGGTAGATCCGGTGTATTACAAGTGGACTACAGTCAATGCACTGCACATGATGGTGAACGGGATATCTGCCAAGTACTCGGTCTCCCAAACCCCAAACTTTCTTTAAGTGCTTCTTAGAGAACTTAGGAGAATCTGACTCAGCAGGTTTACTCCAGGTTAAACTGGATTTTCGTTCACATTGTCTGATGTATAGGTCTATAAAAACATCTTCAAACAAGTCTTTCTGAGCCCAAGCAAGCTAAAAGGGGGAGGCAATTGTAAAGGTTCATTGGGCACTGCACAATATTTGTCAGGACAAGCTGAACCCAAGCTTTTCTATAGGGACCTTGTGTAGGCAGAAAGCAGATGGTCATGGTCGGAGTGGCTCACGGCACTTATCACGACTCACATAGGTCATACTACAAGTACACACCTCTCTAACCACGATTAGAGGACCCCGGTAAACTATGCACACTTTTGGAATTGGTGAGTTTCTTAAAAATGCCAGACTACACACATGCTGGCTCGCAAGTAGTAGCTAGGAGGGACTTATGTTGAAGCATGTTGCATACATGGGCGAGGAATTCGCTTTTAATTTTTTCCACGGTCAGAAACAAAAGAAAAAAGAACTGACCTGTCACACCCCTGAAAGCATGATGGGATACAGGAGGTCAGAGGGGTCTTAAAGGCACAGTGCCAGTTTTCACTTGTTATGCGTTTTCAATGCAGTCTACTGGCCAACAATGTTTTTGCGCTCCCTTGTAGATTTTTCTCTTAAGTAAAGGCTATGTTTTGAAACATAATGGTCTCTCTTTCGGGCTTCAGAAATGCTGGAGTCTTATATGTGGTTTATTAAAGGGAAATGCTAAGTATTGAAGACATGTTTTAACCATCAACACAGGCTGCAAAGATGTGTGTGTGTGTGTGTGTGTGTGTGTGTGTGTGTGTGTTATATATATATATATATATATATATATATACACTATGAAGTTTCCCTGCAGAATCCAGTTAAAATACATGTAAATAGCTTCCCAAAATATATAATTTTCCATCATTTCACGTCCCTTCTCTCCCTCTAAACCCTCCCCCTTCCCCCTCAGCTCCCCCCACCTCCCCTATCCCTTTTCAATTAATTCTAATTTGATTCGATTGTTTCACCTGCCATATAGCACATAAAATAATCACATGCACTATCCTGAGTGTTGATCAAATAGTAAAATGAAAATGGAGTATTGATATTTGATCCAAAGCAAATTGATTATGCAAAATGTGATATTGTGTATATATATTTATATAATAATCTCTGAAGTAATTTCTTCAGAGAGTACATCCTGTAAATATTATTCGATGTGCTATTCCGACAGGTTATTCTCCGGACTACAATGAGTTGTATGTTACCGGAGCATTGCCGATACACGGCTAGATTGTTTAATGTCTCTAACGTTTAGTATGCAGCTCATCGCAGCTTGGTTAATAGAGTAAATTTTCTCTGGTTACTCACGCCAGTTCAACGCCGATACACGGCGATATAGTTTTGTTTTCTGGCAGTGGTAAAAAGTCTGTACAATATTCATGATTTATTCACTCACTTTTGTAATTTTGACAACTTTAATGCTTTAGAAAAAAGCCTGCATGAATATAATATATGTATTTACTGTTCGTGCAAAATATGTACAATATGGCTGCCACACTTAACCTATGTTTTGACAACACGTCCAAATGCTTCCTGAAAATGTCCGCCCTTAGTTTCTATGGGGGCGTATACAAATAAGCGCCGCGAAATGAGTGTCGGCGACACTGAGGAAGGACTATTGTCCGAAACGCGTCTGTCATCAATTTTTGCCGTGTGCTAAAATAAAATCTTTTGCCATACCCGGAGTGCTTCAGTTCTCTTTCCAAGACGGGAGGGAGATTTATGAGTGAGTGTATATATGTATATATATACATATATATATATATATATATATATATATATATATATATATATATATATATCCATATATCCACAACAAAGGTTACCCTAAAAGAGGAGCCACCACACAGGTAAGTACAGCTTCAGGAGTGTTTTAATGTTGGCTGCTTCACAAGCGAAGATGGATGCATCGCTGCACACAATGTTCAAGCCTGACGCGTTTCGTGTTGTTCACACTTTATCAAAGACTCTGCAAAATGCAGACAGCTGGCAGTAGTGCACTCTTTAACACAATGAAATCCAGCCCCAGTGGGCGTGGCAGCTCGTGCTGCACTGTGGACTCTGTAGTGTCTGGTGTGATTACAAGAAATATGGGAAGGGTAAACAAAACTGTGAAAATGTGGTTAATGGGAGAGTGACGGAACAGAATGTGTTTAGCAAAGGATTGAGAGAAAAGAAAAGAAAAGAAACGTGAAATCGGGAAGCACGTACAATAAGGGAATACATTCTAACGAATGAAATATAGTTAAATTGATGAAGTGTGAACAACACGAAACGCATCAGGCTTGAACATTGTGTGCAGCGATGCATCCATCTTCGCTTGTGAAGCAGCCAACAATAAAACACTCCTGAAGCTGTACTTACCTGTGTGGTGGCTCCTCTTTTAGGGTAACCTTTGTTGTGGATTTGTACGTCTAACCCAGGCGTGAAGGAAGCCCCGCTGCGGAAAGCGGTCCCGAGCACGCCAGGTGGTGGCTCAATACGGACACAGGCGCTGTTAATGCTGGCAGCAAGGTGCTTTTCAAGTGCATGAGGACGAGAAAGCGACCTACTGGGGTGTTCTATAGAGCATTATGAATGGACTTCTTGGCATCTCACTTGAGAAATTATCGATGGCGACACTACAGAGTGCACAGTGCAGCGCGAGCTGCCACGCCCACTGGGGCTGGATTTCATTGTGTTAAAGAGTGTGCTACTGCCAGGGCGTTTGAGACCATTTTGCTGAATTAAAATCTATCACGCTTATGGAGATTGTGGCTCGAGTTTCCTTCTTTTCTACCTACAAAGTTGGTTTGACGAAATATATATATATATATATATATATATATATATATATATATATATATATATAGTGTGCCTATATATTTTTGTATATACACACAAATATATATGTATATATATGTGTGTGTATATATATATATACACACAAAAATGTGTGTGTGTGTTTATATACACATTTTTTTAAACCTATACACACATTTCTAAACAAAAACAAAGCTTACAGGGATGTTAAAGTTGCGCTCAGATTTCCCTCATACAAAACCATTGAATTTCGGCAGTTATTGTTACCTGAGCTAACTATAACGTATCCCCCTGTAATGCACTGCCTATGACCTCACATATTACAGCACTCATGACATGGTCAGTGACATTGCTGATGACATCATCCACAGAACCACTCACACCACTATACAACCTCTTGTACACCCACTAACACCAACACAACCACTCACATATCCATTCACATGACCCACACCAGTACTCACATGCCCATTCACTCGTACAGCCACTCACACAACCATTCACTCACCCATAAAGCAACTTATAAAAACCGGTCACTTACCCGTACAGCCACTCACTCACCCATACAGCTATTCAAACACCCACTTATTTACCTAGTCAATTCCACACCCACTCACTCACCCATACAGCCTTTTAACACAGCCACTCACTCACCCATACAACCACCTACATACCTATTCACACATCTATATACGCATTCACACATCCGCTCAATCATCCACATAGCTAATCACGGACACTTACTCTCCACTACAGCCCCTCACACACCAACTCATTAAACCAAACCACAAATCAAACAGCCACTCACTCACCCATTCACTCACCATTACAGCCATTCACACAGCATCTCATTCACCCACACAGCTACTCAAATATCCACTTATACACCAATACAGCCACTTACACACCCGTACACACAAGGATACAGTCACACAGCCGCTCACATAATAAATGTTTGAAGCAACATCACTCAGTAGAAGTGCACCCAGTATACTAATGTAAAATCTGAGTAGGTTCCTATATATGTTTAACACCCATAAACTCTTAAAAACACACATACATATATATATATATATATATATATTGATATAGATATATATATTGATATACATATGTGAACAAGGGCTAGTGGAGCCCGAAACGCGTCAGGAGGAGAAAGCAACTGAAATAAATTATTTGCCTGAAATCGGTGGTTCGTGGTTCCTTTGGTGTTTGTTACAGCGTTGGTGAGCAGACGGAGGTTCCCTTTGGAGTTGCGCATATATATATATATATATTGGCCTTATACCTTTTCTGCCAGTACCGATGTAAATATTTCTATGTTCTTGGTGAATATCAATAATGTAATTCTTATACAGTAATGAGGAAATTGATTTTTTGATAATTTGTATGAACTGCACACACCATCAGTATGCCTATACAGGGCTCATTTTTGTTGATATATTATGAATTTAGCGGTATTGCCCATACAGGGCTTAATTGCTTATATGATTTTTCATGAATGACATGATGAAGGACTCAAAATCATGTCTTGCGGGATAAGAATTTATTATTAGTGAAATGGTTCTCTTTTTTATTATTTAGAAAACCACTTCAAAATGGCCGCCAATGAAACAATGATGTTTTTGTCCGTTTTTTATGTTTATGAATTCACAGAGGAAAAAAAATGTCTAATTATTTGTTTGAATGCTTTAAATGGCGGCAACTCTTGTAAATCAGGTTGACACAGGGGGAAAAGGCACGTTTGCCGAAACGCGTCCTGTTTGCGCAATAAACTAATCGTTTAAATCTTCTACGCGAGTGCGGCCGCTTCCTTCCCTGGTGGGAAGGGGGGATTTTGGAGCAGATATACATATATATATCTGTTTATATATATCTGTCTATATATATCTCTCTATATATATATATATATACACACACACACACACACACACACTGAAAAACCAAAGGCTAGAGGGATGTTGTAGTTAGGATGACATTTCACTTGTACAAAACCAGAGAAATTCATCAGTTATAGTTAGAGGAGGTAACTATAACTTGTGCCCCCGCAATGCACTGCTTATGATCTCAAATATTACATCACTCATGAAATGGTCAGTGATATCACTGATGACATCACAAATTACATCACTGATGACATCCAGTGACTGAGTGCTCAAAATGTACGAGTGTATATATACATCAAGGTGTATAGATGAATCTGTGGGTGTATATGTGCCTTTATCAATGATTCAGTGGCTGCGTGACTGACTGTATAAGTGAGCGATCAGGTGTCTCAGTGAATGTATGAATCACTGACTAGGCTCTCTGAATGTCTATCAGTTGGAGTCTAAGTGGCTGTGTGAGTACGTGAGTTGCTGTATGGGTGATTGATTGGTAATCTGGTTACCTGTATGGGTGTCTGACTGTCTGTGTGGGTCAGGGTGGTGTGTGACTGCCTATATGGAAGTGAGTGGGTGAGTCAGTGGCTGTATGGGTGACTGAGTGTGTGTGGAAGGGGTTGTATGGGTGGGTGAGTGTGGTTATGGCTGTGCGGGTGAGTGGATTTGTCAGTAGTATATGGGCGAGAAACTGGGTATGTGAAAGACCGCATAGGTGAGTGATGGGGTATACGAGGGACTGTATTGGTGAGTGAGTGAATGTGGCTGTATGGGTGAGTGTGTGCTTGTGTCAGTGACTGTATAGGTGAGTATGTGTTAGTATATGTATGAGTAAGTAAATGGGTATGTGGAACTATGGGTAAGTGGCTGTGTGATTGACTATGGATGAGTAAGGTGTGTGAGTAACTATTGGTGACTGACTCAGTATGTGAATGGCTATATGGGTGGATATGTTAGTGGCTATATTAGGGAGCGAGTGGCTGCATGGGTGAGTGAGTGGATTTGTGTGTAGATCTATGATTCAGTGAGTGGGTGTGTAAGTAGTGGCATGGGTCAGTGAATGGCTGTGTGGGAGGGGGTGTATGAAAGGTTCTATGGGGGTGTGAGTGGGTACATTTAATGGGGATGATGCCATCAGTGATGTCATTTGAGATATCAGTGATCCCACTGACCATGTCATGAGTGACGTAATATGTGGGGTCATAAGCAGTACATTGCAGAGACACAAGTTATAGTTAGCTCAGCTAACTAGAACTGCTACATTTATTTTTTAGTGATTTTCTTTTATGGTTTTAAAGTAGTAGTTACGTATCAGCGGGTCGAGACCTGCCCTCTGTTTAGCCCCGTAACGGACTTTCCATCTCCTCAACAGGACTGGGGTGGCCCCTTTAACGATTGCCTGGACTACGGCGAGGCCAGCTCCGCCCCTATGACATGGCGTTTCGTGGGCCTATCCGGACCGATCCCTTCAGAAAGAAAGGTGGACACGGAAGACGGCAGTCTGTTCGTGGCCAGGGACGACACGGCGTGGAGAGGAGGAAGAAGCCCAGCGGACACGGACCCGGAGGACGAGACAGGAGAAAGCAGAATCTACGGCGAGATCCCAAGAGAAGAAGTTGTCTCGCGGTGTGGAGGTCCGGAGGGCGGAAGGAGCGACGGCGACGATACGAAGGAGGAGGACGCAGTCCCACAGCAAGGAGAACCGGAGGAGCGAAAGACCGCCCAGGAGAAGCCAGGAGGCCACCGGTATCGCTCATTGCCCAGCCACGCGCAGGAGGACGCGTGGCTAAGCCAGGTACGTGAACGTTTGTGTACCTTACTGTCGTTTAAGCGGGGAGGAACTGGGTAGGTGGGAGGAAGGTGTCGGGCACAGGCTTATCTCCAGCTCATCACTGCACTTTGGGGATCATATACTGAATGTTCACAATGGTGGTGGTAGCTACCCGAGACACGAACGTTCCCCTCACACCCCCTTTCCCATATCAGTTGAAACCTTAAGAGCTGTGCACTAACAGCCACGTTTTGTTTTCTTTGTTTTCCTGCGGCTGAGCTGGAAGCAGGACCCCGAACGGCCGAAGAGGAAGAACCTTGCGCAGACAGAAGCCCACCGTGATACCTCTTGTGATTTATAAAATACTATCTACGTGCTCTAATGAAAAAATAAAAGACCTTGACACTAACTCTAAGTGGTGGCTTCGTCCCTCCTTGATAACCAAAGGTTACATTACGTTTGCAGAGTGGTGGAGAAAGAAGGCGGGGCTTCCAAGCAACTCACAAGACTCACAGGAGGTACCAGGAGGGCTTCTTGGCACCCAAGGTCCCTCAGGAGTAAGGTGGACCTCACCCCCCCAAACCATTGTGTGCCAGGAGGTGCATTTGCAGAGTGGTGGAGAAAGGGGGAGTGGCCTCTGAAGACCTCTTAGCAATCCCGCTGTGTGAGACTTACTGGAGGTAACAGGAGGGCTTGTCGGCCCCCAAGAACCCTTAGCATCCAGTGAACTTCATCCCCCAACCAGCACCGCGCCAGGAGGAGACTTTTTAATTTAGTCTGCAAAGGGGGCTGCGTGGCCCTGCCTTTTTAAAAAAAAAAAATGTTAAAGGGAGGGGGGCCTGGCCTCTAGAATGGGTGCCCTGGTCCCACCTAGGGAACCAACTTAAAAATATATGGGACCGCAGGCCCCCCCCCCCCCTGCTGTGGGAACCAGCATTGCTTTTACCCATAGGGAGCTACCAACATGCAGCTCCCTGCGTGTAAAATCAATTGTGATCTGTTTTGAGCAAGTGAAAGCAAAATGCATAGTGCTCAAAGCAAAGCACCGTTTGCTATGGCTTGGCGGGAGCGGTAAAGCTTCCACCACGCCAAAGGAAACAGCTATGCCCCAGGGGTGGGCACCCCGGAACATAGCATAAGCCGGCCCTGGTGGTTATAATAAAAATTAATAAATGTAAATCCGTATTTGTAAAGCGCAAACTACTCATCCTTACGGGTCTCAAGGAGCTGGGGGCCGTCGTGGAAATTAAGTGAGCTGTTGCTCAGAGTCACAAGGTGCTGAGCTGAGCTGCCGCCGGAGCCGGGGATCGAACCGTGAACCCTCTGCTCCGAAGTCAGCTGCCCCGGCCACTGCACCACACCTCTCCACCTCTTGCCATCGGTGGCGGTTCTCAGGGCCATCCATGGCTCTAGAAGAGGGCCCCCGGCCCCTCCAATCTTTACTTTAGCCCCAGGAAGGTGGTGGCCCCCGGTAGTCTGCAACGGGCCCCCTCCATTATATTATTTGAGCCCTGGGGAGGTGGCGGTTCCGGGGCTGCAAGGGACCACGCTGGTCCCCCATATTTGTATAAGTTAATTGCCCCGGTAAGGTGGCGGCCCCTGCCATATTTGGTGTCATTCTGTTCAGTGGAATGGGCTGTAGTTGTGTTCAAAATCCTTGTGGAGTAGGGTGGCTCACTGGTTAGAGGCAGCAGACCCGAGAGCAGAAGTCGGCCCGGGACCAGGGTTCAATTCCCGACGCGGCAGGGTCGTGGACTTGGGTCAGCGGACTCGATAATACAGGCTTCGGTGCTTACTCTAATCAGGGGTTCCACTCGGCAACTCTGGGCATTAGCTTGCCTAATCTCCACAATAGCCCCATCAATTTCGGGGATGCCTGGCTCCACCTTGGGGACTCCCAGCAGGGACCATCCTACAGGGAAAGCCAGGACGGGTTCCCCAGAGTCATACAGCGCCAGGAAACCTACAGACGGGTAGCAGTGCGCTTTACAAGCTCAAATACATTTTACATTTATGGAAGGTGCTTGAGAGGCATAGCCAAGGCGGCCATCATGGCTTGAAGAGCGAGCTCCGCCACAAACCACCCTGATCCGGCAGCCATCTGCAACACCAGTGGCTGCTGCTCATCTCCACATGGCACACCTTGACCAGGAAGACCCCCTGGTGACTCCCGTAGCTCCAAGTGACTAAAATCCGACTGAATCACTGCAACGTGGCTGAGACAAGGGACCGTGCCTGCACGACAGTGAAGGGCCTCTCTGAAGCGAGTGGGTCGTTGTCGCCTGGGGCCGGACCCACGGCTCTCTTGGGAGGGCGTAGAACGGAGCTGCCCCCTCGTATACTCCTATTGGGCTGGGAAGAGGGCCCCCTTGATAATGAGACTGGGCGTGCTCTGGAGCCGGAGCAGCCAGGTGATCTCCGTGGACAGATCCGTGCCACTGCATGAGTGACCAGGGACCTCCTCTCTTTTTCCACCCTCCTCCAGCAGTGGTCTCCGGCAGTGCCTGATGCAGCCCCCCCCGGGGGGGCCAGGCTGCATCAAGCCCTGGTCTCATTGCAACCAACGGACTGAAGTGGCACCTGTGGGCGGATTGAGGAGCTGCAGCCTGGTATGACCCGTGGTCATGCGATGTACACCTGGGGCTACAAACCTCGCTGGAGCAACAACAAATATCACGGCTGGGCTCCCTCCTCTGGTGCCTCGGGGCCCCGCCTGGGCACTGCAGATACGGACCTCGGTGCACAGGCCGTGCAGGGTCGGCGCCTGGAGCCCCCCTTGGGGTGGCAGACTACGAGACACGCACCGGACCATGGTGCAGAACAGGTGCCCTGAGATCCGACATAGCCCTCCCCGGCAAAGGAGCGGGAGTGGTTCCCCACTGCGGGCCCAACTGGTGTCACCCCTAAGACTTTGTGAGGCCGACCAGAGAAAACTCCAGGTACAGACACAGGGACTTCCCTGTGAGTTGGCTGCTGCCCCCCATACACCCTGCAAGGCACCTGGTGCCGGGACTGTGTTGACCCCTTCTGTCCGGCTGTTGTCTAAGAGCAAGGTCTGGTGCGTTTGTGCCTGGCGGGAGACCATGAGACGCGGGTGGAGAGCCCTCCATGGCCACAGACTTGCTTGCTCCCTGCTGTCCTCCGTCAGGGGCCCAGCGCCGGATTCCCCGGGGGACCAAGCTGGGGGCCTCACCTACTCGCGGGTGGCTTTGATTTGGGGGGTGGCCTCACCACAACATCAAAACGGCTGGGACTGTCTCGTCGCATGGCTTGGTGCAGAACCCACCACTAGGGAGGTGGATGCTCGCCTTGCTCCCCCACTCTCCCCTGACACACACAGGAAGAGGGGGGGGGGGTGTGTGTGCTGCTGCTGCTGCCCCGCCCCAGACTGGAGTGGGCCCTGCTGATGACTAAAGTGTTCCACCATTGCTTGCCCTCGCCAAGGTCGCAGAGCAGTGTCCCCCCGGGGTCCGTTTCCTGGGACCGGGGCCAGCCCAACTGGATCCAGAGGATGGCTAGCAATGGGGAAGGATAAGGGAGCATGCATCACCTCAACTCAGATGCCTATAGACCATTACACCACGCACTCCAGCGGTCCTGCATCGGGCCCGCCAGGCCCCACAGACTCTAAGTCTGGGGCTCCACCCAATGACCTCTCAGTCATTCTGCAAGAAATCCAGGCCTCCCAAGAAGCAGAGAGAGGCAAGAGTCAGTGAAGTAAAAATGGACATTGCATTGCTCCGTCAAGCTCTCCAAAATGCCATTGTCCGGATTACAGAAACCTAGTCAAGAATCTCCACAGTCGAAGAAAACCTTTCAATCCTTAAGTCTCAGGTCTCAACACTCCTTACTCGGAACTACATGTGCGCGCAGAAGATGTGGAAAACCGCTAATGGCACAGCAACATCCGCACTGTCGGTGCCCCAGAATCCGTGAGGGACGCAGCACTTCAACAAATCGCGGACCTCATAGAAACAAGGCGCAAGTCCTGTATGCCAGAGGGGTGCCTAACCACTTGGTTTGCAGGCAAAAGGACCCATTGGTCTCTGGAAAGAGGCTCCCCTCCACCCACCCACAACCGATTATCGTCCACATTCTGAATTTCCGCAACCGGGAAGCAGTCCTTGCCGACTACACCAGGCTCCCAGCTCCGTTCCAGAGGGCAGCGTCACCGCTCCCAGAAGCGACGTGGTAGGACTCGCTTGGCCTCACCACTGGGTTCCTCCATGTCGCTGTCCCATCTCGGAAGAGCCCCAGCCAAAGACCAAGCAGGGAACAAGAAGTGCGACTCTGGACACATTGTGCACCCTGTCTCCCTCCTTGCAAGACTCCTCAGCCGGACTCAGACCTTTCCCGCAGTCATGTACTCTACCCGGCCTTGGAACTTGGCACCTGATGACATCCCCATAGTTTCCCTGAGCTCGTTTGGGCGTTGTTGGTCCCTTTTCCATCCGCCTAACCCTGAACTATTATAGACCTTTCAGTTGTAGCTGGTGTTGATAAATCCTGTCTGCACATTGGTTCACCCCAAACCCTGTAGAAGACTCACTAAAGCAATACTTAATGTTGTCTTTATTGTTCCAATTTCTCTGGCCGACAGATACTTCTTGGGTAGAAGTATGGGGAGGGGTGGGAGTTGGGGTTTTTGTTATGCATATTTGTTGATTGTTTCTGACCCTTTCTTCTATGTACCGGCACACTTGATAGTCTCTTGTGGCCACGACCCTGCAACCCTAGTCAATCTCAGTCTTCCTGACACCTGCTTCATTGCCTCACCTTTCCCGCCAGGCCCCTTGCAGGGTGCATAATCCGCCCCATGAACACATTCGACCTCATCCATGGCCATTCAAGGTCCTATCATAGAATTTTAACTGTCTGTTAGACCGGATCAAGCGTACGGCAGTCTTTACATTTGACCGTCTTCCTGCAGGAAACCCATCTTCAAGCCAAACAGTGTCCTTTTCTGTCTTGCAAAGGTTACAATAGGGACTTTCATGTGGGGTACTCGCTGGGGGAAAGGAGGGTCGCCATCCTCCTGCACCATTCTTTTCCTCTTGTGGTTTCCCACGATTCACAGGGGCGCTTTATAGCGTTAGAAGGCCCCCTAGATGGACAAACTATCATATTGCTGTCCGTCTAAGTACCCTGCCGCCCTGACATGCTTCCTTGCCAACCTCTTGACACTTCTCACCCGCTTGCCTGGGGCCTCAGTGTGTTAGGCAGTGATTTTAACGTGGTTCTCGCACCGACCCCTGATTGCACTGGCCCCACTGCCTCCAGGAGTCCTAGGACCAGACTTCTTATGGACTGGACTGCCTTGTGGGGCCTCTGACGCTTGGCAGTCCTGGCACAGACGCTCCACCATTTCACCCACACTTCAGCCTCCCATCACAAACACTCCTGATCCTCCTACCGGCACTGGACTGCCAGTCGCTAAATCACACTGACATACTACCCAGAGGGGTCTTGGACCATTCTCCCTAACTCCTTCGCTTGGGACAACCTCCTTTAACACTGGAACCCATGTGGCGCATCAACGCATGGTACATCCAGGATAAAACCATTGTCCAAGCACTGAAAAAAGAGCTCCAATCCTACTTTTTACTAACTCTGGATCAGTGGCCCGGGTGAGCACACTCTGGTCTGCCAGCAAGGCTTCCCTCAGTGGGTTTGTGAAACACTTAGTCAGGTCGCAAGAGCGGGAATGCCTTTCCCTTTTCACTCAGCTAGAAACCCAGGCTTCACGCCTTTAACAGCGTTTCTTCTATGACACGCTGGAAGCAATTTCCCACCAGCTGCACCTTGTCCAGGAGGACATACGCTTACACTATCTAGAAACGGCCAAGTTCCTCTGGAGAGCAACGACGGCTAACATTTACAGTTGGGGTGACAAAAAAGGTAAAATGCTGTATTGGCTTGCCTCACACCAGCAGGTCAACAGAATAGTCCCAGAGAATAGGGATTAAACGAGCTATACACACCATGCCCTGCCAGACATCGCTCAGGCATTTGCCCGTTACTACAAGGAATTTTACTCCCTACCCCGGGATAGAAACTGGACACCAAGTAACCGTTTCCTAAACTCGATCGACCTCCCATCCCTCTCCCGGGAAGACTCCCAGCTGCTGGATGACCCTATTTCGATGGAAGAGGTAGGGGACGCCTTCTCATTACTGCGCCCCGGGAAATCTCCCAGCCCGGATGTGTTCCCCCTGGAATGCCTGTTCCAAAAACGAGACTTCCTTCTCACCCTGTTTGAAGAGGCGTGTCACACGGGCTCCTTCCCGGAAGACTTGAACTCCGCCACTATAGTAGTGATCTCCAAGATGCAACCTCTAGCAGCCTTCTGCACCCACTTCCGCCCCATTTCGTTACTCAAATGTGAAATAAAAATGTTCGCAATGATTCTGGCCATCAGACTGAAAAGGGTACTGCTGCTGCTCGTCCACACGGCCCAGTGCGTCTTCATGCCGCAAAGAAGCATGCGACATTGCATTCAAATGCTACACGTGGCCCTAACTCACCGTCACTCCTTACCGCAGGACCTAGCCCAACTTCTTATTGATTTTGAGAAGGCTTTCAATACGTTAGACTGGGCCTACCTCCAAATAGTGCAGACCCGCTGCAGCCTTGGTCTGCATTGTTGGGGCATGGTTGATGTGCTCTACTCCCATCCCTCAACTCGGGTGTGGGTAAATGGAGTCCAATAAGACTCCTTCCCCATTAGGCACGGCACAAGACAGGGTGGCCCCTTGTCCCCCCTCCTCTTCGCCTTAGTAATGGAGCCCCTAGCCCAACTCATCCATGGCAACCCGCTATGCAAGAGGTGGCAGTGAGATGCCAACCATGAGGATCGCATCACCCTATATGCGGAGAACGTCCTCTTGTACTTGACAGACCCAGCAACGAACGCCCCCCCGATATCTTCACCTGCTCGAGGCCTTTGGCCAAGCCTCAGGCCTGCCAGTGAACCCCTCCAAATCAGTGCTGGTTCCCCCTGGCCCACACGAGAGACTGCTTTGACTGGCAGACATCCATCCCTCTCCGCAGACTAAGCTTCAAGTATTTGGGCGTGTGGGTGGCCCTGCACCCAGAACTCACCTGGTCCCTGATCCTACAACCGCTGCTCCGCAAAGTACAAGAGGACCTAGCTAAGTGGCAAAACCTCCCCCTTAAAGTGATGATCTGCATAGCCCTGTCGAAAATGATGATATTACCCCGCTTCATATATATATCCCCTAAACATCCCTTCTCCAGATTTTGAGGTCTTGGTTCTGGAAGCTGGAAAGTGACGCACAGACCTTTTTACGGTGGGGATCTTGGCCATGACTTGCGCGTATCCACGGTCAGCCAGGCCCCTTTGACAGTGGGCTTGGCATGTCCAATTTGTACCTCTAGTACCTTGCCTCTTAGCTCCTCGTTGCTCATGACTGGTTCAATAGGAGATGGTAGGATCCGGCCTAAAAGTTAGAGCTTTCTTGACTCTGCTTCTCAACTCTCCAGGCACTGCTATTTGGCTCACTGATCCCCTCCCAGTTGCCCGTGGTCACACGGGTGGTATTCCTATCTTGGCATGCCGCCTTACGACATGTGCAATGGATGGTAGACTCACTCAACAAACCCCTCTATGGCACGGCACCTGGCTGAAGGAGGTGGCAACACTCACTGGCTTTAACCCCTTCGATGCGGATGACAAAGCTAGCTCGTCATGGGCGTTACCTGCGCTACGCGGATGACGAGCTGGCTTTGTCATAAACAGCGCATTTTTGAAATTCCAGCGCACAGCGGGAAAACGCGGTAGCGCTGTAGAGGTTAAAACATAGGATAACATTGGGATCTCCCAATTGGGCGACATATGGTAAGGAACACATATATGCTCCTTTGCAAATCTGCAAGAGTCCCTTACCCTTGCGCACACCCAATTTTACAAGCACCTCCACGTCAGACACGCCCTTCATAACCGTATACATGACATACATCCCCTCCCGGAGTTCAATCCACAAGAGGCCAAACACCTAACGGCTAACCTGGAACACGGGGGAGTCTCATAAATGTACTGCAACCTAATAATAAACTCTCCTGGCTCACTAAACCATCTCCAGACCCAATGGGAGGGTTGGGTGGGCCCACTGGAAGAAGAGGACTGGCGTAACGCCCTGATGGCCCCTTGCGAGCTCACCATCTCCTCCACATTAAGGCTAATACAAGCCTACTACCTCCACGCAGCGTACCCCCCCCTCATGCCTGCATAGGGCTGGTTTCAGCCGGATGCCACCTGCTCCCGGTGTGCAGCTACGCCTGTAGATTTCTTCCAAATGGTGTAGTCTTGTTAGACAATACAAACTTACTGGACCACAGTCGCAATAGATCTGGCACTGGTGCTGTGGTGGGCGATTCCCCTCCCAATTTGATACTTCTAGGAATAACAGAGGGTGCAGGGGGCACCAGGGCCGAGAAGGTCTTTTAGGTACGGCTCTCCTGGTTGCAAAGCGTGGCATAGTGGCAAAGTGGCTAAATCCCTCTCCTCCCACCCTTACTTTGTGGGGGCGCAGAATAGACTGTTGTGCCCAGCAGGAGAGGTCGGTGTTTGAGGCGAGGGGCTGTCCTCAAAAGCATGGCCATCTGTGGGGGAAGTGGCTGCACCTCTAGCCTACTCTTTCCGAGCTGCTACTTCTGGGGGACCTACAGATTCACCCATGTATACGACTTGGTTGCAACTTATACATGTGATATTATATGCTAAATTTGAGCCTTGTTTACACGTTGGCCACACCATGGCTGTTAAAACATTAAATCCTTTAACAAAAGAAAATCCATATGTAAAAATGCATGGGGAAAGCGTTTTTTGGCAACTCCCCTATTTTTCTAGGCCCCCGTCTGACAAATCTCCCTGAAACCTTCAACCCAGCAGCTGAATCTAAAAGGGAAAAGTTTTGAGAATTTAGTGAAGATTTGTCAAGCGGCGCCAAAGTAATTGGCAAAACAAAACCGTGGGCTGGAATATTCAACGCTTATGACGTTCATAAGGATCCCTTGGAAGAGAAGCAGCACATTCCAATACTCCTTTATGCGGAGGACACTGTACTGATTGCGCACACCGCTTTGGGTTTGCAACTCCTTTTAGATAGCTTTGATTGATGAATAGTTTGGACATAAATACCAATTACAAAAAACTCACATTATGGTAACAGGCCCAAAGAACACAAAATCTAAAAAGGTACATTTTGGGGAAAGAGGAATTTACTAATGTAGAGGCATGCTCCTATCTGGGCATCATTTTTGACAATGAAGGCACTTGGACACCTGATCAGGCAGCAAAGAAACCTGTTATGAGTAGATGTGTGGCAGAGATCTGGGAACAGACCAATGGAGGCACTTTTCAAATTATTTCAATCCAAAGGGTTAACTACAGTTCAATACGCCGCTGACTTATGGGGCTACACCAAGATGCCCGCCCTACAGGTAAAGGAAAATAAATTCCTGAGGCGTTTGTTTTCCCAGCAATACCAGGTAAAGAAGGTCACTAGAAGGGTAGGGTGTTGTTGATAGGTACTTTCCCCTCAGTCAGCAGGGAGATACCGGGCTGGGCGGAGATATGGAGGTAGGTGGAGGCGAGGTCGGAGAAGGGGGACAGTAATAACAGCCAAGACTCTCTCTTGCGAAAACGAAAAGACACTCCTTGAAAATTAGTACACTCACCGCTAAAAGAAATAACTGCAAAAGACTGAAATGTTTGAAAGAGACATCAGCTAAGCACTCGTATAATGTGTCACACTGTAACTGGAAATTCACTTTGAACAAAGCTAGTACTCTAATTATCTGGCTTCGTGTAATCCCTTGTACTCTACTTGTATCATCATTCACCCCTTGCCCAGTCTCCCTCTTGCTTTTAAAAACACATTTCTAAAAAAACTGTATCCATAGCTGCCTTTTGGGACACCTTCATCGCTCTCACACTTTTAAGCCAGGGTCAATGTGCACGCTCGTCTTTGAGACTAGAAAACAAAACTATATTTTCCACAATGCATAAATCACGTTGAGTCTCAGCATCAGACCCGCAGAGGCAGATTCCAAGACTGGTTCCATCCTTACTGAACGGTTTGTGCCGTGGGCACCGGAACGGAGTCTCTGTGCTCTGGAAGCAAAAGGATGTATTCTGTTTTTTAGGTCTCGCCTAATATATCCCGCAGGGATTAATAGGCGAGTATATAGTAGGCAAAACAAAATCTCTACCAAGTGCGGATTACGTTCAGTTCATGTGCTGCACTCGTGTGAGACGCGCGTGCACGCCAAACCCATCAGCCTCGCACCCATTTGCTCCCCAAGCCAGGCATCAGAAGCATCGGACTGCAAAGGAATACCTTCCGCTCCCCCGTCACACCAGCCATGTCACAAACCACCATTTGGCGCATCAGACCCCGCCACAGCAATGCCGAGAGCTTCAGACTTCCGCACTTCGCTGCTCGTCCGCCCCCCCACCCCTCCCACGCAATGCTGAGAGCTTGTTTTTAATTGCTGTTCTCCTTTCATGGCCGCGCTACTGCAGCGTGGCCAATGAGTACAGATATGTTATCCCTTTCCTTTGCCAAGACTTTGAGATTGCTGTTCCCTTCAATGCTTCTCAGCTATTTGCAAGGGCCGCGCATCCCAGGGGGCCAGCTGTAGATATTTCTGGGGAGCAGTTTGAAATGATTTGTCCTGTTTATTTAGTTGCATTTTGATATAGCTCGAACTCAACCCCATTTTATCAGAGCTCTTTACACGAGTACAAGTTGCCTTACAAACATACACATTCATTTTCATATTTTGAGGCACAGGGAGAGATTTCCCCAGAATCACAGGATGCTTGAGCCACCCGCCAGACTCGATCCTAGTTCCCCCACTTCAAGGTCGGCCGCTCTAGCTGTTAAGCCACATCAGTCTGGTATACTTACAACATAAAACCTGGGGACTTAAGCAAACGTGCCCATCGGAATATGCTGCATTTGCGCTACATGTTATCAGAATAACATGCAACTAGTAATGCTTCTTGGAGCTACTGTCGAGGCAACATAACAGAACAAGCACGGGCCGGACTAAATTAAGAACTCGATTTATAAGTAAACAATTTGAGTTTACCCACAACACAAGCAGAAATGGTTTCAGCATTATGGCCATGTCAGCGCCGAGACTCACACGTATAGGTCTGAAATATGTATTGGCTTTACTGCAGCGTGGCCAATGCGAGTACAGAGATGTTATCCCTTTCCTTTGCCAAGACTTTCTAAGATTGCTGTTCCCTTCAATGTTTCTCAGCTATTTGCAAGGCTTCTCGTGCTGCCCCCGCGCACCCCAGGGGGCCAGCTGTAGATATTTCTGGGGAGCAGTTTAAAAATGATTTGTTCTGTTTATTTAATTGCATTTTGATATAGCGCAAACTCGACCCCATGTTATCAGAGCGCTTTACATGAGTACCAGTTGCCTTACAAAGATGCACATTCATTTTTATATTTTGAGGCACAGGGAGAGATTTCCCCAGAATCACAGGATGCTTGAGCCCCCCACCAGACTCGATCCTAGTTCACCCACTTCAAGGTCGGCCGCTCTAGCCGTTAAGCCACATCAGTCTGGTATACGTACAACATAAAACCGGAGGACTTAAGCAAACGTGCCCATCGGAACATGCTGTGTTTGCGCAATATTATGTGATCAGAATAACATGCAACTGGTAATGCTTCATGGAGCTAATGCCGAGGCATCCTAACAGAACAAGCGTGGGCCGGCTTAAATTAAGAACTCGATTTATGTAAACAATTTGAGTTCACCCCCAACACAAGCAGAAATGGTTTGTTGCAAGTGGCGTGCGTCTGATTTCAGCCGCACCCCAGTACTTCAAAGGTCAGGGAAAAAACAGGTTGTTGTCAAGTAGGCTTCCCCGGTGTTCTCACTCCCTTTTCGACCCCCTGCATCTCTGCTCTGAGGGGAGCGGGGAGCCGCGTTTTAGTCTATGCCCTGCCCTGGGGCCAACATTCTTGAGGCTCTCGTCCAGAGCACTTACACCTACTTAATGCATTTTAAAATTCCTCTTGACAATTTTATATAGTTGTGCTCGTCTTGCACTTACACAAAAAAAACGCCACTATGTGCCAGACTAAAGCCTGTGTTACAAATTAAGTGCCGGTGTCGAGCACTGGCTCATATTAAGAACTCGACCTATGTAATAAATTGGAGTTCACGCACAAAATAAGCTTAATTGTTTAGTTGCAAGTCGCGCAAGCATGTTGTGTTTTTTTCTTTCAAGGGGGTGGAAGAAAGTAGCCAACTTATGTCACAGAATCTAGCCCTTCATATCTCGAAAATCTGCTTACAACGCTTACGACTGTTACATTGCGTGACATTGATCAACAGTAGCTTTGCCAACTTTTTATTAAGCCATCACTTGCACTCTGGTGCTTAATTTGAAACTGTGAATAACGGAACACGCTGATGTATAAAAGCATTTCTAATGCTGCAGCAGCACGTTTCCTTTGTGTTTTCTACCAAACAAATGTATGCCCACACAGAGCCACTTGTTATTTTAAAGACGTGTATACTACCTCCCGTGGACGAAACGTGTAGACTACCTTCCGTGGACAAAACTTTCACGTTGGGCTTTGGTGGTCGGACGGGTTTTCGTTCTATACCGGAAGGTCATTGTCTGACTTGCGCATTTCATATGTTGACTAAATTATTAAACGCAGAACCAGCCCACCTGAAGATAGGCTCCATACCGTTCTTCGCAGTGGAGTTCTAGATTCCGTGATTTGCTCCTGCGAAAATTCTCTTCGACTGACCTTTAAGAGGGCCGGTACGGCATTAAAAACTGTATTTGAAACTGGTCCCCATTGTGCCGTGTATTTCCTTACCTCCTTAACATTACAGAGGCGGATGGTTTTAGCATGGTCGGATTGGTAAGGTAGCCACCCCATTCTGACAATGAGCTGGTATCTGAGTAGCAGCTGTGTACCGCGTTTTAGGTTTCGGCCTGCCAATGCGCTTGCGCATTTCTCGCAGAGATTATAGTAAGGGCGAAAGAACAGTCTACCAATGGCGTATTCGCCACAGTTCATGTGACCTATGCGCGTGCACAAACCAGCCACGTCACAAACCACCATTTGTCTGTGCCTCACATCACACTTCAGAGGCTGCCGCTCCCCGCCCCACCCCCGCGTGCACATCGCACTCTCCTACTTCCCCTCCCACGGCCACTCTTCCCATTCACGCGCTCTGCAGGTCACCATTTGCCAGCATGCGAAGGCTTCAAAGACTTCAAGCTGTGGCCATAATCAGGCTCCTCTGCTTGCCGTGACCCCTCCCTTTCCCCCCCTCCTGGTCAGCCTCGCTGTCCCTAGCGTCTCGCTTAGGCACATACATACACTACTCGCGTGCCCCCCCCGCCCCCCCATCACTTTCACTTTCACGTCCATCCGTCTCCCTAGATATAACACGATTACATGCAACACAGAAAATGTATAGTTCAGCTGTTGATCTCCCAACTGAAGGCCGTATGTGCGACATCAAAGAGTTTAAATACCTACATTCCAAGAGGAGTGCTTGGTCTTGAAGACCCGCCTTAAGAAAATAACTCTAAAAGGATTGTCTTTGCTTAGGGGTAAATCACAACTGCGATCAGAGACCTTTGTTGAGAACCCCTAAAAGGCTATGTTGTCAGAGATTCATGTTTCCACTTAGTCTCACAACTTGTCTCCACCAGCACTGATCGCAACTGCCCCTGGACGCTTCCTCTCATGTGGTGCCATTTCCATTTCTCGCTCTGTTGGTTGCACACTCGTTCCCTCAGCATGTTTCAATAAGCCCAGTATGCCTGTCACACTCTTCTCTCCATGTTACTGAATACACCAACCCAAATTTGGTTGGTGTATTCAGTAACACGCTGCACGCCACACACTGCTGCACGCCTCACACCGCTGCACTCTGCACTCCACACACTGCTGCACGACACACACTGCTGCACGACACACTGCTGCACGACACACACTGCTGCACGACACACACCACACACTGCTGCACGCCACACACTGCTGCACTGCTCACACTGCTGCACGCCTCACAACACCACCACATCACTCAGGGGCACCACCACATCACTTAGGGGCACCACCACATCACTCAGGGGCACCACCACATCACTCAGGGGCACCACCACATCACTCACAGACACCACCACATCACTCACGGGCACCACTACATCACTCTGGGACACCACCACATCACTCTGGGACACCACCACATCACTCGATTACACCACCACATCACTCGGGTGGTTACACCACCACATCACTCGGGGACACCACCACATCACTCGGGGACACCACCACATCACTCGGGGACACCACCACATCACTCAGCACCACAACAGCACTGTCCTTGCTTGCTACCAACGAGCATTGCCATAGCCAATAGGACTCACATTAAGAAAGTGTAAGCTATTGGCTTTGTGAATAACAATGCTATTAATCGATATATTTTCAAAGCCAACACATATTAAAAAATGTTGTCATTTACAATACAAATAGCTCACACTTTCCTAATGCGAGAACAATTGCATTGCAAATACTTGTCTTCCTAAGCTGCTGCTGGCCTACGTCCATCTCAGCTTCTGAGGGGGAGGCAGCTGGCAGCCCTGAGCCTGCACGCAGCAGGAGGTCACTGTGCCATCACTGCTCGCTTGTAATGACGACAAGGTAACCTGCACACATGTCACTTTTTCCTCCTGTATTGCACCGTTTGCTACCTCATGTATTTTGTTTGCTCACAATTGTCACTTTTGCCATTTATTGCAGTATTATCCTTGTACCTGTGTTTGATACTCTTTTGTAACATGCACACGGCACTTTTCTCTTGTAACACACGGTTTGCTACCTCTCACTTTTGGTTTGCTTTAGATACTTGAACAAGTGCCACCATTGCCTACGCAACGTTTGCTCTTGTGCTTGAGTTTCATGCCATATATTGCAGAATTATACCTATAATTGTACTTTGTTCTCTCTTGTACCCTGCACACGTCACTTTTTCCTCCTGTATTGCACCGTTTGCTACCTCATTTATTTTGTTTGCTCACAATTTTCACTTTTGCCTCATGTAAGTTAACGTTTGCTTTTGTAATTTGTTCACTTGTAATTTTCTCCTCATGTATCATTACTGTTCCTATTGTGAAGCGCTCTGACGCCTTTGGGTAAAGTCCGCACTATATAAAAACGCATAAATAAATAAATTAGTGAAAATTACTTACATTATACGGAGCTCTGTTGCATAAGGACAGTAGGTTCCTTTACAGCTTATGTATCTGGTGACATTGAGAGTGCCTCTGTACACTGCTCTCTTACCTGACGTTAGTCACAGTAACTTACAGTATACACAGCTCCTTTCTCCGGTGCACACCTTCTATACCAAACAGCAGTGGGTACCATTACTTATCCTTTACCTGGTGACAGTGAGCGATATGAAACACACCTTTATCTGGTGGAAAAGACATTATACATGGTCCTCTTACCTGGTACAGCCAACAGCCTCGACTGCTCTCACTTCCCTCCGGTCCCCGGCAGGATCCGCAGAGCCGCCGCATTACTCCCTTCATCGTTATACTGTAGACTGAAGAGGGGCCGCAGGGTGGGGGGGAAGGAGGCCCCGAAGAAGGTGAAGAGCAGAGACCGGTCATCCACATTGTACACAGAGAGCCTGCGCGCCTCGTAGTCCAGGAAGAGACCCACAGCCCTGGAGGGTACACGGGGGGCCAGGAGGGTGGAGGGGGAGGTGTTAGCTTTGTATTCACCATCTATGAGCCTCACTGTCCAGTATCCCTCCTCAGGCGCTAGTGCGATTTCCCCCTTCCTGCTCGCAGCCTCGTCACACACCCCCAGCTCCCAGCTCGTCTTGTCCTCCACCTCCACCTCCCAGTAATGCCTCCCTGAGCTCAGCTTCTCTCTCCCCAGGACAATGACCACAGGATCGAATCTCTGGGGCGTGTCCGGCACATCCTGGTATCTGTTTCCCAGCCTCACGCTCCTTCCGTCCTCAGACAGGACGAGCCAGGGATTCGCAGTTTCCGGATCCAGGGTCACCGCAGCTGCAAAACGGGAATAGGCAGAAAGCAGAGTTCAGCAACCAGACAACCACAGTAATAACTGCAATTCACCCAACCACACAGTACTCACAAGCAGCCAATCAGAATCCCAACAGAACAACACTAAGCATTGAATCCATTCACATTACTAACAAGCAATGGCAAAGCCAATAAGTTTCACGGTCACCAACTTTCACCCATGCTAATTCTATCGAATGTCATTTTTGATCACATGTTGCATATGCTCTGTAACCAGGATTAAAGTAATAACACTAGGACAATGCTGGCTGTGTCATAGGGTTTTAAAAAATGTTTGAGTTGTTACAAGAGATTTCGCGGCAAAACCTCAAAGTGATGTTCTATACTATTCTATAAATAAAAAAAGGGGAGCTGGAGAGTAACAGTTTTAAAGCATGTTTTGTTTGAGTGTGTCTTAGAGAGCTACTAAAACATGTGAACCAGGGTAATCACTCTTTGTACCAGCCTGTCATGTGGTGCAGGAGTGTGTGGTTGGGTAGGGGCGGAGGGTTGGGTAGTGAAAATATATTTTGGAGAGGTTTCTGGTGAAACTGGAGTTCTGCTGATCCCAGGGCACTGAGACTAGAAAACCAGCCTGAGGCTGCATGTCTTTATAAGATGGGATAAGCACCCCCCCAAACACCTTCAACCCCCCCCTCTCCAACCTGTTTGGACACATGCCCTACGTATGAGGTTGCTTGCATCTGTTTCAGTTGTTATGGCCAGCGGTCGAAGTGCGTTAAAGAAAAGTATGGGAATTGGGATGCTGCTTGCAGCTGGGGCGGGGTCATTGAGAATGGGGATGAGGTCAAAGGGGATGTATGACGTTACGACGCATACTTTTACAACGCCTACCTTTACAACACAATTTTTACAACGCAGGATCCTTTACAACGCATGATATTACATCGCAGATGCCTTTACAACGCATGCCATTACAACGTAAGTATAGGTAAGTATATAATATTAAAAAATGTAATTAAAATTAATTTAATTTTATTTAATTTAATTTTTAATTTACTATAATTTTCTTATTTTTTAAAATATATATATATATATATATTACAGCTCCAGGTTCACAGGATATTTAATCCAAAAGAATGCTGCACACGCAGGGGTGGTTCCAAACAAGAATCTTTAATGTTGGAACTCACAGCAACAAGACGCGTTTCGCCATCGGGCTTCGTCAAATTGGGCAGAGAGCCGAGGCGCCGGTCAGCTTAATAAAACGTCATTCTCAAATCATAAGCAAAGAAGGACTAGCTTGCAACATACTACAACGGCCGCCATACTTGAACGGTCATATTGTGTGTTTCAAAGTGAAGAGACAATCATGTAATGCATAATTATCCACATGTAAATACATAAATCCAGCATAGCGATTAAATATACACATCGCATTTAGGCAAATATAAGTCCCGAATTAAGCCCTGGATGGGCTCGTGCATATGAACATTCCACAGCCGTAAAGTATCACCAATATCCAACTCCAATAGTAAGAAAGGTGTAAGACATAATCATACGTATAGCTATATAAGCATTGCAATTATTTACAAATTTATACCAATCTTATTAAACGACCATGATGCAAGTCAATACATGAAAAAATGCACAATGCAAACGATAAAGCCTTATATAGGCGGGACCAGAGACTTCACTATAAGCACAAGTATTGTCCTGCTTAATAGAATGACGATAATAAATATAAATAGAAATTCATATTATAAAAGGAATGGTTATAAAAATGATTGAGAAATTATTTTGCAAAGTTCAAAGTTTCAGAAATAAGGATGATTTCAACAATCTGTATATCGACACCATGCAATCAAATTAAATCATAAATCATCCCAGGTGTACTGATAACTCCTCGTGCATGTTCAATCCATGTGGAATTTTGCATTGCAGGTCAATTATATACCTGGATTCCAGACGACGTAATTTAAGAAGGCGATCCCCCCCTCTGATATTTACAGGTACACTATCGAGACACATATAAACCAACAGATCCCTGTTGCTGTTATGCTTTTTCTCGAAGTGCCTGGCTACAGGGTAGGAGGCATCCTTATTGGCAATCGCGCGCATGTGCTCTAAAATTCTAAGTTTCACAGCATTGGTCGTACTCCCTATGTATTTCAGGCCACATGGACATACAAGGCAGTATATGGCATATGGTGTTGAACAAGTGAGAAACTTAGTAATGCGTTTCGGGATTGCCAGGCCAGGTATTTTATATGTAAGCGTCCGCTTACTATATTTGCATGCCTTGCACTTCCCACAAGGATAAAAACCATTAAGAGCAGGCATCTTAGGAGTTAAGACTTGGGGCTGGAAATGACTGGAGACAAGATGGTCTCTAAGAGATCTGGCCTTTTTATAGGTGACTAGGGGATTAGGGGGCAGATCTGCCTTAATGATGTTATCTGTCAATAGGATATTCCAGTTCTTTCTAAATATCTTCTTGATTTGTCCAGCATTATCAGAATAAGTTGTAATGAGGCGAAACGTACCATTACTGGTTTTAGGAGATTTTTTTGGCATTAAAAGATCTTGTCGCCTCAACTTCTTGACTCGCTCATATGCCTTAGTCAAGGTACCTTCACTGTAGCCCCTTACCCTAAATCTCTGTAAGCTGGATTTGGCTGCTTTCTCGTAGTCACACTCATTAGAGTTATTCCTTCTCAACCTGAGCAATTCTCCGTAGGGAATGCTCGCGATGAGAGGACGTGGATGACTACTGGTCGCGAAAAGGGTGGAATTTCCAGCTGTCTCCTTCCTGTAAAGTTTGGTTTGCAGTCTGCCATCATCATCAATATATATTGTGAGATCAAGGTAGTTCACGGATGTCTGGCTAATTTGACCTGAAAATCTGAGATTCACATGATTGTTATTTAGAGCATCAACAAAATTGCCCGCTGTTTCTATGGGATTCTCTAGGATGATGAATAAATCATCTATATAACGATGCCATCCTACAATTTTGTTATTCCATTCTTGATTCTCACTACCCCAGGCTACTTGCTCCTCCCACCATCCCACGAAGAGATTCGCAAAGCTGGGGGCGGAGCAAGCACCCATTGCAACGCCAGACAGCTGTCTGTATAGCTGCTTGCCAAATAGGAAAATGTTGTTATTGAGACTGAATGTCATAAATTCAAGCAACATCTTATTATGCTCATAGAATCTGAGTGGACGTTTTTCCAGGAAACTGGCCATGGCAGTGAGACCATCACCATGTGCTATACATGTGTATAGACTGGTGATGTCAAGTACCAACATACAGTACGTTTCTTTCCAAGTGATTTTATTGATGCAATTCAAAAAATGCTTGGTATCTCTAACATAAGAATCTAAGGACATAACCATAGGGGAAAGAAATGAATCCACATAAATGGATAGGTTTTCTGTTAAGCTTCCATTGGAGGCCACAATTGGCCGACCAGGAGGATTAAAAACATCTTTATGCACCTTCGGGAGGTAGTAAAAAGTCGGAATAACAGGGCTCAGGCATCGTAGAAACAAGTATTCATCAGTGTTTAACATGTTTAAGTTATACCATTTTAAAATCATGTCATGATATTCTTTCACACTTTGATTGTATACTTTTTCGTGTACAGTCATGTAGGTAGTTGCATCACCCAACAGACGCAAGGCCTCTGTTTCATATTGTGTCTTGGTAAGAAGGACAATATTGCCCCCCTTATCCGAAGGTTTGCAAACCAGGCCAGAATCCTCACACAAAGTTTTAAGTGCCTTCTGTTGTCGCTGATTAAAATTGTCTTTAGATGGCAAATATTTATTCGTGTGTCTAAGCCTTGTGAGATCCCTCACAACGGCCTCTGAGAAGGTATCAATAGCATCGGGACACATCATAGGCATGAAGGTGGAGACCGGTTTGAAGGCACTGGCCCCCCCTTTCTGCTGAACATCCGCATTCTCTAACACTTGAGTGTTGGTTACCTCACCTACACCTCCGATGTTGATTTCCTGATGCAAACCTTCAATCACTCTTAGACCTCCCAAATCTCTGCACCTCAAAACGGTGCTGTCCTGCTCATTTACATTCCTCTCCCCATTATCGGTATTGGCACTGTCCGTATTATCTGAGTGGGGTTTAAGTTTGAAAAATTTATGAAGTTTTAATTTTCTGGCAAATTTAAAAACATCAATCCTGGTTCGAGCAAATTCAAAATTCCTTCTTGGGCAGAAGGATAAGCCCAATGTTAATATGGAATTCTCTTCTTTAGTTAGGACTCTGTCCGTGAGATTGATGATTGTCGGATTATCAATGGCGTTTAATTCTTCTTCTTGTTGTAGAAGTTCCTCTTGCTGCTGCGTGTGACAGGTGGGGACCCTGCTACGTTTCTTACCGCAGCCCCCCCGCCGCGTTTTCCTTTTACTCTTTGGTTGTCGGGGGGTTTTCCCCTTCCGCCCTCCAGCTGTTGTTTCCTCATAACATTGAACTCCACATGAAAAGATGAAGAAGAGCCTGCTTCATTACCATCCTCGCTTTCTGCTTCATCTGCAGTAGCCTCTGACTCTGAAGTTACGAGTTCAACTGTAGCCGGCTCGTTCATTTTGGTCTTCAATTGCTTTCTGGTGTTTTCATATTTTTTGGCAAATGTGAGGACCCTGCCCATCAGATAATCTTTTTCATCTCTCTCAAATTTCTCCTCTTTTCGTTGTTTAATTTTCTGCTCATATTTCTTCAGGCGTTTTTTTATTTGTTCTCGTTTATCTGCCAGAAGCACCTGATCCTCCTCCTTTGATAGGTCATTTTCAAGATCTTTAATCTGAGACAAAGCCTTGTCTCTGTCGCTCCAGGCAAAGCGCACCAATATAGCAAGACTCCCCTTGCAAGATGCCGCCGTGTGTTCTGCCCATGCGTCAAGTAACAGGGGATCGGGATTTTCATACGCCGGGATCGTATAAATCCTCAGACCTCTGGGGACCCGGTCTACATCAATATAATTCTGCAAAGATGTTGCCTCCCACCACTTTCTGATCTCCCTTTCATATAAACGTTCCAGGGAGACCAATTTGCTATTAAGTGATGTACTTCCCCCATTCATTTGGCTTGTGCCTGCCTTAGATGTACCATCCATTTTTTTCTTATTTTTGAACATTGCCTGTTCAGCTTCTCGTCTCTCTGCCTCACAAAACATATTTGGTGGCTCCGCGTCCGCGGATACCAAATCAAACGCTGTTTTCCCCCTTCGCTCAGAGTTTAATGCCTTAGTGCAGAGTCTAGATGAAAGTCACTTCTGCGCTCACCGCGCCTTACCCGGATAATGCTGTTAAGACGCGTCCAACCAGCCGGCTGTGACCGCCAAACTCCGGGCTCCGGTAATGCGGTTCCAAATCCAAGGCAAACTCGGTGCAGTCGGTAATCCAATATACCAGCTCCAAAACACCAACCAGCCGCACTCTCGAGCGGGTGCACACAAAGCGGGGGTGTGCCCGCGTACGTATTACAGCTCCAGGTTCACAGGATATTTAATCCAAAAGAATGCTGCACACGCAGGGGTGGTTCCAAACAAGAATCTTTAATGTTGGAACTCACAGCAACAAGACGCGTTTCGCCATCGGGCTTCGTCAAATTGGGCAGAGAGCCGAGGCGCCGGTCAGCTTAATAAAACGTCATTCTCAAATCATAAGCAAAGAAGGACTAGCTTGCAACATACTACAACGGCCGCCATACTTGAACGGTCATATTGTGTGTTTCAAAGTGAAGAGACAATCATGTAATGCATAATTATCCACATGTAAATACATAAATCCAGCATAGCGATTAAATATACACATCGCATTTAGGCAAATATAAGTCCCGAATTAAGCCCTGGATGGGCTCGTGCATATGAACATTCCACAGCCGTAAAGTATCACCAATATCCAACTCCAATAGTAAGAAAGGTGTAAGACATAATCATACGTATAGCTATATAAGCATTGCAATTATTTACAAATTTATACCAATCTTATTAAACGACCATGATGCAAGTCAATACATGAAAAAATGCACAATGCAAACGTATGATTATGTCTTACACCTTTCTTACTATTGGAGTTGGATATTGGTGATACTTTACGGCTGTGGAATGTTCATATGCACGAGCCCATCCAGGGCTTAATTCGGGACTTATATTTGCCTAAATGCGATGTGTATATTTAATCGCTATGCTGGATTTATGTATTTACATGTGGATAATTATGCATTACATGATTGTCTCTTCACTTTGAAACACACAATATGACCGTTCAAGTATGGCGGCCGTTGTAGTATGTTGCAAGCTAGTCCTTCTTTGCTTATGATTTGAGAATGACGTTTTATTAAGCTGACCGGCGCCTCGGCTCTCTGCCCAATTTGACGAAGCCCGATGGCGAAACGCGTCTTGTTGCTGTGAGTTCCAACATTAAAGATTCTTGTTTGGAACCACCCCTGCGTGTGCAGCATTCTTTTGGATTAAATATCCTGTGAACCTGGAGCTGTAATACGTACGCGGGCACACCCCCGCTTTGTGTGCACCCGCTCGAGAGTGCGGCTGGTTGGTGTTTTGGAGCTGGTATATTGGATTACCGACTGCACCGAGTTTGCCTTGGATTTGGAACCGCATTACCGGAGCCCGGAGTTTGGCGGTCACAGCCGGCTGGTTGGACGCGTCTTAACAGCATTATCCGGGTAAGGCGCGGTGAGCGCAGAAGTGACTTTCATCTAGACTCTGCACTAAGGCATTAAACTCTGAGCGAAGGGGGAAAACAGCGTTTGATTTGGTATCCGCGGACGCGGAGCCACCAAATATGTTTTGTGAGGCAGAGAGACGAGAAGCTGAACAGGCAATGTTCAAAAATAAGAAAAAAATGGATGGTACATCTAAGGCAGGCACAAGCCAAATGAATGGGGGAAGTACATCACTTAATAGCAAATTGGTCTCCCTGGAACGTTTATATGAAAGGGAGATCAGAAAGTGGTGGGAGGCAACATCTTTGCAGAATTATATTGATGTAGACCGGGTCCCCAGAGGTCTGAGGATTTATACGATCCCGGCGTATGAAAATCCCGATCCCCTGTTACTTGACGCATGGGCAGAACACACGGCGGCATCTTGCAAGGGGAGTCTTGCTATATTGGTGCGCTTTGCCTGGAGCGACAGAGACAAGGCTTTGTCTCAGATTAAAGATCTTGAAAATGACCTATCAAAGGAGGAGGATCAGGTGCTTCTGGCAGATAAACGAGAACAAATAAAAAAACGCCTGAAGAAATATGAGCAGAAAATTAAACAACGAAAAGAGGAGAAATTTGAGAGAGATGAAAAAGATTATCTGATGGGCAGGGTCCTCACATTTGCCAAAAAATATGAAAACACCAGAAAGCAATTGAAGACCAAAATGAACGAGCCGGCTACAGTTGAACTCGTAACTTCAGAGTCAGAGGCTACTGCAGATGAAGCAGAAAGCGAGGATGGTAATGAAGCAGGCTCTTCTTCATCTTTTCATGTGGAGTTCAATGTTATGAGGAAACAACAGCTGGAGGGCGGAAGGGGAAAACCCCCCGACAACCAAAGAGTAAAAGGAAAACGCGGCGGGGGGGCTGCGGTAAGAAACGTAGCAGGGTCCCCACCTGTCACACGCAGCAGCAAGAGGAACTTCTACAACAAGAAGAAGAATTAAACGCCATTGATAATCCGACAATCATCAATCTCACGGACAGAGTCCTAACTAAAGAAGAGAATTCCATATTAACATTGGGCTTATCCTTCTGCCCAAGAAGGAATTTTGAATTTGCTCAAACCAGGATTGATGTTTTTAAATTTGCCAGAAAATTAAAACTTCATAAATTTTTCAAACTTAAACCCCACTCAGATAATACGGACAGTGCCAATACCGATAATGGGGAGAGGAATGTAAATGAGCAGGACAGCACCGTTTTGAGGTGCAGAGATTTGGGAGGTCTAAGAGTGATTGAAGGTTTGCATCAGGAAATCAACATCGGAGGTGTAGGTGAGGTAACCAACACTCAAGTGTTAGAGAATGCGGATGTTCAGCAGAAAGGGGGGGCCAGTGCCTTCAAACCGGTCTCCACCTTCATGCCTATGATGTGTCCCGATGCTATTGATACCTTCTCAGAGGCCGTTGTGAGGGATCTCACAAGGCTTAGACACACGAATAAATATTTGCCATCTAAAGACAATTTTAATCAGCGACAACAGAAGGCACTTAAAACTTTGTGTGAGGATTCTGGCCTGGTTTGCAAACCTTCGGATAAGGGGGGCAATATTGTCCTTCTTACCAAGACACAATATGAAACAGAGGCCTTGCGTCTGTTGGGTGATGCAACTACCTACATGACTGTACACGAAAAAGTATACAATCAAAGTGTGAAAGAATATCATGACATGATTTTAAAATGGTATAACTTAAACATGTTAAACACTGATGAATACTTGTTTCTACGATGCCTGAGCCCTGTTATTCCGACTTTTTACTACCTCCCGAAGGTGCATAAAGATGTTTTTAATCCTCCTGGTCGGCCAATTGTGGCCTCCAATGGAAGCTTAACAGAAAACCTATCCATTTATGTGGATTCATTTCTTTCCCCTATGGTTATGTCCTTAGATTCTTATGTTAGAGATACCAAGCATTTTTTGAATTGCATCAATAAAATCACTTGGAAAGAAACGTACTGTATGTTGGTACTTGACATCACCAGTCTATACACATGTATAGCACATGGTGATGGTCTCACTGCCATGGCCAGTTTCCTGGAAAAACGTCCACTCAGATTCTATGAGCATAATAAGATGTTGCTTGAATTTATGACATTCAGTCTCAATAACAACATTTTCCTATTTGGCAAGCAGCTATACAGACAGCTGTCTGGCGTTGCAATGGGTGCTTGCTCCGCCCCCAGCTTTGCGAATCTCTTCGTGGGATGGTGGGAGGAGCAAGTAGCCTGGGGTAGTGAGAATCAAGAATGGAATAACAAAATTGTAGGATGGCATCGTTATATAGATGATTTATTCATCATCCTAGAGAATCCCATAGAAACAGCGGGCAATTTTGTTGATGCTCTAAATAACAATCATGTGAATCTCAGATTTTCAGGTCAAATTAGCCAGACATCCGTGAACTACCTTGATCTCACAATATATATTGATGATGATGGCAGACTGCAAACCAAACTTTACAGGAAGGAGACAGCTGGAAATTCCACCCTTTTCGCGACCAGTAGTCATCCACGTCCTCTCATCGCGAGCATTCCCTACGGAGAATTGCTCAGGTTGAGAAGGAATAACTCTAATGAGTGTGACTACGAGAAAGCAGCCAAATCCAGCTTACAGAGATTTAGGGTAAGGGGCTACAGTGAAGGTACCTTGACTAAGGCATATGAGCGAGTCAAGAAGTTGAGGCGACAAGATCTTTTAATGCCAAAAAAATCTCCTAAAACCAGTAATGGTACGTTTCGCCTCATTACAACTTATTCTGATAATGCTGGACAAATCAAGAAGATATTTAGAAAGAACTGGAATATCCTATTGACAGATAACATCATTAAGGCAGATCTGCCCCCTAATCCCCTAGTCACCTATAAAAAGGCCAGATCTCTTAGAGACCATCTTGTCTCCAGTCATTTCCAGCCCCAAGTCTTAACTCCTAAGATGCCTGCTCTTAATGGTTTTTATCCTTGTGGGAAGTGCAAGGCATGCAAATATAGTAAGCGGACGCTTACATATAAAATACCTGGCCTGGCAATCCCGAAACGCATTACTAAGTTTCTCACTTGTTCAACACCATATGCCATATACTGCCTTGTATGTCCATGTGGCCTGAAATACATAGGGAGTACGACCAATGCTGTGAAACTTAGAATTTTAGAGCACATGCGCGCGATTGCCAATAAGGATGCCTCCTACCCTGTAGCCAGGCACTTCGAGAAAAAGCATAACAGCAACAGGGATCTGTTGGTTTATATGTGTCTCGATAGTGTACCTGTAAATATCAGAGGGGGGGATCGCCTTCTTAAATTACGTCGTCTGGAATCCAGGTATATAATTGACCTGCAATGCAAAATTCCACATGGATTGAACATGCACGAGGAGTTATCAGTACACCTGGGATGATTTATGATTTAATTTGATTGCATGGTGTCGATATACAGATTGTTGAAATCATCCTTATTTCTGAAACTTTGAACTTTGCAAAATAATTTCTCAATCATTTTTATAACCATTCCTTTTATAATATGAATTTCTATTTATATTTATTATCGTCATTCTATTAAGCAAGACAATACTTGTGCTTATAGTGAAGTCTCTGGTCCCGCCTATATAAGGCTTTATCGTTTGCATTGTGCATTTTTTCATGTATTGACTTGCATCATGGTCGTTTAATAAGATTGGTATAAATTTGTAAATAATTGCAATGCTTATATAGCTATACGTATGATTATGTCTTACACCTTTCTTACTATTGGAGTTGGATATTGGTGATACTTTACGGCTGTGGAATGTTCATATGCACGAGCCCATCCAGGGCTTAATTCGGGACTTATATTTGCCTAAATGCGATGTGTATATTTAATCGCTATGCTGGATTTATGTATTTACATGTGGATAATTATGCATTACATGATTGTCTCTTCACTTTGAAACACACAATATGACCGTTCAAGTATGGCGGCCGTTGTAGTATGTTGCAAGCTAGTCCTTCTTTGCTTATGATTTGAGAATGACGTTTTATTAAGCTGACCGGCGCCTCGGCTCTCTGCCCAATTTGACGAAGCCCGATGGCGAAACGCGTCTTGTTGCTGTGAGTTCCAACATTAAAGATTCTTGTTTGGAACCACCCCTGCGTGTGCAGCATTCTTTTGGATTAAATATCCTGTGAACCTGGAGCTGTAATACGTACGCGGGCACACCCCCGCTTTGTGTGCACCCGCTCGAGAGTGCGGCTGGTTGGTGTTTTGGAGCTGGTATATATATATATATATATATATATATATATATATATATATATATATATATATATATATATATATATATATATATATATATATATATATGACAAAGAAGAGACCAGACTTGGGAGGCCACGCACTTGGTAGGGCTCTTTACTCCAATAAGGCAACAAAGCTCGAACACTGTAAAAGCACAAATGTTTATCATGCCGGTGAGTTTCTCCTTACGCGTTTCAGGCGTCCCTGCGCCCTTGATCACAGGATACAAAATAATGTAGGTGTTTTAAAATAATATTCTAACTCCATAGGGGAGTAATAGTAGGGTAAGTGCTGGATAGTGTAGGGGTAATAATTACTATTCTAACTCCAGAGGGGTGTAATAGTAGGGTAAATGCTGGATAGTGTAAGGGTAAAAATTACTATTCTAACTCCAGGGGGGTGTAATAGTAGGGTAAGTGCTGGATAGTGTAAGGGTAAAAATTACTATTCTAACTCCAGGGGGGTGTAATAGTAGGGTAAGTGCTGGATAGTGTAGGGGTAAAAATTACTATTCTAACTCCAGGGGGGTGTAATAGCAGGGTAAGTGCTGGATAGTGTAGGGGTAAAAATTACTATTCTAACTCCAGGGGGGTGAGATAGTAGGGTAAGTGCTGGATAGTGTAGGGGTAAAAATTACTATTCTAACTCTAGGGGGGTGTAATAGTAGGGTAAGTGCTGGATAGTGTAGGGGTAACATTTTTAATTAATATTAAAATTACTTAAATTACGTTTTTTTAAATGATAATTTTTTTTAATATATACTAAATAATTAATATTTAATTAATTCAATATTTTTATTATAATTATATACTTACCTATTCTTGCGTTGTAATGGCATGCGTTGCGTTGTAAAAAATGCGTTGTAAAGGTAGTTCGTGGTAAAAGTTGCGTTGAAAAGGTTGTTTACCGGTCAAAGGTGTGGCAAAAAACAATATTCTTTGAGGTTAATAGATCGGTCACCGTTAGATAGCTACATATAAGATAACACAGATTAAATGAAAAATAAAAAAGCTGTTACCCTGCAGAAGTCAGTGTGTAAGCAGAAAGCGGCAGAAAAAAATCTTGGTGCTAGAAAGCACTGTCAATATGTAAGTCATGATTTTAAGCTTGCATTACACACAGTAAAAGATCGACTGCTACAAAATGGGAAAATAAGTTTAAGCTAAAAGGGCGCCCCAAAATACAGATTTTAGTAGTACACAGACTGTATGTAATGGATTTTTTTTTACATTATTGTCCCTTCAACACTGCCAAGGGTAGCAAGTACTATGTAAATACGATTACAATTAAAAGCACGCAGTTCACAGCTCATTTGTAAACTCTTTCCACTACCACTCAAAAAGAATAAATATTTGTCATCACCTAGCTTCTGATTCTATCAATTAAAGCCGGTACGGGGTTCCCAGCATCCTTTACCTTTGCAGATTACCATAACATTTGCATAGTAACTCACTGCGTATATTTGCATTTCTATAAGGCAAGCGGGCACCCTGCAGGGAAGGCTAATTTAGCGGTCTACCCGTCACTCGGTTTCACAACACTAGAGACTCACTAAATGACACTTCAGTTAAAGCATTTAAACTATCAGAATTGGACTCTTACAAAAAGTAAGGAAACTGGTTTTCGTAAATCAAAAAAATAGGGGCACATCGTGCCCGTCCTCTCCAGTATACTTCGACCTCTGGTTATGGCTAAATGGGTCTTCAGTGGCAACGTCTCAGTTGTAAAGCTTTCATCCGTGTATACTGAGGTGCGGGGTCTGCTGCTAATACCTAGAGATCTTCTGATATATAATCATTTTGCTTCTGTAGAAGAGGGGAAAGGTTAGCTACACGGTCGTATATAATGACAGTTCCATTTATGATTTATGGATTACTTACGATGTAACCGTACTGGTGTTAGGCATTTTTCTACTTGTTGTGGCAAGTTACTGCATACTAGAGCATTATAGTTAAAATAAACATTTTAAACTTTCCTTGTGTCTCTGTCAGAGCTTATTGTGGACTAGTACGAGTGGGTGAGTGATACGGTGTGTCCTGCAAAAGCGATTCCTGAGAGGGTCGGGAGTGTTGTGTTCTGGGGTGTCTAATCACTTGTTCATCTGTGAGTGCGTAGGAGAGCAAGTAAGACACAATAGCTAGTCTGTTCCGGGCTCATGGGTACTCAGGTGGTAGGATGACTCAATACCTTCCTACTAAGGTCCCACAATCCCAAGCATAGTTCTGTGACTCAGCACAATCCCTGCAACATGGCACTGCCAAAGTTTGGTCTGGTACTCAGTTACAGGAACCCGGAGTAGTGCTTGTGCTGGTCCACAATACCCTTGCACCATTTTTCGGAGACGTCCGTGGTGGGAGGGCTTTGACTCCTCAGTCTTTAGGGTTCCCCTATTGCTGAAGGTTTTCAACCCGTTTTGTGCTACCGTTTGTTTCCATTATCTTTCAGTAATGGCACAGCTGATTCAGATTCAGATTCCGGCTCATTGTCACGCTGCTATCACTCAGCAGTTGTTGCAGCACGGAGTCCCCAATGCGGGGTCTCCAGTTGTCATTGTAGTTGAGGCGGATCCTGCGTACCGTTTTCAGGTGTTTTACTCCTGGGTTACGTTTCCTGCTGTGGATGTGAATGATAATTCTTTCCATGTTTATACCCCTGCCACTGTTCCGGTTGCTTATTGTCCATTTGTGGTTGTTGAAGTTCCTATTATGGCTCGGGAGCTTCAGATTTGGTTTAATGCCACCCTACCACATCTATCCTGTTTGTATGGCTTTCGAGTATTGATGGGGCCACTTGGCATCCTAATTATCTTAATGCGAATTTAGCGGAGTGTTGTAATAAATCACTGCTAATCGTAGGTTCCAACATTAAGTTTATTGATATAAATACAACAGGTGCTCCCGGCTTGGCGGCTTCCACAATCCTCCAACATTCTAACCCGCACTCCAGGATGGAGCGCGGTTCATACCAATAGAGCAGGGGGGAGAGGGGGGAAAAAGGGAACGCGGGAATAAGGTGAAGTTACAACACACCTCCCTCCTTAAGGAAAAGTGAGGGGGAAGAGAAGGGAGGGTTCCAGACAATGGGTGCAGGACGGGATGAGTAGATGGGGGGGGGGGGGGGTGATAAGGAAGGATACAGCACAGCCACACTGGGGTCGGAAGCAAGGAACCCCTTGCTGTAGTCTAAGTAGGAGAACAGTCCAAACTGCACATTAACTGTGGTACAATAGCTCTAAACAGATTTGTGTATATCCCCCACCAGCGGGGCTGGGGAATAATGCATATTAGATCCCTAGGCATGTTCTGTAAAGATAGTATGAGTGGCTCTATTCTCATACATATCTGGAGGGATAAGATAAGACTCTTTAAAATTCAGAAAGTAATAAGTAAAGTTATCAGGTTATATTATCCAATGTTAAGCAACTGTAACTTTCAGGTGCATATAATATTCAGAAAGGAAAGGGGAGCGCTATCAGGTTACATTATCCAACGTTAGATACCGTAACTGTCTGAAGCAAACAATGTGTGCACACTTATGGTATGGGTAAACAAATCAATGCATGCTCTATGTAAAACTGTAGGCATCCTGACATTGGTGGAACACCCATATCACCACCTTTTCACCCATGGCTCTCCTCTGTCTGAGCTGCTACACCGTCTCTTTCCCCCTGGGATTCCAAACCCCTCATGCTAGAATTTCCATCCCTTGCCGGAAGATTTAGGATGACTGTACTGTTCTTTTCTCTAAGCAGTAGCTTGAGCCAGGACACACCCCTAAGACTACCTCTGATGAAACAAGCCTCCTTTTCCATGTCCATATCCATGCCGGGACTAGGCCTTCTTCTGCTCTCATTTCCTTGGCCATGACCAGTGTTGCAATCTTTATCGCATTTTGTTTTCGACAGCCCCCGATCATTTGCATGAGTCTCATCAGGCATAAGTATGTCCACCTGTTCCTTCTTGGGCTTTCCATAAAGGAACTCATCAGTGTTTTCTGGGCCCTTGCACTTCGGCTTCCTCCAAAGATCATAGACTGGACCCCTCTCCCCTTCCATGACTTTTAGTGGGGATCCTTTTAGGTTTCTCTGCTTTATATTACTCTCCCTCTCCATCATTCCATGCTCGATGTAGCTTGCACCCCTCTCCCTTTCTAGGTCGCAATTGTCCATATGCTCCTCTGACAACTTGGGTCGGAACCCAGCCGGCTTCATTCTTTGCCGCATCTCATTGCAAACGGACTGGTTGATTTTATTCATCTGCCATCCTCGTTCTTTGGTTGTGGTATTGACACTCTCCACCACCCTTCCCAACTTTCCATCTGTCTTCATTTTTTGTTTCCTACTGTCCAATCTCTCTGGTTTCTTACGTATTTCTCTTTCCTCCACCTGGCTTTGATATGAGTTTTTTTCTTGGTTGTGTTCGTCCCTAATAGCTTCTCTTCTCCACTCTTTTTCATTTTCAGCTCTTTCAAATGCCGCATTACTCTTAGATGGTTGCATGCGAACAATAACAGTTTCACCTCTGGTATCTTGTTTGCTTTGATACCGTGCCAGCTCATTCCTGTGTCCTTTTACTTTTTTCTCCCCTGAGATCCTCAACTTCTGTTGATCTCTCCACCCTAGCATGTTGATACCACCTTCCATTATGTATATAGTGCTCCTTGTATTGTTTTCTTTATAAACTACGTCCATGACTTTGTAACCAACAGCTTGTATATCCTCCCCTGCATATGTTTTCAGGACTGTGTTGGCCTCTTTTAATTCATTACCATATTTTTTTGCAAATTTCCTGTCCCAATCTCTTTTGCTTACCATACTATTTCTCGAACCAGAGTCAGTAATCATTTCTGTCTCAACTTCACCTATTATAACAGTGCATCTCTGAGCTTGGACAAGGAAAATGATGAAGAAATATGTTGATAAGCTGCGTCGGGCGTTCCAAGTAGATTGAGAAGCTGAAGAGGACTAAGACCCGAGTGGAGGAACTTTGAATGGATAAAAGTTCGTCAGGTGAGCAGCAGAAGCTGATGTGGAAAGCTGAGCGGAGCGGGAGACGGAATTGCTGTTAATCGTTCCCACCGCGTTTTGATGTGATATTATGAGCCTTGGTGATGAAGTGAGAAAAAGAGCTCTGTAGGAGTAAGTCCATTAAAGGAGCAACGGAGGTGTGTGAAGTGATAATCTATGTCGGGCGTTCTAATGAAATTGAGTTGGTGAAGAGGAGTAAGACCCGACTTGATGAGCATTGAAATTTGATGAAATATCGTGAGGAGAGCAGTCTAAACTGATGTTAAGAGCTGAGCGGAGCTCAGGATGAAGTGACAGATCGAGTGTAATGGGAAGGAGTGAGACCCAAGTACATGGAGAAAGTTCGTGAGGTGATCTGCGGAAGCGCATGAGAAGAGCTGGGCTGAGCGGGGGACGACATTGGTGGTAATCGTTCTTGCCGCGTCTTGAAGTTATGAATAAAAGCCTTGGCAATGAAGTTGGAAAAGGAGCAAAAGTCAGTGTGAAAAGGGACGTGTGAGTAAATAACCGAGGCTGGAACGCCCTGCATACTCTTATTCCGAAGGTTATACTGAGAGAAATCAGAGATATTAACGTGGGAAAATAAATTCTCCTCAGCCTTTCTGGGTGCAGCCAAGGTTCAGTCACGTCCGTTATTATTCCCTTTCAATAGCGCTTATAATAACCAACACAGGAAAGACACTGCCACCGTGTGGACATTTTAAGCAATAAAGAGTGTGTATAATCCCTGTTCAGCGCATGACCGTTGAGTCGATGAGGTAGATGTGACGACGGAAAACATCTCTGAGGGGACCCAGGCGCAGTCGGACCTGGTGAAGGAGCAGGCCATTCCGAGTGAGTGAGCAGAACAAAAGGATAGGGAGGTTCGCCTTCGCGGGACAGAGAGGCGGTGAGAGACTATAGGCGGTGAAGTGCTAAAGGCAAGTTGTTTCACGGGGCCTGCTGTGGGGCATGCACTGAGGAGACCGAGGGTGCAGCGTGTCACTCAGAGGTACACTAGGACAGCAAACGTCCCAAGTTTAGATCAGGTCGGCTGACTACTCTCCCCTTAAGGAGTCGAGGTACGACATCGGGCGGAGGAGGAGGGGGTCGAGCTGGTTCATGAGGAGACTATGAAATATGTAAATGTGTTTTTTCGATCCTTAAAGAAAAATCTGAGTGAGTCATTAACGAAAATCTTTGATTGAGATTGAATTAAAGTATTCAAGGGTTTCCTGCGCAACGTGGAGGGTGCGCGCAAGTGAAGTATGGTATAAGGGTACAACCCAATCGATAAAAATGTGACCAGTCTCTGAATTCCCAAAAGGCACACCTAGATTTTGATCGTGAGGAGAAGAGGAATTGGGTTGTGGATTTACAGTCCTCCTACACAGCAGAGCAAAGTTTTGAATTGTGACAGGCACCCGAGTCGCCCCCTACAGCTGGTAGTCGAACAAGCGCCAGACTGCACTGCCACCCTGTGGGCCATTCTTCGCTTCGCACTCTCGTCACAATGGGGTATATGAAAAAATTATAAAGGTGTAATGATAAACGTTGGCTCGTTAAGGAAGAAATTAGCCGCTGAGGAAATTGGTGGGACAGGAAGTGTCAGTTGCTCGGGTCAGGGGAGACTTTGTTCCCGTTTCAGGGTCATTGGGAGCATTTGAGAGGAGGAATTCCCTACACTCGCAGGCCTTAGGATGCAAATGTAACGAGTGTGAAGCATATGCTGCAGCTGTGAATTCCCATACATCTTTTCACTCCGTAATTTGGAATCAGACCCACCCTCCTAGACCAGAGTTTCAGACTCAGTACAACTATCTTGAGGTAGGAGGCGAACTTTACACTTTCACGGTTACCTCTTTAGACAACAGCGTGTTCAACATGGAGTGGGGCCAGAAGTATAATTTTCCGCCGCCAGTGCCGTTCATGGAGGGGGATGATCAAAACGTCGCAGAATGGAGAGTATGGAAAGTATATTTTGAGAACTACATGTCAGTTGTGGAGGAAGAAGCTGTGCCCTTTGTACCTAAAGAAAAAACGGAAATACTACTATACAGTTTGGGAACTGGGGGACGGAAAAAGTACCATGAAATGGAAAAGGCATTAATGAATGGAAAGATCAGGATTATTTATGAGGACATCTTGTGGGTGTTGGATGAATATTATGTACAGGTCTCGTTGGAAGAAGTACAAAGGGATGAAGTGAAAAAGGAAAGGATGGGTGGCCACGAGGAAGTCAATCTAAGTAAAATAAACCCGGGATGTACCATCTGTATTGGCGGAGTGATGACAGATATGATAACAGATTCAGGCTCGCGTCACAGTATGATAAGCAAGAGTGAATGGAACTGCAAGTTAGTAGGAAAATATGGTAACGTTTTGCAAGAGGCAAACATATCCCCGAAGTCGTATACAGGGGAGGACATTAGAGTAATAGGATGTCAAGTCATGGATTTAACGTACAAGGGAAATCATAGTAAGAGTACCATATATGTAATAGAAAGTGGACCCACCATGCTAGGGTGGATTGATCAAATGAAACTGAGAATATCACTCAATGGAAGAAGAAGGGAACAAATGAGGGAACAGGCACTGAAACATAGCATGAGTGTGACAAAGGGTGGTGCATCGAGGATCCCCACGCCTCCTTCCAAGGACGCAGAAGTTTTTAATGGGGCTGCCAGTATCAAAGAACAAGGGGAAATCACAGCCAAAGGCAACATGAAAGAAAAACTAGAATCTTACCTATGTTTGGTAGATGAGAGAGAAATACGCAAGAAACAAGAGAATGAAAACGGAGAAGGTTTAATTGGAGAAGAAGAAGAATTCGAAAGGAGGGGTGAACATATAAGTGCAACAGCAAATGAGCGGAAAAAGATAACATGTAAGGGCAATCTATTCAGTGGCAAAGAGTCGGGGCAAATGAACACGCCGTCGGAGTTCAAGACTAAAGTGAGGGAGGAGTATGAGGTTAATAGGCAAAAGGAAAAGGAAGTGAACTCAAATTTGAAGAGTGAGATGAAAGGCAAATATCTTCAAAGGCCCTACAGGGGGAAGGTGGAGACAGAGAGCAAGGAAACGCAAAGAATAATACTAAAAGAGTTCCAAATGCCCTACAAAACATCTTCAGAGGCTCCACAGTGGGAAGGTGGAGATAGAGAGCAAGGAAACGCAAATAATAATACTAAAAGAGTTCCTAATGTCCAGTCAGGTCTGAAGAGTTCACGCTATGATAATGGGAGCAAGCATAAATTTCAGGATCCAGAAAACACCTCTGAGTCCCCCAAGGGAACATGCGGGATGAAACAGGAGAACGGAATTAAGACAGTAGTGGATCAGGTCGTTCAGCGAGAGCTATTTGATAAGGAAGTCAAGAAAGTATTGGGTGCTGGCAATGGCCAAGGGAGGAAGGTCAAAAGAAGGCCCAGACCAGTCACAGTTGATGACACTGAAATAGAGACATAGGGTGCCAGAAGGAGCTGCCGGGCTCTGCCCCGGCCCAAGTTTCTGCAAAAGGAAGTAAATATGAGTGCTACCTCCAGGACCATCCCTCCATAGGGGGATGGAAGGACTAGTAGGAGATTTGCAGTACTCCTGTTCATGATGTACATCATTTAGACTGGTGGGGTGGCTGAGGTCGCGATTTGGGGATGGGAAGTTCCTGCAACTCCCACTGTGACACTAAGCTTCTTATCTCTCTGCGACACAAGCCAGTATATAGTGTGGGACCCAGCGGAACAGTACCTCCTGTTCCTGCCTTGCCCTCCCCCACCTCTGTTAGTTCCCCAGTGGGGATGGTTATAAGTTTTCCTTTACAGTTACCTTCATATAAATCCACCCCGTCGGTACAGCCTCCGCAGGCATTGGGGGTTTGGGGTGCTACCCTTTCCCCCCCTTCTCTTGTCTCTGCTTCTTCTCTTTTGCTGTTCCCCTCATCGAGCTCTTTTCCTCTCCACCTCTGTTCCCTCGCTCCCCCTGGTCTCACTATCCTTTCTCACCCACCCTGACTCTCTCTCTCTCTCTCTCACTTCTTCCTCTGTTTCATCTCAGTCCCACTCTTCACCCTTCTCTCCTCGTTACCTCCTCGCTCTTTCATCTGCCCTATGTTCTCCCCGTCTTCCCCTTTGTCTCCTTAGGGAGGATGATGTGTTGTAACTCGGCACTTGGTATCTTCCATATTCCCCTGTGCCCCCCTCCATTCTCCTGCCCACTTGGTATGACCCGTAGCTGTCTCTGAAGGCAGCATTAGAATGTTGTTGTTCGGAGTCCTGTCAAGCTGGGAGCACCTTATGATTATTGTTACTGAATAAACACACCAGAAATATATATCCACGTGTGGACATTCTTCAAAGATAGTATGAGTGGCTCTATTCTCATACATATCTGGAGGGATAAGATAAGACTCTTTAAAATTCAGAAAGTAATAAGTAAAGTTATCAGGTTATATTATCCAATGTTAAGCAACTGTAACTTTCAGGTGCATATAATATTCAGAAAGGAAAGGGGAGCGCTATCAGGTTACATTATCCAACGTTAGATACCGTAACTGTCTGAAGCAAACAATGTGTGCACACTTATGGTATGGGTAAACAAATCAATGCATGCTCTATGTAAAACTGTAGGCATCCTGACATTGGTGGAACACCCATATCACCACCTTTTCACCCATGGCTCTCCTCTGTCTGAGCTGCTACACCGTCTCTTTCCCCCTGGGATTCCAAACCCCTCATGCTAGAATTTCCATCCCTTGCCGGAAGATTTAGGATGACTGTACTGTTCTTTTCTCTAGGCAGTAGCTTGAGCCAGGACACACCCCTAAGACTACCTCTGATGAAACAAGCCTCCTTTTCCATGTCCATATCCATGCCGGGACTAGGCCTTCTTCTGCTCTCATTTCCTTGGCCATGACCAGTGTTGCAATCTTTATCGCATTTTGTTTTCGACAGCCCCCGATCATTTGCATGAGTCTCATCAGGCATAAGTATGTCCACCTGTTCCTTCTTGGGCTTTCCATAAAGGAACTCATCAGTGTTTTCTGGGCCCTTGCACTTCGGCTTCCTCCAAAGATCATAGACTGGACCCCTCTCCCCTTCCATGACTTTTAGTGGGGATCCTTTTAGGTTTCTCTGCTTTATATTACTCTCCCTCTCCATCATTCCATGCTCGATGTAGCTTGCACCCCTCTCCCTTTCTAGGTCGCAATTGTCCATATGCTCCTCTGACAACTTGGGTCGGAACCCAGCCGGCTTCATTCTTTGCCGCATCTCATTGCAAACGGACTGGTTGATTTTATTCATCTGCCATCCTCGTTCTTTGGTTGTGGTATTGACACTCTCCACCACCCTTCCCAATTTTCCATCTGTCTTCATTTTTTGTTTCCTACTGTCCAATCTCTCTGGTTTCTTACGTATTTCTCTTTCCTCCACCTGGCTTTGATATGAGTTTTTTTCTTGGTTGTGTTCGTCCCTAATAGCTTCTCTTCTCCACTCTTTTTCATTTTCAGCTCTTTCAAATGCTGCATTACTCTTAGATGGTTGCATGCGAACAATAACAGTTTCACCTCTGGTATCTTGTTTGCTTTGATACCGTGCCAGCTCATTCCTGTGTCCTTTTACTTTTTTCTCCCCTGAGATCCTCAACTTCTGTTGATCTCTCCACCCTAGCATGTTGATACCACCTTCCATTATGTATATAGTGCTCCTTGTATTGTTTTCTTTATAAACTACGTCCATGACTTTGTAACCAACAGCTTGTATATCCTCCCCTGCATATGTTTTCAGGACTGTGTTGGCCTCTTTTAATTCATTACCATATTTTTTTGCAAATTTCCTGTCCCAATCTCTTTTGCTTACCATACTATTTCTCGAACCAGAGTCAGTAATCATTTCTGTCTCAACTTCACCTATTATAACAGTGCATCTCTGAGATATCATCCTGGCTCTAACATCCTCTTTGCCATCCATTCTTCCCTTGAAACTTTCATCCCTTTGTGTCCTTCCACTTGTGGCTTGTATATAATATTCATCCCACACGTTCAGAATGTTCTCATACATATTTCTGTCAGTACCTTTCATGAAAATCTTCTCCATATTGTGATACATTTTCCTTCCTCCCTTACCTAAGCTGTGTAGTAGAATTTCCGCTTTTGCTTCCGGTGACAGAGATGCTACCTCTTCCTCCAAGACGGACAAATAGTTTTCAAAATACACTTTCCACTCCCTCCACTCTGCAATGTTTTTATTAACCTCCTCCATGAACGGCACAGGTGGAGGGAGATTGTACATTCGGCCCCACTCCATGTTTAGTGTGCTGCAATACCTCTTCACTTCCCCGGAAGATGCCACCACTCCAATAATATAGCACCACAGTACTCAAACTGATCACTACGGAGCACTGCTTATCTATTTACCATGTTGCCCCTTGGGCCCTTAGGGATATAAAGCACTTGCGTTAGATTAATATGAATATTACGACAGGGCTTCTAGGAAGACTGCTCGGATAACCCTTCTGAAAAATGGCAGGGAAAAAATAAACTCTGACTGGAATGCCGAAGTGAGATGGTCTGGTATATTGGCACTTAAAGGCAGAAGGGTGAATATTGATGATAATTACTGAACTGTTTTGACTGAGTGCGTTTTGAAAAGGACTCGTGAACTGTAAAGAGACGTGACTGAAACTCGCTCTGCCTCGCGCTGGCGTGCTCGCAGGGTGATGGGTACTTCTCACACTTACTCGCTGCAAACTCCCAGTTCCTTAAATGAGTCCCTTAGATTAGTGATGCGCAATCTTTGTTCTGGTGTTTCACCCAATCAGCCGCCTGCCTTTTAGACGATAGCCTCCAAACGTCGTCCTCGCCTTCGCCTCTCAAACTTCGTCCTCGTCTTCGCGCTCTTCACCTCTGCGCCAACTGTGCCCAGACAGACATGCGAGCTTGGTCTAAAGCGCGCCTCCTTGGAATAGAACCGCAACACCCTTAAAAACTAATGCGCAATCTTTGTTCTGGTGTTTCACCCAATCAGCCGCCTGCCTTTTAGACGATAGCCTCCAAACGTCGTCCTCGCCTTCGCCTCTCAAACTTCGTCCTCGTCTTCGCGCTCTTCACCTCTGCGCCAACTGTGCCCAGACAGACATGCGAGCTTGGTCTAAAGCGCGCCTCCTTGGAATAGAACCGCAACACCCTTAAAAACTAAAGGCTAGTCAGAAGCGAGGTGCCCGACACGACACCCGAATTTAAATTCTAAACTCCTTGACAGTTTTCCCTGTTGCCAATGCACGAGGAAAGAGACAGGGATCCTGCGTCTGAAACTCTAATGGGGTGCTTACCGATGGTAGGTGGTCAATTATTCTGTCACCTCACCTCATTTGCTCCCATAATATTATTTTCATTACTGTCTTCTTTGACCTCAATGAATTCACCTCCGGGAGACGACAACCACTGCCCCTGGTACAGTTTACCTTTTCTCCCTTCCTCAATACTCACCGACGATTACATCACTCAATGTATTGCTACGGTTAATTTTCAGTCACTGGAACCTAAGCTCGCTAAACTTTATGTTCCTAAAATGTTGTCTCAGTGCAGCTACAATACACTGCCCCAGTACAGCTTCAAATTCACTGAGGCTAATATTTACTCGCCTCTAATACTTCTGGGAGTTGTGGGTTAGTGGCTCCTCAATGCTGTCACTCACTCCTGACTCGAACTGTAGCGCTCACCTCACAGCCGTTTCTTTCACCTTGTTGTGAAATGGACTACGTTCCTTTCTCCGCTCCCTTCTCCTCACGCAGCTCCACGGGCTCTCCTCACAGACCTCGTGAACTGTAAAGAGACGTGACTGAAACTCGCTCTGCCTCGCGCTGGGGTGCTCGCAGGGTGATGGGTACTTCTCACACTTACTCGCTGCAAACTCCCAGTTCCTTAAATGAGTCCCTTAGATTAGTGATGCGCAATCTTTGTTCTGGTGTTTCACCCAATCAGCCGCCTGCCTTTTAGACGATAGCCTCCAAACGTCGTCCTCGCCTTCGCCTCTCAAACTTCGTCCTCGTCTTCGCGCTCTTCACCTCTGCGCCAACTGTGCCCAGACAGACATGCGAGCTTGGTCTAAAGCGCGCCTCCTTGGAATAGAACCGGGCTCTCTCCATGTTATTTTCTGAACTATGTCTGGGAATTCACGTGGAGATAAGATGTCCCCCTCGAGCAGGCAGGTGGCTGTAGAGGTGCACCTAGAAGAGTTCTCTGTCGCCCTGATCCGATTACTAGTAATGCATTGGCTGTGTGCGCTGGTGTTCTCCCATGTGAAGATCAAATTACCTACTCCTTCTTCTATTGCCCTTCTTGTTCCCCCTCTCTGAAATCACGGAATAAGTGTTGAATGCGCAGTCTGTAGATCTATGGCTCTTGAGGATTCACTGTCACAGATGCCAGGGGTTATAGTGTCCCTAAGAGGACGTGCCGCCTCTATTCAGTATTGAATCCGCCACAGAGGTTCCTCACACCCCCCTCACACAGCTCAATGCTCTACTGCAGACCCGCTTCATATGACTACTACAAAGAGTGATGCGTTCCTTGCTCCTCCCAACATTTCCGAGGCTTAATGTAACTGTGAAGTCATGCTACGGGCCAGAGCCTATCCCTTTTCTCCGAGGTTCCTCACACGTATACTCTCCTCATTACCAGATAATTACTAGAGTACTTTTGTAATCCTAATCTCCATGAAGAGGGGACTAGCTCACCCAGATTTCAACTTCATAACATCTTTCTTTTCTAGCCTTAAATTTTTTTTTTCCACAAAGTCTTACCTCAACCAACAGGCTCCCTCCTTGGAACAGATTCTGTCTGAGAACGCTTCTCGGAGAGGTGCCGAGCACACCGTCTCCTCAGCACAGCTCACAGCAGAGGCCGTGTTTCCCCCTTTTTTTCATTCCTCTATTGAATACCCCCGTTTTTTCTTCATCCAGCATCTCAGCTGGCCCCGGTGTCCACTTGGCTGGGAAATGCCACGGCTTGACCTACATGCCTGTCCGCATGTCACCTCTCACCTCTTACTAGTGCCTTATCCCCTTGCGGCGTGCCACCTTTGAGAGGTTCGGTTCACACCCCGGATATTCCGCCCCCTTCCGCAGCCTAACGTCCGCGGCTGCTCACTCAGGGACGTTTACACTTGTCCTCTTTCTCTGTCTTCGTCCTGATTCGGGCTGCAGGGAAGTGACGCGATGCTCTGAAGAATGGCGGCGATATTCTCGGGCAGAGGTTACTATCCTCAGGTAAAGACTTTGGCGTTTTCCTGAGCTCAAGTACTGATTTATTTCTTTTTCTCTATGACCAATGCCGTCCCCCGCTGAGCCAAGATCTTCCCATGCGTTTAGACGGCTCACCACACAGGCTACCACCGCGTAATTGGGTCTCACTCCTTCCCCTTACACACGGACTTTCACCTTGTCCTGTGCTCTGCTCAGCCTTGATCCTTCGTTCCAACTGGCGCTCCTATCGATATTCCGCCAATTTCGAAGCTCCTCAATTCGGGTCTGACTCCTCTTCACCGCCTCACTCTCATTGGAACGCCCGACATAGATCGTCACCTCATTCACCTCAGTTTCTCAACGTGACGTACTTGCATATCACCTCATATTTTCACTTCAATACGCGGAGAGAACGCTATCAGCAATCCGTCTCCCGCTCCGCTCAGCTTTCCATAAAAGCTTCAGCTGCTCACCTGATGAACTTTCTCTCCATTCAGAGTTCATCCACTCGGGTCTTACTCCTCTTCCTCTTCAGAGTCTCCTTTGAACGCCCGACGCAGCTTGTTCACTCATTACTTCATCTCATTTTCTCCCGAAACTGGTTGTGCAAACCAGAGATACCAGCAGACATCAAATCAGGAAGAAACAGTTATTTCTTCACAACACGGCACCAGTTCATCTACCCAAACTTCACACCCGACTTCCAGTTACTTTACGGAATCGAGAATATAACGTCCCCCGAACGGGATCACATTTGTGGGTACCGTCTGGTTTACCGGTCTGCTCTCCTGTGAACTTCAGATTTAATCGATGAGTCCTTCAATTCAATTAACCACTCCGCTCAAGCTTCAAAGTATGTCCAGGGGGGATAGACACCACGCTGACCCTGGCTCAGCTCCTCTTCCTCGTCGCCACGAAATGTAGTAAAGAGTCACTACATTTATGGGTTTCCAAGTATGACTTTATTATATCATAAGTAACAGGTGTTCCCAGCTTGGCGGCAGTCAGGACTGTCTCAACATTCTAACACACACTCCAGGAAGCAGAGTGGGCAGTACCAAGAGGGAGATAAGGAGAGGGGTGGATAAGGGGCAGGGAGGGAGAAGTTACAGTAAGTTATTCTTCCTCTTTTCGCTTTGCTGTGTCATCTCATTCAATCGAATTGAGTGTTTTTTACCCTCTCTTCAATCGCAGGGGCAGCAAAGTGTCCATTTTGTTCAAGTTCATCCGCACGCTGCGTCAAAGCTTCCACGCGGAGTGTCAGTGCTCTCAGCAGATTCTGAAATTCTTCATGCCTTTTCAGCTGGCTACGAACTGCCCCCAACTCATCCGGCAGATCTTCCACCTTGAGGAAAGCCTTGTGGCCGGATAAGGCTGCGTTAATACGATCTGCTTCCCGGACGAACTTCTGAAGCTCCAGCCCTTCCTCCAGCTTCTTCTTCCGCTGCAACCACATGTCACCAAGGTCACCAGTGTCTCTGGAAAGCTTGTTCATCGACTCCTGCACCTCTGGGGCGCTGCTTGGTTTGCCATCAGATACCTTCTTACCCAGCTCATGCAGCTGTTTAGACCTGTCCTTCACACGATCTATCTCCTTTAGCAGGTACTGGTGCTCTTTGATGAGTTGCTCAGCAGAGGCCACATCAGAACCCATCTCGTCACTAGTAAGCTTTTCTTTCACACCATCCACCCAGAGCAGGAGCTTGCGATTCTCCTGCAGAAAGGCCTGGTAGTCTTGTGCCATCTGCAAGTTTTGTTTCTTGTCTGTGGCTGTGCTGTATCCTTCCTTATCACCCCCCCCCCCCCATCTACTCATCCCGTCTTGCACCCATTGTCTGGAACCCTCCCTTCTCTTCCCCCTCACTTTTCCTTAAGGAGGGAGGTGTGTTGTAACTTCACCTTATTCCCGCGTTCCCTTTTGGAAGGAGGACCTCGTAATCTACACTCTTCCGGTGTGAAGTGTGAAGAGGGCAGGAGGAACTGAAGGTACTCCATGTGGTTCCCGAGCGAGTCGCACAGGTCTGTGAGGAGAGCCCGTGGAGCTGCGTGAGGAGAAGGGAGCGGAGAAAGGAACGTAGTCCATTTCACAACAAGGTGAAAGAAACGGCTGTGAGGTGAGCGCTACAGTTCGAGTCAGGAGTGAGTGACAGCATTGAGGAGCCACTAACCCACAACTCCCAGAAGTATTAGAGGCGAGTAAATATTAGCCTCAGTGAATTTGAAGCTGTACTGGGGCAGTGTATTGTAGCTGCATTGAGATAACATTTTAGGAACAAAAAAGTAGCTGCATTGAGATAACGCTTTCGGAACAAAAAAAGTTTAGCGAGCTTGGGTTCCTGTGACTGAAAATTAACTGTGGCAATACCTTGAGTGACGTAATCGTCGAGGAGTATTGAGGAAGGGAGAAAAGTAAAACTGTACAAGGGACAGAAATGTAGTAAAGAGTCACTACATTTATGGGTTTCCAAGTATGACTTTATTATATCATAAGTAACAGGTGTTCCCAGCTTGGCGGCAGTCAGGACTGTCTCAACATTCTAACACACACTCCAGGAAGCAGAGTGGGCAGTACCAAGAGGGAGATAAGGAGAGGGGTGGATAAGGGGCAGGGAGGGAGAAGTTACAACACACCTTCCCCCCTAAAGGAAACAGAGAGGAGGGAGAAGAGAAGCTCCGGACAGGGAAGAAGGAAAGACAGCGGGGAATGAGGGGAGGAGGGGTGAATATAGGAGAAGGGGAGGAAGAGTAGAGAGGAGGCGGGTAGGAGGGGGTGAGGACAAGGAAAACAGGAGCTAATAATAGCAACCAGAAGACACCTAACTATGACACAGACACTTAAACTGATGATAATTACTGAACTGTTTTGACTGAGTGCGTTTTGAAAAGGACTCGTGAACTGTAAAGAGACGTGACTGAAACTCGCTCTGCCTCGCGCTGGGGTGCTCGCAGGGTGATGGGTACTTCTCACACTTACTCGCTGCAAACTCCCAGTTCCTTAAATGAGTCCCTTAGATTAGTGATGCGCAATCTTTGTTCTGGTGTTTCACCCAATCAGCCGCCTGCCTTTTAGACGATAGCCTCCAAACGTCGTCCTCGCCTTCGCCTCTCAAACTTCGTCCTCGTCTTCGCGCTCTTCACCTCTGCGCCAACTGTGCCCAGACAGACATGCGAGCTTGGTCTAAAGCGCGCCTCCTTGGAATAGAACCGCAACACCCTTAAAAACTAAAGGCTAGTCAGAAGCGAGGTGCCCGACACGACACCCGAATTTAAATTCTAAACTCCTTGACAGTTTTCCCTGTTGCCAATGCACGAGGAAAGAGACAGGGATCCTGCGTCTGAAACTCTAATGGGGTGCTTACCGATGGTAGGTGGTCAATTATTCTGTCACCTCACCTCATTTGCTCCCATAATATTATTTTCATTACTGTCTTCTTTGACCTCAATGAATTCACCTCCGGGAGACGACAACCACTGCCCCTGGTACAGTTTTCCTTTTCTCCCTTCCTCAATACTCACCGACGATTACATCACTCAATGTATTGCTACGGTTAATTTTCAGTCACTGGAACCTAAGCTCGCTAAACTTTATGTTCCTAAAATGTTGTCTCAGTGCAGCTACAATACACTGCCCCAGTACATCTTCATAAGTTTTCCACACCGTATGTTCCGTTGAACGCTCCTCCTAGCGTTTTGATGGCTCAATGAATTCACCTCCGGGAGACGACAACCACTGTCCCTTGTACAGTTTTACTTTTCTCCCTTCCTCAATACTCCTCGACGATTACGTCACTCAAGGTATTGCCACAGTTAATTTTCAGTCACAGGAACCCAAGCTCGCTAAACTTTTTTTGTTCCGAAAGCGTTCTCAATGCAGCTACTTTTTTGTTCCTAAAATGTTATCTCAATGCAGCTACAATACACTGCCCCAGTACAGCTTCAAATTCACTGAGGCTAATATTTACTCGCCTCTAATACTTCTGGGAGTTGTGGGTTAGTGGCTCTTCAATGCTGTCACTCACTCCTGACTCGAACTGTAGCGCTCACCTCACAGCCGTTTCTTTCACCTTGTTGTGAAATGGACTACGTTCCTTTCTCCGCTCCCTTCTCCTCACGCAGCTCCACGGGCTCTCCTCACAGACCTGTGCGACTCGCTCGGGAACCACATGGAGTACCTTCAGTTCCTCCTGCCCTCTTCACACTTCACACCGGAAGAGTGTAGATTACGAGGTCCTCCTTCCAAAACACGTCCACAGGACCGGAACTTCCCGTCAACAACTCTGTGCTGAATCCGAGCAAGACCTGCTCCGTCTTCTTCACTCAAGGGCTCCCCGCCGTTCACCACAGCCTGACAGTCCTCACAACCCACGGAGGGGACTCAGCATGGTGTCAAGGAACGCCTCCTCAAAACCCGGAACGGAACGCTGCTGCCAAAAGTCTTCCGCTTCACATCGACTCCGACAGTTTAATTTCACGTCTTCCGCTCTCAACCGGCAAATCGTCAGACCGATTTCCCGTACTTCAACTGGGTGAGTTTCCTTGTCACTTCACTCCGCTCAAGCTTCAAATATATCCAGGGGGGAGGCACCACACTGACCCTGGCTCAGCATCCCGTCCTCGTCGCCACAAATGTTGTAATAAATCACTGCTAATCGTAGGTTCCAACATTAAGTTTATTGATATAAATACAACAGGTGCTCCCGGCTTGGCGGCTTCCACAATCCTCCAACATTCTAACCCGCACTCCAGGATGGAGCGCGGTTCATACCAATAGAGCAGGGGGGAGAGGGGGGAAAAAGGGAACGCGGGAATAAGGTGAAGTTACAACACGGAGGTTTGTTTGTTATATGGTGAGGTTGTTCTTTATAAATGCCTGATCTTGTAGCTCCACCTGGGGCAGCGCCTCTGGTGCAGGCTGCACATGGTGGTGGTCTTGTGATTAGCCCCGTTATGATTAATTTGGTAATGGGCAAACGTCCTCAAAATCGTGAGGATTTGCCATTTAGGACTGATACCATTTTTCCACTTACTGGTCCTGTTGAGAAGCATAGGATCCTCACTCTGTGCTTACCGAGTGGTCTAATCCCTCCTTCGGCCGACTGCAACAAATGGGGGACGGTGTTTGCCTCAGTGTATACACTTTACTATGGCACCCCCTCCATTAGCATTCTTCCAAACATTCTTAAGATACAGAACAGCGGGCAGGTCCTGCTCTGGATATGAAACTGTTGGGCATTTTTTCAATAGTCTCTGGTATGATTCTTTCTAATGTTAAAGGTGAAGCAGCGGCTTTGGTGGTTCGTGAACGCCTTTTGACGGTACATAAACTGGATCGGAAACGCGAGTTGCCGATTATTTTTGCTGACCTTTATACGTCCTTGGGGCGCAAACATTTGGGAGTTAGATCTTCTCCTTTGTCTCAGGGCAAGATCCCTCCTGTAAAAGAGGGACGTCCAGTTTTTCCTAAAAATACTTGGGGCAAAAATAAGCAGCAACAGAAGCCTATGTCTCGTGGTGGTTCGCCACCACCGGATGCTTCTAAACATAGATATGATTAACGTGATCACTCGAAGATTAAAACTCCTGAGAGGTTCCAGGTTCCTGATCCTCGTGCCTTTCAGGAATTGTCTGCTCAACAGTACGACAGGGGAGGACGACAAGATTACAGACAAGGACGAGTCCACGCAACCCCAGCGGGACTCGCAGCACTCTTTTGATGTTAAGGTTTTAATTTAATAAAAAAAACTCTCCTTATTGTATTTATATATATTTTGAATTTCACCTCGGCTTGGAGGACGAGAGCCAAGATACCGAAAGCACCATTCCATATATCCAGCTGATCTGCTCTCCCTGATTATCAACCGTGAGCAGCAACAGGAGGGAGGAGGTGGGGGAACAAGGAAAGCGCAACAAAAGGAAAAGCAGTGATGGGGTTGGGGAGGGGACGATCTGTGGATGGGGCAATCACCAGGAAGTGCAAGGAAGAGAGAAGCTACGGGAGGGAGGCGGTGGGGGAAACCGAGAAAGTGCAACAAAGGGAAAAACAGTGATGGGTCAGGGAGGAGGTGATCTGTGGCCGGGCAAGCACCGGGAGGTGTGAGGGAGCAAGAAGTGATGGGAGGGAGGAAGTGGGGGAACAGGGAAACCAGCAACGAAGGGAAAATCAGTGACCGGGTCGGGAGAAGGGGTGATCTGTGGACAGGGCAAGCAACAGGGGGAGTGGTGGGAGGGAGGTGGAGGGAACAGGGTAGGAAGCAATGGAGGCATGCGGGGTGGGAAGAGACAGCTTGCAAAACAATGCACTCTAATGGACTGTTACAGTTCATCATTTTTTTTAAAGTACCTCTGCAGGCGCACGAAACAGACAGGAAGCAGTACTTGGTCCAAGCTGCACGCCAAGGACACTCAAGAGCCTGGGGAGGACGCCGGATGACAGGAGGAGGCATTGTCCAATAGAAAGTAAGAAAAGGAGTGTGACGTGGGAGCCAACCTAAGGTGAGTAATGGGCGACCTAGCCCCTTCTAAGATGTTTTTTTTTTTGTTACAAGAGATATCTCTAGCACAGGGCAAGCACTGTGTAGGGGATCCTAAAAATTAAGACCCCATCCTATAAATCATACAGTGACTCACACTTCTGCTCGTGGCAAGTTTCTTTGCTTGTAGTTTCTGCAACTTTAAGGTAAAATCAAGATAAAATAAAGTACTCTAAGGCTGAAAAACAAAATACTGCCCATTTTTGGGAACGGATTGTCAGACTCTGTAGCGTTGCACCTCCGAGGTTTGGGATAATGCAGTTATTGATTGTAATACCGGGGGGGGGGGGGGGGGGGGGGGGGGGGGTAACTTTCATAAACTAATAACAGAAAACTCAATTTAAATGACTAAAACAGATGGTCAATGTAAATTGAGTAAATATTTCATATAAATACATTTAAATAAATATATGGGTTATGGAAGGAAATTATCAAGACTAATCAAATAAAAAGGGATACCCTGTTCCAAAGACATTTTTATTTTTCCAGTGAGAAATAATTCCCTTAGCGGCCCATATTCTTCACCCGCTGTCTGCTGACCACTCTTACTGATAATTATACAGCTCTCCAAAAAAAACCAGCCTATTGTTTCCCGAAAGCAGCAAATCCAAAAGTTAGGAAACGGAAGAAACAAATCCATCTCCTCCAAATTGTAAAGGCCTCGCTCCAATGTAACTATGTACGTTTCATTTTGTTAAATAATAGACAAGACTAGAAGCCTAGGAAACTTGGTTTGTTTTTGATATAAAAATTGCTTATTTGAGCTGCTTTCAAATAGAAATTTTTTCACCATGTTCATTTTTACGGAATGTTCCTGCAAGGAAAATCAAAATCGAGACAAGCCTATTTCTGCCATTTTTATTCATGTGATCCTACTTGATATTAATGATATAATACCAGATGAGATCAGTGCAAGCAGGGCACGCAATATAGTCAGGGAGCTATGGAGCGCTGTAACCTCACATACGAGGTGTTTTACCAGTTAGGTTTGTGGGGTCCAGCTGAGACATGATAAACAAAACCAAAATCTCAATCTCTTTAGTCTCATTTCATTCAACTCATGGTGCACTCTGGGAAAAAGACATGTTAAATAACAGGAACCTACCCGCTTATTTGGAATATTGAAAAAAGCTATTTTACCACAGCAATGTTAAATACCTCTAAACATAGGATCAAAAGCAAACATATTTTTTATTAACTATATAACTTTACTAGCAGCCCGTCCCGACGTTGTCCGGGGATGAAATGTAATGTGTGCAATGTTTGTAATATTAAATCTTAATTTGTTAAGATTTCACGGTATACAACATTTTTGGCTTCCATAAGTATGAGAAAAGGCAAGCCGATGTTTACTCGTACTTTAAAATTGATGTCGCATGTCATGTTTGACCTGTTGATATAGGCTACCGTCACTTTGTAATGTTTGTGGAATGTCTTGAAGGTGCCAATGGTAGTACTGTGCCTGTAAGCAGTAATGTAGCGTGAATGTGGCTCCGAGAGAATTCCGCGCTTGTTAAAGCCGCGCCCCTTTGTTATTTTTTTGTAGTCCAGCCCCCCCTGACAACGCCGAGGCACACAACTGAGTAAAGGTTTGTTTAACTTAGAAATTATGGCTGCACTATATAAAGTAAGTACTCTGACTGTTATCAGTAATGTATCGTGAAGGTATACAACCTTTACCACGCATTTTTTACCACGCACTACCATTACAACGCGGTTTTTACCACGCATACCATTACAACGCATTGCGCTGGGGGGCGCTCTAGGATAGGGAATAGGTTAATTTACTATCCAATAACCTTCCCTAGTGTCCACGGGGACTGGAGTTGGAATAGTAAATTAAACTATTCACTATCCAGCACCCCAAAGCGCTATGCGTTGTAATGGTATGCGTGGCAAAAACCGCGTTGTAATGGTATGCGTGGTAAAAGTATGCGTTGTAACGTCATACATCCATCGTGAATGTGCTGGCAAGTGAATTCCGCACTTGTGAAAGCCGCGCCCCTTTTTTTTAGGGCAGCCCCCTCTGACAACGTCCGAGGTTCACAAATGACTACAGGTCTGTTTTACTTAGCACCGCGAGTACTGTGAGTGTTATCAGTAATGGAGCGCGATTGGGCGCTTGTGAAAGCCGCGCCCCTTTCTTTAGGCCTTCCCCCTCTGACAACGCTGAGGCTCACAAATGAGTCAAGCTTTGTTTTTGTTCGCGCCGCAAGTACTGTGAGTGTTATCAGTAATGGAGCGTGAATGGGCGCGCACAGTGAAATCGGCGCCCATTTATTTTTTGTTTTGGGGCAGGCCCCTCTGACAACGTTTACGTCCACAAAGGCGTGAATGTGGCGGCGAGTGAATTCCGCGCTTGTGAAAGCCACGCCCCTTTTTTAATGCCAGCCCCGGCCCCTCTGACAACGGTGACGCCCACAAAGGCATGAATGTTGCGGCGAGTGAATTGGGCGCTTGGGCTAGGCCCCTCTGACAACGGTGACGCCCACAAAGGGTAGTTTGAGACGCTGACAGCAGAACGCCCAAGTCCACAAGGGACTACTTTACCCCTAAGGTTCTTTGGCCTTTCTAATGTTTATGGTGGCCAGATGTACAGCCTATGTCCATCTGCTTCAACTCCCTTTTACAATGCTGTATTGGGTGTTGTGATAGGTGCTGTACTTCTTGAGATTACCTGCCTCAAAGGTTTCAGCTCTCTCTTTATAATAGTAGTATAGATCTGCACACACTCACTCCTATCATTCTTGAAGGTTCCCAATCATCATGTTTCTCACACATTATGCAAATAACTCCCTTCTTCCCTTGATTAATTCTAAATCTAGGATGCTTCTTCTAATTCCTAAATCTCTTCATTTCTTCCTGTAAACGAATCTCTAGTTTCTTCAGTGTTTCTACTAAATTTCATTCTCCTTTCATTAAATTCTCTAAATTGAATTAAACTCCACTTCACCCATATTACACTCAATTTGCTTGTTAGTAGTATTAGATATTTGGTAAAGCATATTGGGCCTATTTTTCTTATTAACCAAAATCAAATTCTTCATTCCAGGTAACTCATGAAATGGTATTTTGTAGCCCATCTAGAACTCCACCAATAAATTCTTTTTCAATTAAAGTGAAAAATAAATATGACAGGCCGCTGATAGGTCTAGGAGGATAAGTAGGCAGCATCTGTATGTGTCCAGCACCTTGTGTGTGTCATCGGTTATGTTCAGTAGGGCTGTTTCAGTGCTACATCCTTTTGTAAATCCTGACTGTAGTGATTCAAGAAGATTGTTGAAATCAATGTGTTGTTTGAATAGGGAGACAACTGGTACTGGCGATCCATAAGAATGGTACAGCAGTAGCAGCTAATTTTCAGGAAGCAATGCTTGCGGTCAGTACGTGGATGTCCTCCAACTGCCTAAGGCTTAACTCGGATAAAACCGAGGTTATGACCTTTGGCAACCTCGCCCCAGAATGGTCTTCCATCTGGTGGCCCAAACAACTGTGCTCTCCACCCGTCCCAGTGGTAAAAGCGAGGAACTTGGGAGTCATCTTCGACAGCAAATTAACTTTCAACCTTCACGTCAACAAGGTTGTCTCCTCTGCTTTCTTCATGCTAAAGAAAATAAAGAAACTGCTGCCTTATCTCCCCCCCTCTGCTGGGAAGACTCTAGTTTCCACTCTGGTATTCTCCAAAATGGATTATGGGAATGCCCTCTTCCTCAACACCCAGAAATCTGTGCTGTCAAAGTTACAGTCTGTACAGAATGCGGCTGCCAGAATTCTTCTAAACATCCCTCGCCGCCATCCTACTACCCTTGCCATCCGTCAGCTTCACTGGCTCAGAGTAGAGAGCCGTATTAAGTTCAAGGCCCTCTGCATTGCCTATAGGGCCGTGCATGGCACTGGACCCAAATTCCTGATTGAGGCACTCCAACTGTACACCCCCAAAAGATTGCTGAGATCGGCTAACATTTGCCTCCTACCTGTACCTCGTACCAGAACGGTAACTTGGGGAGACCGCCGCTTTTTAGTGGCTGCGCCAAAACTCTGGAACCTTCTTCCACTAAATATCAAAAATGCCCCCAACCTGATGAGCTTCCTGAGGCTCGTAAAGACATGGCTGTTCGATCAGTGAACTCTACTATTGTGGTCCTGCTAGCTCACACATGCGCCGAGACACCTTAGGGTAATTGTTTGCGCAATAAAAATCTCAAAAATAAATAAATAAAATAAACGCATTTCTCAAGTATTTTTGGGCAGGAAGAGAAGGTTGGAAATGGTTCTGAAATTGTTGAGGTCATCTGGGTCGGCACCTGGTTTCTGTAGTAAGAGAGTGACTTGTCCTAGTTTGAGGCAGTCGGGCATCAACTCATTGCTCAGGGAGCTGATTATATTGGTCCACAGTGGTGTTAAGGCATTGTTGAGGCTATGCCATGGAGGCCGGAGGAGGAACAGCAAGGTGAGAGGAGGGCTTGGAATTCGCTCCTGTGAGATGAGGGGGGTTTGTATTAACTCCATCAGTTTCCGGGTGGAGGGGGGGGGTCGCCCCTTACAAGTTTAGCACAGATGCTTACTAAGAGGAGGTTTTCCGGTCGATGGCAGAGTATGGCGTTCTAGGGAGACATCATTCGGTCATCTAGATCGTCCAGTGGAGTAGTGTGGCTCACTGGTTAGAGGCGGCAGGCCCGAGAGCAGAAGTCGGCCCGGGACCAGGGTTCAATTCCCGACGCGGCAGGGTCATGGACCTTGGCCAGCGGATTCGATAATTCTCGCTTCGGTGCTTACTCTAATCAGGGGTTCCACTCGGCAACTCGGGGCATTAGCTTGCCTAATCTCCACAATGGCCCCACCAATTCCGGGGATGTCTGGCTCCACCTTGGGGACTCACAGCAAGGGACCATCCCACAGGGAAAGCCAGGACGGGTTCCCCAGAGTAATACAGCGCCAGGAGACCTACGGACGGGTAGCAGTGCGCTTTACAAGCTCAAAAACATTTACATTTACATGGGAATCTCACTTGTGTTGTGGGTCCATTGTATGGTTTTTGAGTCTGAATAGGGGGTATTACAGTCTGGTTCAGGTGGAACAGAATGATGTGGTGGTCCGACCAGGCGATTGGAAGGATGTTGTCAATACTTGCTGCTTCATTGCGGGCTATAATAGCGTGCAGACCTTTGAACGGACAGTGGTATTGAGCTAAGTGAAACGGCGCCACTCAGGAAAATCGAACATATATTAGTTTCAATAGATCCTGAATTCCGGACGGTGCTGTAAGGTGAGGAGCACCACCAACCTCCCCCAGAATTGAGGCCCAGGCCACTTAATACACAAAGGAAACCTCAGCACACGTCTGTAGTTTATCTAAACATTTATCTGCACATTGTATGCATAAATAATAACAGTATTTCGAGTGTCTTGTTTTTCTTTCTTTATTCTTATAGTTTCTCTTCAGCCGACACGTGTTTCGTCGCATACACTGGGAAACCGTCATGGGACTTTCTCAAGGCTCGACAATCTTTGCTACATTCTTTTCTTATGTGGTGATAATGCCAACTCACAATGGGAAGAATATCGGTCTTCTGCGCTAAAATCAGTTCTTCATTCGGGAAAGGTCTCCGTCTGACCGATCCACGAGCTTGCAAGGACAGCTCCGTCATCAACGTAGCCCACAACCATGACTATCGAGTGCGAGAACCTCACTTGAAGAGCCTTGAGAAAGTTGCGGTACGATTTCCCAGTGTATGTGACGAAACACGTGTCGGGTGAAGAGAAGCTATAAGAATAAAGAAAGAAAAACAGGAAACTTAAAATACTGTGTTAATATTTTATGCATACAATCGGCAGATAAATGTTTAGATACAATACAGACGTGTGCTGAGGATTTCCTTTATAATAGCATCCAGGGTTGCACCTCTGGTATGAGTTTGACCTTTGCAGTGCTAGCTAAAGTCTTTGCTAAGAAAGAGAATGTTTAAGGATTGTTGAAGTGAGTCTTTTTCATCATTCTAGTGCAGATTGAAGTCGCTTAGGAATAAGTTGTTGTTGGAGAATGAGCAGTGCATTTTCATTTCTGAAAGGAGTTCTACAAAGTTGAGTGGGTGATAAAGGAGGTGACATTTCGTTATTTTATTGTTCTTCGTTGTTAGCTTAGTGCTGATATGTTCAAGTGTGGGGTAGGTATAGGTGTCTATTTCGGCCATGTGAATGTTACTCTTGTGAGTAATGGCTATGCCACCCCAGTCTTTCTTGATGATTGAGAAGCTGGGAGGGACTAGTAGGTCAAGGAAGGGATAGGAGGTGTCATTTCACAATGTTTCTGTGATAAATGCAAAGTCAATATCATGGTTCACAACGGTTTCAGCTAGGTTGGTTGCATGTTTAGTTGCAGGTCTGCAGTTTATCAGTATATAGTTGAAGTTACTACTGCTGGACGTCTGATTGGAGGTCTGGCAGTTTTTGGATGGTTAATGTCTCTCCCGATTCCAGTAATCACCTGTGTCTGTCTGCATTCCGCAAGGTGTGGGAGAGACAAAGAAGGGGTGGAGGCAGCTTTGAGTAAGGCTGGATATGGGTGTTGGTGGGTGGGGATTAGAGTAGTTGATATTTCTACGAGCTGGTCTGCTCTCCAAAGTCAGCTCAGCAGTCTGGCCTACCATTGGAGGGTGGGGGGATGAGACGTATTCAAGAGGGGTGGCGGAGGCAAGTTCATTTGAGGCAGAGGAGTGGGCAGAGAGACTTATGGCAGAGGAGTTGGGATGATTGGCGGGTCTCAAATGGTTACCATCCTGTCATACCCCCAGGTGGATGTTGAGTCAGGAGGGGGCAGTTGGTCTTGAGGTGAACGGTGTTCCTTAGGGTCACAAAAATGGAGTTTATGTAATGCAGAATGTCATCATCTTGGATCGTGATACTTCCGTTCCTGTAGATGTTTATAGTGGCTTTGCCCCTTAAGGTGAGGGAGTTGGCGATCGTCAGTTTTCGGCCGTCTGGGATGTTGGTGGATTTTGCAATATTAAAGAGGTTAGTTAAGGTTGTGCACCATTTCGTCGGTCAGGGTGTGTGGAAGATAAAATCGGTTTTCTTTAACCCCTTAGAGGTGTTGAAGTAGATATCAGCTATTAGTATTTCTGGGTGTTGCCTACTCAGTTTGTGTTTGAGGTTTTTGGTGGCATTAGCTGAAAGGTTCGGGGGGTAGGTTATGAAAGGGTTTAGTCCATTGGGTTTCAGGGAGCTGGGCAGTGTAGAGGTGGGGGATACTGTGGAAGCTTGCATATTTGTGTCTTTGTTGATTTTGGAAATTAAAAAGGAGTCTTCATTTTTGCTGCAGCGAATAAGAAATTCTGACTCTTCATGGTTGATCTCAAGATATGGAGGCCGATAAGTTAATTCTCAATTTGGATTGTGGGGAGATGAGGGTGTGAGTACAGTAGGGTTAACATTAGTGCGCAGCTGGCCCATCCAGGATGGCTGCTGTTCTTGGTGTTTAGTAGGTGGGAGTGTGCCCAATCCAAGATGTCTGCTGCTTTTCACGTTTTAGTCTTCTTTCTTATGTTATGCCCTAAACAAGATCGCAGTCGATCTTGGCGATTGTGTCTGCTATTCTTGGTGTTTAGTTGGTTGGAAGGTGTGTTCAAGTTCAGAAATTTGTATAGCGCACTACTCACCCAGAGGGTCTCAAGGCGCTTGAGGGAGGATGGGTGATTTACTTATCGAATAGCCAGGTTTTTAGCTGCTTTCTGAAGGAGAGGTGGTTCTGTGTGAAGCGGAGGTGAGTGGGGAGAGATTTCCAGGTTTTGGCCGCTAAGTAGGAGAAGGATCTCCCCCCCATGGTGGATCTGTGGATGCGCGGAATTGCGGCGAGCGCTTGATTGGACGATCGTAGTTGGCGGGTGGGTGTGTAGAAGGACAGTCGTGTGTTGAGGCATTCGGGTCCTAGGTCGTGGAGGGCCTTGAGTGCGTGGGTGAGGAGACGGAACGTTATTCTCTTGTTGATGGGGAGCCAGTGGAGGTCTTTCAGGTGACCGGAAATGTGGGCTTGATGGGGGATGTCCAGTACGAGTCTGGCTGAGGCGTTTTGGATGCGTTGGAGTTTTTTCTGTAGTTTGGCTGTGGTTCCGGCGTAAAGGGTGTTTCCGTAGTCTAGTCGGCTTGTGACCAGTGCGTGGGTGACTGTCTTTCTTGTTTCGGTGGGGATCCAGCGGAATATTTTTTTGAGCATGCGTAGGATGTTGAAGCATGATGATGAGACGGCGTTGACTTGTCTGGTCATCGAGAGAGAGGAGTCTAGGATGAAGCCCAGGTTACGTGCGTGATCTGTAGGTATGGGTGCTGTACCCAGGGCTGGTGGCCACCATGATTCGTCCCAGGCAGAGGGGGATGATCCTAAGATGAGGACTTCCGTTTTGTCTGAGTTTAGTTTTAAACGGCTGTTCTTCATCCATTCAGCTACTTCTTTCATTCCTTCGTGTAGGTTGGTTTTGGCGGTGTTTGGGTCTTTGGTGAGGGAGAGGATCAGCTGGGTGTCGTCTGCGTAGGAGATGATGTTGAGGTTGTGTTGTCGAGCGATGGATGCGAGGGGACTCATGTAAACGTTGAAGAGGGTGGGACTGAGTGATGATCCTTGTGGTACGCCGCAGATGACTTCGGTGGCCTCTGATTTGAATGGGGGGAGGCGGACTCTCTGTGTTCTTCCGGCGAGGAACGAGATGATCCAGTCCAGAGCTTTTCCATGTATTCCGACGTTGCTGAGGCGTTGTATGAGGGTGCTATGACAGACTGTGTCGAAGGCGGCGGAGAGGTCAAGTAAGATGAGGGCAGCTGTTTCACCGTTGTCCAGTAGCGTTCGGCTGTCGTCTGTAGCTGCGATAAGGGCGGTTTCGGTGCTGTGTTTGGCTCGGAAGCCGGACTGTGAGGGGTCGAGGGATTTGTTGGATTCAAGGAAGGCAGCGAGCTGATTGTCGACGGCTTTCTCAATGACTTTGGCAGGGAATGGGAGGAGCGAGATGGGGCGGTAGTTCTTTAGTTCAGAGGGGTCTGCTGTGGGTTTCTTTAGAAGGGCGCCGAGTTCGGCATGTTTCCAGTTTTCCGGGAAGGTAGCGGAGTTGAAGGAACAGTTGATGACATCGCGGAGATGGGGTGCGATGATGGAGTATGCTTTGTTGAAAATGTGGTGGGGGAATGGGTCGGTTGGCGATCCAGAGTGGATGGAGTTCATCAGGCGGATGGTGTCCTCTGTAGTGATTGGGTTCCAGGCGCAAAGGTTGTTAGAGTGCTGTTTTGGTTCGGAGGTGGGTGGAGTGGACTGGTCTTCGGAATGGTTTTCAAAGCTGTTATGTATGTCGGCGATTTTGTTGTGGAAGAATGAGGATAAGGAGTCGCAGAGGTCTTGGGAGGGGGTGACGTCGTTGGTGCCGGCGGTGGGGTTGGTAAATTCTTTTACGATGTTGAAAAGTTCCTTGCTGTTTTGGGCGTTGTTGTCTAGTCGATCTCTGAATGCTGATTTCTTGGTGGATCGGATCAGTTGGTGGTGTTTGCGGGTGGCGTTCTTGAGGGTGGCCAGGTTGTCAGTGGTTGGGTTTTTTCTCCAGGCTTTCTCGAGGGTGCGGCATAACTTCTTGGATTTCTTAAGGTCATCGTTGAACCAGGGGGCTTTTTTGGTGCTTCACCTGATTTGATGGTGTTTCAAGGGTGCTAGTTCGTTGGCGCTGAGGGTGATCCATTGTGTGAGGTTGGTGGCTGCTTGGTTTGGGTCCGATGATATGGCAAGGGGGTTTTGGTGGAGCGAAGTGAAGAGTTGGGCGGTGGTGATTTTGTTCCAATTTCTTCGGGGAATAGGTTGTGGTGGGTCGTGGTCTTTTTGTAGTTGAAGTGAACGCAGCGTGGTCCGTCCAATGGAGAGCTGTGGTGTGGTCGAAGGAGATGTGTTTGCTGGAGGTGAAGATTGGGTCGAGCGTGTGCCCGGCAAGGTGGGTGGGGGTGTCAACAAGTTGTTTGAGTCCGAGATTGGCCAGGTTGTCCAGAAGGGTGGTGGTGTTGTGTACCTTAAGATGGCCACCACATTTATGGTTTGTCTTCTTTCTATTGTTTCAGTCTTATATCTATTGATTCAGCCCGTTTTCGTCCTTACTGCTTCCCACTCATGTTGGTGCCAAGACGGCTGTCCAGAAAGTGGGGGAGGAATGGGACCACAGACCTCAACTGATGATGCACAGACGGTGCTGTTTTACAGAGGTCTAGCCCACAAAAATTGGTTTATCCCAGCGAGGAGCTGGAGTATCAGGAAGATCGTCCGGTGGGTTTTCCTTGTGAGCGCCTGTATTACCTTAGGCGCAATACTCGGTTGACTGCTTCAGTTGTACCCAATTATGTGAGGGCCATGTGGTAGAGTGCAGCAAGGAGTTGGGAGGTATCAAGGGGCTCGTCGCGTTAAATTTTTGAGTGATCGCTCGGTATTCCGGATTCAACCCAGATCTCTGACTGGGGGTGAGTGTCTGAAAAGTTTCAGCGCTCCATCCATCATCTCCTTGTGTTTGCCTGGTTCACCCTAAGTTGGCAGGGTATGCCCAGACGTGGTTACCTTACTCACTTTGCCATTGGATTCAAGCTAGCCTGGCTGATGAGGGGTGTAACTCCGAAATCCAGGATGCTTTTTTCCGGTCCAGGGAAGACCTGGCTTGGCAATTCGGACTGGACTGTTCCCATGTGGTAGAGAATCAAAACAGATTTTCATATGATAGCTGGGTCTGAACTGGGGTGGCAAAGTGAGCTAAAAAACGATGATAGATTCAACCCAGATCTGTGACGGGGGGGGGGGGGGGGTGAGGGGTGGAGTGTCTGAAAAGCTTCAGCTCTCCTTCCATTATCTCCTTGTGTTCACTGTGCTCTAGTGCCAAAGTATGAATAATATCACAACAGGAATATATAGCCTGTGTTTTTTTACAGCAGAGACCCTCCAACATCCTGCACATTGTTAATATAGGAACAATATCAAAATAATGCACAGAGGCTCGGAGATGCAGATCACTGGAAATAATTACAAAGAAATATGAAGAAGCTAGGAATCAAAAGAGGACCAATTTTAGTTACCTGCAAAGCTGCGGACCCATCTCCACTCTAGAAAAAAAACACAGAATACAAACTGTAAAAAAGAAACCGCACATATACAAGTTTAGAACTTAAAATCTGAAATTGGAACACTAAAGGTACATTTTAAGTGGCAATGTTCTGAAATCTAATTCATAAAAAAAGGCAATTAGCCTTAAACCTTAAAGCATACTCTAAACCCCAACAGTTCACCATCCCTTAATCAAATCAGAATTCTAATTAATCCATAAAGATAACCTAGGCTGACCCTATTCCTATGCTTCAGCCTAAACCCACCCTTACAATAACCCTAACCTTGTGCCTTACCGTAACAATGACCCTTTATCCTAACAAACCCATATCCTTATCCTGGCTCTAACTGTAGCCCTTAACCCTAAACTTTATCTATAACCCATACCTACTCCCTTACTAAGTCCTAAAACCAACCCATGACCTTATCCTTACACAGACCCATTCAAAAATTACTTGCAATTCATATTGTAAGTATTCAAACTATGTTTTTATAAAAACACATTTCATTAAAACATTTTTTAATGCAACCATTTATTTGAAATAAGTTTTTATATATTCCAACTTCTTTGTACTAAGACTTTTTGCATTTTTACAGCAAACATTCAGTATAGAACATCATTCGAGATCCTACGCATATTACATAGCGTAAAGTTGAATGTGTTGTCTGCAAGATGAACAAATACTTTTAATTTCCACTATATCCTTGTACTAACAGGACTGCGGATAAGTTACCAGAAAAAACACTCCCTGCACAGAGAATAGCATGGTGGATTTGGGTTAGTGCTGCAGTCCACTGGACTACTTTAACTTGGGACCCTATTATGATGTCGGTCGGAAAGGCTTCGAATGGCATTCGGTTTGTCAGAATCCATGTCAGAACCCGCGTTTCCGACCGACTCAAACAAATCCGTCCTACCGAATTCGGAAAGCCTTTCTGACGCGGTTTGTCCTACACAGATCGGATGTCATAAACAGACTTTGTGGGCCCCTAGCAGGCCTCCCTTCACCAGAGGCCCCCGGTTGGGGTCCGTGGTGGTACTCCTGGGTCCCCTCTTTCCAACCATGCAGGGTGTGGCAGGCACAGGGTGCCCACCACAGGGTGCACGGTTTTCCGCAACCACCTCATTTCGTAATGGGAACCTGTGTTGTCAGTTGGTACACTGGCTCCCATTGAAGTCAATGGGAGTCCGACAGAACAGTGATCAGAGACAGCGTAATCGGTTGCTAGGTCTACCCGAATCCGATTCAGTCAGAAACCATTCCGACACAGAGTCAGTCGGAATGTTTTCCGACTGACATCGTAGTGAGGCCCTTATGTTGATTTGAATAGTGCACTACTCACCCGCAAGGGTATCCAGACACCTTGGCAGGTGTGTAGGTCGAAAAGCCAGGTCTTTAACTTCTTGCAGAATACAAGAAGTGAGAAGGAGGCTCCGATGTATTGAGGAAGGTCTTTCCGTGTTTTGGGCATGTAGGAGAAACAGTGGCCTCCTGCTCTGCCTTTGCGGATGTGGAGAGTGCATGCAAGTGAGAGTGAGGCAGTGTGTAGGTGGGCTGGTGGAACTGTATGCAGTTGTTCAGGTATTCTGGTCCTGTCGTGCATAGGAACTTTGAACTGGCTCCGCTTGTGTATAAGGAGCCAGTGAAGCATTTTGAGATCGGTGTTATGTGGGTGCCGCATGGTAGGTGGAAGAAGATGGCTCTCTATATAGTAAACTAAAATGAGGAATACTGCGTAGAGAGTCCAAGTATCCCTACTAGTGAGCAAGGGCTTGCTCAAACAATCCCAAGGTGCTCCATTTGTGGTAGTGTGGTCGAGCAGCTTAAGGATTATCAGAGGGGAGTGTTAGGCATTTTTTGTATACACAGAGTTAATAAATGATAAACAGACTCAAATAGTACAGATTTTCATATAATTTTAGACACCAAGATTATCAGAATCAGGCAAGTACTTTTGGAGTTACAGATCATTACAGTTATTTGAAAAAATACAGTCAAATAACTTTTTAGGAATGAGCCTTGAACGCTTTACTGTTATCCTATAGGAGAAACATACACTGCATAGGTACCCTTGCAATCGACTTACAGGACTGTTTTTCTGGACTTAAGGTAAGTAGGGGCCTGGGACCAAGAAAGCACCATTAGTTCAGTTTTACCTGCCCTGGTGTGTCTGGGTGCAGAGGTGCTTTACGAGGTAGTGGGCTAGAGAGCGACATGCTAAAGTGAATGGGAAAATTAGATGTGGGAAAAAGGATGCAAGTGGGAACTGAGGTCTGGCAGAACGGAAAGGAGGCTCGGTTCTTGAGGGTTTCAGGGCCGTTTCAGTGAAATCAGCCGGGGGGGGGGGGGGGGGGTTGTTGCGGGTGGCTCGTGTGCAATTGGGGAAGTCCTGCTTTTGAAATGTAAAGAAACGAAAGAACGGTTACCCACATCAAAGCTGATGAGGATGAGGGCCGGACATTCCCTTGTGTGGACTCTGAATGGACTACCTTCTATATGGACTGCCATTGATAAACAACAGTTGCAGCCATATTGTGTTTTAAATATCTTGGAGACAGATGAGAATACATACATCTGATGTACAGTGAATGCGTGTTTTGTCTCCCCCCCCCTTTTTGTGTGTAAAATAATGTGGTTTTTTGTTATGTCAATGTACATTTGAATTGTTTAATGTACACACTGCTTTTCAGTGCGAGAAACCAGGAGAAATGGTTTTTGCTTTTGAACAAGTCAGAATAAATGATGTTTTGTGAAGTTATACACAGTGCCAGTGATATTTTCATGGCCGTAGATGCGATATTTGTTCCAACATTATACCAGTTTTCTGTACCCTTAGCGTAGGTTTTTGTGGATTAATAGAGCAACCCCTAGATTTTTGGTGTCCGTTTATTATATCTACGGAGAAGGATGTGGCCTTAACATCTGCAAAAGAGACGTTTGAACTCCAAGTCGCAAGGTCTTCTTCTGACATACAGTCGCTACTCAACACTCATGTACCACTACATTTTGAGGAGCTTGTGCAAAGCATTTTTAACATGTATAGTACCCCAGAAGTAATGCACTTTTTCAAATCAATTGGATCTGGGTTGGTTAGCACCTTCCAGGCAGTCTTTGAGTTATTCCATCATTCATACACCCCGTGCTTGTAAGCTTTTTCGGGAGTCCTTCTACTGGTCCTGTTCTCAATTGTTGGGATCAATGCTTGCACCGCAATGAATGTCCCATCACAAGGCCAAATGAACTGGCCCTAATGGACGAGTTACTTACCTTCAGTAACGATGTATCTATCTGGTAGAGACACAGTCTAGCTGCAGATTCCTTCACTTAGTATATCCCCAGGCGTCAGACTGATTCCGGCAAACTTCCCGCAGCAGCACCTCTGCGTGCCGGGGGCTCAGCTCTGACATCATCCACGGATGTGGTGTCAGCAGAGCCATATATGCCCCTCCCGGTGCGCGGACGTCAGTTTTCGTCTGAGAAACTTTTCAGCGCCACAACGCAGAGACACCACTAAAAACTGAGAATATGGGAACAGTGTGAAAAAATGGAAGAAAAAATAGAATCATAAAGGACCGTGCCAGGCACTGTATCCGGTTAACCAGTAGAAGGAAGAGCAGAGCACCACTCTGAGAAGCAGCCCCACAAATGTGAAGGCCAAACCACCTGTGGTGCAAGAGGAAGATATGAAAAAACAGCATGGCAGACGACAGAAGCATGCAACTATAATGCATAACCGTGAAGGACCACAGGTCCAGAACATAGGATCTAGGCCAATTTCACCATTAGACGCCACCAGTAGAGATGTTGCAACCCCAATAAAGGACCGATAGAATGTGGCAAAGCCGATAGACTTAAACCAATGGGTGGCAGGAGTGGTAAGAGACCCCAAGGAGAAGGGGAGAGCAGAGGGTGGGAAAAAACCTGAATAAATCCCACACCGTACAATCCAGGTACAGGGTTGGAAAGGACACATGACATATGAGCATACCGCCAAACCACATGAACGGGCGGAGTAGAGCAATGAAAACAGGATGAACACTATGTCGGAGTGAGGAGAAAAAGTCACCCTGTAGAAAGGCAAGCACCCGGATGGAGGCAAGTATAGAAAACCACACCTTAAAAGGTCCTCGCAGGACGGGCGGGTGTTAAGGAATCTGCGGCTAGACTGTCTCTCTACCAGATACATCATTACAGAAAGTAAGTAACTCGCCCATCTGATAAGAGACATCTAGCTGCAAATTCCTTAACTTAGAATAGATACCAAAGCCATTCACTTAGAGGAGGAGGGTCTGCGACTGAACCCCATGAAGTTCCAGAGGGAACGTATCCGTCAACAAGGTGACAAAACACAGTGGGGTCCGCAAGCCAGCGTAACCACACCAGACCATAAAGCTCAGAAAAGAGCGGAAAACATGGAGAGGCAAAGGCACCACCAGCTGTCGAAGAACAGCATGAAAATTCCGGTATGTATACGGGTGAGAAAAGAAAACACATACTAGATATGTAGGTGTGAAAAGGAAAGTGCAGAACTTTGCGAGAAGTGGAACTGAACCTAGGGTTTGAGAGATCCACAGGATCCAGCGTGCCGACCGTAAGTAAGGTCCAGAGAGATAGCAACTGGTATGATAGAGTTAGCGCATACCGGTGTAGTATGCACAACGGCGAAAGAAGCACTGTTGAAACCTGCACCAGTAAAGTACGTGTGACAGCAGTGGCAGATGCCAACCTACGGTCAGAAAATGCCGGAGGCACTAGAGACTGAAGAAACGCCAGTATATAGTCGGCCTGTTCACAGATATGTGAAAGTGCCGATGGCAACCAGCAGATACGCCCAAAACAGGACTTACAGTAAGAACGATATTCAAGCAGAAGACTGGAAGGTACATAAACAGACTGTGTGGATGGTAGAACCACACAAATTATAGCAAAGACCCTCTTGTAGGGTAGCATGAGCATCCCAGATGTGAGAGATGCTGTGGAAATGAGCCTTTTTAGGAGCACACCGGTGCAGGGTCACCCTTATCTTTGTCCACGGAACCTTCAGACTAACAAAATAGAGATTGACACTGGAGCTGAAATTCAAAATAACAAGTTTATTCACTCATGAGTGAGACCACGTACATACAACACCCTCGAGTGTTTCGGGAGGTAGTGACTTGAATACACAGACCATGGGCCTTCTATACTGAGTTTTAAGCATGTAGTTACAAATAGAAGGTACAGGCCTACACAGGAATGAATAACTAACCACAAACATGGGCAAATGTGGAAATCAATTAGTCAGCAAAGTGGGAGGGGGAGCAGGAGTGCTTATGGCAGCACTAAGATTGACAGTTGAGTCGTAGACCAGGTGTTTTGGCAGCTACAAACTCTTTAGGCATGCATAATGCTTTTAGCTGAGTCAGAAAGTTAACTAAAATAGACAGCTCAGGCAAGGAAAAAGACTAGCATCAGAGGATGGAAGAATTACATAGCTGACAAAATGGATGCCACAAACAAGATGGTTTCAGCTCATCCTAAGAGAGATTATTTGCGATTTCCATAGACCTTTTAGTATACGCCGAATACATCTTCCTATACTTATTAGGGAGTACGAAAAACATTGTGCACATCTATCTGCATTAATTCAGTAATTTCTTGGTCCAGTGCCAAGCAAGCATTTACATTTGTGACATTTCGTTTAGTCGGTATACATGAGGTACAAGTAGAAATACAAAGGGAACAAAGCATTGGGCCACATTGTATACATAAGCAAGAAACTTAAAGAATTGCAGTAAATATACATAGGGCTGACAATCATTTCCAGCCCCATGCAGTAAACATAGTCCATAGCCATCCAGTCAAAGTCCATGTCCCTGAATCCTGATGGATTTCAGTTGCTATTTTGTGCAGCTTGGAAATCGCTTCAAAAACTGAAGGGGCGTGGTCAGGGATATATACACAGCCCAATGATGCGGCATGCTCCACCATGGTCGGCCAGGATGACGTCAAGGACCATCCTATTTTGGAGCACCACCATTCTCTCAATTTGTAGCTCTTCTATGATATTTCCAAGTGCCATGGCTGTCTGATTGGTTACAGCCTCTCTGCTGTTTCACGCCGCACCAACAAAGAAGAATAGTCCCAAATTAAAGTCAACATACTGTTGCAGTGCAGTATCAGTTTGATCCACCTCATCATGATTTATTGTCCTCTTATATCGGCTAACACCTTAGTACAGTCACTTTTTCCCACAGGAATACTGCCAATACTGCTCACACAAAGGTCTGCTCGAGCTCTAGTAACAGCTATAACAGGAGGTACATTACCCTTGACAATTCCAGTGTTAGGGAAAACAGTCCGTGGAGGAATTTCCTTGGCGATACTCCTCCATTTCCCATACAGTTCCTTTAGCTTGTGGATCTCCTTCCTCATCAGGGTAACCAGCTCTGTTAAGCTGGGCATTCAGCCCACCTACATCAATATAAGTAATGTTAGCCACTTTAGAAGCCCATAGTAGCGCAAACCAGGCTTTGCAGGAGCCATTGTGTGAAAACAGCAGAGAAATAAAAAACGTTCCTCCCTTTTTCTGATAGGCTGGCATCATTCCACACACCCAACAGTTGGAGATGTCATAGCATTATGGGTGCGATGCAACATTTGAATGTACGTATTGTTGAGGTAGGACATTCTGTTCTTTTGCTCATGATAAGGGAGAGTGTAATAGATGTGCTCTATGGGGACAGGAGTAGTAGCAGTCAGATTTCGAGCAGGAGCTACTCCCTCTACAACCCATGTATTGCAGCGATGATTACAACAATCAAAGTGAGTCCAATAATGAACATGCTCTTTCGATCACAAACTCTTGCAGCAGTTTATGTCTTCTCCGTAGGCATGTTCATCTTGCGCTGAACAACAGAACAGATGGTGCCCTAAGCAGACGTTGGTTTCTTCGCTGAGGATGAGACGAGTAGCCACTAAAAGAGTACCACCCTTCGTAACTCAGTCTTTCACTAACTCAGGACAGTGGCTCAAACAGTCTTTTTCAGCAATGACGTGTCTCTCCTCCAGGGTCGCAGCTGATATCGCGATGTACTAGGGATCGTGTGGTCTGGGAAAACTTCCTCAGGTCCTTCAAGTGAGGTGGCTTTTCCTTTATCTGTGTCCAGGATGTCGTGATGATCTGCCAACAACGCTTGGCCTTGGTCCTGCAACACTTTGACAGTGTGTCACATGGATCCAGTTCTTCTGGTTGGTCACTCGCACTGCAGTCCTGGTAGCCAAAAGCACCTGCTCAGGGCAACGTCAACGAGGCTCCAAGGAGCTGGTCCGCTGAAAGGACTTTGTTAAAACAAAGTCCCCGGGCCGTAGATTATGGCCCTCACCCTGCGACCTGTCTGGAAGGGTCTCCCGAACCTGTTGATAAATAGAAGACAAATAGTCGTTTCTCAATACATGGGGTACATCATGTATAGGGCATGGCTTAGGAATCCCCCAAATATTCATTGGCCTCCCAAAAACCACCTCATACGGTGTGAGGCCACACCGTGTATGTGGTATCGATCTAACAGATAGCAATGCTAGGGGCAGTGCATCAGGCCATCTGTGGAAAAGTAAATTTTGCCATGTTCTGTGTCCCTACGTGTTCCCCATCTTATGTTATATGTGCATGATTAATATGCATATGTATTCCCTATGATCGATTAAAGACGCAATTACAGTTGTGTCCAACTCTAGTATGCCAGTTTCCAGTTCTCGTGAAAGCTACGAGTATTAGGCCTATGTAAACCTATGTTGCCACGTTTCACAGTGTGCACGTTAATTCAGTAAAAGTCCCCGTTTCTAGGCCTCAAAAGGGCCCGGACACCAGATTCAGCTCCTGTCTCCTGAACCCTCGCTGAGGAGCGATACAGCCCCCACCTGCATCCCTGACCCTTCACTTACTTCCTGCCTCACAGTGCCCGGCTCGGCCTGGCTCTGCCTGCCAGTCTGCCAAGAGTATGTTATGGTTCCGATTATCAGTCCAGCCCTCCTTCTCTGCATTCCTAAGCTACTGAATCGCATCAATAGTTTCAGTCATAGTCTAGCCTTTACGTCTCCATGTAAGAGAAATACTGTATTAATGGTCATTTAATATTCCTCAACACGCACTACATGTAGAATAATGCATGCACCAGTCTTAGAGTCTGTTAGCCTTTACCCTGATAACTCTTGGATTCTATCAACATGTTCTCTAAACATCAGATACTAGATAGTGTTTAGGTACATGTCGCTCTGACACTCCAGACTTTAGTCTCCTCTTCTAGTGCAGAAGTCATAGCCCCCAGTTCCTCCTGGTATCACGTCATTGCCAGCTTGCGCGCACCACTAGGTCAGAGGTCCCGGCTCCTTAGGTAGCCCCCTCCATGTTTCCGCCCCATTTATGACATATTCTGTTACGTTTACATCACATGTCTATGTATACGCCCTGTACACGCCTCTTGTTACACCTACTTTATGCCTTATCTTTCGCGACTGCTACAAACTCCGCCCACTGCTACGCCTACTGTACCGAATACAATGTAAATTGTTTTAGTATATATATGTTATATACGGTTATTAAAGTTAGCTTTTTCCCGATCCTGCCCCCCGGCAGCTGCCATCCTATTCCCGTGCAGGTTGTCCTGTTCCTGTCCTTTATGCCTGATTAAAACCTGCAAACTCCAGCTACCTCGAATCTTGACTCTTATTTATTGAGCTATCTGTTATTAGTATATCTTGTCAAAAATAGCACAGGTATTTAATTATTTATTTACCACATAATGGCGCCCGAATAGGGACTTGCCCTTTCCCCACGCGCCGGCGAAGCCACGCAAGCCCCCTGACCCTCTGCAGTCGTGACGGAACCATCCTGCGCAGTGGCAGATATTTCTGCTTCAAGTATCCCTCAGGCCCACGGAGGAGACGGAGGTTGCGGTCCAGCATCCAGACGAGGCGGTGGAGGAACGCGGCGAGTCCCGACAAGAGCCCAAGCCGAGAGTACAAGGTCCGAGGTATCCGGAGGCCCACCCGTAACTGAAGTCCGAAGTTCGTAGTCCGTCGTCGTAGCAGTCCAGTCCAGTCCAGTCTGAGGCCTTCCGTTCTTGCTGCCCGGTGAGTACCGTTGCTGGGGTAGTATCTAGACAGGGTCAATTAATTTGTCTCTGGTCCGTGGGTTTGGGTACGCAAATCCAACACGAAGTGTCCACCTAGGTGGATGTGGGTCCTGACGTGTCTCTTTATGGGACCGGTATGTTTCGTACTGTTTCAGCAGTGCATCTAGTAATTCTAGTAAGTTCCGTTCTCGAGAAATTCATGTGTTTCTGTTTTCAAGTATTCCAGGTAATGTTTCTGTCCGAACTGTTATTTTAATGTTATTTCATGTGTTTTCAATGTCGTGGTATGAGTGATCAGTCTCAAGTCATTATTGTGTTCATTGTGTATTGTACTGTGTCCAGATCCCAGTTTACGTCATGCCTCTATTCTCAAAATTACGTCAGTTAAGAACTAGAAAAGGTCTGCTCGAGGAAGCAGTTCCTGTCCCGCCTAGGGACAGTCCAGGTCATTTTATGTATCATAAGCATGGCATAAGTGCCATATTATATCTAGACTTATGGGTCGAGTATACTAAAGATCTAGAAGAGAAATATAGATGGCCTGTATCAGGCACATGGGATGCCGAGTGCATCATGCGAGTAGAAGAAGCATTATGGAAAAAGAAAGCCAGACAGTCACAGAAAGATGCCATCGAGTTATGGCGCAAAGAATCTCATAAAAGAACCGAAAAAGAAATCAGAAAAGCAGAATTAAGTAGAGAATCCACAGAAAGAGCCCAAGAAAGGGAATTAATCGAAATAGGTGAACAAGTTAAAACCGAACAGTCAGACAGACAGAGGAATGCCCTCATTAAGGGTATGTACCCTCTTCTTGCCGAGGGCTTGCCAAAAGCAACCCCGGAGGCATCCAGTAATTTCCCGCCACCATTAGTTCCGACTAAGCTACGTCACAAACCGACCGCAGCTGATATTTTTCTCTCGTCCTACTTGGACGACACAGTCCCCGAATATGCAAATCCTGTTCCGCCAGCTCCTGTAAATAATGTAATTCCTGTACTTCCAGCCACCGGGGCACCCGTTGCAGCACCCGTTACGGTACCCCCGGTCCAGCCTACATTACAAGTTCCCGCTACATCGGTCACTCTGCCAGCACGAAGAGTATCAGTCGACGATTCCAGTTTAGGGGCCGCGGGGGGAGGTCCTCCTGGTACCCCGCCGCCACACAAACGTGTAACGTCAGTCGAGTTACATGAACGTGCGTTACAGCGTACGCCCAAACATCAGTCCGTTGCAGATATCAGGCGAGCTCTCACCGAATGCCGTTATGATTCAGTCCCAGGTGATGATAATATGGTTATATATTCATTGCGTGTAAGACGGGTGACCGAGTATTTGGACACCCTACCGAACATGAAAGAAGATCTAGACAGAATATATCGTTTCATTCGTACAGGAACAGATTCAGAAAGTATTGGTGAAGTCATGTCTCTAAGGAAAGCTGAGATTCAGCTCATGCTATTAAAGTTTCTAATTAATTGTTTAATAAGGGAACAAGATTATCCAGATAAAGATCCGACTGAAATGAAAGTCCTGACAAGGTGGAGTGATAATATAGCCGACGGAAGACACAGGACACTCAGTTGTATAGAGAGTATGTACAAGAAAATCCGTAAAGAAATAATAAGGTTACACGAGAAACGCAAAGCAGCACAAGTAAGCGAGAAAGAAGACGACTCTCCTACCGAAGAGGTAGACGACGAGAATCCTTCCAGAATAGCGTATGTAGGTAGAACTAGACTTTCCGACCGACATTCACGTCTAGAACACAAGAAAGTTTTCTCTCTTACAGCACCAGAACAAGGTTCTCTAGAACAAGTATTTCAAGCTACCGATCACATTCTGAAATCACGAATCGGTTACAATGAACTTAGTACTATGCATGAACAAGAACTAGCCCGATCAGCAGTCCGATGGGCTACTGATTCTACCACTTTTCCAGACGAAATAGTGGCACAAATGTTTCTGAAACTGCCCCCAGCCGAGCAGCGACTGGTGGGTATGTATATGATCCAGCACCTCATCACATTGTATGAGGGTCAGCATTCTGATCCAGGTCCGTTACATGATGTTCTGAACGAGTTACTCCAGTATAGATGGAAAGGTCTAGGTACCGATTTAATTGGTATCATTCTAGAACAGCGCCACAAATACCGAACGTTCTTGAATCCGCATTTTGTTCACGTCTCACCCCCAGAAAGTAAACCGTTTTACATAGACAGACAGCATCCGTTACGAGAAGTACACCCAGTTAGGACAACGGGTGGTGATCTAGAACGAGTATTTGTTTACACCCCGATTACCAAGATGGAACTCTTAGAGATGAAGAAGTTAATTCCCTGTCACGACAAAGATCCAGCAGGGTTCCACCGTGAATTAAAAGACATGCTCCGTATGGGAGAATACACGTATCCAGATATCATTAAAATGTTAAAGGTCCTGTTGCCTGCGGGCATATATGAAAAACTCAAGGAAAAAGAATGGGAGGTGGGAGAGAAAAAGATAGATTGGACAGCTCTAGAAGCTGAAGATAATACACGTGTACCAGGTACCGGTCTAGGAGATAAATGTAAAGAATTGCCCGAACTGTTAATACAAGTTTTGCCAAGATTACTAGCCACGAAAAAGGAAGACTGGGATGCAATCTCAGCCTGTAAACAGAAACCAGACGAAGATACTAGTGATTTTTATTCTAGATTCGAGAAATGTTTTATCGTCAACAGTGGTTTGAAGACGAGTAGTGAGTCATACCCTCATCTTTTTGTTACTAAACTAGTCGAGAATTCAAGTCCACAAGTTAAAAATAGAGTTTTAAAAGTCGAAAGTACCTGGCAAGCTAATACTCCGTCGCAAATGCTCCAGATGCTTCAGTACCACCAGAATAGAATCAGGGAAGAGCAAGATCACGAAAGGAAACGTATGAAAGACACCAAAATGAAAGTATTAGTTGCACAATCTGTTCCACAAGACAGTCAGAAGAGGGGTCCGAATCAAGCCAGTCATCCTGCAGTTCCTGTTAAAGGGACCTGCAATTATTGTAAACAGCCAGGTCATTTTATAAACGAGTGTGCAGTTCTGAAACACAACATAGCTACTGGTAAGACTAAAGAAAGACCACGTCCGCCTAGACAAGAACAAGTTTCAAAGACTTTTCAGTCACCACAGAATGCACAATAGACAGTTACAGCACCGCAGCCTATTGCTGCAACACAGCATGTTACACAGCAGATGTACCAGTATGCACAGTCCGAGTATCCAGAGTATCAGCAGTATTCATGAAACAGCCTAGAGAGGGAGGTAGGCTTGCCTCTCATCGAGATACCTGTAGATCAAGAGGGTCCCTATGTTCACAGTCAAGTATTAGGGAAAGACAGAAAGTTTCTGATTGATACAGGGGCAAGTAGGACTACTATCAGTCATGACGAGGTTCCAGGGGCTCCGCTCTCAGGCTCTAGAAATGTTTCCCTTGGATTTTCAGGAAAGCCAATAGTTAATGAAATTTCAAAACCAGTTTCTCTAGAAGTAGGTCCATTGTCCCGAACTACTGATTTATTACTTACGAAATCATGTCCAGAAAATGTGTTAGGCATTAAGACATTAAAAGAATTAGGTGCAGTTATTTGCTGCTCTCCAGAAGGAATACGTTTGTTTTTACGTGACTTTAAGGGTCACTATGTATTACGTGATTTTGATGCAAGATTATTGAATGTCCCGCAGCATCTATGGGCGCAAGGTCCAACTGATGTTGGTTTTATGCAAATCACACCCCATCGTGTGACTCTGAAACCAGGTGTAGTGTTACCACGAATCAGACAGTACAGATTGCCACCTGAGGCTGTAGCAGCCTTATCCAAAATTATTGACGAGCTCATTGTTCAAGGAGTGGTTGTAGAAACTGACTCCAATGTATGTAATTCTCCTATCATTCCAGTCATGAAACGTACTGATCCAAATGCACCTCCAGTATATCGATTAGTGATTGATCTTCGAGAACTTAATAAATGTATCATTCCCCAGTACCCAGTTGTTCCAGATATTTCTTCCCTATTGACAGCCATTGATTCCGAAGCCACGTTTTTCACTGTCATAGACCTCAAAAATGCATTTTTCAGTGTCCCGATTCATCCAGACAGCCAGTTCCTTTTCGGATTCTGTTTAAATGGAAGGAGCTATAAATTCACACGAGCTTCTCAAGGTTTCACAGAAAGTCCTAGCATTTACAGTCAAGCACTTAAGAGACAACTAGACAATATTCACATGCCAACTGACACTGCCCTGCTCCAGTATGTCGATGATCTACTGATCACAGCCCGTTCTGAACGTGACTGCGAGCGAGCGTCACTTACAGTTCTGTATTTCCTGGCCGAGATGGGGCACAAGGTGTCCCCTTCGAAGCTTCAATTCTGTGTCCAGCAAGTGATCTATTTAGGCCACTTACTGTCCAAGAGGGGTAGGCAGTTGACACCTGACCGTATCCAGTTAATAGCGAGTCTCCCTCAGCCCAAGACGCAGAAGGAGGTACGAGCTTTTATCGGCCTCACTTCTTACTGCAGACAATGGATTCCTCAGTATGCATTTCTAGCCAAGCCACTGATACAGTTAACGACACAGGAGGCAGCCGTATCGACTGTCCTCCCTTGGACATCCGAACATACACTTGCTTTTAATGAATTAAAGAAAGCCTTATGCCAAGCTCCTGTTCTAGCAACACCGAACTACAGTAAGCCTTTTACACTTTTTGTTACAGAACGTGATGGTACAGCATTATCTGTTCTCACACAAGATCAAGCAGGACAATACAAGCCTTGTGCTTATTTTTCAAGCACACTAGATCCAGTAGCCCAGGCTCTGCCTGCGTGCCTCAAGTCAGTTGCAGCCACAGCTCTAGCTATCAGACAAAGTGATTCCATAGTATTAGGACACTCCCTGACAGTACAAGTTCCACACTCCGTGGAAGTTCTTTTAAACCGAACACAGACTCAGCACTTGACAATTGCACGTTTAACAGGTTATGAATTGACACTGTTCCAGCCACACATAGAAATCAGACGCTGCAACGTTCTAAATCCTGCTACACTGTTACCGTCAGTTACTTCAAATCCTGCCACACATGACTGTGTGGAAGTAGTTAATACCATGACAAAGCCAAGACAAGACCTGACAGATATTCCATTACCAGATCCCGACCTGACACTTTATGTGGATGGTTCGTGTATGAGAACAAGTACAGGAGAACTAGTAGCCGCGTATGCAGTGACTACTGACACTGAAGTTATAGAGACACACCGTATTGACACCCTGTCCGCTCAAGCAGCAGAGCTAGTCGCTCTGACCCAAGCCTGCATACGTGCCAAGAACCTGAAAGTTAACATTTACACAGATTCACGTTATGCATTCGGAGTCGTACACGACTTTGGAGTGCTCTGGCAAGAAAGAGGTTTTATGACTTCACATGGAACCAAGATTCAGCATGGTCTCCTCATCCAAGCTCTGTTAGAAGCAATACATTTACCGACAGCTATCGCTATCATGAAGTGCAAAGCACATACGAAAGTTACTGACATTATTTCCCAAGGTAACGATCTAGCAGACCGAACAGCCAAGCTTACAGCCCAGACTCCAGACATTCCAGTTAACATGACACTGACACACACTCCAGATCCGACTACATGTATGACAGTTAAGGACCCCACTCAAGATGTCATAGATATCCAGTCACATGCTACTCCCGATGAAATCAAGAAATGGTCCGAACAAGGAGGGGTCCAGACAGATCAGGGATGGTTGACGAAGGGAAAAGCCACATGGTTTCTCCCCGACTCAATGGTTCAAGTCATTATCAATACCGCACATAGTCCTGCACATTTAGGAGAAAAAGCTATGTTAGACAGTATCCAGAACATTTGGTTCAACAAGCATTTACGAGCTGCAGCCAAGCAGAAAGTCCGTACCTGTATGATATGTTGCCAGTTCAATCCAGGTAAAAGTGTCCCGGTGGAACAAGGGGGATTCCAGCCTCCCGACCACCCTTTTGAAGTCCTCCAGATGGATTATATTCAGATGGAGCGATGTCGAGGTTTCAAGTATGTCCTCGTAGTTGTATGCGCTTTGTCCAGGTGGACAGAGGCATATCCAGTCCCAGATTACACAGCTGCGACCACTGCCAAGCAGTTGGTTCGTGAATTCTTTCCCCGTTATGGACTCCCTAGGGTCGTGTATTCAGATAACGGCCAGCCATTCTCATCTGAACTCATGAAGCATGTTTCCCTTCTGTTAGGGTACCAGTGGAAGTTTCATTGTGTACGCCATCCTGAAGCAGCAGGTCTCGTAGAGAGACATAATCAGACCCTAAAAATCCGCATTGCTAAAGTTTGTAAAGAGAAAGGTGTGGACTGGCTAGTAGCTCTGCCAGTCGCCCTATTTTATATGCGCATGGTCGCACATTCCAGATCAGGTCTGTCCCCTTATGAGGTCGTATTCGGCCGCCCCCCGAACATGTGGGGTACACCTAGACCCCGAAGTATTACAGATGTTTCCAGTAATATGCTGACAGATTACCTAGCTTCCTTGATGTCTGCCCTACACTCTTGTCGTTCACAGGTTGCCGCCGCATTTCCAGACAATACCGAGGTGAAACCGCATGAAATCATTCCAGGAAGTCTTGTATTAATCCGGAACTTTGATCGTTCAAGTCCGCTGGAGCCCCGCTGGAAACAACCTCAACTTGTCCTCCTGACCACCCGCACGGCCGTGAAGCTAGAAGGCCGCAAGGGTTGGGTCCATCTGTCCCACGTCAAGAAATTTCATGGAATCCGGAAAAAGACTTTTAATGACAATTCCAAAGACTGTTCCATTTCTAAGGACTGCCTAAAAAGTGACTTTGATTCCAAACCTCCCCTGTTAGAGGAAACTCCGCAGCAGGAGTATAAAAGTAAGCTCCGGTCTAGTAAAATAAGTCAGCCAGTTTAATTGTCTAAGTCCCCCTCGGGTGAAACGGTTAGACAGGTTTCTGACATGTATGAGATAGACCCCCATAGTGAGAGAGTTAGTCAAAACTCTATCAGATGTATCGTTATTTTATGTTTTCTTCTATTTTTGAGTTTGATGGTTACCTGCACAAGTTATGCATTACATTTATGTTTTCCAAGTTCTCATGTAAATAAGTTTTCTAATGCTACAGTAGAGCACACATTTAGTGATCTGCCTCCTCACGAGCTATCCTATCGTCTTGCTATGCGAAACAATACATTTATCAGAATGTTGCACTATTCACACCAGACCAGCAATGCCACTAATTGTTGGGTGTGTGGTCGACTCCCCCCTTTCCAGACACCGAAGGGAGTTCTGCCACTCTTTCCTTATCCATTCTCACATAATGGTTCGTGTGGAGCATGGTCCACGTTAACGTCATCCTCAACTGATATGTCCCTTCTGAACAGTACATGTTTTCCAGACAAGCAAGGTCGTTCCCATAGAACAGGGTTAGATCTAGAAAATGAAGTTTATGATTTAGGTAATTATTCTTCGAATTTTATGGTCCTGAATGTTCAGTCTGATACTACTCCAGATTTACCTGCTATTTCAGTACTACCAGTCAAAGGCGAATTATGTGTCCGAAAGAATGGTTCCGCACATGTAGGACATAGTGATTGTACTACTATTGTCAAGTATAGTGACAGTGGGAAATCTATTTTCAAAGCCTCACGTCATTCATATTTTGTTTGTGGTCAGACCGCATATGTTCGTCTGCCCCTTGATTGGGATGGAACATGTTACATTGCCTTCCTACTGCCACCAGTTTTCCTAGCCCCATCTGATTATCATAGAAACACACATCTAGTACACATTAGACATAGAAGGGAGATCGAGTCCCCGATTGTCGATCAAACTGAAACTGCTCTAGAACAGTATACAGACTTCAATAGAGGTTTCTTCTTCTTTATAGGACCTATCCAGAATAGTAAGTTAATACGTAGGTTAACCAGAACCCTTGAAGCAGTAGTGAATGAGACTACTTCTGCTCTAGGTAACTTAACCGAAGAGCAATCTGCTATGAGATTTGTTGTGCTCCAAAATCGTCTCGTTCTTGACGTCATACTGGCCGATAGAGGAGGAGCATGTAGAGTCATCGGATCTAGTTGCTGCATTTTCATTCCTAATAACGCGCCGTCTGTTTATTCAGCTATAACCAGACTTCATAAAATTGCCCATCAGTTACATCAGAATCCAGGCACCTGGACATGGTCCGGTTGGCTCTGGAGTATAATTTCTGCCTGGGGAATGGAAAGTATTGTCATTCCTAGGTATAGCAGTAATGATCATTTTCAGTTGCTGCCTCTGTTTACAATGTGGCCCTGCGATTTGCGGCATTTGTGCTACATCCTGTATTCCTAGTCTTAGTCGCAGCCCTAAGTCCCGTTCCAAGACAATTCGAGACGAGCAAATGATACTGTATGAAATGATAGATGGTATCATGAATATTGATGTTTCCTGATGGAAACGTAGTGACAAGGAGGGAATGTGGAAAAGTAAATTTTGCCATGTTCTGTGTCCCTACGTGTTCCCCATCTTATGTTATATGTGCATGATTAATATGCATATGTATTCCCTATGATCGATTAAAGACGCAATTACAGTTGTGTCCAACTCTAGTATGCCAGTTTCCAGTTCTCGTGAAAGCTACGAGTATTAGGCCTATGTAAACCTATGTTGCCACGTTTCACAGTGTGCACGTTAATTCAGTAAAAGTCCCCGTTTCTAGGCCTCAAAAGGGCCCGGACACCAGATTCAGCTCCTGTCTCCTGAACCCTCGCTGAGGAGCGATACAGCCCCCACCTGCATCCCTGACCCTTCACTTACTTCCTGCCTCACAGTGCCCGGCTCGGCCTGGCTCTGCCTGCCAGTCTGCCAAGAGTATGTTATGGTTCCGGTTATCAATCAATCAATCAATCAGTGACACTTATAAAGCGCGCTACATACCCGTAGGGTCTCAAGGCGCTGGGGGGGGGGGGTGGGGGGGGGGGGTGCCGCTACTGCTCGAACAGCCAGGTCTTCAGCTTCTTCCTGAAGGAGAGGTGGTCTTGGGTCAGGCGCAGGTCGGTCGGGAGGGAGTTCCAGGTCTTGGCGGCCAGGTGGGAGAAGGACCTTCCTCCTGTAGTCGCTCTTCGGATGCGGGGGACGGCGGCGAGGGCGTGGTTGGCTGATCGGAGGTGGCGTTTGGGAGCGTAGAAGTTGACTCGGCTGTTGAGGTAGCTCGGGCCTTGGTTGTGTAGGGCTTTGTGTGCGTGGGTGAGGAGGCGGAAGGTGATTCTTTTGTTGACGGGGAGCCAGTGAAGGTCTCTCAGATGTCCGGAGATGTGGCTGGTTCGTGGGATGTCGAGGATGAGTCTGGCTGAGGCGTTCTGGATCCGCTGGAGTCTCTTCTGGAGCTTGGCGGTGGTACCGGCGTATAGGGCGTTGCCGTAGTCCAGACGGCTGGTGACGAGGGCCTGGGTGACGGTCTTCCTGGTCTCGGTGGGGATCCACCAGAAGATCTTCCGTAGCATGCGTAGGATGTTGAAGCACGCCGAGGAGACGTTGTTTACTTGCCTGGTCATGGAGAGGGAGGAGTCCAGGATGAAGCCCAGGTTGCGTGCATGGTCTGTCGGTTTGGGTGCGGTGCCCAGGGCGGGAGGCCACCAGGAGTCGTCCCAGGCGGAGGGTGAGGAGCCCAGGATGAGGACCTCCGTCTTGTCCGAGTTCAGTTTCAGGCGGCTGATCGTCATCCACTCGGCTACCTCTTTCATCCCTTCGTGCAGGTTGGCTCTGGCGGCGGCGGGGTCGTTGGTCAGGGAGAGGATCAGCTGGGTGTCGTCGGTGTAGGAGATTATGCTGAGGTTGTGTTTGCGTACGATGGCCGCGAGGGGGCTCATGTAGACGTTGAAGAGGGTGGGGCTCAGAGATGATCCTTGGGGGACGCCGCAGATGACTTCGGAGGCCTCTGACTTGTACGGTGGTAGGCGGACTCTGTGTTCTTCCTTCGAGGAAGGAGATGATCCATTCCAGTGCCTTCTCCTGAATTCCGACGTTGCTGAGGCGCTGCACTAGGGTGCGGTGGCAGACAGTGTCGAATGCCGCGGAGAGGTCTAGGAGGATGAGGGCCGCTGTTTCTCCATTGTCCATCAGGGCTCGGATGTCATCGGTGGCGGTGATGAGGGCGGTCTCGGTGCTGTGGTTGGCTCGGAAGCCGGACTGTGAGGGGTCGAGGGATCCGTTCGTCTCGAGGAAGGCGGCCATCTGCTTGTTGACGGTCTTCTCGATGACTTTGGCTGGAAACGGGAGAAGCGAGATGGGGCGGTAATTCTTGAGGTCGGTGGGGTCCGCTGTTGGTTTCTTGAGTAGAGCGCTGAGTTCGGCGTGTTTCCAGCTCTCAGGGAAGATGGTGGTGTCGAAGGATGTGTTGATGATGTCTCGCAGGTGGGGTGCGATGACAGCGTCGGCCTTGTTGAAGACGTGGTGAGGGCAGGGGTCGGTCGGTGATCCGGAGTGGATGGAGTTCATCGTGCGGATGGTGTCTTCGGTGCTGATCGGGGTCCAGGCGTGGAGTGTGGTGGTGGGGGGTGGTTGTTCGGTCATGGTGTGCGTTGGTTGGTTGTTGAAGCTGCTGTGTATGTCCGTGATCTTGTTGTGGAAGTATGAAGCGAGGGAGTTGCAGAGGTCTTGCGATGGGGTGACGTCGTTGTTTCCTGCGCTGGGGTTGGAAAGCTCTTTCACGATGTTGAAGAGTTCCTTGCAGTTGTTATCAGTCCAGCCCTCCTTCTCTGCATTCCTAAGCTACTGAATCGCATCAATAGTTTCAGTCATAGTCTAGCCTTTACGTCTCCATGTAAGAGAAATACTGTATTAATGGTCATTTAATATTCCTCAACACGCACTACATGTAGAATAATGCATGCACCAGTCTTAGAGTCTGTTAGCCTTTACCCTGATAACTCTTGGATTCTATCAACATGTTCTCTAAACATCAGATACTAGATAGTGTTTAGGTACATGTCGCTCTGACACTCCAGACTTTAGTCTCCTCTTCTAGTGCAGAAGTCATAGCCCCCAGTTCCTCCTGGTATCACGTCATTGCCAGCTTGCGCGCACCACTAGGTCAGAGGTCCCGGCTCCTTAGGTAGCCCCCTCCATGTTTCCGCCCCATTTATGACATATTCTGTTACGTTTACATCACATGTCTATGTATACGCCCTGTACACGCCTCTTGTTACACCTACTTTATGCCTTATCTTTCACGACTGCTACAAACTCCGCCCACTGCTACGCCTACTGTACCGAATACAATGTAAATTGTTTTAGTATATATATGTTATATACGGTTATTAAAGTTAGCTTTTTCCCGATCCTGCCCCCCGGCAGCTGCCATCCTATTCCCGTGCAGGTTGTCCTGTTCCTGTCCTTTATGCCTGATTAAAACCTGCAAACTCCAGCTACCTCGAATCTTGACTCTTATTTATTGAGCTATCTGTTATTAGTATATCTTGTCAAAAATAGCACAGGTATTTAATTATTTATTTACCACACATCTCAAAGATGTGGAAGATTGTATTTTGGCCAGTTTTAGTTTAAGGGTAGAGTTGTATCGTTCTACTAGTCCAGCTGATTGTGGGTGAAAAGCAGCATGGAACTTCTGCTTGATTCCCAATCCTTTCATGAGGTAATCAACAACTTGCCCAATGAAATGGGGTCCGGTGTCATTCCACAAAACTCGACAAATGCCAAATCTGGGGAAAAACTCCTTTAGGAGCACCTTTGCTGTAATAAGAGCTGTATTATCTTTTGTAGCGTATGCCTCTATCCATTTACTAAAGGCACAAACCACCAATAGGACATACTTCAGATTATTACAGCGTTCAAGCTGGATGTAATCCATTTGCAGGACCTCAAAAAATGCAGTAGGTATGGCAAACCCTCCTACTGGAGTTTGTGTTCATTTTCCAGGATTATACTGGAGACAAATCAGACAAGACTAGACTATCTTTTTTTGCTGTGCCGGCAATATCTGGATGATCCCAAACTTGCATAAGATGCTTCGTCATTGAGGATGCTCCAACATGTGCCGGCCAATGCGCCATGTGAATCATAGGATGTAAATAGGCTGTGGGTAGCTTCTATTTGTCATTTCTTTATTTCTCCAACTGCCCTCATCGTCCAATGCTCCTTCCTTGGACCATTGGTATAATTCATCGACAGAAGCAGATTGTTGCATGTCCAGCACCTCTTGTCTGGCATCATGCCAACCTGTGACTAAACTACATACATAGATGTAGTACTTTGTTGCATTGCAGTCTCACGAGCTGTGTAATCGGCAAAGGCATTTACTTTTCCTATTTTATCAGTCACTTCCTTGTGTGCACTACACTTAACAATTGCCACTTTCTTAGGATATGTCAAGGCAGTAAGGAGATTATGTACTAATTCTCAATGCACTATTGTGTCCCATATGAAGTAAGAAAGCCTCTTTCCTTCGAGTTGCCCAAAATCATGATCAACTCCAAAAGCATATCGGCTATCGGATTAGATGTTAAGTAGATCTGTACTAAGCTCACATGCTCTCGTCAGTGCTATCAACTCTACTGCTTAAGCCGACTTCTGTGGGATGCGAGCTGTCTCAACTACGGTCTGAAGTGTTGTAATTGCATAAGCAGCAGATGTCGTGCCATCAGGCAACTTCAGGCAAGACCCATCAACCCACAGTTCCACATCAACGTTAGAAAGAGGTGCATCTTGTAGGTTAACACGACCCTTTGTTTATTCTTCAGTGAGGGATATACAGTCATGTAGCTCTTGTGACTGAGACGGAGTAGCTGGAAATGGCAATAATGGGCAATAATGTAGCAGGACATAGAGCCAAACATCTTTTCAACGTGATATGAGGGGCTAAAAGTGTCAATTCATATCCTGTCAAACGGGCACTAGTCAAATGTTGCGTTTTCGTTTGATTTAAAAGAGCATCAACTGAATGGGGTACGAGCACAAGCAATTTATGTGACAAGACTATTCACTCACTTTGAGGTATCTTGAAAACAACCAGGCAGCGCACGAGCAACTGAATCAAGGACTGAGAAAAATGCACAAGGACGCTGCTTATCACCGTGTGTCTGTACTAAAACAGAGAGCACAACCGTCCCTCTCGTGTACAGAGTGTAAAGGCCTTAGTGTAGTCTGGAGTTCCTAATACTGGTGCATAACAAAGAGTATGACGTAACTGTTGAAAAGCATTCTGGCATTCAGTAGTCCATGGGAGGCAAAAAGGCCAACAAAGGTTTAATAAGGTGAGAAAAACTAGGGATCCACTGCCTACAGAAAGAAGTAAGGCCCATCAGTGCACAAACATCCTTCTGAGTACGGGGTACAGGCATGTCTAAAACAGCTTGTATGCGGTCTGGTATAAGTGCACGTCCCTCCTTAGACAGGAGGTGACCTAAGTAGGTAACCTGCTGTCTACAATATTGCAATTTCTTCCGAGAGACTTTGTGATGATGAGAAGCAAGAAATTATAGCAATACCAGTGTTCCTTCTTCACACTGTTCAGGGGTATCGGCAGCCAACAAGATGTCATTGACATATTGAATAAGGGCCACCCCTTTTGGCACAGGGAAATAATTATTCTGCCTTTTCAATGCCTGGCTATAAATGCTAGGACTCTTTGTATACCCTTGTGGAGCTCTACAGAATCTGAATGATCGATTATTCAAAGTGAAGCCAAACAAATAACGGCTGTCAGGATGACTAGTTATTGAGAAAAATGCATTTTTCAAATCAAGGACATTAGATGTAGTTGCAGTTGGAGGAACCATAGTAAGAAGTGTTGGGATGTCAAACTACCGGATATTGGGGCACTACAATTTTGTTGACTTCTCATAAGTCAATGATGCATCTCTATATTTTAGTGTGAGTGTCTTTTTTCAAAATAGGAAGAATAGGGCTATTACAAATGTTATAAGGGACTTCTTCCACAACCTCCACTCTGATCAAATCCTGAACAATATGTATTAATGCTTCTTCACCTTCCCGAGATATTTTATATTGGGTCAGTCGATGCAACAAAGCACCTTCCTTCACTTGAATATGTACTGGTGGAATAACCATTTGTCTCACATCAGTATCTGATGTAGCCCACAAAGTACTAGGTAACGATGCAAGAGCAACATCCTCTTTAATGAGGCAAGACCTCTCAACCATTGGATAGTTATCATTAAAAATAACACGCACAGCTTCTGGGCAACAACGTATTGTAGCACGGAAATGTTTAAGCATATCGATATGCGTGTAACAAGAGGGAGAGAGAGGACTAGATAGCTATTCCGAGTCCCCGAGGGTTTATATGTGATTAATCAAAGAGGACTAGCTTACGTTGACCAAAGTGTTGCAGTACTCTAATTTGTTCTGTCACGGGCACCTTGTTGGTGTGTTCATGAAGCCCTCACCCACCAACCTAGTTGGTGGCATGCTTCATCATCGGGCCCACCCAGTGACACCTAGTATGTCCCGGGTGTGCTACGACGCCTGATTACAGCGGAGCTGGTATATTGCTGAGAGTGCAGTGAGTGAGGTTGAGTGAGTTGTGATTTAAAACGGCTTGGTGGTGGTCCCAGTACCCGAGGGTAAATTAAATTTTAATAACTGGGCCGTCACCAGCGGTTAAAAGTAAGGCTGGCGAGTTACGGCCCCCTGCGTCCTTCAGATGGTCGACATGTTTCAGCCAGTGCCTTAGAGTATTCTGGCTTTCCTCAGGACCGTTTTTTAAAAGGTGTGGTGAAATAAAACAGACTTAGTGTTGTGGTACAGACTATGTGATACACTCACTAAGGCGTTTTTAGGGCTCGGGCGGAGCCCGAGATCCTATTACTACAGAAAGAAAAAAAGTGTGTTAAGGCCTTGGGAAAGACACATTCCTGAATTTTTTTATTATCTGAATGGTCATTGGTGTTCGCGGTGATGTATTTTTAGTAGTCTTGATGCTATTGGGCAGTTGGAAATATCGGGCGCCATTTTGGGCATATTTCGTGCGGTTACGTGCTCGAAAGTGCATTCATCTTAATTAGGAGCTGTCAGGGTGGCCGTGTAATGCATTCCAGATGGTGTGCGCGCGTTCACCATCTAGCAGTGTGTTTGTCGGGCGCGCGTCCTCCTCACGTGCACACAGGCATAGACGCCGTGTGCGGCTCCTTCCTGCCGGCCCGGGGAGCTGCTCTGCCGCTCTCTGGCTCACCCCCCGTCTCCCCGCCTGATTTACATTTATTTTTTCAAGTGCGTGCTTTTTTTCCCCCTGGCACCCCGGCCCCTTTAACAGAGTAGCTTAACAAGGGCGTATTTATAGGGCCGGTAATGAATATGCTACTTACCAGTATGCATCTGTTCTTGGCATGTAGGGCTGCTAACATTCATATCTTAGCATTAGATCGCCGCCTAGTGTTGGGTCCGGATGATCGCACATTGTTGTCCTGGAAGAGTCTTCGAAGTATCCTGAGATAGGTGGCTCCTCCCCTGGACTACAGTGCGCATGGGCATCGGCTCCATCCCCAGATTGTTTTTCGCCATTGTGGCAGAAGATGGAGTGAAAAGTGTAAAGGATGTCCATGCTAATGATTGAATACAATAGTATATCTGCAGCTGCGACAGGCACCGGGGAGGAGGGTGGGCGATATGAATGTTAGCAGCCCTACATGCCAAGAACAGATGCATACTGGTAAGTAGCATATTCAGTTCGAGGCATGTGGGCTGCTAAATTCATATCTTAGCATAGAATACATAGCAGTCCCTCCATCAGCGGCGGTTGCCCGTGCCAGCTGCAGAAACCTGAAAAAGTGTTTTGAGAACAGCCTGTCCTACAGCAGCTTGCTGCTTGGAATGCACATCAACACAGTAGTGTTTTGTAAAGGTATGTGGTGTAACCCACGTGGCTGCTCTGCAAATGTCCTCTAAAGGAATGTTCCCTAGGAAAGCCATGGATGCCCCCAATTTGCGCGTGGAGTGCGCCCTTGGGGGTATTGTTAAAGTGCGCTTGGCCTTTTGATAACAGATTTGGATGCACTTAACAATCCACCTGGCTATTCCTGCTTTGGAAATAGGGTTGCCTTTGTGTTGTGGTGCGAAGGCAACAAAAAGTTGTTTTGTCTTTCTAAAGGGTTGTGTCCTGTCTATGTAGTACATCAGTGCCCTCCGTACATCTAAGGTATGGAGCATTCTTTCCGCCACCGTTTGTGGGTTTTGAAAGAATGCCGGCAAGTCAATAGTTTGATTGAGATGAAACTGTGACACCACCTTCGGAAGGAATTTGGGGTTAGTGCGTAGCACTACCCTATTTGGATGAATCTGAATGAATGGCTCTTGGGTTGTGAGCGCTTGTAGCTCACTAACCCTCCTCAGTGACGTAATAGCTATTAGGAAAGCTACTTTCCACGTTAGGAACTGGAGTTCACACGAGTGCAGTGGCTCGAAAGGTGGTCCCATTAGTCTGGTGAGTACCACATTGAGGTTCCACACCGGAGCTGGCGGTGTTCTTGGGGGAATGAGGGAGAGGTGTGGCGCCGCGGCCAGGGCGACTGACGCTGGAATCTAGGGACCACGGTTCGATCCCCGGCTCCGGCGGCAGGTTAGCCCAGCACCATGTGACTCTGGGCAATAGCTCGCTTAATCTTCCCGACGGCCCCCAGCGCCTAGAGACCCTTACGGGTGATTGTGCGCTTTACAAATGTGGACTTTACTTTACTTTACTCGTTTCAGACCTTCAAGGAAGGCCTTAATGGCAGGCACTCTGAAGACAGAGAGATGTTGCCTGTTCTGAAGATAAGCTGCTATGGCGGATAGATGTATCCGAATGGAAGTATAGGCTAGATTGCACTTGTACAGATGTAACAGATAGCAAATGATGTTAGGGATAGACGCATCTAGCGGGTTGATGTCATTGGCTGTACAGTAAATGACAAAACGCTTCCATTTCGCAGCATAGCATGCTCTGGTAGTAGGTTTCCTCGCCTCTTTAATGATGTTCATGCATTCTGGAGGCAGGTTAAGGTATCCAAACTCTAGGACTTCAGGAGCCAGATCGCCAGGTTGAGCTGTTGCGGATCTGGATGCTGAATTTCTCCATGGTTCTGCGTCAAAAGTCTGGGCGTGAGGCGCAGTCTTTGATGCGGCACCACCGAGAGTTCGAGGAACGTGGTGTACCATGCTTGGCGCGCCCACGTTGGAGCAACCAGGATGAGAGTCATCGCGTGCTGCCTTAGCTTTTTTGCCACCAGCGGTATCAGAGGGGCTGGTGGAAAAGCGTACGCAAATTTGCCTGACCAGTTCATCCATATCGCATTCCCCTGCGACCGTGGGTGAGGGAACCTGGCGGCAAAGTGTTGGCATTTTGCGTTTTCGTTTGTGGCAAACAGGTCTATCTCCGGATGACCCCACTGCTGGAAGTACGGGTGGAGTACTGATGGATGTAACTCCCACTCGTGCATTTGATGGCTGTATCTGCTGAGCAGATCCGCCATCTGATTGTCCTTGCCCGGGAGGTGTTCTGCCATGAGGAAAATGTTCCTCTGAATGGCCCACTTCCACATGCTCTGAGCCAGATGAGACAGCTGTGGCGAGTGGGTGCCTCCCTGCTTTTGAATGTAGTACATCGCGGTCATGTTGTCCGTCCGGACTAACACTACCTTGTTGCTCAGATGTACAATGAAGGACTTGATCGCCATGAAGATTGCCATCAGTTCCAGGTAGTTGATGTGCATCTTCTGCTGCTGCGTCGTCCATAGTCCCTGCACTGTGTAAGTGAGCAGATGAGCTCCCCATCCCTGGAGAGATGCGTCCGTCGTCAGGATAATCTGTGGCACTGGCTCCTGGAACAGTCGGCCCTTGCAAAGGTTGCGTGGAGTCCACCAATGCAGAGAGTGGTATGCCCGACTGGTAACCAACACTAGGTCTGTTAAATTTCCCTGAGCCTGTGTCCACTGATTTGCTAAGCACTCCTGGAGCGGGCGCATATGTAACCGTGCGTGAGGGACTATGAAGATGCAGGAGGCCATCATGCCTATCAACTGCATGAACACTCTCGCTGGAAGCGAGTGTTGTGGTCTGAACTTCTGGATTAGAGACTGCATGCTGTCTATCCTGACTTGGTTTGGTTGAGCCATGGCCGTCAGGGTATTGATCGTCGCACCTAGAAACTGCCGGACATGTGCCGGCTGAAGATGCGACTTCGGGTAGTTCAACGAGAAACCTAGATTGTGTAGGAGGTGAATGGTAGTCGACATGTCTGCGGCGCACTGTTGTTCCGACTTGGCTTGAACGAGCCAGTCGTCCAGGTAGGGGTAGACATGGATGTTCTGCCTCCTGAGGTGCGCTGCTACTGTCGCCAGACACTTGGTAAACACCCTTGGGGCTGTGGTGACTCCGAAGGGTAGGACCTTGAATTGGTAATGCTTGCCTTGGATAGTGAACCTGAGGTATTTCCTGTGGGACGGGTGTAGTGGAATGTGGAAATAAGCATCCTTGAGATCTAAGGTTGCTAAGAAGTCCCCTTGGTTTAACAAGGGGAGAATCTGTTGCAGTGTAAGCATATGGAAATGTTCTGACAGTATGTACAGGTTGAGGGGACGTAGATCTAGAATGGGTCTGAGAGATCCGTCCTTCTTTGGAATAAGGAAGTACAGGGAATATACCCCTGTGCCTTCCTCTCCCACTGGCACGAGCTCGATTGCGTCTTTTTGCAGCATCGCCACTACTTCCTGCTGCAATAAGTGCAAGTGCTCTGCGGACATAGGCCTTTGCCTTGGCGGGATGTTGGGTGGAGTAGATTTCAACTCTAGGCAATAACCATACTGGACTAGTTGTCGCACCCACCTGTCTGTGGTGATGTTTCTCCAGACGGGCAGGAACTGCTGCAGTCTTCCCCCCGACAGGTGTTAAGTGGTCGGGGGGCAGTGACAGAGAGTCACTGTTTGCTTGGGGTAGAGGAGCGGGAGTTGTTGTTTCCTCTGCCGCGACCTCTGTTGCTGTTATTTCTGTAAGCTCCCTTGTTCTGTTTTGTGAACGAGGATTGTGCTCCACCCCTTGAGAATTGAGATTGTTGACCCATTTGTCCTCTGGTGACTCCACGTGCACCTGAGCGACGAAAATTATTGCCACGAAACTGTTGTGATTGCAGGGCCCCCATGGACTTAGCAGTTTCTGTGTCCTACTTTATCTTTTCGAGGGTGGTGTCAACATCTGGACCAAACAGTCTATCAGGATTGACTGGCTGATTAAGTATGGTTGTCTGGATATCAGGTTTAAACCCTGATATGCGGAGCCAAGCTTGTCGTCTCAGCATGACGCTAGTGTTGATAGCCCTAGCTGCCGTGTCTGCGGCGTCAAGTGCACACTTGATGGCTGCGTTGGAGATCAGTTTACCTTCCTCTATAAGCAGTTTGGTGCCCTCTTGAAACTGTGGAGGCAGGTGTTGTACAATTTGCTCTAGGGTGTCGTAATGCGCCCTATCGTAACGTGCTAAGAGTGCTTGTGTATTCTCAATACGCCAAAAGTTGGCAGCCTGTGCCGCCACTCTTTTGCCCCCTGCCTCTAGCACTTTGGACTCCTTGTCAGGGGGAGGAGCTTCACCCGTTGTCTGGGAGTTGGCCCGTTTTCTGGCATTTGCGACCACAAGAGAGTCTAGAGGCAACTGTCCCCGAATGTATGCAGGGTCTGCAGGTGCTGGCCTGTACTTCTTTTCGATACGTGGATTGACCACTCTCGCTCTGGTAGGTTCTTTAAAGATGTCAGCTGCATGCTTGAGGACTCCCTTGAGCATAGGCAGCGTTTTCACAGTTCTTTCAGAGACTGAAAAAGTGTCAAAGAGAAAGTCCTCTTCCACTGGGTCAGCATGCATGTCCACATCATGATTAGCAGCTGCCCTTTCAACGAGTGCATGAAAACCTGCAGAGTCCTCTGTTGGGGATGCACGTGCACTGAAAGGCTGTGGGTCTTGCCCCACACCTTGGGTGCCTTGGTCACCAACGTCGTCATATGCATCTGGATGTGCATCAGGTTCATTGACGGGGAAGGTGTATTGGTCATCCTCATTATATCCCTCACCTTCAGAATGTTCTGGTGAGGGAGTAGGGCTTCTTCGTGGAGGAGGCTGGATAGGCTCTATGAGGTTGGAAGCGTCCTGAGGAACCCTTTTCTTCTTTAGTGGGATAACATATGAGTCCAGAGGCTCTGAAGTGATCCTCCTTTTGTATAGTGTTAATTTGCCTGTGTTGGCGTCGATGAAGTGCTCAGAATCGTCCTCTGATTCGAGTTCTCGACCTGAAGGTACCCCTGCCGTAGAAGAATCCGACTTCTTTGGCGTTGATTTCGTAGAAAAGGCCTTCGGAGCCTCTTTCGGCGGCAGAAGGAAGAGAAGCTTGCTCTTAGGCTTGGCCGGAGCATCCTTCGGCGTCGGAGGCGACGGTAACGGAGCCGACGTAGCAGCGGCCTGTTCCCTGATTCTCTGTAGCGAAGCGGCGATGGGAGACGCTTCACCCACAGTGGCTTTTGGCGCTGACGAGGATGTCTTGACCTTCCCCTCGGATCCGACGTGATGGTGGCCCTTCTGAGGTTTTGACGCCGATGCAGTTGTCGCCGACCCAGAGTCCTTGGATCGATGCGCAGATGTGCCAGCCGTCGATCCGTGCGCTTGAGTCGGTTCCGTCTCCACTACGCGACCGACCAACGGAGTCCCAGGCGTAACCGGAGCCGTGCTGCTGGCCTTGGCGTGCTTAGACGGTGTCGCAGCGGTTGATCCGTGCCGACCACCCTTTTTAGAGGATCCCTCCTCCGGCGCCGATTTTGATCCTGTGGAATCGACCGACTTCTTCGACTTCTGCGGACCGGAGGTCGACGGAGCCGATGCGGCTGCGGGTGCAGTAGTTTTCTGTGGGCCGGCCGCCATTTTAGGGACGCTCGGGTCCATAAGTTTCGGTTTCGTTTTCGGGTCGGCCATTTTAGGTGTAGTCAACACCGTAGGTTTCGGTTTCGATCCGGCCTGCCCAGCAAGTATGTCCGTGGCCGGGCCTGATGGCGGGGCCGTGGCTTGCGGCACGGGGTCTTGGGTAAGGCCAACTGGCGATCCCGTGACCCGATCGTGATCGTCGAAACCTTCGGGGCATAGCTCGTCCCCAGAGCTATCTGCCGCGGCCCCATTAATCTCTTCGACGTCCCCTACCTCGTCGACGTATTCAAGGTCTTGATCCGCGACTCAGTCGTCGTCCACCGGATCCGCCTCGACCTCCGTTTCGGGTGGGGATATTTGGAGATGATGACCCTGTTCATCTTCTTCTTGGTCGCCGAAGATGTTTTCTGGATCCGGGGCCGCTTGTCTGGCCTCCAGGCGCACCGCGCGCCAGAGCTTGAGAGTCTTTTTGGACCTGAATTGAGCGCAAGCCTTGCACTTGCCGTCGTCATGGTCCGGTGAAAGGCATTTGTTACAGACCGGGTGGAGGTCTATATGTGGGTACTTGGACCCACAGAGCGGACAGTACTTAAACGGACTCCGCTCCATGCTGGAAAGTTGTAGTCGTGTCGCGATGAGAAGGCCTCGATGTCCGAAGAGTGAAAACTCCGCTGAATCCGACTCCAAGAGTTGGAAGAACCCGAGACCGTGCGCGAACAATACCGACGCTAGAAATACAAGGCCTCTTGGCCTTAAAAAGTTAGTTTTTCTCGATTCCGACAGAGAGAAGTCGAGACCGCATCCGAACCCAATGGCGGAAAAAAACAATCTGGGGATGGAGCCGATGCCCATGCGCACTGTAGTCCAGGGGAGGAGCCACCTATCTCAGGATACTTCGAAGACTCTTCCAGGACAACAATGTGCGATCATCCGGACCCAACACTAGGCGGCGATCTAATGCTAAGATATGAATTTAGCAGCCCACATGCCTCGAACATTACTTTATCCCGCGGTGTAATTTATACACAGTGTACACAGATTCCGCAACACTAATGCGGCCGAACAAAGTGCAAAGCAAACGTAAAGAGACGGCGCCCATCCATCAGCGGCGCGGGTGCGTCGTCGCTTTTTTTAATGATTTGTTTATGATTTTATGACTGCGAAAGAGGCCGCGGTTTTCTATTAATCTGCCCTTTGTTTCCCATCGATCCCCCGGCGGTCAGCAGAGTCTCCCTAGTTTTTGAAGCCGGGAGCTTTATTTGACGCGGAAAGACGAACGACCACGGAACATTACAGGGGCCAAGGGGGCATTTCCAGACTGCCACGAACTACGTACACCCTATGCACGCGGCAAAGCATTTATTTAGCATCTGTGTTTATTTACTAAATATCTCGAAAGAAGGAAGTGGAAATAGTCCCTCAAATAACAGAAATGTAGCGGTGGGCAGTGATGCCAGCGAGATTTTGAGGGGTGGATGGCCCCTGCAGGGCCATTATAGCATTTACGATGAGTTTTATGTATTCGCACCATTAGGCTGTATTGTGCAGCGCTCTGCACTTTACTCCGACTTTTTGACTCGTTTAAACAAATGTGAATTCACTAGGAACGCAGCTTCCAGCATTTGATGACACCCAGGGTCATTAAGCAGTAGAATGAAACTGGGTGTGGACGCTCTGAGACTTTTGGGTAATGTTCGCGCATTAGAAAATCGCATAAAATAAAATAAAATAAATATTTACACTTCGAGAACGCATTGCAGAGTCGGGCCAAGCCCTCGGGCAAATGCGTGTCCCAAAACAATTTTCATCCATGTTCAACGTGAATAAGTCACACATTACCACGGTTTGTCCGAGAACACGAAAGTGGGTTGAGGATACACTTAAAATTATCTCCACAGCTGAACCACTGAAAACACCGCTGGTTTAACGCTCCCCACACATCAGCCGGCGCCTTTACGCCACATTCGGCACTTGGAGGCCTTCATTTTGGGAAGAAATATTCATTTCGACAATAAAAGATATTGTTTGTCGCTTCCCATTTTCCCGTGTCGGTAAAAGTACTGAGTAGTGAGTACTGAGTAGTGAGTGCAGAGTAGTGAGTAGTGAGTAGTGAGTAGAGTAGTGAGTAGTGAGTGCTGAGTAGTGAGTAGAGTAGTGAGAAGTGAGTAGAGTAGTGAGTAGAGTAGTGAGTAGAGTAGTGAGTGCAGAGTAGTGAGTAGTGAGTAGAGTAGTGAGTAGAGTAGTGAGTAGTGAGTGCAGAGTAGTGAGTAGTGAGTAGAGTAGTGAGTAGAGTAGTGCATAGAGTAGTGAGTAGAGTAGTGAGTAGAGTAGTGAGTAGTGAGTGCAGAGTAGTGAGTAGAGTAGTCAGTAGTGAGTAGAGTAGTGAGTAAAGTAGTGAGGTGAGTAGAGTAGTGAGTAAAGTAGTGAGTGCAGAGTAGTGAGTAGAGAAGTGAGTAGAGTAGTGAGTAATGAATAGAGTAGTGAGTAGTGAGAAGAGTAGTGAGTAGTGAGTAGAGTAGTGAGTAGAAAGTAGTGAGTAGAAAGTAGTGAGTAGAGTAGTGAGTGGAGAGTAGTGAGTAGTGAGTAGAGTAGTGAGTAATGAGCAGAGTAGTGAGTAGAGTAGTGAGTAGAGTAGTGAGTAGAGTAGTGAGTAGAGTAGTGAGTAGAGTAGTGAATAGTGAGTGCAGAGTAGTGAGTAGTGAGTAGAGTAGTGAGTAGAGTAGTGAGTAGAGTAGTGAGTAGAGTAGTGAGTAGTAAGTGTAGAGTAGTGAGTAGAGTAGTGAGTGCAGAGTAGTGAGTAGTGAGTAGAGTAGTGAGTAGAGTAGTGAGGTGAGTACAGTAGAGTAGTGTGTAGAGTAGTGAGGTGAGTAGAGTAGAGTAGTGAGTAAAGTAGTGAGTGCAGAGTAGTGAGTAGAGAAGTGAGTAGTGAGTAGAGTAGTGAGTAGAGTAGTGAGTAGAGTAGTGAGTAGTGAGCAGAGTAGTGAGTAGAGTAGTGAGTAAAAAGTAGAGTAGTATGTAGTGAGTAGAGTAGTGAGTAGAGTAGTGAGTGCAGAGTAGTGAGTAGTGAGTGCAGAGTAGTGAGTAGTGAGTGCAGAGTAGTGAGTAGTGAGTAGAGTAGTGAGTAGAGTAGTGAGTAGTAAGTAGTGAGTAGAGTAGTGAGTAGAGTAGTGAGTAGAGTAGTGAGTAGAGTAGTGAGTAGAGTAGTGAGTAGAGTAGTGAGTAGTAAGTGCAGAGTAGTGAGTAGAGTAGTGAGTGCAGACTAGTGAGTGCAGACTAGTGAGTGCAGACTAGTGAGTGCAGACTAGTGAGTGCAGAGTAGTGAGTAGAGTAGTGAGTAGAGAGTGCAGAGTAGTGAGTAGAGTAGTGAGTAGAGTAGTGAGTAGTGAGTGCAGAGTAGAGTAGTGAGTAGAGTAGTGAGTAGAGTAGTGAGTGCAGAGTAGAGTAGTGAGTAGGACATCACAGGCAGCAGCTGTGCAAGCTTCTTACACTCACAAGGAGACCACAGGCAGCTGAGGTGCAATCTTCTCCCACTCACAAGAACGACATCACAGGCAGCAGCGGTGCAAGCTTCTCACACTCACAAGAACGACATCACAGGCAGCAGCAGTGCAAGCTTCTTACACTCACAAGAAGGACATCACAGGCAGCACCAGTGCAAAGTTCTTACACTCACAAGGAGACATGCCAGCAGAGGTGCAAGCTTCTCACACTCACAAGAAGGACATCACAGGCAGTAACGGTGCAATATTCTCACACTCACAAGGAGATCACTGGCAGTACACACCACATGAACACACTCCACAACACATAGCAACAATACATTGGCATTTATAATGCCATTAGCTCAAACTCAAATAAATCCGAGCCCGATTGCATTTCTAATGCTTGTTCTATATGTGAGAGGGGGATTCCCTTCTCATGCATACGCTTTGGGTTATTAGCCAAGGCTTCCTGGAGTGAAGCGGTAAGGGGATGACCAGTCTTTCTGGTCAGTGCCTGCCTTGTACCTGTTGTCCCGCCGTCGTCGTCCGGTAGAACTAATTAGAGTACTGCAACACTTTGGTCAACGTAAGCTAGTCCTCTTTGATTAATCACATAAGCATATCGATACCCACAATGTTATCCGGCGTGTTAGGGGAAAGCAAAAATGAACATGCTGCAGTGAATTTATCCAGACTAAATGCAAATGGCTGTCACAGTGGGCTAAGTGTAGGTGTCCCATTGAATCCTATCGAGGTTATCATTGCGCCTGACAGGGAAGCCCTAGGAACCAATTTTTTAGCCAAAGCACTACGAGTAGCTCCTGTATCAACCAGAAACTGATCAGTAGAGCCCAAGACATTTGCATCAACATAAGGACCTTTCTGATCTACTGGCACCTCAACCGGTTCCTTACACCATCCTAGGCATTCCTATGCATAATTAGAATCGCAAAGACCATCGGTCAAATAATCAGATATTCGATATTGATTTAGTCTATCGAATGTATTCGAATAATTCGGGTTGTGCTCAGCTGCCTCAAATCTGGTACGATTTCCTATTCCTCCCCTTTGTCCTGAATTCCCTGGGCGTCCACTCATGCTTCCTCTACCCCGTTGATACTGCTGACCTCGCAAAAGGGGGCACTCAGAACACCATTGTCCAATCTCTTTACAATAAGCACACTGATCAGAAGACAAAGTTGCTTGAGAGAAAGGGTGTTCACCAGGGGTATATACTGCATGTCCACCTCTTCCACTACCTCTGAATGGTGGACCATAGACTTGAGCTAACATAACTTTCACTTTTAAATCCTTAACCGTTTTATCCTCCTTGCCTTTTACTTTCAATTCCTGACACTCATAATACTGGGCCACAGTCAAAAGGGAGACTGGGGAAGAAGTAGTCCATGAACTCTCGATGGTCTTTAGGCAACTAGCTCATTTCTGGCAACATGTTAGCAACAAATTTGCCGACGAACAGATGTTTACCTGTGTCATCTGTCAATGACTGCCCACTAAAGTCATGGAATGTCTCTTCAAATTGTGTAAAGAAATCAGAAACGGACTCATCTGCTTTCTGTTTACAAGACGCTAACATTGTCCAATCTATTTTCTTAGGTGGTATAAGAGTTTTTAACTTAGTTACAATAGTCGGAAGATCTAATATCACCTGTTGTGGTTTCTGCGCAGGTTCTCTAGCCACATGTATTTCCTCTAAATGCACCCAAGTATCACCATAAGCTGCAATATCGTCTACCTTCTGAATTGTTCTCCACATATCAGGGGGCAAAATAAGTCCAAAAAACATATCGATATCTGGCAGAGTCATAGTGCAGGAACTAATAGCTCCTTCCACTTCTTCATAAAAAGCGGCTGGATTTTTCTGTGGGTCGGGCAAAGCAGCTTTATGACCCATAACATCTGCTCTACTCCAAGGGGTATAGACCCAATCATAAATAAAATATCCCTTCGCATCATCTGAAGTTTTATCGTCGCTTGTTCCCGCTCCCTATGGAGGAACATCCAGAGGCACAGCTTCACGCATCGGTTTTACAGTAACTAGAATATCACTAGTGTCTTTATCTGTCCCTGTAGCTCCTTGTTGCACTGGGGTCTGAACTGTTTCTTCAGCTGTAGATTTACCAGCTGCTTTTTTCTCCTCTCGCAGACTGAATGCGTCAATTCGTATTTTAACCACTCGCCTAATTAAAAATTAAATCGGGCACCTGTGGAGAAAGAAAGGTGCTATCACTTAACTGTTTATAATCAGAATTTATATCAGAAGGTTCTAGATCATCAGAATGTTTTCTAAAATGGAGTACTCCTTCCCAAGTAAACGTCTCTACAAAATATAACTGTTCTAAATCTGACCATTGCTGAACCATTGCTATGAGTTCTGGAGCAGAGGCACTCCCACGAGCTGCTTTACAAGCAGCAGATCTAAAAGTGGCCTTGCGTTCAGTTGTTAAAGTAGAACGAGTCTGCCGCCCACTTTGTTGATCTACGCCTTTCTCATCTGAAGAAAGGGGTTCTTCAGAAAGATCATCCTCAGGGGCAGAGGGAAACTTATACGGGGACGGAGGTCAATCTAACAAGATATAATCATTATGAGGTTTATGAAGTATGGGATAAATGGGGCACCTAATAGGGTACTGGCCAGTTACCTCTAAACAATGCTGCCTTTCCTCTTTTTCTTTTATTTCCTTATATTTTAATTCTAACGCTTTTTTATAAATTGTTTTTTGCTCCTCTTTCTGCTATAGCTTCTTCTTTCCTCACTCTCTCATGCACTTCTTTTTCCCACATTCATGCACAATCAAACATATCTTGTGGATTTTTCTTCTTAAATAAACATTGCTCTAAATATTGAATCTTTTTAAAGTCAAATGACCCATTCACAGGCCATCGTAAATCAGGATCCTTTTTCGTATATTTGTTCCACAGTGTACTATACATTAGGGAAGAAATACCGTATTTAATGTACATGTGCCTATTAGGTGTCCCCTCTGGGGGAGCCGGCTGCCTTCTTTCTAAATCCATTTTGGTACCTCAAAGACAGCAACACAATCGACAAAGTGCACTAGGAGCAGGCATGCTACTAAATTATAGTAAAATATTACTTATCCCAGATATATCAAAGTAGAGAAAAATCTCCACATTACCTGCCTTTAACTATTGCAATAGGTAAACAAAAAAATACAAAACCAGAATCTTGGCTAAGCAAATCCAAAGTCAAGAGTGGCGCTTCAGCGACCTTACCAAACAAAAGTCTCCCACCTCCAACTGTCGATCTCTTGGTCGACATAATGGGCACTGCAAAAATGGGTGCCAAAGGAAATCTCAGTCGGGACCGGCCACCACCTGGAGGGTCAACAGCGAGAAAACCGGTAAAACACTTCAGTCTGCAAAGACAAGGGTCTCCTCATGCAGGACGGCTCCTCAGCAAGATTCCACTCTTCCATCAAGACCACTCCTTCGGGCAGCCACGTCTTCGATGAGCTCCCATTGGGCGCCAAACTGTGGAAATGTGCCTTTTTAGGGCACAACGGTGCAGGGGTCACCCCTATCTTTGTCCATGGGTCCTTCAGAACAATAACAGAGATTGACTCTGGAGCTGCAATTAAAAATAAAAAGTTTATTTACTCATGAGTGAGACCACGTCCATAAAACACCCTTGAGTGTTCCAGGAGGTAGTGACAAATACACAGACCATGGGCCTTTTATACTGAGTTTTCTGCACTGGTAAGCATGTAGTTACAAATAGAAGGTATAGGTCTACACAGGAATAACTAACGACAAACATGGGCAAATGGAGAAATCACTTAGTCAGCAAAGTGGGAGGGGGAGCAGGAGTGCTTATGGCAGCACTAAGAGATTGACAGTTGAGTCTGAGACCAGGTGTTCTGGCAGCTACAAATTCTTTAGCATGCGGAGTCAGGAAGTTAACTAAAATAGACAGCTCAGGCAGGGAAAAAGACGAGCAGCAGAGGATGGAAGAATTACATAGCTGACAAAATGGATGCCACAAACAAGATGGTTTCAGCTTATGCTAACAGATTATTTGCCATTTCCACAATGTAATAGCAAGAAGACCACCATCAAAAAGGGGACCAGGCAAGCCGGACACCTATATAAGAACTGATAGCACAAGTAGACCGGGTCGACACCACGGACACCACATGAAGGAACGTTTCCAGCAAGATTCTACTGTGGAAGAGCACAGCAGACATCAAATAAGATGAGACGCTCAAAAATGAAGCATAATACAAGAATAGACTAGGGCATGAGAAAAGTACCAATAGACATGCAGAAGCAGAAATGGACAGGACAATGACCAGGTCCATAAGCAACATCCGCACCTCGCCCGGGAGGAACAACAGTCCCCCGCAAGACAGAGGAAGAGATGGAGCTAGGCACGATAGTGGGAACAGTAGGGATTCTCTGACTAGGCTGCTTTTCCCTCCTGAGGCGGAAGCCGGGAGGTCTCCCTCTGTTCTTTGCTATTTTGCACCATTTTTAAAACTATACCTTTGCTGCTCGCTCGACAGGCTTGATTTTACTAAGTGTGTTGTGTGACCATTTTTAAAATAATACCTTGCTGCTCGCTCGACAGGCTTGATTTTACTAAGTGTGTTGTGTGATGTGTATTCGACAAACTTGATTTTAAAAAAGGGTGTCGACTTCCCAGCGCCCCTTGGCGCATTGTACTCATTCCCCCCCTCCCTTGTGCCTTACTCCAGCTCTCGGCTGAGTGTTGACGCCGAGGGCTGTGTCCTTCGTTTTTTGGCCGCCATATTGGGTGTGGGTCGGGCTGGTGACGCGCTCTAGCAGCGCTTTAAAAGGGACTCGCAGTATCTAGCGTGTGATTCTCTGACTAGGCTGCTTTTCCCTCCTGAGGCGGAAGCCGGGAGGTCTCCCTCTGTTCTTTGCTATTTTGCACCATTTTTTTTTTTTTATATTTTTTATTGTGGCGAAGACAAGAATAAGGCATAATCTATACAAATACCATCTCAGTTGACACGTAAACAGTAGGAACATATAGTTCCAGCATCGATACACAGCCATATATGGCCCACATCCCGGAGGCAGGGCGGCGCAGGAGCATAGCATGTAGGTCAGTAGGGAAAATGCACATACGCACCACGCAGTATTAGAAACCCTTTCATTGCCCTCGCCAGTTTGCTTAAGGTGCATTCTTACACTATATAACAACTGAACAGTAACTAAGTACCCCAAAGATGGCATTTCTAGTGCTGATCCGAGTAAATCAGGAGATACAAGCAAGGGCCAACTAGGCCGCGGTCATCACAACTCAGTGTGGCCTAATGGGAATCACAGCTAAATACATACCTATCTTACAAGGAATATCGGCGTGGCTACCAGGGATCTCTACTCAGGGTCCAAACTCCCCATGTCAGTCTCCCCACCCTCACCCCCAGATTCTGAGGACGCGGAGGAAAACAACTCAGCGCTTGTGGCGTCCGAGTCCCCCCCCCCTCCAGCCCCTCCATACACATTGTCCTCCAGGCGAGTAAGTCATCCTGGAGCTTCTCATCCCTGCGAGTGCTCTGCATGTGAGTTTCCTCCGCTAGGGCCCACTCCTTGGCATCCCTCAACCAATGGGACATCTCAGGTGCCCTCTGACCCATCCAAGTAATGGCCACCCGTCTCCTCGCTAGAACCAGTAAGAGTTGCAGAAACCTATAGGACAGGCTCTTCTTTTTTGGCCTAGGCACTAACGCCAGTAGACAGTGGAGTGGGTCCAGCTGCAACCCGAGATGTGTGGCACGAGCAATGTACACCACCACCCTCCGCCAGAAATCCTGGACCAGGGGACATTCCCACGCTAGGTGTAGGAAACCCGCCCTCTCCATGCCACATCTAGGGCAATTATGGCGTCTATCCGTCGATATGCGATGTAGGGAGACAGGGGTCATGTAGGTGCGGTGGACGAAATTAAAGTGTATGAGTTTAAAACGCGCATTGCAGGAGACCTTGCGAGTCAACAGTCCAATTCGTTTCCTCTGAGCAGGGTCCAACTCTATCCCCAGGTCTGTCACCCAGGCGGCCCAGGCCGGCGCCAACGGGGGGATCGAGTCCCTGCGCATGGCAGAGTAGAGGAGGGAGATCAGCCGCCTACCTCTCCCACAGGAGATAATGATGTCTAGCGTATCGGAGACCGGGGGCGCCTCTGGGAACTGGGGCCAAGTCGTCTTGGCCACATCTCGAAGACTTCCGTAATGCAGATATTGGCCCTCATCGAGGTCAAAAGAGTCCATGGCCCTCTCAAAGGACACAAAGGAGTCGTTTGGGTAGAGATCCGCAAGGGTCTCACAGCCGCCCGAACGCCACTCACGAAAGGACATATGGTCCTCAAGTTTGATTATCGGGGCCAATATCCAAAGTGGGAGTTCCCCATGAAACGGTGCACGCCGCAGTACCCTTTCGACAAATCGCTGCCAGATGCCTGACGTGTGTTTCACCACATATGGTAGGGCGCCATCTGCGCCCCGACCCTGCATTAAGGCCTTCTGCAGGACCTTATCAGTGGCCGTACCAGCCAACAGCGCCAGTTCCCAATTCTCAACATCAGCGAACCACCTGGCAGCTGGGAGAAGCTGCGCCGCATAGTAATACAGGTCAAACCTCGGGGCCTCGAGACCGCCCTCGTCCCAGCATCTCGTCACAGTGTGTAGCGCGACTCTACTACGTCCACCCGCCCAGAGGAGGGAGGTGAGGAGCGAGTTCAGCGTGCGGAACACTCGGGGCGGCAATGGGCATAGAGTGTTTTGCAGCACATAAAGGACCCTAGGGAGCATCACCATTTTGGCAACTGCCAACCGCCCCATGAGGGAGAGAGGGAGCGTGTTCCAAAAGGCAACAGATTTACTGAGGGCCGTGAGAATTTTGTCGATATTATTAGCCAGGAGTATCTCCTCAGAAGTGGCCACCTGAATACCCAAGTACCGGAACGACAGCCGCTCGTATCGGAGGCCCAAATGACGGAAATCCGCATCCGGGTCAGGGACAGCATCAGTTAGCGGAAACACTAGAGACTTGTTGACATTCATTCGCAGTCCAGAGGCCGCACCAAAGCGGTCCAAGAGTCGCAGCAAGGCGGGGAGGGCCTCCACTGGGGAAGTCAGATAAAAAAGCGCATCATCGGCGTACAGGGAGATTACATTGGTGGTGTCCCCCACCACTATACCCCAGTCTCGCAGGTCCGTACGGGCAGAAGCGGCCAGGGGCTCGATCGCAAGAGCAAAGAGGAGGGGGGAGAGAGGACAGCCCTGTCGGGTGCCCCTCCCCAACGACCACTCCTCAGAGCGGGCTGAACCCAGGCGCACCCTGGCCCGGGGCGCCCCGTAGAGCACCCTGATCCAGTCACGAAATCCAGGTCCGAACCCCATTTTCAGAAGTACGTGCATCAGATAGTCCCAGTGCACCGTATCAAAGGCATTGGCCAAGACAACTGAGACCAACACGTGAGGGCTCTCCCGTCCCCGCACCGCATGTAAAATGTGATTGAGGCGACGCAAATTCATCGCTGTATTGCGACCTGGGATAAATCCGCACTGGTCGGGGTGGACGAGGCGGGGCATGTGCGGGGCAAGGCGAGAGGCCAGCAGTTTAGTAAGGATTTTTGCATGCGTGTTCATCAATGTGATAGGGCGATAAGCCGCGGGGTCTGCTTTGTCCCCGCCCGGCCTCAAAATCATACACACTTCACCCTGATTCATGGTGGGTGGAAGGGCGCCAGTACGCAAAGCCTCATTGTACACTTGTATGAGGGGGGAGGCCAGGACATGACCGAAGGCATGATAAAACTCAGCCGGAAACCCATCTCCACCAGGGGTTTTGGTCCGGGGGAGGGCGGCTATCGCCGCGGTAATCTCACCCAGCGTTAACTTTGCATCGAGTTCCTTTGCAGCAGCCTCCGGCAGGGTCTGAAGGTGGAGATCTGCAAGATACGAGCGATAGGCATCCTCCGATATTGATAGGTCAGCCTCATATACGGTTTGCAGGTGTCCACGAAGGACCGCAAGGACATCGGTCTCAGAGTGGACCACGACGCCACCCGGGTTCCGTAAGGCCACTATTCGTTCAGGCGCGAACTCCCGACGAAGTATCCAGGCCAATAAGCCGCTAGACTTATCTCCTTCACGATGGAGACGCTGCCTATATTGGCCCAGGGTAAATTTATCAAGACGCGTGAGCACGTCGTGTATGGTCACCAGGGCAGCACGCTCCGTCTGCAAATCCAACACGTCCGGATCCGACTGAGACTGTGCGCGACGGAGTGCAGTTTCCGCAGCCTGCAACAGTTGTTGACCCTGTACGACAGGCCCATACACGCTCCACGCACCACTGTCTTCAGCGCCTCCCATTTGGTGGAGTAGGACAAGTCGCTCCCCCCCCAGTTGAGGTCCAAGTAGTCAGACAGCGATGTCGCCACATGCTCTTTGGCCACCTGATCCTGGAGCAGGTCTGCTGGCAGCCGCCACGTGCGTGGGCGCGCCGAGTGATCCGGCCACCTCGCCACACAAGCAACTGGGGCATGGTCCGACAGGTATCGGGCCTGGTGTGTAACCGTCAGCGTAAGAGAAGAGGTAAGGTTAGCTGCAAGAACCCGATCCAGTCTACTATGTGTGCCATGTGTCGGGGTGTAGCATGTGTAAAGTTTCTGCGTTGGGTGGCAGGTACGCCACACGTCCACCGCCCGAGATTGTGCATCACTTCCTGTAAGCGCGCCGTCATGCGGGGCTTAGTGCCCGCTCTAGGCGGGTGGCGGTCCAGTTCGTGATGCAGTACGCAGTTGAAATCCCCAAACCAGAGGAGGGGTGCGTCCAGACTCGGAGCCACAAGATCCTGTACCTCAGAAAAGAATGCCGGGTCATCAGTGTTCGGGGCATACGTGTTAAGGAGCAGAAGTTCTTTGTCGTTTAGTCGGAGCCTCATCAATATGTACCTGCCCTCCACATCCGCATCTACGTATTGAACAGCACAAGGAATCCCAGGGGCCACCCAAATGAGGACCCCCCTAGTGTATGTGGAATAGGAGGAATGGAAGATCTGGCCTCTCCATTTCCTAGCCAGCCGTTGTGCGCCGTCATCGTCTAAGTGGGTTTCCTGCAAACTGGCAAGTGAGACCCCATGGCGTTTGAGGAAGGTGAGGACCCTGTGACGCTTAGTACACGTACCCAAGCCACGCACATTCCACGTTAAAAACTTAAATCCCATGGCCAAAGAGTACGCCCAGATGGGCCACCGTGTAGGTACAACCTGAACAGCCTCCATGTGGCCCCCACTATATGAAAAGTCAGGGGTGGAGCCCCACAGATCGGATACAATATGCACATAATGCCAATGTCATCTTTGCCACAAACCCCAACCCACCCCCCAACAACCCCAAAACCCGGAACTTTTGCAAAAACACCCTCATCCCCCCCACCCACGAGCAATAGGATAGCAACAACCAAAACCGCCACCCCGCCCTTCCCCCGCCAGTGCCAGGACGTGCACAGCCACCCCATACAACACACTCTACACACACTCACTCGCAACCAAACAACCCCACCCACCCACCCTCCCAGCTCCCCGAAAGACCAAAAGGCTCTGAAAAAGTTACCCGGGCATGTCGTCACAGCCCTGCCAGTAGTGTGGATACGAAAGTACTCAAAACCGCTGGCCCCCCTCCACCACCACCCCCCGTAGTGCAGGTCACAAGGGCGCCAGTCTTATGACATCAGCAAGTGTCCGGAAAGGCCCCCCATGACAAGGATGAAAGGCAGTTGGACAGAGAATTGTACACCAGTGCAGGACCACACAAGTAAAGTTGGGTGTACAGAGTGCACACTCAAGACAAGGCAAGAGATCCCTCTAACCGTTGTGCAGGCAGGGCTGTCTCCGGGACCACCGGAGCCGTAGAGTCAGCGTGCAATGCTGTTTCCTGCAAAGTGTCCGGTACCAAAATCTCATCAGGAGCAGGGGTTCCAGCTGAGTCCGAGTTAGCTCTCGTCGGCGAGGCCTCCATATGGATAGCACCGTCCGGCCCCACCGTGGGGCGAGCTTCAGGAGAACCACGGGACCCAGACCGGCGACCCCTCCTACCTCGACGCCTCTTCCGCGGTCTGGTCCCCCAAGTCTCACGTGGGCCCCCTCTCTCACCCGGGGGCAGATAATCTCCTCTGATCTCAAGCCACTCCCACACCTCCGCTGGTGACTCAAAGAAATGCGCCCGGCCCTGGGAGAGTACCGTGAGTTTGGCAGGATATAAAAGCATGTACTGAAGCTTCATGTCTCGGAGCTTTTGTTTGACTCCTAAGTAGGATTTCCTTTGTTCCTGCACTTGCTGAGTATAGTCAGGGTAAATTGACACTCGACTGTTCTCAATCATGTGGGGCCCCGTCTCTCTCGCCGCCTTAAGGATACAGTCGCGGTCTTTATAGTTCAGGATTTTCGCGATGAGGGCTCTGGGGGCTTCCCCTGGTCTTGGGGGGGGCACTAGGGCTCTATGAGCCCGCTCCACTATGAAGACGTTGGACAATCCAGTCGGGCACAGGTGCACACGGATCCAAGACTCTAGGAAGCGTTCAGGGTTCCCCGCCTCCAATCGCTCCGGCACTCCCAGGACTCGTATGTTGCTCCGACGCGCCCTCCCTTCCGCATCCTCGGCGCGTCTTTCCAATGCCCGGGTGGTAGAGGTGAGCTGGGCAAGCGATTTTTGTAGAGAAGCAACCTCTCCCTGTAGTTGGGTGATATTCCCTTCTGCGTCTGAGACCTTATCTGCCACCTTACGAAGGTCTGTACGTAGAAGGTTGACATCCACAGAAACCGTCTCTATCTGATGTTCCAGGGCAGAGTGTGAACCCTGAATGGCCTTGAGGAGATCAGCTCTGGATGGTTCCGTCGAGTCTTCACCCCCGATATCAGGATCTGATTGCCGCGTAATCCTTTGTGATGGCATGTGAGGGGTAGTGTACTGGACGATCGTGTTAGGCTGGGAGGCCTTTGCACCTCGATCCTTGCGGGCCGCCATAGTGATTGGCGCAAATCTGAGTGGTCCCGGGCTCGCACCTCAAGCTCCGCCAGTCAAGGGGGCCCCCCACGAACTAGTCCCGGCCCGGAACAATAGGCGCAGTGTGGTCACACCTGGGCCAACATGTGCTGCAGCGCTCAATGCAGTCCGACCACTGTGGCCAGAGTGGCAACGCAGGAGGAGTACGCAGCTGTCTCCCTTCAGTGGGGGGCCAGGATACAGGACCTCCCCCCCCCCCCCCCCCCGAGACGATAAGGGTCCGCACAGGCGGGACCACGGGCACCACCCCCTCCTCACCTCTCAGCGTCCACTTCCTCAGTCTATCAGCAGAACAGCCCCTGGCAGCAAGGAACACCGGCGTGCCCCTCTACAAGCGGTCAATGTCTCTCCGGATGATCGCCCGGCACAGCACACAAAATGGCGGATGAGTGGGGGAGGGGCGCAGCCCAGCCACGGCACCAGCGGCACGGCCCCTCGGCTCCCCTCGATGCAGCAGGGCGGTGAAGGGCAAAATCAAGGCACAGTGCGCGATCTGGAGGGAAGCAAGCACCAAGCCTCCGCAGGAGACAGCGACGGGGCCAAGCCAGATGAGGGACACAGCAACGTGGGACTACTGCGCCCACCACACGCTTCAAGCAGGAGCCAGGGCAGCGGCACTCACGCCTCCCTCCGCCAGGCGTAGACACTCCGAAGGGCAGGTATGTAGGCTCCGGTGGTGGCAGCAGGGGGACAGAGCCCCGCCGCAGGGCCTCCCCGCAAGATGGACGGCGCCTCCGTTCCGTCCCCCTCCTCACCTCTCAGCAGAAGGGTCACTGAGCCGCCGCTCTCCGCTCCTCCACCCGTACACCGGGAGTAACGGCAAATCGCCGGCGCTCACCAGGGGGTTCGCTTCAGATCGGCAGACCTGGGCAGTTCGCAGGCCCGGTCCGCAGTGCAGGCCCAGACCGCGGCGTCGCGTGAGACAGCGCGCCGTCGCTACCTCCAGGAGCACCAATGCCGCCGCTCACGGAGGGAATCAGAGCCTCTCTCTCGGTCAGGGGTTTCGGTGGAATCAAGGCACCTTTCCGACACGCCGGACAGCTGTCGAGAGAGCCCGGGCAGGATGAAATCCAGGATTTAGATGGTCCTCGGGACGGAGCTGGTGGAGCTCACGTCCTGTCGGCCATGCTGCTTGGCCACGCCCCCTCTTTTGCACCATTTTTAAAACTTTTGCTGCTCGCTCGACAGGCTTGATTTTACTAAGTGTGTTGTGTGACCATTTTTTAAATAATACCTTGCTGCTCGCTCGACAGGCTTGATTTTACTAAGTGTGTTGTGTGATGTGTATTCGACAAACTTGATTTTAAAAAAGGGTGTCGACTTCCCAGCGCTCCTTGGCGCATTGTACTCATTCTCCCCCTCCCTTGTGCCTTACTCCAGCTCTCGGCTGAGTGTTGACGCCGAGGGCTGTGTCCTTCGTTTTTTGGCCGCCATATTGGGTGTGGGTCGGGCTGGTGACGCGCTCTAGCAGCGCTTTATAAACGGATAGGGATGTCTCCGCGCAGCGGACGCGTACCGCGGACGCGCCGGAGTCGCGCCAGAGTCCCGCCCGTCTGCGCTCGTCCGCGTCTCGGATGCGGACGGTGCGGCGGGGGACGCTGGCTCAAGGCTCAGATATACCACAGCGGATTTATTATCCATGAATACCAATACTGTCTCCTGTCGGCATGTTTTTCCGGGCCGCTACAAAGGTAAATGTCGCTGTCCGGGTTGTGGGTGGACCCCTAATATATACCGGGAGTTCGAAGGGCCCCGAATACTCCCCACTTCCAATTTCAAGTGTCTACTACTCAGTACTCGCTCATTGCACAGGCACGCCTTAGACATCTTTGAGCTGCTGACATCTGAAAAACCACTATGTGTTATGCTCACGGAAACCTGGCTCAATGAGTCTTCAAACCCTGATATCTCGACAGCCATTCCCTCCGACTATATACTTCATAGACAGGATAGGTCACAGGGTAGGGGCGGCAGAGTTGCTCTTGCAGTTCTAAGAACGGCCGCTTGTGTAGTTCTACCATCCCTGCCTATCTCGGGCTGCGAATCCCTCGCCTTTTCCATTTCTCTGTCCCCTCACCAATCGTTCTCTGGGCTCCTGATCTACAGACCCCCTGGTGTGCGGGGTGCATTCTTTGATGAACTTCATTCAGTGGTTATCACCCTCTGCTTGAAGGTGGACCATTGTATTGTTTTAGGGGATTTTAACATTCATATGGATGTCGAGTCAGATAGTGATGCTATTAAGATCAATGACATTACCACCCCTCTAGGTCTATTTCCCTACATCTTGAGTTCGACTCACGACAAGGGTCACACTTTGGATCAAGTGTTTTCCACCATTCCCCTCATCAAGACCTGCTCCATCCCGGTTCTCTGGTCCGATCACTCTTTGATCAGTTTTTTGATCCAGGGCAGAAGTAAATAATCCTGTGCAAACTCTAACCATCTTAGGCACCCCAGGAGGCCTTATCACAAAATCACCCCTGAGAGCCTTGCTCAAGCACTTCAGGAATATCCCTGCATTTTATCGGGGCATTTAGAGAGGGACCTTGATGTATTTCAGGAATGGCTGACTGAGAGGCTGGACGATCTTGCTCCTCTCTCTACCCCTCGGCTAGCTACCAAGCGTAGCTCGGCGCCTTGGTTCTCAGAGTCTCTCGCTCTGACTCGGCGTAGTTGTAAGTTAGCCGAAAGACTCTGGCGGAAACAATATGATGTGGACGCCAAGCTCGCCTATAAATCATCGATCAAATCCTATCACGCTGATATTCTTGAGGCCTAAAAAAACTATTTTGCCAACAGAATTGAGTCAGCATCAAACGCCTGTAAAGAAATCTTCTCTATTGTTAAGGAGTTTGTCTCTCCCAAGTCCATTGCTGTTCAACATAAGTTCTCTGAACCTTGGATAAATGAGCTGGCACTCTTTTTCATGGACAAAATAAAATTGATTCAAAAATCTTTTCCGTCCTCTGCTCCCAGCTCATCTCCTGCTGATTACATTCCACCGCCCTCTCCACTCATTCCCAGCCCCGTTTTATCGGAGTTCCCGGTCCTATCAGAGGCTATTTCTCTGGATCTCCTATCTAGAATAAAATCAGGCTCTCCACTGGACCCCTGTCCGGCGACCTTTTTAGCTAGCAACGCCAAGATCCTGAATACGGTGATAAACCCTGTCCTTAATCTCTCATTGACAAGTGGTGCTGTTCCGCCGGCTTGGAAGAAGGCAATGGTTGTTCCACTCCTGAAAAAACCCGGCCTTGACCCAGAAAAACATGCAAATTACAGACCTATATCCCTCCTGCCCAGCCTGGCTAAGATCGTCGAGAAGCACGTCCACTCTGTGCTCTCCTCTTTCTTGGAAGATCATGTCTTACTCCACCCCACCCAGTCTGGCTTCCGCTCCAATTTGAGCACTGAGACCGCTCTATTGGAAGTCAATGAAATCATCAAGGAAGCCCTTGACTCGGGTGGAAGGGCCATGCTGGTGATGTTGGATTTGTCGGCGGCCTTCGACACCGTTCCTCATGAGGCCCTCTTGGGGAGGCTTTACGAGATCGGTCTCAGAGGAACGGTGCTGAGCTGGCTGAGATCTTACCTAGCGGGTCGTCGACAAGTGGTCTGGGCCCCCCCGTACTCTGCCGAGATGCCGCCGATGGATGTCGGAGTTCCGCAGGGGTCGGTGCTTAGCCCGACCCTTTTTAACATCTTTATGACTCCATTGGCGGTACTGGCGGAGTCTATGGGTGCCCAGATCATATCATACGCTGACGACACCCAGCTTCTCTTCACCTGTAAAAAGGGTGCGGAGTTCGACGGGGAGAGCATCCGCGGTTGCCTTGGGGCTGTCTTCGACTGGTTTCAGCGAAGCAGCCTCAAGTGCAACCCGGACAAGTCAGAGGTGCTCTTCTTTGGCTGTCAGGTTGACCCACCTTGGCAGGAATGGTGGCCTGTGAGTATGTCACCTCCCTCTTCCTCCTCCATGGTGGCGAAAAACCTTGGGATTAAAATCGACAACACCCTTTCACTTAAATCCCAAATCACAGGTCTCACCGGTACTTGCTATGGTCTATTAAAAATGTTGCGCAAATTCCTCCCTCTGCTTCCTTTGGTCCACAGGAAGTTGACGGTACAGGCCTTAATCTGCTCCAGGCTCGACTACGCCAATGTCCTCTACCTTGGTCTGCCTGATTTCCTGTTGCACAAACTCCAGGTAGTCCAGAACTCTGCAGCCAGGGCCATTTTTGGCCTACCCCGCCACACTAGGGCATCTGAGTTGCTTCATTCCCTCCACTGGCTTCCTGTCAGGAAGCGGATTACATTCAAGGCCCTTACATTGGCCCATAAGGCGCTCCACTTGGTAGGTGCCCACTACATTCAGCAGCGGCTTCTCTTCTACAAGCCTGCTAGATCTCTTAGATCGGAATCTCTTGGCCTAGCATCTGTTCCACCCGTCTGTAAAGCCAGGATTGGTGGCCGCTCCTTTAAACATCTTGCCCCTAAATTGTGGAACTCACTCCCCGTCGATCTGCGCCGCCTCTCAAATCTGCTGGCCTTTAGAAAAGCCCTGAAAACCTGGCTCTATAATCAGTAATTTGTACTTCCCTTGTCCCCTTGCTCCCCTTCCTTTTCTCTTCCTTTTCAGCTATGGGTCAGAAAGCGCCGGGACACTCCTCGGAGTAGCCGTGCGCTATATAAGACACCCATTAACATAACATAACATAACCTAGAGGTCCCGGAACCCAAGAAGCGAGTATCCTGAGACAACACTCCCCTTGAGAGTGTCAGAGAATGAACCCATTGCAGAAGTGTGGAAAATACCTGCGCGGCAACAGCAGGGAATGAGGGAAAAACTACTTTCAGGAAAGAGAAGAGCAGCAATTATAGACCAGAGGATCACAGCAATGCTGAAAAAACATAAGGACCTCTTCAAGGCAGGCGAGGGAAAGGGCGCATGGCAAGAAACCCATGCCTAGGCCTAGAATCACTACAGACAAATGGAGCCAATTGCAACCGAAGTGCAAGAGAGGAGTACTAACGGCAAAAAAAGAGAACAGCATGACCCGTAGAAGGATATCCGTAAGGAAGATTCCATAGGAGCGTACCAAGGCTAAAGCAGTAACCCAATACCCCGCAAATAACCAACATAGGGTCTTAACCCCTGCGAGCGGAGTCCTCTTGGGCAAAGCACACATTCAGAGGACTGAAAAGAAAGACAGAACCAGCCGACTGGCTGTCTTGAACGAATACTGAGATGGCGGAACAACCGCATTCACTATCCGGGTGCTACACAAATACTTGTTTGAAAATCAAACCAACAAGGCAACATCGCCCACGCAGATTATAAGAATACTCGTAAGGCATAAAGACGGGCTGTAAGAGTTACGGTAGCCCAGAAATGAGACGGGAGACCGCTGAATCTGCATGGCTGTCAAAAAGGTCCACGCCATTGAAAGGCAGATCTCTAAGAGCAGCCCGAACATTGTCCGGAAAACAACTGTCGTGCAGCCATGCATGGCGGCGCAAAGCCACAGACCGAGCAAGAGCTCGTCCCACCGAGTCAAGGGAAAATTGTGCCATTCCCCTGCCATCATGCAGAAGACGGATCAATTCTACCCGCAGGCCTTCTGGAATTAAAGGAAGAAGGTTCTTGACCAAGTCCCAAAGGGTAGAGGATGCGTGTGCGAACACGCAAGCCGTATTTAATGCACGGATGCCAGCAGTGGCAGAGGCGAAAAGCTGGCGACCACATGCGTCCAACCACCAAGACTCCTTGGTGGGAATTAACAGTGGCAAGGCGGAGGAAGACTAAGTCAAAGGCCACCTGAACAACTAGGCCCTGAGCCCTAGAGTGAAGGGACAGACAGAGCGGATCATTTGGGGCAGGACTGTGTCGAGGAGCTAAGGTGGATCCACCGAGTCACCCGAGGAAGGCCTCGCCCATGTGCCCAGCATGATGTCAAACAAAGATGCCCCAAGGGGCAGCAAAGGCTCCACTTCAACCGGCTCCATATGTAGAAGATCCAACAAGGGATCAGAAGGCAGAGAAACCACAGGGGGCTGAAATCGAAGAATAGCTGTCGCCCTGTGAATAGCCCGTGCGTAGGCAGCACTAGCCTCAGTCGCCATCCTGGGAGGCGACAATAAACCATCAGTAGGAGATGGCTGAAGACTAACTCATCGACTAGACAGCAAAAGTGGAGGAGCCAGAGGCTGATCCAGAGTCCACGCCACACAAGGTATCTGCACCATGGGCCGAAACGGCCTCAGATCAGGTCAGTCCAGAGGAGCATCAACCTGTGGCATAAGAGGTGGCATAGGCGCCGGCGTCGACCGACCCGGCGTGGGAGTCGCATCGACGTCCGAGGAGTCGTGGGATATCAACCTCCTGAAATAGAGGAGACGTGGATGTCGGCACTGGCGTCGACTGACGACGAGCCGGAGTCGTGTGGACGTCGATGACCTCCAAAGGAGACTTCGGCTGGGCGCCGTCCGACGTCGACCTCACTGCAACATGTTGGGAACAGGGCGAGGATCCCGGAACCGCCTCCAACGTCAGTGCAGGAAGCCGCTCAGGGCTACGCGGAGACTGATGAGGTGGGCTAGACGGGTGACTGGGAGGACCCACTGGACCATGTCCCATCTGCATCGTATCAGCCCCCCGTTTCATCCGCTGACAATTGTCGCACTCTTTGGAGTTGTGGTGCAATCTGAGGCACAACATACATATGGCGTGCGGGTCCGTTACCAACATCGGACCTGCACAAGTCTCACACGACGTAAAGCCCGAAGGCATTGCACACTGTTCCGGGACACCGAAGGCGTCGAGAAGACCCGAAAAACAGGGTCAAGGAACCACTGGTTTTCCACGATCCGCGTTGGGACACAGAAAAGGAGAAAACTGACGTCAGCGCGCCGGAAGGGGCATATATGGCTCCGCTGACATCGCGTCCGGGGACGATGTCAGGGCGTGGCCGTGCGACGTCAGGGCGGAGCCGTGCGTCACCGTCACCGGCGTGCAGAGGTGCTGCTGCAGAAAGTTTTCCTGATCCAGTCTGACGCCTGGGGGTATCCTAAGTTAAGGAATCTGCGGTTAGATGTCTATTGGATACATGTGCTCCTGTGTTGTGAACCCATGCTGCAGTGCTTTGCGCACCCTTGCTGCATGAACTCGAACAATGGTTATTGTCCTTTCGGCCAATCTAGCTATATACTGCGTGCAGCCCGTATTACCATCTGCTTTTGATAGTGCCCTGGACATATGCCTTGGAATGCAACAGGTTCAACATTTGGACACTGCTGCTGGCCCCTTTAAATGGCTCATCTGTATTGGTGTGCTTTGCTCTTGCCGTTGCTTCAGATGCATTTTAGGAGCTTTTCTGGGATGCCTCAGCTCCTGGTGAAATCTATCTTGGCTCTGCTTCTGCAGATTCTGTGATGGTGGTTTTTTCTTTGGCGGCTGCTGAGGAGGATGGACTGAACACTTTTGCTCTATGGATCTGATCCGATGGGTGCTTCTGGGAACATCGTCTGCAGTTGCTGGGAACCGCAATGTTTAGTCTACCTCTCGCAACACAAACAATATGACAGTTTCGGGTTGTGGGAACTTTTAATTAGGCTAGGTTTTTAACATCCTACATTTTTTCAAATACACCGCCTTTTGAATTAGCTTTTTAATACAGATGTTTATCTTCAGCTTTCTGAATGCTTTTTGTTTCAAACTAGCACAATGCATTTTTATATTTTAAGGTTTTAATACATATATTAGTCGGCAGCTCTTAGTCGATTCAGGTCCAAGAAGTGGGTGTAACATGGTCAGGCCTGGGTAGATATACCACCATTCTACATGTTCACATTACTAAAGTTGCTTTCTTTCTTAAATTGTGACATTTAACATACATTTGCTAGCGTGTCTGTGCAGGATAATATTCTCTGAAACTGCACTGGTATAATGTTCATTGTGCAAATGATGCTGCTTGTTGTCCGGTAGGTGACAAACCTATCACAAGAGGATAAACAATAGCAGCCTGAACAGCGTTTTGGCATGGCAGCATGGGTGCTGTTGATTTTATAAACAGCCTGGATTCCTTGTTTAAATTAAAGGAGCATGTCGCTGACACTGCGAAGTCGGTCCATGCCAGAATTCCAGGTCAGCTGACTCCTGTTACCTCATGTGAGGGATGCTGTCCAACTCTACACCAAGACTGGCAGCACGCTGACATTTACCCACAGGTAATGGGGAGTTAGATCGTCCGACAGGGATTTGGCAGATCACCCACCCATGGAAAACTAGGTTAGGAAGCGCTAGATAGGAGTACACTATATCACAGTACTTATATGCACTGTTGTAGCACCATGGTGGAATTTCTATCTTTTTCGCTATTATCATAATGTTAATTACACTATTCTGCTTCCTTCTATTGATCACAGCGCAAGTATTTTATACAAGTATCACAATGCTTCAATAAACATTGAAACGCCTTGCTGGGTATTTCTTTGGGTATGCATAAGTAACCAAATGAAAGAGTTCTACGTCTGTTACCACGATTTGGTTGAGCAGTCAGGATTTTCATGTTCTGAGGTTGCATATTCTATCTATTACATCATTATGTTTGGGGTGCAGATGGTGCACTGTGAGGTAGCAGGGATATAGGCAAACATACTCAGTGGGTGGGGTGTGCGCAAGATCAGTCTGGCACTATCCCGACATGTATGTTGTCAAACAAACGCACAGTTTTACCAGGAAGGTATAAGCCATAGAACACTTTGGCTGGATAGAGCAGTAGGTAGATGGGTCAAGAAGATGCTCAGTTGATTTGGGTCAGCTGTGAGCTTCTTAAGTAGGGCATTGATTTCAGCAAAGTTTTAACCCCCCAGGAAAGTGGGGGTTGGGATGGCTGTGTTGATGTTGTGGGCTAGGGTGGTGCTGATTGGTGGTGTCCCCAGGTTGTAGATGTGGTGAGGGCAAGGGTCTGTTGAGGCCCCTGAGTGGATGGTTAGCATGATTGCTGCAGTGTTGTTTCGAGTGAGGGTTGTCCATCTTGGTTGGTGGGGTGTTCTCCGGAGTTGTGTTGGTGTGCAAATTTGCAGTAGATGTTTGTGATATTACTGTGGAAGAAGTTGGAAAGGGTATTGCAGAGCTGCTGGGAGGTAGTGATGCGGTCAACAGCAGATGAGGGCGAGGTGCAGTCCTTGACGAGTGAGAACTTTATTTGATGCGGTCCACAAGTGTTTTTACTCCTGGGGTGTCTAATTTGCTGTTGATAGGCTCTTAGTCCGGCTGGAACAAGATCTTTCGTTCAAAACCCATGCTAAAAAAAACAGCTGGCATTTGTTTCGGCTTACTCCGCTCAGCTTGGAGAGTCCTCCCTCTTCTTCCCCCTCTCTCACGGAAGCTGCTATCAAGGTCTGATCCTTTCTAGATTAGATTATAGTAACGCCCTGTTTTTAGGCGCCCCGGAAGGAACAATCACTAAATTGCAGCAGATTCAGAACTCCCCAGCCAGGCTGCTCACAGGCACTCCTGTGAGGGCCTCAGCGAAACCAGCCCTCAGACAACTTCACTGGCTGCCTATTCGTGAGAGAATAACGTTCAAATCTTTGTGTATCGCTCACAAATCTCTGAAAGGCAAGGGACCTCTGATCTTGAAGAGACTAGTCGCGCCCTATAAAGCTAACAGATCTCTCCGCTCTGACCACGAATATCTGGCTATAATTCCCAGAGTTAAGAGGGCGCGCACCGGAGGCCGTCGATTTTCTGTGAACGCTGCGCTTCTGTGGAACTCCCTCTCGCTGAAGCTGCGAGCGGAACCATGCCACCTGCGGTTCCGGAAACTCCTTAAAACTTTCCGTTTCCCTCAGGGCCCCTGAGCTTTACTCCCCGCAGGACTTTTGACTCTCTCTTAGCGCTGGCACGCTTACGAGTAACCATGCGCTTTATAAATCCAGTTACATTACATTACCTTAGTGCAGCCTTGAATGTGGCTCTGTCGGTGGGGTTGTGGCTCCATGGTGGTTTGCAGTGTCATTTGGTGTCTCGGAGGTCTTCAGTGCACCAGCTGGCCTGCTTGTTTGATCGGCTTTGCTTATTGGGTTTGATGGGTGGAAGGGAGTCCACGCAGTCTTGATCCAGTTAATGACGTAGTCTGTGAGCCTGGGCTGATACATGCTGAGGGAGCTGAGCCAGTCCATTTCTTTGATTTTGCCCCAGCTGCAGTTTGACATTTTGATATTGGTTGTGATGTTGCCTTGGAAGTGGATGATGGATTGGTCGGTCCATGTAAGCAGTGTGGAGGAGTTTGGAAACATCAATCAATCAGGGGTTTTATGGCGCACTACTCACCCGTGAGGGTCTCAAGGCGTGGGGGGGAGCTCCGGATCAGTCGAAGAGCCAGGTCTTGAGGTCCTTCCTGAATGTGTGCAGGATTGGGGAGCGTCTGATGTTCACAGGGGGCTTGGCTGCGATGTGGGAGAAAGCTCTCCCGCCTGTTTTGTTCCTGCGGATCCGGGGAGCCTCTGCCAGGGCGAGGTCAGCAGAGCAGAGGTTTCTCTTGGGTACGTGGAAGGATAGTCTCTCTTTGAGGTCTTTGGGTCCGATGTTGAGGGATTTGTGGGTGAGGAGTTGAAGGTGACCCTCTTCTCGACAGGGAGCCAGTGGAGGTCTTGTAGGTGTTGGGTTATGTGTTCGTAGCGTGGAGTCCTGAGGACGAGTCTGGCGGCGGCATTCTGGATGGTCTGGAGTCTGTGTAGGAGAGATATGTTGATTCCAGCGTATAGGGCATTGCCGTAGTCCAGTCTTCTGGTTATGAGCACGTGGGTGACTGTCTTTCTGCAATCAAGGGATCCATTTGAAGGTCTTGCGGAGAATGCGCAGACAGTTGAAGCTAGTGGAAGCAAGGGCGTTGACCTCGCGTTTCATGGACAGGGAACAGTCGAGGTTGATGCTGAGGTTGCGTGCGTGGTCTGTAGGAGTGGGTGGGTTGCGGAGGGCCACCAGGAGTTATCCCAGGCGGAGTTGCAGAGTCCGAGGACGAGGACAGTCTTTCATCCAGGTTGCCATGTTCTTCACTCCCTCCTGGAAGCAGAGTCTGGTGTCTTCGGAATTCTTCTTTAGTGAGAGGATGAGCTGGGTGTCGTCTACGTAGGATACGATGCTGAGCTCATGCTGTCGGACGATGGCAGCAAGGGGGGCCATGTAGATGTTGAAGAGCATGGGGCTGAGTAAGGAGCCTTGGGGCACTCCGCAGTTGATGTCGGTGGGTTCGGAGAAAGGAGAGAGTCTGATCCTCTGGGTTCTGCCGGAGAGAAAGGATCGGATCCAGTCAAGTGTGGCTCCTTGTATCCCAGCGTCGTAATGCTCGACTGCAAGGGTGCGGTGAGAGACGGTGTCGAAGGCTGAGAAGAGGTCTAGAAGGATGAGGGCTGCAGTGTGCCACTGGTCGAGTAGCAAGAAACCAAAAAGAGCACCAATATTGCCAACCTAATCGCTATTTCGGTCTATATTGACCACTAACCTACTGAGTTCAAACAGTAAGTCTTGGTACAAATTTTTAGTCCTGAATGAATCAAATTTTAATCACATATTTTTTAACACAACATATTTAGAAAAATTTCACATAATTAGAAACATTGCTTAAATTCACTCCACAATTAATCACAAAGATCATTCCTACATTCAAACCAATCAATCATCCATGCACACTACACAACACTACATAGAAATTTACATAAGCTATAAGAATACACTTATTTACAACCAAAGATTTTTTTCAACACAGCATTGGAGGTATATTCAATTTTTCAGCAGTTTTTGTTAAAGACACCACTCCTAATGCTGTAAAAACGGTCTACGCGTTTTGAATCCCCTTTACTCAAGGGAATTCTCTTCAGGACCACGTAGCTGTAAATGAGAAGAACAGGCATCAGTCAGTCTAAATAGAAGACCAGCCATGTCACCCTACATGATGTAAACAGGGAACCTAATCCTACCTCAAGGTGCTCGATCTCTTTTTTCATGGGGGCTCTGTAACAGACAGAAAAAACAAGCACAAACCGACTTAATGTCATGATTTCACTAAAGAAAAACTCCATTCACAAACAGCTTCTATAAAAGTCAAAACCAGAACAGAACCAGAACAGAACAGAAACTGGTCGAGTAGCAGGCAGATGTCTGTTGCGGCAAGGAGAGTGGTCTCGGTGCTGTGGTTACTGCGGAATCTGTACTGGGAGGTGTCTAGGATGGAGTTCTCTTCGATTAAGGTGATCAGCTGAGCGTTCACAAGTCTTTCGGTGACTTTGGCTGCAAAAGGGAGGAGAGAGAGAGATGGGTCGGTAGTTTTCAGGTCCGTTGGGTCGGCTGTGGGCTTGACGAGGGGTTTAACCTCCGCCCGCTTCCAGCTGTCTGGGAACATGCCGGACGTGAAGGAGGAGTTGATGATCCGTCCAAGTTCGGGTGCAATGGCGGCGGAGGCCCTGTGGAATATGTACGGTGGGCAGGGGGCTCCTGAGTAGGTTTTATGCATGGTTGCAGTTATGTGTTAGACGGTAACGTGCTTCCAGGTCGAGATTGTTGGCTGATCAGCCGGGGTGGTGGGGTGATGTCCCGCGTGAGTTCACTGAAATTGTCGCAGAGATGCTTGATCTTGCGGTGGAAGTATGTGCTGAGCTTGTCTCAGAGTTGTAGGGAAGGTGTGACATCTGGGGCTTCGCTGGGTGGCTTTGTGAGATGCTGTATGACACTGAACAGTTCCTTGGCGTTGGTCTGGAATTTGTCCTTCATGTAGGTCCGTTTGGTGTCCCTTATGCACTGGTGAATTCCTTCAGGGCGCTACTGTAGTTGTTCCATGCTTTTCTGGTTTCGGCAGATTTTCTCTAGGCATCTGCACGAGCTTCTGGATTCCTGTAGTTCAGTGGTGACCCAGGCGGCCTTCAGCGGGGGTTGCCTGTCGCCTGTCGGGGTGGTCCATCCAAGGCGGCTGTGTGGTGTGGCTGAATCGGATGTTTATTCCTCCCACGAAGATAGGGTCCAGAGTGTATCCAGCTCTGTTCATGGGTGTGTTGACCAGCTGCTTCAGTCCGAGGGTGGTGAGGCTGACGAGGAGAGTGATGGAGTGGGGTCATTGCAGTTGTCGAGGTGGAAATTCAGGTCCCAGAGGAGGATGTAGTCCGTGGAGGTGATTGTGTGGGGTGCGGTGAGCTCGGCGCTGGTGGTTGCGGACTGGGTGAGAGGGCCCGTTGATCTGCAGATGAGGGTGCCACGTAGCGTAGCCCTGGGGTTGGTCTGGAAGTGGAGGTGTTCTGTGTTGGAGTGGGGGTCACTCGTGCTGGATGTGGAGAGTCGGAGAGGGGTCTTGTGTGCGATGGTAAGTCCTCCTCCTGGGCAGTGGGGGCAGTCTTTTCTCTGGACCTTCTAGCAGTAAGGGATGGCAGTGGCGATGTCGGGCCGGAGTTGACGTTGGTTCAGGTTTCCGTGAAGAAGGCGAGTTCGGGGAGAGGGTGTCGATCAGGTCCCAGATCTCTAAGGTGTGTTTGTGGACGGAGCGCGCTTTTGAGGAGGACGCTGGTCAGGTTGTTGGTGGTGCGTGCGTCGGGCGGGCCTTCGGTGGTGGTGGGGGCATTGTCGATGGTGAAGGATCTGTGGCAGGCTCTGCACGAGAACTCTCCCTGGGTGGTGTTCGGTGCAATTCTTACGCAGCCGGTGTCTCTTCCGGGGTCGAGTGCGTTGAGGGTGGTAGAATCGCAGCGGTGGGTCATGGGAGAGCCAGGGTTCCTGGCGCTGGTTGCGTCCGAGCGCAGACGGGCTTGCCTTTGGCACGCCCGCTCTGCGTGTCCGCTGCATGACCGCGCAGCGGTCTGCATTATGTAGGGGAGGGGAGGGACGCTCAGCTGGGAGGCGGGAACACTGGCACGGTGAGAGGGGAGGGGCCGGGTGACCAGTGGCGGGAAGCGTGGGATGGGGACGGCAAGAGGGGGCAAGAAGCAGGTGAATATTAACAACAGGGACCCAGGAATACAAAAACCAAAAGAACAGTACTTTGACAGCAGCAGACGTACGAGTTACTTACCTTCGGTAATGATGTATCTGGTAGAGATGAATCTAGCTGCAGATTTCTTAACGTAGAATTATCCCAAACGTGAGACTGGATCCGGAAAATGTTTGCCACAGCAACCCTGCACGCCATGGGGACGGCATCACGAGACTTCGCCCCGGTGTTGTCCGCGTACATGACATCAGCGAGGTCACATAAGTCCTACCCCGGCGCGTCTACGTCAGTTAACTTCCGGTAACTTTTCCGCGCCACAACGCAGAGCCATCAGACAAAACTGTGGTAGTATGGGAATAGTGTGCAAAAGAGCAGAAAAATTGGAAAAAAGGATCGTGAGGAACAACACCATAAGGAGCAGTGCCAAACACTGCAGTACCCAAAGGCAGGGAAAAGAATAAAGAACAAAGCATAGCCCTGAGCAGCAACCCTGCCAGTATGGAGATAGCCCCCCCTGGAGACAAGGAACACATGTAAAAATGTCATGATAACATGTAGCAGGACTACAACACCAACCAACAATGAAGGGGAAACAGTCCAAGACAAACAGGGAACGACAAACCTTCAAGACAGCCCCATCACAGAGTGTGACAAACCCCATAAGGAACAAAGGGCAGAGGCACAGCCAAAATAACCTAGAGAATAGCAGAGGGGCTAGAACCCTTAGCAAGAAAGGGAGGGGAGGGGCGAGGTTGAAAGTAGGTCCCAACCTGGAGCAACCAGAGCAGAAGGGCACAGAAGCACCTACAACCCCATCCTCCAATGTGCCAAAAGAGGAGGAAGGAACAAAGAAACAGGATGAATCATCCTGTCAAAAAGAGCGAAAGAATGCACTCACATAACCACCCACCGAGAGGCGAGTGCAGAAGACCAAGCCAACAGTCATCACAGAACGGGGAGGAAGGGCGGGCAGTGAAGGAATCTGCGTCTAGAATTGTCTCTACCAGATACATCGTTACCGAAGGTAAGTAACTCATACATCTGATAGAGGCTACTAGCCGCAGATTCCTTAACGTGGAATAGATACCCTCCATCCACGGGGATGGAGGGTCTGCTAGAGGACCCCACCAGCCTGGACATAAGTGGAGAAGTGTGGCTCACTGGTTAGAGGCGGCAGACCCGTAAGCAGAGAACGGCCCGGGACCAGGGTTCGATTTCCGACGCGGCAGGGTCAGCGGACTCGATAATTCTCGCCTCGGTGCCTACTCTAGTCAGAAACCACACTCGGCAACTCTGGGCATCAGCTTGCCTCATCTTCACAACGGCCCCCCCAGACCGCCGGGGATGCTTGGTCGCACCTTAGAGATACCCATCAGGGACCATCTCTCAGGGTGAGCCAGGACGGGTTCCCCAGCGGTCGAAGCGTGGAGATACTCCTCCGGGAGTCGATTCCTAGCGCTATATAAACCCACAATTAAATTAAATTAAATTAAATTATAACAGAGGGTCGCACAGGGGAAGAGGCCAACGGACAGGGCGAGGATCCCCATCCCCCAGGCAAGGGGAACCCCTACAATCGGAAGACCACCGACCCCAGGGGGATGCCGGGAGTATAAAAGAAGAGGTAGCCCGTTCACATTCTGCAGAGGAAACAAGGGCAAGGCAGGAGGAGGCCGAAGCACCCCACACCCATACAAGGCACCAGAACCCCTATCCAAGGCCAAGGCAAGGAAGAGGAGCACCTAGGAAGAAGATCAACCTAGAGACCCCAAGGAGAAAAGGTAGAACAAAGGCAAGCCCCCCCACCGGGAACACACCCAGTGAAGAGGGCAGCTGAGCCTATCACAGCCAGAAGTAAATAGACTAGACAGAACGGCGCCAACAGCAATAAAGCAGAAGCAGAAAGAGTAGCCCAGGAAGAACCGGGCAGGCTGCGCCCGAAAGAGGGAGGATCACAGCCCTCAGAGAGGAGAGGCAGAACTGAGTGCAAGGCCAATTGGAAGAAGTAGACAAGGCGAGAATGGCTGACCCACCAAAGTGCCAGGAAGGAACGATGGATCAGAAAAACAATATGCCAGCACCAGCAAGCACAGCCAGAGGCAGAGCACACCATGGGACAATGCACTCAGGACAAGCCAGACTCCAGCCGAAGACAGAGCGCAGGAAGGCTAAGAAGGGCCCAGACACGCCCCACGGAGGAGTCTGCACACCCGACTCAACAGAAGAAGCGGAACCAGAGCCATGACGTCAGGCCGCAGGCAGCGAGCCAGACCAGACGACCAGAGTAGCGACCCCGGAGAAGGACACCCTGGGGCACAACCAAGGCATTCCAAGCCAGAAATAAGAGGATTGCACCTGCAGCGTACATTAACTCCATGGAGACCAGAGGCCCGAAAGCGACCACAGCTCCCAAGCACAGAGCAAGCTATATAACAGCTACCACTACCCCACATAGGGTATGTCAAGTCCCAAGACATGGGAACCCTCTTAGGACGAATCTTCCGCACCAGAGGACAACAGAAAGATCCACGGCAAAAACCCAGCATAAGGCTTGTAAAGCAGCAAAGAGAAAAAAAAAACAGAAGGCCTAATCTCAGGGCCAACTTGGTGTAGAAAAACCAGAAGCAAAAAAAACACAGTCAAGAAGGGACCCAACAAGAGGACTCTAATGCATATGAAGCACATCGATCACACCACTGAGGCGACCCACCCCAACGGAAGAACATCTCCCAACCAGATCAACTTGCAGGTCACTGAGGGGGAGAAGAAGGAAGAGAAGGAGGCCGAAGCCCCGCCAAGAAGCTCTGGATAGCCGAGTCTGCAGGGGGTCGAACAAAAGAGCTCCATTGAAGGGAAGATCCACCAGCCGTTCCTAAACATTCTCTGGGAACACACTGCCCCAAAGCCAAGCATGGCGGCGAAGGGCAACCGAAGAAGCCATGGCACGACCAAGAACCTATGAGATGTCCAGAGCGGAGCGAAGAATAAACGCCGCCAGCTCCCGGCCATCTAACTCATGGTGCCACAAATCACACAAGCACCCTCCTGAGAAGCGGCAGACCCAAAGGACTCCGCCGAGTCCCACAAGCAAGAAGTGGCCCTAGCTAAAAGACACAGAGTGTTAAGGGCCCGCAGAGCCACACTGGTCGAAGCGAACATATTTGCGCCCCCAAGAGTCCAGCCAGCAGGACTCCCGTGACGGGGGGAGACAACAGTAGCAGCAGGGAGGGATAGGCAGTCTGCAAAAGGGGGCCCCTGGCAGAGTTGTGGAGGGAAAGAGACACTGGGTCACGCGGTGCAGAAGGTGTTGGGACACCGGGTCCAGCGTGGCGGGAAGCCCCAAAGTCCCCAACAGAGAAGAATGGAGCGAACCCCAGAAGGGAAGTAGCAGCTCCCTACCACCTGAGCCCTGGTAGAGAACTTCCAAAAGATGATCCGCTGGGAAATGGGCAGCTGGATCACTGATGTGCAAAATTCCCACAGCCGTGGAAACCGCACGAGCGAAGGCCACGCCCGCCTCCGCGGTGGGGAAAGCAGCTCCTCAGTAGGCGACGGCTGCAACCTAAGGCGGCTGTCCCCCAAGCCAACCGGAGTGGGGAATGGCCAGATCTGGAAAGGAGTTAGAGGGACCGAGGACTGGGGTACCTGCAGCTCTGGCGAAGACCGCGGCAACGGCGAGGAGCCGCCCTTAGACAACGTTGGGGATAAAGCAACGACGCGGCGGCCCGTCTCCAGAGAGGACGACACCAGCAAGCGCCTAACCTCGGGGGAAGAGGAGGCGACCGAAGACGAGTCGATGACTCGACGTCAGTCTGGCGCCGAAGAGTCCGCAATCTGAGGCAGGAGATCGTCATCCGGCGCCAGAGGAGACACCGGGCTGGCCTCCGCCACAGTGCATGGCGCAGGAGACCGGGGCTGGGCCGGAGCGGGGAAGGGACGGCGTCTACTCGACCTCCGACAAGGCAGCCTCCTGGGTGGAGGGACGAGAGGAGTCCGGGGACGAGGAGGACAACAGGGGCCCTTCGCCGACCCGTGGCGCCGCCAGGGCCAGCAGGCACCGGCGCCATAGCGGCTTCACCTCGGCCTCGGACAAGATCGCCGCCTGTCCAGAGGGCCAAGGGGGGCTCGGGGATGCGTCTCACGACACCACAGGGACTCCCGCAGTAGTTTGCGGCTAAGCAGAGGCGCCGTGCTCCGAAGGAGGGACCCCCGAAGGGCCGCATCCCAACGGCACCACATCCTCCGAACCTGGATCCGAACCAGTCGGTGCTGGAGCCGCTGGCGATGCCGCGGAGGGTCCCACACACTGCAAGGGATCCGCTGACGTCCCAGGAGGGGAAGGAGGAGGAGAAGACAGCAAGGCCTGCAAAGCCGCCGCATATGTCTCCATGTGGGCTCTAGTCACCCCCACACTGGGAAACGGAGGATGGGGGAACAACACGCGGGGCCGTGCCACCCGCGGAGAGCCCGCGCCCCCAACAGGCCGGGGACCAGCCCTCTGGGACACACTGCAACACTTACCGACAGGTGAACGACGCTCTTGCGGCCTAGGAGAGGGACGATGGCGATGACGGAGGCAACGACTTGGAAAACCCTTCGCAGGAGCCGGGAGAGGTGACTAAGCCGACCTGGACATACAAGCCGAGAGAAGTTTCATCCGGCGCTCCCGCCGGGACTTCGGCTTCATCTGCTGGCACGCCTCAGTCAGTGGAGTCATGGTGTTCCCCCAAGCACCACATGCAGATGAGGTGAGGGTCCGTCGGCCGACATCAGACGCCCACAAGTCGAGCACGTCTTAAAGCCCGAAGGCATCCGCAGACTGTTCCAACACACACGCAATAGGCGAAAGGGAAAGGCCTGAACAGGCCCGGAGCACGATCCGGATCAGCGTTGCATGCGGAAAAGGACAAAACTGACGTAGGCGCGCTGGGGTGGGACTTGTGTGACCTAGCTGAAGTCACATACGCAGACAACGCCAGGGCGGAGTCGCGTGATGCAGTCTCCATGGCAAAAAAAATTCTGATCCGGTCTCACGCCTTGTGATAATTCCACGTTAAGGAATCTGCGGCTAGTAGTCTCTATCAGATTCGAACACACAAGGCAGGGGCCCAGAGGCAGCAGCAGATCGCAGGAGCGGTCAGGGAGAGTGCAGGCCTTTGACAGAGGTCAAGGTACTACGAGCAATCCCCCGCAGCGGTCTGCATTATGTAGGGGAGGAACACTCAGCTGGGAGGCGGGAAATGGGTGCAAGGAGAGGGGAGGGGCCGGGTGAGCAGTGGCGGTAAGCGTGGGATGGGGACGGCAAGAGGGGGCAAGAAGCAGGTGAAGGCAGAAAAATAAAACTGATTCAATATTAAAAACAGTGACACAGGAATACAAGTGCAATTACAAAAAAACAAAAGAACAGTACTTTGACGGCAGGAGACTTGAACAAGGCAGGGGGCCCAGAGGCAGTAGTGAATCGCAGGAGCTGCCGGGGAGAGTGCAGGCCTGTGACAGAGGTCAAGGTCTTACCATCCATTACAACGCATGCTTTCACAACACATACCATTACAACGCATGGTTTTACCACGTTTAAGGTGTTTTGGTAAGAATTAGGTTTATAAATGTTAATTTTGTACTGTAAAACTTTTTGGGATGGTAGTATTATTTTATTTATTACAAATATTAAAAAAAAAAAAATGATTACATTTTTTATCCTGGCATGTGATGTTGGGGAAATAGGGGTTTTGAGTGGGGTAGTGTATTAATACTTGGGTATTTTTAATAATACCCAACTATTATTTTTTTAGACACCAAATAGATTTTATATACATTAACTAGTTAAAAAAATATATTTAATTTTACGATTTAAAACATTTTTATAAAGGGGTTTATTCTCTTTTTTCACTGGAACTTGACAGGGTAAAGGGTTTTAAAGTGGGATAACATTTTAATACTTGAGTATTTACTACATTAATAGAAACAAATGAACACTTTTTCGGGCACAGGATGTTAGGGAAATAGGGATTTTGGGTGGGGTAGTGTATGAATACTTGCATATTTTTTATAATAGTTAATATATTAAGAATGTTTTCATTTAATGATATAAAAAATAAAATAAAAGGGGTTTATTCATTTTTTCACTGGCACTTGATGCCAGGGTGAAAGGGGTTTAGGTTGGGGCATAGTGCTACTTTAGTAGAAAAAAAAATCAATCTGAAGTATTTTACACACTTTTTCTGGCATGAGATGTTAGGGGGAAAAAGAGGTTTTGCGTGAGGTAGTGTACTAATACTTGGTATTTTTTTTAATCATACTCCAGTATTAATGTGTGTGTATTAGTACCAGGGTATTAATTTTATTACCCTTGTATTAATTTGTATTTTTTTATTTACAACTAATGATACTAAAATACATTTTAAATAATTATTTTTGAAAGAGGTTTGTTTACATTTAATCTTCAATATTTAAGATTGTAAAATAATTTTTAAAATGTTAAGGATGAGGCATAGTTATTTTAAAATTATAATGAAAAGTAAATGCTCTCGAAGTCATAAAAATATTTTTAAAAACAAATACAGTTTATAAGTACATAGTAATTTTGTAAAAAATAAACAATTATATTATTTATAAGACAATATCTTCGATTTTTAATAGTAAACAAATAAATAGGACAAATAAAATAGTTTAAAATAATTATATTTTATTTAAAAAATATAAAGCAGCAACAGTTTTTTTTAATAACTGTGAGACACAGGTAAATGTATATATTAATTATCAGAAATATATCGTTTGACATTCATGTATATTAAAAAATAGTTTTTTTTTACATTTTCCCTTTTTCTGCCGGTGACGAACGCGTTGGGCGTTTCTTTCTGCAGTCGGTAGAGCGTCACAAGCAAGGTCGTTATGAAAGGAGCTGTGTTCAGGTAAGTCAAACTTTGTTGGTCTTATGGAGATCGTAGCTGGCCAAATTTATTGTAAGGAGAGCGGAGGGAGGTATTTAGATAGCCGTAAGTATTTAGGACTGTGTTTTAATGTTTTTAACAACAACTTTATTCCTATGCAGGTAGCAGTTGTACGACGTTGGGGTGATTGTTTATTTTTTACACAATTGGTTGAAAAAGAAAAAAGAAAAAAGAAAAAAAGAACTCTATGAAGAGAGGTAGTCTTATTTCTTTTAAACGAAAGTGTAAAAGAAACAATTAAAAAGAAAATGTTTTGGAATCCGTCGCGAACTTTGACTGTAAAAAGAAACGCTTTCATGGATCTTCAAGCATGTGCATTTTGGGACTAGACAGATGGCATGGTTAGCCAGAACGTACCTGTTGGATAATTCAAAGTACTTTTGTCAATGTTTTTATTAAGCTTCAGTATTGTTTTTGAGCATTTTTTTTAACACTGTAAAAGAAATTGAAGGAAAGAATTGCAACGTTGGGTTTGTTGCATCTTTTGCCAATTTCTCAAACTTTTTCGGGATTTATTTTGTTTCAAAATCTTTTTTTTTAATTTATACCAATACAGAGAAAAGTATTGTAGTTGCAACCAGTACAGTACACCTGTCAAGAGTTACAGATATCCCCCAGGTATACACAGATTGTTAACAAGGTCTCAGCCTGATAGATATCCGTACTAGTGTGTCCCAATCAACACCTCTAATATCTTGCATTGCACCATTTACCAAATTGCCCTGATGTGGGACCTTTGTTAATGTGCACTTGTGCAGCCTACCCCAACTTTGAGCCCTAAGAGAGCCAAGTAAAAAAAGAGAAAAACTAAAACCAAAAGTAAGAGTAAAAAAAGAAAAACGAAGTGTGAACCGAACTAGTGTATCATGGTGCTTATGTTCCGGGGTAGGCCGAGTGGTGGGGTGGTTCCGTAGGCGGGGCTAGGGTCAGTTCTCTCTCACCGTATGCTCACCTAAAGCGCGCCCCCTTCAGTTAAAGGTGAAGTGCTCGCAGTCTGGAGACACATGGGAATAAGGGCAGATCCTCTGACAGATATTCCACTAGCGGGGACCAGAAGTACTCAAACCCCTTTCTTGCTCCCTCTGCTATGTCTGTCGACCGCTCCAGTGCTAAAGCTCACCACAATCTAGCATGCCATTGCGTGATGGACTGGGCCGCTGCCTTTTTCCAAGGCTGCTGCAATAGCAATCTTAGCGGCACCCAGACACAACCACATGATGGAGAGATCTCCGTACGTTTGCCGTTTCAGAACATTCCGGGACGGGGTATCCTAGTTTCAGTTTGATCTGTGATAGTATCTCCTTCCAGAATGGCTGAATAGAGGGGCAGTCCCACCAGATGTGTTGGAAGTCTCTGAGGGACACCAGTAAATCCTCTCAAGTGAGAGCCATGTTGCCCCTAGGCTGTTCCTCTCCTTCCTTTGCTGCCCCTGCGCCAGGTGGGGCAAAGTAGTTGGAGACTTTATTATTGGGGGCCTTATTGGGTGGCATATTGGGGCAGGGCGTCCTGTCAGCTCGGGGCCACCCTCCCCACAGTCCGGAGTGTGCCCAATGAATAGACCACCCGAGAAAGGGGCCTGTAAAGGGCCAAATGTCTATTTATCCCAGTGCCTTTGCTTCTCTCTGGGGCGTCAATCAGGGCCCCAAAGGCCTCTCTAGGTCTTCAAAGCTCCGACCTCACTCTCCTTCTCGTAGGAGCTCCTCTATCAACTAGGTGAGAGCCAGCGCCTGCTGCTGCGAAAGTCTACTCTGTTTGAGGGCCTCTCCCCCTGCCCATCAGCATCCCCCTCGTCCTGCCGATTTCGCGCTTCTTTCTGCCGGCGCCACGTTAGGGTCAGGCAACATACATGGGAGGCCAGGCGCCCAGCCTTCTGTCCTCAATACACTCTTCATTTCATGGGGGCCGGAGGGTTGAGATGTCCCAGTCTCTAGTCCGCTGCCTGCGAAGGGGGGCCTCGTCCCGCGCCTTCTCCTTATTACTCGGGGTACCGGAGAGCTACACCCGCTCTCGCTGCCGCAGTCTGCTTGGGTCCACCATTTTAGGATGCCCAACGGCACTTTGTCATAATTGTTCGGCAGGTTTTGGTGCTTGTTTTTGTAACTGTCACTCCATCATCGGGGCCTGATACGGAGCCGTTCGGATTTACGTCCGAGCGGCCATGATGGTTAGCCACAACAGGATTTTTTTGGGGGATGCGTTTTTCTTTTAGGGAGCACAGATTTATTTGCAGTATTTTTATTGGAAATAAATATGGCTATGCCAATCTGTGATCTTTTTGATATTTATGCACAGGCTTTCAATTGGAATGTGGATTATGGAGATACAGTTTGGATATTTGGTGGAGCTGGTGACTCTTGCAGGACTTTGGATTTTTACAGAAGAACAAGAGTGAAGAAGTAAGACATCTGAAGGTAGGAACCGGCTTTTTCAATAAAAAAAAAAAGTTTTAATAAAAATTCCAAATTTAATTTAATTTATAGAAACACAAAACAGGCAAGTAAGAGTTAGTGAGGGTCAGAAGTATAGTTTGTGTGCAATATTGTCTAGGGAGTGTGCAGCCACCATCAACGAAAACTGTTGGATCTGGCCCAATAGTCTCTCAGACATTTCTTTTGTCCTACTAGAAATTTGTGGTTTCAGACTAACAGTCAATGATTGAGCTATTTTCATTTCTTGGAATCTTTTCTCCTTCAAAATTTCCAAGAAATGATAAAAGTCTGGGTGAGATTTTCCGATTGATTTGTTGAAGGAGTTGTGCCACCCCCTATGGCATTATTGGTCTTCGCTCCACCCTCCAAGCAGATCGTGTATCATTTCCACCATTTGACAGGAAACCTTGGATTGCTCCTGTGACCCAACCTGCTTAGATGGCCAATCCAATGTCTTCAAAGTCATTTAGTGGGGTGCCCAATGTTTCTTCATTTGCAGTATAATAGATTCTGTAATTAATATGTAGTATTCATCTACACAGTCAGGTGGAACAAAGCACAATGCAGTTACTTTGATTAAAATTCAAACTGTAGTTTACAGTCTGAAATGTAATCCTCAACCAAAAGAGGCGAAAAGAGCAGTAGTAAAATAAAGACCCAAAAGTCAATCAATTTTTTAAAAATATTTTTTTTCTAGAAAACATGTCAAATCACTAGTGAGGGTCCCGAGGCGCAGTGAAAGGTGTAAAAAAGAGGCTTGAGAAATGAGAACAGATACAAGATATGGAAGGACCAGACGAGAGAGAAGGGGGTTGAAGCTGGAGCCTCAAGCGGAAGACTGAGTCCGAAAGGGAGCAGTCTGGTCAGAGGAGCAGTCCCAGGTCACCGATAAGTTTGATGAAGGAGGGGCTGGGCCACGACACCTGTGCACTGAGCTGAATCCTTGTACCATGGGTCTGAGCCCCCAACTCCTGCACTTCTGGTGGAACTCACCAGAATTCATATCACATCAAACAGAGACCAGGGGTTGAAGTGCAATTACAACAAATCAACAAGGCCTGTAAAAACATCACAAACAACAAGTAGCAAAGTAAGACAACACACCCAAAAGTAGGGATCTATTTGCATGCATACACGTCTAAAGGAAGAAGCAATATCGCCAAATAGGTCACATATCCACAAACAGTAGAAACGTCCAACTACAAAAAAATTTCAACAGACGCCATGTGTAGACAAGATACTTGGGGAGACCTGGGCCAATAAGGACAGTGATGTACCACCATCTACACCAAGATATCAAATCTGAAGTAATCTACTTGCTCACAGTAATGCCCATCCACCCAAGCATAGGCAAATTCAGGCCCACTCTGAGTGAAGGGCAGTACACAAATGGACAAAGAAGGGGAACAACAGTGAGCCAGCCGCTATGGCCACTATCATGCATCAGCATCTGCCAAACTCATAATAATGGATCATACACTGAAATTCCCAAATTCTATAATTCTTCAAGGTGAAGTGCATGGTAAGCAGAGGAGATAATCCTTTTGACAGTACCTGTCCTCAAGTCAAAAGGCATCAAACAAGAACGATAGGAAACAGAAATAAACTAAAACAGTATCTGTGTCAACATCAGGTCCTACAACAGGCTCTAGTGGCCATCAACTGTCCATGCTCCCGGGAGGTGTGGCTTGCGCCCGACGAGGATGGCGGCGGATCTGTGACTCTCCGGGGATTGACGGGGTCGAGAACGGGTCAATGTAACGTTTTCCCTGCCCGTATCGCTTCCACATTGAAGGACATGAAGTGTGAACTTGCCGAGCCTCAGAGGAAGTTGTTTTCCATCCCCCGTCAGGTCTGCTGTTAATTATATTTATCGAAGTGGATTCACGGCGGCTGCGGCCGCCATTTTGAGATCATCGCTGACAGACCTGTGCCTCAAACGCTGCCCCTCTGCTTGATACAAATGCGGTGAGCACAGCAAGAACGAGGTGTGCACCTCGTCAATTTGTTCCAGCTCTCTTTCCTGAGCCTTTTTTTTGGGTTTCATATTTTGTCTTTGTCCCCCTTATGTGGTTTATAGAGAAGTGTGCCCGCCATTTCACATCTCCCGCTGACTGAGTTATTTCCTATGCAGTTTCTAGGAGGCTGAACCTAACGCCTGCCCACATGATGCAATTCTTGCCTTCAATGCTCTTTACCTTACAGTCTAACTTGCTCAGATGAGGATTCGCACCTTTGCGCCGAGTGCATTCTTTTTTTGTTGAGCTTTTGCCTGCTTTTGAGATTTTTCCCCTTCCATACCGCCGACGGAGCCTCTTTCCAATGCGGTACATTTACTCTCGCCTACATATTACTGATGAATGCTCACTCGTCTTCACAAATGCCTTTTATTAAGTTCTTGAACCATTGGATCCAACAACAATTTTAATGCTGTGCTGTATGCTAAAATACAGCCTTCATTGTGACGCCTTTCACGACTCTTGCCCCTTTCATGAATAATTTGTGTGCTCTCCAAGCCTAATAAGGAGGTTCATAACAGCATTTTCAAGGCCTGCAAGACTTTTTCCTTTCATAAACAGAACATACCAGAATTTTGCTGAGACTGTGCTCACCATTTTAGTTCTAAACTTCTTTTATTGTGGATGGAACCTTGTTTGCATCAGGACATTTTTATGCTTTCCTTACAACACTAAAGCATAATATTTAAACAACTTTTAACCAGTTGTATTGAGAATTGAGGCAACTGTCTTTTGAGGCACTCTGTGGTGTTTTCTACATGAATTTGATAGTTTGCGGGGGGTGTGGCTAGCAGCCGACGGAGATGGTCGCTGCCTAAAGCGGCTCCGGACCTCCGCCCGCTAAATCCTGCATAGTATCCATCTCACCACTGAGAATACCCCCCGAAATTCGGGGGGAGCTCCGACCGCAGATCCCGGTGCCTGCTTTGGCGCCGGCGGTGCCCAGGTGGCCGCTGAGGAACGGCTGACACTCAGCGACGAGGTGAGCGCCCGGAGGCGGGCAAGATGGCGACTGCATCGCTGTCCTGACGATGCGACCGACGGTGGCAGCAGCCTGAGAGTACAGTGGGGGTACTGTAGTGGAGCCTACCACCTGCCCGGCGAGGCTCGGCCTGGAGGGCGTACATCCCGACCCGGGAACCACGGGACCGGCTCCCTGCTCCGGGTGAGTCACCACACAGCCGCTCGCCAGAACGGACGCACCTACGGGACTCCCCGGCTTCTGGTCCCAGGCGGAACCAGGCTCCGAGGGGCGGCTGCCCCTCCGCACATCCGGCGGGTCCTTGGAGGGCCGCGCTTTATTGCGGAAGGAGCTCACCTATAGGCAACTTTGAAGAAGGGGCTGAGCGGTGACCGGCTGGCGGCCTGTCGCCGAGACACCGGTCTACGCGACTCCACGGCTTGGGGCCTACAGCGGACCCGGGCCCTGCCAACTAACGGAGATCCGACGGGCCCTGATATACACCCTGCTGTGACCGGAGGGTTGCCATCGGGGCCCCGACCTGTGCCCAGAGCCTACCCTTGCGTCCCGACTCTCCACTGGCCTAGACCATCGGTAGCAGTTGACGAGCCCAGAGGGTCCCCGAGACAGCGAACCTGCTTCCCTCCCACGCACTTAGGAGGACACCGGGAGCTGCAGTGCGGCGGCGACTTGGGGTGGACTTGGTGCCCGAAGGGGCTGCTGAACGCGGCGCAATACGCTCACCGCCAGGACACTTCTACCGGCTGCGCAGGGTGGGCCGGAACGGTTACGCGGACCCTCCGAACTGCACGACCCTCGGGCCCCCCCAGCGTTAGCGCTTGCTGTCCTCCTGTGGAACCGGGAGTGCGTCTAGACGGCGGTGGGTTCATAAGAGCGGTGATACCACTCGGTGTTCGGCGCGCCCCGCCACCGGCCTCGAACCCTGGGCGCCTGCCTGCACCGCGCCAGCACGTGGAAATAGAGCTGAGCCACTGGCGTGGAAGCGGGGAACGCCTGCGCGACTGTTGAGAGCCCGCGCTTAGTGCCGGCACCACGCCAGCCAGAGTGGGCCCTAAGGGTGCAGGAGAGTGACCCACGATAAGACTCGGACGGGAGCCTGCCTGACCGCTGCCCGCCTGACTGCCCACTGTGGGGAGCGCCTGAAGCCGCCGAGCCTCGCGGGGGCTCCGGCCCCACCGCCCCGGTACAAGATGGGGAAGCCTAGGGGTGCGAAGGGAGATGGAAGCCCTGCCGCGGAGACGCCCGAAGATGCTCTGCAGACACCAGCGGCTCTACAACAGATGCAAGACCGCATCCTGGAGGCTATCGCAGCCACGAAGGACGCTCTACACCAGGATATTGTGCAGGTGTCGACGGGGCTGGGGCTCCTGCGGCGCAGACCACGCGAAGCTGGCGGACTGGGTCAAAACTGCGGAAGCTACTTTGAAGGATATGGTGCCAGCACACAAGTCCATGGAGGGACGACTGACGGAGGCACTGGACCGCATACAAACCCTGGAGAGACGGGCGGAGGATGCCGAAAACCGCAGTCGGAGGAACAACGTGTGCCTTGTGGGCCTTCCAGAGAAAAAAAGAGGGCTCAGACATGGTGGGTTATCGGAGTGACTGGCTGAGGACTGTGGTGGCCCCGGAGGGCCTATCGCCCTTCTTCACACTGGAGAGGGCGCACCGAGTGCCGGCCAAACCCCCGAAACCAGGCCTGCCGCCTCGCCCTGTGGTCATCAAACTGCTACATTACAAGGACAGGGACTGGCTCCTGCAGAGAGCTAGGGAAGCGGGCCCCTTCCAAGTGGACAATAGTAAAGTCACGCTGTTCCCAGATTACACATTTGAGACTCAAAAGTTGCGGGCCTCTTTCCTTTCCATCAAGAAAGAACTGCGAACTGAAGGCTTACAGTATTCACTCCTTTTCCCGGCCAGACTCCGAATAGTAGTGGACGAGAAATCGTTGTTCTTTCCCACAGCGGAGGAGGCATGGGCCTGGTGGGACACCTATAAAGCGGGCACGGACGGAGCTCGGTTCAAGGCGGAGACGGAACGGCAGAGGCACCCGGTGAGGAAATCGCAGAGGATCCGAGGGCGCAGCCGGGGGTCCAGGAGGCCCACGGAATCCCAGACGGAGGACGAGAGGAGAGCGGCACTGGTAGCAGTAATGGACGTTTTGGGCTCGGCGCTCACCCAATCGGGGAGAGTCTCGGGTTCAGAAGAACAGGGAATGGGCTCAGAGACAGAATTATCAGAGGTTGGGAGCACGAAGGGTCCAGAGGTCACGCCACAGACGTCGGAGGAAATAATTGGGAGCTGAATGCGGAATAAGGAGCTCTCACTGGAGTGGCGGCTATTGGGGCTACCGCCTGGGACACCTGAGCAGGCGGCTGTAGGACTGGATTATCGTGAGTTACACTCCATATTGCGGGGCGGGGGAATGGGGACTGTGGTTGCAGGGTTTGAGCCTAGTTCACGCTCCTTAGGGCCCATACGGCCTCCGCAGTGCAGACTGCGGAATAGAAGGACTCAAGAGCACGTTTGCTTGTACACAGTTTGGATGGGAGCAGCTCTTATGGGGTTAGGTCCTGTTCGGGGGGGGCCTAGAGAAGTTGGGGTGACTCAAGGCGCAGCAAAGGGAGGGGGGGGGGGGGGGAGTGTTGGGGGGGGGGCGGGAACAGTGTCACGCCTGCTGCCAGATGGCGGCGCATCATTGAACTGAACCGAACACTGTGGGACAATGGCTAGTGCGGGATCGATAAAATGTGTGTCTTGGAATGTGAGGGGGCTGCACACTATGGCGAGGAGGCACAAGATTCATGCTTATCTGGTCCGAAGAGGAGTACACATAGCGTTTCTGCAGGAAACCCACCTGACAAAGAAAGAGGGAATTGCGCAACAGCGTAGGTGGAGAGGACACCTATTCAACACTACGTATTCTGCCTTTGCTAGAGGGGTGCTGATCTGGATAAGAGCGGGCACTCCTTTTCAGGTAACCAGACACGTAGTGGACCCAGAAGGGAGGTTTGTGGCGGTAGAGGGCAATCTCAGAGGCAGACACATCGTATTCTGTAGTATATACGCACCTAATGTAGACCAGGCAAACTACTTTGCAAAGCTTTGCGGGGAACTAGCTAGCTATCTCACAGGTCCTGTTTTGATGGGGGGAGATTTCAATTCCATAGCGGACACGATACTAGATAGATCACATCCACCACTGCATACATCCCCAATACATAGGCTAGCGAGATGCAGAACAGAATGGCAAGGAAAATGGGACTTGGCAGACATTTGGCGTACACAACACCCAGCGGAGCGAGACTACTCGTTTTACTCCAGCCTACACGACCTCCATGTCCGCATTGACACCTTCCTGGGCTCCCGATCGGTGCTTCCTGCAGTGGCCAGGACTGAGTACCTGGCACGCACAATATCCAACCATAATCCGTTACTCCTGACATTGGACTGGATGAATGAGACATCGCGGATTCCGACGTGGCAGCTACGGCCGGACACGCTAGATGATCCACCCTTCCGAGAGGAGTTAGAAAGGAGGATCACACAATACTTTGCAGAGAATGAGGGCTCCGCTACTACCAGAGCAGTGGAATGGGACGCCTTCAAAACTCTAGTAAGAGGACACTGCATCGGGAAGTATGCGGGAGTACGCAGGACTCTGCTGGATGACTTAGAAAAAGCTGAGAGCACGCTGAGGGAGGCCGAGCTAGCGCGCCCTAACCGGCCCGAGCTTCAGGAGAGGGTTAGTGAGGCGCTGGAGGCAGTGGCAGTGGAGGTGGAGCGCCTTCACAGTTTTGATTATAGGACGTACTTAACGAAGTCGCACGCGGAGGGGGATAAACCTGGAACACTCCTGGCTTGGTTGGCGAACCCCACTAGGAACAGTCACCCGATCTTGGCCTTAAAGGAGAAAGGGGGCCGCATCTGCAGCACGCAACCAGATATCTTAGACAGCTTTCGGTCGTATTATGAGGAATTATATAAAAGTGCGTTAGGGGATCAAGGGGAGACGATAGATGCGTTTTTGAGTGAGTTGCAGTTACCGCGGCTCGAAAAAGAACAGGCGGACGCCCTAGGGGGCCGAATAGAGCTGGAAGAAATAAGGGGAGCGGTGAAGCGGAAGGCACGTAACAAAACTCCAGGTAAAGACGGTCTGCCAATTGAGTTCTATGGGCGATATCTGGACCAATTGGCCCCAAGGCCCCAAATAATGTACAATGAAGCCGAGGAGAAGGGCCGACTCCCCCAATCTATGTGTGAAGCTATACTGATCCCTCTGTTGAAACCACGTAGGGAGAGTACGGACCCGGCATCCTATCGACCGTTATCCATGTTAACGACAGATTACAAGATCTTGAGCACAGTGCTGGCCTCCAGGTTATTAATCCACATGCAAGAACTGGTCCACAAGGACCAATCCGGATTTATACCCACCCGTAACATGACACACAACATCTGGAACTGCTCAGACTGATGAACGACCCACCTCCAGGGGCGGGGGCTCCCCTCGTGTTGGCTGTTGACATAGAGAAGGCCTTTGATAGTCTGGAATGGGAGTATCTATATAGAGTGATGCGGAGTTTCGGCCTCGGGTAGGGATACATAAATTGGACGAAAGTGTTATATTCAACAGCGAGGGTGAGGGTTGGCACCCTGATCTCACATCAGTACGAGGTGAATCGGGGCACCAGACAGGGATGCGCGCTTTCTCCCCTCTTATTTGCGTTAGCGGTGGAACCCCTCGCAGCAGTGGCCAGGCAGGGCGACTATTATAAAGGACTGAAATTCGGAGGGGCCCAGCACTTCATCTCACTATATGCAGACGACATTCTGCTCTATTTGGAGGATGCCGAGGGAGCGGTGGAGGGTGCAGAGAGACTGCTGGCGCGCTTCGGCAACTTGTCAGGTCTGAGGGTAAACTGGTCTAAAACCTGTCTCTTCCCTCTACGGAAGGAGGAGGAGCGGCCACCGACCCGCCCACTGCTTAGATGGGAACCTGATTGCCTGACCTACCTGGGAGTACACATATACCATGAGACAGCGGACTTGCTGGACGGTAACGTGGTACGCTGTATCCGCGCTCTGCAGCACAGTATGTCCTTTTGGGCTACCCTGCCTCTGTCGGTGGCAGGTCGGATATCTCTTTTGAAAATGGTAGCCTTGCCGCGATTGCTATACTACTTCAGGACTCTTCCCATTTGGGTGCCGGGAGCAGTTTTTCGGCAGCTGAGGTCGGCGATTATATCATTCTTATGGGGGAAGGGCAGACGCAGAATTGCGTTGGCAACGCTGACCCGCCCGAAAGACGAGGGAGGTCTACGGTCCCAGATTTCGAGCTCTATTATTTGGACGCCCAACTGCAAACCTTCACACAAGAAATTGCAAGAGGTTACCGCGGGCCGGTCCAGGAAAGGGACAACGGCACCCCCCGCCATGTGCTGGCCTACATTGCCCTGCAGCAAAGGCTAGTGGCCAGAGACCTGTCCCAAGAGGAACGGACGTTCCGGTTATGTTGGAACCGCTCGCACAAACGAGCGGGAGTCAGGCACCCGTATGCACCCGAAATACCACTGGGAATGGTGACAGCACTCCCACACGGCGGAGATTGGTCGAGATTACAGTTATGGGAGGAAGCAGGGTTGCAGATGGTGGGGGACCTATACGACGACGGGGTGATGGCCCCATATCTGACTTTGCAGGAACGCTACGGTCTCCCGAGGGGGGATTACCTACTGCACGCGGCAGTGGTGAGAGCCATTCAGGCACATTGGGGGGAAGGACTGATCGAACCACCGACCACACTGGCTTGTCAGTACACAATGATGTCGGTGGGCACCTTTAAGGCAGTAACGTGCCTCTATTCTAGAATGCTGACTGAGACCCTGCGGCCGCTTGAGGCGTTGAAGACCAAATGGGAAACGGACCTGCAGATGGAAATCCCGGACACCGCGTGGTCCCAATTGGGGCGGAGGGCTAGGAAGAGCACCAGAAATGCAGGCTTTCAACTGATACACTTCTACATCATCCATAGGGCCTACCTCACCCCGAGCAAAATCGCGAAATACTTCGGAGTGGAGGAAGCGGCGTGCCCCAGATGCAATAAGATAGGAGCGGACTTGGGGCATATGCTGAGGGACGGCCCTCACCTACAGGATTATTGGAGGGAGATAGGCGACACGCTAAATGAAGTAGCGGGGAGGGACTTGCAATACGATAGGGCGGTTAGAATACTACACTGGTTCCCACACACACCCAAAAATAAAATATCGAGCAAGTTCATTGAGATGGGCCTGATATTAGCTAAGAGGGAGTTAACCAAGGGATGGAAGTCAAGGACGGGGCCGACACACCGGAGATGGCTGAAGGAATTTCTAAAATGGGCGGCGGGCGAGAGCACGGTTAGGTACCAACTGGCTCGTCGTAGATCGGATGAGCGAGCCCAGGAAGCAGCGATGGCCTGGGAAATGTTGGTGCAGGCACTGCGAGATAGTTCAGTGGATGAGGAAGGGGAGGAGGAGCCAGAGGTACCTGAGGACCCTGCTAGGACTGCCGTGGTGCCGGGACCCTCACCAGACACACACACCCAATAAACTAAGTGATGCTTCTGTCCACCACCACGTGATCGTGTTTCTCAGAGCTAGGCGTAGGCGATGACACTGGGGGGAGGGAAGGTTTGAGAGAGACCACACTAGATGTAACTGAATGAATATTGCTTGATGATGGAGGGGGCTGGGAAGAAAAACTGAAAAAGCAGACAGCGGATCGCCCCATCCGGGGACCACAAATGATAGCAAATGTACAATGCACCAAGAAAACAAATGACGCCGCCCGGCCTTCGGGATGTGGGCTGAATGGCTGGGTATACCGAAAGGGTGCAGGGATAAGAGGATGAGAAATCTGCACTGATGAGTTCCCATAGTGATAAATGTGCTGCGCATTTGGTTCTGCAATAAAAAACGTTAAAAAAAAAAATATGAATTTGATAGTTTGCTTTGCATGCCTTCTTGTTTCAACTCTATTTTTCCTCCATTATGCAGTCAATCAGTACCATTGTTTGAATGAACACATTTCTTCGTATTTGTTGATTGTTCTTTATTTCAACAGTACATGCTTTTTGAATCTAACAAATACGGTGGATTTTTAGTACGCCTATTATAAATGTGGTACTGGTCTTATATAGACTCACCTCAACTCCATTTTGATATATGTACAATTTATCCTTGACTGACCATCAATGGAGCGTTTATATATCATCTTCCCTATGCGGTCACTTGCTGTCCTGACTTAGGGGGTCCTAATTGTTCAATCGTTGAATGCTTGTTATTCAAGTAGCGCATATTCTATACTTTTGTATGTACTATATTACTTGACTCCTGGAAGTGTTCATATATAGCACGCTTGATACATTAAATATTATTGTGCCCTCCTAATTTCAGTTTTATGCAATTCAAGGACTACATGTCATTAGTCGTTTGCTACTGTAATTCTTTTGCCTTTCAGGTCCGTCTCTTCGCCTTCCTTATGGGAAGGCAGCTAAAGGCTTTATCTCAGTCCAAGCTTGTGCAACGTAAGTTTTTACTTCAAACTAGTTCCCGTTATCAGTGTCTGGCTATGGATGATTCTGCTAGCAATTAATCCAAAACCTCAACAACATCGGCAAACGCTGCTTCCTCTACTATAACGAAGTCATCCACCAAGAGGTTAAAGAAAGATCCTCCGTCTCCTACAAAACAAAATTCTTCGGTCACTATGGACTTATTGCTGGAAGAGATTTGAGCTCTACAGCCATTCATTGAAGAGACCAACTCAGCACTTCAAGTTCTCACCGATAAATGGTCTAATATGGAAGAGCGTGTCACCACATTGGAACAAAGCGTTGACTCTTTGTCCTCTTCCAAATCTAAAGTGGAGTCCCTACCTTCTCAAGTACTGACGCTTCATGAGCAAGTGGAAAATTTGGAGAACAGAAATAGGAGGAATAATTGTCAGGGCTAGGGTGGCTTGCGGTCTAGGGCCCGCCCCACTCTTCTGTAGCATGCGTGCAGCATCTTGTGCGGTGCCCTTGTGTGGCAAAATGCATCAGGCGACATTGGGAGGACGTTGGTGGCTGATGTGTGCTAGAACTGCTGCAAAACAATGTTAGCCCCATTGTAGAACTGTACTTAAGTGTTCCTGTGTGTCAAACCTGTATTTTCTCTCTCTCCGCCTAATGCGTGAGGTTTTGCACCCTGAAAGCGTCCGCGTAATGCGTGAGCTTTCCCTGACAGGTCGCATGCGTGAGCTCTCGCTTGGGCGTTGTCACGTTATCTTACGCGACCGCGCCCAAGCTGCCGTGCTCACTATTCCCAGCGTTTCAAAGAGGAAGCAGGGGGTTCTTGTTTCTCCGCTGCTTTGCTGATCTTTTGGTTTTCCAGGAGAGGATTCTACCGGAGGCTTTCAGAGAAGGTTCCAGGGGGCGTGGCAGCATGCAGTTTCTTCGGTGATCGGTATTCAGAGCAGAAGAGAACGCCGAGGGTCTACAGAAGCTTGCCTGATCTCCATTAAAAGTAGAGTAGGTCGTACTCTACAGGTAGGGGAGAGAACTTGAGGCTTATTAGAAATAATACTTTAATTATGGTTATTATAAAAAGGAAGTAATTAACCTAGCCCCAATTTGAATATTTGGGGCCAGATGTAGGTAGGCTTTTACCGGGTGGTAACGGCCGAATTCGGCCGTTACCACCCGGTAAAAGCAATTTGACATGTAGGTCCCTGTAATTTACAGACTCGGTAAATTTACCGGTAGGTAAATTTACCGAGTATGTAAAATACCGAGTCGGTATCATTACTGATTCCGGACAATTGGTATGTAGGTGGGACTCTTCTGAGTCCCACAAGCAGTACCACATCGGTATTTTACCATCAAATACTACTTGATGGTAAAATACCGTTTCTGGTGTGCATGCACATGTGTGCATGCACACCTATGCCATATGACAGGCAGACCTGCCCTTAGGGCAGGTATGCCTGCCACATGGCACCCGAGCCTCTTTTGGGGGTGCCAGAGGGTGTCAAAGTGACACCCCCTGCACCCTTGTGACAGTCGGTATTTTCCGATGTGGTAAATACCGACCGGTATATGCCCAATCAATCCTATGGGCTTCAAAGCCCATAGGAATGCATGGGCATTAACTGGTCGGTATTTACCACATCGGAAATTACCGACTGTTTCCGATTCGGTAATTGCACATCTGCAATTACCTACATCTCGGTATTTTTATTTTCCGACCTCTTAAATACCGAGTCGGTATGACTCGGTATTTAAGAGGTCGGTAAATAAAAATTACCTACATCTGGCCCCTGATGTCACAAGTTTCTGATTCAATTTGTTTATTATCTTTGCGCAATACAACGCTCCCCATCTGAGACTGTGTAAAGATTTTGGAACTGTTTATTCTTTGATTATTTCAGCGCGCTACTGTATTGCTGATTCATGGAACATTTTGGCGCAATTCTTTATAAAAACCTACAACAAGTGATTTCTCATGTGAATGTGTGAATACTTTGCTTTGGTTGTGTTTTGAGTAGGAAACTCAGCAAATTGTCAGTACTACCTATGGTAAAGAAGTCTATTTACTAGAGAGGTGTATTATTTCATTGAAGAAGAATTTCTGTCGCTATTTACAACAATAAGGAAAAGGCTTGAACTAGTGATTTTAAACTAGGGGCAATGGTCCAGAATACAGTTAGTCTCTGTTAATTGCAGGGATTTTGGAATCCTTTTCGTTGTTGAGGCTTGAGTTAGGAAAACTCTTAGTTTGGATTTAAAGGTTCATAGTCTGGTATTAGGCTTGAAAGTACTTGTATTTAACTTTTCCTTTTCAGATCTCCTTCCCCGCTGTTCCCTTCCTAATTCCCTTTTCCCCCCCCGCTTGATCACTCCAAGATTCTGTGTAATTATTACATTCGGAATTGGAGGTATCGAGAGGTGGGTCCTTATTACTTCACGACAGACCCCGAGGAAGACTTCGTCTGACAGAATAGTGAGCCCACGAATTATTTTCCTCCCGGTCTGACCGTGAAGTCATAATGACTACTATCAATGATTTAATGTCGGCCATTGTGCGTATGCAAGCAGATTTAAAAGAAACCATGAATGCAACCACTGTATTAGCTGCTAAAGTAGACAATATTCAACTGCAAAGAACCCCTCTTCCAGAAGATGTTCAAGACACTGGTGCTGGTAGGGCAGCTACGAACATTGCAGTTACTGTTCCACCCCAGATCCCTTTAGCAGCTCCCGAACGTTTTTCTGGGAAAATTCTTGCTGGAGGTCCAGTAACCATGCAAACTACTAAAGTGACTATGTACTGTGAAGATGTTAAGCAACATTTGCATAGGGAAGAGATTCAGTTTGATGTTATCCAAGCACCTCAATATGGCTTTATCCTCGGGATGCCTTGGCTTTGTTTACACAATCCGTTTATTGATTGGCAGAAGAGAGAACTGAACTTCCTGTCTGTTTATTGCCATTCTACTTGTTTAAAAACTTCTAAACCAACCATAAGTCAATTAGCCACTGCTGAAGAGAAAGACAGTCCTACCTAAAATTTATAAGGAGTATGCAGAGGTTTTTAGTGAAGAAAAGGCAGCCCTCCTTCCACCTCATCGTAGCTACGACTGTCAAATTGATCTCGTCCTGGTTCTAGTGTCCCAAATTGTCGAATTTATGCTTTGTCTGAAAAAGAGAATCAACATTTAAGAAAGTATCTTGATCAGTATTTAGAAAATGGCTTCATCCGCCCTTCCAAGTCCCCGGCAGCATCTCCGTTATTCTTCATTCCTAAGGCAAACGGAGAATTAAGAACTTGCATTGACTTTAGGGCCTTGAACAAAATCACAATCAAGAATAAATATCCTTTGCCACTCATTCCAGTTCTTTTGGACCAAGTCAAAAAGGCAGTGATCTACACGAAACTGGACCTAAGGGGAGCCTACCATTTGGTGCGCATTAGAAATGGTGATGAGTGGAAGACTGCATTTAAGACTCGTTATGGTTTATTCGAGTATTTAGTAATGCCATTTGGTCTGTGCAATGCACCAGCAGCTTTTCAGTTTTTCTTAAATGATGCCTTAAAAGAATTTTTAGACCTTTTCGTTATCGTCTATATAGGCGATATCTTGATTTACTCCGATTCTGTAGCAGAACATGAAGAACACGTCAAAAAGGTTTTGAGCACTCTCCAGTCGCACAACTTATATTGTAAACTATCTAAATGCGATTTCCACGTTAGAGAAGTAGAATTTCTTGGGGTTCTCCTTACACCAACTGGCATGAAAATGACTGATAGAAAAATTAAGGCGGTTGCTGAATGGCCTACTCCAAGATCAGTCCGAGACATACAATGTTTCCTGGGATTTGCGAACTTTTATCGTCGCTTTATTGATCACTTCTCCTCTGTGGTAGCTCCCATCACACGTTTGTTGAGGAAAAAGGTGAAATTCGATTGGACTCCAGAAGCCGAAAAAGCCTTCCAGACTCTGAAGAAAGCTTTTACTGAAGCACCAATTCTAATGCATCCCAATGTAGAGGAACCTTTCATTGTAGAAGCTGATGCCTCTGATGTAGCAATTGCAGCCATCTTATCTCAAAGACACCGCACTACCGGACAAATGCACCCAGTCGCCTATATGTCTCGAAAATTAAATCCAGCCGAACAAAATTACATTATAGCCGAAAAAGAACTGCTAGCTATTCTTGAAGCCTTTAAAGAATGGAGACATTATGTAATGAGTGCAAGATTTACCGTAACGGTGTATACGGATCATAGAAATTTGCAGTTCATGAGTTCTGCCAGAATGTTAACTCCTCGACAACTGAGATGGATGATGTTTTTTGCTGAATATGATTTTATCGTGACTTATCGTCCTGGTCAAGACAATAAAAAAGCTGATGCTTTATCCAGAAAAGACTCTTCTTTGCATAGATTTGAAGGAACACCGCAATCAATAATTGACCCTGACAAAGTAATCTGTGTGCTATCTGCAGACCAATTTTTGGAGAACATTCACGAAATTTTTCCTCCTTCTCAGTGGAAACAATGGTTGAACCCAAGAAGTAATCAGACAATCAAAGAAGGGATACCTTTTCATGGAAAACAGGTTTATTTGCCTTCCAAAGAATTGCAAGAAACTGTGTTCAACTGGTTACATTCGCACCCCATGGCTGGGCATCCTGGTTCCAAAAAGACTGTGGAAAAGATACAAAACTTATTTTGGTGGCCAACTCTACAAAAGGATGTGCTTAAGATGGCTCAAGACTGTGAAACCTGTGCTAGATTCAAAACTGATCACACTAAACCAAAAGGTTTGTTACAAGTACTGCCAACGCCAACTGAACCATGGAAACACATTTCTTTGGACTTCATTACCGATCTGCCCTCTGTCAACCAACATTCAGTGATTCTAGTGGTCGTTGATAGTTTAACGAAGTATGCACATTTTATTGCTTGTAAACGATTGCCAACTGCTGGTCAATTGGCTCAACTGTTTCTGCAAAATGTGGTACGACTACATGGCTTGCCTTCAGTTTTACTTTCAGACCGTGGTTCTCAGTTCTCCTCAAAGTTTTGGCAACAATGGTGTCGAAGTTTGCAGATTACCTCTAATATGTCCACCAGTTATCACCCACAAACTGATGGGCAAACTGAAGGATTGAACCAAACATTAAAACAATACTTAAGATGTTATGTTGCGGATTCCAGGAGATCTTGGTTGGATTTACTTTGGATTGCAGAAATTGCATATAATACTTCACCTCATTCTTCCACGGGATCTTCTCCTTTTGAGGCTCTTTATGGTTATGTACCTAATACCATTCCTTTGACTCTGCCTAAGGATATGAGTGATACACCAGCAGTAAGAGACACTGTACAACTTATGCAGACAATACATCAACAAATTCACAAACGTTTATTGCACAGCAAAGAGAAGTACAAAGAACAGTATGATAAAAGACATCGTTCAGGTCCGACGTACGCCCCTGGGGATAAGGTCTGGCTGTCCACAAAAAACTTGCACTTTAAGCATAAAAGTATGTTTCAACCCAAATTCATTGCTCCATACCCAGTGCTCCGTCAGGTTAACCCTGTGACGTTTAAGTTGTTGCTGCCCAGATCTTTGCGGATCCATCCTGTGTTTCATACTTCCCTTCTGAAACCTGCTGGTCAAAACTTGGCTCCCCGGCCGGCTCCGGTTTTGGTTCATGGTGCTTGGGAGTTTGAAGTGCAAGACATACTGGATTCCAAGCGTAGAGGCTCCAAGTTATGGTATCTTGTTTCATGGAAAGGGTACGGGTCTGAGAACGATTCTTGGGAGCCAGCTGAGAATGTGCATGCCTCTCGTTTGTTGCGACGTTTCCACCTCCTTCACCCTTCGAAGCCGGGCCCTAGACCGCTCCTGGGAGGGGGGAATACTGTCAGGGCTAGGGTGGCTTGCGGTCTAGGGCCCGCCCCACTCTTCTGTAGCATGCGTGCAGCATCTTGTGCGGTGCCCTTGTGTGGCAAAATGCATCAGGCGACATTGGGAGGACGTTGGTGGCTGATGTGTGCTAGAACTGCTGCAAAACAATGTTAGCCCCATTGTAGAACTGTACTTAAGTGTTCCTGTGTGTCAAACCTGTATTTTCTCTCTCTCCGCCTAATGCGTGAGGTTTTGCACCCTGAAAGCGTCCGCGTAATGCGTGAGCTTTCCCTGACAGGTCGCATGCGTGAGCTCTCGCTTGGGCGTTGTCACGTTATCTTACGCGACCGCGCCCAAGCTGCCGTGCTCACTATTCCCAGCGTTTCAAAGAGGAAGCAGGGGGTTCTTGTTTCTCCGCTGCTTTGCTGATCTTTTGGTTTTCCAGGAGAGGATTCTACCGGAGGCTTTCAGAGAAGGTTCCAGGGGGCGTGGCAGCATGCAGTTTCTTCGGTGATCGGTATTCAGAGCAGAAGAGAACGCCGAGGGTCTACAGAAGCTTGCCTGATCTCCATTAAAAGTAGAGTAGGTCAACTCTACAGGTAGGGGGGAGAACTTGAGGCTTATTAGAAATAATACTTTAATTATGGTTATTATAAAAAGGAAGTAATTAACCTAGCCCCAATTTGAATATTTGATGTCACAAGTTTCTGATTCAATTTGTTTATTATCTTTGCGCAATACAACGCTCCCCATCTGAGACTGTGTAAAGATTTTGGAACTGTTTATTCTTTGATTATTTCAGCGCGCTACTGTATTGCTGATTCATGGAACATTTTGGCGCAATTCTTTATAAAAACCTACAACAAGTGATTTCTCATGTGAATGTGTGAATACTTTGCTTTGGTTGTGTTTTGAGTAGGAAACTCAGCAAATTGTCAGTACTACCTATGGTAAAGAAGTCTATTTACTAGAGAGGTGTATTATTTCATTGAAGAAGAATTTCTGTCGCTATTTACAACAATAAGGAAAAGGCTTGAACTAGTGATTTTAAACTAGGGGCAATGGTCCAGAATACAGTTAGTCTCTGTTAATTGCAGGGATTTTGGAATCCTTTTCGTTGTTGAGGCTTGAGTTAGGAAAACTCTTAGTTTGGATTTAAAGGTTCATAGTCTGGTATTAGGCTTGAAAGTACTTGTATTTAACTTTTCCTTTTCAGATCTCCTTCCCCGCTGTTCCCTTCCTAATTCCCTTTTCCCCCCCGCTTGATCACTCCAAGATTCTGTGTAATTATTACATTCGGAATTGGAGGTATCGAGAGGTGGGTCCTTATTACTTCACGACAGACCCCGAGGAAGACTTCGTCTGACAATAATCTTCGCATTTACGGTCTGCCTGAGGAGACGGAGGGCTCAGACTATCACTTTTTTAAAGTAATTTCTCCCGCAACTTCTCAAACTCCCGAAAAGCACTATTCTCAATATTCAAAGGGCTCATCGTTTAGGTTCGAGAATGTCTGCACTATCATCACCTTCTAACAGAAAACCAAGAGGGGTGATCATATACTTTTTGGAGTACACCGACTTGTTGAAGGTCTTATCTGCAGCTAGAGCACTAAACAGAATCACTTGGTCTGGTAACTCGTTATTTTTCACGCAAGACTATGCCAAATCAACTACAGATCGTCGTAAGGGGTTCCTGTCACTACGGCCCCAGTTACGTTCGATAGGGGCACGCTATGGTCTTTTCCATCCCTGCCTTTCTAAGGTGACCATAAACAACAAAACTAATACTTATGAGGACCCAATGCAACTAAAAAGCTTCCTATACGCGTTTCAGGCTCATCCGATGGAAACTGTTTTGTCTTCACATTTTAAATGATTGTTTGCATTTGAATCTCTATCTCACATATTTTTCTCTCCCTCCAGTTTGGATTATGATTTTATTCCACTTATAGAGTATTAAGTTTTTAGATGCACAGTAACATATTTTTTTTTGTATCTGTATGATAGGTTTTCTCTTCCATTCACAGATTACTCCAGCATCCTTCGTTCTTTCCCTCGTGTTCCTACAGTTCGCTGGTTGTATGTTCTCCTCTCCGTCCTCCCTTATGGGTCCTGAGCGCGTCATCATTCGTTGTGGCCTTCCACCCCTCGTATGTCTTCGATTTGTTGCAAGTCTTATGTTTTTTCATCTTCTCTCTTTCTGAATATTTGGTTCTCCTTTTCTTTTCTATTTCTTCTCTTTCCTTGGCTTCTTTCCTCATCTATCTCAGCATTTTTTCCTACTTTCCGACTCCTTATTACATGATTTTTCTATATTACTCCTTTTCTCTTTTCTCCTCTATTTTCATTATCTCTTTTTACATTTTATTGGTTCATTGCTGAATATGGTTCTAAATGTTCAGCATTTTGTACTTCTTTGCATGCATCATTGTGTTACAGTTTTAATATATGCCTTTAAAAATTGTTTCATGGAATGTCAGGGGTTTGCATTCGCCCATTAAGAGACACAGGGTTTTAACTCATTTAGCCAAATTGGATACAGATATCTTTTGTATAAGAATCCCATTTATCAACTGAAGAATCTGCAAAGCTAAAGAGAAATTGGGTAAATGAAGTTTTCTTTTCTCCAGGGGATGGTAAACATAATGGTGTTCTTATTCTTTTTCGCAAATGCCTTCCCATTAAGGTACTTTTCCATTGTTCTGTTCCAAATGGTAGATGGTTATTTGTTAAATTTCTGATAGATAATGTCCCACTCTCCTTGTGGGACAAATATGCGCCTACCGCAGGTGATCCCTCCTTTTGGAAATCTCTAGCATCACAAATAACACAATGCTACGAAGATAACTTTATTCTTGCAGGTGACTGTAATGAAATCTTTGACCCTTTTATTGATAGTCATTCCTCATCTTCTTTTATCCCTCACAAATCTCACAAGCTATTCACACAAATAGTAAAACAACATAAGCTGATAGACGCCTGGCGACTTTGTAATCCCACAGTAAGGGAATATTCCTTCTACTTCCCACTGCACCACACTCAGTCCAGATTAATTATTTTTTATTTCTCATAATGTAGCTCAGTCACTTGTGAGGGCTGATATTGGATCCATTTTATTATCTGACCATGCACCGGTTTCCATGCTTCTTGATGTCTTAGGCAAACCTAAATTAACTCCTAAATGGCGATTCAATAACTCTCTGCTTTTAGATCCAGTTTTTCCATCATCATTCATCTCTTTTTTTCACGAATTTTTCTTATTTAATCACACAGGCACTACATCTTTTCCTGTAGTTTGGGATACATTTAAAGCCTCAGCTAGAGATTTCACTTTTGCACAAGGTGACACCGCACACTTCAACAGTTAATATGATAATAATACAGTATCAATAGTGTTATACACATAGTTCTATTAACTTTCCAGTCGTTCTCCCAAGAATTCCAAAGTCAGGTTCTTCAGTAAACAGATTCTTTATTCACAAATGATGCTTAAAACCAATAGCCGAATGGCCCTATCTTTTTCGTGTCCTCTAATGGTTTGGATTTGGCCCGAAGATCATCACCTTAATCTCTCTTCTGTATTCTAATCCTAGAGCAGCTGTGTCAGCAAATAGAGATCTTTCTTCCTATTTTCACTTATACAGAGGTGTCAGGCAAGGATGTCCACTTTAGCCTTTTCTTTTTAATCTTGCTTTGGAACCTTTTTTATAACAAATTCGCCAAAACGCCAATATTCACGGTTTCACCTTCAAGGATACTACTGTTAAGATGGCAGCATATGCTGAAGATGTTCTTATGTTTTTATCCCGTCCACAGACTTCTCTTCCTGCTTTCTTGGCAGAAGTCCAATCCTTTGCATTTGTTTCTGGTTAGTTAAATAAGGATAAATGTGAGATTTTACCTCTCACTAAGTTTACACTCAGTGCTGATTTTATCTCTTCAGGTTTCACTTGGAGCCCCCAATACATTAAATATTTAGGTTTACACTTCTCCCCGACCATCTCAGAGACAATCTCCTGTTGTATGGACAACTGCATTCAAAAATTGTCATCCTTAACGTCAAAATGGCACCCTCTTTATTTATCTTGGTGGGGCCGTTTGGATACCATTAAAATGATGCTCTCACCTATAGTCTTATATAAGATTTCTAACATTCCACTAACTATTCCTTCTAATCCTTTGCATTTGTTTCTGGTTATAAGTTAAATAAGGATAAATGTGACATTTTACCTCACTAAGTTTACTCTCAGTGCTGATTTTATCTCTTCAGGTTTCACTTGGAGCCCCAATACATTAACTATTTAGGTTTACACTTCGCCCCGACCATCTCAGAGACAATCTCCTGTTGTATGGACAACTGCATTCAAAAATTGTCAAAATGGCACCCTCTTTATTTATCTTGGTGGGGCCGTTTGGATACCATTAAAATGATGCTCTCACCCATAGTTTTATATACGATTGCTAACATGCCACTAACTATTCCTTCCAAATATTTTAAGAAGCTTACTTCCATTTTGTCGTCCTTTCTATGGAGTACCAAAAAAGCGTGTATGTCTGTTTCAAAACTGATTCGCACAAATCATTTCTATTGCACCAAGCATCAAAGTGGCTTTCTGACTCTGCTACGTATCTCCCTAAATGGGCCTTACTTGAGAAATCTTTTCTTTCACCTTTCTCATTTCAAGAATACCTATCCTTCACACGTACACCACAGTCCATTTGTTACCACCTTTTCTGTCTACGGGCAGTGAGTAGGGGCTTGTGCATCCTTCCTCCCTCGTTTAAGAGTACTTCCCCTTTAATTCCTAGGTGGAGACCACGGGAGGGAGGCGGTATATAAGTCCCTCCCCTTTGCTGAGCCGGTGCTTGGGTTTAAAGCCTGTATTCTTGTTCCTGTCCTGTTCCCGAGACCCGTCCTCGATCCCCCTGTATACCACCCTCCATCCTTTATTCCCCTCGGGCCCTTTTCATCCTGTGTATCCTGTTCTGCCGAAACGCCCTTGCGTTGCTCTGTGGCCATACGACCGAATACTCACCAGACGGAGAACTCGAAACTCCCGCGCCCGGGGTGTATCATGTAGTTCAAGCGGCAGGAGCCGCTCACTGATTGGCCACAGCCGCGGCCATTGCCAATTGCAGCGCTTGGCCGGCTGGAAACACTTTACAGGTAATTACCGCGGCAAAGCAGTTACCAAGACCTTCGAGAACGCGGCCGTAGCCGTGAGAAGGAGTTCAATCGGTCCGTGCCGAGGCCGCTTCAGCTCTTTCGCAAGAGCACACTTGGTCAGTCTTTACGTTTCCTGTCCTGGAATAGGGAGAGAAGTGTGACTGTTGAGCCCACGCGGACATTCAGCGGGGCTAACGCGCTATGGCTGACGGAAGTCACAAGTCGGAAACATTGTGATATCGTATTCCCTTCTCAAGGATTATAGAGGGAGTTAATAGTTCATAACAGTTGTTCTCTTTTCGATTGAAAGCGCTCGATGTTCCAGGGTGAGAAGTCATCACCTTAAGGTCTTGAGAAACACTTGAATCGGGCCAAATCGAAAAGCTGTTCTCTGATGAGGGATGCAAGCCTGGTGAATATCAACCAGGCCTTTCTAGAGAGGCGCACGGCAGGAGCCGGCCGCACCGCCTCCCACGTTCCTTTTCAGATACTACTATCCTTTTTTTTTAGTTGCTTCTCGAGGTACACGACCAGAGCCGGCTGCAACGCCTCCCACGCTCCTGTAATTTTCCTTCCTGCTTGGAGACCCTTGAGAGGCATACAGCAGGAGCCGGCGGCATCGCCTCCCAAGGTCCTAGTACTGTTCCTTCTTATTCCAAGCCCCCCTTAAGAGGCGCCCGGCAGGAGCCGGCGGCATCGCCTCCCACGTTCCTGGAGAACATCTGACGATAGGTGGAGATCGCTATTGCCAATCCGGAGAGGGAGTACCTTTGGATATCAGTTGACCCCTCCTTCCTGGCGGGATGATCTTCAAGCAAGGGTAAGAGCGAACCTGTATTGCAGTGTAATATATGGTGCGGGATAATGTTCTAAGACTGCATTGCAAAAGAATACCTTGCATTAAGGTAGTTGCCTTTATTTTGTTTTCTCCAGGACCGGCTGGGTGGCACTCCCCTGACGCCCCGGAACTTTCCGGTATCCATAGGAACCCCATCCCTTCCTTCACTTCCCACCTTGCGTCCTCCTTCCCTAAAGAAGACGCCTCTCATCCTTGAGGCGTATTTTCCCCCCTCCCCGGGAGAGCATTCGCCCTATCAGTTTTGTAACCTGTGTGGGAGATTGCTTTGTGGGGGAGAGGGGAAGCTCTCATCGTTCCTGCGGTGCCTGGTATTCAGGTGAGTGAGGTTCGGAACACCATTTCCACTCCCATACTCAAACATACTTCCAAGATAATACCATCCGCTACTCTAACTTTATTTTCTACCTCACCTATATGGCATAATAAGAATATTTTGATTAACAACAAACCTGTCTTCCTTAAAGCCTGGAGACAGGAGAGGTATAATATGGGTCCATCAACTATATGATAAAGATCACATCATGTCTTTTGAAGAAGCCAGATCTTTATTCACCTTCCCTCTCTCCTTTAAATCCAATTTTTCTCTCGTCGGATGCTATTCAAAATGCCCATTCAAAATTTGCGGTAATGCTACCAATTGATCCATCTGAGCTCATGCACACGGATAAACTTAGGATTCTTGTTCTTAGTGCTTCTAGGATATCCTCTCTTTACACGTTTTTACATACTTCCTCTCGTCCAAGAGATAAGACTAAGGTAGGTAGAGTTAGCATGGGAAACTGAATTAGGAATTTTCTGGTCGATAGATTTTTGGAGTAGAATTTGGCTTAAAATCCGCAAATCTTCAAGGGCGGCTAATACCACACAAACACTCTTTTTTATTTATAACAGACTCTTACTTTCTCCGCTCACACTCCATGCTAGACATGCCCATATCCCAGATCTATGTTGGTCCTGTTCAACACTACATGCAGGCCTTTTTCACATGTAATCCTGTTCAGAATTTTTGGATTAAAGTATGGACTCAAATAAACTCCATCTTTAATGCTACTCACTCTTTTACCCTCCCACATTTTCTTAGGAAGTTTATCCCCCATTTGGGAAGATTGCGAGTCTAATGATAAAATCATAGATTTACTGCTGGCAGTGGCCTTTAAACAAATTACCAAACATTGGAAGGACTTTACTAAACTAGCATTCCAAGCGTGGTGGTATGCGGTTTGTTATAATCATAGGCTTGATACATCTTTCGTATACCCATTACACATGGCATCTAAACGTCTAAATTTATGGTGACCGGTCACACTCTTTGACACAAGCGCAAGTCGCTCTCTGCGTTTGTATTCTTCACAACAAGAAGTAGCTAAACTTCCATGACATTATTCTGAGTTATTAATTAATGTTCTATTTTATCTTGTTTTATATTCTTTTTATTGTCCTACCATAACTCTCCCATGATGCAATTTTGTTTGTATGTTGATATTTCTCTATTCTCGCATGATACCTTATAATCCTTCTTACTTTGAACCACTCGTTTCAATGGTTACGCAATTGATACCTTATATATCACTTATTTATTATATGTTGTTTTCATTTCATCTGTATTGCTGACATACTATTTCCAATAAACTCTCTTTTGAACTAAAAAATAAAAAAAACTGTCCATGCTCCCTATAGAGGAACCCCAAAGAGGCCTCAGAATGTCTCTAAAGACCAGAAGATATAAATGGGGATGGAGCCCAGTTCTGTCACGATGCACACCACAAACCGAACCAGCACTGGCACAATGTGTCCCCCACTATATCCAGACAGAATATGTAGTAGAGTAAACAAGTATGGAGTATAGAAATGTTATTTCAAAGAAACCTCCCAGAAAACATAGATCAATTGCAGTACAATACTCATTAAAAAAAATCATACAAAATGCATATAGACAAAATTCCCCATTGATACAATCATCAACCAATGCACAGTGAAGCTAGCCAATAAACAGAGAGACAGCATTTTAATAAACACAAATGGTCATGGTTAATGCTAAATCTAATTAGGGGCCCAATTACTAGATAAAGTCTCAAAAGTGCACCCATGTTCTTGCATTAAGTGCAGATATATGACTTTCCCTGGTTCTCCAACAACTTTTTTCCCGACCCTGAAAGAAGGTTTATGTCTGCCATGGTCAGGAGTTAATTTCCAACCTTTCTGAGTATGGGAAAATATTAGAGAAGAGTTGGTGAAAACCCTTAAAGCATGCAATTAGTAGGTTTGCACAGACTCATAAGGGCATCCAACCCTGGAACTGTTACTATTATCTTCAGCCCCAGTATGCAGATCTGCAGAAACGTGGCAACATTTGGGAATTGCTAGTATTAACCCCTACTATGGAAGGAGCCCTGACCTAATCAGAGAGGCTATTTCAGCGCTCTTACATAAGGAGAATCCCACCATAATTTGTTGCCGCATTACATGGCACAAAAGAGACAAGTGTATTTTGTTACAGGACAAGTAGATTTATGAAGCAACCTGCCCCGTGGAAAAGTATATATTTTATTAAACCCCACACCCCTGATTCTGAGTTCTTCAAAATGTGTACCATGCAAGCTGTTACACCTCCTCCAGCTTTTTATACACCCAGGGTGAACCGCCTGTAATGTGGGAAGTGAGGTTCAATGCATTTGAAACCTATGTTGGGGCAACAGGAGCCTTGAGATTTGATTCAGAAATAAAGAAATGTTTACTTCTTCATTTTGGGATTTGAAAGGAGATCCATATTTAAGCATTTGCCTGACTTACCTCAAGCGGATGCAGAGAATACTGATTGGTACCAAGAAACTGTAAGTACGCTTATAAAACAGATATGACAAGTAGCCTAGTCTTATGGTACTAAAGCACAAATTTTTCAAGAGGAAGCAGGTTGAAGGGGAGGATGTTGATGCATATATATCAGTTTTACACAGGTTGGCAGCTGATTTTCAATTTGAAGGTTTCACTGATCAGTTGATCCAAGACCAATATTTTAGTCAAATTAGGGACAAACAGATTAGACGAAAATGATTGGCTATGTGTAATCCTATGTTGGAAGAGACCATTAAGACAGCCAAGAGTATTGAGATTTCTCTGGTCTCAAAGGAACTAGATGATAAACCGCTTGAAAGTGTTAGTCTGGTTGAGACAGGTAGTCTAAAATCTGAATGCAACATTTGCTCTGCAGGTTCTAAACCTAAGATAGAGAATGTGGTTTCAAACAAAGGAAACATGTTTCCAGTGTGGCAACGCTCTGCACCCCAAAAGGAGAAAATGTCCTGCAGCTAATGTTATATGGAACTATCGCAAAAAGATTGGACATTTTGCCAAGGTCGGTTTGAAAAAGGAAACTTACAGAAAGCCTGTGGCATGTGTGATGGAGTAAGAGGATGAATCAGACACAAAGGTTATCTCTGTGGTCAGGGATGAAGTGGAGATTCCAGTAATGTACCAGTTGTGGGTGATCATTTGTATTGTGTAGACCCTATAGCAGAAGTGAGTGCGAGTGGCAAAGATCTCAAACGGTTGGTGAATTCGGGTACTAGGATCACCATGATCACATAACAGTTGTTTGAGGAGACTTGGGTGTGATACAGTTGTTACCCCCTGACCGTTCTCCTGTTTCTTATGAAGGTCGCAGGATTTAACTATTGGGTTTCATAGAGGGTGATGTTCAAAGGAAGGAAGATCAGGGCAAGAAGTATGTTGCGGTCAAGACCGTAATTTACTGGGGTGGCTTCACCAAGGCTTGTTTGGTATGGTATCAAGGCCAGGTGCCAGACAACATGTTTTGGTGGTTGACTGTGATGATGTAGGGCAGAAGGGAAGTTTTCACCTTTGTGATGGTTTAGGCAAAATAAGGGGCTTTAAGCACAAGATCATCATAGGGGAATGAGCGGTCTACATCAAGCAGAAACTCAGAGGGGTGCCTTTTACTGCAAGAGAAGATTGTGAAAAAGAGCTTGAGCGACAAGGGAATCATACAGCCCATCTTTGTGGCTGTCTTCTCTTATCGGGGCTCACACGAGGTGGGGGCAGCTATTTTATGTGTGGATTTTAGGTGACTTAATAAGGAAATCTGAGTAGACTTGCACCCCTTGCCAAAAGTCAGTGATTTGTTTGCCTGCGTAAGAGGGTCTACGTTTTTTTTTTAAGTTGATTTGGCCAGTGCCTATCATCAAGTAGAGTTGCATCAGGACTCACATCATATGACTGCTTTTATTTCTCCACTTGGTACGTTCCAATATTGACGCATGCCGTTTGTCTTGACATCTGGAGCTGCGTTTTTTCAAAGCGCGATGTACAATTCACCTAAAGATGTGAATGGCATCTTAGTGCCAAGGATGCGGAGTCCCACAATGTTATTGTACGTAGGTTACTAAGGGGTTCATTAGGATGGCGAGCGGATTGCCACCGCCGGTGCGGTGGTGGCGATCCACCTGCGATCGCAACCGGATTCACAACCCCACCATATTATAATGGCGGGGGTATCGCAGCGGACTCGAAGTGCGTCCGCCACTTCTCCGTCGGTCGGCAATCGTTCAGATTGCCAAATGGGCAGACTTGGGCCACAATAGGGTGACGGTGCGTGCCATCGCAACCCAAATCACCCCCGCCATATTATAATGGCGGGGGTATCGCAGCAGACTTGGACCACAATATGGTAGTGGAGCGTAGCAGGCAACGCCATCCATATTAGGATGTGGGGCACTGAAGGCCTTTCCATGGCGGCGATGCGGTGCCTGCCACGTTGTACATGGCAATGCACAACATGGCATTTCACCCTTGCGGTGGGTGCTGCACCAGCAGCACCCTCTGCAATGTTAAAGTGCCTGATGCTTCCGCCACCATGGCGGTCGCATCATGATTGGGGTGGCAAGACCACCGCATGGCTGTCAAGCGGTCCAGTTACTGCCTGGGTTGCAGGCGGACTTAAGTCTGGCCGCCATCCTAATCACCCCCCCAACTGTTTTTGAGAAACAAGTGGTAGTTTTCGAGACGGAGAAATTTATGTTTTTTGCAATGAGGTGGAAAACCTAGGTCACATGATCTCACAGGAGGGGATCAGACGTAGACACGGTGTTGTGAAAGCCATTGTGAATGCTCCTTCTTCCATTGATAAAACTGGGGTTAAGTCTCTGCTGATCTTATGCGATTATTACTCTCGGTTTAATCCTGATTTTGCCACCAAGGAATGCCTTACTAGCAATGTATTTAAGAAGGGTGTCAAATTTGTGTAGTGTGAGGATTACGTTGTTGCCTTTGATCAAGTCAAGTCTCCACTAGGAAAGAGCAAGGCTCTCAAACCTTTTATTCCAGGTGTTCCATGCTATATAAAGGTTGATGCAAGCCAGGTGGGGCAGTGAGCTATTCTGGCACACAATGTTGGAGATGGAGAGGACGCTGTGGCGTTTGCGTCCAGAGTGTTGAGGGATGGAAAGTACCAGTACTCCGTTATTGAGAAGGAATAATCAGCATGTTTGTGGGCCATCAATTAATTTTACCATATGTATGGGGAAGTTGTTTCAAGTTACAAACGGATCACAAACCATTAGTCACTATTATGAGTAGTGGAGTAGCCAAATGTACTCCCAAGATTTTATTATTATTATTATATGAAACTTGTAACGCGCTCAGCTTACCCAGGGGCATCCCGGCGCGACAGACCAAAGAAGAAGGAGAGACTCGATTACTCACTGCTATGGAAACAAGTATGTCTTAAGAAGTTTCCTGAATAGTAGGAGCTTGGGCTCTGAGCGAATCTTAAGGGGCAGAGAGTTCCACAGAGATGCCACCTGTACCGAGAAACGCCTGCCCCCAGTTCTAGCTCTCTTAACTCTCGCAGATCGCAAAAGATGTTGCTGGTCCGAGCGCAAAGGGCGTGAGGGTTTATAAGGACGGGCCATATTAAGAAGGATGGGAGGGCCTTTGCCATGTAAGATTTTATGGGCCGTACACAGCGCCTTAAATTTCACCCGCTCCTTGACAGGGAGCCAGTGAAGCGCTTTAAGGGCCGTTGAGGATGGTCACCAGGTTGTTACAGTATCAGTTTGATGTGACCCACATTTCAGGATGCAAGAAGGAGAGCGGACTTTCTTTCTGGTTACCACACAAAGAGGATGAACATGAGAAAGTGAAATTAGAGGGTCTGTTTGATGAAGATCATGAGGATTGCCTGGTAGCAGCTTTGGAAATACCGAAATTGAACATAGGTTCTGAAGACGACTGAATGGATACACTGAGGAGTGACTCGTTACAGCAGGTGTGTGAACTGGTGAGGATGGGTTGGCCCAGAGAAAAGGTGTTATCTCCTTTATTGCAGCCTTACTGTAAGGTTGAGAGTGAACTCTCTATTGAGGATGGTATGCTCTTACGGTCTGATAAGCTCATTCCTCCCCATTTGGTCAGGAATATCATCAGAAAGGCCCATGACGGACATTTGGGGTGTCCCTCATTAAGCGTCTGATTCGGGAGACCGCTTTGTGGCCAAGTATGCATGTGGAGATTGATGAGGAGGTAGGGAATTGCTGTGTGTGTGGAGCAGCTGATAAAAGCCTCCAAGTGGGAACGCCCCCCTCATGCCTATCGAGTGTCCTTCTGGTCCATGGGCCAAGCTGGGCATTGATATCATGGGGCCCTATGATTCTTTGCCAGGTGGATCCAGGTACATTTTCATACTTATGAACTATATGTCAAAATGGCCAGAGCTCAAGATGGTCAGGGAACCTAATGCATTAAGTGTTGTAGGCTTTTTGAGGGAAGTCTGTATGAGAGAAGAGTTTTCAGAGGTTCTTGTTTGACAATGGAATTCAGTTTTTAAGTAATGAATTGCACGTTTTCTTTGCTTCATGTGGAATAAAGCATTTGAGAAGTTCTTTATACCTCCCACAAACAACTGGTCTTGTGGAGAGAATGAATTCCGTGGTGGGGGAGTAGATTAAGCAGGCCAAATCTGGGAGCCGTGATATTACCAAATATTTTCGCACCACCACATTCTTCCACCAAAGCCCGCATTTTTAGAGGAAGAAGAGCGAACACAAGTTTTAAACCTCGTTGGATGAGCAAGTGGTTCAAATCAGACTCTGATGTAATGACACTTATGGCTATTATCAAAGAGAATATGGCTCAGATACAGATAAACCAGAAACTTTAGTATGATACTAAAAGAGATGCTAAAATCGTTCCTCTTATGGTGGGGTACACAGTCCAGATAAAGTCTCCTGTCCATGTATAAAAATGCAAAAACAAGTATGGGGAGCAGACCAGAGCGATGAAGATTGGTGGTAAAGCCGTTCAGGTTGAAGGGGGACACTGGTGGAATCTTGCCAGAGTTGTCAAGGTGAGAGTCAGTCCTAGTGATGACTGCGAGAGGAGCAAAATAGGCATAAAACGTATGTTGACTAAGAGCGAGATTCCAAGGAGAAGTTCTAGAGTTATCTTCATTCCAAGCAGGTTCTGTTTGCGATTCTGTGTAATTTTCTCTTGCAATTTTCTGCTTTGTTCTTGTTCAGTTTATTTTTGTTTTTATTTTTTGGGGAAGGTGTAGTATTGGCAGAGAATGACTGTGTGTAGCATGCTCGCCTGTAGGTTTCACTGGTTGTGAAATTACAGATGAACATTATCTGCTAATGTTGTTGGATTGCTATGTGTGTCCACATAATGCTAGTTCTAAGAATATTAGATTTAAAAATGTACTCTGTTGTATTACTTAAAGTTGTTGAGTTAAGGCTTCATGTGAGTCACCACACCCGTGTAGCCAGAACAATAAATCGTAATTGGCTCCATCGTCTTCCCTACACAGTTCTTAGAAACCTAAGTGATGCCTCAAGTGGTCTTACAGCCAGTTTCCGACAGATAGGTAATCACCAAGATATTCTGATAGAATGGTATTCAGGGCTAAAAGCAACAGATGTGACTCTCAGAAAGTGACTTACAAGCAGGGCAGATATTAGCACTTTTGTTTTCTGGACACCACTTACTGCAAAAAGAGTTAACCCGTAGAATCACATATCTGCGTTTTAAGAATAATGATATCGCTTCTGGCGACTACCTTGTCTATAACACATTTCAAAGTCCAGTGTGCATATAAAATCAAGTTTTTTTATTGTCAAGCTTCCAAAGCTTAACTCCATAAGCCTCCCTACCCTTCACCTACATGTGACCAATACCTTCATTTCAGTTGCTCCAACGTACCCTTTGTAACAGACTCACGATTATGGTAGTTTAGATCTCACGCCCAATCCTTTCAGTTTAAAGAATACATATTTATAGGAAGGTAGTGCCTTGCTGGACCAAACCGTTACCCAATAAATTAGTAGTGGTTTAAGGTTAGCAACATGTGCTATGTTCTTTAGGGCCAAGTATACGCACAGGGGTGTCATTGGAACACTTTGAGGCAGACCTAAAAGACATTTCATGAATTTGTTTTCTACAGTGACCAATATCACAGTATATCACTAGAACTGGCAATATGGTGTGAAAAATACAGGACCTTTAGGCTTGTACAACCGCATATGCTTTGTGCTGTAGTAAAAGCTGGCTTTTGGTCATCTGTGGTGCCCATGACGGCAAATTTGAGATCCGCATTCCCAGCTAATCAAGCACCTTTACTCCCTAGAGTGCAGTGTATCCCAGATATAACTTCCCCTTAATGGATCTGTAAGGGTTAAAGACCAGACCCTTTTTTTGTTGCTTCGATTAATTTCTAGTCTATGCTGCTTACAAAAAGTAGAACATTTGTTAAGCAATGTTAGCATGCCCATGGGAGCCTTTGATATTCATAGGGTATTGTTTGCAAATAAGAGGACAACACATTTTTGCCAGCCATGATGGGTGAATCATTTTGCAGTCATAAAGTAGGCCAATCACCACATTTATTTATAGTGTGAACAAAGTTTGAGCTAAAAAGCAGCCCTGACGGATCCCTCTCTTAATGGTGGTTCTCTGTCAGTTCACCCTTCCTGCCCCACCTTACTTGGGGTTAGGTGTTACTATAAAGCAGCAATATTAGCTCTAACAAGTTTCCCAGCATTTTCATGTTTCTCAGTACAGTCCATGCATCTGGCTACAGGAACTAAATCAAAGCTGCCCTGAGGTCCACAAATATATACTTTCCTGTAAAATTGTGCCGTAAGTAGATCAACTATGGTATAGTGTACAGCTGTTATAAGGATCTCATTCTCTGGGATGTTATTATAGGGTTCTAGGACAAAGAATATATTTTAGCATTATTTTTCAGGTTGTTCCAAAATAGGAGTCCACTTAACGCTTCTCCTATTGTTAGTATAGTAAATTGGATCTTCTGGGACATAAAACAAATAGAACTCAGGACACGATAGAAGAACCGCAATAAACGTTTAACAGGAATCGTATCGCTGGACTTAGACTTCCACAATGAATACACATCCTGGTAAAAAAAAAAAACAGAAGCTTTCAAAACCCTGAAGCAAGTCTCCAAAGCCATTCCACATAAATATCTAACCACCAAAACAAGGGTACCATCAAGATGGTGCGACTGCATACCCTGGAAGGAAAACAAGCAAAAGCAATAAGCCCAAGCAGAACTGACCTGAGACAGGAGCTCCTATCAGAATTAAAACATGGTCTTAAATAATGTGAAGAAAAGGCAGATAAACACAGATGGAATATGCTTCATACTCCCACCACATGCAAGTGAAGATGCACTAGACGAATGCCAATGAGCGAGAAATCCCCAAATGGCCTCAGAAGCTATTTCAGAAGGTTCCTAAGATATGACACTCTACATCGACATTGGGGAATATGTTTTGACTTTGTTAATGCTTAAAAGAAGAGTATCTATTATGTGGCCGTGTCCTGGAACAAGTGTGGCCTGTCCATGCATCCTCCACAATTTATACAAAGGAGAAGTCAGTAAGATAGACCAGGATGAAATATGACCTTGCCTGTCCCCCTGTAGTACTCACTAAGTTGCTCCTCTGAACTGCTGGGAGTCCTTGAAGGGCAAATTCAGTAAGTGAGAATGGGCAGCCTTCGGAGCACCTCAAACAACAAACCTACAGTTATGGTGAAGGAGCCCATGGACCTAACTAATGAGTACACCTTATCAATAAAATACAAAGGAGATGTTTAGCAGCTCCACAACTATTAAGAACCACTTCTGCAAAGTAGCCAATCACACGATTATGAAGAAACAGGACCACCATTTGCATCAAAGAGTAATAGGCCAGAGGGCATACACAAGAGTGGAGGGCCATTGCTCCAGATGAGAAAACCTTTTTCCTTAACATAAGCCAGTTCTAGGTGGCAGCTGGCTGAGCCAATGAAGGTGAATAAGGAGTAGTTTCTGTCCTGTAACTCCAGTTCTGTAGTAGGGGTATCTCTGTTATAGTCATAATCTAGTATATAGTCCCGCCCATGTGCGTGGACCCCGGAGCAAATCAAAACTAATCTCTTAAATTGTCAAAACATGCAGAACTGCACAGACACTTAAGAGAGAATTTAAAGACAGATAATGCAGCCTATATCCACAGGCTACACTGTCCAGTACTTAAACTAGAAATTCCTCCAAAAATCCACAAACAGCACAGCCTCTCCAGATTTCTCCACAGAGAAAAACCTTGCCTTTAACAGCAAAACCCTAACAGCATGGACAGACAAGCCCCATAGGCTGCCATTATGTGGCCCAGAACAGGATACTGTGCCTTTAAGAGAACCTTCCAGAACTCTCACAGTATCCCAGAATGCACTTCAGGTCTCTTTCACTTTCAGTTCTGTTTGAAGGCGTAACACGCCCGACCTGTAGCATTCCTTACATAAAAATATCTCTCCACCGGGGAGGAGGGCGGGCGCTTATGACTATAACAGAGATACCCCTACTACAGAACTGGAGTTACAGGACAGAAACTACTCCTTCTGTAGTAGGGGATCTCTGTGTATAGTCATAATCTAGTGAATAGAATGGCAAGCCCATCCCCACACCAAAGCGGCGGAGGAGAAAAAAGAAATAACACCACTACTGTGCGAACAAATTTCGCAGCGAAGCCTGCCCAACCTGAGCGTCTTCCTGGCATCAGTGTCCAGACAGTAATGCTTAGCAAAGGTATGGACCGACTTCCAAGTGGCCGCCTTGCAGATTTCTGCAATTGGAACATTACGTAGCAAAGCAGTCGTGTCAGCTTTGCCCCTGGTGGAATGAGCCTTAGGCTTACCCCCTAAGGTCTTATTAGCCTTCTAGTAACACAATTGTATACAGGACACAATCCACCTCGACATGGACTGTTTTGAGGTAGCAAGACCGGTCCTGACTGATCCATAATTGATAAACAATTGGTCTGACCTACGAATATCTTTGGTTTTATCCAGATAAAATTTCAACACCCTCCTGACATCCAGGGAATGCAGAGACCTTTCCGCTGGAGATGAAGGATTCTGAAAAAACGTAGGAAAAGTTATAGTCTGGTTCACATGAAAATCAGAAATAACCTTTGGAAGAAAATTAGGGTGAGTTTGCATAACAACCTGTAGTGTAGTTCCTATATTCCCAATAGGCTCTGCGCATTGGAATACTATATTCAGCAGTGTAGACGTAGGACTGAGGTCGACTAGGTCTCTACTGACTATATTAGACTTAAGGTTTGCCAGCTAGCTCAGAGGTCACTAGAAACTTTCTCGAATAAACGAGGAGGAGTTTAACCTCCCTGGATAGACAAGGGATTAGCTTCTGACAACCATATAACATGACAACTTTGCTCCCTCAGAATAAGAGTGTATCTCTAGAGTCGTGTGAAAACAATAGACAGCTATTTCACTCAGTCAAGTGTGCATACTTAGTTTCACCAGAGAAAAGAGAAAAGAGAGACGGGTGTTTTCAATAAAAGGTTGTTATTTATTGAGCAGTCTTCTTTCTCATACAAGAGAAATGAATTGCCACAATTGCAATACTCATAGTAAAGTAAAGTTCGTACAGTAAAAGGAGGATTAAGAAATAATACTGTAAAAGCATTGATATGGTTTCTTAGCCATAAGATACTTTAAAATAGATAAAATATATACATACTTATATACATTGACTAACGTACTCAACTGGTGCTTCTAAATACACCTACCCCGGTGTACCTGACCTAAGCCTAATACGTGGGAAGGAGTAAGTAAGTAGCAGTTTAAGTTAAGTTGGTTTTGCCAAGAATCTGACTCAAGAATTCTCTTAAAGGGTTTAGTCAGCTCCGTACCTGGGTATTAGAAAGCAGGAGGTCTGGTATCTCTCCCTCAGGACTCGATATTCCAGTAACCCGCGAGGGTATCTGGAAACACCGTAGCTGAAGTTCTCGTCAGGAGAAAAGACAGCGTCTCTCTCAGTGCGTCAAAGAGGAGGGGCAGCGTCCGTGGGCTCTTGCATCAGCTGGGCTCTCGGGCAAGTAGATAGCTGCTCTGCTCCAAAACCACCACCGTGTGTTTGCTTAAGGCAACGTTGGTATATTTATACCTGAAAGGTGCCGGGTTTGACGTAAGGTTGGACATAAGACGACAATGAAGATGTCACCAAGAACTGGCCGTTCTTAGAGTGCTCACAGGAGTTCTAGGACGAAATCAAAACAAAAGCAATGGGGAATTCCCAGGTTGCTGGAGGTTTGGTTTGTTTACAGAACTCGTTGTACTTGCTAGGAGCCTGGGGAAGTACCCTTGCTTAATTTGGACAGCATGGGCTATGACTAAATATGGATATGATTCTTATGCCTTTATAAGGATACTATTCATTATAACCCCATAAGGGCATAAAATCAGGACTATCGAATTTAGGGTCCTAGATAGAACTACAACACCCACTCCACGATCTAATGTCCCTCATTACTTAAAACTAAGCAATAGTAAACATATAATGATGCATGTGTTTTCCAACCCACCCCAAAATACATAAAGTTGCATATTGAAATGGTATATGGTAATACACGAAAATGAGTAATGGTACTGTACATTTTTCAAGCAGTGGTATCATTCAGTTAAAAAATGCATATATATATCAGCTGAATGAATTGCGAAAATTACACATGAAATGGCTCTTAATACAGAAAAGAAGGTCGAGACCATTCCATCACATAATACAAATTCTGTACCTATGCTAGAGGCTGAGGTAATATATTGTCTCTAGAGTTCCGAAAAATAGACGCTCTGTTCTCTAAGAATAGTTCTACTTTAAGCAGAGTACATGTGCCAGAAAAAGGTAAATATTTTGGAAGTGGAAAAAAAATAATTTCGCTTCAGGGGAAAAAATTGTTCCAAATATTTTCAGTAGCTTTTGTTTATCAAAGCTGAAGGCCGAATTCAGAGTTCAGGGAACGCTGTGTGCTTGTTCCTTAAAAAGTTATTCTTTCTGTTCAGGGGAGAACATCATTTCAGACAGACTCTCAAAAAATTGGTCTACGGCTTCAGGTGAAAGTTCGACCAAGTTTGAAAATGCCGCAACAGTACAGTTGTGAGAATGATTGCTATTATCGATGTCAGGATCAGCAATGCTCACAGAAGGTCGTACCTGGGTGATGCTGCTCTCATCTCGTACTTCACTACCCCCTAATCGTAGTGGTGAAGTCTCAACGAATGCCGTCATCAGAATGGGTAGCCGCTGGGGACAACACGATGCATGAGCCGTTACAGGACTTAGCAAAGTATCTGTATCCAATGGTACTGCTGATGGTAGTGTAAGACAGACGTCCAACACGCATTCTTCTCCGCATAGCATACATCGAAGCACAGGTAAGATGCAATTCTGCCAGATGGGTCTGAATGAAAGAAACCAGGTCATATTCAGATCTCTCAGCCGGGCTAATCCAAGGACTTTAGTTATGCGGTCCCGATAGCGTATAGCTAGGATCGTTTCTTCCATTGTTGCTGGAGTCTTGTCTGCGACTTGGCTTGCCATATCGGAGCAGAAGGATCAAAAATAAAATGCCTGCTACGAGTCCCAACAGAAGTGGTAGGCCGCCAAAGACAGAATGGACAAAATTAGGAAAAATGCCCAGAACGGTTTCGAAGGGTGTTAACAGTCTCGAAAAAATTGTCTTATATATATGTGGGATACCACTGGTATTAGACATATTTAGAATTTGTCTTAGCATTTCTACAAAATGCACGGGGCAATTTGTTGATAAAAGGCTATGTATCTCTGCCGTTGTCCTTGCAACTTGCAGATCATATGTTTCTTTTGATGACATTAAGGGCACAGTTGTATGTAAAAGTACAGACTTTATTCTACTTAAAGTATCAATTCGAATAGAAGAGATATTCAAAGAAGGCCAAATTGTTGCCTCCGTATCTGGAGTGCTGTTTTGATACAATACTTGCATACAGCAAGTGACCACGGAACTCACGCTCACGAGATAGGCTTTTCCTGGCACCATGCCACGACAGCTGTGGTCCACTATTAGAATGTAACTCCCGTTAGAAAGTAGTCTAAAGAATGGCTCTATTTGTGTTGCAGGTGTACAGTGCTGGTGACATGAAAGGTTATTTGAAGTCCCCTCACAGGCCCCATGCAGGTTAATACCTTGACACAGAAGTATACCGCTTAGTGATTGTTTACAATTCTTTCCACTAAGAAATACATTCTGTTTCTTTTCACTGTAACATGTGTGTGTATAAGGTAATTTCCATGATGACTTAATGTACCCTTTACCCAACCTTTCATACTGGCCCGCTGGTATATACTCTTGGCAGTATTTAAATTGGAAAGTTGTTATCGGAAGTGTAATTATTCCGTGTATTATCCATTCAATGACAGGTCTTTCTGACATTGTCAATGGTAATCTCTCAAGTTTTTCAATGCTCAGAATCGTATAGTCTGCTCCTTTTTGTGCCAAACCGATTTGTGTATCAGTAAGGTTAAAGATAGAGAATAATGACGTTGTGTTGATTAAACGCCAGGGCACGTAGCCTGAACGCAGATTTTGCAACGTCCAGCCAAGCTGTACAATAGAACGTAATTGGGACTGACCATGTTGTAACATTAGTAAGTCCTGCTCTAATATATCAATAGCAGAGGATACAATACTGTCCAGTGAATATATTCTGGAGGACAGAGTCATTAACCCATTGTCCACAACAGAAAATGATTTTTCCAAATTAATACGATCAATTTCTCGTATTTTTTCTGCTGTTTCAATTTGCATCACTTTCCAAGCTTCGTTGTATGCAGCGTATATACCGGCGCTATGAAACGTTTTTGACGCTGTTTGCGTGGTCCCATTATGAAATCACGCAAGTCAGCACCGTCTTTAAGTAAAGTCAAGTGTTGCTTAATTTCAGCCAGTGTGGATTTCTGCAGCCATTCGAGGCATAGTTTCCCTACACTGTATGTTGTAACTATCCCTGGATCTTGTCTCTGGGAGTATCTAGAGTCTGGCCTGGTCATTTTGAACCCGTGTTTTGTTCAGGAATCTATCTTGACAGTTATTTGTGTCTGTGGGCCAGATCAACCATTTTTTCCAATCAGGATGTGTTCTGTTTTGGTAAAAAATATGGGATACGTCTATCTCAACATCTGTAGTGCTATTACGGTCAGGTGTTGGCTTTGGAATAGACAGTTTGTTTAATTCTTTTATCTTGGCTAGGCCAAGACAGGTTGTCTGTTGAATGGTATCATTCAAGAATATAATTTGTTCTGGGATCATGCAGGCTCTAAATAATGCTTCTAGACCCTTGACCTGCCAATCTTTGGTACCCCAGATGGTTTTTGTTTCAATGTTGTTTTTCCAGAAATCAAAACCAAATGTAATCATTTTTTCATAAAATGTTTCCGAATAGATCAATTTAGTATTAGTCAGCATTGTTTTTACCCCTGTCTTATTTAACAGTTTGAAATAAAACGTTTCTGCATCACTTGTGTTAAATCCTGAAAAATATGGGAATTTCCCGTACAATGTGTTCGAACTGCTTTTAGGTGGAGTTGCACAATGTTCCCATTGATTATAATTAAAAACATTTCTAGGCTGAGCAGATTTATGCAAATAGTGATGTGCAAAGTGATTATAACAATACATTTCTTCATAGTTTGATGAACCCTGTAAGTAATCATGTTCTGTAAATTTTGCTGACATTACTAAATCTGACATCACATCATTAATACTTTCATAGTCCCAATCATCAGAGAATGTACTCTGTTTTACAAAATCACTTAATGAAACCTTGAACTGGTGTGGATATTTCAAGAGCTCGACCGGGCCATAGATTTCGTAATCCATTTTGTCCCATGCTACCCCACCGGGTATTGAATTGGCTGTGACATTCACTGATGATAGTTCTCTTTTCTCGATGTGAGATGACTTGTGAGGCTTTAGGACCAAGTTGATGTTCTGACTTGCTGTGTCCATTGTACTGTATTGTCCCTCAATGAATTTTCCCAAACAAAGAACCATGATGAGCCAAAGTAGGAGGAAAAGTACACCTAACACAATCCAAAATTCAATCCATGGAGAAATCAGGTTTCTTTGAGTTGATGTTGAAGTTCAGTTATTTTGTCTTTAAAAGTTTTTGTTGATGGCATTTCTTCAGGCTCGCTTGGATCTTCAGAAAAGTTATCGAAATTGATGAAGTAGCCAGATGCAGTTCTGTCAATTGTCGGAATTGCTTCCGGATTTTCAGTTGCTTTTGTATTTTTTGTTTCATTAGCATAGTCTGAGGCTACATCGTTGTAGACAGGTGTTTGACGAACTGTTGCAATTTGGGTTTCAAGAGGCACAAGTTCCATGGCATTGCTGCATAGTCCTTTTTTATTCACTGCAGGTTTATCAAATGTGATTAGTCTCTCAGTTTGAACCTCTTGTATTGTAGCAAGTTTTGGTACTCTGCTATTTCTAGGGAGTCCACTGGGCCTACTACTTATTATTGGCCACATGATTGTGGTTTTACCAGGTCGATGGATACAACTCGGTTCTCCTTTTTACCAGCAAGGGGCGGTAGTACAACTGATCTTGTTCCGCTGACAGCTAAGACAGGTACTGCTTTTCTGTAAGAAGGCCCAAATTCCTTCTTCACCGCGATCTTCTCTCTGACCAGATCCCCAATCTTTGGAATTTTATTTATTCAATTTATATAGCGCATTATCACCGGTTGGTCTCCAAGCGCTTGTACTTGAGAAAAACTGATCAATACAGAGAGGCAGGTAACCAAATTAGATCAAGCCCCACGCTTCTCGGAAGAGTACCGTTTTTAACATTCGCCTAAAAGGCAATAGGTTTGGTTCCTTCCGAAGGCAGAGTGGTAGTTTATTCCAAGCTGCTGGTAGGGTAGTTGAAAAAGCACGTCCACCAAAGGTAGCCATGCGGTAGCGAGGGCAGATCAGAAGAGTGTCCTCGGACGAGCGCAGGGTCCTTCTTGGAAAATATTGCACCAGCCTAGCTTTAATATAACTAGGAGCGTTGCCATAGACTGCCTTATGCGCGATGCACAGACCTTTAAATAAAATCCTCTGCCTAATGGGGAGCCAATGTAATTGGCATAGGAGAGGAGAGGCATGCGTACTTCTAGATTTTCCAAAAATCAATCTCGCTGCATCGTTCATCACGATTTGCAGTCTTGAGAGTTGTTGCTGAGGGAGCCCAACATAGAGGGCATTTCCATAGTCCAGACGACCTAAAATCATTGCGGACACCACAGGACAGCATCTGCGAAATTTTACGCAACTGCCTAAGGAAGCCAACGCATGTGCCCACCACAGACGACACTTGATTTTTCATGGATAGATTACCATCAATGTGGATGCCCAGGTTTTTCACCACCTTAGCTGGTGCCGGAGTCCTACCCAACTCCTTAGGCCAGAAGCGATCGTTCCACGGGTTGCCCGAGATGGTGATGGGCAACACTTCGGTCTTCTCTGGATTGATCTTCAAGAAGTTGGTGGACATCCAGTTACTCGTGAACTTTAAGATGTTATGCAGCCTAGCCTGGGCTCCGGATGAATCCTCAATTTGTATGATAATCTGTGTGTCGTCGGCGTAGTTGTAAATCTGACACTCAATATGATTAAGAGCAGAAATCAGTGGCTGTAAGTATATATTAAAAAGGAGCGGTGAAAGGGCCGAGCCCTGCGGAACTCCACAGGTTATGGCTGCTGATGTGGATACCAAGTCTGACAGCTGGACCCTCTGCGATCTTCCCTGCAGTAATGAAGTTCGCCATGCTTAGCGCGGTCCCCCCGATGCCCAGATCTCTCAGACGTTTCAACAGTAGATTATGATACACCGTATCAAACGCGACGGAGAGATCTAAGAGCACCAAGGCCCCAGGAATCTTCTTGTCAGCTCTGCATCTTAATTCATCCAAAATGGATAACATCACCAGCTCCGTACTAGGATGTTTTCGAAAGCCAGCTTGATTTCGCTCCAACAGGTCGTTGGTCTCCAGGTGTTTCGACAGATGCGTCAAGACATGCTGCTCAATTACTTTAGCTAGAAAGGGTAATTGGGAGATGGGCCTATAGTTATTTAATTTTTTAGCATCGGCCCCAGGTTTCTTAAGAAGCGGGATCAGCCGAGCTTCTTTAAAGGAAGTTGGAACCTGTCCCATCTCCAAAGACCTATTTAAGAGGGTAAGAACATCCTCTTCACACCCCGATATAGCGAGCTTAAAAACACTAGGAGGGCAAGGGTCCACCTGAGAGCCTGAATTCACTCTCTCCACCAACTAGCAAACATCTCCTTAGTAATCAAGGGTAATGTGTTAAGGAATTAGTGTACGTCAGGGGTGTCTGGCATAGTATGTAATGGACAGTCAAAAAATGGAGTCCGAGATATTTCACCCTGAAGATCTTCAATTTTACCTATAAAGAAGTCCTGGAAGTTCGGACAGGCTTCCTGAGAGAACTCCGGTTTCTGCTCTTTAACATTTTTCAGTTCTTTAAGTACTTAGAAGATTTCTTTCTGCGGGACCCGAGCTGTCGCTATTCTGGTCTCAAAGAACTCTGCTTTACGAGCCAGGATAGCCTTTTTATAATGCGCAAGCTCCTGCACATATAGGTTCTAGGCATTAGTGTAATAATCCCTCCCTCCAGGCTCTCTCCACCCTCCGGAGGGCCTGTTTCTTAGTTCTTAAATTATCGCCGAACCAGGGCGCCCCCGACCCTCTATCCACCCATTTCACCTTTTTCGCCGGAACAACAGCGTCAATGGCTTTCTTCAGTTTATCAAATAGCTTTTGGCTACCAGCCTCGATATTCTCATTAGCTATGTTTAAATCGGTGGAATTTAATAAATGGCCAACCAGGTCTTCCTTATTTATGTGATTCCATCTCCTTACAGTTTTCCACACCGTTCTCTGACGGTTTCCCCCCCTGTGGATCTTCCTCTAACCTGTAATTAAATAGTGGTCAGACCAAGCACATGGTGCGGTGATAATATGGCCTGAGATAGAGTCTGTAGTCCATACCAGATCGAAGGTATGACCCTAACGTGGGTAGGGCCGGTCACTAGTTGAGTCATACCTAAGGCCATTAAGGCCTCTTCTAGGTGAAAAGCTTGCCCTTCCTTTGGGGAGAGCTCTCAGTGAAAGTTAAAATCTCCCATTATCATCAGGTTCTCGTAACAGGATGTGAGATCATGAACGATTTCCACAAAGAGATCCAAAAAAGTTGGTTTAGCCCAGGGAGGACGATACAGCAGTAAGATGACCCAACAAGTAGTGACCGTCTCAAATTTCACGCCCAGCACCTCTGCTCCCCCACAATTTTCTGCGCATACTCTTTCTGTCCTCCAGCGACAGTTATAAAAGTGCGCAACCCCCCCTCCTCTCTTGGTACCCGTGCGATTGAGCCAGATAGCCTTATAGTTCGGGGAGAGAGAGGCCACCAGATCTGGGGTAGAAGAATCCTCAAGCCAAGTTTCCGTGACCCCCAGGATATCAACCCCACCATCCTGTAATAACGAAAATATTTCTAGATTGTGCCTCTGCAAGGAACGAGTATTTAACACACCATACTTCAAAGTGGTATCATCCATCCCGTTTTTCCTCCCCTCCTTTGACAGCATGGATTTGTACAGCCCCTCCTGTTGTAACAGAGTTATGCATTCCTGGGTAGGCTGTACATCAGCCTGATTAAGTTGTAGTAAAATGGTTCTATTGTACCGGATGGATTGACCAGGGATTATGGCCCCTGGTCCCGGTTGGTCGTGGATTGGCGTAGATGAGCTCACCTCTGGCGAGCCTCCGGCGCGCCTGCTGCGCGCTAGCATGTGGCAGGTTTTAAGTAGAAGTCGTAGGTAGCCGCCTGACAGCTAGAACGCTGCCCCAAGATGGCGCCCAAAGAAAACGTCCCAACTATCCCCAAGATGGCGGTAATAGTCGTGACTGTGGCGAGAGACCCGCTAAACAACGGTGAGGAGACAATTTACAGTGCAGGTAAGCGGGCATATACAATAAAAGGTGTCAGACTGATTTGCATATAGCCATGTCTGAACTGGGGTGGCTGAGTGAACTAAAGAATGGTGATGGATTAAACCTAGATCAGTTGACTGGGGGTGAGTGTTTGATTCGTTCAAACGCTCCGTCCATCATCCCCTTTTGTATTGCTTTGTTCGCCCTAAGTGTGGCAGGGTATGCTCAGACGTGAGTCCCTTGTTCACTTGGCCACTGGATTCAAGATAGCCTGGCTGATGAGGATTATGAATCCGAAACCGGTCCCAGGATGCCTGTTTCCGGTCCAGGGAAGACATGGCTTGGCAGTTCGGGCTGGACTGTTCCCATGAGGCACAGGGTCAGACTGATTTGCATATAGCCATGTCTGAACTGGGGTGGCTGAGTGAACTAAAGAATGGTGATGGATTAAACCCAGATCAGTTGACTGGGGGTGAGTGTTTGATTTGCTCAAACGCTCCGTCCATCATCCCCTTTTGTATCGCTTTAACTTTACGTTGCTCAGGTCTTTTCTTGTTTCATTTAAGTCCTGTAAAATAGCCAAACGTTCTTTGATATCAAAGCATTTTTCTTCTACCACTGAAGTCTGACTATCGAGGTCCTGAATATGCATTCTAGTCCTGAACAATAGTTCGTACGGACTGAAACCTTTTAGAGAATTTCTTGGCAGATTATTAAGACTATGTTGGACACTTGTTAAATGTTGGACCCACCCATCACCCGAACCTAATACCCTCGCCGTTATAGATTGCTTTATGTCCCGTTTTTTTCTTTCCACAATCCCATTTCCCTCAGGATGGAAGGGACAAGAGAACCGCAATGCAATGCCCATGCTGGTCATGGCCTCCTTATAAGCTCGAGAGCTAAAAGCAGGACCCTGGTCAGAATGTAGCATGCCAATTGCGTATGTGCCAATAAAGACTCGCAAATCTTTTATAACAGTTCTGGCGACAGCCGAGCGCTGGGGCCACATCCAAATGAGTCTCGTGCAGGAATCCACTGCGACCATGATATATTTATAGTTGGCATCCCTTTGTAAGGGACCACAGTGGTCCAGGTAAACACACGCTAATGGTTTATCTGAGATTAGAAGGGGCGTCTGTGCTGGTCGTTTCACTGTTGATACTTTCATTCTTTGGCATATTTCACATTCTAGAACATAGTTCCTAGTTTGTTTTCTCATGCGCGGCCACCAATATCTCTGTTTTAATAACGATATTGTGGCGGAAACACCAGCGTGTGCAGAAGCGAGCCCTTCGTGTGCCGCTGCGCAGTAATTAGTCCTAACCTGTGTTCCATGTTTAGAATTGCCCTATCCCCCACTCCAGGGATTCGAGCAAATGGAACATTATTCGCATCAGTTATGTATGAGTACTTTACTGGAAAGCCTTTCGGGAGTGATTTTATATAATCTTTTACCGTAGCACTGACAGCTTGCATTATATCGCTGTCTATTTTTGTTTTTGACCGGGTGATAGCAGCTACGGAAGCCGTTTGCACAGCTGCCTTCGCGGCCTCATCAGCCAATGAATTCCCCGCAACGTGAACGCCATCACGTTGATGACTCAGTGTATGTATCACGTGAGTCTTTTGTAGTTCTTTCTGTAAAAGAACTACTTGTTCCCAAAGGTTTTATGCTTGATTGTGCCACCTTTTGCATCTTTGAAACCGTTTTGAACCCAGTTCTTCAAGTATTCATTATAAGACTGAACGCAGTAATATGAATCGCACACAATTAGTGTGGGGAATTTGCAATCAGTATTTTCAAGCGCCATCTTAAATGCTAGTAGTTCAGCTCGCTGAGCTGTACAATCTCCTAGAGATTGGGTTTTAGTGACCAATGGTCTAAATTTTCCTTCGTGCCAACGACCTTTAACAATCGCGCACGCAGCACTGTAAGCTTGTTTACCCCAAACTGCGGGCTGTGCTGATCCGTCTGTATATATTATACAGCCGTAGTGTTCTAGAGGCAGGATTTCGGTTGGCAGAGGACATTCATATTCATATTGTAGAAATTCTTGTGTTTTCAAATTAGGATCAAATTCATATACTACGTCTGTTGCAGCAAGAGAATTAACCCATTGTATCCATCTCGGATGTAGTGCTTTAGCATTTGGAATGCTTGCTTTTGTTACCGCTTCTAGGGCTGGTATTGGTGTAACGATTATTATTCGTTTACCTTGCGCTAGGGCTCTTTCTTTTGCTACAGCAGTCTGAACTGCAGTTAGAATTTTTTCAGTAGAACTGAATTTCATTTCAGCTTGTGTGTACAAATGTGATTTGTAAGCTATTGGTGGTACCGTTTCTCCCTCATTAGAGGTCAGGTACGTAAATCCGCATCTTCCTGGGATGACTCTGATTACAAGGTTGCGTATGTTTTCGCGTGTTTGTAATTTAGTTTTAGCTAACATGTCTGTTTGCAATGATCTCAAAATTTCTGTGTGTTTTTGAGTCCAATTGATTGGTTTGAAATCAGGTTTTATTAATTCATAGAGATGTTTAACCCTCTCTGTATAATTTAGAATGTAAGTTCTTCCGAAATTCAGGAAACCTAGTATTGATTGTAAGTTCTTCAGCGTTTTAGGTGCTTGGAGTACAGCGCACTTCTCCAAGAAGTTGTCTGCTAGGCTTTTGCCTTCACTTGATAATTCATATCCTAAAAACAGGACTGTTAGATGGGCAATTTGTGACTTTTTAAAGTTGAATTTGTAACCCTCTGCTGCAAACCCCAGTATTATGGTGTTTACTCTTTTCAAGTCATCATCTGTTAGACAGATGTCATCGACATAAGATAATGCCTCATCATCATATATTTGTAGTAACTCTGTTACTCTTGCTGAGAATAATCCTGGGCTATTCTTGAATCCCTGTGGGAGTCGACAGAAATTTTATGTGACCCCATTATTGAGAAAGCGGTCAACCTGCTTTCAGGTGCAATGTTTTGACAAAAGAATCCATTAGAGATGTCTAATGTCGTTTTGTATTTTTTGCGCACAATGTTATTCATTAGTGCTGCACTGTGTGAGTTTTGTACTGCAAATGTCTTGCAACATGAGTTAAGGTGTCTGTAGTCCAAAACTAGACGATATGAATCATCTGGCTTGGAGACAGGAAACAAAGGATTGTTCATTTGTGAGGTGCATGTTTCAATCACCCCCTGGTATTCAAGTTGATCTAAGATCTCCCTGACTTGTTTTTTAGCTTCTTGCTTAATTGGGTACTGCCTTTGTGCAGTTGGTTGACATTTTAACTGGATTTTGTGAGGAGGAGAGTCCTTATCCCATCCAACATGATTTTGTATAATGCAGGAGCTTGGGCTACTGCCCATTTTCTTGCATATGTATATTTTCTATGAATTGGAATATGATTTGAGAAGGCAGGTATAATCCTTTCTTCGCCATGAGGGCACTCCCTGACAAACTCTAGTGGCCAGTCTTTCTCAGCTAAAAGGATGTCATAGCCTTTTGAAAGATTATCCCAAAAGAGACCCCTTACTTTCCTGGTCTTATCTCCCTCTATTCGTAAAGTTATCTCGTATATTTTATGAGGTTTGCTAACTCTGGTATCTGCAGTTTCCACGTGAATGTATTCATTTGTGTCCACTGTCTCCAGAATATTCATCAAGATCTTGCGAGCTATGGTCACTTCTGCTGCACTGTCTAGCATTGTCTGGGCCCACTCTCCGTTTTTCAGTTGTGTCCTCAGTATCCTCTGCTTGTTTAATTATTTTAATACTGGCTACCTTCTTTCTTGGAAATTGTAATTTTTTATTTAGATGAGCAGGTTCCTTGTCTTTGGACTTGACGTGCTCTTCCCTGTGTTCTGACTGTCCTCTTCTTTCCGATTTCTGCGAGGAAGTCTGAAAAGATCGAGAGGGACATGTATCAATATCTTGATATCTATCAGGTTTTTTCAAATTATCCCTATTTCTAAGGTTGTATCTTTTCTCAGAGGGCTCCCTCTGGGGAGACTTGTGTCCTTGTTCCGGAGATTTTTCTCTCCGCCGAGGAGACCTTCCTCTGGACTGGAATCTTTTTTCTTTGGGAGTGGATTGTTTATTTCCATCCCAGCTCTTTTTTGGAGTGTTTAGATTATTTTTAATAAATATCTTTTCAGGATTTTCAGTTAGTTGCGGTTTTACGGGTTTCCCACCAAAACTATCTCTACCTAGTTCTTCATAGGATTTTTCTATGATTCTGGCAAGTTCAAATGGTTGTTCTGCTATATCTGTCTCTCTCAATTTCTGGCGGATCGCTTCTCCTTTTATGTTGGCTAATAATATAGCCGAGACCTGCTTGAAGTCTTTCAGTAGTTTCATACCCAGAGTTAAAGCAGGTTCTGGACCGTATTCATTTTGAATCTGTCTTAGTACATCTGGTATTACCGCCATGGACGGAACACCATGTGTTTTTGTGTAAATAGAAGCAAAGACTGTGCCCCAAGTGTCACAGTCCTCCACATGTGGTGCGATCCCCATTGGAAGACAGATAGTCAGTATTCTGTGTTTCTCAGTAAGGGTCGTATCCGGAAATACTGCCTCTATTTGAGTGATTTTTTGTGCTAACCAGAATGGAATTTGTTCCCGTTTTGCGGGTACTTTACCAAGACATAATTGTATGTTCTGTGGTGTTATTTTGTTTGTGTTCCCCTGATGAGGGGTCAGCTGTGGAATGTTAATTGCTGGTAGGACTGTTTACATATTGGACTAATTGTCTATGTATTTTAATCAGTTGTTTTAGCTGTGCTAAAAGTTCTGGTACTGACATTTTTTCAATTTCTGGATGTGGTGTGTAGCTGGCTAGAACCGGCCACGTTGCTCCTGGTCTACCTAGTGGACCGAGCCTGCTGATGTGATTTTGATGTTTTAGGGCGCCATTAAACCAGAGCAGGTGCTCTTGGTAATTTAGTGGAATTTCCACCTCCTCGAAAGGGGTGTACTCTTCCGGAGGTTCCTCTATTTTGTAATAGTGGAACTCGTTTGTGACAGCGTTTGCTGCTGGAAAGTTTATCCATGAATAGAATACTTCTGTCTGCCGATATTCATGGGCCTCTATCACGAATATGACTATACCACCTAGTGATGTCAGTCCGTTTTCTATAAGTTTAAGAGTTATAGTTTTTCTTATGTTGACCGGAATGAGTATAACATTCGGGTCATTGTCTCGGAGACTTGTGTCATCCGCTAGGAGTTGAGCTGCTATTCTAGCTGCCTCCCTTTCGTCTTCACTTTCTGACATTTTTCCTGACAGAAAGGTTTTTGTTGCAGATCAAGTTTCAAGGCAACAAAGATTAGGTGCACAATATTTTGGAACACTGTATCCTTCAACATTGACTAAACCAAAAACTATGCATAGGAATCTCTTCCTGCTAAGTTCCGGCGGATTTTAACCCTTTACCCACTCCAGACGTCTTTTGGAGTATTTACGGGAGTTGAGTTTGAGTTTAAAGCATTTGTAGAGCGCACGTACACCTGGCGTTTCATGGCGCTATGAGGTACTGAACTCGAGAGGATATGGAGATCGGGGAGGATGGGGAGAGTAGGGCAGTTATGATGAGAAGGCTTGTGAAAAAAAGAAAGTTTTTGAGCGCCTTTCAGAAATGCAAATATTGAGTGGAAGATCTAAGGTGGGCGGGGAGAAAGTTCCAAAAGGCAGGGGCAAGTGTGGAAAATTTCGCGCCCCCCCACTTTTAACGCCTAAAGCGGGGGACTTTCAACAGATGTTGGGAAGATGAACGTAGTTCCCTGACGGGGGCGTAGGCTTTGATTTCCGAGGAGATAAAAGCGGGGGCAGTTCCGACCCGGGCTTGAAAGGTGATACATCCCATCTTGAACTGAGCTCGTTCTCAAATAGGGAGCCAGTGCAAGGACTTGAGGAGAGGCGTGACATGATGGAATTTGGCCAAGTTGTAAACAAGGGGGGCGGCCTGGTTTTGCACCAGCTGTAATCGTCGCATACTGTAGGCGGGCATGCCACAATATAGAGCGTTGCCATAGTCTAGGCGGGAGATTACCATCGCCAGGACAATGAGTTTGAGGGCAGAGAAGGAAAAAAAACGAGAGACTTTACGAATGGTGCGAAGTGAAAGAAAGGAAGAGGACACCACCGAGCTGACCCGGGAGTGCAGAGGGAGTTGGTCATTCAACTTGATCCCCAAAGTGCTCACAGAGGAAGAAGAAGAGGGGGGGCCTAGGGAGGGGGGCCAGAAGAGAGAGGTCCAGGGACTGGAGCAACCACCTGTCAGAACCAGCTCAGTTTTGTCTGGAATTAACTTCAGGTGGTTGTAATTCATCCAGTCCCTGATAAAGATCATAATAAACTGGAACTTCGCCATGGACTCAGGAGATGGAGACAAGGTAAAAAATAAGCTGCAGGTCATCCGCGTAGTTGTAGACCGTGACCTCCATTTGCTAAAGGGCGAAAACGAGAGGGGCGATGTACAAATTAAATAAAAGGGGGAAGAGGGAGGAGCCCTGGGGGACCCTTCATTGTACTTTCCGGTAGTCCGCCGAGAGGTCGCCCAGGCGCACTGCCTGGGTGCGGTCCCTCAGGAAGGACAGCCAGACCAAGGCCTAGCCTCCAATCCCCGCCGCCCTGACATGAGAGAGTAAGATGGAGTGATCAACCGTGTCAAAAGCGGCGGAGAGGTCGAGGAGGACCAAGGCCTGGGGATGGTTGGTGTCCATACCCTCTCTGAGATTGTCAAGGACCGATAGCACCACGGACTCCGTGGAGTGTGCGGGGCGGAACCCAGCCTGCCGGGGGGCTAATACCCCGTTCTCCTCCACAAAGGTACTGAGTGTTCGGGTAACATGGCGCTCCAGTACCTTCCCCAGAAAGGGCAATAATGAGATGGGGCGGTAGTTGACAAGAGCGGAGGGGTCAGCTCCAGGTTTTTTTAGGATGGGCATATTGGTGGCCGTTTTTAAGGGTTGAATAACAATGCCCTGGGACAGTGAACCGTTAAGAAATTTAAGAGGGGGCTGCACACAAACAGAGTAGATATGTCTAAGGATGTGGGCGGGGCAGGGGTCCAGAGGGGAGCCTGATTTGACCATAGGGAGGAGGGAGAGAAAAGCCTCCTCTGTCAAAAGGGGGAAGGAGTCAAGGCTTGCCCCGGCTGACGGACACTGGGGGTCGACAAAAGAAGGGGGGGGGGGGAGGGAGGGATGTTTGCTTTGATGTTAGAGATTTTATCTAGGAGATAAGTGTTAAGAGAGTCGCATAAGTCCTGGGAGGGAGAGGGTTTAAGGGTTGCTCTGTCGAAGTAGGCAAGGTCGTGAACAATGGAGAAAATTTCTCTAGTCTGATTTTCGGCAGCCAGAATTTTTGAGGAGAAGTAGGCAGTCTTTGTGGCCAAAATTGATTTTTTATATTGGGACAGGAGGGCGGTATACTGGGTTTTAAGGTTAGCGCAGTAATCTCGCCTCCAGGCCCACTCGGCATGGCGCACAGAGAGTTTTAGGGCCTTGAGTTCCTCGTTGAACCAACGGTTTGCGTCGTTCAGACGTCTGGAGGACACCCGCCTGAGGGGGGCGACAGAATCGCAGCCCGACAGGAGCGAGGAGTTAATAGAGTCGGCTTGTGCGGAAGATGACAGACCGTATAGGTCCGGACTGGATGCGGAGAGTGTGGCGGAAAGAGCAGCCACATCCACCTGGCTCCAAGAGCGCGCCCAGATGTTTCTGGGAAGGAGGGGCTTGGTGACTGGGTTAAGGTGTAGGGAAAAGGATATCAGGAAGTGATCAGACCAGGTGCAAGGGGAAATGGACAGGGAGACTATAGGACAGTTGAGACCAAATCTGATCAAGGATGTGACCCTGAATCTGGGTGGGGGAGTGAACGTGGGAGTCGAAGTTAAGGGAGCGAAGGGTATCCGAGAATTCTTTAGAGGTCGAGCATTCTGCGGGGTCGGAGGGGCAAAAGTTAAAATCTCCTAAAACCAAAATGGAGGAGTTATTGACCGCTAGGGTGGCCACTAGATCTTGGAAACCGGGGAGAAAAAGTTGAGAGGGTTTGGGGGGGGGGGGGGGGGGGGGCGGTACATAAGCAAGCAGGTAAGCGGGACTCTAAAAGACGGTGAGCGGACGACTAAAAAGTCCGATGATCCAATAGAGGAAAAGGTTAAAGACTGAAAGGAGAGTTCTCTACGGGCGATCAGAGCGACACCACCTCCTGATTTGCCGGAGGGGCGGTCGGTGCGCAGAGCATAGTATGCGGCGGGAAGGGTTGCTAACAAGGAAGGAAGGGAATAGTCACAAAACCAAGTCTCTGTAAGAAATAAGAGGTCTGGTTTGTGCGAGTCCAATAAGACAAAAAGTTCATGACAGTGCTTAACTGCTGACTTGGTGTTAAGATAATAAACCGATAGGGTGGTAGGCACAAGAGGGGCAGGGGGGACGGGAGATGGAACAGGGGGGAGAGGGGGAAGGGAGGATAAGGACGGGAGAGAAGGGAGAGGGCACGGAGCAGTCAATCCCAGTTTGCCAATGTACGAAGTCACAGAGTCGTCCAAAGGCCACGGTCCTTGGAGATTGTAGAGCTGTGCAGGAGAATATTGAACAATCGGGGCATGGTGGAGAGCCCTAGACCCGGTCAGCCGCGGACGGGCGCAGACGGGCTTATCTTTGGCGCGCGTCCGGAAGATGCACATGATTTATAGATGGAGGGACGGCGGCAGGGGGGGCGTGACCTCTAAAAAGGGGCGTGGCCTCCGGGCTCGCAGGAATGGCAGCAGAAGTGATTTTCAATGAAGGTACCGCGGCAACGCTAAATCCGTTGCGCGGACTGTTCAGGAGCTGGGAAGGTGAGTTTTACAATAAGTATTCAAGTGACATTCAAGTGAGCTTAAAATAAGGTTAAAAACAGTTCTCGCTCCCGGCTTCCGCCTCAGGAGCTCAGTGCATCTAAAGGAGGGCGCTTGCAGTCAGCGTCTATATGTAGAACGGCGACGGCGGGGGGGGGGGGGGGGGAACGTGGCCTCTAAAAAGAGGCGTGCCTCCGGGCTCGCCGGAATGGCGACAGAAGTGATTTTCAATGAAGGTATCGCTGCAACGCTAAATCCGTTGCGCGGACTGTTCAGGAGCTGGGAAGGTGAGTTTTACAATACGTATTCAAGTGACATTCAAGTGAGCTTAAAATAAGGTTAAAAACAGTTCTCGCTCCCGGCTTCCGCCTCAGGAGCTCAGTGCATCTAAAGGAGGGCGCTTGCAGTCAGGGCCTATATGTAGGACGGCGACGGCGGGGTGGCCTCTAAAAAGGGGCGTGGCCTCCGGGCTCGCCGGAATGGCGGCAGAAGTGATTTTCAATGAAGGTACCGCGGCAACGCTAAATCCGTTGCGCGGACTGTTCAGGAGCTGGGAAGGTGAGTTTTACAATAAGTATTCAAGTGACATTCAAGTGAGCTTAAAATAAGGTTAAAAACAGTTCTCGCTCCCGGCTTCCGCCTCAGGAGCTCAGTGCATCTAAAGGAGGGCGCTTGCAGTCAGCGTCTATATGTAGTACGGCGGCCGGGGGGGGGGGGGGGTTTAGCCTCTAAAAAGGGGCGTGGCCTCCGGGCTCGCCGGAATGGCGGCAGAAGTGATTTTCAATGAAGGTACCGCGGCAACGCTAAATCCGTTGCGCGGACTGTTCAGGAGCTGGGAAGGTGAGTTTTACAATAAGTATTCAAGTGACATTCAAGTGAGCTTAAAATAAGGTTAAAAACAGTTCTCGCTCCCGGCTTACGCCTCAGGAGCTCAGTGCATCTAAAGGAGGGCGCTTGCAGTCAGCGTCTATATGTAGTACGGCGGCCGGGGGGGGGGGGGTTGGGGATAGGGGGGGTTTAGCCTCTAAAAAGGGGCGTGGCCTCCGGGCTCGCCGGAATGGCGGCAGAAGTGATTTTCAATGAAGGTACCGCGGCAACGCTAAATCCGTTGCGCGGACTGTTCAGGAGCTGGGAAGGTGAGTTTTACAATAAGTATTCAAGTGAGCTTAAAATAAGGTTAAAACAGTTCTCGCTCCCGGCTTCCGCCTCAGGACCTCAGTGCATCAAAAAAAGAGGGGTCTGTGTGAAAAAGCACGACTGAGTTACTCTAACGTCTTGCGTTAGATTTATCGCCTTACCAAACGTTGGGCGCCATGTAGTGTAGTTCCTATATTCCCAATAGGCTCTGCGCATTGGAATAATATATTCGGCAGTGTAGACGTAGGACTGAGGTCGACTAGGTCTCTACTGACTATATTAGACTTACGGTTTGCCAGCTAGCTCAGAGGTCACTAGAAACTTTCTCGAATAAACGAGGAGTTTAACCTCCCTGGATAGACAAGAAGGGATTAGCTTCTGACAACCATATAACATGACAACTTTGCTCCCTCAGAATAAGAGTGTATCTCTAGAGTCGTGTGAAAACAATAGACAGGTATTTCACTCAGTCAAGTGTGCATACTTAGTTTCACCAGAGTGCAGAGAAAAGAAAGAGACGGGCGTTTTCAATAAAAGGTTGTTATTTATTGAGCAGTCTTCTTTCTCATACAAGAGAAAGGAATTGCCACAATTGCAATACTTATAGTAAAGTAAAGTGCGTACAGTAAAAGGAGGATTAAGAAATAATATTGTAAAAGCATTGATATGGTTTCTTAGCCATAAGATACTTTAAAATAGATAAAATATATACATACTTATATACATTAACTAACGTACTCAACTGGTGCTTCTAAATACGCCTACTCCGGTGTACCTGACATAAGGCTAATAAGTGGGAAGGAGTAAGTAAGTAGCAGTTTAAGTTAAGTTTGTTTTGCCAAGAATCTGACTCAAGAATTCTCTTAAAGGGTTTAGTCAGCTCCGTACCTGGGTATTAGAAAGCAGGAGGTCTGGTATCTCTCTCTCAGGACTCGATATCCCAGTAACCCGCGAGGGTATCTGGAAACACCGGAGCTGGATTTCTCGGCAGGAGAAAAGACAGCGTCTCTCTCAGTGCGTCAAAGAGGAGGGGCAGCGTCCGTAGGCTCTCGCATCAGCTGGGCTCTCGGGCAAGTAGATAGCTGCTCGGCTCCAAAACCACCACTGTGTGTTTGCTTAAGGCAACGTTGGTATATTTATACCTGAAAGGTGCCGGGTTTGACGTAAGGTTGGACATAAGACGTAAATGGAGATGTCACCAAGAACTGGCCGTTCTTAGAGTGCTCACAGGAGTTCTAGGACGAAATCAAAACAAAAGCAATGGGGAATTCCCAGGTTGCTGGAGGTTTGATTTGTTCACAGAACTCGTTGTACTTGCTAGGAGCCGGGGGAAGTAGCCTTGCTTAATTTGGACAGCATGGGCTATGACTAAATATGGATATGATTCTTATGCCTTTATAAGGATACTATTCATTATAACCACATAAGGGCATAAAATCAGGACTATCGAATTTAGGGTCCTAGATCGAACTACAACAAACCGTAGCAGCATGAAATACAGTATAAGGTTCTTGGCAACACAACGAACGCCTGAATTTCATTCACCCTGCGGGCCGATGTAATGGCCACGAGGAACGCCGCCTTCCAGGACAGGTGCTGCAACGAAGCCTTATGAATGGGTTCAAAAGGCTCCTTCATTAATCTGGACAGCACCACGTTCAATTCCCATGAAGGCGAAGAAAGCCGGACAGGAGGGAACACTTTCTTCAAGCCTTGCAAAAAATCTTTGATCACAGGGATCTGGAAGAAGGAAGTCTGAATGGTATTTCCTGTAGGCAGTCAGCGCAGCGAGATGAACCTTAATGGAATGGACATTAAGGCCAGACTGCGCCAAGTGTAGCAGATACGGAAGGATGACATCTTCCTTACACGTCGTTGGGTCATAGTTCTTGGACTTGCACCAGATGCAAAATCTCTTCCACTTGTAAGCATAGGAAGTCCTAGTGGAAGGTCGCTTAGCCTCCTTCAGTATGTCCATACAATCTTCTGGTAGATTCAAATGGCCATATTGCACTATCTCAGGAGCCATGCCGCCAAACTCAAAGATGAGAGGTTGGGGTGCACCATCTGCCCCCCGAACTTCGTGAGAAGGTCCGGCCGGCACAGCAGCCGTATGTGAGGAAGGAGAGACCGGTGAAGCTGGTCCGTGAACCACCACTGCCTGGGCCATTCCGGGGCAATCAGGATCATCCGCGCCCTGGACTGGGACAGCTTGATGAGCACCACCGGAATCAGGGGAATGGGTGGAAAAGCGTACAGAAAGCTGTTCGACCAGTTGATCCATAACGCATTCCCCAGCGTCCCCTGCTGGTAGTACCTGGAGGCGAAGTCTCGGCATTTGCTGTTTTTGGCGGTAGATAACAGATCTACGTCTGGAGTCCCCCACCTTGCGAAGACTTCTCCTAGTACTTCGTCGTTTATGACCCATTCGTGGTTTTCCTGAATCAGTCTTCTCAGGGCGTCGGCCTGAACATTCTGCACACCAGGTAGATGGGTAGCCGTTATCGTCAGTCCTCTGGCTAGAAGCCAGTGCCAGTTCGCCTGCGCCTCCTGCGACAGAGTGTGCGATCTCGAACCCCCCTGCTTGTTGAGGTAATACATCGTGGTCGTATTGTCCGTCTGTACAAGCAGAGAGTTGGTCTGGAAGGACGGATGAAAGTTCTTCAGTGCCAAGTGAACAGCTCTGAGTTCCAGGAAATTGATACGATACGTGGACTCCGTCTGGGACCACGTTCCTTGTATCGGTAAGTCTCCGGAGTGAGCCTTCAAGCCGTGGAGAGACGCATCAGTCACGATAGTCTGTGTGGGAATGTCCTTGTGGAAGGCAACCCCTCTGAGGAGATTCTCAGCTGAACACCACCACTTCAGAGACTGAAGAGCATGCGGAGACAGTCGTATCTTGTCGTCCCAAGATCCTTTCCTCTGATCCCACTGATCCTCCAAGCACTTCTGCAATGGTGTCATGTGCAGCCGTGCGTGTGGCGTGAGGAAGATACAAGAGGCCATCGACTCCAGTAGAGAAGACACCGTCCTCACTGTTGTAGATGGAGCGGTCATAAGAGCCTGAGCCTTCCGAAGGAGTGATAATCGTCTCTCCTCCGAAGGAGACACGCTTGCTGACAGAGTATTGATGGAGGCTCCCAAGTACTGAATGCACTGGACCGGAGTCGGGACAGACTTGGACATGTTGATGTGCAACCCCAGCTTGTTCAAGAGAACGCACGTCTTCTGGAAGTGCGCTTGAGCTTCCGAGAAGGAGGAGGCCTTGATCAACCAATCTTCCAGGTACGGGTAGACAAACACCTTGTTCTTCCTCAGGTGTGCAGCTACCACTGCCATGCACTTCGAGAATGTTCTGGGCGCAGACTTCGGCCCGAATGGCAGTACTGTGTACTGATAATGATTGGTGCCGACTTGGAATCGCAGGAACTTCCTGTGTTTGTGTGTAATGGGCACATGGAAGTACGCATCCTGTAGGTCTATAGCACATAGCCAGTCTCCTTGTTGCAGCCGAGGATAAATCTGATGCAACGACAGCATGCGAAATTTCTCTCTGCGAATCCACTTGTTTGCTTGTTGCAAATCCAGAATGGGCCTGAACTCGTTCTTGTCCTTCTTGAAAACCAGAAAGAACCGGGAGTACAGACCTCTTCCCCTTTGAGACAGAGGTACGTCTTCTATCGCCCTTTTCCTTAGCAGGATATCGGCCTCCGCCTGGAGCTTGCGCAGCTGAAACTGCGAGCTGACCTGTGGAATTACTGGAGGCGGGCTGGTGAACCGAAGACTGTATCCATTGCAAATAATATTCAGCACCCACTTGTCCTGAGTAATTTTTCTGCACTCTGCCAGAAAAAATGGAACGCTTCCCCCCCACCGGAGCGGGTAACGGATGCAGGGGAAGTAACCGCTCAGGGCCTAGACCCAGCCGGGCCTTTGTTCGCCGTTGCGGACTGCTGTCCTCCTCTGCCCTTCTGGCGCTTCTGGAAGGGCCTTTGGAACTGCTGCTGCTGTTGTTGCTGCTGTCCCGAAGTCTGCCCACGCCCTCTGCCCTGCGCCCCAAAGCGTCTCTGGAATGGGCGGTAGGTCTTCTTCTCCTTGGGCTTCTCCAACCCGACGGCCGTCAGGGTCTCGGCCTCCGCCTTCATGCGGGCCATCTCATCATCCGCATGCTTGCCGAACAGAGTTTCCCCCGAGAAAGGCAGATTGGCCACCCGCTGCTGAGCCTCTGGCTTGAGCGATGTAAGGCCAAGCCAAGCGTGGCGTCGTAGGTTGATACCGTGACAGTATCCATGCGCCGCCAAAAGAGACATCAGCAGCCGCGCTGATGAGTTGGTTTGACACCAGCATCCCCTCCTTCAGAACCTCTTGAAAGTCCTCTTTCTTCTCCCGGGGAAGGTGCTCAGCGAATTGCTGGAGGGACTCCCATAGGGCATGATCGTATCGTCCTAGCAAAGCCGCGGCACTAGCCTCCTTCATTGCGGTAGATGCCGTCCCACAGACCTTTCTGCCTGCCGATTCTATCCAGCAGCTCTCCTTATCAGGAGGTACTGTAGACGACGGGGTGGTGGCATGCTGTTTCATAGCAGCCGTCACTTTGACAGAGTCCGGTGTCGGATCCATCCGAAGAAAGGCCGGGTCAGAATCCGGGGCCCGATATTTCTTAAGGAGCCTGGAGGGAGCCGCCTTCGTCACCGCGGGAGTGAGAAACAGCTCCTCGGCTGGCTCTACCAAGCCCGGTACTAGAGGCAGCAAAGGCCGAGACAGGTGCTTCTTGTGGAGCGTCTCGAAAATCACAGGCGTCGTAGGTGTAGGCACTGTCCCAGTGATGCCCAACTTAGCTGCCCCCCGCAGCAGAACATCCTGGAAAGTGACGATGTCATCTACAGGCGACACCCTCGTCCCAGGGGATTCTGACAAAGTCGGCGAGTCGTCTCTGGTCCCAGAAGAGTCCGTGCGGGACCGTGATCTGCGCCTCCTGTGGCGTCGTCTTGATCTCGTTGACGATCTGTGACGACCGCGATCTCCCCCTCCGACAGGAGCGAGAGCGCGATCGCGATCTCCTTGGCTTCGGGCGCTCTACAGGCCTCACAGGAGTAAGAGTCCATGGCCTGACTGGGGGCCTCGGCTGAGGGGGTCCCCTTAGGCGGAGTCGGATATCGCGCCAGCAAAACTGACCTCAGAGGAACCACAGGTGGTCCACCCGCTGGAAGCAGAGGAAGAGGCTGAGGATGACGAGGAGGTGGAAGCGGAGATGGGGTGGGAGTCGGCGGCGGAGGTTCCTTGGGCAAGGGAGGAGGAGGTGGGGTCGACCTCGGCTTAGGAGGTGTATACACCTCAAAGTACACCGAGCCCGGTGACTGTCCCTTCTTCTCCGGTGATGGAGAGTCCCCTATCGGCACATGTCGCCGACTAGAACGACTCCTGGTGCCAGAACTCCTTCTGCGCCTCTTTGGCGTAGAAGAATATCGCCCTGACGGCGACCGCCGGTCCCTCGACGTCAACCGCCTCCTTCTCAACGGCGAGCGCCGCCTCCTCGATGGCGACTGCCTCTTCATCGGCGAACGTCTTCGCCTCGACGGCGACCTCCTTCACCTCGACGACGAGCGTCTCCTCGACGCCGAACGCTTTGACGTCAACCTCGACGTCAAGGATCCCCTCGACGCCGATCTCCTCTTCTTCTTCGCCAACGGCGAAGTCGCCTCAACGGCGAGCGCCGACGCAGTGTCACCTCTCGACGGCGATCACTCGACGACGATGATACAGTCACCGGTGACGTCGACGGGGGTCTATTAAGTTCCCTCGACGCCCGAGCGTCGACGCCGCTTCGACCCTGAGCCCTGGGGAGACAGGGAACAGACTGCAGTCATCCCTCTCGACGCCGTCATCGGTGTTATCGGCGCCGACGGAGAATAGGGACGCTTGCTGGTCTTCCTGCCTCTGGGGAGCCCCCAGAGGCCTCAGCATGGGCAGAGGACATCTGCCCAGACCCACCTTGTGCCTTCAGTCTTCTGTCTTCCAGGCCTTGGAGCCTGATCTTCATCCTATCTCTCAGGGTCCTGCTGGAGAAGCCCTGGCAAATGTCACACTCCTCTGGGACATGAGATGAGGGAAGGCAGATGATGCACACCTCGTGTGGGTCCGACTTGGCCTTCTTCCTTGAACACTCTGGGCATTTGTCAAACAAAGCAGGCATTTTGACAAATAAAAGAGTGCTCAAAACACACACAAGGAAGAAAGCACCAAAGTACTTCAAATGAAAGCACTCAAACACTTGAAAAGTGAAAGAAATCACTAAATAAACCATTGAAAGGGAGAGCTCAATGCTCCAGGATCCTGCTTGCAGGAGCCGGAAAAAAGAACTGGAAGTAAAAGGGACCGGCAGTGCATTCTGGGATACTGTGAGAGTTCTGGAAGGTTCTCTTAGCCACATAATGGCAGCCTATGGGGCTTGTCTGTCCATTTCTTCCTCTCTATCATTCCAGAGGGTTTTGCTGTTAAAGGCAAGGTTTTTCTCTGTGGAGAAATCTGGACAGGCTGTGCTGTTTGTGGATTTTTGGTGGAATTTCTAGTTGAAGTACTCGACAGTGTAGCCTGTGGATATAGGCTGCACTATTTGTCTTTAAATTCTCTCTTAAGTGTCTGTGCAGTTCTGCATGTTTTGACAATTTAAGAGATTATTTTTGATTGCTCCCGGGTCCACGCACATGGGTGGGACTATTCACTAGATTATGACTATACACAGAGATCCCCTACTACAGAAGGGGGTTGTTGTCAAAGAAGGCATCAAAGCCAGGCTTAAAATACAGAAAAGTAAAATCATTAGAAGCCAGGTGATATCAGTGTGCAACTTGATAAATGACCGCCATTACATATGCTGGTGTGTTCCACCTAAACTTATTGGATTCCATCAGCATCTGATTACCCCTACAGTGCACAGGACAAAACATTCATGTCCGCTGCACTGTCTAACCAGTGGGAAAGAAGTGAGCGTCCTGTCCTCCTACTGCAGGCAGAAAATATTTCTGGTGCTTGCACAGGAAGACTGTTTTTTTCAGAAATCCCAAGCTGCGAGCTAAGCCCGATATATATATATATATATATATATATATATATATATATATATATATATATATATATATATATATATATATATATATATATATTCCAACAATCCCCCTCACGAGGTAAATGAGTCGCAACACTAACTTGCCTTCATCAATGTATTACGTGCAGAGCAGCGGGACACGGCATCATTACCACCAACATGTTTCGTTTCGGCTTGAAACTTCTTCCAAGGTGTGCCTGCCCCAAATCACGCCGTTAGTTTGCCACAGGTAAGGTTTTCAATGTCTTTTTATCTTTCGATGGTCCCGCCCATTTTGGAATCACTTCCTTTTTTTGTTGCATTATGGGACCTGTGGTTTGCCAGCGACTGATCTAATTTTAACCCTCCAGTGGGTGGTGCATATTTGTCCCGTTGTGGTTACAAACCCTTTTGACATCTGCTACGATATTGTTTTGCAAGTTCCCTCGCTGTCAGCCAACTTTCAGGACTGACCGAGGGCCAATTACCGGAGTCCAGTCCCCGGGAGCACCGCAATCCCTTGAGTCCGTATGGCGGTTCCAACAATATGGTTCAGGTGCGGGGCTGCCTGGCGCTTCATTTGGCTGTGCGTTTACTCCTCTGCAGAACCAAGCTGACATATATTCCAACAATCCCCCTCACGAGGTAAATGAGTCGCAACACTAACTTGCCTTCATCAATTTATTACGTGCAGAGCAGCGGGACACGGCATCATTGCCACCAACATGTTTCGTTTCGGCTTGAAATTTCTGCCAAGGCGTGCCTTCCCCAAATCACGCCGTTAGTTTGCCACAGGTAAGGTTTTCAATGTCTTTTTATCTTTCGATGGTCCCGCCCATTTTGGAATCACTTCCTTTTTTTGTTGCATTATGGGACCTGTGGTTTGCCAGCGACTGATCTAATTTTAACCCTCCAGTGGGTGGTGCATATTTGTCCCGTTGTGGTTACAAACCCTTTTGACATCTGCTACGATATTGTTTTGCAAGTTCCTTCGCTGTCAGCCAACTTTCAGGACTGACCGATATATATATTTATTTGCAGTCTCGGTGATGAGCAGCACGCTATGTGCAATGACGTCACAAATACGATTGATGCTCAGGGGCATATCTCAGCCTCTTAGCACTGATCCCCACAAGAGAGGTGCTATTGTAGGGGTGGACATGGTAAGTGCCCCACCCCCCAACCCCAAAATAATATTGACCAAATAGGTTGCTCTGCACCCATAGGCAGGGCATGGCATTTCTAGCCCAATCTATCATGTCCTGTGGCGGAAAGCCCACCAGCCTGCACATGTAAAAAAATAAAATGAGGCAGGGTTGGACCACCCTGGAATCCTGCTATACCCCCACATCTAAATGCCCAACAGACTTTGTGCCCCTCCACTGAGGGCATTGGGGGGTCACCCCAATCTGTGCTCCCCAAGCAGAGGGGGCAAAAAGCACATTAGACACCAGGAATTTTTATATTTATTAGGATACTGGAATTAGGCTGTGCTCCCACACCTCGATTACCAAAAATCTGACAACACCCCCTGCAGGTAGATTTGGGATTTAATCCCAATTTAGTTTACGGATTAGGGGGGGTTGACACATCCGAATATTGGGCTGACCCCATCCCGATCATTAAACATCCCATACTAGTGGATTCCCGCAGATTCTGAAACCTTCCCTCAGAGAAATATCTGTGAAGGTTGACTATTGCAGGGCATTCGGAGTAAGAAAACATAGTGGCATCCATGCATGTCACATCACCCTTTCCTCCCATAGTGGTCTTATTTTGAGGTCTTGGTAGATTTCTGGTAAGTCTTTAAGGCGTGATGTAGAATTCAATGACTTTACGGTGTTTATTCCTGGATTACATTTCAATTGATTTATTTCCTGGCTAACTGGAGGAAATCACACTCCGGAAGTATACCAATATACTTAGTCAACGTCTGCCTGGTGTCAGCGGAGTACATTATTGGCAACAATCTGCCAGCTATGCAGCATCCAAGGTAACGCATGAACCCACAATGGATACTTTGACGGCTCATCAAACCATCGCACCATCACAGATACTTAACTAGTGTGATTGTTTTGCAATCTGCGCACACAAAGCTGTTTTTCTATTACGCCATGACCTGCAAACATTTACCTAGATAAGTATTCCCTCTGATCAAACTGTCATCGAGTTCAAGTTAAACAATGGAAACAAATAATTATATACATATTGTAATAGAAAATACAGGTAGACACTGCATATCACAAATCTATTTGTGACTTGTAATATCTTAGTATGCTGCAGCTGTAGCTACTATACTCTCAGCGCCCGAATAGTTATGCACCCTGAGATTTGTAAAAGAAAAAACTTTCAGGCCCGAACTGAATAATTTAAGCATTGGAAGGCAAGGTTTTAAGTTTCACTCCACTTTAGCAGCCAATCCCATCCCAATTTTAGGGAGGGCGTGAAGACTTTTTTTTGTTTACTGTTTTTATTAAACCAATAGGAACAGCATACATCAAGACAAGATGTTACAGATATAGCATTTAGTATATGAAACAGTGCATTACAGTTGATGTGGGGTAGTAGATCCCCATCTGGCGCACCATTGCGTTCAACACATAATACAACAAGGTCAATTGCATTCATAATTCAATAATGCAGTCACCCCTAATAATCCCCATTGTACCCATACTGATTCACAGATCACATGTCCCTACGTCAGTGTGCAAAAATGGCCTTCATCTTAGTGAGCCCTCTTGGTACTGTATATTACACTTTTCATTCATCCTGATCTGCATTGCCATTTTCCACCGTCTCTTTGCTTTTTAAGCAGCTTTTGGGTCGTTTTTTTGGAGGGAGTAACTCATTATATGCAACAGATTGGGTATTACAGTAAAGCAGATTTGTATGTCAGTCTTCTATTGTCAGAATAGGGCCTTGCGCCCACCTCATAGCCACTCGTCGCTTAGCCAACAAGAGGCCGGCGGCTATCAATGGTCGGGTAGGTTTCTACATCTTTGGGTCTGGTTCGAATTCTGCACCCATTATGAACCCCAGCTATTGAAATAGCTTACACCAGTATTCATAAACCCCGGGAAACTGCCAGGCAGTGTGCATAAACCTGGTGTCTTCCTCGTCAAATCTCTGGCACTTCGAATCCTCCCGTAACCCATACCGATATTGCCTCTTGGGTGTGTAATAAGCCCTATGAAGACACTTGGAATGTATGAGTATGTCACCCATTCATGGAAATAGTTTTGGTCCTAACAAAGCAATATTGCCACTCCTTATCGCTAAAGGGGCCTCACAAATCATGTTGCCAATCTAACCTGACCTTCAACTTCGCCGGCCTGCGTGCCACTTGTGCACTAGTATAAAGGATTATGCTACTTGCCCAGTAAGCATCTGTTCTTGGCATGTAGAGCTATAGATTCACATACTTTGCATACTCCTGCCATTTAGTGTTGGGTCCGGATGTTTGCAAGTTGTTTCTCGCCGAAGAAGTCTTCCCTAGTCACAAGCTAAGGTGACTCCTCCTTTCGGTGACAGTACGCATGGGCATCAACTCCATTGTTAAGATTGTTTTGAGGGTGAGAATGGAGTAAGTGTAGTACAGAGATGTCCATGCGTATGTAATGTAATAATGCAAAACTGCAACAGCTACAGGTGCCCGGGGAGGTGGGAGGGTGCATGTGAACTACAGCTCTACATGCCAAGAACAGATGCTTACTGGGTTTAAGTAGCTTAATCCGTTTGAGGCATGTGTGCTGTAGATAGACTTGCTTTGCATAGACTATATAGCAGTATTCTTCCAAAGCGGTGGCTAACCACTATATGTTGCAGCTGTTTGTTTTTAGCACAGCTTCCCTACATTGGCTTGTTGACGTGCCAACACTTCCACACAGTAATGTTTGGTAAAAGTGTGTGTTGTGGACCATGTTGCTGCCTTACAAATGTCAGCTATTGGGATATTACCTAAAAAGGCCATAGACGCTCCTATTTTACGAGTGGAATGCACTTTACGAGGTATAGATAACGTTTGCTTAGCTTTAGCGTAACAGGTTTGAATGCACTCAACAGTTCTTCTTGCAATATCAGATTTAGAAATGGGATTTCCTTTGTGAGGCGTAGCAAATGCACCACACAACAGTTTAGTTTTGCGAAAATCCTTTGTTCTTTCAATGTAGTGGAATAGTGCTCTTCTGACATCAAGAGTATGAAGAGCTCTTTCGGCTACAGAATGAGGTTGAGGAAAGAACACTGACAACTCACCTGATTGGCTGATAAGGAAAGCAGAAACCACTTTGGAAAGGAACTTTGGGTTGGTGAGAAGAACTACCCTGTCTCTATAAAGTTGAAAGAAAGGTTCTGCTAAGGTTAAAGCCTGTAGCTCACTAACTCTCCTCACTTAAATGAGAGTAATAAGGAAGGCCACTTTTCATGAAAGAAACTGTAGTGGACAGTTGTGTAATGGCTCAAAAGGTGGACCCATGTAAGCACAATGTTTAGATTCCAAACTGGTGCTGGAGGTACCTGGGGGGTATTATTCCCTTGAGGCCCTCCATAAAGGCTTCAATTACTGGAACTTTGAACAAAGATAGATGTTGTCTGTTTTGCAAATATGCAGCTGCTGCTGCAAGATGCAAACGAATGAAAGTGTAAGCTAAACCAGCACGCTGTAAATGCAGAAGGTAACACATTATATTTTGAGTAGATGCATCTAGTGGATCAATATTGTTATTAGTACAATATATGTGCGCATGTGACGAGGTGCTGTGTGTCTGACTATAGTACACGTCTGTTTCGTGATATAATTAGCACATTTCACTTTAATAGAACAGATCTTAGGAGTCTGTAGAATTTAATATTTTTTTTAATTTCACTGTTTTAATCCTTTTGCTGTCCGCAGTGCCCTTCAATTAGAGCGGGCCCGCCGTGTGTAGGGGTCAGCGCTCTAGCTTTAATCCTCCCTGCTATAAAAACCGCGCTGGCGCAACCACGCCACTGGGGTGCTGAAGGCATGCCAGCGCGAAGCCCGTCTGCGCCCGGAGTGCGCCCAGCGCCAGAACCCCAGGTCTTTTTGTGTCCCAGAGTCTTTCTAAAATACAGCTTCTTGCATTCAGGAGAGGTAAGTGCAGCACTCCTGTGGTCTGTCATATGTGGGAAACACACAGCAATTTCAAGTGCTCTAGCTGTGATTTTCACCTCCATATGGCACCATGCACAGACCAGATCTCTGCGGATGGCGCTATGTCAGGGGCCAGCGGGCGGGACGGAGAGATTGCAGCCCCGCTTACGAATGGCTCCGACACTTCAACCGGTAGTATCAGGCATCTTGACAGAACTGCTAGGGCGTTCAAGTACAGTCCCTTCAGTGTCTATTGCTCAACACTCGCTCATTGGTTAAACACAAATACCAGTTTGAATGTCTGCTACAGCTCTCTAATCCTGATATAGTATTCCTGACTGAGACCTAGACTGATCTGGCTTCTGACCCTGACAGGAATATAGCCCTCCCAGCAGGCTACTCAGTAACTAGCTAAGACAGGGTAGGGAACAAAGGTGGGGGATAGCTATAATCCATCGTGCCCACATAAATGTGCGAGTTGAATCAATCTCACTGCTACCGGCAGAGGCAATGCATTTTACGCTTACATTTAATAATATTTCTACTTTCCAAGGCTTACTCCTGTATCGGCCACCAGATCCTAGAGCTGCCTTCACTCAAGCTCTTCAGACCTTACTTGAACCTTGCTTAGAATCCCATTATGGGTGTTTTTAATTTCCTTCTGGAGCTAAATAATAACTCAGACATAGCAGGCTACTTGATAACCCAGCAGCCCTTGGCCTAACTCAAATAGTGTCTGAAGCTACTCATACTGCCGGCCATACGCTTGATGGCATATTCACTAATAACCCTGATATTACGCTGACCAAAATCTCCCCACTACCATGGAAAGACCGACCATAAGGCTATATATTTTAATATCAAGCTGATCCAGCCTAATCATGCTATCCTAAGAAAGCCATCCATGGGAAAAAGTCGATCATGGAATAAAATACAAGGAAACAAATTAGAACAGGCCCTAAACATCTACCATCCCCTATTGGTCACTGATAATAATGACGCAGTCTACCCGTTTGATAAATGGATCCAACCAGCAGTCAAGCATGTAGCGCCTGAAAAAACTACTAGACCAAGAAGATCTCAGGCAACCTTGCCAAGGTAGGGTCCAGATCTTAAAAACATAAAGGCCAAATGTAGGAAAATTGAACGAACATAGAGATCAGATTATAGCAAGGAGCACAAAATGGCATATAATTTAGCCTTAGAAGAATACAAGGAGGCCATTATAAAAGCCAAATCTGCATATTTCACAGTATAAATTGAGGCGGCTAACAACTCCTCTAGGGGGCTATTTAAATCTATCCAGTTACTATCTAAGCTGCAGCAGACAAATCAGTTTAAGCCTGACCTAGCCTTTTGTAATAAACTGGCTAATTTCTTCCAGACTAAGGTACAATTGATCTACAGCGACCTACTGAACACAGACTGCCGCGGCATCTCAGTGCCAACTAACCAGTTTTCAGTCCTTCACTCACGAGGAAGTGAACAATATCCTTCTTACCATTAAATCAGGATCACCTAATGATGTGGAGTAGTGTGGCTCACTGGTTAGAGGCGGCAGGCCTGAGAGCAGAAGTCAGCCTGGGACCAGGGTTCAATTCCCGACGCGGCAGGGTCATGGACCTTGGTCAGCGGACTTGATAATTCTCGCTTCGGTGCTTACTCTAATCAGGGGTTCCACTCGGCTACTCTGGGCATTAGCTTGCCTAATCTCTACAACGGCCCCACCAATTCCGGGGATGCCTGGCTCCACCTTGGGGACTCCCAGCAAGGGACCATCCCACAGGGAAAGCCAGGACGGGTTCCTCAGAGTTATACAGCGCCGGGACGCCCCGTTGCTGGGGCAGCTGTGCGCCTTACAAGTATACTACATTTTACATTTACATCCTTGTCCACCGGCCATTATGCACCTGGTCTCTAGGAAGATTAGTTTACATCTTACCCCATTATTAAACAAAGTGTTAGAGACAAGGATTTATCCTTGTGCCTGGAAATAAGCATGTATCAGGCAGATTCTGAAAAAGCCTCCCCTGGACCCTACTGAAGCTAAAAATTATCAACCTATTTCATGCCTGCCAATAGCAGCAAAAATCCTTGAAAAATCAGTCAACATGGAGTTAACCCAATACCTAGACTCCAACAATCTGCTGGACACAAGTCCGCATGGATTTCGGTCATGTCACTCTACTGAGACGGCTTTGATTATGGCAATGGAGGAGATCCGCAGACAGGTGGATGGGGGAGGCAGAGCAGTCCTTATCCTCTTAGACCTATCAGCAGCATCCGACACAGTAAATCATACAGTGTTAGTGCGGCGGCTGAAGGCTATGGGGATTGAGAACACAGCTCTGGCCCTTCGCTCTTCTTTTCTAGCCTGTAGCGAGCAAAACATATACTGGGAAAATCTACAATCCGACACATTTCATCTTCCATGCGGAGTGCCGCTCCGACTCTATTTAATATCTGTTACTCCACTGGCCAGACTCAGAGAGCATGGCTTTATTTTGGTCTCTTATGAGGATGATTCGCAGCTTATCATTTCCGTATCCAAACAGCCAGAGACCACCGCCATTAGCTTTCATGCCTGAAAGCACTGATAAAACAAAGGTAGTGGAGTTTGGCACGGGCCAAGCCCTGTGGAATCAAATCTGGTGGCCGACTGAGGCCGGTGAATGTCCTCGTCCAACAGCTAGGGCCAAGAACCTAGGAGTGATCTTTGATGATCAGCTTTACTTCGCAGCTTAGATCAATTGTCTAACCTCAATCTGTTTCTTCTTACTGAAGACCTTACAGAAGATTTTCCCATTTTTTCCTCAGGAAGTCGGTGATAGTAGCCCTTATTCTTTCAAAAATGGACTACTGTAATGCACTCTTTATGGGCATTGAAATAGCACAGAGGACGAAACTGCAATCATTACAAAATGCTGCAGCACGATTGCTAATAAACATCCCTAAAGGCCATTCCACCTCAGCTGGTATAAGATAGCTACATTGGCTACCCATCCAGCATCAGGCACAATTTAAGGCCCTCTGTTTGGTGCACAAGGCACTATATGGAGGTGTATTGGTGGATATCCAGAATATGTTCTCATGGTACACTCTCACCAGAAATCTTCGTTCCACAAATGTGGGCACCATTCATGTCCCCAAAATTCGTACATCAAGATGGGGAGGTAGGAGTCTGTCACATTGTGCAGCTAGACTGTGGAATCAGTTGCCTATCTCTATGAGACTGCAATCCAACAGGCTGCCTTTTAGAAAACTGCTCAAATCCTGGTTGTTCCCCACAAACTAAGTCACTGTTGTCAACGGTACAGTCCCTTCTTCACACTCAGCGCCAAAACGCAGCGGCATTCGAGCGCTTTATAAAATGTATCTTATCTTGTATATATAACAAATCTTTTCCATTTTGCTGCAGAGCATGTGCTGATAAGTAGGCTTCCTTAAGAATGGTCATACATTCTGGTGGCAAGTTAAGAAATCCAAACTGACTTCAGGAGCCTAATCGCTAGATTGAGATATTTGGGATTTGGATGGATGACTTCTCCATGGTTCTGCATAAGAAGACTGGAATTGAGATGCAGCTTTTATTGTGGAACTACTGACAGCTATAAAAGTGTCATGAACCATGGTTCACTAGCCCAACTGGGAGCTACTTAAATCAGTGTGAGGGATGTTTGCCTGAGCCCCCGAACCAGAAATGGAGGGAGAGGCAGAAAAGCGTAGGCAAATATCCCTGACCAATTCATCCATAGGGCATGGCCTTTGGATAGGGCAAGTGGGAACCTGGAGGCGAAGTTTGGGCAGTTTGAGTTGTCCACTGTGGCGAACAGATCTATTTGTGGGAAGGAGGACCTGGGGATGAAGTTCCCACTTGTGAATTTGTTGGCGCCTTCTGTTTAGGTCGGCAATCTGATTGTCCAATCCTGGGAGGTGCTCTGCCAGAAGGAGAACTCTGTTATGAATTGCCCAATGCCAAATTGTCTAAAAGAGACATGACAGTTGCAGAGAATGTGCCCCTCCCCCCGTTTTCCTACAAAGAACATTGCTGACACGTTGTCGGTGCGGACTAGGACAACTTTCCCTATGAGGCGAGACTGAAAGGCTTTCAGCTTTCAGTGCTAGATATACAGCTAGAAGCTCTAGATAGTTGATATGCAGACCTTTGTACTTGTTGTTCAATAGACCTTGAATTGTCAGGATGTGTAGATGGGCACCCCAACCTGAGAAGGATGCGTCCGCTGTTAGCACGATCTGTGGAACAGGGTCGATGAAGGGCCGCCCTTTTGGTAAGTTTGGCGTGTTCCACCACTGCAGAGAGCCATGGGCGCTGCGGTCTACCAACACTAGATCTGTTAACTGACTGAAACTGATTTCACTGACGTGCTAAGCACTCCTGTAGAGGACGAATGTGCATTCTTGCATGAGGCACTATCGCAATGCATGACACCATCATCCCCAGTTGCATTAACATCCTGACAGCTAATTACTGATTGGCTTGAAACTGTATTAGCAGAGATTGAATATTGTGAATTCTGGCTGCTTTGGGAGAGGCTAGAGCTGCGCAAGTGTTTAGAGTTGCTCCCAGATAGGACTGTATTTGTGAAGGCTGAAGGAGAGACCTCTGCACATTGACCATGAAACCCAATTGACAAGAGTAGGTCTAAAGAGTGTGGTGTAGACACTTTTGGTGTGTGCTGGCTTTGATGAGCCAGTTGTCCAGATATGAGAAGACATGAATCTGTTGTCTTCCGAGATGTGCCGCCACTACTTCCAGACATTTTGTAAATACTCTGGGATCAGTAATTACTCCGAATGGGAGTACCTTGAATGGATAGTGTTTTCCTGCGATCACAAATCTGAGGTATTTGCGATGAGCTGGGTGAACCGAAATATGAAAGTATGTGTCTTAAGTCCAGCGTGGACATAAAATCCCTTTGCCGTAGCAGTAGAAGGACCTGTTGAAGCGTGACCATATGATAATGTTTTGAAAGTATGTACAGATTTAATGTCCTTGGATCCAAAATTGGTCTTAAGGATCCCTCCTTTTTGGGGATTAGAAAGTTAAGAGAGGACACCCCTGAGGCTTGGTACTGCAATGGAACTGGTTCTATAGCCCTTTTTGCTAAAAGAGCTTGTACCTCTTGTCTGAGGAGCTGCAGGTGGTCTGACAGGAGTTTGTGAGTACGAAGCGGTATGCTAGGATTATTGTTGATGAGCTCTAGGCATTAACCATTTTAGGCCCTGCTCTATAGAAAGAGCGATGAAAGGAGCATCTGCTTGAAGGGAGTCTGAAGCGCTCCCATGGATTTTGCCACTGTAGTGTCTTTTTACATCTTTACTAAAGCCTCATCAACCTTAGGGCCGAAAAGATTATGTTTATCAAAAGGAGTGTTTAAGATAGATTGTTGGACTCTGGTTTAAAGCCTGAAATTCTAAGCCAGTCATGCTCACGTAAGAGAATGCTGGTGTTCACTTCTCTGGCTGCAGTATCAGTAGCATCAAGAGCACATCTAATATAAGAGTTAGAGATGAGCTTCCCTTTTTGAACTAGCTCGTGCCTTTATCTTGTGATCTTCTGGGAGGTCCAGCTCATCCCAGTGTGCCCTGTCATACCTAGCTAATAGGCCCTGCATGTTGGCAATGCACCGGTGATTAGCAGCTTGAGCAGCTACCCTTTTACCAGATGCATCAATAAGCTTAGATTCTTTATCCAGGGGAAGTGCACCCCCAGATGTCTGTGAGTTTGCTCTTTTACGAGTGTTGGAAACTACCAGGGAATCTAGGGGGAGCTGTCCTTTAATAAAAACTGGATTAGAGGATGATGGTTTATATTCGTGCATGAACAGGATCCCTAAAAATGTCATCTGCATGTCTCATCATACCTTTTCCATAGGGAGCCTCTGACTAACTCTGCGTGAAGACCTTAGGCCTTCAAATAAGAAATAGTAATCTAAGGCCTCTTTATGCAATGTAACCCCATGATATGCTGCTGCCCTGGAAATTAGCACTAGATAGGATACGTTATCATCTGGAGGTGAAGGTTTTGCAAGGTATAGATCTGGATCAGTATCCATGGGTGGATCAATATTACACTCATCTCATGGATCTGTAGGTAAAGGAACATCATCATCATCATCATCATCATGCCCATCTCTTAAATCAGGCTGCTTGTGAGGAGATCCCTGTGGTGCTATTTGTAATGGATCTGAGCCTGGTAGTATTGCTCAAGGTGAAGATGGTTGAGGGGATGGAAAAGTAGGATGGATAGTACTTGTAGCAATGCCCTTCTTCTTAAGCGGGATTCTTGTATCCAGTGTCCTCTGAACGGACTTTCCTTTTGGAAGGAATTTTATCTAATATATGGCCAGTGTCTGGATTGATGTAGAGATTTTTCTGCTTTGGATCAGATCTGTCTTTCATAATGTCTAAGATTGGTTCTGGGGGATCTGAAATATAATCTTTTGTTGTCAGCGCCGAAAGTTTTGGTGCCGAACCAGACTTGTCCTTTTCTTTGGAAGCGCAAGGATTCAGCTCCGAAGCAGACTTTTGTTTCGAACTGGAGGATTTTGGCTTCAAACCAGATAGGTCTTTCAGAGTGGAATGTTTCAGGTCCAAAGACAATCTGTCCACTTGAAGGCTTGACCACTTGTTTTGGTGCCTGGCTCGAGGGCGGGGTGTCAGCAAAGTCGTCTTGGTGCTGACCAAGGCCCGAAGGCAGAGGTGGTGGCGAAGCCTTATGTTTAGTAATCAAAAACTACCGGCCCATCTCGCTCCTCCCCTTCACGGCCAAAGTTGCAGAGAAAACAGTCAACAGAGAACTGACACGATTCACCGAAGACAACGCCGCCCTCGACCCATCCCAGTCCGGATTCCAAAGCAACCATAGCATCGAGACCATCCTACTCGCCGCCACAGACGACATCCGCACCCTCCTTGACCAAGGCCACTCCACAGCCCTCATCTTACTCGACCTTTCAGCAGCCTTCAACAGCGTCTCCCACCGCACACTCATCGACAGACTACACGACGCCGGCAAACAAGGAACAGCCCTAGACTGGATCCGATCATTCTTCACTGGAAGAAGCCAAAGAATTAGACTGCCACCCTTCCTCTCCGATCCCACGGAAATCACCTGCGGAGTCCCAAAGGGGTCATCACTAAGGCCGATCCTCTTCAACATCTTTATGGCACCCCTCATCACCATCGTTCGCGCACACTGCCTCAACATTGTATCCTACGCTCAATGGCACCCAGCTCATCCTCTCCCTCAACAAAGAACCCAATGCCACCAGACTCAACTTCCAAAAAGGAGTGCAGGACGTCGTAGTCTGGATGACCAACAGCTACCTAAAGCTCAATACAGAGAAGACAGAAGTCTTCGGAACAACCCCTTCAGCATGGGACAACACCTGGTGGCGGACTGCCTTCGGAAGCCCACCGAACCCATCGGACCATGCCAGAAGCCTCGGCATCGTACTCCCCTCATCTCTCACCATGAACCAACAGGTCAACGCCGGCACCTCCAGCTGCTTCAACACACTCCGCAAGACTTTCAATTGGATCCCCCCTGAGTCAAGGAAGACGGTCATCCACGCACTCATCACCAGCAGTCTATGACGGCATAAACAAGTCCCTACTCCGCAAACTCCAGACAATACATAACACTGCCGCCAAACTTATCCTTGGCATCCCCCAGTACGAACACAGTCAACACCTACAAAGGCTCCACTGGCTCCCTGTGGAGAAAAGAGTCACCTTCAAAATCCTCAACCACCCCTACAAATGCCTACACAACACCAGACCTAAATACCTCAACGACAGAATCAACTGCCGAGTACCCAAAAGAAACCTCTGATCCTCCAACATCGCACTAGCTGAAACTCTGCGCGTCCACAGAGGCATGGCAGGTGGAAGATCCTTCTCTCACATCGCGGCCAAAACCTGGAACGATCTACTGGCAGACATCAGTCGCGCCCCCTCCCTGAACACCTTCAGGAAGACCCACAAGGCCTGGCTCTTCGGCAAACAGATCTGTGGACTCTCACCACTCCCCAATGCCTGGAGACGCTCACGGGTGAGTAACGTGCTTACAATCCACTGATTGATTGATTAAAAGATAGTTTAAAGGGTACGGGGTTTTTGTACTCATGACACCCTGTCACGCTGGAATGTCTTCTGACTCCAACTTGATCTCGATGTCTGAATTGGATTCTGGGACCGTGAAGACCTAATAATCTTCCGCATCTGCCACCTTTTCTTGTTCGGATTCTACTCTGAAGATATCCGGAGTTGGTCGAGTGCCTTGGCGCTGCATTTCTTGTTAAGGAGCCTGACGATCTCGAAGAGTTTCCTTTGACCTGAACAAACGACAAGCCTCGCAGTCTTCTTCTCTGTGCTCCAGTGACAGCACAAGTTGCAGACCTGGTGTAGATCAGTGCAAGGGTACTTGGAGTGGCACCGAGGTCATAATTGAAACAGAGTCTGTTCCACCGGCAGAAGGGTGGATTGACCGAAGACTTTCCCGATCAAATGGATATGCGGAGAGAGTAAAACATGCACAATAACGATACCGTCGAGGGTAGAGTGGACTGCGCACTGAGGGGTACCGGAAGAATGGTTTCGAACCGGAGCTCAGCAATACAAGTGGCGGAAAGAAAACAATCTAATAATGGAGTCGATGCCCATGCGCACCATCACCGAAAGGAGGAGTCACCTTACCTCGAGACTAGGACAGACTTCTTCGAAGAAAAACAACTTGCAAACATCTGGAGTCAACACTAGATGGCAGGAATATTCAAAGCATGTGTATCTACAGCACACATGCCTCTAACATTTAGTTATTAGTTTGAATGGTATTTACAACTGTATCAGGGTCGAGAGTATATCCATAGCCTGTGGTTCAAACATATCCTCCCCTAGTAAATCTTGCACCGTGAGTCTGGCTCGGTGATAATGGTATCAAGCCATTGCTGACATATGTGGGCCCTCTCTTGCACAATTTCTTAACTGCTCACTGCCCAGTGGGTGAAAAAGTCGCCCACAGTACATACCCCAGGGTTCGGAGTGCCTGCCTTGCCCCTCCATCCTGACCCATCGGGAACCACAAACACCAGTGAAGTGGGACATCTGGAGAATACAAAAGCTCCCCAGTTTGTCTACTTAGCAACGCGGGCCATGCCTGCGTAGGGACCGCCAGTGAGTCAAAGATCCCTTGTAGTCTCAATGGGGTGCGAAAGAGGGTCTGTGGTAAAGAAATCGGATCAGCTTAATCATTGTCTAGATATAGATGATGGAAGGGTAAAAAGTGCCTTCAAGGGGATTTGTTTAGAAAGTATATTTTAAGTTGATTAGAGAATTGGGAGGACAAATAAATGGTCCTATAGTGGAATGAATCCAGGAAGAAAGTTTTACAATTATAAACAAAAATACACACTGGTAAAAAACATAAATCAAATACTAAAAAACAAACACTAGACGGGCGTATAAGCAGAAATTTTGACTTTATAATCAAGTAAAAAGGCAATCTATTTGAGATACAAATATTTATAAACAGGCCCACAGGTATATTGGTAATACACAAATAGATAACTGTAGGTCCTGATGACACCTTTCCTGATTTTGATAGATGGATAGGAAAAAGGCGTTGGTCGACGTTTCGGTCTCCTAGGTGTTTATCTGCGAGACCATCTTCAGGACAGTGAGATATATATTTGTAATGCCCTAATGTAATATGAAACAGAAAATATTTACAATTACAATTTTGTTCATAATTGAAATCTAAATTTGTATACAACACCCGTGTTTTATACATAAATACATACATAGAAAATAAGAACAAAAACAGATTTAAACATGCACAAAATACATATATACAACATAGAAATATTCACATTTGTTCATGGCTCATCTTAAAAATCCATTATTTATATAATTTCAATGGAATGATAATCCTGTCTAGGAGATTTGATAAAGAGCATTTGACAATCATGGATAGATATCGGTCGCGACAGAATTTGATATACATTACATATCATATTATCATGATCTTATCCTATACAAATCTAAATTGAATTCTACTCACTCAGGACACAGAGATTAATCTAATTTACAGACTGGTACAAAGATTGTCAATGGACCAGTTATGCACCAAACCATTCTATGGAGCAGTCATAATCGAGGTAAAGTTAATGGGAACATTGCAACATCAATTGAAAAGTTAAAAAGACATAATGGTCATAAAGAGACTTAGATAGCGTAAGAGTGACTATTTCAATTATTACAGTCAGTTGAGCACTTGACTGGCTATTTCTATTATTGCAGTCAGTTTAGCACTTAAGCCGCAGGGCATAAATAACTTGCCTAATGGAAGGTAGTCATGTAATAACCTAAGGGAGTTTATAAAATACCATATTGAAGAATCAACTGTTTATTCATGACTGACTTGAAGCAACCAAAATTACGGGTTTATTCAATTACCTTATTGAAATTCACGAGAAAGTTGCCAAACGGGCGAAAGATCAGGTTGGTGCGAAATAGTCTGTGAAGAAATGAGGGCTCTATTATACAAACAGTTGGGAGATTAATGACAGCTTTCTTTGGTTTGGAACGTGGTTGTAGATCAAGAGTACCTTCTCGTAATAAATGCGATTGTAAGACCTGTCGACCACTAGAGCGTTACTCTGTTAGACTCTGCCACTCAAAGGTAGAAAAAACTGCCTGGCGTGCAGGAAGGATCGTGGTGTTCTGAAAGAATATATCAAAATGCTATTTCAGAACCCCAGTCTGATGGATATAATATTAAAATAACGAATTGTCTGACAATGAATCATTATACCTTATTCTCGCTTAAAGTCGATTTCAGGCAAAGAATAGTTGAGCCAGCAGATCAGTTGCACTCTAGAATGAATGTAAAGATATTTTAGTCTATATTAAAGCTCAGTTCATTTAAATCTTGTGTCCATCAGACTGGGGTTCTGAAATAGCATTTTGATATATTCTTTCAAAACACCACGATCCTTCCTGCACGCCAGGCAGTTTTTTCTACCTTTGAGTGGCAGAGTCTAACAGAGTAACGCTCTAGTGGTCGACAGGTCTTACAATCGCATTTATTACGAGAAGGTACTCTTGATCTACAACCACGTTCCAAACCAAAGAAAGCTGTCATTAATCTCCCAACTGTTTGTATAATAGAGCCCTCATTTCTTCACAGACTATTTCGCACCAACCTGATCTTTCGCCAGTTTGGCAACTTTCTCGTGAATTTCAATAAGGTAATTGAATAAACCCATAATCTTGGTTGCTTCAAGTCAGTCATGAATAAACAGTTGATTCTTCAATATGGTATTTTATAAACTCCCTTAGGTTATTACATGACTACCTTCCATTAGGCAAGTTATCTATGCCCTGCGGCTTAAGTGCTCAACTGACTGCAATAATAGAAATAGTCCCTCAAGTGCTTCACTGACTGTAATAATTGAAATAGTCACTCTTAGGCTATCTAAGTCTCTTTATGACCATGATAAGTCTTTTTAAACTTTTCAATTGATGTTGCAATGTTCCCATTAACTTTACCTCTATTATGACTGCTCCATAGAATGGTTTGGTGCATAACTGTGGTCCATTGACAATCTTTGTACCAGTCTGTAAATTAGATTAATCTGTGTCCTGAGTGAGTAGAATTCAATTTAGATTTGTATAGGATAAGATCATGATAATATGATATGTAATGTATATAAAATTCTGTTGCGACAGATATCTATCCATGATTGTCAAATGCTCTTTATCAAATCTCCTAGACAGGGTTATCATTCCATTGAAATTCTATAAATAATGGATTTTTAATATAAGCCATGAACAAATGTGAATATTTCTATGTTGTATTTATGTATTTTGTGCATGTTTAAATCTGTTTTTGTTCTTATTTTCTATGTATGTATTTATGTTGAAAACACGGGTGTTATATACAAATTTAGATTTCAATTATGAACAAAATCGTAATTGTAAATATTTAATGTTTCATATTACATTAGGGCATTACAAATATAGATCTAACTGTCCTGAAGATGGTCTTGCAGATAAACACATAGGAGACCGAAACGTTGACCAACGCCTTTTTCTATCCATCTATCAAAATCAAAATTAGGAAAGGTGTCATCAGGACCTACAGAGTTATCTATTTGTGTATTACAAATATACCTGTGGGCCTGTTTATATATATTTGTATCTCAAATAGATTGTCTTTTTACTTGATTATAAATTCAACATTTTTGCTTACACGCCCGTCTAGTGTTTGTTTTTTAGTATTTGTTTTATGTTGTTTAACAGTGTGTATTTTTGTTTATAATTGTAAAACTTTCTTCCTGGATTCATTCCATTAAAGGACTATTTATTTGTCCTCCCAATTCTCTAATCAACTTAAAATATACTTTCTAAACAAATCCCCTTGAAGGCACTTTTTACCCTTCCATATAATTTTCCCAAGCCCTCAAGGGTATTTTGGGTTGCTCACTGATACAAATCTAGCTTCGCGCAGACACTAGTCTGTTGTGAGCCGCTATTACAAGTGGTTGTCCTAAGCCCCTTTTTACATCTATGTCTGAGGAAGAAACATTATCTTACTCAGAGGAGTATATTTTGAAGATTGCAGCTGGTCCATCCCTGTTGGGAAATAAAGGCCCTGTGAGTCACTTCCCTTATAAATCAGACTTGAACCAATTAGGAACGGTTGAAAAAGAAACTTGTACGTACAGAATTACACGCTAAGTTTCTAACAGATTGCTTAAATGCGAATATTATTCCAGCTGGTCTGCAAATCCGGAATATACCGATCATCTTTGTAGATGATGAGGAATTCAAAATAGGATTCAGTTTTTCAGCCAACAGATGCTCACGTACCTGGATGGTACTGAGCATAGAGACCGCATTAAGACAAATTAAAATTCTGACAAAAGAAATTGAATCTCTATAAAAGAAGATTTCAGGGGATAGAACATCAGTAACAGTACATTGCTTCTAGATAAAGTTCAACAAACAGTAAAAGATTTTGAGGAATTTAACTCACATAAAAAAACTGAAAAACTTCAAAACTAAATCAGACGATACAATAAAGAGAGAACTTACCCCTACTTGAGCAAAGATTTTTAAACATCCCAAGGTCCTACTCATCAACCACCAAAAAGGGCCACTTTTTCTGATACTGGATCGGAATCTGGCAGTGATAAATCCTTTGATCCTAGTTACCGACACTATGAACAACAACCTTCCACCTCTCATCAGACTTTTTTAGGTCAGGACCCGAGAGGCTCCAGACCACAGAGGAGACCCCATCAATCCAAGCGAGGATGGTACCGCAACAAATACACCCGGGGTTTCACAAACACGCAACCAGTACTACGAGTGGTGCATAATGATTTAACCATCCAGATTTTTAATCTCTCCACACAATCTTTCAGAACAAGAAATATCTGTTCTTTCCAACAGACTAAGCTTTGTCCCTACATACAAAAACGATCTCTTTCAAACTAAACTAGAATTGTACCGTTTTTTTCTAACCGTTCGGCTGAAAAACTTCTTTGCCAATAATATCTCCGACCCCAAGAATGGCATTACAGGTCTTAGGAACCCATCCACCTTTTATCCCACCAATGCGATGGTTACAAAAGAAATTCTGACCTTTGAGAATGCCACACTAATAGAGATTGAAAATCTATTCAAAAATCCATCTAAGTTTAAATCTAATCTCCCTAGACAACAACCTCTAGAAAATTTGCAGAATTTACCAAATGCCCTGTTTAAACCGGCTGATAAGGGCGGTGGGATTGTTTTGTGGGAGAGATCTAAATATGATGAGGAAATGTTGAGACAACTAGCCATCTCTTCCCACTACAAAAAGCTTTCTTGTAATCCAACCAAAAGAATATCTGAAGAAATTGCATCTTTAAGTAAATTGGGCTCAGAAGGTGGATGGCTTAATGATAAGGAAGCGGCGTTTCTTATCAATAAAACACCAACAGTGCCTGTAATTTATATGTTACCGAAGGTACATAAGGACCTTAACAATCCCCCAGGCCGCCCTATCGTTTCGGGCTGTAACTCTATACTTAAGCCCTTAGCCCAATATGCTGATTATTTCATCAGACCTTTTGCTATTAACCGAACATCTTATATAAGAGATACTATGTCGGTTATCAATGATGTAGAAAAGTTTGATTTTGATCCACTAAGTGATATATTGGTTTCTATGGACATAGAAACCCCTTATACAAACATTCCTCAAGTAGAAGTGTTAAGTATTCTGAACAACCTTTTAGAAATGCGACCAAGACCACATGCAGTGCCGACATCTTTTATCATGGAATGTATAAGAATACCCCTCTATGAAAACTTTTTCCTGTTTCAGAACACATTTTTTCACCAACTAAAAGGAGTTGCTATGGGAGAAATTTTTGCTCCAGACATTGCGAATATTTATGTTGCTTGTTTTGAAGATGAACATATTTGGCACGTATCGACCCCATTTTAAAGTAACATCCGAAAGTGGCTTTGTTACATAGATGATGTGTTCATGGTTTGGCATGGCTCTACCCAACAACTTAATAAATTCCATTTATGGTTAAATTCCAGAAACATCAATCTACAATTCACCTTGGAACATGATAAGGCTAAAAACTAAGATATTCAGGCGAATAAAAAACGAGTTGGAATTGGAAATAAGGAAAACTGGACTTAATCTACAGACCAAATAATGTTGCAGAAGTTACGGGGATAGAAAAGGCTTTTTCTCCAACCGGTGGATTACAGCAACAAAATATAACGAGCATTCTCCCTAAAGATAAGAGGCAAGAGAGTGTATTTATAAAGACAAGCCCTGATGAAGCCGATAGGTGTTTAATAACCTCGGCGAAACGCGTTGGTTTGGGATTGGAATTGGAACTGGAATAAAAGAAGAAAGTCGTCAAAAGTCATCTGGATGATTTAATTATTTGAGCTATTTTGAGCTGTTATTAGTGGAGTGCTTCAATCTGTGTGACTTTATAGGTTTGCCTAATCATTTTGATTACGCAAGGAGGAGTTGGGTGTTTTCCTCCCCTGAACATTGCAAGCACCCAAGAAACAGAAACTGCAGAGTGGTTATTAGTGTGTATTGCTTCTTGAGCGCCTTTGTAAACTCCTTGAGCACCCAGGATTATAATTAAATCTTTTTCTAATTGCAATACCACGAATGTGGTTTATTGTATACAATGCCCGTGCAGACTATATTACCTTGGGAAGACTATCCAACCAAACACAAAACGCATCCTCCAACACCAGTCCCGCATTAGATGCAAAAAAGAGAACCCACCACTGGTAGACCATTATCTTCAAGTTGGTCACAAGGAAACTGATATGACTTGGTGGGTTTTGGAAGTGATCAAGCCCAACAAAAGACAGAACAACGTAGATAAAATTCTGTCTTTGAGGGAAGGTAAATTAATCTGTTTAACGGACACCGTGAAACGAGGTTTGAACTCAGCCACTGAGTGGCATGCACTAGCATGTTTGTCATGATTACTATAATTTCTGAATATCCTAGATTTGAATATATTGATATAGCGACTTTCCATCTTTTTAGTCTCAATGTTCTATACATTCATATATATTGTACGGACTGTGTCACTTACTAATTGTTAAACAGTATATGTTTCGTTATCTCATCGACATTTTATGCTTTGCCAATAAGCGTTATATATATATGATTGCTCACTATTTGTGCAAATTCTTCTTAGAAGGTTCCCAATGTGTTTCACATATCAATATTAGGATTTCATTTGTTGGGCTGCAAGTGGTTGTTTCATTATCATAAATTAGTATTTTATGTAGACATTGGCGAGCATTAACACTGAACAGGTTTCAAATATATTGTCAACCATTGCTATTACTTACGTCTCAATGATGTTCGTCTGATTGGAAATGACGTTTTTCCTTTTAAGCTACAATGTATTCAATATAAATTTGTGTACTTATCTGAATACTGTAGATGCTTTGGACCAGTGATAACAGCCATTTGATACCCACAAAATCCTTTTATAAAATCTATTCGTCTTAGCTGGTTTAATTCTCGCTAGGAGTAAATGTGTGAATTATGTGACTCTACATAAATTAAATTAAACATAGTTCGCATACACAATTTTAGAAGAGGTTTATCACCAATTAATACGCATGATTTAATAACACATCCGCTAGCTATCATCGGTCTCCAAGTAATACTTTCGTTATATATCGGATACCAAATGGTAATTCACAATTCCAAGATGGCGCCCAAACATTAACGCTAGTCCTCTTTCTCGCTCTAACGTAGCTTAAGTACAACGCTATTCTCACGGCCAGGTTGTTTTTCAACTCACAGCGCATCTGGAGTCACGACAGTATATCGGCCACCACAAATAGAAGGTTATGGTTAATTGGGAATTGCACCGCTTAACTTTTAGCCACAAGATTTAAATTAACTGAGCTTTAATATAGACTAAAATACCTTTCATTTATTCTAGAGTGCAACTGATCTGCTGGCTCAACTATTCTTTGCCTGAAATCGACTTTAAGCGAGAATAAGGTATAATGATTAATTGTCAGACAATTCGTTATTTTAGTATATCCATCAGACTGGGGTTCTGAATATATTCTTTCAGAACACCACGATCCTTTCTGCACGCCAGGCAGTTTTTTCTACCTTTGAGTGGCAGAGTCTAACAGAGTAACGCTCTAGTGGTCGACAGGTCTTACAATCGCATTTATTACGAGAAGGTACTCTTGATCTACAACCACGTTCCAAACCTAAGAAAGTTGTCATTAATCTCCCAACTGTTTGTATAATGGAGCTCTCATGTCTTCACAGACTATTTCGCACCAACCTGATCTTTCGCCCGTTTGGCAACTTTCTCGTGAATTTCAATAAGGTAATTGAATAAACCCGTAATTTTGGTTGCTTCAAGTCAGTCATGAATAAACAGTTGATTCTTCAATATGGTATTGTATAAACTCCCTTAGGTTATTACATGACTACCTTCCATTAGGCAAGTTATCTATGCCCTGCGGCTTAAGTGCTCAACTGACTGCAATAATAGAAATAGTCACTCTTACACTATCTAAGTCTCTTTATGACCATGGTAAGTCTTTTTAACTTTTCAATTGATGTTGCAATGTTCCCATTACCTTCACCTCTGTTATGACTGCTCCATAGAATTGTTTTTGTGCATAACTGTGGTCCATTGACAATCTTTGTACCAGTCTGTAAATTAGATTAATCTCTGTGTCCTGAGTGAGTAGTATTCAATTTAGATTTGTATAGGATAAGATCATGATAATATGATATGTAATGTATATCAAATTCTGTCGCGATCGATATCTATCCATGATTGTCAAATGCTCTTTATCAAATCTCCTAGACAGGATTATCATTCAATTGAAATTCTATAAATAATGGATCTTTAATATAAGCCATGAAAAAATGTGAATATTTCTATGTTGTATATATGTATTTTGTGCATGTTTAAATCTGTTTTTGTTCTTATTTTCTATGTATGTATTTATGTTGAAAACACGGGTGTTATATACAAATTTAGAAAATTGTAATTGTAAATATTTTCTGTTTCATATTACATTAGGGCATTACAAATATAGATCTAACTGTCCTGAAGATGGTCTCGCAGATAAACACATAGGAGACCGAAACGTTGATCAAGGCCTTTTTCCTATCCATCTATCAAAATCACAATCAGGAAAGGTGTCATCAGGACCTACAGAGTTATCTATTTGTGTATTACCAATATACCTGTGGGCCTGTTTATATATATTTGTATCTCAAATAGATTGCCTTTTTACTTGATTATAAAGTCAACATTTTTGCTTATACGCCCGTCTAGTGTTTGTTTTTTAGTATTGGTTTTATGTTGTTTAACAGTGTGTATTTTTGTTTATAATTGTAAAACTTTCTTCCTGGATTCATTCCACTATAGGACCATTTATTTGTCCTCCCAATTCTCTAATCAACTTAAAATATACTTTCTAAACAAATCCCCTTGATGGCACTTTTTACCCTTCCATATACTTTTACCCAAGCCCTCAAGGGTATTTTGGGTTGCTCACTGATACAAATCTAGATATAGATGAGGCATTGTTTGTGGGCTATGAATGTAATAGTGTGCAAACGTACTCTGAGCAGCTCTATAATACATCTCCAGATCTGGAGCATTTAGACCTCCCAAGTCGTAAGGTAGGGTAAGTGAGTCCCACCATACTCTAGGCTGCCTCCCCGCCCAAGCCTATCTGATCATCAGCATGCGCAATCATTCGAACATTGTGCGTGGTAGTAGTAACAATATATTCTGGAACATGAATACGAATCTGGGCAGGACAACCATTTTCATCAATGCTACCTGTCCCACTAGAGACAATGGGAGTCTAATCCATCGGTCTACGTGCTCTGCAAATTTCTGTATGGCCACCCTGTAATTTTCCAAGAACACCACTGAGGGGTCCGTGCGAACTCGGATGCAGAGATAACGTACGGAGTCAGTGGTCCACTGTAAACGATACTCCAGCACAGCAGGAGGGGCCATACCACCTCCCACTGTAGGACTCCAAAGGGCGTTCTTAAATTGAGTCAGGCTCTGGCCAGGGACAAACCCCACCTGCTCCGGACGCACAATCCCTGGTAACAAGGGCACCAGTCTGCTGGTTAATATTTTTTCATTTATTTTGGTATCCACATTTAGTAAAGACAGTGGCCTGTATGATGAAAAGAGGGCGGGTTGCTTACCTGGTTTTAAGAGTTTGACTATCAAAGCCTCTCTCAGTGTGGGGGGTATTAACCCAGTTTCAGCCATCTCCTCATATAACTCTCGGAATGCCTTCTAAAATGCCACTGTCAAGCCGTCCACTCCCGCTGCTTTCCCAGCTGGCATGCTCTGCAATGCAGCTAGAATTCCGTCCAGTTGCAGGGGCATCATCAAATGTTCCATAAGTTCGGGAGTCAACCAAGCATTTTAATGTGGGTCAGGTAGTCAGTCAGCACTTCGTTGTCGGTCGGGATTTGTAACCTGTATAGTGTTGTGTAATAATTGCAAAACAGCTTTGTGATTTCTTCTGGGGCATGTAGAGTCCGCCCTTCCTCACCTAAAATATCAGTAATCGGGTCTGATGTTCTCTGGGGCCTTAGAATACCAGCCAGTGTTTCACATGGCCGATGTCGCTCTCCGTAGGAGCTTGCGGTTGCAAATTTCACCATATATCTAAACTCATTGTTAGCGGTCTCCTTAAATTCTACTAGCTTCTGTTTAATATCAGCAATGACACACACACACACACACACACACACACACACACACACACACTGGCGGTCGCCAGTAGGTAGTTATAATTAGGAACTAGCTTCCATAGGAGAAGCGTTTATATGCCAATGTCTTTGGCGTCGGTTGACGAATCTTCGTGAAATTCTCAAAACAAATAGGGCTGTCAGATCAGCTGCTGTGTTGAAAGTTTAGTTTGAACCAAGTCACATGGAAAAAGGTAAAAAAACCTTGCAAATTAAGAAAAAGGAGCAGGATAGAAACACCCCCCCCCCCTCAAGGCCTGCTCAGGGGGTTCAACAGAGACCCAGAAGGCGCCCAAAAAGCATTTTTTATAAAACAATTTTTGCGAGATTTGCGTTGGATCCGCAAATGCGGCTGAAATAAAATAAAAAACGAAGCACAGGCTCCTGTGCTTTTTCTGTAAGCCCCCAGGTGGGTCAGGTCCCGGGAGGAATTAAAAATAATGATGCAGGGGACAGCGCGGGCCTCCTCAGCCACGTCCCCATACTTCTAAATAAATACATGTGGAGCTCTTGCCCCGGCATGCAGACCGGGGGACTGCCACCTGCCCAGGGCTATGTATGTTAAATGCTGATGGGGGGACGAGTTGCCCCCCGCAGCCCCAGGGGCCGCCATGTCCCCAGGGCAATTTGGATAATTATGCGTGTGCAGTCTCCAGCTCCACCACCTGCCCGGGGCGAATATACTGTTTGAGGGGGGGCCCCGCGGCCCACCTTGTGGAGATGTAAGCAGCCCGGGGGACCGCCACACCCAAGGGCCAGCTCCAGAAATGTCCGGGGTTACACACCCCGGGACGCTGCAGTTTGCTGTGGCTTGGCGGGAGCACTGCTCCCACCAAGCCATAGCAAACTCTGGTCCGCTAAAAGTAAGTGAGAGCAGGAAAATCGCTCTCGCTTCCAAGAAGCGGAGCAAAATTGCTTTTGAGCAGAGGGAGCTCTAGCTCCCTCTGCCCAAAAGCAATGCCGGCCCCCGCAGGGTGTGGGGAGCCGGTAGGGACTGCGGGAGCCTTCAGGCTCCCCTGGCAGTGCCCAACATCGTGGCTATGCCCTAGGGGATGGGATCCCTGGGCCGAAATTGGCTTTGGGAAGGGGGCAGCAGGCCCCCCCCTCAGAAACTACTTATTGACATGCTTCCTAACCTTCTCAATCTGTGGAGAGAATGGATTTGACCACTTGCATTTCTGGCTTTGGCATATATTAGAGTATACAAAGACAGTGGGAGGGGAAAAGCAATATCTGTTGTCCAAAAGTATCCTTCATTAGGATTTCCTACCCCAGTCAATGTGCCTAGGTCATTGCCACCACAGTGAACAATCATGAGGTCATTGGGTTGTAGATGCAAAAAGGTTTAACCAAAGGCATCAATAAAAGCCACTTTAATCCTCTCTGCGCAAAGCATTTAATATCCACATTATGCAAACCAAGATCTTTGTCAATACTTCTGTGTTCAGCATACCTTTTGTCCCAGAAAACACAGCTGTGCCCTACAATCTATACTGTAGGCATTTTGAAGGGATGTGTGGAAGGAATTAAAAGAGGTGTGGAAGGAATTAAAAGTGGTCTGGAGCGGAGTAAGTCAGTTGGTACAATGAGAGGTATCTAACATTTTGGGGATGATGTTTTAGAAAAAGCAGATAAGTGAGTGGCTGTTCATAAAATGGGTTACATGTTACGTTGCAGAACAAGTATCTTTCTGATTGGTTATGGAAAAAAGTTTTGAAAGGTACAGTAGACTGGATAAGCTAATATTTAGCAAAAGTCAATCACACCTCCTTTTGCATTTGTAAGCTAGTGTGCTGAATTTAAAAATATGGTGAACTTGTGACCTGCTGTGACTGGTGATATGCTTGTAAATTAAGATTTTCCGAATCAGTGCTATATTTAAAAGTGTACGTTCTTAAAAAAATAATACTAGCATTATTGGAAATAGGTTTTTGATCTCCCTTAAGGGTTTGTGACTCCATCGCAACAGTACACTGCGGCACAGTCGCAACTCCATTAAGTTGCAGAACCAGATTGGGCACTTTAAGAGGAGAGTAATAAAGAGGTAATATGTGCATCCAGTAGAAAAGGGTTTTTTGAATTTGAAAAAACGAAGGGAGCATTTTGACTAACCCTGGGCGTAGTGTGCGTAGCAGGGCTACTGGGAGGGCCACGGAGTTGTAAACAAACTCCGTGGAGCTCCGCCACGCCGCCCGCCTCCATCCCCCATTGATATAGGTTAAAAGTAATTTTTAAAATGTTAAAAACACTTACCTTTTTACTGCGGCGTCCCTGGGCTGTCCTCCCCCTCTTCCTCGCACCATATGGGTACTGCTTGATAGAAGTGCGCATACGCGCTCGTCTGCGCATTGGCACTTCAATCAGGCACGACCCGTATGGTGAAGAAGAGGAGGAGGGCAGCCCGGGGACGCCGCGGTAAACAGGTAAGTTTTAAACTTTTTTAAAAATTACTTTTAACTTATATCTTAATGGGGGGTGGAGGCGGGAGGTAGGCCAGCTCCGGTCCGGAGTGTGCAGGGATTTGCCTACTCTGCATTCAAATCTCCGCAGACTCCGTGGTGTAGCGAGGCTTTCCACCCACCCCTAATTTTGATTATGTACATTCATTTCGGTGCAGAAAGAGAGGGAAAATTTGCCATTACTGGTTTTACCTTGTTCAGAGTGGTGCATCACATTTATTGTGTAGGAAAGAAAATTGTTTAGAAGTTTCTGATATTTTCATATTTTACAATAGCATTTCAGAGGTGAGTTACAAATGTGTAAGGTGCGTTATGTATTGTGTAGGAGTGCTTCAGTGTTTGTAATGCCATTTTTAACTTTGAGATGCAGTATTTATAAAGTTTGAGAAACAGAGAAATGTGAGGTTTAAAATAAGTTACCAAATAAAGGAACCTGTATTGTAGTCTGTATAATTGCAGTGAAATGAAGATTGGAAATAGGTTGTGCATACTAATAAGTGTGCTTCTGAGTATGTAATGAAAGTAGTAGAGAAAACCATACAAGTCTATGTCTGGGAAACATTCATTACAACGCAGGCATTACAATTCAATGCATTTACCGAGCAGGCAATACAGCGTAAGTTCCATTACAACGCATGCTAATAGAACGCATATGCAACACTGACCATCACCTTACCAGAGGTAAGCATATGATGGTGTTGTAATGGAATATGCTACTTACCAGTATGCATCTGTTCTTGGCATGTAGAGCTGCAGAGTTGTATACTGTGCATTAGATCGCCACCTGGTGTTGGGCTCGGATGATTGCCAGTTGTTGTCTTCTTGGAAGAAGTCTTTGTAGTCACGAGATAGGGGACTCCTTCCTTGGACAATACTGCGTATGGTCATCGACTCCATCCTCAGATTGTTTTTCGCCATGATGGGAAATGATGGAGTTAGTAGAAGTAAAGATAAAGAAAGGATGTCCATAAGTGTGCATCTAATTAAGATGATAACTTGAACGGATAAAAGGCCCGGGGAGGCGGGAGGGCGTATACGACTCTGCAGCTCTACCTGCCAAGAACAGATGCATGCTGGTAAGTAGCATATTCCGCTCTAGGCATATGAGCTGCAGATCGTATACTGTGCATTGATTGTGCAGCAGTGTCTCCCCTAGCGGTGGTTGCCTGTATCCGTTGCAGTATTCTGAAACAGTGTTCTAAGGACAGCTTGGCCTACTGCAGCTTGCTGCTTGGCTTGCACATCAACACAATAGTGTTTCTTGAAGGTGTGTATTGTAGACCATGTGGCTGCCTTGCATATGTCCTCTAGTGGTATATTTCCTAAGAAAGCCATAGAGGCTCCTAGTTTGCGAGTAGAGTGAGCTCTAGGAGGAACTGCTAGTGTACGTTTAGCTTTTTGATAGCATATTTGCATACACTTTACAATCCACCTGGCAATTCCCCCTTTAGAGATGGGGTTGCCTTTGTGTGGAGGAGAGAAAGATACAAATAATTGTTTTGTTTTTCTGAAGGTTTTAGTCCTATCTGTGTAGTATAACAGGGCTCTTCTAACATCTAAGATGTGTAAAGCCCTTTCTGCAACAGAGTCCGGGTTTTGAAAAAACACAGGTAGCTCTACTGATTGGTTTAGGTGAAAAGGAGTAATAACCTTTGGCAGGAATTTTGGGTTAGGCCTAAGAACCACTTTGTTAGTGTGTATCTGAAAAAATGGTTCTTGTATTGTGAATGCTTGAATTTCGCTAACTCTTCTGAGAGAGGTGATGGCCACAAGGAAAACAGTTTTCCATGTTAGGAACTGCAATTCACACTTATATAAATGCTCGAAAGCGGGTCACATAAGTCTTGTAAGGACCACGTTTAGGTTCCATACTGGAGCAGGTGGTAACCTAGGTGGGATAATACGTTTTAATCCTTCCATAAAAGCTTTGATAGAGATAGATGTTGTCTATTCTGTAAATAGGCTGCTATTGCTGCCAGATGCAGGCGTATGGAAGAATAAGCTAAATTGGACCTTTGTAGGTGTAGAAGGTAGCAAATGATATTTGGGACGGAAATATCCATCGGATCAATGTGATTATTGTTGCAATATATTGCAAATCTTTTCCCCTTAGCGGCATAACACGCTCTGGTAGTGGGTTTTCTAGACTCTTTAATTATATTCATACAGGCTGATGGTAGGTTTAAGTAACCAAACTCTAAGACTTCAGGAGCCAGATTGCCAAATTCAGTTGGCTTGGTTCTGGGTGTCTTATTTCTCCATGGTTCTGTGTTAACAGGGAGGGCGGGAGCTTTAATTTTTGATGTGGAACTAGTGAGAGATCCAGCAGTGTGGTGAACCACGGCTGGAGTGCCCATGTGGGCGCGACTAGTATGAGTTTGAGAGACTGTTGTCTGAGTTTGCGCACTACTAGTGGAATGAGTGGGAGAGGCGGAAAAGCGTACGCAAATCTGCCTGACCAGTTCATCCATATTGCATTCCCCTCTGACCTTGGGTGTGGAAACCTGGCGGCGAAGGTTGGGCATTTTGTGTTCTCGTGGGTGGCAAACAGATCTATCTGTGGATGCCCCCACATTTGGAAGAATGGCTGAAGAACTTGTGGATGTATCTCCCATTCGTGAATCTGCTGTGACTGTCGACTCAACAGATCTGCTATCTGATTGTGAATTCCTGGAAGGTGCTCTAATGTCAGATGTAGGTTTTGAGGGATGGCCCATCTCCAAATGTTCTGTGCAACCTGGGACAGTTGCAGAGAGTGTGTGTCCCCCTGTTTTTGTATATAGTACATGGCTGTCATATTGTCCGTCCGGATCAAGACAGCTTTGTTTTGTACTTGAGATGTTTTGGGTGCTAGGAAAATTGCTAGCAGCTCTAGATGGTTGATATGGAACAGTTTTTGTTGGTTGGTTGTTCCATTGGCCTTGTGTGGTATAGTGCAGGAGATGGGCTCCCCATCCTGTGAGGGATGCGTCTGTCGTGAGCACTATCTGTGGAACATGCTCTAGGAACGGCCGTCCCTTTGTCAAATTTTTGGTGTTCCACCATTGCAGAGAGCGATATGTACGGCTGTCCACCAACACCAGGTCTGTGAGCTGACCTTGAGGCCGATTCCATTGTTGTGCTAGACATTCTTGTAATGGTCACATTTGCAGTCTTGCATGTGGCACTATAAAGATGCAAGACACCATCATTCCTATTAGTCTCATCAACACTTTGGCTTGGAGAGACTGCTGGTGTTTAAAAATGGAGACTAAGGTCTGAATGCTCTGTATCCTGGCTGGACTGGGATACGCTAGAGCTGTAGATGTGTCTATCGTAGCTCCTAGATACTGATGAACGTGCGAAGGCTCTAGGTGCGACTTGGTGTAGTTTATGGTAAACCTTAAGTTGTGCAATGTGTGAATTGTTTGCTTTGTGTGATGGACACATTGACTGTATGATTTTGCTTTTATGAGCCAATCGTCTAGATAAGGGAAGACATGCATCTGTTGTCTTCTGAGATGTGCCGCTACTACTGCTAAGCACTTTGTGAACACTCGTGGTGCTGTTGTGACCCCGAATGGAAGGACTTTGAACTGATAGTGCTGTCCTTGTATGACAAACCTTAAATACTTCCTGTGAGCAGGATGTATAGGAACGTGAAAGTAGGCGTCCTTTAGGTCTAGTGTTGAAAGAAAAATCGCCTTGTTGTAGTAGTTGGAGTACTTGCTGCAGAGTGATCATGTGGAAATGATCTGATTGTATGTAATGGTTGAGGGGTCTGAGGTCGAGAATTGGCCTTAGTGTCCCGTCCTTTTTGGGAATTAGGAAGTACAAGGAGTAAACTCCTGGTTCCTTGTTCCTCTAAAAGAACTACTTGTATAGCATCTTTTTGTAGAAGTGCTAGAACTTCTTATTGAAGTAGAGTAATAGGTCTGTGGACATTGGACGCTGCCTGGGTGGTATGTTTGGGGCGGTTGCTGTGAGTTCTAGGCAGTAGCCATGTTGGATAATTTGTCTTACCCACCTGTCTGTTGTGATGGTATTCCAGACAGGTAGGAACTGTGATAATCTGCCCCCCACAGGGGTGGAATGCTGTGGGGGAGGCAGAGGGAAGTCACTGTTTGGGAGTGGAAGAGGATTGGTTGTTATTACCTCTACCCTTGTTGTTATTTCCCCTGTATCCTCCTCTGAAGTAGCTCTTGTTAGAAGAGGTCTGTGTATTTGTTTTAAAAGATGAAGTTGTATCTGCGCCGGTTTGCTTAGAGCCTCCTCTAAAGAAGGAGCGTCGAAAAGAACTTCTAGTCTGTATGGATTGTAATGCACCCATAGACTTAGCTGTGTGTTTCCTTTTTCATCTTTTCTAGTGTGTTGTCTACTTCCAGCCCGAACAATTGGTTTTGGTTGAAGGGCTGGTTCAAGATGGTAGTCTGTACCTCGGTTTTAAAACCTGAAATGCGTAGCCACGCATGTCGTCTGAGTATAACATTGGTAGTTACTGCTCTGGATGCGGGGTCAGCTACATCTAGTGCACATTTAATTGAGGCATTGGATATTAATTTGCCTTCCTGTATGAGCTTTGTTGCCTGACCTTTGTACTGATCTGGGAGGTGCTCCATTAGCTTTTCTAGTTGGCCGTAGTGCGCCCTATCATAGCGTGAGAGAAGTGCTTGTGTATTTGCTATGCGCCATATGTTTGTTGCTTGCGAGCAATCCGTTTCCCTGGCGCATCAATAACTTTAGATTATTTGTCAGGCGGGGGCGTGTCACCAGAAGTCTGGGAATTGGCTCTTTTTCTTGCGTTAGACACTACTAAAGAGTCTAGTGGCAGATGTCCCTTAATATAGACTGGATCAGATGGTGCTGGTCTGTATTTCTTTTCAATCCTTGGATTTAGTACCCTACAGCGTACCGGGTCTTTAAATATTTCTGGAGCATGTTTAATGACTTCCTTGATCATAGGTAATATTTGTGTAGACCTTTGTGACTGCTCAAATGTATCTAGTAAAAAATCCTCATCAATGGCATCAGAGTGCATTGAAACCCCGTGGTAAAGGGCTGCCCTATTCAATAAATGATTAAACCCCATACTATCCTCTGTAGGGGAAGGTTTTGTTGGGTAGGACTGAGGATAAGGAATGTTGGGCACATTGTGTGGTGGGAAGCCATACATGTCATCGTCCTTAGGATATTCAGGATTGACATTCTCATCTAAAGGGTATTCTTGTGGTTCTGGTATGTCATTCCCCCCACCTATATCATACACCTCATCAGTGTGGTGTGATGATGCAGGAGATTGAACAGGAGAAACTGTAGGTTCAATGTTAAGGTTAAAAATTCCAGGTTGTGAATGTGCCCGGTTTAGAATTTCCATCTCCCACTGTTTTAGCCTCACAGGACTCTTAATATATCGGCCTCCGGGCTGCGATGCTGCCTTTAGGGCTGCTCTCCCGGATGTCATCAGTTTTGAGGTCCTTGGCTGTGCTAATTTCGATGTGCTAGGCGATCTCAACTTGCACTTTGATTGCACATCTTTACCCTCTATTCGAAGCTGCTTAGCGGATATGGAAGCCTTGCAGCTTTCGCAGAGGGTATCTTCCCCCACGCATCAGGGTGGGCATTTATTGGACCCACTGTTCTCCAATCTAGAGGACATAACCATAGGACCACCCACCCAGTTAATCTGGACGGACCACATGTTGGTGAAGGCTGTTATTCCTATAACAGACCCCCTTTTTATATTACAGAATAAATCCACCCTGACGCGCCAGTGGTATAAACTAAAGTTAGAAGATTTCTATCTTCTACTGGAAAAGTCACCTCTGCCTTCTTTCTCTGAGGTTAACTCTGGCTATGATTCATTCTGCAATTGGATCTCCTCGGCCTTGGACTTGTTAATTCCTCTGGTCCGTTCGAATGGTCGGACTAAAAATCACAGTCCTTGGTATGACGAGACTCTAGCGTCTCTTAAGAGAGAGAGATTGTAGGAAAGCAGAAAGGCGATGGAGAAAAACCTATGACTCCGCGCTTAAGACCTGTTACCTCACTCTAACCAAGGCATACCACAGAGCGATCTGTCGAGCCCGAGCCACATTTTATGCGGAGGAGTTCCGGAATAGCCCTAACCCCTCTAAATTGATCTTCAAGGTCTTAAAGGACCTCATGACGAAGAGGGCCTCCGCAGCTGAAATCTGTACCGACTCCCACTGTGAAAGCTTGGCTGCCTTTTTTAGCCAAAAGGTTCAGGCAATCTACCGCTCCTTTCCAACGAGGACGCATCATCCGGCCTTAGATGGCTGCCCGAGGGATGATGGTGTGACGTTAGACCTGCTGGCCCCCCTCTCTGAGGAGGGGTTTAATCTACTGTGCCAAAAAATTAAATCTGGCTCCCCTAAGGACCCGCTCAAACCGGTCCAGTTCAAAAGCATGCAGGCCTTATGTCGCTCACCCATGCTCGCCCTCATTAATTTATCATTGTCCTCAGGAATCGTGCCCATTAGCTGGAAGCATGCGGTAGTAACACCCATTTTGAAAAAGCCTTCCCTGGACCCGGTCAAACCAGAGAACTATCGCCCCATCTCTCTGCTGCCGTGGGCCGCCAAAATCACCGAGGCCCATGTGAATGGGATCCTGGCTAACCATCTCGCCAAATCTAATATCTTGGATCCCACTCAAAACGGATTCCGTGCAGGGCACAGCACGGAGACTGCTCTGTTGTTTATGACCGAACATCTGCGCTCCGTGCTGGACAGCGGACGAACAGTGGCACTCTTGTTATTAGACTTGAGTGCCGCGTTCGATACGGTGTCCCACGAGATCCTGTTACGGCGGTTAGAGGAAGTGGGCGTCAGGGGATCCGCTCTTCGTTGGTTCCACTCATTCCTCTTAGATAGATCCTTCCAGGTTGCTATCCCCCCCCGGGAAATCCACCTCCTACCCGCTCACACTGGGGGTCCCACAGGGATCATCGTTGAGCCCCACTTTGTTTAATATCTACGTTAGACCGCTGGCTGATGTTGTCAAACGCTGGGGCCTGACAATGGTCTCTTATGCGGATGACACACAGCTGGCGGTCACGTTAAGTGGGGACTCAGCTGTGGAGGCCCTCAAGTTCTGCGAGGGGCTTCGGGCGGTGGCCAATTGGATGAACCAGAACTGTCTCCAATTGAACACTATGAAAACAGAGGTCATGGTGTTTGGGAAGCAACCTGGATGGTGGAATGACCACTGGTGGCCTTCTGAGTTAGGTATGACCCCTACTCCTGTTATGGAGATGAAAAATCTCGGAGTCTGGCTGGATCCTTCCCTGAGTTTTACTTACCACACTGAGAGGGTAGCTGCCACCTGTTTTGGTGTTATTAGAGGCATCAGGCCGGTACTGACATTTTTTGATGCCCCCACCAGACAGCTTGTGGTTCAGGCCTCAGTGCTATCCAGGATAGATTATGCCAGTGCTCTGCTAGCAGGTACCAACCAGGCGGAGCTTAAACGGTTGCAGCGAGTACAGAACGCCGCTGCAAGAGCGGTGGTCGGCCTGCCTAGGAGATGTTCGGTCTCAAGAACATTGCAGGCGCTCCACTGGCTTCCAGTAGCCAGGAGGATCGAGTTTAAGGTGCTTTGCCTGGCTTTTAAAATTTTAAAAGGTACAGTCCCACCCATATTGGTGAATCTCCTGACCCCATATGTTCCCTCCCGACCCTTGAGATCCATGGGTCAGAATCTGTCTGTGGTCCCACGTTTTCTGTTGAGTAGGACTGGCGGTCGCTCCTTCCGAGTGGTGGCTGCAAAGCTTTGGAATTCCCTCCCTGCGGAAATTCGAGCACTAGAAGATCTACTCCAGTTCAGACGTGCTATTAAAACAGTACTTTTTAACAAAATCCTCTGATTTAGCAGCAATGTGCAATGTTATGTTTGTTTACCTTTCTGGGCGCCAGGACGCCCCTTCGCTGGGGCAGCTGTGCGCGGTACAAAAGTAATTAACATAACATAATGTAAGGAGGGATAGGAGAGGAAGAAGGTAAAGGAGAGGAAGGGTGCATTGGAGAAGTTGCAGTCCTTCTTTTTGGCAGGAACCACAGGTAGAAGTGGTGTTTCTGCTGGTCTCTTCTTATAAGGAATAGCCTCTACATGTCCAGTCTTTGGATTGATATAGACTTTCTTTTGTTTAGGATCTGGCCTAAACAGTTCTTCCTCCTCTGCAACCTTCTTTGGCGTCGACTTTTTCGGTGCCGATAGGAGTTGTTTCGTGTGTTTTGCTTTAGGAGGCGTTATTGAGTCCTGTGTCAAAGTTTTCGGTGCCGGTAGGAGCCTTTGGTACAGAGGTTGGAGATTTGGGAGTGGAGACAGGTCTCATTGTCCTTGTGGCGTCAGACTCTGGTTTCCCATGCTTATCTTTGGAACCAGAAGGCTTCGGAGTCAGAGCTTTTTTCGGATCCGGTACATTCTTAGGCTTCGGCACCGATGCGTCTTTTGGTTTGGGTGCCGAAGGATCTTTGTCTTTGGGCACCGAAGGGCGTTTTGGCTTCGGTGTCGAGGAATCCTTTGGTGCCGAAGGATGTGTGTGCTTCGGTGCCAATGGGAGAGGTGGAATTGGCACGTGTGGTCTTGTCGGTGCCGAGGCACCTGAAGGCGCAGTTGTTTTCCTCGGAGCCAAGCCCGAATGCGGGGTGTCGGAGGGGGTATTTCGGTCACGACTGGGCCCCATCGGCAGAGTGCTGACCGTTGCCTTCGGTTTGGATAGTGTCTGTTGTGCAGGGGCAGAGGTACTCACGGGTTGTCGAGATGGAATCGAATCGTCTGAGTCCTCTGCCCCCGATATGATCTGGAGATCAGGCGAGTCGTCCTCGGCGACGAGTGAAGCCTCGTCCTCGGAGGAGTCTTCTTCGACGATCTCCTCCTCAAAGATGGCCTCCGGTGCTAGTGCTGATCTCCTCATCTCTTGTCGACGCGCCCTCCAAACCCGATTGGTCTTCTTCGATCGGAAGGACGCACAAGCTGTGCAGGTCGACTAGTCGTGTTCCGGCAAAAGACAGCGGTTGCAGACCTCGTGATGGTCACTATGAGGGAACTTTGATCGACATACTGGGCATCTCTTGAATGGAGTTCTGTCCATGAGGCGTAGGCCGTACACCGCCGATAGGCCCAACGGCCCGCGTCGACGCACCGGAATGTAGTTGATGTCGAAAGTTGTTTATTCGATGATGTTGTTATAAAGTTGTTTGCGCTTCGAAGTTGCAGAAAAGTCTTTTCTAGCCGGAGCGGAAAACTTTCATCCGAACCCAGCGGCGGAAAAAAACAATCTGAGGATAGAGTCGATGACCATGCCCAGTATTGTCCAAGGGAGGAGTCACCTATCTCATGACTACAAAAACTTCTTCCAAGAAGACAACCTGCAATCATCCGAGCCCAACACCAGGTGGAGATCTAATGCACAGTATACGATCAGCAGCTCATATGCCTCGAACACTATTTTTTGTTCTAATGGTACATGTGTTGTAATGGCTTGCATTGTAATAGCATACATTGTATTGGTAGTTGCGGTGTACAATTTACATTGTAAAAGTATGCATTGTAATTGTTTCTGTTGTAACATCATAAATTCATGAAATAAGTTTAAAAGCATGTTGGTTATCATACCTCTGCACAAATCTGGTTAGAGCTACTACAGCATTCAGTTGCAGAAGCCTTGATCCCTTACCTAGGTAGGCATCACAGTAGCACTAGAATACATAGTTCAATACTTGCCTGCCCTGCAAGCAGAAAGTAAACCATACATTTTCTTCTACACAAATTTAGAGAGCTTGCAGTGTACAACAGAGGAATTTTAGTATCTATAGGCTTCTATTGTGAGCGGTCAGTGAATAATGAAGCTGCAAGAGAAAAGTGAGTTTTAAAACATGTTGGCAGATGTATTATTGTATATGCTAGTTCAACAAGTCTCTGGAAAGGTACACTTTAAGTAGGCCGTATACATTTAGGTGTCTGCTTTAAATGGAAAGTGTTTTCTGTCAAGTTTGAATATTTGCTTGCTATCATGTCGTGGCATCGACTCCATCCCCAGATTGTTTCGCTGTAAGGGTCATGATGGAGTTAATAAGAGTAGAAAGAGATGTCCATGTATAGTGTATCTAAGTAAGATAATACTGCAACAGATAAAGGTACCCGGGGAGTCGGGTGGGTGCATATGAATCTGCAGCGTTATATGCCAAGGATAGATGCATACTGAGTAAATAGCATTTTCTGTTTGAGGCATATGAGCTGTAGATCATATGCGTTAGCATAGACTATACAGCAGTTATCTTCCCAGCGGTGGCTAACATGTATCTGTTACAGTGGTTTGAAATAGTGTTCTTAAAACTGCCTGGCCCACACTAGCCTGTTGTTTTGCAAACACATCTGCACAATAGTGCTTTGTGAATGTGTGTGGTATAGACCATGTTGCAGCCTTGCAGATGTCATCTAAAGGCATGTTCCCTAAGAATGCCATAGAAGCCCCTATCTTGCGTGTAGTGCGCGCTCTAGGGGGAATTGTTAAAGTCCGTTTAGCTTCATATGGATGCATTTAACTATCCACCCTTGCAATACCGGCTTTTGAAACGGTATTGCCTTTATGTGGTGGGGAAAAAGCAGTAAAGAGCTGTTTAGTTCTCCTAAAAGATTTGGTTATTTCAATGTAGTAAAGTAGGGCTCTTTTCACATCTAATGTGTGAAGAGCACGTTCTGCTACTGAGTCTGGTTGAGGAAAAAAACACGGTTAGCTCAACAGACTGGTTGAGATGAAATGAAGAAACGACTTTTGGTAGAAATTTTGGATTAGTCCTAAGGAACCACTTTGTGGTGAATTTGTAAAAATGGTTCTTGCAACGTTAATTCCTGGAGCTCACCAACTCTTCTAAGATGTGAAGGATATAAGGAAGGTTACCTTCCAAGTCAGAAACTGTAGTTCGCATTTGTGCAAAGGCTCAAATGGCGGGCCCATGAGTCTTGTAAGGACTATATTAAGATTCCACACGAGAGAAGGTGGAAGTCTAGGAGATATGATTCTTTTGAGTCCTTCCATAAAGGCTTTGATAGGGGGTACACGAAACCAGAACAAGTGTTGTCTGTTTTGTAGGTAAGCCGTTATTGCAGCAAAATGCAGTCTTATTGATGTATATGCAAAGTTAGCCCGTTGTAGGTGTAACAGATAGCAAATGATGTTTTGAATTGGAGCATCAGCGGATTGATTTTATTGTTATTAAAATACAATACGAATTGTTTCCATTTTGCTGCGTAGCATGCTCTTGTGGTAGGGCGTCTAGCCTCTCTAATGACGTTCATGCAGTCTGGCGGAAAATTAAGATAGCCAAACTCTATGACTTCAGGAGCTAGATTGCAAGGTTGAGTTGACTGAGATCTGGATGCCTGATCTCTCCATGGTTCGAGGTGAGAAGTTTGGGGGAGAGGTGCAGTTTTTAAGGACGAACTACTGATAGTTCCAACAGTGTTGTGAACCATTGTTGATGAGCTCATGAGGAAGCAACTAGGATCATTGTGAGGGAATGTTGTTTGAGCTTCTGAACCACTAATGGAATTAGCGGGAGAGGTGGAAAAGCGTAAGCAAATTTCCGTGACCAATTGATCCATATCGCATTGCTTTGGACAATGGGTGTGGATACCTGGGCGCAAACGTGGGCATTTAGTGTTGAGGTGTGTGGCGAACACATTGGTCTCTCGGTAGCCCCAGATTTGTTAAAATGGGAGTAGAACTTGAGGGTGTAGTTCCCGTTCGTGGATCGGTTGTCTTTGACTGAGCAGATCTGCAATTTGGTTGTTTACTCCAGGGAGATGCTCTGCAAGGAGATTTGTTTTAGGTTTGGCCCATCTCCATATGCTTTGAGTTAGGTGTGAGAGCTGTAGAGAGTGTGTCCCTCCCTGTTTTTGTATGTAGTACATCGCTGTCATGTTGTCTGTACAAACTAGGATAGCTTTACCTACTAGATGTATCTGAAAAGCTTTCAGTGCTAGAAAAATTGCTAGCAGCTCCAGATGGTTTATGTGGAGTTGTTTTTGTTGTAGAGTCCACATGCCCTGAATGGTATCTTTTTGAAGATGAGCTACCCAACCAGTGAGGGATGCGTCTGCTGTGAGCACAATCTGTGGAACCGGGTCAATGAATGGCCGCCCTTTCGAAAGGTTTGGTGTATTCCACCACTGCAGAGAGCGTTGAGTGCGGCCGTCCACCAACACCAGATCAGTTAACTGACCTGGAGACTGGTTCCACTGACGTTCTAAGCATTCTTGTAGGGGACGTATTTGGAGTATTGCGTAAGGAACATTTAGAATGTAAGATGCCATCATTCCGATCAATTGCATAAACACTCGTGCTGGTAGTTTGGGTTGTGGATGAAACTGATATTATTCCGACTGGGATGGGGTGCGCTATAGCTTTGCAAGGCTCCTAGGTTCACTTGTGTATTGGAGGGTTGAAGATGAGACTTGGTGAGGTTGACCGTGAATCCCAAATTGTGAAGCAGCTGAACTGTCTTGTATGCAGCTGTGTTGCGACATGGCTTTTATTAGCCAGTCTGTCAGTCAAAGAAAATAATTTGTCACCATCTGGAGTCTCTGTGTTCTTGGCTTCCATATGGGCAACAACCACGCTATTTAGATCCTAGGAGTTCCGAATGTACTGCACTTTTTGCATAGGGGTATTTAATTGCGACCCATTCCTTTCATCCTTGCTCATTTCAGTTTCAACACTTGGCTCAGCAGTTACAGTATTCATGTCATACAGGTTTGACCATTTAGTGGCAGAATTTTAAGCTAATAATGTCCCAGGGGGGAGATTTCCTGTATTTGTAGGTTTGCCATCTGTAAACCCCTCAACGCAAATCAGTCTGGGGTACTAGAAAATAGCAAGTACAAGGAACAGAAGCGCTGTTTAGAGCATGCCTCATTCCCAAGCAAATCATGTTTTTGAACGAGGCAGTACAACAGACATCCTGCTTTGGACTATCCAAAAGCAAAGACATGAACACACCTCGGATAGCGACCCCATCATATCTCAAGGGTAACCTATCATCACAGGAAGAGAGTATAGTAGGTGACATTAACATTTCAACAGATCAGACACCGATTGGCAGAAATTGTTGATTTGGCCCACAAACACAAACAAATGTCAGGAAAGATTCCCGGGGAAAACCAAAGGGTTTACCATAAATAGGCCAGATCCACATTAGGTACAAAGAGAACATACGGGCTAGTGACATCCTATAGTATTGGGAGGTTGTGCCTTGATTGGCTAGAAACCTCAACACTCGGAGGTGAAAGAACACTCATCCTTACTTTCCAAGAGTGTGGATCTCAGGGATTTCTTACTAGGTCCTAAAAAGCCACGTCAAAAACATTTCCATTATGCGGTCTACAATATCCCAACAAGAGGCCGCGGAGAGATTACGCAAAATAGGCCATATAAATCTAGAAAAATCTCTAGCAGTGGTAGACAATGGGTACCCTACATTAAACTCCAGGATATATTCCTTAAGCAACATTGTATCTTCTGCGATAGACATACTAGAACATCTCCATATTATAACACGGGCAATCGCAATTGCGTTCTATTATGTTATTAAGCTGGACACTGCAATCTTTGCATGCAGGCTATGTGCCTTGGCATTTTATCAACAGGACGTTATTGTTTTCCGCCTACAATCTAACAGATAAACAGATAGAAATAGCACAAAGGGGAGCAAAATATACAATGCTGCGTACTGAAAAACTGGATAGATTACCATTTACAGTGGCAGAATCACCATCCACAGAACGGCTAATCCATGGCTACATAACTATTGGTCACTACTTTTCAGTTTCAGTATTGCCTTGAACAAAAGTAGGCAGGCAGATATGAAGAAATGGGTAGGGACAACATCAAGGAATCATGGGAATTACCTTACAGATTTAGATGCCGGAGGGGGGGGATAATGAAGTATTCCGAAGTGGAACAAAATGCGAAAACACTGAATGGATCGCTCATGTGTCAGGATATAATGCTGCATGGAGTTTGTAACGGTTCAGTGGCAAGCTTGTCCTGTCACATGAGGGGTGTCCCAGCTGCAGTGATCACTACAGTATTCAGGCTACTTTCAAATGGGAGTTACTTGATGCAGAATGATCAAAGCTGCTGCGGGATGCTCCCGGGCATTGCATATCTAGTCACCATGAGTTCCAGGGTTACTTGCTGTATGCAAGTATTGTTTCCCCCAACAACTACAGTCAAGAAGGCGCCGTTATGGCCTTCACTGAATGTTTCTGTCCATGCCATTAACCTCTGCTCAAGAGACTTTTGATCTGCAAATAGCAAGGTCTTCGGCAGAGATACAGAGGCTTATACGTACTAACGGCCCCTTCCATTTCACAGAAATCATATCTTTAACACGTCTGATACGACAGGCATCGTCCACCTATTTAAGACCTTATGTTCTGGACTTCTAAGCACCTTTGAGACGGTACTTGGAGTTATACCAAACCTCATTCATTCTGTATTTGGAAGCATCTTTGGCGTACTTGCGCTGATCCGGTTTCTAATAGCAGATATCCTGATTGTCATTTACCTGCTACACCATGGACGGGCCGGTCACCAAGGAGATGGAAAAAGCACTCCTGGAGAGTAAATACAGTGAACGCGTGGTACAACATCTTGGCACATCTTGCCTAAGAGAACTAAGTGCATCTTGGTTCTTGCCATTTCGACCAGTCTGGATGGACTGCATCCTACCGGTCCTCAGATGCCTTTATTGTGGAGAACGGGTGTTGGACCTTTATTTGACACTCCCATCATGTACGCAGCCGGAAGTTAATGTTTTACTGGACCCGATAATGGCCCATGTTTTTGCAGTGTCCTCAGCGTATTCCCATGTTTATGGCAGCATTCCTAGAGCCACCTCAGGTAATAACACCTGTTGGTATGGACACCGGCTCCCCCTCTGATACCCAGGCATTGGACGACGCACAAGCTGCCCAGCACCGGCTGTGGCTAGTACAGAAGATCATCTGTGCTCGATTGACTTAATCTGCGAGGTGCTACATGGACTGTCGACTGAGGAAGCAAGCCACAAAAATGTTACGTCTACCAGCCAGGACAAAACATCTGACTCATTTGACTCGTCGTGTGGTAGAAGAAAGTCACCTTTTTTTTAAATTAACAAAAATTTGAAACCCAAAACAAAATTGACATTCCTTTCATTTTTCGGGGATACATGGCTTTATTATGCTTTTAGTGGTTCGGACTATACCTACAGACACTTTAGAGCAAGGACTTAAAAAACTTTTCAAAACATTTTTAAAGACTTTTTAGAAGTTTTAATTAATTTTAGTGAAACACCATTTTCCAGTAGGCCTAGTAGTACGTTGATAATTTTACAATTGTGTCCAATCGGAAGAGGAGTGGGTGTTATATTCCATATAGGTACCCTAAAATAGACGCAGGTAACATCACAACCTTTTACCTATATCCTTCCCTACATTACATACATAAGGGTTTACAGGGAATGACCTTTACCCAGATACGACAATGCATTCAGAACGCAGGTTTTTCCTATGTTCGAATCTCATACATTATGCATGAGGTTTCTTGGAAACACAGCAAGACTACCATCTCCTGTATAATATCTCTGTACAAAGTTCAGGCCCGACATCACCCTTCAGGCTGACACAGTAACACAGCAAGGTAGGACCCCTGGGGAGACATGGGTATATATACAACACATCTTGCTTAGAAGGCCAGAGGAAACGGAGACTTCCCTGGCCAACACACTGACCAGAGACGCGGAAGCACCTGCAACCATATACTCCAGCTCGCAGTGGTCAAACATCCCTAATGGGGTGTCCAACTCAAGACCCGGGCAGGGCAGGGTCCCACTGTCTCTCAATTCAGGTAGTGGGGTTAGACTAAATCCTAGAGGGATTCTTGGCTTAACACCTAGACACATGCTAGGTACAATTAGGTATATCTAGTTAGGAGGCATCGTAGGCGCACGCACTTTTTACTGTCATGTATTTTATATACCTGTATGTATTCATGACTAATGCAAGATGGTAGAGCTATACCATTCTTTCACTTTGATTGTACCGCGGATCATACATCTCTGCTACTGTCGAACGGTTATTGCAGCACATCTAATTTACACTAGAACAACAACTGTGCAAGAAATCCTTATTGTAACACGCCCACCTGTTTATTCTGTGCATCTCACTGAGACAAACTAAGTCAGCACAAGTGACTGAGCGAAAGGTAGTACATGGTTTCCGCGATCCTGAGGGATCAGGGCTGTCATGTTCTGAGGTTGCCAAGAACTATTCTCAATAAGAGGAGATTCTAGTGGCACTGTGAGCTAGCTAATACAGAAAGGCTAACATTCCCGGTGTGGGTGTATGGAACTAGTCTGCCATCAAACCCACAGTGTATGTTATCCAAACGTGCAGGTCCCGTATAGGTTATAGAGGAACTACACAACACTATTGTTGACATTTCAGAGGTTTTGAAAAGGATACTACAGAAAGCAGAAGATTCAGGATGGCTCTCATCAGCCACTAAAGCCTTCTTAGCTACAGCTTTCCCAGGGAGACCCCAACAATAATTGCTCCTCAAAGTCCACAAACATTTGTCTAATCTAATCTATCATTTAGACCCATTGTGTCAGGATGCAACTCAGTATTTGAACCAATAGGAAAATATTTGGATACATTTCTCCAACCGTTTGTAAAAACATGGATCACCTACATTAAGGACAACACCATTTTTAAACAAATTTGAAGGTCTGCCAACAGAGGTCTCCCAAGACTGGATATTAATCGATGCGACAGCACTATATACATCAATTTCCCATCAGGAAGGCATGGAGGTGGTGCAATGGGTATTGTTAAGACAATCTGACACAATGCCCACAAAGTTGAAGCAGAGAATATACTTGACAGACCTGCATGGCATAAACAATCTGGAGATGTACAATCGCTTCATTTTTTTCCCCAACATATTTTTATTGGGTTTCCAAATAATAACATACCAAATAAAAAATAAATTAAAAAAAAATAAAAAAAATTGAACTTCCTATGTACCACATATAGCGTCCATTGAATTTTACTACTGATGAGATCATCAATCAGGTTGTGGTACATCTCCCCCTCCCGTCCCCCCCCCCCACCACCGGTGTGCCTCCATAACAATCTTTTAGCAATTACTGGACGTTAGAGTCTCATGTATTAATGATCGTGATACGGTTGTGTTACAGTACAGGTCAAAACAGTTATTCAGAAAACACCAATGAGTCCATCAATCAAGTCAAGGTTCCTTCACCTTGAATCAACGCTTCATGTGGGTCTTGCTCCTCTTCCAGTTCTGACCCTTCCCCTGATTCTGACTCTGGGGTCAACAATAGTCCCACTAAGGCCTCTCATGCCCTCGCCGCCTCCAGCGCCTTTTCATTCTTCGTTCTCAAGGCCTGTTGCAGCCTAAGCGCACTTTCACTCTGTGCCCATTTTAGCATCACCTTCCCAACCCTGGCCCCCTTGCCGATTTCCAGCGCATTGTGATTTCTCTTTTAGCCAAGACGAGGGCCAGGTCTACAAACTTACTTGTCACTTTCGTTCTGGTGGTATGAGGGAACCAATGTAACAAACAAAACTCCCACATTTAGTTCTAATGTCCGGTCCGTTACATGGCACAGTAGATCCAATACCCCCTCCCAATACGCCCCTAGGCTTGTACATCCCCGCAACATGTGCTGAAAGTCAGCTCCCTCCAAACTAGACCTCGGGCACTGAGCAGCCAGCCACCGCCCCAAAGTATAGATTGAGCTTGGCCGGTGTCAAATACGCCCTGTGCAGGATGTGAAACTGTACCAGTTGGAAACTAGCATTCCTCATACATTTCCAGGCTCTCCTAACTAGCTGTATATTTACAACAAGGGGTGGTGAGGGACAGAGTCTCTGAATTAAGCAGAACACTCTCACCCAGTCAAGAGATCAGGGCTAGATCCAACACCGTTTTTTAGCTCACTGCACCATCCCAGTTTCAGAACCTGGCTGTATGCAAATTAGTCTGTTCCTGTCCCAGTGCATGATGGGAACAGGGCAAACCAAACTACAAAAGCCAATTCTTACACTGGGAAGGAAACAAGCTTCCGGGGACCGGTTTCTGGCATTACAGCCGTCTTCGGCCCGGCTTGCTTGAATCCTGATGGTGCAATGAGCAAGGGACTCATGTCTGAGTATACCCTTCCACGCTTAGGGTGGACAAAAATATTTACAACAAGGGGTGGTGAGGGACAGAGTCTCTGAATTAAGCAGAATACTCTCACCCAGTCAAGAGATCAGGGCTAGATCCAACACCGTTTTTTAGCTCACTGCACCATCCCAGTTTCAGAACCTGGCTGTATGCAAATTAGTCTGTTCCTGTCCCAGTGCATGATGGGAACAGGGCAAACCAAACTACAAAAGCCAATTCTTACACTGGGAAGGAAACAAGCTTCCGGGGACCGGTTTCTGGCATTGCAGCCGTCTTCGGCCCGGCTTGCTTGAATCCTGATGGTGCAATGAGCAAGGGACTCATGTCTGAGTATACCCTTCCACGCTTAGGGTGGACAAAAATATTTACAAGGGGTGGTGAGGGACAGAGTCTCTGAATTAAGCAGAATACTCTCACCCAGTCAAGAGATCAGGGCTAGATCCAACACCGTTTTTTAGCTCACTGCACCATCCCAGTTTCAGAACCTGGCTGTATGCAAATTAGTCTGTTCCTGTCCCAGTGCATGATGGGAACAGGGCAAACCAAACTACAAAAGCCAATTCTTACACTGGGAAGGAAACAAGCTTCCGGGGACCGGTTTCTGGCATTACAGCCGTCTTCGGCCCGGCTTGCTTGAATCCTGATGGTGCAATGAGCAAGGGACTCCTAACTAGCTGGCCACACGTTGTCTCCGGAATTTCTCTACCCAGGTCTCGCTCCCACTTCCCTTGCAACGTACGCAGTGGCTACTGAGTTTCAGTTAACATGCACCTGTAAAGGCATGTAATGGCCTTAACAGTTCCCGCCGCCATCACCACATATTGGCACACCATGGATGTATGCGGTTCAGATAGACCCATCCCCTAATAACGCTGTATAGCGGAAACAAGCGCTGAGCGCAGCAAGTAATTCTCCCATGGTAGATCATATTTTTGTTGAAGGGTTTGAAACAGCAACAGATTTTCATTTTCATAGAGGCCTCCCAGTACTTGGAGCCCTAGATCTTCCCAGGCGGACAGCGCCGCCCAGTCCCAGCCAAGGGGGAAGGCCGTACACATTCCCAGTGGTATCTCCGGGGTGTATACGGATGACTGAAACCAGCCCTCCTCTGGCTCCGATTCCAGCACAACCATAGCGTCTTCTCCTCCGCAGTGAGCGATTCAAGCCGCATCTTCTGCCTGGGAAGTGTAAAAGATCAAACGTACCTCAGGATCCATCGCCCCTCAGGGCCATCTGGGCCACGGTATTCCCGAGCTACAGCCTAGGTGAGCAACTGCAACTGCGCCGCAAGATAATACCATTCAAAATCCGGCACAGCCATACCACCGCCAGCTCTCGGACATATCATCATAGCCATAGCAACTCGTCGTCTTCCCACTCCCCAGATAAATCCCACTACCATAGAGCGGAGCTGCCGAAAAACGCACACAGACCGGCAACGTCCGAAAATAATACAATAAACGCGGGAGCGGCACCATTTTCAGGAGTGTCACCCAACCCGCTAATGGCAATGTACTCCAAAACCCAAAACTACCCTTGACTCCGCGTATTGCCTGTCCTAAATTACTCTCCAACAAATCCTCCGGGGTGTGATAAATGTTGGTGCCTAAATAAGGTAAACATCGGGGCTCCCAGTGGATGCCCACCACATGCAGAGGATTCTGCACAGCCGGCGCCACCGGGAATAAACAGGTCTTTTCATAGTTCACCTTCAGCCCCGAATACTGTCCAAACGCCCTAAGCAATGTTCGCGCTCCCTCTAAAGCTGCGGCAGTATTGGCGAGAAAGATCAACAGATCATCCGCATAAAGATAAATAAACTGCTCGGCCCCTCAAAGAAATAATCCCAGATAATACCTCGCCAGTCGCGCATGAGAAGAACAATTGTTACTTACCTGTAAACAGGTGGTTCTCCAGTATTGGTGTCTTTCATAGAAAAAGTTGCCGTCGTTGATGAAGCCGCCGTCGAAAGATTTTTTGACAACTCTCGTCGACGAAGATTTAGCTGACGACGAGAGAGACTTCTTCATCGACGACGAAGCAATAGGTATCGTCGATGAAACAGTCTTAAAACTGAGGGATACCTTCGTCAACATGGATGACGTTGAACTTGCCGTTACCGACCATCCGGATGCAGACGTCGTTGTCACTGTCGCCGTCGACGAGCCGGAGACGGCAGATCCCATCGTCGGGACGATCGGCGACGCTCCCGTCAATGATGAAACATGTTTTTTAGTAGAAACATGATGGGAAGAAGCAGGAGACGCCTAAGAGCCAGGTCTCGTGGGCGTGGACGTAGCAGAAGGTGGAGAAGACACCGCAGGAGCCACAGATAGAGAAAGCTTCTTTTTTAGGAATGGAGAGGGCAAATCCTGCACACTGCTACGTTTGGAGGCTGCTTTTGAAGGTCCAGACACTAGGCTTTCTGTGTCTGAAAGTGTTGAATCCTTATCCTTAAGTCTTTGAAGCCATAGGAGACAGCTTTCTCTGTCCTTAAGGGTTTTTGTAGAGAAGGTTCTGCAAAATTTGCATTTTCCAACCTCATGGTCAGGATAAAGACAGTAAATGCACTTCTTGTGGGGGGTCTTCAGAATAAAGACGCAGTTTCCCACAAGAAGAACAAGGTCTAAATAAAGACTTCTTACTTGAAGACATGCTGGAAATCACAGGAAAACTTGAAGAAGTTGAGAAAACTGAGCAGAGCTCAGGGAGACTCCCTTCACACGACGTGCGGTAGAAAATCTGAGGGACTGAGCTCTGAGGAGAAGGTTCTGTAGGGGTGCTAGTGCCTCGTTGGCTGTAGTTTGGACTAACAATGACAGGAATATGTTACAAGTGTTTTTTTCTCTACCATGTATTCCTATATAGGAATGATGTCTGGGTATTTACTACCTTTTCTAGTACATATTTTAGGTGTTATGTTTTTACATACATATATTATTAGTATTTTATTGCTACTTTATTTTCCGTGAGACTCCCACTTCGACGACAGGGAATATATTCAAGCATCTGAATCTATGAAAGACACCCTAATACTGGAGAAGCCAGCGGCTCAATGGCCAATGCAAACCCCACCTTGCAGGCCGAGGAACTGGTCATGCTCGTCCTCACCCTAGCAGTCGCAGATTTATAAAGGAGTTCCGTCCATCCCACAAAGACGTCTCCAAGCCCAAACTCGCGTAGGACCCTATACAAGTATGGCCACTCCAGGCTGTCAAACGCCTTCTCAATATCTACGGAGAGCACCGCCGCAGTCGGGGCCTCCCTGTGATCTTCCCTCAATATCCGCATCAGCCATCGCGCATCCGGCGCAGTATTGCGTTTTGGGATAAAACACGCCTGGTCCGAATGGACCAGCTGTGTCATGTAAGGGAGGAGTCAAGCCGCCAGAATCCCACTCAATATTTTATAATCAACCGACAACATAGACAATGGACGGTAGGCCGATCTAGCCAATGAGTCTTTACCCGGTTTCAAAAAAGGGATAATAATAGCCTCACGAGCAGAGTCCGGTAACCTCCCCACCTCCCGGGCTTCTCGATAAACCACCGGCAATTTGGGGGCTAGAACATCAACATAAGTAGAGTAAAACTCCACCAGCAGGCAGTCTGCCCCTGGGGTCTTCTTATGTGCCATATGTTTTATTGCACAGCGTATTTCCAGCACTGATCTCCTGCCCCAACTCATCTCTCTGGTCATCCTCAAGGTGTGGCAGCTGCACCTCAGCCAATAACTCCTTCAATTCCTCACTTTGACCCCCCAATTTACTCTCATAGAGGTCCGTATAGAATGCCAAAAACAACTCATTGATCGCTCGCTGGGTATACTCCGGTACACCCGCCAGGGAGGTCAGAGCAAGCACCTGCGACCCCCTCGGGCCGGATTGGCCAACCACGCCAACAGTGAGCCCACCCTGTCCCTTTCCGCATGCTCCCGCACCAAATATTCTTTGTAATCAAGGCAGTGCAGCCTCTCTACCTGTGCTGCCACCCCCTCTCTCGTGGCCAGTACTTTGGCTTGCGCTCCAGGGTCCTCCGAGTGGTCCCTCTCCGCGTGACGCAGTCGCAGCTCCTCCTTCTCTATGTCCGCTAGCAGAGTCTTCCGGACTCCTGCCGACTTAGCTATGCAATGTACAATCGCTTCATCAACTATATCTTTCTAATTTGGAAAGGTAGTTTGGAACTTTGTCCTTACAGATTCAGGAATTGAATCTCATTGACAGCAGAATGCAGTTAAAGAGCAACATCAGTGAGATATAAATAACATTTCTGGATGATAAGATTGAGAAACAAGCATTTGCAATGCAATAGGTCTCGCATTAGGAAAGTTTGAGCTATTGGTATTGTAAATTACAAATATTTTATTTATGTGTTGGTTTTGAAAATAGCGAAACTAATAGCTTTGTCATTTACACTGCTAATAGTTTCAATTTTCGCAAATGTGACACCTATAGCATTTGTAATGCAATATGTGTAGTATTTACGGGACTTCGATGTATTGATATTACAAATAACTTGTGAGAGGCCTCTATGGTATGGGGATGTACTGATGGCAGACTTGCTGAAGGCACACAGCTGTGAAATATTCTAGGTTTAATTTTTTAGTGTTACCATAATTTTTAGGTCTTGTGCCTCACATAATGTTTTGTGCAGGAAGGGTACCCTTCCTGTACAAAACCTATGATGGACTCATGCACGCACCCTAGTGCTGCAGCGCTAAGGTGTGCGTATGGCGCACGGCACCTGTAATCAGCGCCTGTGCAAGGGAAAGGGGAGGAGAGAGCCATATCTTTGGGATGAGTTTTCTTCACTCCTGGAGTTATCTTTACTCTTGGGAGCTGTAAATCTGGGGTTGGGGATCATCCAGCTGCTTTAGCAAGCCATCCATAATGAAGAAATAGGTGATTCCAGTTTTTGAGATTGAGGGAATGACAGGAAATATTGGGGGTTCTCGTCTGAATCCTCCTAAACCACTATCTATCTAGAACAACAGAGAGGCACATGGGGCTAGAGCAGCAAGGCAACCAACAGCATCCACCTAAGGAAACCGTACACTGATATGGAGGAACCCAATGCTCTGTGTCCCGCCCTATATGTAAGTTTTAAGTCTTTTTTTTTAATTGTAAGATTGGGCCTTAGATGGTCAGCGGGCTCCCTGTCCTTACAGGGAGCACTTATTATTGTTAGTGGAGTTTGGGAGCCTATGCAAAAATTAAAAATCTCGGAGACACTTACGTAGGCATCACTTTACTGTTAAAGGGTTTAGAAGATGATTATAACCAGATAAATTGCGATGCCTAGGGGTGTCAATTATCCTTGCATCCGCTTGGTCCACATGTTTCAGCCTAACTTGCTAAGTCTTTAACTGGGATCACTGATTTTCGTCAGTATAAGGATAACTAGTATCCGACTTCACTGGCTAATTGCATTCACTCAAGGTCAGCAAGCATTCATACAATACCCGATTTGAGAAATCCCCTGGAATTATGCTCCTGCTCTGTGATTTTTTTTAAGGTCCTGCAGTATACATAATGACATTGGTACATATATCAGGAGAGACAGAACAAGAAATAAAACAAATCACGAGAGGGAAGTTTCTAATTGTTACATGCCTCATTTTGCAGATCACACGTGAATGGAAAACACTGCAAACAGGCATTTGATTCAGGCCAGGCTGACCCGCTGTTCCTCTGCTGCACATGCTGCTCGCTGTTCTGCCCGTCAGTGCCAATCATAGGTGCCAGGGCCTCTCACGCCGGGGAAATCTCCTCCGCCTCACTGAGCACACACACAGTTGCGCCTCTTTCTCTGCACCGCCCGCTGCTCACGCTGGCTGTAACTTGCTCGCGACATTGTCCTTGCTGAGCGTACCTGAGGCGCGGCCACGCACTTGGTGGAGTCCGACGGCCGCACCTCCTCAGACAGTCATTCTTCTTCAGCGGGCTCTTCTCTGGCCGGCACTCAGCAACCTGTGCATTGGCCTTCCTGGGCACCCTTCTCACGTTTGATCCGACAATCACAGCGGAGCAACGCCACCAACCACACCGCAAATTCACGGTATGCACTGCCTTGCACGCGGTGGCGTCTGACCGCCCTCGTCGCGAGTGTTGTGGGATGGTCTATGTTGGGTATGTATGGCGTGCCTAGGGATCGAGAGGCCGATACTAGGGTCAGTAGAATAAATGGGAAAACCACTCCCGAGCTCTGCGTACCGTCAGCCACGAGCGCTAACATCACCATTTGTTTATACCCCCTGGTCTGCGCCAAGCCCTGGAGGGTGAATGTGTTAAAAACAATCGTAGTGGCCTGGTGGCTCACAACGCCTCCGAATTCCGCACAGCTTTAGGTGGGCCGGATGCTGCTGGTGCCGAGCAACGGCAGTTCTAACAAGTCCATACCTCAATGCGAACATCGCCGCCGGCCTGCGACCAGGAAGTCAGGCACGCCGGCCGCGACAACCGGAAACAGGAAGTAGGAGGGCGGGAGCCTACCCCACCTCCCACGGAAGAGCCGCGATTGTTTGGAGCACCGGAGCAGGCAGGAGCCTACCCTGCGCCCCGGTGCCGAAGGAGGGAGGAAGAGTCCTGCTGCCGATGAGAGAGCCGCCGCACGAAGGAAGCCGGTGAGTGGGGTTTCGCCTTGTTGCTGAGCTGCGAGGGCGGGGGGCATGTGTGTGCGCGCGCGTGCGGCGGCGGGGGGCTGTGTATGTGTGAGCGTGTGTGTATGTGTCTTCGAGTCTGTGTGTATGCGTGTGTGTGTGTGACTGTGGGGGGGGGTGTATGTGAGCGAGTGTCTGGCTGTCTGTGTATATGCGCGCGCATGTGCACGGCGCGGCGCGGGACGGAACGTGCACGTTCGCGCACCCAAATCTGACAGCAAAAGCTCGTAACACTTTCTTGTCCTTCATTCCCCCGAGTCAGCTAGCTATAGTTCTCCACCTGGACACCTTCAGATGCGTATTTCCAGGCTCGACCTAAAAAGGAATAGCCCTATGTAAGAGTGCATATAAGAAGGCAACGGATAGAAATAACACCATTCTCTACAAGAGCTTTCATCCAGAGAACCTTCTAAACAACCCACCCTTCACAGTCTTTAAGGATCAGAAGGATTTCTTCTGAAAGAAAAATCTTCGCAAAGAAAGTATCCATCCAGATTATTAGACGACGTAGAAGGGAAGGTCATGGCAATAGATAGACCAACATTATGCAGCATCAACCGAAAAAACAATCAAAAAGAACAGTATTTGTATCCAAATACTCTACATAGACAAAAAACATCAAAAGGATCATAACTCAAAGATGGATATTAATGGCCTTTTTGAAAACATACCTAGATTTGCTTATACAAGAACAAAGAACTCGAAGGGAAGATTGAAACAAGCTAAAACAGAATCTGAATCAAACGAGACAGGCATGAGACGATGTTAAAATTGAATACATTGTAACATGTTTATTCGCAACAGAATCACACATCCTAGATCAGGCGAAGTCTTCAAATTGCGACATTCAACTACTTTGAATGCACACAATGTAATATGTAGTATAAAATGTCAATGTGGCCTGTTGTATATTGGCAAAACAGAGCGAGAAGCAAACATTTGCATTGCTGAGCACAAAAGCATGCTACGCAACCAGAATGTAAATTCCAACTTAGTAGTACACTGGTTAGAATACAAACACACGCTCTCACAATTAAGATCTCAGATCACTGAAGCACCAGAAGTACGCACAGGTTGTAATAATTCTCGACTGTTATCGCAAAAGTGAAATTTACTGGATAAAACGCCTTGACACCATGGCGCCCAAAGGGCTGAACGGTAAAATTGATATGAGTTGCTTTCTTTAAAACTGTTGCATTTGAACAGTGTGTCGACAAATGTTTCCAACAATGTCGAACATTTTTTATATTTTTTTTCTTTCCCCTTAACAGCACGGTTCATGTTGAAAAATAGTTAAGTTCTCACTAATTCATGGGAGTCAATAGGTAGTCATCAGATATGTTGCAGTTTTTGGCTCATCAGAGTTAGTTGTGATAATATTCTATAATCCGTGAGATCAGTCCACTCTAATATGGCGGCTAAGCAATGCTTCAAACAGTATCCATTAGAGGGAGGAGGGAGTCCTATTTTGAAGCCTATGAGCAGGATTTTTTTTTTTTTTATGAAGAAGCTGCAGATTGCGACCCGATCTTTCGATATAAAATCGTTTTTTGTTGATGACCACCAGTGCTTAATTTGTAAAATGTTAAGTGCAGATGCTCTATTTTTTCAAGGAGGCCACACCCACTTCCTCTGGCTCCACCGACTTCCTCCAGTGGCTCCACCCACTTTGTGTATTGGCTCCACCCATACCCATAAGCCTTAACATATCAGAGCCGCCTTCTCACTTCTTGAGTTCCGCAAGAAGCTGAAGCCCTGGCTCTTCACATAAGCCCCTCGGGGACCTCACACCTACACACCTGTCCAAGCGCCTAGATACCCACTTGAGTGATTAGTGCACTATACAAATCAATATAACATAACTACATATGGGAAGCCTATGAAAACTTAAAAATGAACTCAAGGTATAGAATGTGTACACATCTCAAAATGCAGCTTTAGGAAAGGTCATTTAAGCATTGAAGCAGTTTTGCAAACTAAAGAGAATGTGCATGCACTGCGTTGTTCAAAAGAAAGGAAAGGATGAAGGAAGAACTACAGTAAATAAGGCAGCAACAAATGCAGACAGGAAGGGGAGTACTGGAGTGAGGAAACAATTAATTGATGAAAGAAGGAGAAAATAAGAAAATAAAGTGAAAGAGAAATTAAGGAATAGTGCAAGAAAAGAAGTGAACAATGTGTAATGGATGAATAGAAAGAAGAAAGGAGGAAGAACAGCAGAAGGAAGGGTTGAGGATAAGAAAGGAAGAAATTAACAAAGGGGTGAAGGAAGGAGCAGGAAAAAAGAAAGTAAGGAATAAATGGAGGAAAAAATGCACTAAGGGAGGACGGATGGGGAATGAATGAGGATACCAAATCCTGTGGGGTTAGAGATCCAATCCTGAGTTTGCCTTCCTCTGTTCTGCAAATATTTTGAAAAGAAGGGGGGACCTGGGTTGGGTCTACCCAGTTTGAAACCCCAGTCTTTCTTGTCTGACACCACCGACACAAATTAAACAGTGGGAAGGATGCAAGTAAATTGCCTGTGCTCTTGAGAGGGGCAGACTCAAGATGGACAAGGAAAACCATCGAATAAGAAGCAAGCAAAAGACAATGGCAGGAAAGCAAATCAGTGGTAATCAATAGGAGGGCTCTAAGCTCCTGTCCAACTCTTCAATGATATTTGCAATTTTCCCTCTCCGATATTAGAGACACTGCCCACATTTCAATTGGAAACAGTTCCTGCAACCTGGCATGCACATATAACCATTGGAAAGGACACACACTGAGGAATGCTCCTCTTTTTTGCCCCATTCTCGCTCTTGCCCTACCCTTTTGCCCTGTTGTAAGGTACCAGATCGTACCAAGGAGTGATGAAAATGTACGGATTATAGTATGCATTATCTTTTTCAAACTGGTTGATGCTTTGTATTGCGCCCTACAAGCATCGGACAATACTTACTACATCTGTTTCTGTTGATATTAGAACTGCAAGATGTAAGCATACTTTGCATCATGACTCTGTATGTCATTTATGCTCAATGCTTACAGCACATGTTGTCGTGATCTATCAGTAAGCATATTCAAACACAAAAATAAATTAAAATGACCTGGACAGTGACTCATATAAATCAGAGTAAACACCAGAAAAGACCAGGGAGAAAACTGGGTACAGACATCAGCAGACCAACCAATTATGTAATTGGAATGGAGACACTGAAAGTTCATAGAACTCTATTTAGGAGACTAGACAAAAGCCAACATTTTAGATGAAGCTAAATATTTTGTGTAAAGAGACCTTAACAAGTATTACTATTAGTAATATACAGCAATATACAGCAATATACAGTTATCGTCACCACCATCACATGATTCTGAGGGTCCCGAATGTATGGTAGCTGCAAGGTAAAACAAGGCATGCTCTAGCGCACATTCAAAGTTCATGTAGGTCTAGCCGCCTCTTACTACTAGTTTTGCTGCTGTGTCTGATCTGTTGCATTTAGTGCTATTTTTCCCCATCCACTGTCTCTGAAGGATATATAGAGGCAGTGTCGTTCTGTGTAGACTCCTTGGGCTCGGTGGGGTCTTCCTCGTAGAAGGAGGGCGAGCAGGGCCAGATCCAAACAGCATTCAGTGAGCTAGAGGACAGCTCCAGCCTATGTCCAGCAGGAAAGTGTACCAGTCACAGACATGACATCTCCCAAGTTCAAATGGTCAATTTATCAGGCTGGGTAAAACATGCCCTCAGAAAGGAGCCAGAAAATGTATTTGTCCCCTGTTATGCAACACTGGTAACTGCCTATGAATAAATGACGAGACACGCACTTTTCTGGAAACTTAATGTATTCCAATGAAGGCAGCCCTTCAACAAAGAACAGCAGAATAAGGGGGTACGGGGGTTTCCTCTGCAGGTAGCGTCTATTCTCCATCTTGCAAATACCATTTTTCCACATGTACTGGGGCACTGACGATTAACCCTATTGACAGGTGCACCAGCAACTCTTACAAAGCTGCTGCAATGCGCAATTGCGCTAATGTTTGTGAAGGGTACAGCACCACTGGTGAATGTAATGATACATTTACTAAACAAGAAGCAAATAATATGCCCAAAGCCTCTGCACTAAATTTATAGGGGTAATCCGGCAGACAACTCACCCAGGTGCAACTATCCAATCGAAAAACAAGAATGAACTGCCAACAACCAGGGCTTCCACAGAGGGATTCACAGTGTGGAAAGGCCATTGGAGTACCCCTCAGGGTTCATTACCAGGTTGATATTTAGAAGCCCCTTACAAACAGTTCCCAAAAAAAAACCATGAAAAAGGCAGACAAACTTTTTAGGGACGACATCAATAATGGAGGGCTGGCACAACTGAACAGCTCCCCATCCAATAATGGCCTTTAGTGTTAAACTAAATACATGAGGAATATGGTCTTGTACCTAAATAGTAGACTCGAACCCCAGCCACCCTTCTTGACCAAATTGTGGGATCTTAAGCAAATCACTTTCCCATTTTGCTCTGCTCACACTTCCACTGACGCTCTACTCGTCGCACCAACTGCCAGCTAAAGAGCCCATGGAGATAAGTTTCGAAGGAATGTACACTAGTTGTGAAATTAGGAGACTCAGAGCAACAAGAGTTGTTGCTACAGGAAAAAAGAATTTGATGGTGAATGGTGAAAGATGAGGTTACATACACTTCAAAAACGGGGAGATAGAGGTTTTTTTGGCTAGGTCCACCCTCCACGAAAGATGAGGTTAGACATGAAGAGAAAACCCATCTTGAACTTCCGTTTTACTCAATATTGCTCATTATAAATTGTTACGCCTCCTCGAAGTATGTTCCTAAATATGAAGGGCAGTGTTGCTCTTCAGGTAAAAACTTTACATGAAGCTGTCCGCTGTCCCTGTGTTGTGTTTTGATATCGACTACCTCATTTTGTCAATGCTCCGCTCCTTCTAGCACAAAATGTAGGCTCATACACTCTAGAGAAAGGTAGGCTTAGGCTAATTGTAGTTAGGGCTATTTCTGAATTTTACATACATTTGCTGTTATGATTCATGCGGCTCAGCCTCAATGTCGTCGTCGGTCGGGGGCAGTTCGGGCAGCGCCGGCGGCCCGCGGATGACTCGAACAACGGATGATGTCCTGGCAGTGAGCTGCTGTGGTTATGCTGAGGCATGGCGCGCGTGGTCATGTGAAATAAAAAAAATCTGCGCACGCCCCGCGCTGCGGTACTACCACCCTATCAGAACAGAACAGAAACCAAATCCTGCCCGCCCCTGGCGCCCCAATCAATCAGTGTGTGTGTGTGTCACACAGTACCACTGCTGCCGCCCGTGTGTGGTGTGCAACTTACTGGTCCCGCGCCCGCCCACCTTCAATCAACGTGAATGCACAGTCAACTGGGCAGGAACGCACGCACTCACTGTGAAGTAACCAAGGGCTGCGGCCGCCATGATCACAGTAGCAAGCAACATACATCATTTATTCTCTTGACGAATGGACGGCACCGCAGCCAGGCAGCCTCGGGGCAGGAAGGGCAGCTAATGTTAACCGCTGTGACCTGTATGATTGATGAAGGGTTAAAATCACGCTCTACCATCTGATCACCAGAAAGAGCATCCCTTAGCTGTCTTGATAGCGAAATATCACCCATGGGCCTGCCACTGAGACCCTGAAATATGCTTAAAAACCCTCAATTCTTGCTAAACATGATCAACAATACCAAATCCCCCTAACTACCTGAATCCTGAGGTTATAGGCCCAAGGCTGAGGCCCAGAAGGCATGTCTTGGCCTAGCAACATGCAATAGGCCACAGTAAGGTTAATAATACATTTCTCTGCTGCACTGAAAATAACACGGCGAATTGGCTTAAGGTGAAATAGTAATTTTCCACAAAAGCCAACACCCACTCAAACTCATGCACAGACTGGTGTCCGTTGGTACAGCTTCCTGAAGTCATTGCTTAAACTAATATTTTGAAACATAGCTTGCACAAAGTGAAAAACGGCAACCTATCGCAATACTAAATGTACGTGACCAAAATGTACTTTCAGAAATGTACAGGTTGTTCTAGCTCAAAATGTACGTGACCAAAATGTACTTTCAGAAATGTACAGGTTGTTCTAGTTCAAAATGTACCGAACAAAATGTCCCTTAAAAGAGGTCCATCCGGTGTCCTAGGACACTTGTGGTCAAACTGCCAACACGGAAAGGGCGTTGGCCAGTGCGTCACCATAGAACCTTGGTTCCTCAATTTCAGGTATTTCAGACTCAACTGTCAGATTCTAAGGCAGGACTTCCCTGCAGATGCCTGGCATTGAGCGTGGTTTTGTCCTCCGGCTAGCCGCCTCTCTGAGCTGGGACACCGGCACCTCTCTCTCAGGTTGTTGATCTCCCAGGGCAGAGACCCCTTCTGCTCCTCTATTACTCTGATCTAACCTTTTAGCTATCTCTCTCTCTCCTAGTCATTATGGGACTGGTCTCATTCCTAGAAACCACCTGACTCTGAATGTAATAGCAAAATGGCCTATTTTTGAGCTAATTCTAATTGTACCTTCCTATCCTTGATCCACTTAGGGTCCTGATAAGAAATGTTTAACTTAATAATTATAGATCTGCCTTAAAATATTTTACTTGAGTGCACCAGAAATCTACGTCAATGTGCTCAGTATCATAGGATCTTTTGATCAGCTGTGCTCATGTTCATTTGTATACATTTTATTCCAGTCTTGCCATGAGATATTTTGAGCATTTGTCATCTAGCAATTGCCCCAGACGGAGTGAAGTCTGGAGCCTTTGTAGTAACTTGCCTTAGAAACAGAATTAATATGCGTTTATCTTCCTGCTTGTAAGCTAATAATAAAATGTGCCACTCCAAACTTGAGATTCTGGTATTTTACAACTTTATTCCTCTCTCTCAGCGGAATGCTGTGTTGGTGACTTGTGTCCACACCTGAAGTGGTGACCACTGAACTAAAGGGTCAAGAACTACCCTTTATCAGCTGGCGCCCAACCCCGTCATCGTGCCTGAGGCGAATACTGCGGTGGATCTGGTGAATTTCCACGAGCTACCTTGAGGGGTCCCCGTCGCAGTCTCGTGCATACCATTGGTGAGTCAAGGAACATTTTATTTTTTCCCTTGAGCTTCCGTGGTGTTGGCTACTTGGCTGTGTGCGGTCCCCTTGTGGCTAGCTCTGGGTAGGACTCAGAACCCCCCCCCCCGCGGCATTGCCTATGGTCACGATTCACGAACCCTCTATGTATCTCAGTGGTCCCGTTTTGAACGCTTCCTTGTCAGGTGCCCTGCTCGAGTGCTATTTAAAGCTCAACGTGTGTGGCTTGTCGCCTCCCTGCTGGTTCGAGCACGGAGGGAGCGAGTTGCGGTGTAATTTCCTGTGGTGTCAACTAACCCTAGCTTCATGATCCCTCTCGACAGTTCAAGTCTGTGAGTTGGGTGTATTCCGGCAGGTCCGGAATCGGGTTCGAGTCCCAGCCTCCTCTTTTGTGGGGAGGTTCGCGATCCCTACCCCAGTTCGAGTCTGGGGGTACTGGGTGTTCCCTGGGTGTGTCCAGGTTTTCGGCTTTGGGGTATGGTTGACACGTGATTGTGTTGTCTTGGACACATGCTTTTCCTTTGATGCTGCTTGCCACCACATACTGCTAGTGCCCTCACTTCGTCTATGCTCCTGCTCTACATCTGCTCTACATCTGCTTAAGCACATTATTGCTCCTAAGTGCTGCTCTGCACAGTACTGCTCCTAAGTGCTGGCTCTCCACTGTACTGCTCCTAAGTGCTGCTCTCCACTGCACTGCTCCTAAGTGCTGGCTCTCCACTGCACTGCTCCTAAGTGCTGCTCTGCACAGTACTGCTCCTAAGTGCTGGCTCTTCATCTAAAAAAAACGGCCCAAACCCCCCCCAACTCCCACTGCTCCAGCCCCGCCCTGACCTCCAATGTACGCCCCTTCTTCCCTCGACTTTTCTCACGATCTCTTCACCCATGGTCTCATTGTATTACTGTACATCTCCATCCCACTCTTAAATGCCTTCTGCAAATACACTCTGCCACAGCGCAAGCCTCTGAAAGCCTGCCCTCCGCACACGAAGGAAAAGGAAATGCTGTGTGCTATCTGTGGCACTGTCTCTGCATCACCAGCCCACTTCCTGCCCTGGCGCCGCGGAGATCAGCTCCCCCGCGCACCCACCCCTCCTCCCTACTCTGACTGCACACGGTGCCCTGCCTCCGCAGCGCTGCCTGCCCTGGCGCCGCTGAGATCAGCTCCCCCGCGCACCCACCCCTCCTCCCTACTCTGACTGCACACGGTGCCCTGCCCTCCTCCCTACTCTGACTGCACACGGTGCCCTGCCCCGACAGCGCCGCCTTCTGCCCAGCACCAGCAAACAGTCTCCCTTTTTTTTTTTTACACGCTTCTTCTATCTCTCTTCCTTGCATCCCTTGCATCCCTCCTCTCTAACTTGCCTTACACTGTCTCTCTCTCTCTCTCTCTCTCTCTCTCTCTCTCTCTTGCTCGTGCCTCTCTCTCTCTCTCTGTGCCCTTCACTGTCTCTCTCTCTCTCTCTCTCTCTCTCTCTCTTTCTCTCTCTCTCTCTGTCTCAGATTATTACTGTGTTTTTCTAAAATGCTGGTATTTATTTACTAAAAAATAAGCTTCACATATATTGGCAACTTCACAAATTGTTCCTTCAAAAAATAACATTACTTGTTCAGAAAATATCTATATTTTCTATCAAATATATGCTCTTCAATTTTGATATACATACATTAATTCAACAAAGCACAAAATAGGTTTTAATTTCGTAAATTGAGCTACATACTAGAGAGCTACCAGTAGCTCAAGAGCTACTGGTTGGAGAAGCTTGTTGCAATTGCAAAGCAGTGGTGGTTGACATGAGCATGTGATGTGTTTTTCATTGTAGGTTACTTTTTTAAGTATTTCCATTGATTTAAAATATTATTTTTTTTGCATTTGAAGGAGTTTGATTTGCACTCCAGAAATGTGCATTTAAATGCCAGGACTTCGCCAATGCTCATTATTGAATGTTGAAAAGGGTTCTTCTACCATATAAATGAGAGAGGTATGTTTCTCTATCATTTGTACATCTATGGGGTCATGAATTTGCGAAGACACCCCCTGGAAATGTCACCCTTTCCGGGCATCTAGATATACTTTGTGGTTGTAAATTCCGCATTTGGGAATTTCTGACTGATTTCAACCCTTTTTTGTTTTCTGGTTGCTATTGCACCCTAAACTTGGCCAAGCAGCAAATGATAGTAAAGTGCCTTGCTGGTAACATCCAAATATGTTCTTCCTTATTGAAAATAGATCCTTACAAAATAATGTTCTAGGGCCCACAATGTTAGAAGTCATAACATGCCATCAGTATAGGTAGTATGATCTCCTGGCAGAAAAGAAAATACTTTCACTTTCCAATGCATTCGAAAATTTATTTATTTAGATGACGAATTATAATTAATAAAATTATTTTTCATTAGAGACTTCATGACTATCTATTGGCATCCGTATTTCAATGTACAAAATGTAAAGGCCTACCATGTCAGCTAGATTAACAATACTAAGATTACACAAAATACTGCAGCGCTAACACACTAAGTACAGAATAATTCATTCCTACCTGCGTCTGAATTTCCCTTCCCTGTCTCTCTCTCTCTCTCTCTCTCTCTCCCTCTGTGGCTCGTTCCTTTTTCTCTCTCTCTCTCTCTCTCTCTCTCTCTCCCTCCCTCTGTGCCCTTCCTTGCCTCTCTCTCTCTCTATCTCTTTGTCTCTCTCCCTCTGTGCCCTTCCCTGCCTCTCTCTCTCTCTCTCTCTCTCCTTCCCTGCCTCTCTCTCTCTCTCTTTTTTCTCTTGTGCCTTTCTCTCACTGTATATCTTTCTTGCCTCTTGCTGACGTTCCATCTCTACAGATATTTCTCTGGCGACCTCTACAGATATTTCGCGTGCGCCAGGCCTTTGTTCAGCGTCTATGCCGCTTCGGACTTCTGTGTTCTTGCATTATGGTAATTTAATACCTACATACTTGTGACATCTGTGCTCTTCCATTAGTGAGATTTTAATATCTAGCTCTTCGTTACATTTTCAGTTGGGACATCTGACATCTGTGTTCTTGCATTATGGTAATTTAATACCTACATACTTGTGACATCTGTGCTCTTCCATTAGTGAGATTTTAATATCTAGCTCTTCGTTACATTTTCAGTTGGGACATCTGACATCTGTGTTCTTGCATTATGGTAATTTTAATACCTACATACTTGTGACATCTGTGCTCTGGCATTAGTGAGATTTCAATATCTAGATCTTCGTTACATTTTCATCCAGGATGCATCCTCTTTATTTTGTTATCTGTTTTGTTGATTATTGAACGTGTTGATTATTCATCTTGTCTATTTTTATGTTTTATCTATTTTGCCCTGCTCCATGTCCATGTGCTTGCTTTATGTCAGCAGCAGCTGCTGTGCTTTGTGATTCCCCTAGGTCTTCCCATCCTACATTCCATCCCTTCCTTCCTAGTGTCCCTCTGTCCCCACAGTTCTCTGCGTTGCACACTCCCTGCTGTCCCCTCCCTTCAGCGTACAACCTTGATGGTATGCTAGCCATTTGCTCATCACCGTCACCCCCCCCCCACCTGCATTGCGCACAGTTTTGTTTTTGTTTGCCTTCTGACAATCATTCGCCTCACCGACTGATTGCCAAAAAGGGGGGGAATATCACTCCTACTCCCCTGCCTCCCTCTTTGATCGCCAAAAGGGCGGAATATTACTCCCCCTCCCCTGCCTCTCTCTCTCCCTCGCCTACACATGGTATGCCTTATACACCCTTATTTCCGTAATGACCACCACCCCCCCACCTATTCTTCATTGCACTATTCAGTTCCTTCACGGCAGGCCCGAGGTAATTCACACCACCGCTAACAACGAATTCACTTCCCTTACCGACGACCTCCGCACTATACTAACAAGCGCCTGGACAATTTTAGGAGTTAACCCTACGCCAGGCACACAGGTTCACATCTCTACCCAAACTCTTGACATCCTCCCAGACATATCTCTTACACCACCATCTCCAGACGCTATCGACCCTCAGCAGCTGTATACAGTGGAGGCATCTGATTTGTCAACTCTGTTCCCCCTCTCTCTCCCCCCCCTTGAATACCTAGGCTATCAAAACAACACAGCTAACACACCCATTCTCATTACTGACGACGAGTCTTCAGTAGATTCCATACAGTCAGGTGCTACATCTGAGGTAGCGTTCATCCTACAGGCAGAAGGGCAAAGCCCAAATTTATCCCCGGCATCCGTCTCTAATTCCTACCCCTACCTCTCACAGTTTCAAAACGATACATCACCCCTTTTAAGAGCACTACTATCCGAGTACCCGTAATATACTGAGGGCCCTGCGCTCTGCCACACCCACAGAACCCATCCTACTGGATGTATGGCGTTACAACGCATACTTTTACAACGACTACCATTACCACGCAATTTTTACAACGCAGGAACCATTACAACGAAGTACCATTACAACGCTGGTATTTACAACGCAGGTGCCTTTACAACGCATACCATTACAACGTAAATATTAGTAAGTATATAATATTTTTTTAAATGTAAATTAATTAAATTAAATTTAATTAATTTAATTTAATTTAATTAATTTATTTAAATTTATGTAATTTAATGTAATTTATTTAATGTAAATAATTTAATTTAATTAATTAAATTTAATTAATTAATTACATTTAATTTAATGTAATTTAATATAATTAATTAATTTTAATTAATTTTAATTTAATTTAATTAATTTAATTAATTTAATTTATTTTAATTAATTTAATTTAATTTAGTTAATTTAATTTATCCTGTACCCCTTTACCCAAAAACCCCAAACTGACCCTGAACCCTAAAAATACCCCTTTATCCAAAAACCTCAAACTGACTGACCCTGAACCCTAAAAATACCCCTTTACCCAAAAACTGAAAACTGACCCTGAACCCTAAAAATACCTCTTTACCCAAAAACTGACCCTGAACCCTAAAAATACCCTTTTACCCAAAAACTGAAAACTGACCCTGAACCCTAAAAATACCCCTTTACCCAAAAACTGAAAACTGACCCTGAACCCTAAAAATACCCCTTTACCCAAAAACTGAAAACTGACCCTGAACCCTAAAAATACCCCTTTACCCAAAAACTGAAAACTGACCCTGAACCCTAAAAATACCCCTTTACCCAAAAACTGAAAACTGACCCTGAACCCTAAAAATACCCCTTTACCCAAAAACTGAAAACTGACCCTGAACCCTAAAAATACCCCTTTACCCAAAAACTGAAAACTGACCCTGAACCCTAAAAATACCCTTTTACCCAAAAACTGAAAACTGACCCTGAACCCTAAAAATACCCCTTTACCCAAAAACTGAAAACTGACCCTGAACCCTAAAAATACCCCTTTACCCAAAAACTGAAAACTGACCCTGAACCCTAAAAATACCCTTTTACCCAAAAACTGAAAACTGACCCTGAACCCTAAAAAGGAATATGCTACTTACCAGTATGCATCTGTTCTTGGCATAAAGGGCTGCAGAGTGGTACATTTATGAATAGATCGCCATCTGGTGTTGGGCTCGGATGATTGCACTTTGTTTTTCTTCTGGAGAAGTCTTTGTCGTCATAGATGACTCCTCCTCTCGGTGTTAGTGCGCATGGGCATCGGCTCCATCCTTAGATTGTTTTGCCATAGTAGGGTTAGATGGAGTAGTGTAGTATAGTACATAAAGATATGCCCATGTAAGTGTATCTAAATAAGATAATGTTGGGACAGACAGGTTTCCGGGGAGGCAGGGAGGGCATGTACCACTCTGCAGCCCTCTATGCCAAGAACAGATGCATACTGGTAAGTAGCATATTCCGTTCGAGGCATATGGGCTGCAGATGGTACATTTATGAATAGATTGTAAAGCAGTTACCTCCCTAGCGGTGGTCACCAGTGTCTGTCGCAACTGTCTGAAATAGAGTTTTTAATACAGCTTGGCCCACCCTGGCTTGTTGTGCAGCCTGTACATCAACACAGTAGTGCTTTGTGAATGTATGTGGTGTAGACCAAGTTGCTGCTCTACATATGTCATCTAGGGGAATGTTCCCTAAGAATGCCATAGATGCTCCTAGTTTTCGTGTAGAATGTGCTCTAGGAGGAACAGTTAATGTTCTCTTTGCTTTAATGTAACATATTTGTATACATCTTACAATCCATCTTGCGATGCCTGCTTTAGAGATAGGATTGCCCTTATGTGTTGGGGAAAATGCTACAAATAGTTGTTTAGTTTTCCTGAAGTTTTGTGTTCTTTCTATGTAGTACAAAATGGCTCTTTTGACATCTAGTGTATGTAGAGCCCTTTCTGCCACCGTCTGTGGCTTTGGAAAGAAGACTGGTAGTTCCACTGGCTGATTGATGTGGAATGCTGAAATTACTTTAGGCAAGAACTTTGGGTTTGTTCTAAGAACCACTTTATTCTGGTGTAACTGTAGGAATGGTTCTTGTATTGTCAATGCCTGTAATTCATTTACTCTCCTGAGTGAGGTAATGGCTATAAGGAAAGCCACCTTCCATGTAAGGAATTGTATTTCGCACCTATGCATAGGTTCGAAGGGTGGCCCCATTAGTCTGGTGAGTACTACGTTGAGATTCCAGACTGGGGAAGGTGGTAATCTTGGTGGAATGACTCTTTTAAGGCCTTCCATGAATGCTTTTATCGCTGGTACTCTGAACAGTGATATGTGCTGCCTGTTTTGTAGGTACGCTGCTATAGCTGCTAGATGTACTCTGATAGATGTGTACGCTAGATTACATTGCTGTAAGTGTAATAAGTAGCAAATAATCTCCCTTGTTGATACGTCCAGAGGGTTGATATTGTTATTAGTACAGTGTATAGCAAACCTCTTCCACTTAGCTGCATAGCATGCTCTGGTGGTTGGACGTCTCGCTTGTTTAATTATCTCCATGCAATTTGGGGGTAGATCTAAGTACCCAAATTCTAGGATCTCAGGAGCCAGATCGCTAAGTTCAATTGAGTTGGATCTGGGTGCATTATTTCTCCATGGTTCTGTGTAAGGTGCATGGGTAGAATTCGTAGCTTTTGATGTGGCACTTGTGAGAGTTGCAGGAGCGTGGTGAACCACGGCTGTCTTGCCCACGTGGGTGCTACTAGTATCATGGTCATTGAATGTTGTTGCAGCTTCCTGACCACTAATGGGATTAGTGGGAGAGGGGGAAAAGCGTATGCAAATTTGTTGGAACAATTTATCCATAACGCATTGCCCTGCGACAGGTGATGTGGGTACCTGGACGCAAAGCTTTGGCATTTTGCGTTCTGATGAGTGGCAAAGAGGTCTATCTCTGGTTGTCCCCATCTTTGGAAGAATGGCTGCAGTATTTGGTGGTGCAGTTCCCATTCGTGTATTTGTTCCGACTGTCTGCTTAAGATGTCTGCTATCTGGTTTTGGACTCCTGGTAGGTGTTCGGCTAACAGGTAGATGTTTTGAGGAATGGCCCATCTCCAAATTTCCTGTGCTAGTCTGGATAGTTGGAGAGAGTGCGTCCCCCCCCTGTTTTTGAATATAATACATTGCTGTCATGTTGTCTGTTTTGATCAGGACTGCTTTGTTGGTAACATGTATTTGGAAGGCTTTCAATGCTAGAAATACTGCTAGTAGTTCTAGATGATTGATGTGCAGTCTTCTTTCCTGCACACTCCACCTTCCTTGTACTGTGTATTTGTCCATATGTGCTCCCCATCCGGTGAGCGATGCGTCCGCTGTTATTGTCACCTGTGGAATTGGTTCTAGGAACGACCGCCCCTTGGCAATGTTTGTTGTGTTCCACCACTTCAGAGAGCGGTGTGTGCGGTCGTCTACCAACACCAGATCTGTAATCTGCCCTTGAGCCTGATTCCACTGTGTCGCTAAGCATTCTTGTAGCGGACACATTTGTAGTTTGGCATATGGTATTAGCAGTATGCAGGATGACATCATCCCTAATAACTGCATGAACACTCATGCTGGTAGTGAGTGTTGTGGCTGGAATCTTTGAATGACTGTAAGCATTGTTTGGATCCTGACTGGGTTGGGGTATACTTTGGCTTTTTCTGTGTCTATAGTAGCCCCCAGATATTGTTGAACCTTGTTTGGTTGTAGGTGTGACTTTGTGTAGTTCACCGTGAACCCTAGCTGGTGTAGTAGCTGAATTGTCTTTTGTGTGTTTCGAAGACATTCCTCTTGTGACCTGGCCTTTATTAGCCAGTCGTCCAAGTATGGGAAGACATGAATTTGTTGTCTTCTTTAGGTGAGCTGCCACCACTGCCAGGCATTTTGTGAACACCCTTGGTGCCGTTGTGACACCAAACGGAAGGACTTTGAACTGATAATGTTGTCCTTCTACCACAAACCTGAGGTATTTCCTGTGGGCTTTGTGAATTGGGATATGAAAGTAAGCGTCTTTTAGATCCAGTGTAGAAAGAAAGTCCCCTTCCTTCAGTAAAGGAAGTACCTGTTGGAGCGTGACCATGTGGAAATGTTCCGAATTTATGTATGCGTTGAGAGGTCTTAGGTCCAGTATCGGCCTTAGAGACCCATCCTTTTTGGGAATTAGGAAGTATAGGGAGTATACTCCTGTTCCTTGTTGATGTTGTGGAACCTTCTCTATGGCATGCTTTCCTAGCAGGGATAGTACTTCCTGCTTTAACAGTGTTATGTGATCTTGTTTCATTGGACGCTGTTTGGGGGGGATGTTTGGTGGGGTAGATGTGAGTTCCAGGCAATAACCATGTTGGATAATTTGTCTCACCCACCTGTCTGATGTGATGTTTTCCCAGACAGGTAGGAACTGTGATAGGCGTCCCCCGACCGGTGTTATATGGTCTGGGGGGAGCTGTATGAAGTCACTGCTTTGGGGTTGGAGAGTTGCGGTTGTTGTTGTTTCTGCGACCTCTACCCTTGTTGTTGTTACCTCTGTAGCCACCTCTAGAATTACCTCTGGGTGATGTAGGTGTAAAAGAGGTTTGTTGCTGGCTTGTACCTGTATTTTTGGATCCTCCTCTATAGGTGGACCTACGAAAGGAACCTCTTTGTGTCGGCTGTTGCAATGCTCCCATTGATTTAGCCGTTTCGGTATCCTTCTTCATCTTTTCTAAGGCCTCATCTGTCCCTGTGCCGAAAAGTGTTTTCCCATCAAAGGGTTGGTTCAGTAACGATGTTTGTACTTCTTGTTTGAACCCTGATACTCTGAGCCATGCATGTCTCCTTAACATGATGCTTGTGTTTGTAGATCTTGCCGCAGTGTCTGCTGCGTCTAGGGCGCACTTTAGTGAAGTGTTAGTAATTAACTTCCCTTCTTGTATGAGTTGATCTGCCCTTTTTTGGTGTTCTTTAGGGAGATGTGTGATGAGTTTCTCTAACTCATCATAATGCGCTCTGTCATACCTTGCAAGTAGTGCTTGCGTATTAGCTATGTGCCAGCTGTTTGCCGCTTGAGATGCTACTCTCTTGCCAGATGCATCTATTAGTTTAGACTCTTTGTCGGGAGGTGGAGCTTCTCCTGTAGATAAAGAGTTTGCTCTCTTACGAGCGTTAGTGACCACTAGTGAGTCTAGAGGAATTTGCCCTTTAATGTATATTGGGTCTTTTGGAGCTGCCCTATATTTTTTATCGATTCTTGGGTTCAGTACCCTAGCCCTCACTGGGTCTTTGAATATCTCTGATGTATGACTGAGAAGGCCCTTCAGCATTGGTAGTGTTCCTGATGTTCTTTGTGCAGTAGGTAGTGTTTCTAATAAGAAATCCTCTATTTGAGGTTCTGCATGTAGTTCTACCTTATGATATGTTGCTGCTCTATTAATGAGTTGTGCAAAACCAGTGTTATCATCAGGAGGTGAAGGTTTTGAGGGATACAATTCAGGGTCGTTATCATTATCTGACCCTACATTATACTCTTCCCATGGGTCTGCCTCCTCTGGGATTGTGTCTTCATCATCCCCAGGATGTTCCCCCTCCCCTGTGTCACTCTCTACATCTGTTGTTGGTGTAGATGGTCGTGTGGGAGGAATATTTGGCCTATTGTGAGGAAGAGGAGAAGATGGTGTGTGTCTGGGTTTGGGAGAAGGGGGAGGAGTTGTATTCGTCCCCATTGTTCTCTTCTTCGGATGAGTCTTGTCGTCCGAATGTTCATTCTTCCTCTTTTTAGGTAGTTCTGTGACTACCTTGCCAGTCTTTGGGTCAATAAACAGAGTCTTTTGTTTAGGATCAGTCCCGTGTTCCTGTATCGGTACCGCAGTTTTCGGGTCCGAACTGTGTTTTTTCTTTTGAATGTCCATTTGTGTTTTCGGTACCGAGATTTTATTCGGATCCGATTTCTTCGGTATCGAAGATGTCCCCGGTGTCGAGGGTGTTTTCGACGCCGAAACGTGCTTCGGTGTCGACATGGACTGCTTCGACTTCGAGCTTTCCTTGACTTGGAGCTTCGGTGTCGATGTGGTCCGTTTATCGGAACCCGGAACCACCATGATGGGAGACCGAGTGTTTCGGTTTCTGTTTCGTTGCCGGGCTCGAAGGCGGGGCGTTGGAAACTTTTTTCGGTTGTCTGACCGGGCTCGAAGGCGGGGTCGATACCGTGTGGGGTCTGTTTTTTGGTAAAGGGACGTCGTCACTCACGGTTTGTTGGACGTCGATTTCCTCGACGTCGGACTTGTCCGCTTCAGACCCCGCCTCATCGGCCTCTTCTTCCTCCTCTTCTGGGTGCTGGTCCTCAAACAGCTCCGGGATTGCTTGTGACTGCATTCTCGATACCTCGTGTCTTCGGACTCGACGGTTTCTAATCGTCGATTTTGAAGAGAACGCTGCACAGGCCTCACAGTCCCTGGATTCGTGTTCAGGGGACAAGCAGAGGTTGCACACCTCGTGTAGGTCCTTGTGTGGGAACTTAGCACCACACGTTGGACATTTTTTGAATGGAGTCCTTTCCATGGACCCCGGGCTGGACTACGTCGAGTTTCTCGTTGTCGTCGTCCTTCGAACCGCGTCGGTATGGAGTGAAGTCGCGTTCGATAACGATACCGTCTATTTGGAAATGGATACACGCCGGTTATAACCTTCTTTGTTGAAGTCGGTCCGGAGCGCTTCGATCCTCATCCGAACCCGATGGCGGAAAAAAACAATCTAAGGATGGAGCCGATGCCCATGCGCACTAACACCGAGAGGAGGAGTCATCTATGACGACAAAGACTTCTCCAGAAGAAAAACAAAGTGCAATCATCCGAGCCCAACACCAGATGGCGATCTATTCATAAATGTACCATCTGCAGCCCATATGCCTCGAACTACCCCTTTACCCAAAAACTGAAAACTGACCCTGAACCCTAAAAATACCCCTTTACCCAAAAACTGAAAACTGACCCTGAACCCTAAAAATACCCCTTTACCCAAAAACTGAAAACTGACCCTGAACCCTAAAAATACCCCTTTACCCAAAAACTGAATACTCACCCTGAACCCTAAAAATACCCCTATACTTACCAATACTTACGTTGTAATGGTATGCGTTGTAAAGGTACCTGCGTTGTAAAAACATGCGTTGTAATAGTTTTTGCGTTGTAAAAATCTCGTTGTAATGGTAGTTCGTTGTAAAAGTTGCGTTGTAAAGGTTGTTTCCCCATCCTACTATCCCAACTTCACATAAAGGAATGAGTAATTATACAACTAACCATATCACGATATTCCTGATAAATAATAACGTTGTAGGCATATCGGATGGCCAACCCTCTTGTTTCATCCATGTCACACCCCTTATGAATTCTGTTCTCCTCACAATATTTCAGGCACTCAATATTGACTACGCCTACCCTCGCCAAATAACTCTAGCTCTTGCACCAGCATTTTCACGCCCCGCCGAGCCTGCAGTAAAGGCCCCCCCACACAAACAGTTTCACGCCCCGCCGAAGCCACAATAAGGGCTCAGAACAGTGCACCCCCTGCGTGCTGCTCATAGGAAACAAGCCTCATGCAGGCTCTTCAGGCAGTATATGAGAAGAGAATATTCGGTACTTCTGTGCATAAAACACCAGAGTGGATATACATATGGATACGCCTACTATCCCCAGGCTTAGAGCTACCCACAGTATTCGAGTCCTCCTGGCCACGGAACCCACTGCAAAGCAAAGTTCGCTATACATTTGCCCGGCATAATCTGGAGTTCCCTGACCTCTCCCCAGAGGGGAGATACAGAGGACCAGAAGAATTAGATTTAAGATATATACTCTATAATATTGTCTGTAATGAAATAGGAGAGGAACTTATCAGAGATCTGCATCCTCACGTCTGTAGCCCTGAAAACACCCAGGCCGTGTTTGACTGTCCCTCCGTTCCAACCTCCGCCTGTACCCCACACAATGGTGCCCAGCATCAGCACATGCACTGAATAAATTTATGAATAGGATAGTGAATTCAACTGTGTATAAGACACCCACGGGCTATTATATATATTTTATTTTGCGCCTTGCAAGTTGGGAAGGACCGACCATCCTATCTAGCGTTTTCCCCAGACACCCGCACCAATCTAAAATAGCGGACGCTTGCTTTGGAGGCCAACTTCTTTTCCCCGGGTGCACTCCCTTCCAGAATATTGTTTTACAAAGCACCATATATGACTACATCCTTGAGGCAGTAGCAGGCGAACTCATACGTGACCTCTAGGACCGCACAGGCCGCATCGTCCCCCATTACAGAGCCTAATTTACCTTCACACAAATATTTCATTATGGCAACACCACTCCAACATGTCCTGAAAACATTTAGTGATCAGGAACAACGCATACTCAAACATTGTAGGGAACTTCACAAACTTACTAAAAATATGACTTATCCATGGCCCTCAGAAGGGAGCTTTGACGTAACTATCCTTGAGCACGCCACCACCTTCCTAAACACCAAATACTCCGGCTCAAAATTACAGAAAAGGATGGACACCTTAGCTCTCTGGCGTATTTTTAAAGAGGACAATACGCCACAACACGCCACCCAGCCCACGGCCCCTCCGGCGCCCCCACCGTACCAAGCCAGAGGCATGTACCCCGCAAAAGTATCCGCTGAAAATAAAGAACTGGACCTACAGTGTACAACTAATGATATGGCAACTATAGGGTATGGTCAACTCCCAAGTGATTTCCTGAACACACTTGAACACCCTTCACCTGCCACTGACGGCAGTACTGCCCCATTGACACCACCCGGCACCAGCAGTGGCCCAACAATACTCGATACAGCGTCAGCTCCAGCCCCAGCCTCAGTCCCCCACCAGGTACACCGGTCACCTGTGGCAGTCCAATTTTGCACGCCACAGTGCCAGGGTTACCAGGGCAAATAAATGCGCAGTTTTCACTACAACTGAATCCCACTTCTGTCTCAGCCCTGCCTGTCGAGGAAGGAGAGGAGGCAACCAACAATGTGTCCGTCACCTCATCAAACAACTCACGCACGTCATCTCACCACTCATCCGACTCGCCTCGCCAAACACTCCCTCACTACCCCGATCTGAACAGCCTCCGTGACATGACTGCTCCACAACTCCCGGAGCAGGAGGCCACCTCACGAGACCATATGCCCTTCTGCGGTCCACGCACAGGGGAGCCACTGATCACATTCTCCACTGTTCAACAACAGAATAAGGAAAGAGAAGTACAGGGCCCGCCAGCACCATATCTAGTCCCTTATGACAATTGGAGGGCAGCCACAGAATTCAATAAAAGTTTAGAGTGCAGTCCCAATGGAAATGCACGACCTGATATGTTCCTCCGAGAAGGGCCACACAGCCTTGAACCCGACGATATAACCACGGTAGTCCGACGCGCCTCATTAAAATTAGAGCAGATAAGTGAAAGGTTGTCCGACACCCTCAAGTTTGCCCACTTTCACACACCAAATACCCAGGCAACAATGAACACTTCGCGACAACACACCGAACACGCAGGCATCTTTGAAAGCATGGGAGGGGATGGGGAACTAGGCAACAGTTCACAGCAGACAGCCCATCTCCCATCCATACCTTTGCCAAGTGCGGGTCCCTCCCGGGACATAAGAGATTATGAGGGGCGGCCGGAAGTGCACTACCATAGGTCCCCCTCCCCTTGTCTCCAGACAGCTACACCCGACAATACACATACAACGGCTGGAACAGCTCAGCTCCAGCCCACACCCCCAGACATACCCCCACGGCGTTCCGCACCTGTAGTCGACCCGTTTGCCCCACCATCCGCCACAGCCATAACAAATTCCTCCAACCAGCCACACGCCATAAGTGGAACAAACACATCAACAAACCCATTCTACCAACATCAGGACTTCCAAAACTCGGGAGTTGTGGGTGGGACCAAGAAAAAGAGAAAAACAGAGGTACAAAGACTTGCAGTATTAGTAGGCTTTCCTGTTTTCAGTTTCTATTTTTGGTAAATTCTGGTGGTGTTTTTTCAGTGTTTTCCAGTGATTTCAATACCTTGAAAAAACTGTGCTTTTCAGTGGTTACTCATTTTCGCGCCATAAATACAACTGAAACGGTGTTTTACCGGTGTTTATTGTACGCTTTGCTTTTATTATTGCTTGCCTTCTTAATTGGTGCATGGTATATAGACAGCCTATGTACAGTGTATATGAGGTCCAAAAACATTTTTACTAGTCAAATTTATTGTAGTACACCATACAATATTTCTTCAGTGAATCTTTGGTCATTCGCGCTCTCTCTTTCCTTCCCATGTACACTTTTATTTGTGAAAAGGCCCTCTCGACATTGGCACTTGAGACTGGCAACGCCAAAACAGACCGTACGCAATTTGCCAGCTCTGGCCACTGGCGTAGCTTTCCATGCCAATACTGGTGCACCCCAAGGTTGACATTCTCTGGGCCAGGTTCTGAAACATATGCGTTGAACTCGGTGCATACGCCCTCATCGGGGTTGAAGCGGTCAAAAATAAAGCGGTACTTTTCAAAGTCTGGAGAAAATTCCCCTTTACGGAAGGAGTCTAACACTTGCTCAGAGTACCAAAGTGAGGCTTCATTGGCTTCAAACGCCATGGTTGGTGAAGGGACATTTCTATGCATCATAGCTAGCCATTTCTCATTCATTGTAAAATAAAATTTCCTGAATTGGTCCTCAACACTTCTTTGCTTGCCAAGCCTGTGCTGGAACAGGATCTAGAAAGGGTGTCACAGGACTGCAACTTAGGATTTAGTTCCCCTGTTACTAGACCCTTGTAAATAAGAAGTTCCATTACAGTCAAATTAGCAGGCCTGCAGAAAGGAGTGAACGGCTGCTTGTTTGTTTTTTTGTTACCAGGACTGGTGCCCCATGAATTGAATGATTAAGAGGCATCTTTTCCTTTCTCTTTTTTCTCATTTGTATATGGTGATTTCATGAGTTTGTTTCATTTACACTGTTTGTAAAATGTTCATTTGTATTTTGGTGTCATATATGAATGTCGTTATTTGAGTATTTTTATGTCAGGACATATTTAAATGTTTTTTGAAAAATCATGAAATAAGTAAAAAACTACTAAATGAAGGGTATGCCCGCTTAGGATTATTGGATAGGTGTGGTTACAATATATTACGTCAATCTATTTGGCCATCTTGTCATTGTTGAATGAATTAGAGTGGTCTAGGCCAGATAGTTAAAAGAACCAAGCCTTCTTTGGTCCCACTAAATGTCAACAGAGGCATTACAAAGAAGCTAATTACCCTGAGTATAATTTGCGCAATAGGTCTCTCAAAGATGTTATTTCGACGAGTGCAAATATATGAAGCTAGTTTTTTATAGTGGATTTTGGAGAAAGACATACAAACATTTAAATAAAGTTTTTTTGCTAAAGATCTCCTGTCTATATTTTATGTTCAGATGGTGCTTTGCAAATATGCTTTCTATCTTTCAAAAGGTTATACCATCTTCCATCAAAGCGAATCACAGTGGGAAATGGCTGTTTATTAATTACATGTATCACTGAAATTGCTCTTTCTTCTAAAGGCTGTGCACTGCATGTATTTATACGTTATTGCTCCAAGTAAAAGCAAGAAAACTATAAAACGGTGAGATTTAAAGTGCATTATAAGATCTGGAATGAAATGCGAAAGACAGCTGCTGGAACTTAATGTGTTGTAAAATACAAACATTAAACATCATATTGTCGTGCTTGAATGCACTTGGCAGGGGCTCTACGAAGGGGTGCGGGAGCAACAAAGCCTCGTTAAGTAAATGGTCTTTTTAAAGACCTGTGAATTAATGAGGTGCGGCTACATTCAAACAAATGGCAGACCACAACAGCTCCTCTCCCCCGTTAGCCAGGCAATGAGAGTTGCAGCAGAGCCGAGAGATAGGCCCACAAGGGGGAGGGGGAGGTTGAAACAGACACGTTCACTGTACCTAGAATGGTAAAATTAAAGAACTGGAAAGTGCAATCTGCAATTATCTCCTCTAAAAGTTGAGAAAATCACCCTCATACCCCGGGGGTGGATAGACCAATAGCATGGATAACTGGGCTTGGTGTTGCTCTGGCCCTCGCTCACTGGCCTCATTAAGCAATACTGGCACATTTAAAAAGGCACGAAAGAAACGTGCACATGCCGCCTCTTCCCCCGGTGCCCACCCCCACATTAGCCAGGCAATGAGAGTTAGCAGCGGAGCTGAGAGACGAGAGAGGCGGGGTGGGGGGCAGGCAGGGGAGGGGGGAGGTTGAAACAGACACGCTCACTGTACCTGGATGTCAAGGAGTCTATGCATGGATCGATACGAGTGGCGGTCAGAGCGGGGCATTAAGCAATTGTAGTACATTTTAAAAGGCACGAAAGAAACATGCGCATGCCGCCGCTTCCCTCCGTGCCCACCCCCACGTTAGCCAGGCAGGGGGCCTGGTGTTGCTCTGGCCCTTGCTCACGGGCCCACAATAATGAAAACAGCAGAGCAGGCAGCAAGTACAAGGCAGGTCAGAGTGGGGCATTAAGCAATTGTTGCACATTAAAAAGGCACAAAAGAAAAGTGCACATGCCGCCTCTTCCCCCGGTGCCCTCCCCCACATTAGCCAGACAATGAGAGTCTACAGCGGAGCAGAGAGACGAGACAGGCCCACAGGAGGGGGTGGAGGGAGGGGGTTGAAACAGACACGCTCACTGTACCTGGATGTCTAAGGTGTCTCTGCATGGATTGATAAGAGTGGCGGGCAGAGCGGGGCATTAAGCAATTGTAGTACATTTAAAAAGGCACGAAAGAAATGTGCACATGCCGCCGCTTCCCCCGGTGCCAAACAATATGTCACCCCGAATTTAATGGGGGTGACGCACGTTCAGAGTTGCTTTCCTTCTCGGCCCTAAATTGCAGTTTGGTCTACAATGCTGTAGCTCCATCAAGTGGCCAAGTGGTGCAACAGCAATGAAAATCAGTGACACTCGGTTTAAACCGTGTGAGCTGATTTTCATTCGGTAGTGTACTTTCGGGCAGAGTCGTTTTAAACCGAAATCCGGACAGCCTAAGTATTAGGAACACACGGACGACCAGAGGACATCGCATACGATGACCCTGGCACGGACGCTCGCATTAACTACCAGGTTACTGGCACCGCCTCCATGCGAAACACTCGAACTAGACCAGCTAATGGCATGTTCCTCAGCAGACAATGTTCCCTGCGGGACAAGGGCCTAACTCCAAACGAGATAGTGGAAATAGGGGAAAATTCAGATTACGCAGTCATCCCCTTCACGGACAATTTGGCCGGATGGACGGAATCCTTGGCCCCACAGATGATCCCCTGGCCAAGAGAAGGGTCTTTCGACCCTCAGCATATGGCCACCGCAGTTGAATGTATATTGCAGGGGGCAGGGGATGAGGATTGGGACTATGAGTATATGGAAGCCAGTCTCAAAATCTGGCAGAACTATGCTATACGATATGACACCACCAGACCGGAGCTCTCAGGTGTAGGGATTAGCCGCCAGATGCCGCTAATATACAAAACAGCAAAAAGCCCCCCCCATATATAACTGCTGGTCTTATGCGGAGAAAGAAGCCATTAAAAAGAACCTCCCGCCCCTCACGGAGGGTGCAAGTAAATGGATAGTGGCCCTAGAGAAAAATACTACAGGCACCAAACCAGGGGTTGGGGATATGAAAAGTTTGCTGATCTCCCTAATGGGAGGGGAAGCAGAAGACATTTTCACAAGTATCAGTAAAGGACTGATAACTATGAACGACACAACATATGACGGAGAACCATTTGACAAAATTAGGGCAGCGGTCTGGACTAAATTGCGATTAAAATATCCTGATGTTCCAGATATTGGGTCTCTCATGTCACTAACTATGCAAACAAATGAAGATCCGATTAACTTCATTTCCAGGATGAAGGAAAAGTGGCACCAGGAGTTGGGTGACTCCTGGAATACAACTGGAGGAAATAGCAGACTCTTTTACCACATGGTCAAAAGAGGATTGCCAGACGACGTGCAGGAGAGATTAGATGGAGTAGTAGCAATGGAAGGAAAACCCTGGCCTGAAATACAAGACCACATTATACATTTCTGTAAAAAGAAAATAGAACAGGAGAAAGCTAGACAGCTAGCTATAGAAAATGCAGCTGCCAAACTGGTGCAGCAGAAGCTTAAGAAAAAGGACGCCCTAGACACAGTCATGCTAGCTGCACCTGTCAGCCAAATGACAGCGGTTACCACCTTTCCACAAGCCGCACAAAATGCACTTACTGCTAATGCCCAGTCCTCACAACAAGTGCAGCAGCCGGCCATACAGCCTGCCATGCAATATGTGCAAGCACAGACACAACAGCAACAACAGCCCGCCATACAGTACATGCAGACACCACCACAACAGGCAGTGCAGTATGTGCAAGCCCAACAGCAGCCCACAGTGCAGTATGTGCAAGCCCAACAGCAGCCTACAGTGCAGTACATCCAACAGCAGCCCCCGGTGCAGTACATATCACAACAACCCGCCTACGGTAAGGGCCAACAACAGTATTACGGCAACAATAGAAACATGGGGATGCAGGGAAGAGGCAATGGAATGGGACAGCAAAGGGCCCAGCCACCGTCAGGCCCACGCACTTATTTCTATTGTCACCAAGTGGGCCACTTGCAAAGAGATTGCCGGTCTAGGCTTCGGGACCAAGGCCAACAATATATGGGCAACGCCCAGCAAGCACCACCACAGTTCCAACAGCAACAACAGACATTTTCACAACACCCCCAGATGTTGTACGCCTATGCCCAGCCGGCACCACAGCAGCTACAAGTCCCCATGCAGCCACAACAGATGCAAGTCCCCATGCAGCCACAACAGATGCAAGTCCCCATGCAGCCACAACAGATGCAAGTCCCCATGCAGTCCCAGCAAATGCAAACTCCCATACAGCCGCAGCAGCAAGTATCCACGTACCAAATGATGTCCCAAGCCCAAAATACAACACCTCAAGGAGGAGTGGTGATGGCTCCCAACAACTCCTTCACACAGGGCACAATCCAGCGGTACCAAACTGGAGGATACATTCACTAGGATAGCCCACAGACTTCTCTTGTGTGCCCGGTTTTATCATGTATCATGAGCGGTGAAGATGACCCCACCGTCCTGGTCACGATAAACAACAAAAAATATAGCTTCCTCATTGACACAGGCGCCACGTACTCCTGCATTACAGGCGGACACCTGCCTATTTCTGATCAAGTAGCGGACACACAGGGATTCTCTGGGGCGATAGCAAGGGTCCCCTTTACAAAGCCAGTACCCCTACAAATAGGAGACCGGGTGCTGGAGCAACGACTGCTTTATTCACCACACTCCCCAGTCAACTTGTTAGGAAGAGATCTCATGGCAAAATTAAATATGACAATTCACTTCCATGAGAACGGTACAATGGTGTGTTCTATGCCAGGTACACCCCTAGCACGAATGATGGCACTCACGGTGGGTTCTTCAGATCAAATGAGGGCTCGCCCTGTAGATGAACAGGCTTTCTCCACTGCGGCGCACATCGTTATAGCTAACACTCCTGAATTACACCAGTGCACTGTCCAGCTCCCAAAGGAATTTCTCTTTCGCCCACAGTCCCAGCACTACCAAATATCGAACAAAAGCATGGTCCTAGGCATACTCGCTCTTCACATTACACCTACTTACGGGGCATTCATAGCCGGAGACGGCGATATGCGCTCCTGGGCATGTGTAATTTTCATCGAACCCGAACACCAAGTAAGAGACATTACAGACGACCAGCTCTTTGGTGATCCTGACAAATACCCCATAACAGAGATAACATATCAATACGAGGTACCTCTCTCAGTGACGGTGGAAAACAGAACACCCGGTGCCCCCCCGAAATTCGATTCAGTGCGTGAGGCAGACTTGGCCCAAGTCCCGCCACATCTGTGGACCACTGGTCCAAATGATGTAGGCCTCATCCGTTCAGTCACCCCTTTTAAAATAACACTGAAAAATGGCGCTATTCTACCAAGAGTTAAACAGTACCCACTTTCTAAGGAAGCAGTGGAAGGCATTGCCCCAACAATACAAGCCCTGCTAGATCAAGGAGTCATATACCCCTGTGTATCCCCAGTTAACACGTGCCTTTTTCCTGTGCGGAAGGCTAAAACAAATCAGTGGCGCCTAGTTCATGATTTGCGCTCCATTAACAACATAGTGGTACCAGAGTTTCCCATCGTCCCAGACCCTTCTGTCATCCTCACCAATGTCCCCCCGAACGCGCAATACTTTTCCGTGATTGACCTGAAAAATGCATTTTTCAGCGTCCCCCTTCACCCAGACAGTCAGTACCTATTGGCCTTTTCGTTCAATGGCGTGCATTTGACATACAGAAGACTCCCACAAGGGTACTGCGAGTCTCCCAGCGTCTTTAACAGAGTCGTCAAAGAGGACCTATCAAACTTCCAATGTCACAGCACCCTGCTGCAATATGTCGATGACATTTTGCTCTGCAGCACTACAGAACAAGAGTGCAGAACTGATACAGTCTCCCTGCTCACCACGCTAGCCCACAGAGGCTATAAAGTGGACAAAAACAAACTCCAGTACTGTCAAAGAGAGGTGCAATATCTAGGCCAGATACTCTCAGCATCAGGGAGACGAGTAACGCCAGACAGAGTCGAAGCCATAAAAATAACACCAGAGCCCCAAACTGTCAAAGACATGCAGAAGTTCCTAGGACTAGTGAACTATGTCCGCCAATGGGTCTTTGACTTCTCCACAATAACTGCCCCTTTGTTGAAGGCAGTCAAGGCAGCAAAAGACAGGCGAAATAAACTGGATTGGACACCTGAAATGACAGCTTCCTTCAGAAAACTCAAAGATGAGATCACAAACGCACCAGTATTAGGCACACCTGATTACACAAAGGAATTCTACCTGTTCACACACTGCAATGGTCAGGCCATGACTGCAGTCCTTACTCAGAAATACCCCATGGGCCATAAGCCCATTGCCTACTTCAGCGGCATGCTAGACTCGGTCATGAAAGGTCACTACCCCTGCGAACAAGCCCTGGCTGCTGCAGCCTTTGCCGTGGAGAAAAGCACCCCCATTGTCATGGGATCCTCGCTGACACTGTACACCGAGCACGCTGTCTTTGCTATAATTCAGAAAGCCAAAACGACATTGACCACACAGAGAGTGTCCGGTTACGAAGTCATCCTGTCACTGCCCTCCCTGAAGGTTGTCAAATGTCACACAGTCAATCCTGCCACCTTCTTTGCCCATCCCATTGTAGCATCAGATGACGACACTCATGACTGTGCCACATACTCCCCAGATGAATCAGGAGCAGCAAAAGAGGACCCCCCTGACTGACAGCACAGTATACTTTGTTGATGGTTCCTACACCATTGACCAGGAGACAGGGATTCGGTACACAGGAGCCGCAGTGGTTAAAGCCCAGCAGCACGAGTCCTCCGATTGCTTTGACATTGTACAGCACATCACATTACCCCCACATTACTCAGCTCAAGCTGCTGAATTAGTGGCACTGATAGCCGCTCTAAACTGTGGGGCCGATGACCGCATCACAGTCTACTCTGACTCTGCATATGTCACTACAACGACACACTCAAGCATCCTGCGCTGGAAAAGGCGCGGGTTCCTCAAATCTGATGGAACGCCCGTGTGCCACAAAGATTTGCTGGAAGACTTGATTGAAGCACTCACACTTCCAACTGAGGTTGCCGTTGTTAAATGCGCAGCGCACACTAATGGACAGCACTTTGTTTCCAGAGGAAACGCCCTGGCAGATTGGGCAGCTAAAGCTGCAGCCAGGGGTCCCTTACCCGTATCTGCACCATATCACCCTATCCTACTTGCTCAGGCTATTGCTCCATCAGAACAGACAGAACAAACAATAACACTAGCGGAACAAGTACAAAGGCAGGACAATGGTGTAGCTCCAGCCCAGCACTTAGACACAAATAATGACCATTCTGACTCACCTGGTTTATGCCCTATCGATGACACACAACAATATGATCACATTGCACAACTACATCTCAGGGAGGTACAAGAAAGTGCACCACCACAAGAGAAAGAGCTATGGAAGAAGAGGGGAGTACAGCAGGACCCTGCTGATTTTGTCTATAGACAGACAATGTCAGGCAAACCGGTCATGCCACAAGCCTTACTGCAGGTGGCACTGGATCAACTTCACCTTCCCGCACATGTCTCCCGAGATAACATGTCCACCACATTGCAAGCAGACTGGTTCATTCCCAATGCTCATGAACTAATACAGCTCTTTGTTAATAAATGCCTCATCTGCCAACAGTATTCACCAAACCCAACTCTCAAAACAGTGGCCTCCACTATTCCTAAACCTTCTGGCCCATTCAAAGAACTCCACCTTGACTATGTCGATATGATTGATCGATGCCAAAATTACCGATATCTCATCGTGGTAGTATGCCCCTTCTCGCGATGGATCGAAGCTGGACCATGCGTCCACTGCGATGCAAAAGCAGCAGCCACATTCCTACTGCGTGAGGTCATCTCACGCTTTGGAATTCCTGCCGCCATAAGAACGGACAACGGGAGCCATTTTTCAAACGCCATCTTTTCCTCTCTCACCACAATGCTAGGCATCAGACACAAGCTGACATCCGCTTACCACCCCCAAAGCAATGGCATTTGTGAGCGCCTCAATGGCCTGCTCAAAAACAAAATAAGCAAAATTTGCGCCACCATTGGCAAAAAGTGGCTCTACTGTCTCCCACTGGCCCTCTTCTCATTAAGAAATTCCCCAAGTTCGGATCACCACCTCACACCCCACCAACTTGTCACCGGACGATCCATAAATGTAGCGGTCCCTCCCAGCAGGCCCAAAACAGATACTGAGTCATCCTCTGAGATTGTTAAAGCTGAGCTTTATGACTTCTTGTGCACACTAACCCGCGCTGCGCAGTTCCTCTCTGTCCAGGTATCCAGAAGGAAGGAGAAGGGCCCCATCGATCCTGAGCTCCCACCTATCCGTCCTGGAACTCTGATCTTTATCCGGAGACGCGTCAGGAAGTGGAAAGACCCCAAATTTGACGGCCCCTTTTCAGTGACTGATTCATCTCCAACTGCCGTCCGGATAGCTGAACGCAAAGCATGGATACATCGGCGAGATGTTCGGCTCGCTCCTGTGCCTCCGCAACAATAAACAATGAACTAAGAGAGGAAAGAGACATGCCCATGGTCCCCCTGAATGAGGACAGCGGTTTCCCGTCCACTGCCGAAGAAGAAGAAGAAGAGGAAGAAGAAGAAGACACGCCCGTGCTGATCCAGGGATACAGCAGCTACAATGCGAAGTTATGTACTCTTGTCACATTTATGCTTTGTATCATTGTTGGAGTGGCACTAATAACTTTTAATTGGTGCGTCTATTTTTTTGCTATAAAGAGCTTTAATGAGATAGGCAATAGAAACACCTCACCATCCACTGTTTCAGCAACCGTACCAGCGGTCACACTCAAACAGCAGACAACACCACAACACACACTAGGTCCTGAGCTCCCAGAAAATAGTACTGCCAGCAGCGCACCTACCAGTGTGCATCCCAAGTACCCACTCGTCACCCCAGGGGATGGAAATAGGTCATGGGATAGGTCTGCCAATATCACAGGAAGACAACAAGTGTCCCGCCAACGCCTTTCCCGTCACCATAGAACACGCCGATTTGCTATTGCCCCTTACAGAACAAAACCCCTTGTCCCCCGCAAGAATGCTAATAACCAGAAGGCAGGGCACAAAACATTCGATAATCTTGTGAAGATGCAAGAGGGCCTAGGACCCCTACTAGGCCTACAGCTATCAGTGAAAGATCATTCAGTCCATTCTTCCCTAGTAGACAACTCCTGGTACAGGGACATGACAGCAGTAGGGAAGTCAAGGACAAATGATTCCTGTTATGTATGTTCATACATCCCCCATGCAGTAGGGGCTGACAGACTGCTATTTCCTAGGGAGGTCCCCCCACACATCACCATGTGCCTTCTACACTTGTATCTTTGCCGCTTAGAGGGACAGATCCAGATAAATACGGTGGAATTAGACATTGAAGGTGTCAATACAACAGCGTGGGACTATACCCCCATCATATACAAGATTGTCACTGGGACAGCCGCCCTGACAAAAGAAATGAAAAGATTCCATCAAATGAAATACCCAAACGCACCTTATTATGAGTCACTATTCAAGAGGCAAGGGTTTACTACAGTAACGGTACCCCCAGCCGAGTGTGATCTATCTATACAACACGATGAAAGTTCCTGTCCATGCAACAATAGAACTGTGCTGAACATTCGAGCACAACTCTATGTCAAAAATAAATGGGTCCACGTCCGTACCTTACTCTGCAGGGCAGCATCCTTAGGCCCCCCTTGGGCTGGCAAAACGGACTGGGTGGGAGATATTGACTGGGATGTTGAGGAGAGTTGCGAGGATATTTGGAATAAGGAAGGGAAAAGATACACCTGGGATGGGGAAGGAATGTTCGAAAACAAAAAAGCATTTAAACTAAAAAATCCTTCTCTTTGTTTCCTAGGCAACGGCTCCACCTCTGTTGGGCGTAACACAGACTGTAACAAAACGATTTTCAACTTCGATATGCAGTTTGGCACCTCCGCATTAATGGACTACTACTGGGCTTGTGGAGAACGTCTCTATCTCCACCTACCTCCTCAGTGGCTCGGACTGTGCTCTTTGGTGACTTTGCATGAAGTACATCTGGTTGTGCCGGCATCAAATGCCTCTCACATACTGACACACCCCATGTCAGGCGACGTAACATTCCTTCATCGCCACCGGCGAACAGCGGAGTACTTTGCAGGCGAAGCTCTTGGTAAAGTTCCAGAAGAATTCCGCCTCTTCAACGAGGCCCAACTTTTCTTTGGAGGAGCAGTCCCAATGTTCCAAACTCAGGCTAATGCTCGTTGGCTGGAAGTGACGCGCTATGAGGTCATGAAAGCCATCAACAGCACCAGAGACGGACTAAATGCCATTAGGGAAGAGCTGCGCCCATTGAGACTAATGGTTCTGGAACATCGTTACTTCCTGGACATGCTGACCGCCAAAGACGGTGGTTTGTGTCACCAAATAGGGAAGTCTTGCTGCACGTTCATACCAGGAAATGGTGAGGACAACGGATCGATCGCCAGAGCCATTGAGGAATTGACCAACTTGGGAAAAGAAATGGTCAGTGAAGGAGGTGCCCCTGCGGACATTATTCCAACAGACTGGTTCAATTTTGACTGGATGCCTTCATGGCTCACAGGGATTTTAAAATTGCTGATACCGATTGTTGGGATTCTCATAATACTGTGTTGCGCTTTTCAGATTGGGAGTCATTGCATTAAAAGATTAGGTTCCAAGGCAGTTGGGATGAATTATTCTAGCACAGGGATCTACCAGATAGCAAAGTATGAAGACATGGATAGAATTCCCGGGGATGGGACGGGAGTACAATTACAAATGGGCGAGATAACAGCACCTGCCACCTACTGTAACATACCCACTGCTCCCCCTCTGCCCCCAGGCAGAGATACCCAGAGCAGGAGCCCTACAGCCACCCAGTATGAGCGTCTGCTTAATGATAGAGATGCAGAATATGTCAAAATACTCCTTAGGTCAGACGGAGAAATAACAAAAAAGAAAGAGCAGGTCCAAGGTACATTCAAGTGTTATGTTAATGACATGCCCTGGATACCCCCGCTAGCTGTAGGGTCGCCAAGATACTCAGTAAAGAGTGTGTTCATAAATGAACAAGACGGGGGTGATGATGAAGGGTTAAAATCACGCTCTACCATCTGATCACCAGAAAGAGCATCCCTTAGCTGTCTTGATAGCGAAATATCACCCATGGGCCTGCCACTGAGACCCTGAAATATGCTTAAAAACCCTCAATTCTTGCTAAACATGATCAACAATACCAAATCCCCCTAACTACCTGAATCCTGAGGTTATAGGCCCAAGGCTGAGGCCCAGAAGGCATGTCTTGCCCTAGCAACATGCAATAGGCCACAGTAAGGTTAATAATACATTTCTCTGCTGCACTGAAAATAACACGGCGAATTGGCTTAAGGTGAAATAGTAATTTTCCACAAAAGCCAACACCCACTCAAACTCATGCACAGACTGGTGTCCGTTGGTACAGCTTCCTGAAGTCATTGCTTAAACTAATATTTTGAAACATAGCTTGCACAAAGTGAAAAACGGCAACCTATCGCAATACTAAATGTACGTGACCAAAATGTACTTTCAGAAATGTACAGGTTGTTCTAGCTCAAAATGTACGTGACCAAAATGTACTTTCAGAAATGTACAGGTTGTTCTAGTTCAAAATGTACCGAACAAAATGTCCCTTAAAAGAGGTCCATCCGGTGTCCTAGGACACTTGTGGTCAAACTGCCAACACGGAAAGGGCGTTGGCCAGTGCGTCACCATAGAACCTTGGTTCCTCAATTTCAGGTATTTCAGACTCAACTGTCAGATTCTAAGGCAGGACTTCCCTGCAGATGCCTGGCATTGAGCGTGGTTTTGTCCTCCGGCTAGCCGCCTCTCTGAGCTGGGACACCGGCACCTCTCTCTCAGGTTGTTGATCTCCCAGGGCAGAGACCCCTTCTGCTCCTCTATTACTCTGATCTAACCTTTTAGCTATCTCTCTTTCTCCTAGTCATTATGGGACTGGTCTCATTCCTAGAAACCACCTGACTCTGAATGTAATAGCAAAATGGCCTATTTTTGAGCTAATTCTAATTGTACCTTCCTATCCTTGATCCACTTAGGGTCCTGATAAGAAATGTTTAACTTAATAATTATAGATCTGCCTTAAAATATTTTACTTGAGTGCACCAGAAATCTACGTCAATGTGCTCAGTATCATAGGATCTTTTGATCAGCTGTGCTCATGTTCATTTGTATACATTTTATTCCAGTCTTGCCATGAGATATTTTGAGCATTTGTCATCTAGCAATTGCCCCAGACGGAGTGAAGTCTGGAGCCTTTGTAGTAATTTGCCTTAGAAACAGAATTAATATGCGTTTATCTTCCTGCTTGTAAGCTAATAATAAAATGTGCCACTCCAAACTTGAGATTCTGGTATTTTACAACTTTATTCCTCTCTCTCAGCGGAATGCTGTGTTGGTGACTTGTGTCCACACCTGAAGTGGTGACCACTGAACTAAAGGGTCAAGAACTACCCTTTATCATGATTGAACACGCTGGGCACAGAGTTGTATTACGGTCAGACTCGATACATTTTTAAAAACATCAATGTACACATGTAAGATGTGTAGACCCGGCCCTGTCAATTTAAGTGCCGGTGCTAAGCACCGGCGCAAATTAAGCACTGACCACTATTCACTAACAGAGGTATTTTCAATATTGGATGTATTTAGATTGTAGACATTAGGTTTTTTATCTAAGTGGTCGCTTGCGGACATAGAATTTCATGGTCGCTTGCAGATATAGAATTTCATTGTGTGTAATAGGGCTTTAACTTGAAACGGAGTGAAGTGTATGTTAGTACACCATGGAAGTTCCTAGGAATCTGTGGATCCAAAACTTCAACCTGAACGGGTAAGCAGTGCTTATACATGCGCAATTTAAGAACAGTTTGTTCACAATACAAGTTAAGGATGTTGTAAGATAATGGCTGTTTTTGTGCAGGCATCGTCAACACGGTGTGCAAGCACATTTGAGGAATGAGTAAGTGCGGATTTGATTTCATTGGGTGGTATTAAGTATCACAGGAGGCAGTAGGGTTTATTAGCAGGGTTGCCCATAAGAATACACAGTTTATTGGGTGCACAGGCACAGTTGAATGCCTTGTTAGTTGGTTTTGGAGTTTTTGTTCGATTTATAAGGAAGCATGGACACACGGGGCAAAGGTTTCCTTTATAGCATGAGCTCTTTGGAATATGTCGGGCACTTGTTGCACTAGTACCTTTATTTAATTTCTATTTTTAAGTTCATATAGCAACTCACTTTTATAACGTCAAAGCTACTGAATTAGTAAAATATTCTATAGCTGCTTGTTGTGTAGGCAGTGGACCTTCGTGTCATTTCACACGTGTTTATGTTGGTTTTATTTTCAGTCACAATCATCAGCCCATGAAGAAGGGAGTGCATCCTGAAATGCATTTGGCTATTTAATCATGTAAACGATTGTATTCACAATTTTTTTAATGTGTTATATGAAGTAATATAATATATATCTGCGTACAAAGTGTTGTCATAAGCTAAATTGTAGACGGGGCGTGTCTGCAGCGGACCTTTGAGCTCCTCCGTGGCCGCCCTTCCGAATTAACGATTCTGGAAAGATACAGAGGCCCCCGACACCGCAATCTTGAGCGGAATATGGCGTGCCCCTCTGGGAGAAGTCTCGGAGTGTAGAAACCCTACAACTCGGAGAAATCGGCATTTGAAGCCGGAGTCTGCCCGCCGAGATCTGCTGCAAAATGGCGGCCGCGCGGGACGATTGAAGCTGCAGCCTTTCTGGTGTCATAGCAATACCGGAATCCTCCTGGCTCAAGGAGCGGCATCGGAGGACGAACCGGGACTCACCTGGGGCAGTGTCTCGAGCGGTGAGGAGCGAGGGGAGACGAGAGTGGCTGTGTGTCTTCCAGCCGTCCGGATGCTGGACTTCAAAATGGCGTAGAGCGCGACGCGACCCAGACAGTGGTGAGCCTGCTGGCTCTGGTCTGATTTCAAGCCGGGGGACACATATTCCGGCAGGGGCTGGAGCTTTGATTGTCTCAGCCAGTGCACCAGGAACACAAGCTCAGGATCTGCATGGAGCCCGGGGATTACCCCATACATGCCAACATTTCAACTTCGATAAGAGGGAGAAATATTCGCGGGCGGAAAGACGTGAATAACGCGTAACACGAAACGGGTCAGGCGTAACACAAAATAGATTGGAGGCAGTGGTGGCTGGTGGCATTTGAAAGTTGTGGGCTGTAAACATCTGTGGGAGTGCACTGCAGCGAGCGAGCACAGCTTGCAAGCCTGAATACCTCAAGGAGGGTTCGGGGGTTCACCCCTGAGAACATTTTGAAAAAAGAGTGGGTAAATGGTGCATTTTCAAGCAAATTTGAGAAGCAAGAATGTTGATAAAGCAATTGTGAAAGTGCAGTGTACATTAATAAAGGGATGTCAATAAACAACATGTAGATAGAAATTTTTCTGAAGCTAGGCCCTGCCAGTGCCACGCACCTCTGACCACTATACACTCTGCGTGCCAGAAGGGCCTAGCGTCAGAAAAATTTCTATTGTCAGGTTTTTGTAGCTAGGCCCAGTACTGGCACTCAGTGTGTATGCTTCTCAGAGGTGCGTCACCCGTGGCAGGGCCTGTAGCTTCAGAGTGAGAAACATTTTCTGCACCAGTCTACGTTCTCACTCTATAAACACTAACACTCTTTAAAGTGCAGAGTCACTCTGCACTTCAAAGAGTGTTAGTGTTTAGAGTGGGAACGCGACCCAAAGGTAATTCAGAACTGCTTTAGATGAAGGCGCACATTTGCTTTGTGTGACTGTCCTCCAATTGTTCCAATTGCCTCTGACGGTCACTGATAACATTTACATTTGGGCCATAGAGACTACGAATGTTGAAACTATAAACAATAGGCAAATTCCAAGTCATGTGTCATGTAAAACCTGTAGACTGCCCAGATTAACTGATATTCTGAACTCACATATTTGAAAATGCTTTAATAAGCGCTCTTTAAGAAAAATGAGTTTTGGTGAAATAAAGTATTTGCCTAAAATCACACAACTTATACAAGGAAGCCACAATTTACAAATCTGCCCCTAAATAGGTATCTATTTGTCTTTACTTATGCTAAGGCGTTAGTTTTACCTTTTTGTTCATTTGTCATGTAGCATGAACTGACCCAAAGGTATTGGAGTGCCTTACCTTAGCGCCAGCTATATTACACAATGTCACCATTCATTGTTTAAAGGCATGGGTAGATTAAGTGATTAGCCCATAATCACAGGATGTTGAACCAATGCTGGGACTTGAAACTGGTTCCCCAGTTTCAAAGTATGCAACTCTGCCCCTAACACCACATCTGGAGTATAGGGAGAACTGGCATTTCATTGTTGGCGCTAACAAAAACAGAGTTCTAAACTCTGTTTTTGTAAGCACTATGTGAAACGGACCCCCAAAAAAGTTAATTCCCCCAAAAAAAATTGAGGACAAAGAGTTAAGCTTTAATGTCAGGGGTAGAGATTGGCATCAACATTTTAATTTTCATAGTTTTACAAAGTTCAAATAAACAGAGTTAGAAACCTTGGTTGAAACACATTTTTTCTCCCAGGGGTTACTGATAGGTTTCACTTGTTTTTCTTTTTTTCTTACCTTAAAGTGTCAGGAGCACAGAAAAACGCTATGGCAGGCAAAGGGGGTGTGACAATATTTCAGGAGCTGGTTTCTGGCAGTGCCTACTTCGAGTCACTGGAAACCAAACCCTAGTGCCTGCTGAAGCCCACCGAGGAATACTTTTACGCAGGACATAGCCAGGCAAAATTCCTTTCCGGAGTCCTCGCCCCTGGGCCTGCCTAAGCTCACATTAAGCCAATAGCTTTAAGGCGGGCTCAAGTTATAATGTATTGGCAACTACAGGAAGTGGGGGAGAAAGGGCAGAGAGCAGAGGTCATTTCCGAACTCAATTTAGCTCTAAGTTACCTTAAGCCGATCATTCTGCAATTTGCATGGAATCGGGTTTTTCAATACAAGAATCGGGAGGCGGGAGACTAGCCATCAAATCGGTAGTCTCACGCCTGAATCGGGAGGGTTGGCATGTATGTTACCCTGCTGGTGGCCCCCGGGGGGGGGGGGCTAGTTGCGGTGAGAGTGGGCGATCTGCTTGAGGCCGGGACCCGCCTGACACTGGGGGCTTGGCTGGGCTCTGCTGGATTGACACGGACATTGGGAGTAGACAACTCCAATAGCTGTTACCGAGAGTCACCCGCCAGTCCTTCACGACAGGTGTCTGCCCGAGGAGTGAAAGCAGACGCGCAGCAGGAGGGTGCTGGACTACATCCTGGCGCAAGGACAGACCTGGAACTTGGCACTGAGGGGGAACGCACTGACCCCGCTGGTAAACAGCACTGACACCGGCATAGAGGTACTGGGTTACAGAGTGCTGGAGGGCAGATATGCGTGGAGGAGAAGGTGTATAAGTCCCCCGGGAGCAAGGACACACTGCGCTAATTGATCTGGGTGCAGCGAGCGCATGCTATCTGGCCGAGGGGCACTAGAATCCGATCCTGGTGACAAGGAGACCTACGGAAATAGTGCTGCGCCCCTGCTCCTGTAATGACCCTCTGCTCAAGTCGATCCTCGATCCTGCCAGGCTCACACTTATGCTCTTGAGACCTTGAGGGCATCTGGCTGGTGCTCCTACGACTTTGAGATCGACTGGCCCGCACACCTTCAGTGGCGGCGCACGCGCGCCAGAGGACTAGCGGCATTGCACCCTATGCAGTAGGTCCCCACTCTACTTGTCGCAGGGGATAGGGACGCAAGTAAAGTACGTAAGCCACCCATTACTACCGACTGCGGGCCACGGGAAGACGGGCTGAGGTCCCAAGTGTACTGAAGCTCATCGGCGCGGTGTTACTGCACGACATTGGATCGGCACCCGCTCGGGCGGTGACTAGGGCGGAGATCTTCGGAGCGAACGGCCGGAGACGGCAGTGCCCTGCTGGGGTGGAGTGAGACTGTGGGCTCCCCCGACACTGCTCATTTTGACTGCCTCAGACCACCACAAAGGGGCGCGTGTCGAAAGAAAATAAGGGCTTTAAGGTGCTGCGCTTAGATGAACCGGACCAGCACACAGAGGATGAAGACGGCGATGAGGTGAGACGGGGACTGGGACGGGCTGGGGACCCTACCTTGAGTGAAATAATGCAGGCCATAGTGGCCTCCCGGGAAGCGCTTGAGAAACAGATAGACGCCATCGGCTCGGATGTTACCTTGCTGAAGGATGATCACCGGAAGCTCAAGGAGAGGGCGACTACCCACGAAACCGCCATGAAGGACGTTCCAGAAGAAGTGTCACTCATTAAATGAGGTAACTCACAGGGTCAAAGTCCTCGAGCTGCGGGCGGAAGACAGCGAACGGCGTTCACAGCGCAACAATCTCCGTATCGTGGGGGTCCCGGAGCGCGAAGAGGGAGCTGACGTGGTGCCGGAGGGCCTCTCCCAAATTTATGCGTTGGAGCGAGCGCACAGGGTCCCGGCTCGCCCACCAAAACCTGGAGCCCCCCGCGGCCAATGGTGGCGAGACTCCTGCACTACCGGGACATTATCCTGCAGAAAGCCCGGGAACAGCAGAATCTGCAAATAGGGAACAGTAAGGTGGTTATATTTCCAGACTACACAGGTATGTCCAGCGTCAACGATCCTCCTTTCTGGCTGTCAAGAGGAAGCTGCGCCAGCTCGGTCTCCCGTATGCTATGCTGTTCCAGGCACGACTGACTGACAGCGGACGAGGAGACCCATTTCTTTCTTACCCCGCAGGCGGCGTGGGATTGGTTGGAGGGTCGCGGGGGCGCAGCTGCGAATGCTTCACGGGCAGCTTCCGCCCGAGAACGGCAGACGACTACTCCACCGAGGCAACGGCCAACTTCCCCGATGGTGCAGCAGCATGAGCGAGACAGGGCGGTGAGAGCGGTGGCGGACATCAGTAGAGGGATGGTCCACCCGGCGAGTCCTGATACCGACGCGGAGAAGAGTGAAACGGGGAGTCCGGGATCTGGAAGCGTCTTGGGACTCTCCGACATGGAGCTGCCGAAAGTTACCCCACAGACAGCAGATGTGATGTTTGGTTGATGGGGCCAGTGAGGATGTGTGGGTCGTTAGCTGCAAGGGGTGTTGCAAGTTCTGGTCTTGTGGCTGGACTCGATGTGGGGCACTGCGGTAGGGAGTGAAGTTCCCAGGATGCCGGGGTCCTAGCTGGCTATGTAGCTTTTTCTCAGGAAGGGAGGGGCCGAGGGAGGTGGGGAGGTTCTGGCGGCATGGTGTGCGAGCTACGAATTCCCTCCTAGTTATGGTCATGGATATGAACAGTTTGGTTTGGATGGGAATTGGTTTTTGTGTAACTGTCCTGGGGTGTGGGAGCTGCAGGAAGTTTGTGAGTTGGGTGGGATGGGGAGGGTCAGACATGTCGCAAGGGGGGGTTAGGCAAGTGCGTATATGCGTGGACTTCATGGGCACCTCCATAGGTCTTAAAGCCATGTCCTGGAACATACGGGGATGCATACCATGTATCGACGACACAAAATGCACGCTTATTTAGTAAGAAGGGGAGTGCAGATCGCCCTACTTCAGGAAACTCACTTGACGAAAGCGGAAGGGGTGACATTACAACGCCACTGGGGAGGGCAGGTATTTTACACCTCTTATTCAGCTTATGCACGGGGGACCTTAGTCTGGGTGAGGGCAGGCCTTCCATTTCAGTGTGTGAGGCAAGTGGTAGATCCGGAGGGTAGATTCACGGTGGTCACGGGGCGACTGGATGGGCGGGACATTACCCTAGGAAGCATATACGCCCCAAATATTGAACAGTCCACTTTTTTTATACAACTCTCACAGACATTGGCAGGGGTGTTGCCGGGTCCTGATCTTCTAGGGGGAGACTAATTGTGTGACAGATGTAGACCTGGACCGTTCCCACCCACCACTTCCCGACGCCCTTACTTGCAGACTAGCGGAGACCAGGTGGGATTGACATAGGAGTTGGGGGCTTACTGATTCCAGGAGGGCCCATCACCCCGGGGAGCGCGACTACTCTTATTTTTCCGCAGTCCATGAGTTACACATCAGGCTGGATGCAGTGTTGTGTTCCCCTGATGTCCATATAATGCTCACGATGAGTGAATACTTGGCCAGGACGACTTATGATTACAATCCCCTACTAGTGACCCTGAAGTGGGTTCGCACTAGAACAGTGATCCCTAGCTGGCGACTCCGACTGGAGGTCTTGGAGGTTCAGGTCTTTCGAACCACCATAGGTACTGCCATAGAGGACTACTTCCAGAGTAATGTGGGCACTTCTTCCAGTCTGCACAATGAGTGTGATGCTATCAAAGCGGTGATACGCGGGCGATGCATTGGGGAGGCTGTGGGAGTGCGTAGGACTCTATTGGGCGAAGTACAACAGGCAGAACAACGGCTCCGGGAGAACGAAAGAGAGAGGCCGGGTCGGGAGGACATTCAGGAGGGGCTATTGAAGGCGAAGGAAGACCTAGCGACGCAGGTGGAACGGCTGAGGTGTTTCGACCAAAGGGCCTAGCTAGTGCGGGCGCATGAAGAGCGTGACAAGTCAGGGGCACTTCTAGCCTGGCTGGCGAATCCGGCGCGCAGGGGCACGCTGATCCGTGAAATACGAGAAGAGGGGGGGGACCCACTATGGGCAGCAGGCCATTAACGTACAATTCCTGGATTACTATTCCACCCTTTATCGTAACACATTAGACCCCAGGGAGCTAGAGGAAGGGGATTTCCTGGATATAGAGTTACCACAGATTGAGGCTGAGGAGGCAGAGAATCTGGGTCGGCCGGTGGAATTGACCGAGGTCAGGGGAGCCCTCAAGCACATGGCCAAAAAGAAAACCCCAGGCACGGACAGATTACCCTTGGAGTTCTACGTCACTTACCTCGACATGCTGGCTCCGCAGCTGGTGGTTCTTTATAATCATTCAAAGCAGGTGGGCTACCTGCCCGCTTCGACGAGAGAGGCTATGTTAGTACCACTACTTAAAGCGGGTAAACCGGAATGGGACCGAACCGCATATCGACCTCTGGCGATACTAAATATCGATTATAAAATACTGAGCGGTATTTTGGCCAGGCGTCTGATGGTGCACATGACAACTCTGGTCCACGGGACTAATCTGGGTTCATTCCCACCCGAAACACAGCCATGAACATTCGGAGGCTTTGCCAGTTATTACATGAAGCAGAGGCAGGCGACACTGAGGCCTCTGTACTATCCATAGATATCGAGAAGGCCTTCGATAGTTTAGAGTGGCCTTACCTGTTCCGAGTTCTGAGAGCCTTCGGCTTAGGGGAGGAGTTTGTGGCATGGATGAAGATTCTCTACTCCCACTCGACGGCCAGGGTTTGGACGGGGGTGTGATCTCAGCTGCGTGTGACGTGGGCAGAGGGACGAGACAGGGCTGCCCGTTGTCTCCCCTCCTGTTCGCCCTGGCCATGGAGCCGATGGCGGTTCGTGCAAGGACAGGGGGACATTATAGGGGTCTTGAGGGGATGGGTCAGATGCACTATATTGCCCTATAAGACGACGATTTACTGATGTTCCTCTCAAATGCTACTGATGAGCTCCGGGGGGCCCGGGTGTTGTTGGAGAGATTGGGACGGGTTGCAGGGCTTAAAGTCAACTGGGCCAAGACCTGTTTATTTCATCTAAGGAGGGAACGTAGTGATCCTCCGGAGGGGCTCGATGTGAGATGGGAGTATAGGTGCTTACCGTATCTGGGGGTCAGAATTTAGCATGAGGCAGCTGATTTATTTGAGGGTAACATAGGGAGGGCTCTGCGCACCACCAAGATAAATTTTGAATTCTGGGCTTCCCTGCCTTTGTCGGTTGCGGGCGTGTGGCATTATTAAAAATGATAACCCTCCCTTGTTTACTTTATTACTTTGTTACCCTGCCGATTTGGATACCTGAAAAGTGCTTCGCCCAACTCAACTCCATGGTTTTGAGCTTCTTGTGGGGAACGGGACGAAGGAGAGTGGCTCTGCCGACCATGATGCGCCCGGGAGGGGGGCTTTGCAGCGCCCGATTATGAGGTTTACTACCATGCGGTTCAGTTCCAATGGTTCACACAATGGCTGGCAGGGAAGCTGGGAATTCAGGCAAACCAGAGAGGAAGGGACTTGGAGCTTCGTCACTTGAGTCGGATTTTGCTACAGCTCCCGATGCGGGAACGTGAGGTGTCCAGGGACCTATGGGTCCTGAGGCAATGTTGGTATAGGGCTATGCGACGCAATAAAGGGAGCCCGGCATATGCCCCTGAGATCCCGGTGTGGTTCTGTGTAGAGCTCCCCTATGGAGGAGACTGGCAGCGGCTACATGACTGGGAGGAATCGGGGATCTCCCCCATTGGAGATCTGTATGAAGATGGTGCACTTTTGCCATTTCAAGACCTCATGCAGAGGCACGAACTTCCTGCTCAGGACTTTCTCTTATACGCGGGCGTAACGGATGCTGTGCGCAAGCACTGGAAAAAGGGTTAGAGGAACCACGAGTCTTCCTCCCTTGCCAATATGTGGTCACCTGTGCGGGTAGGATCAAGGCGGTGACGTGCTTGTATCGGTTGACGCAGGGCTTGAGGTCGCCTCTAGAGGGACTGCGTGTTAAGTGGGAAACTGACCTGGGTACGCCTATAGAGGAGAAACCTTGGGAATTGTTAATGGAACGGGCCTGGAAGTGTTCCCAAAACGCGAGATTTCAACTTATCCAATTCTATGTATTTCATCGGGCGTATCTTACGCCTCACAAAATTATTGAGTTCTTTGGCTCCCACGCTACCTGCCCACGTTGCAGACTGGAAGGTGCGGTATTCATGCACATGTTCTGGGATTGTCCGCTGCTTCGGAGATTCTGGGGAAAGGTACTGGCCAAATTGACAGAGGTGACGGAGAGGGACCTGCAGAATACTCCAAGGGTGTGTCTGTTACACTGGTTTCCCCACACTTCCCGCAACAAACCCACCAGTATGTTCCTCGACCTGGGGTTAGTTCTAGCCAAGCGTGAAATCACTAGCCATTAGAAGGCGGTCACGGACCCTAGCGTTGCGCGTTGGCTACGTGACTTTACTAAGTGGGCGGACTGCAAGGGGGCACTCCGGCTCCAATTAGCTCAGAGGACTGACAACGACAAATTGTGGGACTTGGCGAGAGCCTGGGTGGTGATGGTAGATCTGCTCAAGAACCCGGCTGAGGATGACGACTGACCTCGCCAGCTATGAGTGCCCTCTTTATTATATGAGACCGCAGCAACAGATAGTGAGTTGAGAGAATGGGAGGAGCGATCGTGGAAGCGGAAGTGTCCTTACAGTAGAGCTGTGGGCTACTGACAGGACTCGGATGGAGTGTGCAGAACACATTATGAGTATTACACGCACTGTTAGGGAAGCGACATGTCTGAGGGGAGGAGAGAGGTAGGGTTCGGGGGGCCAGGGGGCGGGGAGGTTGAGTTGAAGGGGGGGGGAGGGATTTTGTTCGTTGTTACCTGCGTTGAAACACAGAGGCTGACAGTGCCTGCATAGGCAAAGAGCACCACAATTTAGCCCCGTAGAACTGTGTCTCGGGTCCAATGGGATATACTTCTCACTATCAGAAAGGTCTCACTATGTATGTGGAACAAATGGATGGACTAAAACAGACAAGAAGGGGCGAGGCAAAACCATGGTGGGGTTACAATTATTGGACAAGAGTTGCATGACTAAGGTAATGAGGTTGCATATATATGTATTGTTTGAGCATTTCATGAAAACTTAATAAAATATGTTTTTTTTTTAAATAAATAAGCTAAATTGTAGACTGCAGGAGTGGTCTGTGTATGGGACAAAAAGAGATTTGTTTCTTAGGATGGATTATATGTTTTCAAAAAGATAAAAAGTTTCACGTTTAGTGAGAATTAGGACTATAAAGGTTCTGATGGAGCAGATTTCATCTGCAGTCAGGCATTGTTTTTATTTTTGTGCTTCAGACAAACTGCATTTAAATTGCCACGCACATTTTGGTGCAAGTTAAAAACATGGCACATGAAAATATGAAAGTGAGGCCTAGTCCGTCTGAAATGCTTGTGCTAAATTAACATGTGTTTTTGCAGTGTAGAGAAAAACTGGTCATAAGTGGACTTTTTAGCTTTGAAGATTAATAGAATGTGTTTCTCTCTTCCCAGCTCATCCCTTGCAATCTAAATTCAATATTCTTGTCAAAAGACTTTGGCTTGTTGCATATTTAGATAAACATTTCAGTTAATAACACCTCTTTTTATAATGTGTGTGAATGAATAATGCACCACCCACTACACATGGGGATAAATGCTTTTTTTGCATGAAAAGCTACCTAAAACATTAAAGCATGTTGCTGTGTGCGCTGTATTAACTGTGTGCGCTTTTAACATTTACACTAATGCATAATAATGCTATGTTGCACATTTTTTATTTTGCAGCTGCTTTAAAATAATAGCTTGGCTAGGTAAACATTTATAAGGGGTATTAGTATGGAGTTGGGAAACATACTGGGCTGATTTACATGAATTAATATTCTCTTTTGTTTGGTTTGCTTTTTGGGCCTAAGAAAACATGGCTGCCTGTGAATCCATCAAGGCTATGACTTGCATTAAAGAGAAGAGAGCATGCTCAGACTGTGCCAGCTTGCCTCACGAAATGAAGGAGTCAAGGCCACTGTGAACTGTGCATTTTTGTGATTGTGCCAATGTACCAGTTAGATAAAGTATCCTTCTAACCTGTGCTGTGACAGGAAGGAAGAGGAAACATTTTCCCAGCAAATGTTATGTTGCTAAACATATAAAATGTATTCATAATTTGCGCTTCTTTTGTTAAGACTGGTATACTCTAGAATTTTCAATGAGTCAGGATAGTGAGACCTCATGGCATCGTGACTGACCAATCAAGTACAAGCTTTTCAGAACATGAAACCTTTTTGTGTAGTCTGCCCAGAATTATAGTATAAATAATGACCTCTTTGGAGGAGTGGTTGGCTTCTAGGCTCATTAGGCTTTAGGGGGGCGTGTGAGCTCTTGAGAGAAGGAACAGATTAGACCAGACAATCTATGGGTGAGATACGAGAAATGCTGCGGGAAGAGAGTCTGGGTGAGATTGCGTCTGTCCGAGGAGAATCAGGAAAGGGGGAGGTTTCTTGTTCATATTTTTGGCACGTCATTTTTTTGGCACCAGGCCACATTCCTTTAAGGTCTGGTGAAGGAGGGGGTGCTTTCAAGGAGCAGCTCCTATCAGAGTGGCAGAGATGCAGAGAGCAGCAACAGATAGAATTTTTTTTTAGATTTAGATGCTAAACTTTAAGTTTATGCTTTGACTAATTAATTAGCATTTATTTCTCTTAATGTGAGATTTTTGCAAACTATTTCATTATTGATTAGCCATGCAAGACTATTTTTCTTAGAAACTCTTTAAGAGTTTTGACTGACATTTTGCGCCACATTTTCTTTTCTACATGAGATGCTTATATGCAGACTGTAATATGTTCTGTATTAATGTTATTTTTCCTGTTTTCAAAATTAAATTCTGTAACTGGATTGATATTTTACTAATGAATAAAAGGGTAGGAGAAAATTAACATTTGACTAGAAAATAAAACCCTTTAAAATACTCAACAACTCTCTTCATTGGCTTAAATAATAATTGCATTTTTGACTGTTTATGTTTATTTAAAGTCTCCTGAAGGTAATACGTGGTGTCAAGGGCCCAACACCTTTTTCAGCGGTAAATAGAGGAAGCATGAGGTTTTGGTATTGAGAAATTACCGCTGCATCAGTTCAATTCTGATTATTGTTTGTGATATATTCTAACGCAGTGCTCGTGGGGTCCAAAGAAACATTCTTTGGCAGTATTGACTGCAAGGAGATTTTGTCACATTTGCCTCACGCACTAAGACGAGGTATGCTATGATTGAAAAAGAGCTATTAGCATGTATTTGGGACATTGAGCACTGTAAGAATTACATTTGGGTTCACGATTTGTGCTTAGAACGGACCATAAGCCATTAGTGGGGATACTTTCTCCAGGAGGTAGTTGAAATGCCACTGCACGCATAGCGAGATTAGTGTCAAGATTTCAAGAGTATTGCTTCAAGGTTGAGCATGTACCAGGTAAAAGCAAAGTAATGCCTGACTGTCTCAGGGTTCCCCCATGAGAATCCCACAAATAGTCTTAATGAGGTTGGAGTGGATGCGGTTGCAAGTGTATCAGTATATCTTATTGAGGAGTTTAAAAGCACTGGAGTGGAAAAATGGAACGAGTGTGAGGTTAATGTTTATATTACAGACCATAAAAAACATGTTTTGGATGGTTGACCTAATAAGGCAGCTATTACGGAGGAGCTTGTGTCATTCTGGAGAGTGGCTAAGGTATTAGAAGTTGAAGGTGATTTGCTTTTTAAAGAAGGGAAGTGCATTCCGCCCAAAGACATGCAAGAGGTTATTCTACAATTAGCGCATGAAGGGCATCCAGGTGTGTCTTCTATGAAGAGGCTAATTAGTACATACGTTTGGTGGACAGGTCTTGACAGGATGGCAGACAAAGTTGTAAGGGAAAGTGATGTTTGTGAAAACAGTGAAAAGATATTAAGGCCAACTCCGGCTCCCTTGGAGCACGTGCCGTGACCTACCTTGCAATGGCAGAAGCCATTTTGCTCTTTACCCAGTGAAGCCCGTTTTGCGTTAGTCCTCGTTCACTACCACTCGAAGTGGCCTGAGGTAAATTAGTACCTCCTGTCACTTCTGGTGCGGTCATTGAGTTCTTCAAAGAGGTTACTGCAAAAGACAGCTATCCTTAAGTATTGATATCGGATAATGGAGCGCAGTTAAATGTCCAAAGAAATGCAAAGTTTCTTAAGTACAGTAATATTTGTTTTATCACCACAGCGTTATATGAACCACAAGGTAACAGACAGATTGAGAGGTTCAACAGTGTGTTTAAAGAGAGTATAGTATGGGTGTGTGGTAGTGGTAGCAATTGGAAAGATAAACAGAGATAAAAATTGCGGTGGTATCGCATCACACCTCAGGGTACTACAGAAGTCAGTCCTTTTAGGGAGAAATCCTGTTTCGAAATTGTGTCCGTGGTGGTTTAGGAGGAAGCCTGGTGAGGGGCATGAGAAGACTGAGTTGCGTAGTATAAGTGAGAAGATTAAGGAAAACAGGAGAATGTTAAGGAAACCTATGATGCCAAATGGAGGTTAATGTACTCCCTTTTGTAATTGGGGCTGCCCAGGTTTGGAAAGGCTGTGAGGATTGTCGAACAAGTTACTTACCTTCAGTAACAATATATCTGTAAGAAACATTAATAAGTTATAGATTCCTTACCTTAGAATTACTCCCAGGCGTCGGACTGAATCCAGAAAGTTTTCTCGTCAGCAGTACCTCTGCGCGTCGGAAGGTGGCGTCGGTCGGCTCCACGTCCGTCATTAGCATTGTGGTCGCCGGGATGTCGACGCTGTAGCTACTTAGACGCCGCCCTCGCGCGCTGACGTCAGTTCTACGCCGCCCTCGCGCGCTGACGTCAGTTCTGTACATTACTTTCTGCGCCAGAAACATAGAGCCAGGCAAGACACTGACCACTGGTGCACAAAACTAGGACCGTGAAAGGATTTCCTTAACCCTAGAAGTCAGTTTGCAGAACGGGGAGGATGGGTGGGGCGGTAAGAATCTATAACTAACTAATATTTCTTACAGCTATATCGTTACCGAAGGTAACTTGTTCATCTGAAGAAACGCGTTAGTTATAGATTCCTTACCTTAGATATACCAACCCCGGTGGTGGGTCTGCAAACCAAGATCAAAACAGAAAGTCCAGGAGAACAGAACGGCCAAAGAAGCAGTCTCTCTGGACTTGGTTGTCCAGACAGTGGTGTTTCGTAAACGTGTGCAGTGATGCCCACATAGCTGCCTGACACAGGTCATGTAGAGGAACTCCTCTTCCCAAGGCAGTAGTGGCTACCGTCACCCTGGTGGAATGGGCGCGTAGTCCCACTGGAGGGTCCTTTCTTAGCCAGAGAATTGCATGCATTAATACACAAAACGACCCATCGAGAAATGGTTCGCTTGTGTACGGTCCGACCTTTCTTGGCACCCATGTAGCCAACAAAGAGTTGGTCCTCCACCGGGAACGGTTTTGTGCGATCCAGATAGAAAGAAAGCGAACGCCTCTCTTCCTCCTTTGAAGGATACGGAAAGAAGGTGGGCAAAGTGATGGTCTGCCCGATTTGAAAGTCAGCGACAACCTTAAAAAGGAAGGATATACGAGTCCTGAGAACCACCTTGTCCCGGTGGACAGACAGGAAAGGAGGGTTGGAGGAAAGAGGCTAGAGCTCACTCACTCTTTTGGCAGAAGTGATGGCCACCAGGAATGCAGTCTAAGATTAAAAGTCTCAAAGGACAGTTGTGAAGCGGCTCAAAGGGAGCGCACATTAAATAGGTTAAAACGAGATTCAAGGGGGGGGGGACGCCTGGCTGCCAAGATTACATCGCAAACTTCGAGAGGCAGGTCAAAAGACGACAACTGTCGCCGCTCAATCTCCACGCAAGGAGGTGGAGGCTGGACAGGTTCGGGTGGAGGACCGTCCCCTGTTGCTGCCACAGAAGATGCTCCCGAAGATGCAGACCGGTTGGAGGATCGATGGCCATGTTGAGCAGCTAGGAATACCAAACTCATTGTGCCCAATCCGGAGCCACAAGGATGACTTTGGCCCGGTCGCACCGGATTTTCTTCAGCACTCTTGGCAGAAATGCTATAGGCTGAAAGGCGTACAACAGACCGCAACTCCACTCGCGATGAAAAGCGGTGCCTAGCAAGTGCTGCTTTGGAAATTGCAACGCGCAGAACTGCTGACATTGCGCGTCCTCTTCGGTGGCGAATAGATCTAGCCAAGTCTCTTCCCACTGTCGAAAGAGACCTTGCACCACCTCAGAGTGAAGACGCCATTTGTTATCCTATATATGCACCTGCGGCTGAGTTAGTCCGCCCGGGCGTTCAGGGAACCTGCCGGGTGTTGAACCACAAGGGATATGCCCTGATGTTCCAGCCATGACCAGAGGCGGAGGGCCTCCTGACATAGGGTCCAAGACACCACCCGGCCCCGTTTGTTGCATTACACATGGCGGTGGTGTTGTCCGTGAACACTTGCACTTCTCTTCCCCAGTCAGAGGGAAGGAATGTGCAAGACGAATCGCCCGAAGGTTGATGTGGAGCTCCAGACTCCTCTCCCATATGGCCACCCCATCCCAGAAGGGATGCGTCCGTCACCACTGTGTAATTTGGTTGGGGAAGGGAGAGGGTTCTTCCATTGACCCAATACTGTAATTGTCGTTCCGTGCCCTCCGAGATCTGGACGCAATCAGACAGATTCCCCTGATGCTGCGCCCACTGGAAATTCAGGTCCCACTACAGAGCCCGCATATACCACCTGGCATGATCGACCAGCAGGATGCAGGAGGCCATGAGGCCCAGCAGCCTCAGGGTCATCCAGACCGAAACCTGGGATAGAGGCTGAAAGTTCAGAATCATAGCCCGAATATACCAGACTAGCTGTTAGGGAGGATAAAACCGAAACCGCGTCGTGTCCAGAACCGCTCCGATGAAGAGGAGCTCTTGAGAGGGAATCAGGTGCGACTTCGGCACATTGAAGAGAACCCCAGCAAATGCAGGAGGTCGGCCGTAGTCTGGAGGTGGGAGACGACTGCCTGAGGCGAGCCCGCCTTTAACAGCCAGTCGTCGAGATAGGGGGAAGACTGGTACCCCGGATCTGCGCAGATGAGCTGCGACCACCGCCATCACTTTCGTGAACACACAAGGGGCGCCGGTAAGGCCAAAGGGGAGCACGGTAAACTGAAAATGCTTGTGGCCTACCGCGAACCGCAGGTAACGCCTATGGGCTGGCAGGACGGGGATGTGAAAATAAGCGTCCTGCAAGTCTAACGCTACCGTCCAGTCTCCAGGGTCGAGGGCAGACAAGACCTGAGCGAGCGTCAACATCTTGAACTTCTCCTTCGGGAGGAAGCGGTTGACATTACTGAGATCCAAGATAGGACCAGGCTCGTCTTTCTTGGGAAACCAGAAAGTAGTGGGAATAGCAACCACGACCTACTTCTGGGTCAGGAAAGCGCTTGATGGCTCCCTTGGCCAAGAGAGCCAAAACTTCCTGTTGGAGAAGTGCCAGGTGATCCTCCGACATGCAGTGGTATTGAGGTGGCATGGTTGGAGGGGTAGCATCGAAGGGGAGGGAGTAGCCACTTCGGCCTATTTGCAAAACCCACCTGTCCGACGTGATGGTGCGCCAGGGGGGGAAGTTATGGTGAATCCTGCCACCCACTGGCATTTGATGGGCGTGAAAGGGCGGACTAGGATGGTTTGGAGGCTGCTGCAGGAGGGTGGGGGGCCCGCTGGCACCCTGAACCACGGCATTGGTTCTCACGTCCCCGGCCGCGCAAAAGTTGGGGCACTTGCAGCCTGTGGCTCTGGGCGGGACGTAGTGGGGCACCCGTTCTGTAGCCACAAAAGGGGCGAAAAGCAGACTACGCTGGGTGGCTGGAGAGGCCCAAGGACTTGGCCATAGCCCGTGAGTCCTTGAAACACTCTAGACCATTGTCCGCTTTGTCGCCAAAAAGGCTACGGCCATCAAAGGGCATGTCCATCAAGGTGTTCTGGACATCCCCCGAAAAGCCAGTCGATGTCATCCAGCTGTAGCGACCAAGAGCTACAGACGTAGAAATCGTCCTGCCTAGAGAGTCAGTGGTATCCAGCCCACAACGGATGGCATCCCTCCTGACGGCGACAGCCTGGGAGAGCAGTGTTTGGCACTCCTTCGGACACTGAGGCAGCACCTACGCAACCGTATCCCACACAGAGTGGGAATAACAGCCCAATAGACATGCGGTGTTTATTGACTGCAGTCCCAAGCTGGCAGAAGAGAAAATGTGCTTCCCAAGATGGTCCAGCTTCTTGGATTCCCTTTCCGGTGGAGCGATAAGAATGCGCTCTTGGAAGTGGAGGCTTGCACCACCAAGATCTCCTGGGTGTGGTGTTGGGAGAGGTAAGTGGGGTCGCCCAGAACCGGGCGTTAGGCAATCATCCAGTCCATAGGAGCCCCCGTGTTGGGCCTGGACCACGTGCCAAAAAGAATGTTGGTAAGGGCCTCATTGGACGGCAGCAGGGGCTCCAAAGAGCTCGCTGCTGGCTGAAGCACCTCTGTTAGTCCTGACCGCCACCGTAAGAAACTCAAAGTTGAGGGCCTCGGCCGCCCTACGCAACACCACTGCGTATGACGCTCCCTCTTCCGTAGCCAGGTAGGAGGAGACAACATGCCAAGGTCAGGGGAGGTGTCAAGACCACTGGCATCCCCCAGTTCCTCTCTCCAGTTCTGCTCAGATCCCATCTGATCAGTTAAAGGGACACCTGACCCTTCCCAGTCCTCCTCCTTGTCCTCAGGTTGCCAATGTGCCCAAAAAGGGACCCCAGGAGTGACCAGAGGCACAAAAACCCCTCTCTGTGCCGGATCTGACATTGGGTGACGTCGAACTGGCTCCGTGTCCACATCGGGATGGAGGCCGGGAACATGACTGGCGTCGGTTCGGCTGCAGTGCCGGAGAAAGAGGCGCCGGTGGAGGTGTAATAAGGTCAACCAGCGCCGTTCTGGATCCAGGTCTGGATCAGAGTGGGGCCTGCGGCACCCTGGCAGGAGAAGAGAGTGGAGAAAGGCCAGGTCCCCCAACCGAATCCGTGGGGCCCGAAGACGCGTCGGTAGATTCGGGCCACCCACAGATGACATGCAATGCCTCGTAAAACTTACGAAGTTGGGCGGGAGTCGCAGCAGGTCCCGGGGAGAGCCGCGGGAGGTGCACCTGCCATCATGTCAGCCGACCAACGGGGAGAAGTCGAAGACCGACTATGCTTCTTCGACTTCTTCTTGGGCTTCAACTTACAAGACCCAGAGTGCGAAGACTTGGATGAGTGGTGATGGCTCCGCAACCGGTCCCTTGACCTCCCTTGGGACCTCGAACGGCGCGGAGTCGACCACCGGCGCTCAAGCAGCTTTCCGAACCGCTCCTGCAAAGTCTTCAGCGCTATCGGCCGGCAGTCGGGGCACGACTTGGGGTCGTGGTCACGCTCCAGGCAAAAGAGGCACATAACGGTGCGGATCCGTAACTGACATCAGTTGGGGACAGGAACCACATGCCTTGAAACAGGGAATCCCTCGTGCACCAGGAGTCGTTGACTCGAAAAAAGACATCAACAAAAGTCGGTCAAAAAAGTCAGTCAAAAAGTGACTGGAGGTACCGCTCTCTTCAGCGCAGAAAAAAAAAGAACTGACGTCAGCGTGCGAGGGCGGCGTCTAAGTAGCTACCTTGACATCCTCCCAGCGACCAGGACGCCAACGACAGACGACCAACGCCACCTTCCAACGCGCAGGGGTACTGCTGATGAAAAAACACTCCAGATCCAGCCTGACGCCTGGGGGTAATTCCAAGGTAAGGAATCAATAACTGGTTTCTTTCAGATAAGGTATACAACAAAATTGTAGTAATGCAGGATGGCAAAGCACGGAATGTGAGAAGATTGGCTAAATGTAAGGGAGATATTAAGGAACATCCTGATGGTTATGAGTCTAGTAATGAGTAAGGCGCTTTGTTTTCCGTTTTTATGGATTTGTACATATAAATACAGACAGAAAACCATTTATTTTCTTGTCTGTATTTATTTTTAAATGTGGATACAAACGGAAATTGGGTGCTTTTAGAGTGATTAAAAACACAGTTTGCCATGACTGACAGGCCAATAACTGTGAGGATTGATAGGTAAGGGTGTTAAAAAAAAAAAAAAAGGAATTTTTGTAAAGAAGCTTGAACAGCAGTATATATGCACGAGCCTGATACAGAAATGTGAATATTTTCATTTAAATGCGTTGATTGATCATCTGCGGGTGTTCATGGCACTGAAGCCTGGCAGGCATTCAAACATGACTGAATATTTATTGGTTAAATAAATTTGGAAATATACCAGTTTCAGGTGTTTTTTTCACAAAACCCATAATAAATATGGATAAATACAGATAAAGATGACAAAAAATAAATATGGAGAAATACAGACGGAAATTTAAAAAAAGAAAATACCATACATTCGGGGGCCCTAGTTATGAGTAATCGGTGAGGAATTGGGTTCACTACATGCCAGCTGTGGTAAGGAGCGATTCTTCTAATGGTAGTGGTGGCAGGGTGGTAGATAGAACCTGCAATTCAGATATTTTAAGTAGAAATTATTCTGTAGCTTCACTAGTCAAATGTGATGCTAGGTTGAGACGTCCACCGACTAGATTGGGTGATTTTGTGCAAGCTCACTATGTTTAAGCATTTATTTTGGATATATTCTCATCTAAGTTAGGAAGAGTTATTATATTTAGGGTTCAGTTATTTTCTTTTTTCATTATATCTGGGTTTCCTTAAATATATAGCTTGGCCTGTGCGATTTTGGAATGGAATGTGGGGTGGCTATTGTACAATGCTGTACTGATTGTTTTCTGGTGGGGCCAGTACCTTGCTGCTGGAAATAAAACCTACTCCTGAACATTACATTTGGGCTACTGGATCATTAACTACTTAACAAGATACTAGCCTCAAAATTGCACAGTGGACAGGTCAGGCCTTGAATCCATATGGCACAACCCCACAATAAAATATAGACAAGACCCTAAACAAGCACACATGGTATAAACACGGAATCACGACGACTAGCGACCTACTCAAACAGGGCACAAATGCAACTTTCGACATTCTCAAAGCCGAACACAATCTAGGAAACATAGAGCTATACAACTTCCTGAAGATTAAGGTAGCGATAAGAAAGGCAAACCTGAACGGACTAACACCCTCTCTCATACAATACGCCATCAACCTCAACAAATTAGGACACCAAGTGGCACATCTCTACAAAGCCCTAGGACCAAAAGCCACAAAACTGAATGACAAGGTGAACACCTACTGGGGCACACTAGCGGGCAGAGCACTGAGCGAGAAGGAAAATGCGGAGCTATGGAGGTCCAAATCGAGGGGGAAGGTTACCTCAACTTTAAACCAGGCAAACATCTGGCTCATACACAAGGCATACTGGACCCCTGCCCGCTTGTCAGCCATGGGAATCCGCGATAGTGATAGGTGCTGGAACTGCAACAAAGATAAGGGGGACCTGGCACACCTACTCTTCCAATGCTCCAAAGTCAGAACCTTCTGGGACACAATAGAAACACTGATAAACGAGATCACGGGGGCCACCCTACAACTAGACTTCCACAGCCTGGCTCTAGGGTTCACATCCCCCTCAATAGCAACCAAAGAAGACAGAGACCTTACAGATCTTCTGCTGACAGCGGCAGTCAAAACGGTCCTGTATAATTGGAAAGACACAGGGAAAGCCACGCCTAAGACATGGCTCAACTGGGTTACCTTCCTAAGGGGGGCGGACACCATCACTGCAAGACACTCACCCAAAACACACAGACAGTCAAGCATGTGGGAGTCCCTAGACAGGTACCTCTCATCATACAAACCGCCATAGGCAGCAAGGCCAACCACCCACCAACAGTAGCCGGGCAACAGACCTCCAAATAGACACACACCAGGGAAACGCAATACTGCCACTCCTCCTCGCCTATCTCCTCTAACTATCTCTTCCGCTTGTGGCCGGGGGCGGGACGGACAAGGACAATCAACGCTACCCCGAGATGGGGAACCGAGGGACAAACAGCGCGCGTACGACGAGAAATGGACTAACGTCATAGAACTGGAGCAGGAAATGAACAATTGGACAAACACCCCCCCCCCCCGGGCGTTTTTTCTCTCCTCCTTTCTTTCCTCCTCTTTTCTCTCTCTTTTTCTCTTCCACCCATGTATAGGTTATGCTCCATGTAAATATATATTTTTTTCTACAATAAAAAATTACAGAAATAGAAATAAAAATGGATTGAGATGGTGTCAAATAGGGCGATTCTCATAAGAAAAAAGTATAGGTGCCCTATTCAAATTTGCTTAAAATGTGGGTAGTAAACCAATTGAGGAAATGATTAAAGTTTATTTAGCAAACACCATCTCTATAGCCACATATGGGGCTGCAATATGGGGAGCCACACAAATAGAAGAGTTACAAATTATTGAAGATAAGATTGCTAAAAGGTTACTATCAATTCCAGGAATTTGGATTGCCTTACATTAGTAGTTAAACCACTGCAAAGGTGCACCGCAACAAGAAATTGAGCAAATTACAATGCTATTAATAAGCATGAATAAGAACGTTTTGCAAATGACAGGATGTTGTTAATCTTCAAATGATCTTTATTTTCAGTATATTCAAAACAACAATGTACAGCCGACGCGTTTCGTCCCAAGCTGGGACTTCTTCAGGGCTTTTGTAAAAGTGAGATTAGAATGCCTTGGCCACGTATTCACAGATTCAGTCATCCAATATGTATGAATTGATGTATAGAAAATCTGATGTATCCGTTTCTCAATCGCCTAACAAATAGATATATAGTACAACCTGGTTTGTTCCATACCGATTGAGAAAAGGATACATCAGATTTTCTATACATCAATTCATACATATTGGATGACTGAATCTGTGAATACGTGGCCAAGGCATTCTAATCTCGTCATATCCTCACTCCTTATGGGACAGCTCACTTTTACAAAAGCCCAGCCCAGCTTGGGACGAAACGCGTCGGCTGTACATTGTTGTTTTGAATATACTGAAAATAAAGATCATTTGAAGATTAACAACATCCTGTCATTTGCAAAACGTTCTTATTCATGCTTATTAATAGCATTGTAATTTGCTCAATTTCTTGTTGCGGTGCACCTTTGCAGTGGTTTAACTTGTATATAATTCCGTTAGGAATCAGCACAGTAACGATGGGTGCTAGTCAGTGTGCACACACTCCCCTCTAGTTATCGTGGGGCTAATTATCAATTGGGGGCGATAAATAGTCAGGTGCTGACATTAGGAAGGGTCCGTCGTTGAACCTTTGGTATTGCCTTACATTAGTGATATGATCAAAATGGCCCCACTACTGCTGTGGCTATCAATTTGGAAAAGAAATAGGGTCCAACTCAATCAGCATATCATAATAGATAAAGAAACTTGATCGTGTTGCAACTATCCCCTGGTTAACTTATGTCAGACAGACCCTTATCTCTATGGGCCTGGAGGATCTGTATGAAAATCCAAAAAGCTGGGAAACCTATCCTAAATCAAGACTGAAAGCTATTTTTAGCAAAAAGTGAACAGATAAGATTGGAAAGGAATAAAACGTAAAACTCAATTACCTATCAGGCTCTACTTTCTGTGCTACATGGTATATTTTCGTTTGTTGTGAATTCTCAGCACCGTTATTTACTGACAAGATTTAGATTACATTACATTCCCTTAACCCCTACTGCGTTTTCCTGCTGTGCGCTGGAATTAAAAAAATGGCTTGTTTATGACAAAGCCAGCTCGTCATCCGCTTAGCGCAGGTAACGCCCATGACGAGCTGCCTTTGTCATTAGCGCTGAAGGGGTTAATGTTGGGCTTCCCGCAAAATACACTCACTAAACTATCAAACCGTATGTCCTTGCGATGCCTTATCTAAACGAACAACCTCCCATTTTTGGTTTTTTGCGTCTTATATGCGACAGAGAGGAAAAGGTTTACTGTGCCGCTATTGTGTAAGCTCACTGACTAATCATACCGTAGCACTTTCAGTTCTTTTGCAATTAGAAACACCATTTGTATGCTTTATGAAGGTGAAGGTTCTACAAGCTGCCCTAAAAACTAGGAAGATTGCAATATAATGTTATCTTGATTTGACAATATTGAATAGAGATGGATATAATCATGTGGGATTTAAACGGTGAGATAAATTTACTTATACCCTGCTGCTACATAATATTTAACTGATTAAAACTTGTTGTATGCCATTTACCTCAGGAGTATAATAATTTATAAGCATTTGTATAATATTTTGAAGATTTTAACGAAAGGATGATTTACTTGATACAAATTAGATGCGTTTTAAAATTTTTGCTTTTATTGTTGTATCAACTGAATGTATGTACTTTTATGCATTCTTTTAAATGCAAAATAAAGTTATGATTGATTGATTGACAGGAAACCTATTTTTCTACCTTCCCATCTCGAACTTTGCTCAGCAGCAGGAAGGCAGAATCGTGTGTGTGGTTGGCAGCAGCGGTAACTTGCTGTCAGACCCTGAAAGTCTGTTATCAGTAGTACAGGGGGACACCCCAAGGGACCCCCTCAGCCCCGGTACATGGGGTCATCGGTGTTGGGGAATGATTCAAACATGTTTAATACCAAACATGACTGGATTCAGCGCAGCCACTATATAGTTACGCATCTTGTAAAGATGGATGTCAACTATATGAATTAAAAAGGCTGACTGCACTTACAAAGCCTCGAGAATCGACTCCGGGGTTTATAGGGGTGTCCTGCTCATGCAGGGGCACCCTCACACTTCTAGTCAACCACCCTGCCCTAAGGACTGAAGAGCCTGCCATAGATTTCAAGTGTAGTGACCCCAGATATAAAGAAACTCATATCTGTCGTGAGAAGTGCAAACACCAACTCGCGCAGGCTGCAATGGCAGGCCTGTAGTCATAGTTAAAGTGGGCTCCCATGGGTGGAATAATACATGCTGCAGCCCATGTGAGACTCCTGGTTTGCCTATGCCCTGGGTACCTCAGTACCATATTCTATGGATTAGAAGTGTACACCAGTAGCCAATTAGGATGTATAGAAGTACTTACCATGGTCAATTTAGGGAGAAAGCACAGTGCCTGGGGTTCTGATTGGCAGGATCTCAGTCAGACTAGTCAAAAACATACTGACACCAGACAGAAAGTAGGGATAACCATGAAAGCAGATCCTCCTTTCTTACAATTGGGATTTATGTTTCTTCAAAAACGGCACATATCAATATACCAAATGAATTCAGTGGTTATCTGATAAATACAGCCATTTACAGTTTACTTGGCATTTTTTTTATAGTAACACTAGGTGAAGTTTGTAGTTTCTCACCCAATGATTCAATTATCTTCATCTGCAGGTCCACTTCCTTCTCCACATAAGTACTCTCTTCTTTCCCCTTAAAGGTATTATAAGATGCATCCTGAGCTTTCATGTTTTCATACCTAGAAAAGAGCCAAATGGAAATGATATCAAATTCCCATCTGTTCAGGTAAGGGTATTGGAGAAATCCTGTATTCTGTCAGATAAATGAGAGGAAGTTGTAGTGAATCAGCCACTTTAGTGGTCTGATGCTCTGTGATGACCCTCGATCACCACCATTGTGTACTGACTTTAGTGTGCTATGTTATTTTAGCCTTAATGTAGGATGGTCTTGCATTAGAATAATCTTGCCAAAGAATAGAAGGTATGGGATGTCGAGGTGCAGAGTTGTTGGTGATAGTATCCACTATGGAGCACGTGTGCACCGAGGGATTAAGTGCATAGTGTTATTTGAATTAAATGAATTATGACTTTAGCCTATTGGCTTTGACGTGGTCTAATATCATTCTGCTTGCCAAGTAGTAGAGGCCTATGCTTGAGCAACTCCATATTCTAAACTGCAGCCATCTTCTGAGCCTCTGTAGGTGAGAGGTTATATTTGAGATTACATGTGTTGTCCACCAGTAGTGAACCAGACAGGACCGGTTCTTGATCGGAAGAATGTGCTCTCTCTATGCCACAGTCATAGCAAAATGCTTGTCCAGCTGCTTGTTGTGCTCTTGGTACGAGGTGGTACAGGAATCCAATGAGAACTGTAGGCGGAGTTAGCTAGAAACTTTGATGGAGAGCTGCTTCTATATTAGAGAAAGGGGGTCCGAGAGATGCTGAGATGCTGGTCTGGTCGTTTGGCGGTCTGATGATACATCACGGTGCAGACGTGCAGTCGTATTTGTGCAACAGAGAGTCCTGACCCAACCGAGAGAGGGAAAGAGAGATGGACCCTTCTTCAGATGACAAGACGCCTAAGATTATGGTGAGGTGTTCCAGGTGTACTTATTGTATCTAACTATGTCTTTTATTTTCAGGCTCTATGTATATGTATGTGTTGATGATTGCTACAAATGTTTACTGTGATGTTTAGTTATTTCTTTCTTTTGTCATCCTATTATCATGTAATAAAGAAACGCTAGAGCATATCATTTGTTTGTATTCCTTGTGAGGGAAGGTCTGGACCCTTTTTTACCAAGTACTTACAGAAGGATGGGCGATTCCCCTCTAATGGGTAATTGTTGATACAGGAGGGAAATCGTCTCCAATCATTCTAATTGTTCTATCCAATATATTGCTAGGAGGAGCATGCGTTGTGTACCCTCTCGGATGGGGAGGTGTTGTGACTTGTTATTTGCGAGCTCCTCGGCAATGGTCTTATATGTTGTCAGTGTTAATTCCTTTCTTGGGTAAGTATTGTGAAATGTGGTGTCTTTCTGGATCCTGAGAAAGGATGTGGTAAGTAATGGCCTGGTGACTGACAGAAGCACCAAAACAAACGGAGAAGTAGGTCATTACATTTTGGCGTAGTCGGTTGCAGGATATGAACGTTGATTTAAAAGGGGAAAATATTGGGGGTTTTTTTGCAATTGAAAGCAGACTCTCAGATATCAGTTGATTTATTTGCATGAGGGTAGCCCATATGGTGTTTCGGCTCATGAGTGAGCTAATTGTGTTGGGTTGAACGAGAAATGCTGTGTGTTTAAATGTGTTTTGTGTAAAGGCTTTGTAAATAGCTTTTTTTACATTAGGCAGAAAGGGCTGGATCCCTGTAAAGTGTTCAGTTAAAGATGCATTTAAAATGTGCTCAGCTGCAACGTGAATGTAACATCTCAGAATATAACCCTGAAAGGTGGGATGATGTTTCAGACAGAGAGTGGGGTTATTTTTAATGTGTTGTTTAATATGCATCCACAATTGTGTGAGTATATACCTTTGCAAACAGGATTACATGTGTACGATTCAGAGGTCAAAAATCTTACAGAAAATCTAGTCAGGTTGTCAATTGCACAGGCTGTTTTAATTAATTCTTCTGAAGAGAGCTTTCAGTCAGACAGGAATGGGCAAAAAGATAAGACCCGTGTTTTAGAATTAACGATCACCAGTGGTGGAAATAAATCAGAGCCAACAGTGCATGATAAACTGTGCTTTAAAAGAGAAATGTACCCATATGTTTTTGAGAGTGGACATCAGCAAACAGTGTACAATGAGTATGACTGGTTCCAAGATTCAAAAATATTTTGTGATTTTAACCAGAAGCCAGTTGCCCCTTTTAGCTACAATACAGCACAAAGGAAAGATAAGTCACTTTTAAAGATGAATGCTAGACCAATGCCCATGACTCTGTGCTTTTGCACACTAAAAGATACTGGACAGAACAGCGTGAGAGAAAATGTGATTTGCTTATGGGAGATCGCACTTGTGGTAAAATGGCCCATTTAGACAGGGAAGGGTGTCTGTGCAGAACAGAACTGAACAGAAACAGATTTGGTAACATCAATCACAAGAATAAAATGTGTTCGTAAATGTGAGAATTCCTAGATTATGACAATAAACTGATGCTGCCCTAAATGTTGTTAGAGAAATGTGATGTTGTATGTGCCTTTTTAAGGTTCCCAATATTTGACAAATGACAGTTTAGAATTTGCTTAAATTAGTTAGACATAACTGTGGAGTGTTTAAACATAAAAATGCTGGGTTTGGCTAGAGGTCAAAAGAGGTTAGGTCTGTTTCTTGTCTAAGACGACAAAATATAAAAGCTGCATGGGGTTCCATTTAAGAATGGAAAATTTCACAGCAGTGAACAGTTGGAAGCGAACTTGGTTTTTTAACCTTGAAGAGATAACTCAGACTGGCTCCGAGCATTTTGTGAAGGGAGGGCCCCCAGAGCAAGTACAGAAGCAGAGCCGTCTCTGCTGGTTATGTTTGGCGACCATCCAATTTGCGTCCGTGGAAGATTTGTGTAAGGGAGGGGGCGATCGCAGAAGCAGTCTCCTCTCTGCTTGTTTATAGTTGCCAATCAACCAGTTTTGTGCGCGGTACATTTCTGTGATGGCGGGGTCATTTTGCTCCTCACCACAGTAAGAGTGCAGTTTACTGCCCCAGCCCTTCTGGCTGTGTAAGAAAAAGTTAGATTTTACCCAAACAAATGTAGAGAATATAATGCAGGTAGTTTTGTTAAATTATTCCCCAGACTTAGAGTACGATTTTATAAACCACAAGGTTTTTAGAGGGAGATAAAAAATGTGTTTGTTTTTTTTGGAATGAAAACTTTTTTTGTAAGATGAGTGATACGTGTGTATCGTTTCAACTTGCCAGATCATGCCGGGGTGCGTGTGGCCCTCCCCTTCCCTTTCCTTTTTGTTATTTTCGTTTGTATTTTTTGTTTATTATTTTTGTTTGAGTGGGCCCCCCAATCCCACCCCCAAGCCTGGAGCCAGACCAGAGCGGACGGTGGTGTCTTATGGCTGATGGCAGACGGGAGCTGATGATCTATGGAGAACCAGATCAGATGGAGGTCTTCCTTGCCGAGGGGATACTGAGGAACTTGGATGCCAGGGAGCTGTCATCTACATAGATGGAGTAGTTTCTGTCCTGTAACTCCAGTTCTGTAGTAGGGGTATCTCGGTTATAGTCATAATTTAGTGAATAGTCCCGCCAAGGGCGTGGACCCCGGAGCAATCAAAAATAATCTCTTAAATTGTCAAAACATGCAGAACTGCACAGACACTTAAGAGAGAATTTAAAGACAGATAATGCAGCCTATATCCACAGGCTACACTGTCCAGTAGAAATTCCACCAATAATCCACAAACAGAACAGCCTGTCCAGATTTCTCCACAGAGAAAAACCTTGCCTTTACCAGCAAAATCCTCTGGAATGATAGAGAGAAGCAGTGGACAGACAAGCCCCATAGGCTGCCTTTATGTGGCTCAGAACAGGATACTGTGCCTTTAAGAGAACTTTCCAGAAGTCTCACAGTATCCCAGAATGCACTGCAGGTCTCATTTACTTTCAGTTCTTTATGACGGCGTAACACACCAGACCTGTAGCATTCCTTACATGAATATCTCTATCCACCGGGGAGGACGGCGGGCGCTTATGACTATAACAGAGATAACCCTACTACAGAACTGGAGTTACAGGACAGAAACTACTCCTTCTGTAGTAGGGGATCTCTGTGTATAGTCATAATCTAGTGAATAGAATGGCAAGCCCATCCCCACACCAAAGCGGCAGTGGAGAAAAAAGAAATAACACCATTACTGTGCGAACAGATTTCGCAGCGAAGCCTGCCCAACCTGAGCGTCTGTCCTGGCATCAGTGTCCAGGCAGTAATGCTTAGCAAAGGTATGGACCGACTTCCAAGTGGCCGCCTTGTAGATTTCTGCAATTGGAACATTACGGAGCAAAGCAGTAGTGGCAGTTTTGCCCCTGGTGGAATGAGCCTTAGGTTTACCCCCTAAGGTCTTATTAGTCTTCTGGTAACACAATTGTATACAGGACACAATCCACCTCGAGATGGACTGTTTTGAGGTAGCAAGACCGGTCCTGACTGATCCATAATTGATAAACAATTGGTCTGACCTACGAATATCTTTGGTTTTATCCAGATAAAATTTCAACACCCTCCTAACATCCAGGGAATGCAGAGACCTTTCCGCTGGAGAGGAAGGATTCTGAAAAAACGTAGGTAAAGTTATGGTCTGGTTAACATGGAATTCAGAGATAACCTTTAGAAGAAATTTAGGGTGAGTACGCATAACAATCTTAGCAGCATGAAATACTGTATAAGGTTCTTGGCAACACAACGCCTGAATTTCACTCACCCTGCGGGCCGATGTAATGGCCACGAGGAACGCCACCGTCCAGGGCAGGTGCTGCAACGAAGCCTTATGAATAGGCTCAAAAGGCTCCTTCATCAATTTGGACAACACGCCGATCAATTCCCATAAAGGCGAAGGAAGCCGGACAGGAGGGAACACTTTCTTCCAGCCTTCCAAAAAATCTTTGATCACAGGGATCTGGAAGAAGGAAGTCTGTGAAGGGCATTTCCTGTAGACATTCAGCGCAGTGAGATGAACGTTAATGGAATGGACATTAAGTCCAGACTGCGCCAAATATAGAAGATCCGGAAGGATGACATATTCCTTACACGTCGTCGGGTCATAGTTCTTGGACTTGCACCAGATGCAAAATCTCTTCCACTTGTAAGCATAGGAAGTCCTAGTGGAAGGTCGCTTAGCCTCCTTCCGTATGTCCATATAATCTTCTGGTAGATTCAAATGGCCATATTGCACTATCTCAGGAGCCATGCTGCCAAACTCAAAGACGAGAGGTTGGGGTGCACTATCTGCCCCCGAACTTCGTGAGAAGGTCCGGCCGGCACGGCAGCCGTATGTGAGGAAGGAGAGACCGGTGAATCAGGTCCGTGAACCACCACTGCCTGGGCCATTCCGGGGCAATCAGGATCATCCGCGCCCTGGACTGGGACAGCTTGATGAGCACCGCCGGAATCAGGGGAATGGGTGGAAAAGCGTACAGAAAGCTGTTCGACCAGTTGATCCATAACGCATTCCCCAGCGTCCCCTGCTGGTAGTACCTGGAGAAGAAGTCTCGGCATTTGCTGTTTTCGGCGGTGGCGAACAGATCTACGTCTGGAGTCCCCCACCTTGCGAAGACTTCTCCTAGTACTTCGTCGTTTATGACCCATTCGTGGTTTTCCTGAATCAGTCTGCTCAGTGCGTCGGCCTGAACATTCTGCACACCTGGTAGATGGGTAGCCGTTATCGTCAGTCCTCTGTCTAGAAGCCAACGCCAGATCGCCTGCGCCTCCTGCGACAGAGTGCGTGATCTCGAGCCCCCCTGCTTGTTGAGGTAATACATCGTGGTCGTATTGTCCGTCTGTACAAGCAGAGAGTTGGTCTGAAAGGACGGATGAAAGACCTTCAGTGCCAAGTGAACAGCTCTGAGTTCCAGGAAGTTTATGTGATACGTGGACTCCGTCAGGGACCACGTTCCTTGTATCTGTAAGTCTCCGGAGTGCGCCCTCCAGCCGTGGAGAGACGCATCCGTCACGATAGTCTGTGTGGGAATGTCCTTGTGGAAAGGAACCCCTCCGAGGAGATTCTCCGCTGAACACCACTACTTCAGAGACTGAAGAGCATGCAGAGACAGTCGTATCTTGTCGTCCCAAGATCCTTTCCTCTGATCCCACTTGTTGGAAATGGGATCCCTGGCTGGCCAGGGCTTTCGCCAAAGTCAGTCAGAGACCACCACACCCAAGTCAGGGCAAGGGAGTTACACGCCAAGATAACCCCTACTCACCCTCTAGGTAACGTGGCGCGAGCAGCAAGGCTAAACTTGGAGGCGATGTAGGCTAAGTATTTGCGCACGCACCCCAGCAACAACAACCAAAGGCCCACCACAAAGGAAACTCCACACCAGGTTATATAAAAATAGCCTTTGTATTACACCAAAACACATTAGATAAAACACACACTTTACAATGTGCCAGAGGCACGGGCAGAATTTACAGGGGATATGTACAAGACAGGGCCACCTGGACCACTGTCAGGAATCAGAAGTAGCACTTTCAGAAATAGCACTTAGTACATAGAATATAGCCCAAAATAGCACACAACCAGTAATTACTGGTAACCAGGATCTCACTAGCACCACCTGTACTAGGGAGAAAACAACCACCTATGTATCACAATACCTGTAGGGGTGTAAGAGGAAAACACATGATGCAATGCATGACATTCATTCAGAGGTGTAAGGGCACATGACGCATAAACAATACATTCAGAGGTGCATAGAAAGTACAATTGCGCAAAACTCAGAAGTCACCACCTGTGACTGTCCCTGTGTCCCAATGTCAGGGCCTAAACGTCGCAGTTGCCCACAAAGTGCTGGGCAACTGGTGCAGGGAAAGTTAGGGCAAAGTTGGAGCCTCTCTGGGCTCAAGAACACGAACTGGCCCTCCTGAGCCTCTCTCAGGCTCTTCAACAGAATGGGCACTCGAGCCTCTCTGGGGCTCGCAACGCAAAAGGGCTGGGGCCTCTCTGGGCTCCAACACGAGGGAATGGCACCCTCAGAGCCTCTCTGGGCTCAAGGAACAAAATGGCCCCCAGGAGCCTCCTGGCTCGGGAAGAAGATGCCCCCTCTGAGCCTCTCCGGGCTCAACACAAATAAATGCCCGGGCCCCCCACAGGGCCTAGAACAATGGTGCCCCCTTCGTTGGAGTCCCCCCTCTGGGGACTCGAAAACAACTGGCACCTCGAGCCCCTCAGGACTCTAGACCCCGAAATGCCCTCAAGAGCCTCTCGTGGCTCTGACACATGTGGCGCCGTGAGCCTCGCACTGGAGGGGAGGGGCGGGCACCGTCAATGTGCCCCGACGCCCCCCTCTCCCTGAGCAGTCACTCACCGGCTGGCTGGGCTGCAGGGCGGCTCCTCTCCTCTCGTCCCGGGGCTCCAGGCACGACGCGGCAGGCTCTGCTCCTCGAGAGCTCCCGCTCCTCGGGGCTCTCTGGACACTTCTCCCTGGGCTCTCCCTCACTTTGGGAGCCTGGGGAGGACAAGGGAAGACGCCGGCTTCTCTCTTCACCGGAGCGCGGGGTGGCCTCCCGTCCGCTTCCGGTTGCCTCTCTGTCCTGCGCCCGGCCTGCCTGACTTGCGGGTCGCGGCAGCGGGGCGGGACTTCCGGTCGGCCTCTCCGGGGCCGCGCTGTAATTGGTCGGCCGCCTCACCACTTCCGGGTCGCCGCGGGCAGCGTGGCGGCTCGCTTCTTAGGCAGGCAGGCGGGCTCCCATGATCCGAGGAGTGGGCTCCCTCGTGATCCAAATAAACCACGGACCTGGGCAATGCCGGGTGGGCACCGGCCTCCTAATCAATTATAAAGCGAGGTAGGCACTCGCTAGGCAGGCAAAGCGCTCCTCAGCGCTTAACAGGCAATTTACAGCGCTCCAAGCGCTATAATCAAAAACAAAGCGCTTCCAAGCGCTAGAGGGCATAAAGCGCGCTCCTAGCGCTACAAACAGGATAAGGCGCTCCCAGGTGCCCTCAGCAAGCAGGGCAGTAGGCAGAGGGGCAAGGCTGGGCCCAGAGCCAGCACACTGGGTCTCCAGGCAGGGAGACAGTCCAAGTGGCGGTCCTCTGGCCCAGCGACAGCAGCAGCAGCCCCTCAGGATCCTAGAAGAGAACAACTTCAGTGGGGACACAGCCCCATTTTCATACAGTGCATTCCTTTGTCTGAGGGTGCAGAGTGGGGGCGGAACCAGTCGCAGCTGGTTCTTGAGTACTCTGTTTACCTCAACCACCCTCTCTATTCACTGGCAGGGCTTGGGTCATTAGACACACCACAGGGGGGCGGAGCCAGCATTGTGTGGGGAAAACCCAGCCCATCCAGGACACAGGTACACTCCTCCCACACATCACTCATGCTAATCTCCCACTCACCACCGGGCAGACCCATCCAGACTTCCTGGAGCCTGGCATGCCAGCCAGCTCCAGCCAATCACACGCCAGCACCCTCACAGCACACGTACAGCCATGTCTAGAAATGGCGCTTCGCTACTAGACACATACATGCTGCATACACCATCTCGCAGCATCCACTCTCACGAGTTCACACATACCAGACTCAAGCCTGTACACCCCACGCATCAGGAACTACCAGGGACACATACATTCCCCATGCATTCCTATGGGCGGGCAGGCCTAGCTCAGCACATGCACTCAGAGTGCGCACGCACTTTCCACTGGGACACAGTGAAAGTGCGCAGAATCCCAAAATCACCATCTCCAGGTCACCCTTTCAAGCAAAAAGTCTAGGGGTGAACCTGCCCTAAGGGCCAAAGTCCAACATAACCCCCTTCCAGCCAAAACGCAGGGGAGAACAATCACCACCGTGATGGACTTCCCTACTTGGGGCGATAGAACACGGACGCAGGCCCGCAACTGCAGGGACACCCTCCTGTTCTACGCCACGGTGAACCCATGGGATTCCCTCTAAACACACTGTCTGGACCAACTGGGCTACCCCACTGGTACTCCCAAGTTGTCCGCGGCCAGGACCAGGCCCTGGGCCACCCAGGTGCCACTGGTCCATGCCAATTCGCAGAGTGGGGGGTAGTAACCCCTGGCACATAGGAGCCATTCTCCACTCTTCCTGTCTGCAAGACAGGACTAGACTGCCACTGGTTCTCCAGCCTAAGGCCTACAACCTCAGGCGGACCAGGAGTCTCAGGGAAGGCTCTCCTCCCCCTACCTCTTCTCCTAGGGTTCCTCCTCCCTCTGCGAGGGGTACCCCTAGAACGCCATTCCAACCCAGGACTTATCCACTCAGGTTGCACCGGGGTCAGAGGTGGGCTCTCCCACCCTCTGCACCCCCTTCCAGAGGTCTGCCCTCTCCCACCTGGAGAAGTTCCTCTGGAAGGAGAACCGGTCAGGACACTGGTTATAGTCGTCCTACCCTTCAGGTCAGGCTGATCCTGAACCTGGCCTCCCAACCTCTGGTCTAGAACCTTCGGTGGAACAATTGCCTGGCACTCCAGGACTTCTGGGGATTCACACGCAATCCCCCTGAGGCTAACAAATGTCACATCTGTTGCGTGACTGTCTGTCTGGCGCAGATCTCCCGCCCTCTGTCCACCTGACAGTGCGTGACGATCCCCCAGACCAGAAGTGGTGTTACCATGGTCACTACACGGGAACCTAGCCCAACTGGGTAGTCCCTGACCCACTGGTCCTTCCACTGGGGAACTCCCCCAATCACTCCTCACTCTGGACTCCTGTACCCTCCCTATCGGAGCGGTACTGCCAGACTCTAGAACCACAGGAGCTCTGGTTACAGACGCTCCAGGTCCTCTACTCACTAGGAGATCCTCCTCAACTGGGTTAACAGGACAGCCTAGGTCCCCAACCTGGTGTTCCCTCAAGAAACCACCCAGGTTCTGAGACAGGGCTTCGGGCCTCTGGGGGCTCTCAGCCACCCACTGACTCCTGCTCCACTGAGCCAGGCAGTCAGCCCCTACACCCTTCTCACTAACCAGGGACCTAGCTGGGCTACACTGAGCCTCTTCCACCACGCTGGGCTGGAAGATCCCTGACCCACTACTTTTGGAGTCACTCCCTAATGACTCTACAGAACCCCTGGTACCTTCCCAGCGGTCTGCTTCCTCTGCAAGGTCCCAAGGACAAAAACATTTCCACTTCAGCAGGTGCTGGCGCAACTCTGGACACACAACACTGAGCAACTGCTCTTTGAGGAACATACTCACTACTCCGTCCCTCTCATCGTCCGGGTTAGCCGCCAGCCAATCCTCCATTGCATCAGAACAGTCATCCACAAAATACCCCCACTTCTGGTGAGGCGGTTTCCTATGGTTCCTGAACTTCAACCTGTTCTCCTCTTGGGAAACAGGTTCCAGACTCTGGGAACTGGGACTTTCTAGACTGAGATTTAAATAGCTGCCACCACTGGACCCAACCCTCCCTGGGGGATCCAGAAACTCAACACTGCGCGCAGGGGATAGTCTACCCTCCAGAGCTACTTCGCCTCTGGTGGAGGCCCTCTCAGCCTCCTCTATCCTTTCCTGCGCTAAGACCCTCTCGGTCTCTAGCTGTTGCTTCTTAACCTCCAGCTGTTGCTTTCTAATGCCCAGCTGTGCCATAGCCTGGGCATGCTCCAACCTGAGCCTCTCTAAAGCCAGCTGGTGCTCCCTTTCTCTCCTCCTATCTTCCAGCTCCTCTGGGGACAGGGAAAGGGATGAGGCGATGCCTCCTAAACTGGACCCAGCAAGGGACTCCCTATCTATGGGGTCCTCACTATCTGCTGGCGTCCCTGTGCTATCATCTTCTTCCTCCTCAGACTCTTCAGGGCTCCCCTCAGACCCACCACCCTCATGGTGAGAGACCCGGGCCCTCTCCTCACTGTGCTCACGCTCCCAGCCATCCTTCTGCCATTGGATCAGGTTACCCCTAAGTTGGGACTGGGTGTCTGACTCATTCACTGCAATGTCTCTCTCTTCGCAAAACTCTCTCAGTTCATGCAAAAACAGACCCCAGACATTAAAAGCAGACTCCATCTTGGCAAGATGATCACAGACACGTGCAACACAGGGGACTGAACAATCTGAAGTAAGAGGACACAATTCCAAAACTTCAACAATCTCCTTATCAAAGAGAACTCATACTCATGCGTCCAGGAAAACACACCATTCATCCACACTCACCCTCCCCTCGGATCGGTAAGGCAGTTTCTACCACCCCTGACTTCTCAACCTGACCAAAAGCGACACAGGTACCAAACTCTGGAAGCAGGGCGGGGGACAAATGTACTGAACACAATCAAATGACACTCTTCAGGAGAAGAAAATAATGAAACTTCCAAAACAATCCCCTAAAATGTGGTCATCTAAAATGCAGAGCTTTGAAGTGCGGCCAGCCGCTACTGTGGTACAACGCAAACACAAATCCTTATCCCACCGCTTGCCGCCAATGTTGGAAATGGGATCCCTGGCTGGCCAGGGCTTTCGCCAAAGTCAGTCAGAGACCACCACACCCATGTCAGGGCAAGGGAGTTACACGCCAAGATAACCCCTACTCACCCTCTAGGTAACGTGGCGCGAGCAGCAAGGCTAAACTTGGAGGCGATGTAGGCTAAGTATTTGCGCACGCACCCCAGCAACAACAACCAAAGGCCCACCACAAAGGAAACTCCACACCAGGTTATATAAAAATAGCCTTTGTATTACACCAAAACACATTAGATAAAACACACACTTTACAATGTGCCAGAGGCACGGGCAGAATTTACAGGGGATATGTACAAGACAGGGCCACCTGGACCACTGTCAGGAATCAGAAGTAGCACTTTCAGAAATAGCACTTAGTACATACAATATAGCCCAAAATAGCACACAACCAGTAATTACTGGCAACCAGGATCTCACTAGCACCACCTGTACTAGGGAGAAAACAACCACCTATGTATCACAATACCTGTAGGGGTGTAAGAGGAAAACACATGATGCAATGCTTGACATTCATTCAGAGGTGTAAGGGCACATGACGCATAAACAATATGTTAGACCTGGCATCATTGGCATGAGTCTCCCCTCCATTTTTTCTGTTTGCCTCCTCTGTTTACGATGTTTTTGCTGGTATATGCTTTGGGCACTGTGCCACTGCTGATCAGTGCCACAGTGCAAGTGCTCCCTATGTGAAATTGCTGTATTGATTGACTTCCATGTTTGGCTTATTTGGTTTGCTGTCAGTCCCTAGTAGAGTGCACCAGGAGTGCCAGGGCTTGTAAATACAAATGCTGCTAGTGGGCTTGCAGCACATGTTGTGCCACCCACAAGAGCGGCCTAGTAAAAGTATGTCTGAAGGTCTGCCATTGCCAGACCACGTGCAGTCTGACTGTCACGAGGACTGCGCAAGTACACCTACTTGCCAGTCCCTAAACCTTCCCTTAACTTCATGTTAGTCACCCCTATGGTAGGCCCACGGGCAGGGTGCATTGTAAGCATAAGGTAGGACAAGCCTGACAAGGTTGGCATGTCCTAATAGTGAATTACATCCATAGTCGTTTTTCACTATTGTAAGGTAGCCTGCTCTCCATCAGTTAGAATGGGCTGCCAGGATTATTAATGTTATAATCCTAGCGGGCTCGGGGAGCATGGTGCAATGTCGAGTTTGGTATCCCTGAACTCAGGGTTTAATAATGCATCCGTTTGTGTGGATGGTTTTTGGACTCTGTGTTTGAAAATAGCACTTTTAGAAAGTAGCTATTTTCTTGTCTAACTGTCTACCGGTCTCTGCTGGTTCTGGTGTGCGTGTGACAGGAGCTGGGTGGCTCCAGAGAGTCTGAATGAGTCAGTGTGGGATGAGTGGGGCATTTGCATTGAGAGTAGGGGAGAGTAGCTCTTGATAGCCTGCCCTGCCTGATACAATGTTGGCTCCGCCCCCCTGCCAGGCGACTGATGACTCTGTGCTTGCCTGGGACTTTCCTGGCCCGCCTCCTGCCGGGCAGCTGATGGCCCTGCCCCTGCCAGTGACAATGCTGGCTCCGCTCCTGCTGAGCGGCTGAGGACTCTGCCCTGCCCAGTGAATAGGCCAGGTGCTCTGGCCTGGCAACACCCACAACAAACCCAGGATGGGGGGAAATTCCCCTGCATGGACAAAGGGATCAAAGCCAAAAAGGGGTATAAGAGAAGGACCCCTGAACCAAGAATTCAGATCACTTCTGACAAGGAAACCTGAACCAAGGACAAGAAGCCTGCTGATCTAAGGACTGCCTACCCCTTCTGCCAGAGTGCTGTTTGTTGGGGGAATCCTGCATTGCTTCTTTATTTTTGCCAAGGAACCAGGAGAGAGGAACTTTGTGTGTACTCTCACTCTTTGCTGAGAAAATCTCCAAGGGCTGGAAGAGTGCCAGTCTCCTGTTGAAGTCACAGGGCTAAAGGACTTCATCTGCTTAAAGTGCTATTTGCTGGAATTTGTGAATCCAGCACCTCTGAAAGAATCCAGCAATCTCGACGCCGACGGACGCCGCCGAATCCAGCTCGACATCGTGAGTAACGGCTCCAGTGTCCCGCTTCCTCGACGCCGGCCGCCGGGCCCGATCGACGCCAGCAGCAACGCCAGTGAGTAGTGAGTTCGGCTCCAGCTCCAAGTGACCCCGTGTCTGCACCGCTGCTGATCGCATCGACTTCGAGCCCTCTCGACGCCGTGAGCGCTGCTCACTCTTGCAACATCGACAACGTCGTATCCTGCTTCATCCCGTGAGCGCTGCTCCCGCCTGACTTCGGTCGACGCCGCTGCAGATCGCCCCGACTCCGAGGCCCGATCGACGCCGAAGACGCGACGCCGGACATCTCGACGCCGCTGATCATCGAGTGCTTCACTTTTTCCAAGGTACTGTGTTGTTGGGGTCTGTGCGACTCCGGGCTCGACGTAGCGCTCCTCGCGGTCGACGCCGAACCTTTGGATTAACTTTGCCTCGACGTCGTGTGACTCCCGTGTGGGTTACATTGTTGCCAAGAACTGTGTTTTAGAGAAGAAGAGTTGCTTTTGATACTAAAGACTTTGTGCTAAGAAGAAACCGTGCTTGAACTATTATTTTTCCTTCCAAGAGTATTTATTGAGACTGTGGTATATTTTTGTCGTTATTTGGTCTTGTGCTAAACCTTATATAAAAATCCATATTTTTATAATACTACTGTGTCGTGGCCATTTGTAGTGTATTCACTTTATTACTGTATGTGGTCATAAATGCTTAACGCACTGCCTCTGAGATAAGCCTGTCTGCTTTGCCAAGCTACCAAGGGGGTGAGCAGGGGTTATCTAAGTGTGTGATCTCCTTGCCCTGACTAGAAAAGGTGTGTCCCTATTTGTCAGAAGTGTATACCTCTGCCAACTAGAGACAGCCGCTTCTAACATTGGTGGGTCAGCGGTGGGATTTTGAACTTTGCATTTATGACCCATGTGCAGCGATTAGTGTGCGCTACATAGTGAAAGCAGACCATAGCGCAGGCACAATCTGTTTTGGTTGGATATTCTATTTTTGTTCTCCGCTTTTCCTGAAGCTTGATTTTTGAAACTGCCAGTTTTGACCATGAGTAATGCTGGAAGCACTACACCTGTTGTTGAGGAGGAGTTTGATAGGAGTAAGATAAACGACTATCCAGTAAGGAAGCTGAAATCCTTTTGCAAGCAGTTGAAAGTTCCTACCACAGGCATTTCCAAGAGAGCAGATTATCTCAAAGCATTGGAGGCCTGGTTAGAGGCCAGAGACCCCTCTGCCCCGGTGGTGGTACCAACAGAGGAAGGGGAGGAGGAAGTGCCCGTGACTGGGCCTGTATCCCCTCCTGGCAGCAGTGTTTCCTCCAAAGGTCTTTCCCCTGAAGAAAGAGAAGAAAGGGCGAAGGAGCGAGCCTACAACGTGGAAATGGCAAAACTTAAGATAAATGGGCAGTTGGAGATAGAGAATGCAAGAGGCAGGAGAGAGGCTGATTTGGAGATCAAAAGATTAGAGTTTGAAAGAGAGAAGTTAGCTTTTGAGCGTGAGAGAATGGTGAGGGACATGGAGCTCAAAGCTAAGGAGTTAGAATTGAATCCCTCTGGTGGCAGCGTCCCATCTGTGCCTGCAGAAAGTAGGTTTTATTTTCCCAAAGATGTGATCAAAGATTTTCAGAAGAATGAGGATATTGGTCAGTGGTTTAAAGCATATGAGTTAGCATTGTTGGCCCACCGGGTCCCTGAGAAGGATTGGGGAGCGGGGTTGTGGGGTCGCTTTGTGAATGAGGGAAGAGATACCCTGTTAGACATGCCTGTTGAGAATAGGACGTCTTATGCTCATATGAAAGATGCTTTAATGTTAAGGTATGGCCTAACCCCAGAAAAGTACAGACAGGCCTTTAGAGAATGTAAGAAGTTGCCTGGTACCACGTGGGTGGAGTATGTGTCATATTTTTGCAGAGCCATGGATGGTTGGGTAAAGGGCAGCAAAGTGGAAAGTTATGATGCTCTTTATGATTTGTTTGCTTGGGAGCACTTGTCTAATAACTGTTTTCCAGAGCTGCGCCAGCACCTGATTGATAGCAAGATATCTAACCCTAGAAAACTTGCTGAAGAGGCGGACCGCTGGGTCAGTACCAGGGTCCACAAGGGTCCAGTGGGAGACTCAGCCAAAGGTGGGCAGGGTCCCCAGCAGAAGAGTGGGGGGGACAAGGGTAAACAGAAGGAGTCCCAGAAAGGGCCCCAAAGTAATCCCCAAGGGAACCAAGGGAAAGGTTCCCAGCCTCCCTCTGTGAAGAAATCAGAGGCCCCGCCAGGTAAACCTGGTCATAGGGGCCCACTGACCTGCTTCGTTTGTAAGCAGGTAGGACACCGTTTTTATGACCCTCAGTGTCCCTTGAAGAAGTCTGGTGCACTACCCAGTGCACCACCCCGTCAGTTGGCTAGTGTAGCTCTGGGAGGGGAGGAGATGGTTGCCCATGGTGGGGAGGGTCCCGCGGAGATGTCCCTGGTCTCTCTAGGAGACATGGAATTGGTCCCTCCACCCCCTCTGCCTAGTAACACTAAGAAATATAGGCAGTGGGTGACCATTAATGGCCATAGAGTGGAAGCTCTCAGAGACACCGGAGCGAGTGTGACAGCTGTCAAGTGTCACTTGGTGTCCAGAGAGCAGGTTGTTCCCCACGCATTCTACCCTGTGATAGCTGCTGACAACTCCCAGAAAGAGTGTGAGGTAGCTCAAGTTTCCTTTGAATGGGGGGGAGTTTCAGGTACTCTTCAAGTTGCTGTAAGGCCCGCCATGCCTGTTGATTGTCTCCTGGGCAATGATTTAGAAGACTCCCCTTGGGCTAAGGTGGAGAGGGAGACACATTTGAAAATGTTGGGTGTGCCAGAGTGGGTGTGTGCAACCACTCGATCCATGACAGCAAGTAAGGGTGTTGATGGGGTTCTGGAGCCTGAAAGTATGGCCCAGGACCCAGCTGTGAAGAGAAGAGGCAGGGGGCGCGGGAAACCGTCCCCCGTAGTTCCCGTGGTCCAGGAGGAGGCAGACCTCGAGGGGGATGCCCTGGAACCCACAGGTGAACAAGTTGCCGAACTGGGAGACCTGCCCGAGCTGACCCATTGGCAGCAGGATGGTGGTCCCTCCAGGGAGGAATTCTGTGCAGAACAGAAAGTGTGCCCTTCTCTTGTGGGTATGAGGCAACAGGCCTCAGCCCAAACCTCAGGTGATCAGTCAGGGTCACACTTTGTGTACTGGGAGAACGACCTCCTGTATAGCGAGCCTAAGGCTGCTGAGCCTGGGTCAGCCCGTGTGCTGGTGGTACCCCAGCGCTTCAGAGCCTTCCTACTGGGTTTGGCTCATGACGTTCCTTTAGCTGGACATCTGGGGCAGGACAAGACCTATGACAGGCTTGTCACCCATTTCTATTGGCCTCAGATGCGAAGGGACACAGATGTCCATTGCAAGACCTGTCAGACTTGCCAGGCAAGTGGGAAAAGCGGGCGGAAGCACAAGGCTCCCCTCCAACCTTTTCCCGTGGTCAGTACCCCCTTTGACCGGGTGGGGATTGACATTCTTGGGCCACTGGACCCCAAGACAGCCCTGGGCAACAGGTTCATCCTGGTCTTGGTGGACCATGCCACACGGTACCCGGAAGCCATCCCTCTCAGAACAGTGACTGCCCCCGTGGTGGGACGGGCACTAATGGGTGTTTTCTCCCGAATGGGGTTCCCCAGAGAGGTGGTGTCAGACCGGGGCACCAACTTCATTTCCAACTATATGAAGTCTCTGTGGAAGGAGTGTGGGGTAACTTATAAGTTCACCACTCCTTACCACCCTCAAGGTAATGGGTTGGTTGAAAGATTCAACCGTACCCTTAAAGGCATGATCATGGGTCTTGAAGAACCAATGAGGCGTAAATGGGACGTCCTCTTGCCATGCCTGTTGTTTGCTTACCGTGAGGTGCCACAGAAGTCTCTAGGGTTCAGCCCCTTTGAGCTTTTGTATGGTCACCCGGTAAGAGGACCTTTAAGTCTGGTCAAAGAAGGCTGGGAGCAATCTCCCAGGAAACCTCCCCAGGATGTATACAGTTACATGCTGGCCTTTAGGAACCAGACTAGGCGCTTCAGGGATCTTGCTCAGGCAAATCTGGAGGCCAGCCAGGAGGAGATGAAGCGGTGGTACGACCAGAAGGCCACTCTGGTAGAGCTTCAGCCTGGCCAGAAAGTTTGGGTCATGTCCCCTGTGGAACCTTGTGCGCTCAAGGACAGGTGGACTGGACCATTCTCCCAGGAACCCCTTGCGGGTCCTGCATGTCAACCGTTTGAAGCCCCACTTAGAAAGGTCCGAAGTGGGCATGCTCCTAGCTACAGATGCTGGAATGGAGGAGGAGAGTGAGCCTCTTCCTGACCTCCTGTATGCAAAAGAGCAAGATGGGTCAGTGGATGGTGTTGTCCTCTCTGACACACTGACCCCTGAACAGCAGCAGGATTGTCGCCATTTGTTGGGGCAATTCCCTGATCTGTTCTCCTTGATTCCTGGTGTTACTCAGTGGTGTGTCCATGATGTAGACACCGGGGACAGCACTCCTGTCAAGCACAAGGCTTACAGAGTGACTGACAAGGTCAGAGCATACATCAAGGAGGAGGTCTCCAAGATGTTTGCCCTAGGGGTGGTTGAGTCCTCTAGCAGTCCTTGGGCCAGCCCCGTGGTCTTGGTTCCAAAGGCGGCAGCGCCTGGTGCTTCACCGGAACTTCGGTTCTGTGTGGATTACCGAGGACTCAATTCAGTCACCAAGACTGACGCGCACCCCATCCCCAGAGCTGATGAGCTCATCGATCGGTTAGGGGCTGCCCAGTATCTTAGTACGTTTGATCTAACGTCTGGGTACTGGCAGATCGCCTTGACCGATGGGGCAAAAGAGAGGTCAGCATTCTCCACACCAGATGGGCACTACCAGTTCCGGGTTATGCCCTTTGGGATGAAGAATGCCCCTGCCACCTTCCAGAGGTTGGTCAACCAGGTCTTGGCTGGGCTGGAGGATTTCAGTGCCGCCTACCTGGACGACATCGCAGTGTTCAGCGCCAGCTGGGAAGAACACTTGTGCCACCTCCAGGAAGTGTTGTTGGCCCTGCGCAGAGCAGGCCTCACAATCAAAGCCAGTAAGTGCCAGATTGGGCAGGGTTCAGTGGTGTACTTGGGGCACCAAGTAGGGAGCGGCAAGGTGGCCCCCCTGCAACCCAAGATTGATACCATCCTGGCATGGGCACCGCCCAAAACCCAGACTCAGGTGAGAGCCTTCCTGGGTCTCACGGGTTACTACAGGAGGTTTGTCAAGGATTATGGTAACATTGTGCACCCCTTGACTTCGCTGACTTCCAGGAAGCAGCCACGACTTGTGAACTGGACTGACGCCTGTCAGACGGCCTTTGACACCCTGAAAACTGCAATGTGCACAGCACCCATACTCCAGGCACCCGACTTTTCTAAAGAATTTGTTGTTCAGACGGACGCTTCAGAGCATGGCGTGGGGGCTGTTCTAGCTCAGGTGAATGAAGAGGGCCGAGACTTACCTGTAGCCTTCATCAGCAGGAGGTTACTTCCCAGGGAACAGAGGTGGAGTGCGATAGAAAGAGAAGCATTTGCTGTGGTCTGGGCGCTGAAAAAGCTGAGACCCTACCTGTTTGGGACTCACTTCCGGGTGCAGACAGACCACAGGCCCCTCAGATGGTTGATGCAGATGAGGGGTGAGAATCCAAAGCTGTTGAGGTGGTCCATTTCCCTACAGGGGATGGACTTCACGGTGGAACACCGCCCTGGCACAGATCACGCCAATGCTGATGGTCTGTCCAGATTTTTCCGCCTTAGTGATGAGGACTCCCTAGGGTAAGGGTAGTTCTCCCCACATTTCAGCTGGAGGGGACACGTGTTAGACCTGGCATCATTGGCATGAGTCTCCCCTCCATTTTTTCTGTTTGCCTCCTCTGTTTACGATGTTTTTGCTGGTATATGCTTTGGGCACTGTGCCACTGCTGATCAGTGCCACAGTGCAAGTGCTCCCTATGTGAAATTGCTGTATTGATTGACTTCCATGTTTGGCTTATTTGGTTTGCTGTCAGTCCCTAGTAGAGTGCACCAGGAGTGCCAGGGCTTGTAAATACAAATGCTGCTAGTGGGCTTGCAGCACATGTTGTGCCACCCACAAGAGCGGCCTAGTAAAAGTATGTCTGAAGGTCTGCCATTGCCAGACCACGTGCAGTCTGACTGTCACGAGGACTGCGCAAGTACACCTACTTGCCAGTCCCTAAACCTTCCCTTAACTTCATGTTAGTCACCCCTATGGTAGGCCCACGGGCAGGGTGCATTGTAAGCATAAGGTAGGACAAGCCTGACAAGGTTGGCATGTCCTAATAGTGAATTACAAATAAATGCCCGGGCCCCCCACAGGGCCTAGAACAATGGTGCCCCCTTCGTTGGAGTCCCCCCTCTGGGGACTCGAAAACAACTGGCACCTCGAGCCCCTCAGGACTCTAGACCCCGAAATGCCCTCAAGAGCCTCTCGTGGCTCTGACACATGTGGCGCCGTGAGCCTCGCACTGGAGGGAAGGGGCGGGCACCATCAATGTGCCCCGACGCCCCCCTCTCCCTGAGCAGTCACTCACCGGCTGGCTGGGCTGCAGGGCGGCTCCTCTCCTCTCGTCCCAGGGCTCCAGGCACGACGCGGCAGGCTCTGCTCCTCGAGAGCTCCCGCTCCTCGGGGCTCTCTGGACACTTCTCCCTGGGCTCTCCCTCACTTTGGGAGCCTGGGGAGGACAAGGGAAGACGCCGGCTTCTCTCTTCACCGGAGCGCGGGGTGGCCTCCCGTCCGCTTCCGGTTGCCTCTCTGTCCTGCCCGGCCTGCCTGACTTCCGGGTCGCGGCAGCGGGGCGGGACTTCCGGTCGGCCTCTCCGGGGCCACGCTGTAATTGGTCGGCCGCCTCACCACTTCCGGGTCGCCGCGGGCAGCGTGGCGGCTCGCTTCTTAGGCAGGCAGGCGGGCTCCCATGATCCGAGGAGTGGGCTCCCTCGTGATCCAAATAAACCACGGACCTGGGCAATGCCGGGTGGGCACCGGCCTCCTAATCAATTATAAAGCGAGGTAGGCACTCGCTAGGCAGGCAAAGCGCTCCTCAGCGCTTAACAGGCAATTTACAGCGCTCCAAGCGCTATAATCAAAAACAAAGCGCTTCCAAGCGCTAGAGGGCATAAAGCGCGCTCCTAGCGCTACAAACAGGATAAGGCGCTCCCAGGTGCCCTCAGCAAGCAGGGCAGTAGGCAGAGGGGCAAGGCTGGGCCCAGAGCCAGCACACTGGGTCTCCAGGCAGGGAGACAGTCCAAGTGGCGGTCCTCTGGCCCAGCGACAGCAGCAGCAGCCCCTCAGGATCCTAGAAGAGAACAACTTCAGTGGGGACACAGCCCCATTTTTATACAGTGCATTCCTTTGTCTGAGGGTGCAGAGTGGGGGCGGAACCAGTCGCAGCTGGTTCTTGAGTACTCTGTTTACCTCAACCACCCTCTCTATTCACTGGCAGGGCTTGGGTCATTAGACACACCACAGGGGGGCGGAGCCAGCATTGTGTGGGGAAAACCCAGCCCATCCAGGACACAGGTACACTCCTCCCACACATCACTCATGCTAATCTCCCACTCACCACCGGGCAGACCCATCCAGACTTCCTGGAGCCTGGCATGCCAGCCAGCTCCAGCCAATCACACGCCAGCACCCTCACAGCACACGTACAGCCATGTCTAGAAATGGCGCTTCGCTACTAGACACATACATGCTGCATACACCATCTCGCAGCATCCACTCTCACGAGTTCACACATACCAGACTCAAGCCTGTACACCCCACGCATCAGGAACTACCAGGGACACATACATTCCCCATGCATTCCTATGGGCGGGCAGGCCTAGCTCAGCACATGCACTCAGAGTGCGCACGCACTTTCCACTGGGACACAGTGAAAGTGCGCAGAATCCCAAAATCACCATCTCCAGGTCACCCTTTCAAGCAAAAAGTCTAGGGGTGAACCTGCCCTAAGGGCCAAAGTCCAACACCACTGATCCTCCAAGCACTCCTGCAATGGTCTCATGTGCAGCCGTGCGTGTGGCGTGAGGAAGATACAAGAGGCCATCGACCCCAGTAGAGAAGACACCGTCCTCACTGTTGTAGATGGAACGGTCATAAGAGCCTGAGCCTTCCGAAGGAGTGATAATCGTCTCTCCTCTGAAGGAGACACGCTTGCCGACAGCGTATTGATGGAGGCTCCCAAGTACTGTATGCACTGGACCGGAGTCGGGACAGACTTGGACATGTTGATGTGCAACCCCAGCTTGTTCAAGAGAACGCACGTCTTCTGGAAGTGCGCTTGAGCTTCCGAGAAGGAGGAGGCCTTGATCAACCAATCGTCCAGGGACGGGTAGACAAACACCTTGTTCTTCCTCAGGTGTGCAGCTACCACTGCCATGCACTTCGAGAATGTCCTGGGCGCAGACTTCAGCCCGAATGGCAGTACTGTGTACTGATAATGATTGGCGCCGACTTGGAATCGCAGGAACTTCCTGTGTTTGTGTGCAATGGGCACATGGAAGTACGCATCCTGTAGGTCTATAGCACATAGCCAGTCTCCCTGTTGCAGCGGAGGATAAATCTGATGCAACTACAGCATGCAAAATTTCTCTCTACGAATCCACTGGTTTGCTTGTCGCAAATCCAGAATGGGCCTGAACTCGTTCTCGTCCTTCTTGCGAACAAGAAAGAACTGGGAGTACAGACCTCTTCCCCTTTGAGACAGATGTACGTCTTCTATTGCCTTTTTCCTTAACAGGATATCGGCCTCCGCCTGGAGCTCGCGCAGCTGAAACTGCGAGCTGACCGGTGGAATTGCTGGAGGCGGACTGGTGAACCGAAGACTGTATCCATTGCAAACAATATTCAGCACCCACTTGTCCCGAGTAATTTTTCTCCACTCTGCCAGAAAAAATCGAACGCTTCCCCCCACCGGAGTGGGTAACGGATGTAGGGGAAGTTACCGCTCAGGGCCTAGACCCAGCCCGGCCCTTGTTCGCTGCTGCCCTTGGCCGCCTCTGCCCTTCTGGCGCTTCTGGAAGGGCCTTCGGAACTGGTGCTGCTGTCCTGAAGTTTGCCCACGCCCTATGCCCTGAGCCCCAAACCGTCTCTGGAATGGGCAGGTGGTCTTCTTCTCCTTGGGCTTCTCCAACCCAACAGCCGTCAGAGTCTCGTCATCCGCATGCTTGCCAAACAGGGTTTCCCCTGAGAAAGGCAGATTGGCCACCCGCTGCTGAGCCTCTGGCTTGAGCGATGTAAGGCGAAGCCAAGCGTGGCGTCGTTGGTTGACACCATGACAGTACCCATGTGCCGCCAGAAGAGGCATCAGCCGCCGCGCTGATGAGTTGGTTCGACACCAGCATCCCCCCCTTCAGAATCTCTTGAAAGTCATCTTCTCTCGATGAATGAGCTCAGCGAATTGCTGGAGGGTCTCCCATAGGGCATGATCGTATCGCCCTAGCAAAGTTGCGGCACTAGCCGCCTTCATCGCAGTAGTTGGCGTCCCACAGACCTTTCTGCCTGCCGAGTCTATCCAGCGGCTCTCCTTATCAGGAGGTACCGTCGAAGGCGGGGTGGTGGCATGCTGCTTCCTAGCCGCCGCCACTATGACAGAGTCCGGTGTCGGATCCATCCGAAGGAGAGCCGGGTCAGAATCCGGGGCCCGGTACTTCTTAAGGAACCTGGAGGGAGCAGCCTTCGTCACCGCAGGAGTGAGAAACAACTCCTCAGCGGGCTCTACCAATCCTGGTACTAGAGCCAGCAATGGTAGAGACAGGTGCTTTTTATGGAGCGTCTTGAAAATCACAGACGTCGAAGGTGTAGGCACCGTCACTGTGATGCCCAACTTAGCTGCACCCCGCAGCAGAACATCCTGGAATGTGACGATGTCGTCTACAGGCGACACCCTCGTTCCAAGGGATTCCGACAAAGTCGGTGAGTAGTCTCTGGTCCCAGACGAGTCCGTGCAGGACCGTGATCTGCGCCTCCTGTGGCGTCGTCTTGATCTCGTTGACGACCTGTGACGACTCCGCGATCTCCCCCTCCGACCGGAGCGAGAGCGCGATCTCCTTGGCTTTGGGTGCTCCACAGGCCTCACAGGAGCAGGCGACCGTGGCCTGATTGGGGGCCTCGGCTGAGGGGTCCCCTTAGGAGGAGTCGGATATCGCGGCAGCGAAACTGACCTCGGAGGAACCACAGGCGGTCCGCCAGTTGGAAGCCAAGGAAGAGGCTGACTATGAGGATGAGGGTGATGAGGAGGTAGAAGCGGAGGCGGGGTGGGAGTCCGCGGCAGAGGTTCCTTGGGCAAGGGAGGAGGAGGTGGAGTCGACCTCGTCTTAGGAGGTGTATACACCTCAGAGTACAACGAGCCCGGTGACTTTCCCTTGTTCTCATGCGATGGAGATTCCCCTATCGGTACATGCCGCCGGCTACAATGACTCCTGGTGCCAGAACTCCTTCTGAGCCTCTTTGGCGTCGAAGAACGTCGCCCTGACGGCGGCCGTCGGTCCCTCGACGTTGACCGCCGGTCCCTCGACGTCGACCGCCTCCTTTTCGACGGTGAGCGCTTCCTTCTCGACGGCGAACGCCTTTGCCTCGACGGCGACCTTTGCCTCGACGGCGACCGCCATCGCCTCGATGACGAGCGTCTCCTCGACGCCGAACGTCTGTGAGACTTCGACGTCATCCTCGACGTCAAGGATCCACTCGACGCCGACCTCCTCCTCTTCGCCGACGCCGGGTCACTTCTCGACGTCGATTACTCGACGACGATGACAAAGAGACGTCACCGGTGACGTAGACGGCGGTCTATTCAGTTCCCTCGACGACGAGCGTCGACGCCGCTTCGACCCAGAGCCCTGGGGAGACGGGGAACAGACTGTAGTCATCCCTCTCGACACAGTTGTGTTTTTGATTCTGAAATGCAGTTTTTCACTTGTAGGTACTCTTTCAAATATGGCCTACAGTCTCCAATCTTTCACTCTGAAAATTTAGTTTTTAAGGTTTTGCCTTTAAATGAGACATGCGATGTTTCAATGACAATCAGATCTTCAGTTAGATTTTATTCAGCTGCTGGTAACCTTGCAATAATGCCAATCTTGCAGTTAAAAGATGCAGTCATAGCTGTGCCTTTAGTTCAGTTATTTTATTTTTGATATATGTGAATAGTGATGTTCAAGGGTCATGGGGTGCAATGTAGTGACTCAGCCACTTTAGTGATGCTCTGTGATGACCCTCGATCACCTCCATTGTGTACTGACTTTAGTGTGCTATGTTATTTTAGCCTTAATGTAGGATGGTCTTGCATTAGAATAATCTTGCCAAATAATAGAAGGTATGGGATGTCGAGGTACAGAGTTGTTGGTGATGGTGCACACATGTGCTCCATAGTGGATACTGAGGGATTAAGTGCATAGTGTTATTTGAATTCTGAATTTAGCTTATTGGCTTTGACGTGGTCTAATATCATTCTGCTTGCCAAGTAGTAGAGGCCTATGCTTGAGCAACTCCATATTCTAAACTGCAGCCATCTTCTGAGCCTCTGTAGGTGAGAGGTTATATTTGAGATTACATGTGTTGTCCACCAGTAGTGAACCAGACAAAACCGGTTCTTTATCGGAAGAATGTGCTCTCTCGATGCCACAGTCATAGCAAAACGCTTGGCCAGCTGCTTGTTGTGCTCTTGGTACGAGGTGGTACAGAAATCCAATGAGAACTGTAGGCGGATTTAGCTAGAAACTTATCATATCATTTGTTTGTATTCCTTGTGAAGGAAGGTCGGGACCCTTTTTTACAAAGTACTTACAGAGGGATGGGCGATTCCCCTCGAATGGGTAATTGTTGATACGGGAGGGAAATCGGCTCCCATCAGGGATATTTAAATTCTAATTATTCTATCCAATACATGCGTTGTGTACCCTCTCGGATGGGGAGGTGTTGCGACTTGTTATTTGCAAGCTCCTCTGCAATGGTCTTATATGTTGTCAGTGTTTATTCCTTTCTTGGGTAAGTATTGTGAAATGTGGTGTCTTTCTGGATCCTGAGAAATGATGTGGTAAGTAATAGCCTGGTGACTGACAGAAGCACCAAAACATACGGAGAAGTAGGTCATTACAGAAGTAGAATACAGTAATCAGGTAGTGGGCAGGCAGGGAGATTCCCTCTTGAAAAAATGAGGAATGGAATACCTGGGTATGAACAAAAGGTAACTGTACACCGAGATGGATGCAAAACTTCACAAGTAAAGGATCTAAATAAGACTTCTTTTGTGAAATAAAAAAGTACTAGAAGACATCTGGCTATAGGGATCAGACACATGAGGAATTCCTAAAAGGGAACGGTTTCATAAGGAATAAATAGTAATAAATCAAAGAAATGATTGCACTCAAAACTTAAAATGGTGAAGGGACATTGAGGAAAATCAAACTTTCATTTTTAGCATACAAATACAAACAGATGATTAAACAATATACCAATGCTCTAAAAGTGAAACCCCAACGAAAAATACAATTTTAGAAAACTATTACCTTGTTTTTATATAGCACATTAGACCATATTTGTACAGTTTTTAAATGCTACATATATGAAGCATTATTGACCACTTGAATAGTATACATGTTTGCAACGTCAGATGGACGGATGTTGGAGCCTGCCTTGCAGGTATTCAAACGTGTGAACTTCCAAGCACAGCATAGTTCAGCAACAACTATTCAACTCATTGAACCATACTGTACCAATGAACATTAAAATACTGCTTTATAAACTAAAGTTTGCAAATTAAGTTGAAAACTGACACTAAGAAATAGATTTAAATTTCCAAATGAGAAAAAAAAGAAAGATACAGAGGCAAGACAGCGGAGTACACATGAAGCACAAAGAAAGACAAATTGCAGAGGAAACAATATGAACAACGCACAAAGATTTGGACATGTGTCACAGTGAATGGGAATTAGTGAAGGAAAGTTAAAAAAAACACACTAGTGGAAAGAAAGGAAGGTAAAATATAGGAAAAAGAAAGAAGAAAATAAAGTAAAAATATCTAATAAAAACAGAAACATAATTAGACATACATAGCTAAGTAGAGACATAGGACACAGTAAAATTGAATATGCTACTTACCAGTATGCATCTGTTCTTGGCATGTAGGGCTGCTAACATTCATATCTTAGCATTAGATCGCCGCCTAGTGTTGGGTCCGGATGATCGCACATTGTTGTCCTGGAAGAGTCTTCGAAGTATCCTGAGATAGGTGGCTCCTCCCCTGGACTACAGTGCGCATGGGCATCGGCTCCATCCCCAGATTGTTTTTCGCCATTGTGGCAGAAGATGGAGTGAAAAGTGTAAAGGATGTCCATGCTAATGATTGAATACAATAGTATATCTGCAGCTGCGACAGGCACCGGGGAGGAGGGTGGGCGATATGAATGTTAGCAGCCCTACATGCCAAGAACAGATGCATACTGGTAAGTAGCATATTCAGTTCGAGGCATGTGGGCTGCTAAATTCATATCTTAGCATAGAATACATAGCAGTCCCTCCATCAGCGGCGGTTGCCCGTGCCAGCTGCAGAAACCTGAAAAAGTGTCTTGAGAACAGCCTGTCCTACAGCAGCTTGCTGCTTGGAATGCACATCAACACAGTAGTGTTTTGTAAAGGTATGTGGTGTAACCCACGTGGCTGCTCTGCAAATGTCCTCTAAAGGAATGTGCCCTAGGAAAGCCATGGATGCCCCCAATTTGCGCGTGGAGTGCGCCCTTGGGGGTATCGTTAAAGTGCGCTTGGCCTTTTGATAACAGATTTGGATGCACTTAACAATCCACCTGGCTATTCCTGCTTTGGAAATAGGGTTGCCTTTATGTTGTGGTGAGAAGGCAACAAAAAGTTGTTTTGTCTTCCTAAAGTGTTGTGTCCTGTCTATGTAGTACATCAACGCCCTCCGTACGTCTAACGTATGGAGCATTCTTTCCGCCACCGTTTGTGGGTTTTGGAAGAATGCCGGCAAGTCATTAGTTTGGTTGAGATGAAACTGTGACACCACCTTCGGAAGGAATTTGGGGTTAGTACGTAGCACTACCCTATTTGGATGAATTTGAATGAATGGCTCTTGGATTGTGAGCGCTTGTAGCTCACTAACACGCCTCAGTGACGTAATAGCAATTAGGAAAGCTACTTTCCACGTTAGGAACTGGAGTTCACACGAGTGCAGTGGCTCAAATGGTGGTCCCATCAATCTGGTGAGGACCACATTGAGGTTCCACACCGGAGCTGGCGGTGTTCTTGGGGGAATGACTCGTTTCAGACCTTCAAGGAAAGCTTTAATGGCAGGCACCCTGAAGACAGAGAGATGCTGCCTATTCTGAAGATAAGCTGCGATGGCGGATAGATGTATCCGAATAGAAGTGAACGCTAGATTGCACTTGTAAAGATGTAGCAGATAGCAAATGATGTTAGGGATAGATGCATCTAGCGGGTTGATGTCATTGGCTGTACAGTAAATGACAAAACGCTTCCATTTTGCAGCATAGCATGCTCTGGTAGTTGGCTTCCTTGCCTCCTTGATGATGTTCATGCATTCTGGAGGTAGGTTAAGGTATCCAAACTCTAGGACTTCAGGAGCCAGATCGCCAGGTTGAGCTGTCGCGGATCTGGATGCTGAATTTCTCCATGGTTCTGCGTCAAAAGTCTGGGCGTGAGGCGCAGTCTTTGATGCGGCACCACTGAGAGTTCGAGGAACGTGGTGTACCATGCTTGGCGCGCCCACGTTGGAGCAACCAGGATGAGAGTCATCGCGTGCTGCCTTAGCTTTCTTGCCACCAGCGGTATCAGAGGGGCTGGCGGAAAAGCGTACGCAAATTTGCCTGACCAGTTCATCCATATCGCATTCCCCTGCGACTGTGGGTGAGGGAACCTGGCGGCAAAGTGTTGGCATTTTGCGTTTTCTTTTGTTGCAAACAGGTCTATCTCCGGATGACCCCACTGCTGGAAGTACGGGTGGAGTACAGATGGGTGTAACTCCCACTCGTGCATTTGATGGCTGTATCTGCTGAGCAGATCCGCCATCTGATTGTCCTTGCCCGGGAGGTGTTCTGCCATGAGGAAGATGTTCCTCTGAATGGCCCACCGCCACATGCCCTGAGCCAGATGAGACAGCTGTGGCGAGTGGGTGCCCCCCTGCTTTTGAATGTAGTACATCGCGGTCATGTTGTCCGTCCGGACTAACACTACCTTGTTGCACAGATGTACAATGAAGGACTTGAGCGCCATGAAGATTGCCATCAGTTCCAGATAGTTGATGTGCATCTTCTGTTGCTGCGTCGTCCATAGTCCCTGCACTGTGTAAGTGAGCAGATGAGCTCCCCATCCCTGGAGAGATGCGTCCGTTGTCAGGATAATCTGTGGCACTGGCTCCTGGAACAGTCGGCCCTTGCAAAGGTTGTGTGGAGTCCACCAATGCAGAGTCGTATGCCCGACTGGTAACCAACACTAGGTCTGTTAATTGTCCCTGAGCCTGTGTCCACTGATTTGCTAAGCACTCCTGGAGCGGGCGCATATGTAACCGTGCGTGAGGGACTATGAAGATGCAGGAGGCCATCATGCCTATCAACTGCATGAACACTCTCGCTGGAAGGGAGTGTTGTGGTCTGAACCTCTGGATTAGAGACTGCATGCTGTCTATCCTGACTTGGTTTGGTTGTGCCATGGCCGTCAGGGTATTGATCGTCGCACCTAGAAACTGCCGGACATGTGCCGGCTGAAGATGCGACTTTGGGTAGTTCAACGAGAAACCTAAATCGTGAAGGAGGTGAATGGTAGTCGACATGTCCGCGGCGCACTGTTGTTCCGACTTGGCTTGAACGAGCCAGTCGTCCAGGTAGGGGTAGACATGGATGTTCTGCCTCCTGAGGTGCGCTGCTACTGTCGCCAGACACTTGGTAAACACTCTTGGGGCTGTGGTGACTCCGAAGGGTAGGACCTTGAACTGATAATGCCTGCCTTGGATAGTGAACCTGAGGTATTTCCTGTGGGACGGGTGTAGTGGAATGTGGAAATAAGCATCCTTGAGGTCTAAGGTTGCTAAGAAGTCCCCTTGGTTTAACAAGGGAAGAATCTGTTGCAGTGTAAGCATATGGAAATGTTCTGACAGTATATACAGGTTGATGGGACGCAGATCCAGAATGGGTCTGAGAGATCCGTCCTTCTTTGGAATAAGGAAGTACAGGGAATATACCCCCGTGCCTTCCTCCTCCACTGGCACGAGCTCGATTGCGCCTTTTTGCAGCATCACCACCACTTCCTGCTGCAATAAGTGCAAGTGCTCTGCGGACATAGGCCTTTGCCTTGGTGGAATGTTGGGTGGAGTGGATTTTAACTCTAGACAATAACCGTACTGGACGAGTTGTCGCACCCACCTGTCTGTGGTGATGTTTCTCCAGACGGGCAGGAACTGCTGTAGTCTCCCCCCGACAGGTGTTAAGTGGTCGGGGGGCAGTGACAGAGAGTCACTGTTTGCTTGGGGTAGAGGAGCGGGAGTTGTTGTTTCCTCTGCCACGTCCTCTGGTGCTGTTTCCTCGGTAACCCCCCTTGTTCTGTTTGGGGTACGAGGACTGTGCTCCACCTCTAGAGAATTGCGATTGTTGACCCATTTGTCCTCTGGTGACTCCACGTACACCTGAGCGACGAAAATTATTGCCACGAAACTGTTGTGATTGTAGGGCCCCCATAGACTTAGCAGTTTCGGTGTCTTTTTTAATTTTTTCTAGGGTGGTGTCAACATCTGGACCAAACAGTCTATCAGGATTGACTGGCTGATTAAGTATGGTTGTTTGAATGTCAGGTTTAAACCCCGATATGCGGAGCCACGCCTGTCGTCTCAGCATGACGCTAGTGTTAATGGCCCTAGCGGCTGTGTCCGCGGCATCAAGTGCACACTTTATGGCTGCGTTGGAGATCAGTTTTCCCTCCTCTATAAGCAGTTTGGTGCCCTCTTGAAACTGCGGAGGCAGGTGTTGTAAAACTTGCTCTAGGGTGTCGTAATGCGCCCTATCATAACGTGCCAAGAGTGCCTGTGTATTTGCAATACGCCAAAAATTGGCAGCCTGTGCAGCTACTCTTTTGCCCCCTGCCTCTAGCACTTTGGACTCCTTATCCGGGGGAGGAGCTTCACCCATTGTTTGGGAGTTGGCCCTTTTGCGGGCATTTGCGACCACCAGGGAGTCCAGCGGCAACTGTCCCCGAATGTATGCCGGGTCTGCAGGTGCTGGTCTGTACTTCTTCTCGATACGTGGATTGACCACTCTCGCCCTGGTAGGTTCTTTAAAGATGTCCGCAGCATGTTTGAGGACCCCTTTGAGCATAGGCAGTGTCTTTACTGTCCTTTCAGAGACTGAAAAAGTGTCAAATAGAAAGTCTTCTTCTACCGGGTCAGCATGCATGTCCACATCATGATTAGCAGCTGCCCTCTCAATGAGTGCATGAAAACCTGCAGAATCTTCTGTTGGGGATGCACGTGCACTGAAAGGCTGTGGGTCTTGCCCCACATTTTGGGTGCCTTGGTCACCAATGTCATCATATGAATCTGGCTGTGCATCTGGTTCATTGATGGGGAAAGTGTATTGGTCATCTTCGTCATATCCCTCACCCTCAGAGTGTTCTGGGGAAGGAGTTGGGCTCCTTCTTGGAGGAGGCTGGATAGGTTCCATGAGGCCTGAAGCGTCCTGTGGAAGCTTTTTCTTCTTCAGGGGGATGACATAGGAGTCCACTGGCTGTGAAGTGATCCTCCTCTTGTAAAGGGTCAATTTGCCCGTGTCTGCGTCGATAAAACGCTCAGAATCCTCTTCTGAGTCGAGTATCCGACTTGAAAATGCCCCTGCCGTTGAAGAATCCGACTTCTTTGGCGTCGATTTTGTTGAAAAGGCCTTCGGCGCCTCTTTTGGCAGCAGAAGGAAGAGAAGTTTACCCGCAGGCTTCACCGGAACGTCCATCGGCTTCTGTGGCGATGGCATTGGAGCCGACGTAGCAGAGGCCTTCTCCCTGATTCTCTGTAGTGAAGAGGCAATGGGGGACGCGTCACTTACAGTGGCTTTTGGCACCGACGAGGAGGTTTTGACCTTGCCCTCGGATCCGACGTCCTGTTGGCCCTTCTGAGTTTTGGACGATGATGCCGCAGCCGCCGACCCAGAGTCCTTGGACCGATGCGCAGATGTGCCAGCCTTCGATCCGTGTGATTTTGTCGGCTCCGTCTCCACCATGCGTCCGACTAACGAAGTCCCAGTCGGAACCGGAGCCGTGTCGCTGGCTTTGGCGGGCTTTGCCGGCGTCGCAGCGTTTGACCCGTGCCGACCACCCTTCTTAGAGGATCCCTCCTCTGGCGCCGATTTCGACACTGTGGAATCGACAGATTTCTTCGACTTCTGTGGACCGGAGGCCGACGGAGTCGATGAAGCAGCAGGTTTAGTCGTTTTTGGTGGTACGGCCGCCATCTTAGGGACGCTCGAATCCATAAGTTTCGGTTTCGATTTTGGGTCGGCCATTTTAGGTGTAGTCGATACCGTAGGTTTCAGTTTCGGTTTCGATACTGGCTGCGCAGCAAGTATGTCCGTGGCCGGGCCTGAAGGCGGGGCCGTGGCTTGCGGTACGGGGTCTTGGGTAAGGCCGACAGGTGATCCCGTGACCCGATCTCGATCTTCGTAACCTTCGGGGCATAGCTCGTCCCCTGAGCTATCTTCCGCGGCCCCATAAATCTCTTCGACGTCCCCTACCTCGTCGACGTATTCAAGGCCTTGACCCACGACTCCGTCGTCGTCTTCCGGATCTGCCTCGACCTCCGTCTCGGGGGGGGGGAGATTTGAAGATGATGGCTCTGGTCCTCCTCTTCTTGGTCGCCGAAGATGTTTTCTGGATCCGGGGCCGCTTGTCTGGCCTCAAGGCGCACCGCGCGCCGAAGCTTGAGTGTCTTCTTGGACCTGAATCTTGCGCAGGCCATGCAGTTGTCTTCGTTATGGTCTGGTGAAAGGCATTTGTTACAGACCGGGTGCACGTCTATATGTGGGTATTTGGACCCACAGAGCGGACAGAACTTAAACGGACTCCGCTCCATGCTGGAAAGTTGCGGTCGTGTCGCGATGAGAAGGCCTCGATGTCCGAAGAGTGCAAGTACTCCGCTGATTCCGACTCCAAGAGACGGAAGAACTCGAGACCGTACGCAAACAATACCGACGCAAAGAATACAAGGCCTTTTGGCCGTAAAAAGTTAGTTTTTCTCGGTTCCGACAGAGAGACGTCGAGACCGCATCCGAACCCAATGGCGGAAAAAAACAATCTGGGGATGGAGCCGATGCCCATGCGCACTGTAGTCCAGGGGAGGAGCCACCTATCTCAGGATACTTCGAAGACTCTTCCAGGACAACAATGTGCGATCATCCGGACCCAACACTAGGCGGCGATCTAATGCTAAGATATGAATTTAGCAGCCCACATGCCTCGAACATAATTGAAACTAGAAGAGGAAATAAAAAATAGACAGGTGCAGGTAAATACATTGAAAACAAAGAAACAACAGAAAACAAAACGCACAAAGGTAAAAGAAAATGATAAAATGGAAAGAGCTAAGCAAAATAATAAAAAAAGATTAAACAAGAACACATAGGTAAGAAAAGGAGGATATAAGGAAAATTAATTAAAGAAACAAAAGTAAAATGTAGGATAGAAATTAAATAAAAAATGAAACTAAGAAATAAAATGAACAGGAAGACGAAGGAGTGAACAATATCAATGAAATAAACAATTAAGGACAAAATTAGACAAAGTCAAATCTAAGGAAAATATATGATTCTATGGCAGGACCGGAGGCTCGGATTATGCTTTTCTTCCTTCGCTATTTATTATCATTACACAACACAGCAGCCTCAGAAAAGCTTCAACCAATGCTTATATGCAAAAACAAAGAAGCTTCTAGATTAACTCAATGAATGTCAACAGACAAAAACCACAACTCCCATGAGTCCACAGTAATAGTCCATAATATGTAGTCCTTCTATGTCAACAAAGGGTAGATAATCAGTCCCTCTTAACTCTTCCTCCTCTTTCTTCGCTGCTCACGCAGCCAGTTAAGTGCTCTATTTCATTTTATTGACTTAATGTAAACGTGTGTGGTATTGTTCTCGCCGTCTGTTTAAGGGGGCGGGGAGGAACAAGGGCTCTGTTGTTGTTGTTTCTTTTGCAGTGTCCCACAGTCGCGGGAGCATTTTTCGCTCCTTACGCGACTTTTGGCCACATTTCCTTGCGGTGCATTAACGACTGCTAGAGGTCGCGCGCGCACGTCTCGTTGGCTTCTCGCGCGCTCTCCTCACTTAGAGGAGCCACGCTGAGGTGCCGATCGAGACGGAGCCTTGCCCTACATCGCCCCACTGAACGCCCGGTTACCGGGTTCGTATATGCACAACAATACCATAATTTGACGCCCTTTGGGGTCCGTAGTGCGGTTCTGACCGCGTGAAACCGCCGACAGGCAGGTGTGGCACTGCAAGCTTCTGTGTGGTCAACGCGCGGTGGGGCAGTGAGACCCGGTCCTGTCAGAAGGGTCAGCACCTTGTGGGGTTTGGTGCTGCCCCGATTGCCAGTGATATTGGCCCACAAGTCAATTGCAGCCCGGTGGTCGGCCCATATATTTTGACGCCCTCCTTTGTGGGTAGTGATTTTAAAGGTCACTTGAGCCTCCCTCCTTTTAGATAATGGACCAGGAGGAGTACTATGAGGAGGGTCCCCACTCCTATCTAACGGATGACGAATTTTATCAGGCAGTGGATAGTTCCATCTATCGTTGTGTCACTGACGTGGTGGGACCCATGGAGGACCGCCTTTCGGCGCGGAGTGTGCAAAAATCGCGCAAGCCCAGGCTGGGGTACCCACTGGTGTCCTGGGCCCCTCAGGTGAGGCCCCTCCTGCCCCGAAGAAGCCCTGTAGGGAGAGTGCACCGGAAGGGGGGCAGGGGTGGACAGGCACCTTTGAGCGTCTTAAAGATGCTTTTTTGGCTAAGGCGACTGCTATCCCCCCAGCACCACTTTCGGCGCTGGAGCCCTCAGTGGCCTCAGGGACTGCTCCTCCGTCTCCGGGGGAGGACACCCCTGACACGGATGACGAGTCGGTGCGCGCTTGGCGCCCCTCGGGCTCGGTCGCGGAGTTACCCAGGGACAGTTCAGGCATGCTGGATCCGGACGAGATCATGCATCCGCGATCTGCGGCCTGGGCGCCGGGTGACACGGTGGCTAAGTTCGTGGCGAGTCGCCTGCGCAAGCCTTTAGAGAAGGAGCCTTTAGAGAAGGAGGCTAGAGGGTGCCTGCGAGGGGAGTGTCTGAGGCCCACGCTAGAAGATAAGGTGGCCTTGACCCCTGAGTTAGATGCTAAGATGGCCACCTTCCTGGCGAAGTTTATGAAGGACCCGCGCATGGGCATTGATTGCTCCTGGCGGTCATGCAAAGACAAACTGTTAGACGCGGTTGGTCCCGCCACGAAGATCCTCGACATGGCGGAAGAGGCGAAGGCCACAGGCGCAGTCATCTCGCCCGAAGTCTTGTCGAACTAGGCATAGCGTGTCATAATCTTCTTAGGAAACGCCAACTGTGCCCTGTCGACGGAGCGCCGGCGGTCACTGCTCATTAAGCTGGACCCGAAGCTGGGAGATTTGGCTTCCTCGGAAGCGGGCACTGTGGCCCAAGGGGGTCTCTTTGGTGAACCTTTTATAAGGAGCTGGGAAAATTTGTGTCCACGTTTACATCCCCAGACAAAGCCCATTCCAACATTAAGCGTGTCTTTCAGCAACGTTTCTCCCAAGGGGCCGGTCGTGGTAGGGGCCGCTCGACTGGCTGTGGCGGACAGAATGCCAATAATAGAGGGCAAGGCTCCGGTAGAAGCCAGTATCAAACCTCAGCCAATTTCAACAACTTCTACCCCACCCGTGGACAACGCTTCGGCGGTCGGGGCTTCCGGAAGAACTCTGGACCCACCAATTCCAACGGTAAGTGTCATCCCTGCAGACCAAGTGCTCATTGGCGGCCGCTTAGCGGCCTTTTACGAGGAATGGGTGTCACTTACTGCAGACGCTTGGGTCTTGCAGACGGTACGGGGGTTCCACATAGAGTTCTACGATCTGCCCATCCAGGTGGGTTTTCCCCGTTCTATAGTTTTCTCAGATGCCGACGCGCAATTGATAGACGAGGAGGTCTCCGAGTTGCTGCGCAAGGGAGCCATTCGTCAATCAATGCGTCACCCCGCGGGGTTTCGCAGCAATGTTTTCCTGGTGGACAAGACGGATGGGGGCAAGCGTCCAGTAATCAACCTCAAGGAGTTCAACGGGTGGTTGGTTTACCGGCATTTCAAAATGGAAGGCATTCACCTCCTGAGGGACGGGCTCCTCCCTCGGGACTCGATGGTGCGGTTGGACCTCAAGGATGCTTATCTGGTGGTCCCCATACATCCCCCTCACCGTCGTTTCCTGCAGTTTTGCTGGCTCTGGGTTCATCATCAACAGTTCCAAATCAGTTCTGGTTCCCTGTCAGAAAGTTACCTTTCTTGGGTTCGTCATAGATTCCATCAGTGGATGTTGGACGATCAGGTTTTCCAGTGGCTGAACGAACGATCGGTGGGGTCCGTTCTCCGTGGACCTGTTTGCGTCTCGGCTGGATCATCAGCTTCCACGGTTTTTCAGCTGGAGGCCGGACCCTCTGGCGGAGGCCACAGACGCCTTTCTATAGGACTGGAGTCAAGAGAGGCCCTTTGCGTTTCCTCCTTTCTCGATGGTGGTGCTGACGGCGGCCCAGGTTCGCCTTCAGGAAGTGGATTTGGTGTTAATCACACCGCTATGGAGGTCTCAAGTCTGGTTCCCAGTTCTACTGGAACTTTCTTAGGATTCTCCAATCCTACTCCCCCAGCTTCCTCATCTCCTGGTCAATCCAGATCGGGAGCCGCATCCTCATCACTCTGGGTTCTCTCCGCCTCATGGCATGGAGGTTTTCCGGCACCGCTGGTCGATCCCAGGCCTTTCGAGGTCAGCTGAGGGCTTGTTGTCAAAAGCCTGGGCAACCAGTACGGCGAAGCGCTACAAATCCGCTTGGACTATGTGGATGCGTTGGTGTCTTTGAAGGGATATGGATCCCCTGGTCGCGGGAATCGTTCCCATCTTGAATTTTTTAGCCGAATTGGCAACCAAGGGCCTCGCGTACAGAACAATTAACGCTATGCGTTCAGCGATTTTAGCGGGCCATCATCCGGTGGACGGATCACCCGTGGGGGAACATCCATTTGTTTGTAGGCTCCTCCGGGGTATTCGTCTTTCGTTGCCTCCAGAACCTCGATATTTGGTCCTTTGTGATGTTAATGTGGCTTTGAACCTTTTTTTGTCCTAGCAGCCTAACAAGTATTTGTCCTTGAAGGAACTTTCAGCAAAATTGGCTATTCTTTTGTGCCTGGTGTCTTGCCGGAGAGTCTCCGATGTTCGTGCCTTGGACGTTTCAGCACGGGGTTTTTTTCCCCCCGGAGGGGGTTACTTTCACAGTAGGGCGCCACACAAAATCCGCTTCACGAGTTATCTCGTACCCAGCCTTTGTGGACGTTCCTAAGTTGTGTGTTGTGCAGTGCTTGAAGGCCTATGAGGATATGACTCTGGAAATTCGCCCCCCGGGCGAACAACAATTACTAATTGCCTTGCGAAAACCACACAAAGCAGTCTCTTCCCCCACCAATGCCAGGTGGGTGCGATGGGTCATGCAAGAAGCAGGCATTGACACTAAGCGTTTTGGAGCTCACTCTGCCAGGGGAGCCATGGCTTCTAAGGCTTTCTCTGTAGGAGCTTGTTTGGAGGATTTAATGCGAGCGGCCGATTGGTCCTCAGATTCCACGTTCAAGAGGTTTTACTTTAAACCAATGGTGGATATCGCTCAGTTAGTGGTGAGTAAGCTTTAAACTAGCATAATCCGAGCCTCCGGTCCTGCCATAGAATCGAAATTTTCCTAGCTAACGTAACGGTAAGTTTCAATTCTATTAAGGACACGGAGGCGAGGATTATCCCACCCAGGAGTTCACTGATGGAGAACCCATCCGTATGGCAGTAAGTAACTAGGTTTACGATTTGTACATATGTCATGCCATTTTAATGCTGATCCTCTGTTTAAAGGTTGTAAGCAAGGTTATTTTTGCAACGCTTACGCTGTTGTTTTTTCCTGCTAGGGAATGACGGCTCCAAACAGGACCAATGAACAAGAATGCGTAATCTGCGCGGAGGAAGAGTGAAGAGGGACTGATTATCTACCCTTTGTGGACATAGTTGAAGGACTACATTATGGACTATTACTGTGGACTCATGGGAGTTGTGGTTTGTGTCTGTTGACATTCAATGAGTTAATCTAGAAGCTTCTTTGTTTTTGCATATAAGCATTGGTTGAGGCTTTTCTGAGGCTGCTGTGTTGTGTAATGATAATAAATAGCAAAGGAAGAAAAGCATAATCCTCGCCTCCATGTCCTTAATAGATTTTAAACTTACTGTTACGTTAGCTAGGCAAATTTCGATTCACCACCTCACTCTCGTGAGTAGCAAGTCAGAAGGAAGAATATCCACTTGTGTTTCATCATTTCGAAATATCCGAGACAGAACAAGTACATCTCATGGTACAAACATTGTAAAAGCTACGCTGTTAGCACCTAATCTGACCAATTAAAAATGGGTCTACTCATGGGGCACAAATACATACGTAATAAGTATAGAAACTACAAAACTATAGTAGGATATGAGTAAAGGTCACTTATAAATTTTTTATATGGTGAGCTGTTAATAGAGGATAATCATACCTGTCCAATGTGCTCTTCACATCCTGGGGGGAACAAAAACACAAAAGGCTCAAAACGGAGCTAATAAAGCTTACGTTTACAGTAAAACGTATATTTTAAAAAGTTACTCATAAGTGTAAAAATTACAAATAACTATATACAAATAGATAAATATTGACCACTGACATTTTTATTAGCAGCCTTCTCAGACCAAGCACCAAGTGCAGATTTACCTGATAAACTGTGTTCAATGCAATAGGAATCAAGAACAATACTGCATCATTATAACAGTGGTACCCAGATAAAGAGATGGATGGGTGGAGAAGGAATACATTTTGCTTGCTGTGTAATGGTTTCTTCCCCAGGGCCTTTGGACTTAGTATGGAGCAGGGCATCTCTTTCTGTAGGCACAGGAGCAGTAGCCTGCCCCTCACTAAGGGGTACAAAGCATAAAGGCATGATGTCCCTAAACACTTAGTACGACACCTTGTGGCCCCAAATCAGAATCCAGCACCTTTATGGTGATCTTTGGAAATCCTAGACCGGACTACCTCCACACTACCCAGTCGTGTGCTGCATAAGTCAGTACGGTTAACCGCTAGACCATAATATTAAATGTTATGTGCTAGGGGCCCATAAAGAACAACCAATTCGTAGTGGGAATAAAATGGTAGTTGATCCCTTTAACCTATACAGTAATGCAATACAGGTCTACTGTGGTACTCACTATGTACATAAAACCAATAGCACCTAAGTAAATTAGTGTGAAAGAGGACAAGGCAACGTAACACAATGAGAAATAGTTACCCAGCCACAAAATAGACAAGAAATGTAAATGGAACTAAATTTGCAAAATAACAGGGTGCTTGTTACTGAACATTAATAACTCAAGTAGAAAACTGGAGGATGAAGTGGAGGAATAGAAGGAGGAAAAGGTGACCAGTAACTGTAAAGCTCCTTAAAATTTGGATGGCAGACAAGAGTAGGTCTCAACCATCTCATGAATCTTAGACGATGTTAATCAATCATCATCCACCTATCCATTTTTTGCAGAATGAAACCTTGCTAGATAGGCTATCGTCACTATGATTGCATTGCTTCCTAACCAGCAGGACTATGTTGACTTCTGAACATGTATTCTCATAATGTTTTAGCTAGACTTAACGCTAGTAGACCTCAGTCTTGGTCTTCATCTCCTAACATCGGTCTGCACAATCTGGTATTGCTGGAGTCTGGGAAGAAATAGGGATTCCTCTAAAGCCTGATCCCTCTCCTGTTGACATCTCACTTTTTCAGATGAACTATTTTTACAAGTCTGGTACATTTATAGTTCAACTATGTCCTCCGGAAAGTCTGTCTTAAACGTTTCGTCCCTAGGCAAGGGACATTTTGTCCACATATTTATACACAGCATCAGACCTAGAATTCATTATCTAGATACCCAGTGCTGTGACTTGTCAATTTGGTCCTTGGTTACTTTTGGACTTGCTAATATGCCAAAAATAACATTAAAGGTGCTTACCTTTCATCAATAATCTTACCAATTTCACTCCAAAATATATAAAATATATCTAAGTGATGACATGAGTGAAACAATTGGATATCATTTGCTTCTCTCTCGCCACATTTTGGACATTTCTTGATCACCTGCGTGTTCATTTTTGATAACTTTTCAGGGGTCCAATAAGATCTGTGCAAAGTAAACAAATGATTTTTCCTAAGAGGTGTAGAAATTATAATATGCCATAAAAAAGTGCAGGATACTTGCCATGCTTGTTGCAAGTCTTGAGCTGGAAAAATCTTCCATTTAAGATCTGGAGTATCATTTTCGGCTTCCTTCTTCTCCACCAAGTGCCAATACCACTTTGAAACTTCTTTCTTCCCTGGGTCCTTATGAAGTTTGCAATCTAGGATCCCAACATAGTCTGGCCAAGTTACTTGATATTTAGCCCAGCTAGCCAGTTGGTAAAATTTGAACCTAGATATTTCGTCCTTCGTGTTCTCCACTAACTCGCCCCATGATTTTAGTTCGCCAAATTCCAGAAATTCTCCCCACTTGACGATTCCAGCCCTTTTCAGTGGAAGTGCTAATGAGTCTTTCAGACATTCGGGTGTTCCTGGAGAGTTCCATATCGGTGCTTGGGGACTATAGTATGGATACTGCCATAGTTTACTTATGTCTGACCATACTTTGAATGCTGCTCTTGGCATCTTCAATCTAATTTTTTTGAAGAACTTTTGATGGCCGAACTTATATAAACAGTGGTGATGTTTGGTCACTGCTTTCCAGTAGGGAGGGTATGACTCAGTCTCGGAAAAGATGTCTTATGTTCTTAAAATGGAAAGCTTTATAGTACGACATGAGATCCGGGCTAGCCGCCTTAGTTCTTCTTCTGGCTCAGTTTCTTCCATGCTATCCTAACAATTTTAGATGCCCAAATGAAAGAATTTATTTCGCCCTGTATTTTGTTCAAACATCGTGAATCAAACTTTAAAGCGATCGTATTAAAAACAAAAGTGAATTTCGGAAGGATAGCCATTTTTTATTACATTGGTCCTTCCCATGAAGGAAAGGAGATAAACAGCTCCAGGACTTCAATAATTTCCTCATCTCTTTAGCTTTTATTTCCAAGTTTGCCTGGGCTATGCCGTCAATACTCTTCAAGACTTGGATCCCAAGATATTTGATTTTTCTTTTGGAATCAATTCGGAGAGTCAGTGTGTTCCAATGCATTACCTCAGTTTTATGATGGTTTATTTGATATCCAAAAATTGCCCCAAAACATTAGTATCTTGGTTATACTATTAAATGCCAACTTTACCTCCCAACTATTAAAACTAAAGGGAATAATCTCTTCAGATATCCTAATCACATTAGCTAGCGGCTCTATATATAAATTAAAAAGGTGAGGGGAAAGAAGGCACCTTTGTCTAGTACCTCTTTTATTTGGAAACTATTTGAGATGCTTCAGTTAATAGTTATTTTCCCTGTTGGTGCTGAGTAGATGTTAGCTATTACCCATGAAAAATTCTGGCCTAGATTATTATGTAGAATAACTTTTTGTAAATATGACCAACTAACATGGTCAAATGCCTTGGCCGCGTCAAATGTAAATATTACTAGGGGTACCTTCTCTTGTGTTGCGAGGTCGATGGCTCTGATCAGTTGGTGTGTGACATCATGCAGCTGCCTCCCTTTAATGAATCCCTTCTGATCCTTGTGAATAAGCTTGTCAGATAAAGAGCCTAATCTTTTTGCTAAAACCTGGGTAAAAATGTTATAATCTGCATTAAGAAGCGAAATTGGCCTGTATGACTCGCAGTAAAAAGGATCTTTGCCAGGTTTTATTATCAAGCTAATTGTCGCCTCATTCCAAGATTTAGGAACTGGAAGGCCCTCCAGAAAGATAAGAGTTAAAAAGATCAGTTAATCTTGGTGCGAGACAATCTTTCAAAGCTACATAGAGCTCACTGGGTATGGCATCAGTCCCTGCTGCTTTACTTCTTTTAAGATTGATAATTACAGCCAGGACCTCCTTTAAGGTGATATCTTCATTTAAGCTTTTACATGAGTCTACGTCTAACTTCATGACACGAGAGTTATTTAAATATGTGTCTATTGCTATGGGAGAAGGTGCTAGATCTTACTCTTATAAGGCCTGACATTTTTTTTCAAAAGCTTCTTCAATGCCTGACTGAAGGGGAACATGGCGGCCGGCTGAACGCCTAGGTCGCCAGCTCTGCAAGTTGAATGGACAAGAGTGCTGTTTTTGAGTTTTAGAGGCTCAAGCTAACGTATTTCTAAAACGGGAAGGTGCGAGGCAGCTCAGGACCCCCCCTTGGACGAATTTGGCGTGTTAGGCGGTGTGGTAACCAGCGAGGGAGAATGCCGTGTACTCCGGTGAGCGAGATTCTATTACAGGACCGGAGGCTTCAGATTATGCTTCTCAAACTTTACTGCATCAACACAGCAGCCAATGAAAATATATTATTTTCACAAATAAACAATAAAATACTACATTTCCCATGAACACCATGGTTGTAGGCACGCCCCCACAGTCCATAAGAACCCCTTGCGTGCATATCACTTCCTCTTTCTTTGCTGCTCAAGCCAGAGTTAAGTGCACCTCCCCTTGGGTCCCCTCACTCTGCTTGTGGTTGGGTTCTTCCCTATGGGGCTAATGTAATGCTTATTGTACCGTTTAATGGCATTTTGATAACTTGGGGCGGGTCGCTCCATGGGCGCAAATGATTGTACTTGTTTTACATGCTTATTGCTGTATTTTGCCATTACGCGCTTGGATAGTGTTCAGAGAGCGCTAATGCACTTAGCTCGCTGCAGGTGAACCACGTTCTTGGCCACCGATCGGGTTCTGCCCGCCTGACCTCGCGCTTCAGGAGCGCCGATATCTTCGGTCCTTGACCGGCAGGGGGGCCGCCGCGCAGTTCAAGGAGCCCGGTACCGGCAGCCTAGAGGCGCGCAGAGGCTTCCCTAATCAGCCCTGACGCTCAGGCCGGGTGGCTCTCGGTCGAGGCGCGCGCCTCAAACGCTTACCAATTTGGGCTGGTTTTAGTTGTTTTTTGGTAGCGTTTGGGCGGCGCGCCTCGCTCCGACTCCTCGGCTTTACAGGAACGCTTTTTCGCGCGTTCAGCATACCGGCAGGACCCCCTGTGTGAGCGCCAGCCTAGTAGACCGGCTGGTTGTACAAATCATTGGCCCTGAGTGCGCACACGCTCCAGGAATACAAGGGCCAGGGTCTTTGGCCCTTCTGACTACAGCATTGCTGAGGGGGTTTGGGAAACGTTACCTATTTAATAATCTGTGTGCTTGGGCTGACCCCCCCAATACCCCCATTACACCCAGTGTTTGCTTTGGACTGCTCTGCAGTGTGTGTGCCTTCAACATGGAAGGTTGGGTGAAGCACCCGGACGAGGAGTACAATGATGGGGAGGAAATTATGGATGGGCAGCAGGACGCTGTCCTTGAAGATCATATTCTAGAGGCATTAGATGCCTCAGTCCAGGCTTCAGTAAATAAGGCTATGGAGACGAAGGTCCCCCAGACGGTGCAACAGGCACTTGCGGTGGCTCTGCGACCTATTCGCAAACAGCTGGAAGGTTTTGCGAAACGTCACGGTTATGGAGGGAAGAAGAAGCAGAAGCAAGCAGCCACTTCTTCCGCAGCAGGCACGGCGGATAACTTTCAATGGCCGCACGCTCAATCACTGGCCGCACTGCCACCGAAAGGGTCGTATGAATCCCAGTATGTGGGTGGTAAGGCCAAGGCTAAGCGCCCTATTCCAGTGGACACTGACACTACCACTACTAACACGGACACGGGGACCGATACTGATACCTCGGAGGAGCACCACCCTCCTCCTAAGAAAGCCAGAGTAGATACCAAGCCGGCAGAGGATAAGATTAAGACATTCAGCTTTGATCCTTCAGAGATAATCCATCCCCGGTCTTCGGAATGGACCCCGCCTCCGGCGGTCTCTGAGTATTTGCACGAGAATCTCCGGAAGGGCTTCGGTCGAGAGGTTCGCAATCGCTTGCGGTCAGAATGTCCGCGTCCTGAGGTACCGGACGGCGTTGCGGACACCCCAGAAATAGACGCAAGTATGCTTACCTTCTTGAGGAAGTTCTCTAAAGATCCCAAGAGAGGACTAGACAGAGCTTGGCGGGGCTGCCAAGACAAGATGTTAGACGTCGTGGGGCCCTTGGCCAAAATCTTAGAAATGGCCCTGAAGGCCAAGGAGGGTCAGGAAACGTCGGACCCGGAGATCTTGGCGGGCTGGGCTCAGCGCGCCATTTGCCTTGTGGGCAACGCCAACTGCGCAATCTCGTCAGAGAGGCGCAAATCCCTACTACTCCGGGTGGACAGCAATCTCACGGAGCTGGCGGAGGCGGAACCGGGACCTCTGGCCGGAGGTTTCCTTTTTGGTGACAGATTTGTTAAGGATGTCACAAAGTACGTCGGTACTTTTACTGCCCTAGACAAAGCTCAGAGTGGAATAAAAAGAGCCCTTTCACAGGGGGTTTTCGCCAGGGCCGGACGAGGCGGGGGTCGCTTGTCAGGCCGAGGATACCAACAAGGCTCCCAGCGTGGAGATTTTGGCCGCGGCCGTGGGGAGTGGGACTCCACCCGCGGTGGCACTTTCTACCCGTCCAAGAGGAAATTCAACCGTGGACGTTTCCAGTCGGGAAACAATAGAGCCTCCTTCAAATCACACCAGAATACCGGTGAGTGTCGCAGATGTTTCCCTTCTTCCATTGGGGGGGCGCACGCAGCATTGCATGGCGCAGTGGCGAGCTTTGACGCAGGATGCGTGGGTACTACAGACAGTTCAGGGTTTTCACCTAGAATTCTATTCCCGACCAGCGCAAGCGTTTCCCCCTCCACCTCTCCATTTTTCCCTACAAGATCGCAGTTTCATAAGCGAGGAGGTGGAAGATTTGCTGAGGAAAGGGGCGATCGCTCGTTGCAGAGAGGGTCCTCGAGCTTTCCTCAGCAACGTCTTCCTTGTCCAGAAAAAAGGGGGCGGCAACAGGTTGGTGCTAAATCTCAGGGACTTCAACCAATATTTGACGTACAACCATTTCAAAATGGAGGGTATTCACCTCCTGGCAGACTTGCTGCAGGACGGAGATTGGTTCGTACGCCTAGACCTCAAGGATGCATATCTATCTATACCAATTTTTCCTCCTCATCGCAGGTTTCTGCAATTCATGTGGGACAACCAATGTTACGAATACTTGGCTCTTCCCTTCGGTCTTTCCTCGGCTCCATGGTGCTTCACAAAGGTGATGAAGCCGGTGGTAGCATTCCTCAGGGAAAGGGGAATACGTCTGATTATATATCTGGACGACATCTTGATCATGGCGCAGGACCAAGTCAGTCTGCTGCGCCATCTGACCATGACTACGTCCTTGCTCCAGGGCTTGGGATTTGTAATAAACTTAAAGAAATCGGTGATGTGCCCGACACAGGCTATAGACTTCTTAGGATTCATGATCGACTCCCAGACCGCGCAACTACGTCTACCTCAGGCCAAGTTGCGGGACTTGAAGCAAGAGATAAGGAAGTTGTTAGGCAGGTAGTGACTCTAAGGACGCTGGCCAGAGTTGTGGGTATACTGGCATCGTCCATTCAGGCCATCTTCCCGGGGCCGTTGCACTACAGAGCACTCCAACGCCTCAAGATTCAGCATCTACAAAGGGGCCTTTCGTACACCGATTCGGTTCCTCTATCGGAAGAGGTGCGAACAGAGCTGCAGTGGTGGCTCAGTCACGTGGACGCCTGGAACGGCAGGGCGATCTTCGGATCCCAACCAGAGGTAGTGATCGAGTCCGACGCCAGCCGGTGGGGCTGGGGCGCGCGCTGTGGAGAAGTTTCTACAGGCGGCAGATGGTCGGCTCAAGAACTCGAAATGCACATAAACTGTTTGGAGCTGCTGGCGGGGTCGTTTGCGATTCGCACGTTATCCCCGAGGCAGACATCTTGTTTCATCCTCGTCCGCTTGGACAATGTGTCGGCGGTGAGGTATATCAACAAGTTGGGAGGCACGAGGGCATCCATGCTTGTTCAGATAGCCAAGGACTTTTGGCACTACTGTCTCCAGAATCAAATTTCGGTGGTGGCAGAATACATTCCGGGCCGGGCCAATCAGGTTGCGGACTGGAATTCCAGACACCTGAGGGATTACAGCGATTGGAAGCTGCTCCCTCGTGTCTTTCAATGGCTTCAGGAGACGTGGGGGCCGTTTCAGACGGACCTGTTTGCCTCCAGGCTCACGTTTCAGATTCACAGGTTCTTCAGCTGGAGACCGGACCCGTTGGCAGCGGCGACGGATGCCTTTCTTCAGGATTGGTCTCAGGGGATCCAATATGCTTTTCCCCCCTTCTTATTGATTCCCAGGGTGATGACACAGGTGATCAGGCAGAGGGCAGAAATAGTCATGGTGACGCCGTGGTGGACGTCACAAGCCTGGTTCCCCAAGCTTCTGCAGTGGAGCTGCGACAGTCCGCGGATGCTTCTGGACTCGAGTTGGTTATTGCAGGGCCCTCAACAGGAACAACATCCGTTACTGGTAGAGGGCAGACTATCGCTGATGGCATGGAGGCTTTCAGGGAACAGTGGCAGTTGCCGGGAATTTCGGGACAAACTGCCGAGTTCATCAAGCAAGCATGGGCGCCTTCCACCAGAAAGCGTTATTCCTCAGCCTGGAAGAGCTGGGTGGATTGGTGCGTGGGACGACATCTGGATCCCGTGGGGGCAGAGTTGTCCCAAGTTTTGAATTTTCTGACCGAAAAGGCTGGGGACGGTCTAGCGTACAGGTCCGTGAATAATTTCCGTTCGGCAATTTCAGCAGGGCATAAGCTGCTTGACAGAAAACCGGTAGGTATGCACCCGTTGGTATGCAAACTGTTAAAGGGCATCAGGGTTGCCAATCCACCCAAACCCAAGTACACCGGGTTGTGGGATGTATCTTTGGTGCTAGATTTGTTCAACAAATGGCCGGTCAATGCTCTTCTGACTAGGAAGCAATTGTCGGCGAAATTGGCTATGCTACTGTGCTTATCATCTTGCAGACGGTCTTCTGATGTGAGAGCGCTCGACGTTACAGGTAGAGTGTTTTCCCCGGAAGGGGTTTCTTTTCATATTACAGGTCACACAAAAACTTTATCGAGACACATTTCATACAATGCTTTTCCTGCAAATGAAAAATTATGTGTGGTTCACTGCTTAAAATGCTATGAAGAATGTACCAAGGCCTTGCGGCCGCAGGGTTGTAATCAGTTACTAATTGCTATTCAGAAACCCTTTAGACCTGTGGTAGCAGCCACGATAGCTAGATGGCTTCGTTATGTGATGAAAGAAGCTGGTGTGGATACACAGATCTTTGGTGCTCACTCTGTGAGAGGCGCTATGGCGTCCAAATCATATGGTTTAGGTTCCAGTATTCAAGATATCATGCGTTGTGCAGATTGGTCGTCTGAATCGACATTTAAAACTTTTTATTATAAGCCGGTGGGAGACATTACTTCTGTTGTATTTACTCAGCGTTAAACTAAGCATAATCTGAAGCCTCCGGTCCTGTAATAGAATCAAAAATTTGCTAGCATTCGCGACAAGAATTTTCAATTCTATTAAGGACACGGAGGCGAGGATTATCCCACCCGGCTTAATGTATTGTATATCATACGCTTACCCACCCGTTTATCAGTGTTTACGATGGTGTATTTCCTTTATTTCAGGTGCAGACAAAAAGTCGGACTGAAAGACGATGGACGTCAAGATGTTAATCTGAAGTTCTTCTTCCATGTTGGAGGATTTGTTTGGTTCACGTTATGGACTTATCGCCTCGAAGAAAGAGGAAGTGATATGCACGCAAGGGGTTCTTATGGACTGTGGGGGCGTGCCTACAACCATGGTGTTCATGGGAAATGTAGTATTTTATTGTCTATTTGTGAAAATAATATATTTTCATTGGCTGCTGTGTTGATGCAGTAAAGTTTGAGAAGCATAATCCTCGCCTCCGTGTCCTTAATAGAATTGAAAATTCTTGTCGCGAATGCTAGCAAATTTTTGATTCGCTGCAATCCGCTCCGAGTCTTTGCTGAGCTGCAGAGACATGCAGTGGCCCCGACCGAGTTCGCCCAGCGCCGTTCAGAGGTTGCAGGACAAGTGAGAGGAGGCTGCTGGGTCCCGGCGAAAGAGAGACGCTGGCCGTGTGCAGCTTGTACAGAAGTACTTGATGGGACCGGGAGAGACATTCAGAAGCATACTATGCCCCACTCAGGGGGATTGCCATAGTAGCGGTGGCAGCCCTGAGAGCAAGGGGTAAATTAGGGGGCTTTTGGACAGAGGTGGCTAAAAGATTTCAATTCTTACGTGGGGTCACAGTCAAGCAACGTTTCAGAGGGGCTCCCTATAACCCCTCATACCAACTTGAATCTCTGGGGTTACCAGGTGTCCCTATACTTTACGTGGAGTCCCCTTGTGGTCATGCTGAAGTTAGGCTGTACTGATCAACCAAACAGGCGAAAAAACAAGGTTGAAACTGACTCGTGCAGCCAGTTCTCTTATAGAGATAATGAGGTAGAGTTTGCTGCCGGCATGAATTCTAACAGGAAAAAGGGTCGAAGCAAGAAGAGGGGTCTCTACTCCACAATTACCCCTGTCACCCATAGTGGGTATTAATGATAATTATAACCCTACCGTAGCCAACATCACTCTAGAAACCTCAGGAAATGACCCGCAAAAGTCAAATCTGGCGTGCCCAGGGGGAGATGCCAATGAGCCATTAGGAAAGGTTGTTGAATCTCTCCAGGAGCAAGTAGGGTAAATAGAAAATCCAAGCACACCATATGATACTGGCTCAGCTAAATATACAAATAGGAAACAGAGGGCTCTGAAAACCAAAGGTGTTACGGCAGCAGTGGTGTCTACCAGAGCTGCCAAAACAGCAAAAAAAGAACAGCTAAAGAGGGACTCAAACTTAAAAGTTACCCCCTCACTGCGCTCCTTTTTTAAGATCCAAGAGAAGCCAGTACAGAGAGACAATTTAACCAACACAATGTCTGTGTCATCACTGAAGACAATGGAGTTGCCATACAAATACCAAGCTCTCATGTTAAAAGAGCTGGGAGAGGGCGAAGAACACCCCTCCGAAGCTACTTTAGAAGGCGCCCCACAAATAGAGGATGACCTACAACAAAGCAAGCCTGCCAAGGAACAAGGTAGCAAGCAAGTTATGGACACTCCTATAAGGGGCGATATAGGGGTTCTTGTGACCTCATTGTTAAGAGATGAAAAATGGGTTTGAGAAAAATCAGGAAACAATCCAGGCTACGTGTGAGGCTTAGGAGACCAAATGTAATGCTCTTGTAGAAAGAGTGGTGGTGGTCGAAACAGCCTTGGAACAAGTCAGGGAGGAAGTGAGGCTCTGTCAGAGTGACAACGAGAAAGTAGCTTCACCAGAGAGAGAACTCTGGGATAATATCAAGACCTTAGAAAACAACTCTAGGAGGAATAATTTACGTTTGTTAAATATTCCTGAAGGTCAAGAAGGGCAAAATAGAAGATCCTTAGTAGTAAGTCTTTTAAAAGATTTCCCACCGGATATGGATGAAAAAAACTTGGATGAAGACATACAGGGTGTCCACAGAGATCCATTTCGGCTCAATAGATATAGGAAAAATCCACAAAGAGTTCTAGTTAACTTTAAGACTTACTCAATAAAAGAACATGTATTGAATAAGGCATTAAATGATGGTACCCTAACAAGAGATGGATACAACTATAAAATCCGCTCAGATATATCCAAGGAAACAGCCGATAGGCAATGGGCCCTAGGAAAATATATGCGGGACCTTAGAGCTGAAGGAGCCACTGTCCAGATGAAATTTCCAGCCCTCTTACGCATAATGTGGCGTAATAAAACGTATAACTTCAGAGATCCGAAAGAAGTGGAGTTATTACTAGAACACATGAAGATAAATAAAGATAAGTAACATTATGAGCCTTACTTCTTTAAAGTATTAGCCATTCAACCACAGTCCTCATTCTGGGCAACTAAGATTGCTCAATGGTAATGGGGAGGGTTCTCCAGGGTGGGGGTAAACACAATTTCTCTTTTTCATTTCTTATGCACATTAGTAATTTTTTTGGGTGGGGAGCTTTTGGGGAAAAAAGAAAAAAATATTAGTTTGATATGTAAATTGTATAGCAAACAGGGTAGGAGTTGTAAGCAGCAGGAAGGAATTCAAACTCAATGGGTGAATTGAACATAATGACTTGGAATGTGAATGGGCTACGAACTAGGGAGAGGTGTCAACATTTTTTTTTAATATCTTAAATTGTAGAATTGCGATATAATTATATTAAAAGAAACACATCTCCTAAGAGATGAATGGCTTGAAGCCATAAAATACGAGAATTGGATCGGTGAAACTGTTTGCACAAATCAAGCATGTAATATCAAGGGTGTAGCCATTATTATCGGAAAATCGTTTTTTTCATGTTGGTAGGACAATTAGTAGATTCAAGAGGAAGGTGAGCCATAGCAAACATAAAAGTTAGAGACACTGCTTTCACTGTGGTGGGATACTATGGCCCTAACATAGATGACCCCGCGCCTCTTCAATTGTTATACACACAGTTATTATTACAGTCTACACCAATTATATTAGGAGGTGATTATAACATCTGATTAGATCCTAAAAAAAGATAGGACATCCCCCAGGCAGAGTCTTAAACCTACTTAGGATGCGAGAGTGCTTGAAAAGGCTCAAAGATTAAATGGGTCTAATTGATATCTGGAATTTAAAAGGGGACCAAACAAATAAATTCACTTTTAGAAACTATAAATATGGCCACGCTTCAAGAATAGATTTTTTCTTAGTTGATAAACTTTTAAGTGATAATGTTAAGAAAGTCCACCATTTCCTTGCACATCTCTCAGATCACTCGCCCGTCCAATTAAATATTAAGCTTGAGTCAGGGCAGGGCGAGAAAAGGTGGACTATGGATTGGACACTCCTTTTAGATCAAGAAATCATTGATGAATTAAGATCTACAAAGGAAAATTACTTTAAGGAAAATGGTGAAGGGGAAGTGTCTAAAATGATAGTCTGGGACGCTTATAAAGTTATTCTTAGAGGTAAACTAGCTGGCATAGCGATAGGCAAAAATAAATTGAAGAAGCTTAAAATATCACAAACAGAAGCCGACCTACTAGAGAGGCAAGCTAGATTAGAAATGTCAACCTCTGAAGAAGACCAAAATAGCTTAAAAGACGAAATAATGAACTTGAAACAGGAGCTGGCCTTAGATCTAGAGGAAAAGATAAGGAAGAGATGGCAAGCTAGTACCCTGTCAAATTACGAATTTGGGGAGAACAGTGGTAAATTGTTAGCTTGGAAGCTTAAGACCGACTCAAATAGAAACAAGATAACTGCTATCCATAGGGGAAAAGGTGGCCAAATAATAAAAACTAAATTTTTGTATTCTAGTGCCAATGCAATTAAAAGGCTTGGACTCGAACCTTAAGGTCTGCTTTGGAACTACTGGGGGATTAGTATTCCTCTTTTTCTTTTCCTTTCTAATTTTGTTTAAATCCTTTAGTTTATAAAGTGAGTGTCCACTCATAAGCATCTTTTATTGCTAAAAAATAAATTAAAAAGGTCAAACACAGCTAGAGAAAAGAGGGATGGAAAACAGATAATTAGAAAAAAAGGTAAGTTTTAATTTTGTTTCTAAACGTTAGTTGATTGTTCAGGGATGACCAAAGATAACGCCTTTCCGTTGGTGCAAGTTTGATCATTGGTACTTGTAAGAGCAGTAGAACAATTGAGCATGAGGTCCTGGGTCTTACAAAGTTTAAATGCACGATTTTTTTTTAACCTAGGAATAATTTCCTAATCACACACAAAAAAACACACCTACGCAATATGTGATGTTGATATTTCCCCCTGGGCTGAGACAGACACAGTGAGGGTAGGGTAGTGCTGCCTAGTTGATCTTTTGTTATCATATATCACTCCTGCTGGTCCAGATTACAAAGTTAGTGCTTTCTGACACTAAGACAGGTATGCTGATCTTGTTGTATCGATTTATAACCCTTTCTTACCTTCAGTAGCTCCACATCCTGCTGCTGCCACTTGGATTCAATCTCTGTGATCATGCTCCGGAGGTCAGATTGCTGTTCTTCTAATTTAGTTAATGTCTCCTTGATGCTAAGCAGATTGTTCCTTTCTTCCTGCTCCAGGTTATTTAGGTAACAAGAGTTTTCCTTCTCCAGAAACTGCTTGAGCTTCTCAAATGCTTTAGCAATTCGCTCTCTCTGACTTTTGAACTTGGCCTGAAAAATTAAAATGAATAGCTTATTCACATTGCTAGGTCCTCAGACATTTGCAATAATTTTATCAATTGACTCTGGGGATAATCCACTATGACATTTTTCCTATCATTCAATGGTTGTCTTATTAGAGAAAAAGGTACATAGTAGAACAGCAGAAGACAGAGCAGGTAGTTCTATCCCTCGCATGGATATTTCCTATTCTGCTATGTTAGTGGAAACACAGAAGTGCTCTGTTTTATCTGAGAAAAGAATGGAATGACTGTGTTATAAGCTTTGATAGATAGATTGATTGGAAAAGTAATAGTGTGTAACAACACTGATCATTTGTCATGAACTTCACTGTGGCAAGCCAGGAATCAGACAGGACTGGGAAGTAATAGTGTGTAACAACACTGATCATTTGTCATGAACTTCACTGTGGCAAGCCAGGAATCAGACAGGACTGGGAACTTAAAGCAGACTTGGAAAAATTTATGAATACTGTCCTCATTTTCACTATGTGAGTTCAACTCACATAGTGTCCTCCAGGGTAATATTTCCCCAAAAATACTTCTGGATGAGTAAAGCAGTTATAACAGATTTATCAGCAAGCCTGAAAGGGATCTAATGAAATATTTCAATACATACAGGAGGTTACTACCGTACCTAGTAGCACTAGTCCTCCACAGCATCTATTCATGCATGCACCTATGTGAAAATTGAGTGCCCGACGAGAACAACTAGGAGATGTTTTCTTTTCATCAATCAGTTCATCAGCCTCTGGATGGGCCCAAGCACCTTATGCATCTCCTCATTTCACATACTATTGCTCTGCAAGTAACTTTTAATCCTTCAAGGAATAAGACAAGTGCAAACATTTAAAGTTAAGATGGATGAATAGAGACGCTCGACAGATCTGTGGCAATAGCTAAATTATATTCTGGGTCAACAAAACCCAACACATTGTTCATCTCCCTGGAAACAGGAATGTCTTTCTTGATCATGTTCAAGAGGTCCCGTAAGAAGCTGGGTCTTTTTGCACAAGGGATCTTCTCCGTCCCCTCTGAATTATGCAATCATTTTGGGGTGTGGTGTGTGTACGTATGTCTCAAAAGAGGCGAATCCTTGAGATGCCCCTCCCTCAACAATGGTATAAATAAGCATAATAAATCTTATAGTACAACAGAAAATATGGTTTATATCAGAGTTTTCCTTGAGTATCTATTTTAAATTAAGATACTGTGATAAAGGGGTTTCATTTTTAGACCTAATATCCTACAAACACTGCAAGAGTCCTACAAGTGTTAGGTAAAAGTAATGTTCTATGACGACCCAATATCCCTGCCAAGGGCCTTGATTGGACGAAACTTGGCATGACAGCCTGCATAATCCTTTTTTTGTATAATGGAAACAGTCAAACAGGGCCTCTAGCATTACTAAATTAGTGAATACAACCTGCGCTCATACGGTTTATTGCTATTTCTGAATACTGGCATTGTATATGTATACAAAAAGTAGATCAACTACTGACTTGACAGTGCTAGGGAATTTGCCATCCCCACATACCAGTGCAAAAGACACATGATGTCCATAAAAAACCAGGGACCAAATACTTCTAACCCTATTGCCATCTAAAACATAAGCAAATAACAATCATTGGATAATTAATTTCATGAATACCATTTGTTTACCCACTTAAACATGATTGTTTTTGTACTACGAAGAGGAAAAATGTGGTTGCCATATTTTTTCTTTATTCATGAATTTGTCACACATTTGACCATGTTATCCGGAGTAAAACACTAACAGGTATCACACTTTCTGTGTCTCAAGAATGGCCAACGATCTGACTGTGGGCCCCGGGGAACAACGGGTGTATTACATTTATTTCTCAATCTGGATCCAACTCACTACCACCACTGAAATGAGCAAGAAAGCCCCCCCCCCCCCCAAAATCAATCTGTAAACACTTGCCCAAAAAAGGACCCTGCACGTAGTAAGAAAATAAATATTAAAAATAAAGGTTTACATCAAATAGAAACTGTCCCAGTTAAAAACAATAAGCCTACCAGTAACTCTATAATTAGCAAAATAGATGCCCTTGGTAAGGCATTTAAGCTATTTAAGACGAAATTCAACAGCGTTCTGTAGGCTATACAAACCAGCCCAACAAGAGTGAAAACTAATACCAACTCCTGTCTGGACCTGTTGAACTCATTTGGAAAGGGGCAAACACCAAACACATTGTGACCTGGCCGCACACTGTAGAGGATCGGATTAGCCCGCAGCAAATAAAGCAGCCTTTGCTGGCCCCAGACTGCACCCTCACATTTATCCAAGTGTCAACCAAAGCACCCAATCTGGTAGAATGAGCGATGGGAAGACCCCAACACAAGAAGTCCCTGGTCCCTGGGTTGGGGGGGGGTGGGGGGGGGGGCAGAGACTCTGTAGCAGTGACTTCACGGATAGCTCATTATCCACAAGATCAAATGGAACAACTAGCCGACCGCCTTGACCTCCCCCGGCTGAAACCCCATATACGATTGTCTTGGCCAATGTTCCTCCTTTACCTCCCAATAGGATGGAGAATTTGCCTGCATTAAGAAATAAGTCGCCAAATTGGCTGGGCTTAAGCACAGGTTTAACTGATCTACTATTCAACAATATCAAAATGGGGAGATGGGTTAAATGGGGGGGGGGGTAAAAACATTCTCTATGGTGACTGACCAGTCCTGTCAACATTTCACAACTTCCAACTTCTCTCCCCCTGGGCTATTTCTATCAACCTGTTAAACGGGGATGAGATGGAGAGACTGGGCTGGGGTGTGTCGTCAACCCAGGACCCACACAGTATTCTAACTTTTCGATACCAACTTATAACCGCTTCCAAAGCTTGGCAAACTTGGATGGGCCGGATTGACTTAATGGAGAGACTTTATTTGTGAATGAGGAAAATCTAATGATCTCCTCTAATTTAGCCTTCGATGGACTTATTGGGGAGTCTTCTTTACTTAGTGAGAAGACCCAGCAATCACCTCCAGCTTAGACAGAGAGGAACCTACTTCGCCACATGATCGAACCGTCCAACCCCCTAGAATTAATCTGCAGCTGCTTCGAGCACCAATGATATGTCTAGTCACCTGTGAACAGCTTATTTTTATATTTTGGAGCGTGGCAGTCTTGCGGAGCAAGAGGCAAAATCAAGAATGTCTAGAGTTTGTAGCTGGCTTCCACTTTATATGTACACAAGAGACTTGTCTCACGGAGCCAATTTCATATGAATGGGTATATAATAAACTTTACCCCTGCTATTCCTTCTCTGCACGGTAGATCAAAGGGGGGGGGACTAAGTACTTATCTATCTATACTAATATAATAAAGACAGTGCCCAAACCTTTGAGGCGGGTAATCTCAGGAACCACAGCACCAATCACAACACCCAATACAGCGTTGGAAAGGGCAGTTGCAGCAGAAGGACATGGGCTATGCAGACGCCCACCATATACATTTAAAAGGTAAAAGAATCGTGCCAGCAAAGTAGTCCCTTGTGGGCGTGTCTGCGTTGTGCTGTTGGTGTGTGCTGGGGCATGACAAATACTGGGGGCGTGTGGTACCTTCCGCCCTTCATGCCATGTCTCATATCGTGTGCTGGGGGGCGTGGGCGGGGCGCGGGATTACGGAGGGGAAAAAAAGCGAGCGTTGTGCCCAATATTTCATTGTTTTTTCTTCCCAGGTTCTGTACATTCCAGCTCCGGGTGTCCACCCTGCTCCCTTTAAATACCCGTGCACCCATAATCATAACCCACCCTTACTCCTTAAAATACCCCAAAACCCTTAAACACTAATCCATCTGAACCCTATAAATATACTCTGTACACCAAAACCCAAACCTATCCCTAAACCCTAAAAATACCCCGGTAGCCAAAAACCAAACCCAGCCCTGAACCCTATAAATACCCCTGAATCTCAAAACCCAAACCTACCCCTGAACCCTATAAAATACCCCTGTACCCCAAAACCCAAACCTATCCCTAAACCCTAAAAATACCCCTGTACCCCAAACCTAACCCTGAACCTTATAAATACCCCTGTACCTCAAAACCCAAACCTACCCCTGAACCCTAAAAATACCCCTGTACCCCAAAACCCAAACCTAGCCCTGAACCCTAAAAATACACCTGTACCCCAAAACCCGAACCTACCCTGAAACCTTAAAATACCCCTGTACCCCAAACCTACCCCTGAACCATACAAATAACCCTGTACCCCAAAACCCAAACCTACCCCTGAACCCTAATACCCCTGTATCCCAAAACCCATACCTACCCCAGAACCCTAAAAATAACCCTGTACCCCAAACCTAGTCCTGAACCATTAAAATAACCCTGTACCCCAAAACCCAAACCTACCCCTGAACCCTAAAATACCCCTGTATCCCAAAACCCAAACCTAGACCTGAACCCTAATACCCCTGTACCCCAAAACCCAAACCTACCCTAAAATACCCCTATACCCCAAAACTAGCCCTGAACCCTAAAAATACCCCCTGTACCCCAAAACCCATACCTATCCCTAAACCCTAAAACTAACCTTGTACCCCATAACCCAAAACTATGTCTGAACCCTTAAAATACCCAAATACCCCAAAACATATACCTCAGTATCCCAAAACATATACCCCTATACCCATACTTACCTTATCCAAACATTTAAAAAAAACATGCTTTTACCATTCATGCATTTACAACGAATTTTGTTGTAAATGTATGCGTGGTAAAAGCATATAAAATGTAATGCCATGCGTTATAATGGCATTGCAGAGTCATGGTACTTTCGTAATGAAAGTATGCGGAGTGATGGTATGCGGAAAGAAAGTTGCGGAATAATGGGTGTTTACCCTCCCCTGGTAAGTACATTGGTGGCACGGCGGCCCACATCTCCAGCAACATACTCATTTTTTCACCACCGATTTGAAAAATGCACAGGTCTCTCTCATTGATGGCCAGCACCAACATACACTTTTAGACACACCTCCCACCACAAGTTCTAGAATTGCGAACTTTAGAGCTGGGGAGTTACATTCGAATCTCGGCATCAGCTCAACAGCCTGTGATTCCAGGCAAATCGCTTTGTCTCCCCGTGCCTACCACAAATGAATGTGTTCTTCTGTAATGTAAATTGTGCTCATGCCATGTTGACGATTTCGCGCTATATAATATTGCAAGGAAAAATGAAGTAGGGAAACTCGAGTTCACACGCTACTGAACGCGCACCCTTAAGTGCATCAGCAGTGCACTGTGAATCGGAGCGTTTCACAGGCCTGTCACAGATAAGAAATGCTATCAAAACGAAATCCTACAAAACAATATACTACTGGCCGGCAGCAATTCATACCCGGACAACGTCGGGACGGGCTGCTAGTGTTTCTAATAGTTTACTACAATATCACGAACATCACCATGGTAGCACACAACCCCCTTTACCAATTAATTCTATGCAACTCACAGGGTTTTGCTAGACTAGCAATAATGAATTTTTATAATAATGCCACTATTCGAGTTACCATAGATACACTACACAAACTTAACGACGACCTGGAACATATTGACACAAATAATAACAAGTATACTGTATTTCTCAGTGGAGGCGATTTTAACTTACGGTTGTGCAACGTACAGTCACCAAAAATCTGTGGTATGACAAATGTAGAAGATTCCGATCAAACCCACATCCACCATAACATTTATGGGGATAACATTAATGAACTAATATTTAAGTTTGAGCTTGCTCTTGCAAATGAGATCTCCTGCCCCACGTTCAATTGGTGAAATGCACACAGTATCATTGATCACGTTTTACTTTCGAATAGGTACCCTGCCCAGACTTTCAACTCTATACAATATGCACTAGGGCACATAAGGAGGCTCTACATAAAACCCCCTGATGTAGCATTGAGGTGCAGACCTGTAGATTTGAATACAAGAAGGTGATGAAGTTAAGAAGTCACAGCTAAGGGAAAAGGCCTGGGAAACCTTATGTGAAGCATGCACCAGGAATAATAATAGAGCTTTCTGCAAGGTAATTAACTTTGCACTACTGAGAGCGGAAGAGTCCCTATGATTGATATAGCCATAACAGAGGAAGATTGGATAAAGCACTTTACTAATATTTATCCTGAACCTACTGTGGATCCTGTAGCAGAGCAGAAAGACAGTCACTCTACAATCGCCGCAGATTCCCCTCAGACTCCCCTTATGGTCCCCTTCAATTTGGAAGAATCAACAATGCAATACTGGCAAGCAAAGGAGGCAAAGCCTCAGGACCAGATGCAATCCCTGTAGATTTATATAAAGAGAATACTGCGCTATGGGAGACCCTACTGACTTTAGTACTTAGGGCACGTTAACAGTTGGTTTTTTAGGTCTCGCCTGTCGATGCGCATGCGCATCGAGCTTGCGAGCCTATTGCGGCCTAACCACGCTTTAACTAACAAGCAAGGAATCGTGGCGATTCCTTGCAGTGCCCGTGACTTTTAAGCTCAATGCGCATGTGCATTGAGCTTAAAAGCGCGTGCACAGCCGCCCGCATTCCTCCGACACCTTTGAAGTGAAGCTTAGCTTCACTTCAAAGGCCCGGCTTCTTCACACCCACATGCCGCTCTCGCTCTCCCCGCTCCGCCCCCTCCCCTGCCCGCCGTGTGACCTCGGCTTACACTCACCCCTCCTTTCTCCCCTTTAGGCTGCTTTCGGATGCTTTGTTCGCAGCTTGTTTTCGATCTTATTCGTTTTGCACTTTTCACGCATCCATTTGCAGTAGGAATTCAACACTGTATGTCAATCTCTTAAGTACTGCCCATTCTTCAAATACAGCTGCAAGCGCATTTGTCTTTTTTTGTTTTTGTTGCCATCATTTTTCATATGAGCTGATCTGGTGTAGCTAATTTTGTTTTCGTATCCCTCCTGCAAGCATGAAGGACATTGGGAACCACCTTAAAGTCTATCTGATTACATTTCATGAAAATCTCCACTTAACAAATCTGTTCTTTCCTCGAGGACATTCTTCAGAAGAAAACCCTCCCGTTTTTAATTGTATTTTATTTCGGAGCAGGTGACAATTTTTCCAATGCTTTACTTTGTGAAACTTGAAAAATTTTGTTTCATGTTTTTTTGTAAACACATCAATGACTCCTCTTCGTCCATTTCCCTGGCCCAGCTCACAAAGGTATACAGAATTTCATAGTTCACTTTCACAATAAAGATTGCTTCCTTTTAAAAGTTAAAACTTTAAAAAGCTTTTGTAGCATGCTGTATCGTAATTGATTTTTTATGTCTAAAACTTGTAAGTGTTGTGTGTATTCTTGGTAAATGTCACGGCTGTGCTTTGACTTTCCTGTAAAGAGAAGCTAATGTTACTGGGAAGATGAGTGGGGAGTGCCTTGTCAGCCTGAACACGTTGGCCTTAACAGGTGCCCTTCAACACACGTGCTTCATGCTCTCGTAGTGGGGAAAGTGCGCTCGTTTCATGTGCATTAGACATTTTCTTACTTGGGAAGTGAAGAGGGCCTTTTAAAACTGCTTCCAGATGAACATAGCTTAACTACTCAATATGAATTGAATCACCTTTGGAATGAGTCGACTTCACACAGGAAATGTCATTGCAGGTGGGGTCAAGTTAATGTTTAAAAACCATTACTTTGGGCCGCTTCCGTGTACTGCATGAGCAGTCCCTGTAACTTCTGCAGGCCAGCTGCTGCTGAGACGCTGACACTCTCCCGCTTTCTGCTTGGCGCCACCAGCCCTTCCTCCCCTCCTCCCCGGACGACCACCGTCTCACACCCCATCCCCATATGCTCCTTCCCTCCCACTCGCTGGCTCCCCCTCCCCCCCCCCCCCCCCCCACCAGGCTCTCAATGCTTGTTTTAAACCAAGGCAGCGGGGGCTCTTCAGCGTCTCCTTTGCCTAAAACTCACATGGTCGCTCTTGGATTTATTTTTATTGGCCATTAACTCTGTGGTTTGCGCACTCTGTCAATTTTTTACAAACAATTTTTTATATTCTCCCACTGGGCAAAGTAACATTTGCTGTGGGCTTAAAAATATCAGCATTCGTTAATCACTCGTGCATGGCTTACTTTTTTTGGTATCACTTGTTCTCTCTCTCTCACTCCCTCCCATAACTCTCTCTCTCTCTCTCTCCCATAACTCTCTCTCTCTCTCTCTCTCTCTCCCTTCTCTCTCTTTCTCTCTCTCTCTCTCCCCCTTCTCTTTCTTTCTCTCTCTCCCTCCCATAACTCTCTCTCTCTCCCTCCCATAACTCTCTCTCTCTCTCCCATAACTCTCTCTCTCTCCCTTCTCTCTCTTTCTCTCTCTCTCTCTCTCCCTCCCTTAACTCTCTCTCTCTCTTTCGCTTCCCTCCATTTACTCGCCCACGCAACGCCACTCGCCCACGCAACGCCACTCGCCCACGCAACGCCACTCGCCCACGCAACGCCACTCGCCCACGCAACGCCACTCGCCCACGCAACGCCACTCGCCCACGCAACTCATCCATGCAACGCCACTCATCCATTTGCAAAACGGAAAATGTTAAACTCTTCTATTGCGAGACCTATTGCATTTTCAATGCTTGTTATCAATATGGGCTGATCAATCATCGTTCCTATCTATTGCAAGCATTTGCAATGCAATAGGCCTCGCATTTGTAATGTTTAAAGTTGTTGTGCACCCTCAGATCCATTGAAAAGCCCCCCACCCGAGAGCATGGTCTGGTCGGTGGTGCACTGGTTCACTCAGACCCCATGAAAAGGCCCTTCTCCCACAGAGAGCATGGTCTGGTCTGTTGTGCACCATCAGACTCCATGTGAAGCCTCCCTCCCACCTGAGAGCATGACTTGGTTTCTTGTACACTCTCTGCCCCATGTAAAGCCCCCTTCCCCATCTGAGAGAAATATAATGTGAATATTAACGTTCACCCCAACGGGGTCTCTTGGCGCTGAATAACAGATGTTTATTGCTAAAAAAAAGGTAATAAAAGCGCCACGTGAGAGGTCTCTAGCGCCTACGTCTAGGCCTCCGGAGTCAAAGCTCCTTGTGGTGCAGAATAAAAAAGCAAGGGGGTGATCTGGTGCCTTAGTCTGTGGATAGACCCCGCTCTGCCCCTCCCCCTCTTAGCAGTGGATGTTCTCAGAACTGGGTCCACGAGGCCTGTGGGGATCCCCCCCCAATAAAAACACACACACATGGTTACACAATACATATTTACTTATGACAGCGCTGGGGAGGGAGAAAGAAAGAGGACGGATCAAGAGATGGTATTGTATGGCGTAAGTGATAGTGAGGTAGGAAGCAGGAGACTGAGGAGTACGGGGATTAGAGTGCGCTAGAGGAAAGAGGGAAGCCAGCAAGAGACAGGGTAGAGAGCAAAAGATAGGGCTAGATAGTATGAGGCAGTGGGTAGGGTGCAAAAGACACTAGGATAGAGAGCAATAAAGAGGTAGAGGGTAAGAGAGGGGCGTAAGGAGCAAGGTACACTGGGGTGGCAAGAAGAAAAGTGTGGGTATGAGACGAAGGCATAGAGAGTAAGTGATAGAGGGAGGGACGAGAACGGTCTACCCGAAGCTGTATATAATGCCCCTTCTGTTGTTACACCTTTATGTCCTGCAAACCATTGAGGCAGAGGAACTCCTGGAAAGAGGAGACAGGACAGGTGGGCACCACACTTAGCTTTTGCTTACTTAACTCTGGCGTGCAGCCTGAGGGCTCTTCACCAAGGAGAGCATGTGAGCACTGTGGGACTGCATCCAGCTGAACTTAGTGGGAGGGGGTACTAGGCACCTATGGGAGTCGGATCAAAGAGCCATCTGAAACCTACCACAAGATCGGGTGCAAATCTCTCCGTACGAGGAGCCAGGCCTGCGCCGCCTGTTGGAATCTGAATCCAGTCCAGGTGTCTGCCATGTTTCCCTGCGTCCCCACATGTTGCGGCCTGTAACATGACCCACGCACCACACAACCATGAGGCCCTTCTGGAAACTTAGTCAGAGGGGGTTAACAAAAAATAACTGAAACAGAAAGCGCCTGCCCCTGAAATGGACACTGCCACCCCCCCAAACCAGTAAGCCAATAACAGCCTGCAGGAGACATCTGGGAAAAGAGGAGTGAGTTGCTGCAGCAGAATCCAGGAGTTTGAACCAAGCAGGTTAGGTCACCGGAAACCTCAATGGTCACTGCTACAGGTCTTGCATACCAGCCAATACAAGCTCAGACCTGCAACGCATCGCCCCCTACCGGTCACCCGCCTGAGACCATCCAACCAGAGAGGACGGGCAGCTGACTGACTGTGAAGTGTACCACCTCAAACACCGCTCCTGTGCATGCCTCAGAGCGCTGCTGCCCCATACCATGCTGCGATCACGGCCATGCTAAGTAAGACAGCTACCAATTCAGGCAGAGCTCAGGGTCCGTGAGCAGCATTGCAGGGAGTAGTTGGAACAGGACGGCTGACAGAAATCCACAAGTACACTAGCCCGGGTCTGACCAACATTCACCCTCACCACATGAGGTCAGCCATGCTGTAAAGTGCAACTGCCTCCGAACCGCCCCCACTCTTCACTCCCAGAATGTGCAATATGAATATGCATACATAAAAGAAAGAGTAAGAAGCACCGCGTGATTACACCAGTTTAGATGTGCACCGTTAGAAAGTTTGTGGGGACCGAGTGGCAAAAACAATAAACATTATTTCTTATGCGCACACTAACTTTGATGAGCAATTACATTATGGTAATGAAATGTCGAGGCCATACACACAAAAAAAAAATAACTGGTACTGAAGAAACAAACCTAAAAGAACTGGAGACTGCTTGCAGCCTGGCGAACTGTCATTAGGAACATAACACGAGTTAAGGCAATTAATAGGACCAAAAACAAAAACAAGCATCGCAGCACCCGTGCTCCACATCCGGGCAGGGGACATTGGGGTGGGGGCGCGCGAGGGCTGCTCGTGCATGCGCTGTCCCTGGATCTGCGGCTCGTGCCTAGTGGCGGCGTGGCAGACTTTAAATGCTGCCGTACTTTAGGGAATGCAGCACGGCTCATGCGGCCTAGGGAGGGGGCCCCCGAAGCGCCCATGGAAAAAATAAAGCAGAAGGCCAGTGGGAGCCCACCCCGCCTTCGTGAATGCCGCACGGCCAAAGCAGGATTTCAGCAGGGGCTCCTGTGATCAAGACTGAGCCCGCGTGGTGCTGCAGTATGCCGATGAAGACACGAGACCAGCGCAAAGTCCCCACAAGAGCTCGTAAGTGGGGTATGCTGTACATTTAAAACAAAACTTACATGTTGAATGCTGTGTTGTTTACATGTTTAAAAGCCTGGTGTAAGTGCAATGTTGACTCGAAAGTGACACTCCATGCTTTTGCCTGGGACGCGGGACAGGGGATGTGCGCGTGCCTGTACGTGCACGTCCAAAGACCCCAATCGACGTGCGTGCCCCGGTCTGTAGCCGCATGAGAGGCAAGTCGATAACAATAAGTCTCGCTGGCGACAGCGCTTGGCACTGCGTCGCTAGGTGCGAGACATAAAAAGGGAGATCGTTCCAAACCGGCTTGTTACAGACAAATTTCTCTGCTCGATTCAATGGCGAAGATTGCAGGCCGTATTATTCTGAATAGACTGCAAGATTGGTCTGACACCGATAACAGATTTGCACTATGGTTTTCGACCTTTGGTTGGGACAAAAAAGCAGATCCTTAATCTAAGCTTGTTAGTCGGGAAGTACTTTAAAATAAAAGAGGGAAATGTGTATCTAGTCTTTGTTGATCTATCCCCGGCCTTTGATTGCGTCACCCACGCTAAATTGAGGTCAATCATGAAAGAACTGCGGGTAGAGACATCGATCATTAGCTTCCTGAGGGATCTATACTCTGGTTGCAAAGCCAGGGTTAAATATGGTACTGAACCATTTAGGGTGGAGAGGGGAGTAAGACAGGGCTGTGTTCAGGCTCCTTTCATGTTCTCTTTGTATATAAACAGTGTGGAAGCCGTACTTGCAGTGTTATATTCCATTGAGGTTCCCTAGAATAGGCACAGGTAACATTTTAACCTTTCAACTATATCCTTCCCTACATTACATACATCTTGCTTAGAAAGACAGGAGACCGAGACTTCCCTGACGACACACTGACCAGAGACGCTGAGGTTCCTGCATTCAGACACTCCAGCTTGCAGCAGTCTAACACATCCCTCGCGGGGTGTCCAACTCGAGACCAGGACGGGTCCCAGTCTCTCACTTCAGCTAATGAGGGTTATACTAAATCCTAGATGGATTCTTGGCTTACCATCTACACACGCTAGGTACACGTACGTACATCTAGTTAGCAGGCATCGTAGGAGTACGCACTTGTTACTGTCATGTATTTTATATACCTGTATGTATTCACAACTATTGCGAGATGGTAGAAATATACCATCGTTTTGCTTTCACTGTACTGCTGATCATATATCTTTGCTACTGTCTAACTGTTGTTGCAGCAGCACATCTATTTTACACTAGAAAAACAACTGTACAATAAATTCTTATTGTAATACGCCCGACTGTTTATTCCGTGTAACTCTCCGATACAAACTAAGTGAGCACGAGTGACTGAGCAAAGGTAGTACATTGTTTCCGCGACCCTGAGGGATCAGTGTTGTCAGGTTCTGAGGTTGCCTAGAAATATTCTCTCCTTGATAAGAGGAGATATTAGTGGCACTGTGAGCTAGCGGATACAGAAAGGCTAACATACCCGGTGGGGGTGTACGGAACCAGTCTGCCACCAAACCCACAGTTTGTTATCCAAACGCGCAGATCCTGAATGGGTAATATAGGAACTACATGACATCAGCATCCTGTATGGGTAATATAGGAACTACATGACATCAGCATCAACTAAAGACCTCCCCCAAGTAGTAACACACCCTGTACTAGCCCTCCTCTATGCGGACAATGCCTTTCCTATGGCACGCACCCCATTAGCTCTCCAGACTGCTCGCAAACTTTACAGAATATATGCAGGATCTTGGTCTCTTAGTGAATCAATTCAAAACCTTTGTTATGAAATGTGGGCAGAAAACTGAATTGCCGATCGATGAAAATAGACAGAGCATCTATTGATTTCACTAATACTTTTTCCTATTTGGGAATTTTATTTGATAAGGAGAGCTTATGGAACAACGCTATTGTGAATAGGAAACTGCAACTTGTTAAAGCTTGTATGGCTCTTAAGAGAGTTTGCTAGACAATTGGGTTCTAACCCACCAGAGCGGATGATGTAAATTTATAAAGCTAAATGTCTCAGTGTTGCACTATATGGGGGCCGGTATCTGGGGTCATAAGAAATGTAGTGACATACAATTGATAGAGAACAACTTCTTTAGGTACCTTCTTGCTACCCCTAAAAGTGCCCCAGTTTATGTATTTCATGCTGAACTTGGAGCCCCATTTATCACTGACCTAATCACATTACAGCCAATTTTACTCTGTCATAAAGTATGGACAAGTGAACACACAGATTTAAATTGTGCCATAATTAGGGATTGCCTCAACTCAAGTAAATATCAGTGTATGCCGTGGCTCGCCTATATAAAACATTTCTGCATCGACCTAGGTCACCCCGAGAATTTAAAAAAAACCTGAAACACTTGACCTAATTAGCAGGAATTCTTTCTAAAACTAAGCAATGACACACCTGGAAAATCTGAGGCTGACAAGTAAAATTTCCAAACCCAATGTTTATAAGAATCAAATTATTTTAACTACTTTTAATATGCAACCCTACCTTAAAGCAGTTTTAAATGCAAGACATATGTTCCTCTTGATTCGTTTAAGACTGGACATCTTTCACCGGCTGGTCAGTTTTCCAAATATGAATGACTGGTCTATATCCTTATCTAACTGTCCCCTTGATGATAAAATTGCCACAGGATATTATATATGTGGTGCTCTTTTGTAAATGTTATAACCACCAGAGGAAACACTATATTACACCGATAATAAGACCCCTACACTTTACGCAATGTCGACCTGCATATCGATATATAAAATCTTTGCCTTCCCTGCAGGTTTGTTGTAATGTGGCATCCTTTTTATAGGCATTTTTTAATGCCAGAAAGAATACGCCCATAACCTTCCAACAGTAAAGGGATACAGGTATTAGATTCACCATGATCTTAGGATAAGGACCGTGCATACATGCTGCTATTGGTACCCCTCCTTCCCTATAATTGATAAAGATTTATTAATGCCTGCCAGGGTAGGTGGGGAGTGCAAGGCGGACCCAACATGAGGAATTTGTCCTCCCTCAGTATTCTGGCTCCACTTAATTGTAGTTAAGCATCGTATAGGGATTTTGCGCGCATGGTTTTTCCCTTACTGGATGAACTATGAACTTGGGGAAGGAATTTTATTGGATGTGATTATTCTTTATTATTACACTCTGGCATACTGTTGTATCGCTCATCGATTACAGAGTGTCTTGGGGTGTGGCTTGAGCGCCGAGGGTGATGGCGGCGTGAGCCCAGAGCTCCGTGCCTCTTCCCCTCAATTATCCTGAAGAACTCGGCAAAGAGCCCGTGTGAGCCCCGGCGCAGCACGAGTGATCAATGGTGACCGGCGAGGCGAGGTGTAAGCGGCTGGGGAGGCTGTATTGGTGAGCGCGGCCGCCGACCATCGAGGCTGCCGGAGCGGAGGGAGGAAGACGGCGCTCAAGATGGCGGCCGCGGCGGAGCCCAGTGAGCTCGGAGTTTAACCGGCTGCCCACGCTGCCATGGAGCTCTGATTGAGTGCGGCCGCCGACCTTGGGGCGTACTGCGGCGGGCCCCTCTGAGACAGTAGACTCTCCTTGACCCCCCGGCTGCGGTAATACCGCGGAGACCAGCGCTGGGTGAGGTGGCCGCCCGGGAGCTACGAGGCTGCGTCCAGAGTCGGGAAAGCTGGCTGGCGGGCCGGGCCTCAGCCGTGCAAGGAGGTGAGCGAGGAGGAACTGTACGGCGGACCGGGGGAGCTGATTCGAGCGTCCCCGACCCGCCGGCGCTGGTGGTGCCCCTCCGCGGAGGCTTGATCGGACTGAGGGAACCAGGAGGCGTAGACCGGGGAGCTGCGGGGGTGCCCCAGCAGCGCCGGGTTCCCTGAGGCGCGACAGTGCAGGCACAGTAGCCTTGGCGGAGAGGGGCCGGCTGCCATGGGTCCCGGGGGGCGCGCAACGAGGAGGGTCGGCGGAGAGCCCTGATCTCCCCTCCCGAGCTGCAGCGGCAAACGCTGGAGGAGTGCAGTAACCGCGCAGCACGACCGCATAATAACTTGGTGCCGGACTCACTCCAGGAGCCCTGGGGGGCACAGGCTATCGGACGGACGCCAGCGACAAGGCCCTGCCAAAATGGGGAAGCCAAGAACCAAGGCGGAGGAGGCGGAGAAGTCGGATGCGGCGGAGGGTGGCCCTATTGAGCAGACGGAACTGCAACGGCTGCAGGATCGCATTTTGGACGCCATAACAGCCACGCGTGACGCGCTCCACGATGATATAGCGCAAGTGGCGTCGGGGCTTGGCCTGCTCCGGGCGGACCACGATAAATTGAAGGACAGGGTCAAGGACACTGAGACTGCGGTTAAAGACCTGGCGCCCGCACAGAAAGTGCTGGAGAGCAAACTTACGGAGGCCCTGGACCGCATTCGCACCCTGGAACGGCGAGCAGAAGACGCGGAAAATAGGAGCCGGCGCAGCAATGTGCGGATCGTGGGCGTGCCGGAGACGGAGGGGGTAATGAACATGGTGGCCTATCTGGACGAATGGTTGAAAACAGTGGTGGCACCGGAAGGACTGTCGCCATTTTTCACGCTGGAACGTGCCCACAGGGTCCCGTCTGGACCGCCTAAGCCGGGGCTCCCACCCAGACCGATCATAGCCAAGTTGCTTCATTACAAGGACAGAGACCTGCTCCTGCAAAAAGCCCGGGAGGATGGCCCATTTCAGATTGCGAACAGCAAGGTCACGCTCTTCCCTGATTTCACCTTTGAGACGCAGAAGCAGCGGGCCTCCTTCCTCACAATTAAAAAGGAAATGCGTACTGAAGGGATCTCCTACTCCTTGCTTTTCCCAGCCAGGCTCCGGGTGGTGGTGGACGACAAGACGCTCTATTTTAACGCGGCAGCGGACGCTTGGGACTGGTGGGAAACATACAAGGCAGGAACCGATGGTGACAAAATACGGGAAGAAAGAGAAAAGGAGCGTGTGCGCTCGCCAGCACGGCCACGGAAATCGCACAGGCTGAGGATGCGGAAGCAGGGGAAGCACGGGCCGACGGCCTCCCAGACTGAAGCTGAACGACAGGCCGCATTGCTTGAGGTGGTGAAGTTGGGGCGGGATGGGAGCCCCGGCTCTAAACGTGGAACGGAATCGGACATGCATGTGTAGGCCTCGGGCCGGACTCGGACCTCTCTAGCATCCATCGGGCCGGGGGGCCACTGGTGACGCCGCAGACGGCGGAAGAGATCCTGAATATTTGAACTGCCTGTGGTGGACAATGGGTAATGTTTGGGGCGCTAGGCGGGAGCCCATAGCTCCATGCACACGGGGGCCGGGGCACACCAGAGGGCTCGGAGCCAGACTACTCTGGGGGATTGGGGAAGGGGCGGGGGGCGCGGCTCCCTTCTGGACGAGGCCGCGCTCCGTAGGCCCTTAAGGCACCCACGGCTGCGGCCGTGTAGTAGCGACCTGGGTCAATCAGGTGCGGGTGTTTGGATGGGGACTGATATCTCGATATTGGGGCCTGTTCTGGGGGAGGGGGGGGGTTCCACAGTTGGGGTTTGTTTGCTCTCTTTAAAGTCATTGACCCTGGGTATGCCATGGGACGGACAGTTGGGAGGTTTTGTTTTGTTCAGGGGGGGTACCACCACCGTCGAGGGGCAGGCACTGAGGAGAGAATTCCGACAGGATCATTGGGACAATGGCTAGTGCGAATTATTTAAACTGCAGAACCTGGAACGTACGGGGCCTACACACTATGCAGCGCAGACACAAAGTGCATGCATTTTTAGTGCGGAGGGGGGTGCACATTGCACTGTTGCAGGAAACGCATCTCACGAAGCAGGAGGGGACAGCGCTGCAGAGGAGGTGGAGGGGCCAGATCTATCACACCTGTTATTCAGCCTACGCTAGAGGAGTACTGATTTGGATTAGAGCAGGCACACCATTCCAACTCACGCGCCAATGGGTAGATCAAGAGGGGAGATATGTGGTGGTGGAAGGGAAGCTGGGGGGCAGGGGTATTGTGCTGGCTAGTATATATGCCCCGAACACCGACCAACTAGCTTTCTTCGCGAAACTATCAGGGACGCTAGCTCACTCCCTGGCGGGCCCGGTCCTGCTGGGAGGTGACTTTAACTCCATAGCTGACCCCTCCTTGGATAGATCCCACCCCCCACTGCAAGATTCCCCGGTGCATAGATTGTCTAGAGGCAGGAGGGAGTGGCAGGACAGTTGGGAACTGACAGACGTATGGCGAGGGCAACATCCGGCTGACCGGGATTATTCCTTCTTTTCAGGGTTACATGATTTGCATGTCCAATTGGATGCGATACTATGCTCCCGGGGTGTGCTGCCGTCCGTCGCTGGGTCGGAATACCTGTCGAGAACGATCTCGGACCATAATCCACTCTTGGTTCGGCTGGCGTGGGTAGCTGAGAGGCCCAGGGTCCCGACCTGGAAATTGAAGCCCGAGACTCTGGAGGACCCCCTACTTGGGGCGGCCCTGGAGGAGGGGATGAACTTGTATTTCGCGGAGAACGAGGGGACGGCGGCCACTAGGGCCACAGAATGGGACACCTTTAAAGTGGTGGTAAGGGGTATCTGTATCAAGGAATACGTAGGAGTGAGGAAGGTGTTGCTGAGCGATCTAGATAAGGCGGACGCCAAGCTGAGGGAGGCAGAAAGGGGGCGGCCCGGTCGTCCGGATCTCTAGGAGGCGCTTTGCTCGGCTAGGGAGGAGGTGGCCATTGAAGTGGAGAGGCTCCGTGCCTTTGATTATAGACGGTACGTGCTGCGATCCCATGTCGACGGAGATAAATCGGGCACCCTTCTTGCCTGGCTCTCGAACCCCATTAAGCGCTGCTCTCCCATACTACAGCTACAGGATGCAGCTGGCCTGGTACAGCACACTCAGCTGGGCATAGTTGATGGATTTCAAAAATATTATGAGGGCCTCTATAAGAGTACCCCAGGTGACCGGGGGGGATTGGCCGAGCCTTTTTTGGACGGCCTGCTACTACAGAGGCTGGGGTAGGAACAGGCGAAGGAGCTGGGGTCGGATATCGAACTAGGGGAGATTAGGAAGGCGGTGCGGAACATGGCTCACAACAAATCGCCGGGGATAGACGGGCTACCCATAGAGTTCTATAGTAAATATTTGGACGTCTTGGCGCCGCGGCTCCTGGTCGTCTACAGAGAGGCCAAGGCAGCGGGCCGCCTACCACAGTCCATGCGGGAAGCACTTGTAGTGCCACTACTGAAGCCCGGCAGGGAGGGCAGTGACCCCGCGTCTTACCGGCCGCTCTCTATGCTCACTGCCGATTACAAGATCTTGAGCTCTATCCTGGCGACGAGGCTCCTGCCGCATATGCCGGGACTGGTGCACGAGGACCAGAACGGTTTCATACCGTCCCGTAACACCACGATCAACGTTAGGCGACTTGTCCGCCTCATGGACGAGCTGGAGGGGGGGGGGGTCGGTTCTGAGCTGGTCCTCTCTGTTGACATCGAAAAAGCTTTCGACAGCCTGGAATGGGACTATCTCTATGCGGTTATGGAACGATTTGGTCTGGGAGCTGGCTATATCCAATGGACACGGGTCCTATACGCGGAAGCGATAGCAAGGGTACGAGTAGGGGCGACGGTGTCCCACCGCTATCCGGTAGAAAGGGGCACCCGCCAGGGTTGCTCCCTGTCTCCGCTTCTGTTCGCGCTGGCTATCGAGCCCCTAGCGGCTGAGGCCCGGACGGGACGGGACGGAACTTTCTCGGGGTACGAGCTAGAGACGGACAGCAGTTCATCTCGCTATATGCTGATGATTTGCTGATGTTCCTAAACGACGGGGCCGCGGATCTAGCGGGCGCAGAGGCACTGCTGGAGCGGTTCGGCACATTGTCGGGTTTGAAGGTTAATTGGCCCAAGACGAGCTTGTTCCCGCTACGGGAGGGAGCTGCTCGGCCGAACCACCGGCCGGCACTAGCCTGGGAGCCTGCCTGCATTAAATACCTGGGGATCCACATTTACCACAAGGCGGCGGACTTGCTCGAGGGTAACTTGGGGCGATGTGTGCGAGGACTGAAGGGCTGTATGACCTTCTGGGCCACGTTGCCGCTCTCAGTGGCAGGCAGGATATCCTTACTGAAGATGGTCGCCCTGCCGCGGTTATTGTACTACTTCCGCACGCTTCCAATCTGGATACCTGGCTCCTTCTTCCGGCAGCTCCGATCTCTGATCACAACGTTTATCTGGGGTGCAGGGCGGTGCAGGGTGGCGTTGGAAACGCTCACCCGCCCGCAGGATGAAGGGGGACTAGCGGTGCCGGACTATGAGCTTTATTATTTGGTGCCCAACTGCAGGTCTTCACGCAGGAGGTGGCACGAGTATATCGGGGCCCGGAAGACGGAAGGCTGCAGGGAACGCCCCGCCATGTTTTGGCGTATATCACCCTTCAACAGCGGATTGATGGTCGAGACTTAACATTGGAACAACGCACGTACCGTCAATGTTGGAATCGAGTGCAGAAGAGGGCAGGAATTCGGCGCCCATATGCTCCAGAGATCCCTCTGGGTATGCTAACGGCGTTGCCACATGGATGTGACTGGTCGCACCTACAGCGATGGGAGGAGGCGGGTGTGCAGGTGATTGGGGACCTTTACGAAAATGGAACGTTACTCCCGTTCCAAGCACTGCTGGAGCGCTTTGACCTCCCGAGAGGGGGATTTCTCCTTCACGCGGCAGTGTGCAGGGCAATACAGACCCACTGGGGAACGGGGCTAGAGGAACCTGCGACGGCAGCAGCATGCCAATACACCATGATGTCGGCGGGTACAATCAAGGCGGTGACGTGCCTCTACAGTAGAATGGTGCGAGAGAATCTCCGTCCTCTCGCGTCGCTGAAGGCCAAGTGGGAGGAGGACCTGGGTAAAGACATATCTGACACGACGTGGGCGCAGATAGTGCGCAGGGCTCGCAACAGCACGAGAAATGCTAGGTTCCAACTTATCCACTTCTATATTCTGCATAGGGCGTATATGACCCCGGGGAGGATTAGGAGGTATTTTGGAACGATAGAGGCGACCTGCCCCCGTTGTCCGGAAGAGGGGGTTGAATTGGTGCATATGCTGTGGGCGTGCCCGGCCCTTCGGGAATATTGGCAGGCCATAGGTGACGTGTTGAACGAGGTTACTGACAGGACCATCGCTTTTGGCCCGGCGGAGTGTCTCTTGCATTGGTTCCCTCATACCCCCAAAAACAAACTCACGAGCAAGTTTATAGATATGGGATTGATGGTGGCTAAAAGAGAGATCACTAAGCACTGGAAGGCGAGGGTGGCTCCGACTCCCAGGCGGTGGCTGCAAGAATTTCTGAAATGGGCGATCGCCGACAGCACACACAGGTACCAGCTAGCGCGCAGGACCCCTAGCCAGGCGGCGACTGAGACAGCGACTTCATGGGAAGTGATGGTGCAGGCCCTTAAAGATAGCGAGGAGGACGAGATGGAGGAGGCCCCTGATGCGGAAAGGGTGGAAGGGGCAAGCTGATGACCCAGGGGCAGCAGGAACACATGGTCGACAAAGAACGCACACTGGAAACGTGGGAACGACCGCTGCCAGGGCCCTTAGACAGGTGGTGGGGGGGGGGGGAGGTGGGGCTGGGGGAGGTGGGGCTGGGGGAGGTCACCGGTTTAGCTCAGGGGGTGGGGGTTGGGGCTCATCGCGTTGGTTAGATGAGGCATAAAAAGTAGTCATGCACACACTCCTGTAGCTAACTACTCCTGCACCTTTAGCGTCAGGCATGGGGGAGCCGCAAACTTATTGCCGCCCAACCCCCGGGTTGTGGGCACGCAGGCTGTGTATGAGGCATCGGGAACTATTACGTAACGGCTCATTGTAACTGTGATGTATACTTGTGATTTGGCCTGTTTTGGCATGACTGCAATAAAAACTATTTTAAAAAAAAAAATCGATTACAGAGTGTCTTATTCAGAGTTTTGTTGTATACTTCCGCACATACTTGGAATTGCTGCAATGAACTGTATACTTTTTTGAATGTTTTTGATAAACTGCTTTTATAGATGGCTACTGGCCTTCGAATAAAGATATATTGATTGACTACATGTCAGAACTATTCACATCAGGCCTAAGTTACAGAACCGTTAACGTTTACAGAACAACTATAGCTACAGGGCACTCCTGGACTGCGTCTCCGTGGGTCAGAACTCATGGACTAAGAGAATAAGGAAAAATATGCGTGTACTAAACCCACCAACTGCAAAATACACTGCCTTATGGGACATTACAGACGTTTTACAGCTTCTAACTTGTTGGGGCGACAACTCAAACCTGTCTCTCAAACATATTACCTATAAACTTAGAGTGATACTCTGCCTGGTGTCCTTTAGGCGGACTTCAGACGTAAAAGCCTTAGATGTCACTAGCAGGTCCTATCAACCGGAGTTTGCTTCTACCTCAAAAAGAGAGCCAAGACTAAGTCATCTTCTATTCTTTCTTTCCACAGAATGAAAGACTTTGCTTTGTGAAATGCTTGAAAGAGTATGACAGGAGAACTGAAAGCTTGAGAAGAAATGCAACACAATTACTTATTTCCCATAAATGGACTCATAAGACAGTTTGTTCCCTTACACCAGCGAGATGGGTGAAAGAAGGTATGAACGAGAGGTGTGGAAGTCTTTTCAGGGCACACTCTCTTAGGGGTGCATCAGCTTTCAAAGCTTTCATCTTGGGTGGAGGCCAGCAAGATATTCTTAGAGCTGCAGACTTGTCGAATGAAAATATGTTTAAAAACTTTAATTTCAGGTCAATCACACACGTGATTGACAATGTGTTAAATACACTTTGAACTTGCATTATGTTAGATTCCGTGTCATGCCATAAAATTTAGATTTTTTACAACCTGTTGGACAGAAAATTTGGATTTTATTAAAGACACGGAGGCTAAGATTATTCCTCCACTTAACATTGTTGCCCAACCCCAGTGAAAACAAAAGAATTCGCTAAATGTTCTAGTTTTTTCCTTTTTCAGAATAAGAAGTCTCATATATTTGAAATTGTTAACAGTGAACAGTTTTCCACTGAAGTTTAAGTTGTTCACTGGTCCAAAAGAAAGAAGATGGCTACGTGTGAGGAGACTTTAAAGTAGCTTAGAATGTTCTTTGAAGTTCTATATTCTTCAATAGTTGCTGCTGTGAGCTGGTAATAAAAGAGATTTGCATACTCTTAGCCTCTGTGTCTTTCATAAATTCCAGATTTTCTGCCCAACAGCTTGTGAAAAATCTAAATTGTCACAAGTTGAAGGGGTTGTTTCTAGTTGGCTTGTGTAATGGGGACAAAAACCTAGTCAACATGAAAAACCAATTACTATTACTCAGTGTCAATCTTGTTTTCCATTTGGTTGTTTCTTTATTTTTTAGCAAGAACACCCCTTTGCTGTTTTTCATCCTTTCCCGAAGAATCACTAGGAACTCAGAGCTAAAATATAAATATTGCAACAAAAAGTCTCAACAAATTGGGTTTTCATTTCAACATTGCCTCAGTTTATTTACCAACTTAGTTTATATGGAGGGAACATCACAAACTTCATCTTGTCAATATGGAGACTCATTTATTAGGAGTGAAGAAATATAAAATTACAATGAAACTTAAGTGTGACACGGTTTATAAAATTTGGAAAATTAGTACATACACAAACCACAATATTTCCAAAATTCTTTAATGTTGGAGTGTTCAATGGACTGAAATCTTGACCTAAAGATCGCAGCCATCAGCCTCATTCCTCTATTGGATCATGGAAATCCTCAGACTCTTGCAAAATTCTTGTTAACGTACGGCAAGTGTATCATATCCGATACACAACGGGTTTATCAAGAGATGATGTTCATAAATCCACTATAAGTAACAGATGCTTCTCTCTGGGTGTCTCAGAAGTGAAGTGCCAGCTGTCAGACAAATCAAGTGTGGTAATTAAGGGAGGTTGCAGCAAAAGCTGGAGCAATGCAGAGACTGTCCCAGTGATCAGTGTCAAATTACACAACTAGGCAAATATACCAAATACCAGGAGGGATTGATGGAGCAGGAGAGAAACAAAAATGTTGTACCCCCTATGATGTTGTTCCCTCATAACTTTAATTGTACTAATTGTGTGATGCATGCAAACTAATCAACGAAAATAAGCCAAATAAAAAGACGTTACACGTGGGAAAACTAATTGCTTTTAGCAAAAACTTTATTTACTAATGGAAAATTGGACTAACTAATATAGAGCAATAAGGATGTAAAAATAAGAGAATAATACCATGTATTTGTGCTTTGTAGAAAAAGTAATTGTGGCAATATGAATACAAATGGTAGCATATGAGACACCAAATTGAATGAGACCTGACGAGACTGGAATCGGAACTGTTAGACCTTGAATGCCCTGCGGGGGGGGGGGGGGAGCACGGACGCCCGACTGACTGCTGCTAGGGCGGAACATGACCGCCTGCTAGACCGTCTGAAAAATGTAAACTTTGCGGCACACTCGGCTCGGACCCACAGGCAAGGTGATAGACCGGGTAAATTGCTAACCTGGCTGATCGCACGAGAGGACCGTTGGCCCCAATATCGGCCATACAGGCTAGAGATGGCAGGCTACTGTACTCTCAGCGCCAAATACAGGAGGCCTTCACGGAACATTATAGTGGCCTGTACCTCTCCCACCTTCAGGCTCCGCTACCTACCATTAAGGAATACCTCTCTGACATACAGTTGCCTGCCCTGACGGCGACACAACGTGATGACCTTGGAGCACTGCTGGACCCCGAGGAACTCCGTGACGCCATCTTTAACCTCTCGAATGGTAAGACCCCGGGTCCGGATGGCTTACCGGCCGAGTTCTACAAGGCCGCCTCGGACATCCTGATCCCACATCTGGTGAAGATGTACTCCGCGGCTACTGATGACCTCGACCTACCCCCGACCCTTAATGAGGCGACGCTTGTCTCCTTATTAAAACCTGGCAGAGATGGCACGCAGATGGGCTCTTACCGCCCTCTCGCGCTTTTGAACACTGACTACACCACGACCAGAACGGGTTTGTACCGACAAGACACGCCTCCCATAATATCCGACGATTATTTCGTTTGCAGGAATATGCTACGGCTCAATGGCCACGAGCGGGATGCCTTGTGCTGGACCTGGAGAAAGCTTTTGACTCGGTGGAATGGCCCTACCTGCGAGCAGTGTTGGAGAAATTTGATTTAGGTGAGGACTATCGCATGATGGTCGGCATTTTATACAGCAGGCCCACGGTCCGAGTCCGAACTGGGACACTACTCTCAGACCCCATTCGAGTACTGAGAGGTACGAGACAGGGCTGCCCACTTTCGCCCCTGCTGTTCTCCCTAGCAGTGGAACCCCTGGCCGCGATACTCCGGTCTCAGGGAACTGACTGGGGAATACCGCTGGCAGACGGACTACATGTGGTGTCCTTATATGCCGACGACCTTCTTTTATACGTTAAGGACCTCACCAATGTCCCAGACTCCCTTACTACAATCTTCGGTACCTTTGAGGAAATGTCGGGCCTAAAAGTGAACTGGGCCAAATCCGGGGCATACTCCTTTAGCCCGGATGTCCCTGAATGTGATACAGACATCGGGGGTGAAAGGTTGCGGTGGTATCCCAGTGTATTCAAGTATCTTGGGATACACATTTACCGAGACCCGATGGACGTCTTGGAGGGCAACCTGATGAGGGCGATCGCCTCTACCAAGTGGGGTTCTGGAACACACTACCGCTCAATGTCCCCAGTCGCATAGCCTTAGCCAAAATGATAGTGCTACCGCGACTATTATACTACTTTGCAAACATACCAACATATGTACCTACCCGGGTATTCCGAGACCTTGAAACTCTGCTACGAACTCTGATTTGGAATAAAGGCCGACCCCGCGTCGCACTGACGAAAATGTACATGCCCACTGCGGAGGGCGGACTAGCAGTCCCGAACATGGAATTATACTACCTGGCTGCACAAATGCAATGGGTGTCGGGCTGGCTAGGAGGCAAGAACCTGAATGACACCGCTAAAGATACCACCACTTGGTCCCTGTTCCAAATTCAGAGACTATTCCACCCGCTGACTCGGGCTCCGAGACCGCCGCAACTGCTGCTCGCAGTGGCGCGCAGGTGCTTCCTCCGTTGCTTATACATAACACGCGCTACGACACCATATGCGCCGATGTTGCCACTGTTGGGCACCCCGACGACGGCTGGGACCCTATCCGCTGTCCGGCTGGAGAGCTGGACCACCGCAGAAGTGGAAACGATGGGTGACCTTTACTCTGATGGCGCCCTACTACCCTTTGCTACCCTCGTGGAGGACACATCCCTCCCGGCTGGACAGTTCCTGACGCATGCATCCCTCGTATATGCGTTAACCACCGCTTGGGGAGACATATCTAGTGAACCACCCGTGCACCATTTCATACAGTACATACATGTCATGAGCAACGGCACTCATATTATTCATTGGCTCACCCAAGCGCTTCTGCTACATACGCACCAGGCGACTGGATACCTGAGGGAGAAATGGGCGACAGACAGAGGACGGGACTGGACGGACAAAGAGTGGGCCATAATACTGGCTGGTCCAGTGAACGTCCCTCGCAACCCTCGCTTTAAAATCATACAATTTTACATACTGCACCGCGCATATCTCACCCCTGCAAAAATTAATAAATAAATACTTTTCAGTAACAGACACGGCCTGCAGCCGATGCTCTCACATAGGCGCAGATCTCCTTCACATGCTCTGGCTCTGTCCTGCCCTCCAGCAATACTGGGAAGGAGTGACCAAGATGCTACGGCATTGCACTGGGTAACACATTCCGAACACATGGGAGGCGTGCATATTGGGTTTGTTCAAGCGCACACACCTTAATAGGGTCCAGACTAGATACTGGGACCTGGGACTCATCACGGCCAAACGACTGCTCACCAAGAAATGGAAAGCTTCCACATCCCCACAGCTCCGACACTGGTGTCTGTCGCTGACAAACTGGGCGCGGGCTGAGAGCTCTGTCCTGCAACGGGAAGAGACGGCAAGACTCAGAAAATTCCCTATAGCACAACAATGGGAGGACATACTACACTCCTTCCTGCAGAAATGCACAGAACAGGGAATCACATGACGGAACATGTACTGACACCCCTACTCCCCGCTGCGACACACTGATAAACACACTTGATGCATCCTCTACCTTCCTGTCGCCGCCAAACCTGACACTCTCTAACTTGCGCTCTCCTGCCACGCTCCAGCGATCGCTTACCCCACACCCGGAGTCACACCGCCACATATGATGCTGCGACGAGAGCCGAAGCCGCCCACCGGAATGCCACACACACCGGTTGCTCACAGACCCGCCCCCGCCCCCCTGGGGACTCGGCTACATGGACAGATTGCATCCTGCTGAGTCCCGGCCCCCCCCCCACCTACCTCTCCCGCGAGGCGCAACTGTCACGTTGACTCTGACCTCCACTTCCTCGACGCTAAGGCAAACTCTACGCATACCTTACCCCACCTTCCTCCTGTACAACCCATGCCCCTGTTTTGTAGTTAGTAGATGGTTTGGTTTCAATTTTCCCTTAGACCTTGTCCATCCATGCACAGCTTCATGCTCTACCTGCTATCACACCATGAGTCACCCTAGGAAGGGACGACAAATACCTGGGCACCTCGCCCGGATGCTGAGGTGTGGAACACATCTTTCCCACAGACTGGATACACGAGGGAGTTACACGCCCCAAACACGCACAGTCGCCGAACGCCCTCAACACTCCTTCATAAGACGGCCAGACCATCCACCTGTACATCTGCACGAAGACACTCACTAGGGCTGCACATTAGGCAGGATGGACACGGCTGCCATCGCCAGCGCTGATGAGGGTAGATTCGGCACATCCACCATGATCCACGGAACCTATACGGACAAAGAAAACATATAGACCATACAATCACTAGACGCTGAACATATGCAAGTTATGTTGTAAAGTGGAATATTGTCATACGCTGCCGGACCCCCGGGTTGCCGGCCCTAAAGCTGTGTTCACTTACCTTATGATTCACTAGATCCTATATCTGCTGCTGGCCCGGATGGGTTGTAAGCTATGATGCTGTGTAGAATGTGCGTTAGACAATAAAGGTCTTTAAAAAAAAAAAAAAAAAAAAATGAATACAAATGGTAAGTAAAACTGCATATATGTGGCTTCGCTAGGTAACACTTGACCGGGAAAAATTAGAAAGGTGGGAGGTAAACCGAAGTGGTTTATTTGCTTTATCTAATTTCTGGTATGTTTGTTTTCTTATTAGTTCCCATTTGGCACGAGAGGCCTAGTCTGAAAAGTGGCTGTTGAAAACGCAAATGGTAAAGATGGCCCCCACACATGCGTAGTGAGAAAGAAAGAAAAGTCACAAGTGAGAGCGGCTTATGCCCAGAGCGAGGGATGTCAAGGCCAGCATGGCCTACTGGCGGAAGTCGTGCCAAAGTTGAATGGATTCAAAAGCCTGGGAAAGAATGAACTCTCAGGACTGTGTGCGAGGAATTGATACAAACAGGAGAAGAAAAGTATACAAGTACATGTAAATTATTTAATTAACTCATAAGAAACCAAGGCGTGATTCTGCAAATTTCAAACTGGTTTTGAACAAGGAGGACATGAGGTGATCATTACCACCCCTCAAATGGACCAATGGGAAATGAGTGAAGGCCCTAAAAGTTTCAATTTTGATTCTAGATAGCTAGTAAAAGGGTATAAAATGTCTTGTATAAGTGATCTTGGTGTGGCCTTATTAAATTGCACCACACATGCTGTCGGTTGGGACTATTTTACTTAAGGTGCAAAAGACTTTGAAAATGTTTGGACTTTAACTTTTGATGAGACGGAAAAGAGAGATTTGTTGCAGAGATTCTATGTTGGGAGGGAGACATCGAGGAGGTTAGAAAAGACAGTCCTGTTCTATATTCTGCTATTCAACCGTCGCCCTATGGCCAAGGGGTAATGAGTTGCTTAAATGTATTACTAAATGCTTAGAAATGTACTTGTTTTAATAAATCTATTGCAATATAAACATTCTTAATGATTTAGATAAAAGATATTTGAAATATAAACTAGAGTCTGTGATTACTACATAGGTTATGTAAATAAAATGTTAAAGTTGTGAGAATAATGTGATTGAGCTGGACAAGTTGGTCCATCGACCGAATAGCGGAGTACCTTGATGTTTGTTCACTACAAAATAGCGAGGGTCTAGAGAAATTAAATGTATATAATGTATAAAGTTAATGTATAGGTTAATAAGGTACCCCGCATATCTTGCAACTTGTCTACTCATCACTGATTCAGGGACGGTTTGCGATTGAGAGAAGGTGTGTATGAGTGACTTGCAGTGTTATGGGCCCCACTGATGAGTAAAATAGAGTCGGTCCTGTTCTCAAGTGATGTAGATAGAGGGATTTAGGTTAGACCGCGCTGCATAAGTTTTCTTGGTAGCAGAGGATGGTTTGTATAGGTCAGTTTGGAGATTATTGCTGTTTTACGCTTAACACTAAATGTTGAGTTTGTATTGCGTTATATGTAGTCGGAATTTTGAAGCTTCCGGGAAGTAGGAAGTGGATGTATGTGACAAGAGAAGTCACATGGAATTGTGCATAGTCTGATTTCAATTTGGTGATAATACAGGACTTTGTGTTATGTTAGGGAATTTTCTGTGTATCTGTGCTGAATGAAATGGTAAACAGGTATTCTTGTGAAACTCTGGCCTTAATTCTCAGGAGCTGTATAGTCTCCGCATGTGTCTTATCCCTAGAGAAACGGGTTTGCCTTTTGCGTGTTAGAAGGGTAAGGTAGAGGGAAGTGCTACTTTATCGGCGAAAATGAAATTCTGTGGAAGGTTAGAGGTAAGCGCTGTCTACTGGAAATACAAAATTCTTGTATGTCTGGGTAAAACTCTCTTTTGGTAATGTAAGTGTTTAAATGTTGTAACTAACAAGAATAGAAATACAGTGCCGATAAATTTTGTAAAGGCGGGGATACGAGAAGCAGGAGCAGAATTGACACAAGCAGGAGCTGCGCTGAGATTTGCCAGTTGCAGAAGGTGTGAGCAATCCTGATTGGGGCATTAGTGTATTTTCACGCTGATATTCGTCAGTTGCAGAAGGCCTGAGCAATCCTAATTGGTGCGTTAGTGTATTTTCACGCTGAGATTCGTCAGTTGCAGAAGGCGTGAGCAATCCGGATTGGTGCATTAGTGTGTTTCGCTCTGGGATAGGTCCGTAAAAGTGTGACGTGAACTACTCGGATTGGTGCGTTAGTGTGTTTCGCGCAGGGATAGGACGAAGAGAAAAAAAATCAGCGTAGATTAAAAAGGTGTATAACTTGGTTGTGAAGTGAAGAAGAATGGATTATTATTACGAGCAGGAAAAAAAAAAAAGAGACCTTCATGGTTTAAGAAAATCAAGAATTTTTTCAAGAAGGATAAAGAAATAACGACGAGAGGGAAAAGTGCTTCCTCCGCTGAAAATGCCTGCATCATATATGATGACAAAATATGGCTATCATACTTGCATATGGTTAGAAAATTGGGCAAAATATACAAAGGATGATGGAGTTTTGGAATTTCCAGAAGTAGGTTTATTTAGCGCAGCACTGATATGGAATTTGAGAGAAAAATGATGAAGCTTGAACCGAGACCTAGACCAGCACAGTTTGAGGCTTTAATGGAATGGGAGGATGAGAGAGAGAGAGAAAGATTGAGATTCCAGAGAAGACAGATATAATACAAGAGGATTATGGGGATCGACTCATGAGAGTAGAATGAAAAGTTGGAGGTGTGCTAATATGTGGGATGGTATGTATCCTGACAGAACAGTAGATGAAATGTTAGGAAGAAAATGTAAAGAAGAAAAATCATGGAATACCAGAGAAAAGTGGGTATGGAATCAGTGATACAGAAGATGAAGCATTGGAGGAAACTTTAAATAAGAGACCCCTCCATAGCAACAGACTTCTGCAGTGGTGACATCAAATGCACCGCCAATGGAGACAAATAAATAAAACCCCAAGCAGATATACTGAATTAAATAGGTAATTTGAATCACAGAAGATAACGCAAACTATAAAACCTAGTACTTCTGAGTTAGAAAAATCTACAAATGAATTAGCTGAGAAAATAAAAGAATTGACGAAAAATGTAGAAGGTGTAACTGTACCCGTAACTATAGGTCCTGTAATACCAGTATTTGAGAATCAGAAAATAGAACACTCGTTAACAATTCCTTTGAATTCTAGTATGTAAGAAGTGCGAGAAATAATGTATCCTGACCTGAATGAGACGAGTACAGTTGATGATTTGTTGAGGTATGCAAAATATTGTAGTGATGACATTGAAGCAAGACAGCGTAAATTGAAAGAGAAACCAATGTGGGCACAAGTGAAAGTTGCAGAACAACAAGAAGCACAATTGATTAACCAAGCAAGCGAAATAGGTCAGACTAAACAAACATTTTATACAAATAAAGGAAAAGGCCAAATGAGCCTAGATGAGGCTAAAAAGAAGCGGATATGTCATAATTGCGGCATGGTAGGGCATTGGAAGAACGAGTGTAAGTTACCTCCCAAAATGAATACCAAAAATAAATCATTGAATCCACAGGTGCAGAATGAGGTGAATCAGCAAACACCACTACAACAACAGGTAGTTACTCAGCAGAGTCAGGTGCAGAGACAGGATTCTACGGGGGAGAGCAGGTAAAAAGATTGCTGTGTGCAACTGCTTCCCAGTTTTGGTGGCGACCGGATGGAAAATAATCAGATGAGAGTTATTGACGGTGCTTAGGAGAGGAAGTGGAGTGCGTGCTTGGCGCAACTCTAGAGGCAGATCAGTCTGGTCCCTTTGTGGATGGAAAGGTGAATAGTACAAATGTCACCTTCCTAGTGGACACTGGTGCTACCTGTTGTAGTTAGATCAGTAGAAATTCCAAAACTTCCTCTCCCAGGAGAACACATCGAAGTAGTAGGAGTAGTGAATAGGCAGATTCAAACCCCTCTCATACAACCAGTGGAGGTGGAAATAGGTTAGTTTAAAGAAATGCATCGCTTTGTGGTTTGTGATAGTAGTCTTGTAAATTTGCTTGGAAGCGACATACTCTGTAAAATGAACTGTGCCACTTACTGTACTCCAGATGGCATTGCTTTCCAAACAGCAGATAATGATCTTTTGTATAAGGTGACCATGTCCATAATCTTTTCTGAAAAAAGTGAAACGTTCCCTGTATTTGACAAAGAAAAAATTCCCATTGAAATGAAAGGAACAGTTAAAAGTGATGTATGGGATTTTACCGGAGAAGATGTAGGCTTAATGAAAGGAATAGATCCTGTAAAGATTACTATAAGAAAAGGCAAGCTATCCCAATACGCCACAGTATAAATTGACACCAGAAATCATTTAAGGAGTAACTCCAGTAATTAATAATGATGATTTGGAGTAATGATTGAACAAGGGATTTTGAAAGAAATAATGAGCAGTCCATATAATTCACCTATAATGGGACTGAAAAAGCCAAATGGAACTTTTAGAATAGTGCAAGACCTGAGAAAGGTAAACAAAATTGTTGTTCCATGTTGTCCGATTGTACCAAATCCAGCTGTGCTATTATACCAAATTCCGTATGATGCCGAATGGTACACTGTCATTGACTTACGCAATGCATTTTTTACAATTCGTTTGCACCCTTATAGCCAACCAATTTTTGCCTTCAGGTTTGGCGAGCATATTTTGGCATGGTGCCGGCTTCCTCAAGGGTATACAGAAAGCCCTTCCATTTTTAATCAAATATTGAAAAAATCATTAGAAAGTCTGAAAATGCCTGAAAAATCTGTTTTGGTTGAATATACTGATGACCTGTTGGTGGCATCAAGAACCAAGGAAGCTTGCATTTCTGATACCATTGCATTACTGAATCACTAGGCTGAAGGAGGACATAAAGTATCTCTATCAAAATTACAGTTCTGTCAACAAGAAGTACAGTACTCAGGTCATAAGATTGAAAAGGGAATGAGGAGAAGTGACCATTGAGAGAATTAGGATAATAAGAGGAATGAGCCCGCCCCCACACCCCCAAGACGCAAAAACAAGTGTGAATGTTTCTTAGAACGGTTGGGTATTGTCGACAGTGGATAAGTTGATTGCCATTGATTGCAAAACCTTTACAACGACTGACAAAAGGGGATGTAAAAGACCCTATAGTACTGAATGAGAAAGAAATGGAAGCTTTCAAGCAATTGAAGAACAGCTTATGTGAAGCACCAGCGCTAGGTATGCCTGAGTATGAAAAATAATTTGAGCTGTATTGTAGTGAAAGGGATGGATGTGCACTTTCAGTTCTGATACAGAGGCATGGAAGAATGAGAAGGCCCAGTGCATATTTTACAGCTGATCTAGATACGGTAGCCAAAGCATTACCTGGATATCTGAAAGCTGTAGCCGCTACGAGTGTGAGCCTGGAACAAAGGGAATGTATAGTGATGGGATATCCTGTAAAAGTTTGTCCCACATTCAGTTGAAATACTGTTGACTCACGCTAAAAGCCAATTCCTGACCAATAGTCGTTTGACCAGATATGAGAAGGTGATTTTGGGCTCAGACAATGTGACAATTGCTAGATGTGTAAATGTGAATCCTTCAACCTTGTTGCCTGATGCATGGAATGCTGAGGACAAAGATGATAATGATCACAAGTGTTTGGATGTACTTTAATATTGAACAAAACCACAACCTGACATCAAAGATTAACCTTTGGAAGATGTTTGTGAATGGATCATGTCTGAGAATAGATAAAGGAATTTTGAGCGTTGCATATGCTGTATGTGCTGTGGCAGCTATACTGGAAGCGTCATGTTTGAAGGGAATACGTTCAGGACAAGTTACAGAGCTGATTGCTGTGATTCGGGCTTGTAAATTGGGAAAAGGTGTCCGAATTACCGTAGTGACTGATAGTCAGTACGGGTTTGGGATTGTGCACGACTGCGGACAGATCTGGTCCCAGAGAGGATATTTGACCTCTTCGGGAACTCCAAAACGAAATGGTGAGTTTGTGAAGATGTTGCTTGAGGCAATACAGCTGCCTAAAATGATTGCGGTTGTGAAGTGTGTAGCTCTTCAGAATGAAGATTACATCACAGAAGGTAATAAGTGTGCGGACGCAATAGCTCAATATTGTGCTGGGCACATGACTTCAATGAACAGGGAAAGAGAAAAAGAACATGTTTCTTGTTCTTTAATGCTTACTAACATAGTAGAAACTTGGCAGGAAGTGAGACAATTGCAGGAAGGAGCGAGCAATAAGGAAAGAGACAGATGGATAAAAGCAGGTTGTAGACAAAGAGAAGATGAAGTTTGGGTTTACAGGGATGAAAGACCAGTCATGCCTGATAGCATGATCTCTAATATGGCACGGATGTACCTTGGACAAGCACACATTGAGAGAGATGCAAGGATTAGACTTTTTAAACAAACCTGGTACAATCCCCAATTTCGCACTATTGCCGAGAGCTTTTGTCAAAGATGTCTCCTATGCCAACAGTTAAACCCAGGAAGAAAAACAGTTGTGAGTCTGGGATCCATAGGACGGGAGGGAGGTCTTTTACTAGAATGCAACTAGATTTCATTGAAATGCCACATTGCAATAGACTGCGTTATGTACTAGTGATTATCTGTTTATTTTCCCATTGGATGGAAGCTTACCCCACCAGGAGAAATGATGGAGTCACAGTAGCTAAATTGTTGTTAAGAGAATGTATTCCTAGGTATGGCTTTCCAGTGACAATTGAAACAGAGGAAATCACTTTCAGAATGAAATCATTCAATTGATATGGGAGGCATTGGACATTCAGCACATATTGCACTGTGCCTACAGATCAGAGGCTGCTGGAGTGGTTGAACAAGTGAATGGAACAATAAAAAACAGACTTGGAAAAATGTGTTTAGCCACATGACTTAAATGGCCAGATGCTTTGCCTCTTGTCTTAATGACCCTGAGAAGCATACCTGACAGAAAAATAGGTTTGAGTCCTCATGAAATACTGATGGGATGAGTAATGAGACAATAAACTGCTGACTATAACTAATGATCTTATTTTGGACTATTGCAAAGGCTTGGCTGACGTAGTCCATTCTGTGTTTCACCAGGTTGGAATTGATGCAAGCCCTCAAGAGACATCCAGCTCATGACCTGGGCCCTGGGGATTGGGTGCGTATCAAAGTTCACCGAAGGAGACACTGTCTGGTGCCACGTTGGGACAAACCACGTCAGGTGATATTGGTTACCACCACAGCAGTAAAGTGTGCAGGTGTGAAAAAGTGGATTCATGCCAGCCACTCAAAGTCCCCGAACCTGAAGATCGACAAGTGAGTTGACATCTGGAAGAGAACACAAGTTCTGATTCTGATGGAGAAAGTGAAACAAACAGAATTCCAGATTCGAAAGCTCGACCTGGAAGTCAACATCTGGCAGTATCAGATACAAGTTCAGCATCTGAAGCAGAGACGGGCAAGGAAGGCAAGAAAAAAATGCTACAAAAAGTAAGCAGGCAAAACAATTCTTTCACATTTTCGAACAAAAGATAAAAGAGGCCCCAATTAATCAGATCTTAGATACCTCTTCCAAAGAAGATGGAAACAAAGAAAATAACACAGATGAAGTAGAAGACCAAACAAAATCTCCAGATCAGATCAAAATAAAAGCAAGTAAACAAGGAAAACCAAAAGACGAGGATAAGTCAAGTACAAACAAAGCCAACGACAAAAGTGAAACATTACAACTAAATCAAAGAGAGGTCACAGAACAACAAAAAACACAGGAAATCAAGTCAAAGAGCGAATGTGAAACATTGACTCATAAAGGATTAAATTGGCACACTGGAGGAAATTTATCACCTATCCAAGAAAAAACGGTAAAAGAGCAAAGCCAAAAAACACCGGCAGACCAAGTGAGGGAATCAGATATTGGTCTGATAATCACGGCAGGAAATAAAGGAAGAACTTGCAGGGTCCATCACGAAACGGAGCCAAATGAGAAAATAAGACAAAACCCAAGTAATATACAAATAGGTCAAGGAGAAATGCACCCCCTAAAAGAAGAATCCATGGCAGAATATATTCGACCGGATTTAAAAATCACGGTCTGCAAGAATGACAACACATCGCAAATTCGATTTGATCCAATTGAAGGAAAAAGGAGAGTTTATCAAACCCGTCATTTCGAAACAGCAAGTATGGTAACAGAATGTAAATTATTATTCAAGCCGGAATTTCAAACAAAGGGAAACTCAGATACGTTGAACAGGGGAAACATCCTGCGACTAATCAAAGAGATACCTAAACTAAGGGGAATTACAACAAGTGACCTGAAAGCAGTAGAATTCATACAAAGAAACAAAGATATGAATTCGGAAATAAGTAGCACCACCTGGGCATCTAAAGAAATAGTAGAGCTTATTTTCTCAACCAGGACATACTTTTCAGATTGGGGAATAACTTTAGAACGTCAAACCCCAATAAAATATCCATTCCCCTTACTAAATAACAAGATTCCCCAATCCAACAATGTAAAGGAAATAAATCAAACAATCTTGAGGGGAGCAAGAAACAAATCAATTTCCGAACCAAGATCTGAGCAGCACAAAGGCGAAGCAGCAATACCAGGGTTTGAAGGAACACAAAGAATGGTCTTGGTTGGCACAGGCCCTAAACACCCATCGATCCTGATGTAGGCAAAACAGCAGGAAAAAAATCAAAGACAAAACACCAATTTATCAGTAAAACCAGAAACAAAAATAAGGATATGCTCATGGAACGTACACGGTTTTAAAGAAATGTCCCAAGACCAAGAAACAATAGAATACCTGAGCAAATTTGAAATAATTTTACTACAAGAAACATGGAATGTAATCCCGAGACAAATTATGGGATATGAGGAACATCACATAATGGCAGAAAAATTTGCAAAGTATGGACACCCAAGGGGAGGTTTGTCCATCTTTATCACGTAAGACTAATTACGCTCTTCCCCTGAGGCGGAAAGCCGGGGGCGCTCTTTCCTATCTTCTAAAATAGCGCTTTGCACTCTGCTGGTATTTTGTTTTTAAAAGCTGTATATATTTTATCGTGTGCTTTTTAACCACATATGTGCATTGAATTGACTGTGAAGGCGAGACTTACATCGCCGAGGGTCCCTGCACGCCTCTGTCCACCGGCGCAGCCGATCTTGTCGCTGACGCCGGCACGTAGAGGGACAGCCGCCATCTTGGGATAGGCAGGGTAGCGGTCCAGTCTCTGGCCGCCTCCCACCCTCCTCATGTATATAAACAAATGGACTTCCCGTCCGCGCAGCGGGCGGGCGCAGCGGGCGCGCCGATGGCGCGCCGAAGGCGCGCCTAAGGCAAGCCCGTCTGCGCCCGTCCGCGCCTGGCCCGTGCCTAGTGCCGGTCCCCCTGTCCGTTGCTTAGCGGCTCCTAGCGTCACCTGGTCTAAAAACCAACTATTACAATTGAGACCGAGGGTGTGTAATTTGACCCCTTTATGCTGCCCTAGCTATATAGAGGATTCCTCTTTCGAATGCCCGCAATGTGCATTTAAACTGTTGCCAGCTAGAAAACGCACTTCTCATTACTGTAATGTAAGTAAACGGCATACTCAAGCGATAACGCTTAAAATTGCGCTGGTTAACTGTCGGTCGCTGCCTCGCCATGCAGGTGAGATATGGTCATCCCTTACTTCTGATGATTGGGATGTACTGTTTCTCACGGAGACTTGGCTGAAGGATTCCTCGAACCCCGACATTCTTTTGGCCACTCCCCCGGGCTACCTTCTTAAAGGTTGTCATCGTGATGGTGGCCAAATGGGTGGGGGTATTGCCATTATACGAGTTCATCAAGATGAGGGAAGAGGAATAGCTGTCCTATCTGTTCCCCAGAATTAGGCAGGATTAATCAAAGGTGGATAGGACACTTGTAACCACTACTACCAAGAGAAATATTTGGAAAACCCTCATAAACGTTGTGTATAACGTAAGCGGTATATGTTGTTGGCCGCCCCACACAAACGTTATGGCAGTAGTCATTGGGTTTAACAATTTGTAAATTGCCAGCCTCACCCGAGGCGTTCTCTGGTTTTGTGGCAGTCTCCAGAGAATTTAGAGTAACGTTTGTGTGGGGCGGCCAACAACATATACCGCTTACGTTATACACAACGTTTATGAGGGTTTTCCAAATATTTCTCTTGGTAGTAGTGGTTACAAGTGTCCTATCCACCTTTGATTAATCCTGTATTGCCATTATAGCCAAGGCCCACCTCAAGTTGACGATTAGTAAACTTGGGAACATTGGCAAAATTGAAGCCATGTATTTTACCTTGGCTGATTCCATGGCTGTCATTTTAGCCGGGATTTTGGTATATAATCCACCCACTGCCTCGTCTTGCTCCCTTACGTCTCTGGTACACCTGATTGCAGACCTATCCCTTAAACACTCGCATTTTATTGTGCTTGGTGATTTTAATTTACACGTGGATGATCCACTATGTACGCAGGCCACCCAGTTTTTGGACACTATGAAGGGTCTGAATTTATTTCAACTTGCTCAGGGCCCAACGCATACAGCAGGCCATACTCTGGATTTAATTTTTTCAAGGCACCTGGACATCATGCTTCATCCACCCCTTCCTCTTACTTGGTCGGATCATTACCTCCTGCTTTTTGATCTTACCCTTACCTTGGCACCCTCACCTATTGCACTTAATAAGGAGTACGGGAGAAAATGGCACAAAGTTACTTGCGCCACTCTGAGTCCCCTTTTTCTCTATGGTGCTGAACCCCTGTCCGGTAATATTGATGAAAGGGTGTCTAAGCTTAACTTAACTTTGTTGCATGCCATTGATTCTATCGCACCCCTTCAACCTATCACCTCTGCTAGATCTCGCCCGTCGGCTCCCTGGTTTTCTTCGATTCTTCGGGAGGAGAAGAGTCGCTGTAAAAGACTTGAACGTTTATGGCGGAAAAACTATGATTCAGAGGCCAAATCTATCTATAAAGTCGCTTTAAGAAAATTTTTGTCCTTAAAACGGTCGACAATGAGAGATTTTTTTTCTCTTCAAATTGAGAAATCTAAGAATTCATCCAAATCCCTTTTTAAAATTGTAAAGGACTTTTCGCATCCAGCCGCTTTATCTCCCCAGATCCCGGCTAGCCAGGCATTATGTAATGGTCTGTCTGACTACTTTCAGGAAAAGATCGTGACCATTAGGTCGTCCTTCCCCGTGGAGGGAACTTTACCGGCCTCGGGTGGGATAGACGGGGACATTCCCTCCCTTGAGTCCTTTAAAGAGATGACTATTGAGTCCGCTCAGAGATTAATCACCCAATGTAAATCTGGTTCCCCTCTCGACCGGATTCCGGCTAAAATGATGGGTAATTTAGCCCCTATATTGATTGAACCTCTCCTTGCTATTTGGAACTGTTCTCTTGGCTTAGGCCAGTTCCCCTCTATCTGGAAGGAGGCTATGCTAGTCCCTATTCTGAAAAAGGCGAATTCAGACCCTGGCCAATTTTCTAACTATCGCCCCATCTCCCTTCTCCCTCATGCAGCTAAGATCTTGGAGAAAGCAGTTCAACTGCAATTGGCAGAATTTCTGGAGACTAATATGCTCCTACATGATTCTCAGTCGGGATTCAGAACTGGTTTCAGTACGGAGACGGCTCTCCTGGAGGCCTCCGAGACTATCAGAGAGTGTGTGGATAGGGGCGAGGAGGCCATGTTGGTCCTCCTCGACCTATCCGCCGCCTTTGATACGGTTTCCCATATGATTTTATTGGATCGCTTGAGCCAGGTGGGCATAGGGGGTACAGTGTTGACCTGGATCAGCTCTTTTTTGAAAGATCGTTCTCAGAGGGTTTTTTTAAGACCTTTTAAATCTGCTGGTAAACCCCTTCTCTGTGGCGTCCCCAGGGCTCGGCCTTGAGCCCTCTGTTATTTAATGTGTACCTTGCCCCACTGGCCAAGGTGGTTGAATCTTGGGGAGTCAGAGTGATCTCCTATGCTGATGATACTCAGCTGGTGTTTTCTTTTAGGGATCACTCTGACACCTCCTTTGCCAACTTCCGCCAGTGTCTGAATAACATATGTAACTGGATGACCACCAACCATCTCAGGCTTAATACTGACAAAACGGAGGTAATGTTTTTTAACCAGAAAACGTCTATTCCCTCTAGCCTGTGGTGGCCAACGGCTCTTGACCCCCCCCCTGTTCCAGCTCTCACAGTTCGCAATCTGGGTTTCCAGTTTGATAATACCCTCTCCTGCGCTCCCCACATTAACAAAACAACCTCTGCATGCTTTGCGAAATTGTGTATGATTAAAAAGATTCTCCCGTACCTTCCGCTAAATGCTCGCAGAACTGTGGTTCAGTCATTAATCACGTCTCACTTAGACTATGCCAACAGTCTCTACGCGGGTGCCCCTTTGTATCAGATTGAACGTTTGCAAATCGTGCAGAATGCCGCGGCAAGACTGATTGGAAATATTCCATATCGACAATCTGTAGCATCCTATCGCAAAAAATTGCACTGGCTTCCTATTGCACGACGTATCCATTTTAAGATTCTGATACTTGCTTTTCGAGCCGTGAACAACCTTGGCCCAGGCTATTTGAAAAAACGGCTTGTGGTATCACAATCCGTTAGATCCTTACGATCCAATAGTCTACGCCTCCTGGTTGTCCCACGCTTCCGTCTCTCCAGAGTGGGTGGTAGAGCATTTGGAGTATCAGCCGCCAGACTGTGGAACAATCTCCCCTTGGATCTTAGATTTGTCCCCACGGAACCCATCTTTCGCCGTAAACTTAAGACTTGGTTGTTTTCCTCTTAAATTTCTGTTTTCATACTTTCTTTCTTGGGCTAGTTAGTTGTTAGCGCCGGGACACCCCCTCGGGGGTAGCCGTGCGCTCTATAAAACCTATAAATAAATATCACGAATAAATTAGACTGGAAAACCGAACTGCTCGAATCAGGGGAGAATTGGTTACAAGTGATCAAAGTAGAGTCAAAAGTTAGCAAAAAGAACCCTGGATGGAATTTACTAATCATAAACCTATACATCCACCCAGATAAGGCCACAAAAGTGAAAAAAGCTCAAACTCTAATAAATTTGATAAAAACTTTACATAGAACTTATCAATCTCATGAGTTACTTATCTCTGGTGACTTCAACTGTAATCTAATAAAAAACAATTGGACCAAGGATAAAATTCATAAAATCTGGAGCGACCTAGAACCACTAGGTTTAACAGTTCTAAATGGAAACACGGAGGGAGACATACCCGCCAAGACCACTTTCACCAGCGGTAAAAAGAACTCCACAATAGATTTCACTCTAACAAGCAACGAACTAAAAAAGAACATAGATCACTTTGGAATACAAATCCGACCAGAGAGCGACCACTACCCACAAGAGACAATAATGAGGAAAAGCATAGAGGAGAAAACTCAATTAGAATTTCTTACAGCAATTCCGGAAATTTATAAACTGAACAAGATCAAAAGTAAGGGCCCAGTAAAAAAGGAGATAATGGACGCAGTATTGGAACACGGAAACTCCACGAAGGCCTTTGAAAATCAATCACCCATAATAAAATGGGAGAAGTTAAACAAATTTGTGCTAGGAAAATTCGCGGTAAACACACCAGCGACCCATGGACATAAAGGAAACAAAGAGCCGTGGTATAATACTAAATTAAGAGACAAGAAAAGGGAAATCGCGAAAAAATTAAAAACAAAGGCCGCAGAAAAAAGGTTAGGAAAAGAAGTAGATAACAACGATATACAAAAAATGAGGAAAGAATACAAAGAGGACTGTAGAAACGCCAAAAAATCCTACACAGAGGAAATCTGGGAAGATCTGTTAAGAGCAAGTAAATTACCAAATAGTGGAGAATTTTGGAAGATAATAAATAAACTTTCGAAAGGAGCCGGCGGCCAACTTAATATAGGAATAAGTGAAACAACATGGGCCGCTTATAACAACAGTCTGTATAACATCCAGAGCTACTCAATTAACATAGAAGCATGTAATAACTTAGAAAACAATCAAGAACAAAAAGAAACAGTTCTGGGACAAAGGAAAAATGACCAGCAGGACGGTTCAGACCGAGATGAACAAATGCCGTTGACAACTATCAAACATTTAACCGACCTAATAAGGAAAATGAAAGCGGAAGGAGCAGCTGGCCCAAACGGAATGCCAAATGCCCTATTCAAATATGACTCCGACTTTTGGGCAAAATACCTAACTCCACTATTTAACTACATTCATAAAGAAAAAAAGATCCCACTGTCGTGGCAAGGAAACATATTCCACCCAATATATAAAAGTGGATGCAGGAGTGAACCCGGGAATTACAGACTAATAGCCTTAATCGACGTGGAGGCTAAGCTCTTCTCATCTTGTATATTGTCCCTACTTCGACAATGGATAAAAGATAACAAAATAATACCCAAATTCCAAACCGGTTTCAGAGAAGGCATGGGCTGTTTAACCAATCTGTCAGCTCTGTCACTACTAGTCGAAGGAGCAGGGAAAAGGAAGAGCGGATTAATAGCCTGCTACATTGATCTGAAATCGGCCTTCGATCGAGTCCCCAGAAGACGCCTATGGAATAAATTGGACCAGTGGGGCCTTCCAAATGCAATAATGGAAACAATAATGGCACTATATAGTGGAACATGGGCAAAAGTAAAACTAGGAGACGGAAGAAGAATATCCGCAGAACAAAAAATAACCAACGGCCTCAAACAGGGTTGCGTGCTTTCCCCAAGCCTTTTTAACATATATTTGGCCAATTTGAAAGACCATATCAAGAACGTGAATGGACACCCGCCTAAATTGGCTAATGAAAGCATTCAATTCCTCCAATATGCGGATGATATTGTAATTTTAAGTCAAACCCCGATAGGCCTACAAAGAACAATAGCCGAATTAACAGATTACTTTGAGAGAGAAGGCCTGGAATTAAACATCAAAAAAACAAAAGTGGTGAGACTGGCGGGCACCAGTAGAAGATCTTTCAAGTGGTACACAAAAGGCAGACACATCGAGGAAGTAACGGCTTACAAATATTTGGGGGTCACAACAAGTAAAAACATGGCCCTTTTAACCCAAAAAAGAATCATCGCTACAAAAGCACAATCATTGAGCTTCGCGTATAAAGTTCTCCAAAAGAAACTGCAATGCCCATCATATGACCATCTGCTAAAAGTAATGGCAGCCCAAATCCTACCCTCCCTATCATATGGAAAGGAAATATGGCATGGGAAAGAAGCAGCCATTTTAAACAACCTGGTGACAAAAATATACAAATCCGTGTTTCATCTACACAAAGGATCTTCCCCGGCGCAAATAAGGCTGGAATTCGGCCTGCAAAATCAAATATACCAAAGGAAAGCAGCCCTAGTGAAATGGTGTTGGAAATTGAGATCGGCGGAAACAGGATCCTTAAACAATCTATGTTGGCAAGAAATTAAAAAGCAATACGACCGACAGGAATCAAATTCATGGGGGAATGATTTGCGAGCAGCATTAGAATCCCTCAAATTAGAGGAGATCTGGAAGAATCCACTGGAAGAAATATCCTTTAAAAAGATCTGCAAGCTAAATGCAAAAGCCCTATCTTTGGTAGAAGATAAAAAGACTCTGGCCAAACGGCGGCATGCATGGACCATTTTAAATTCGTACAAACTTTTAAAACCTCAACCCTACCTCATGGCGCACTTCAGGCTATCCCTAAAAACAAAATTCTTGGCCCTCAGAATGGGTGACCATTTTTCAAAAGACTTGATCCCTTCATGGAAGGACACACATCAGGGACTAAAATGTAGACTATGTGATTATCACAGTGAGACCTTGTGCCATCTCCTGTGCACATGTGTGCCCTTAAAAGAAAAGAGGAAAACCCTACTGAAACCAATTTTTAACATCCTACAGATTCGTACCTGCAGGCAAGCTGTGACCAGCTGGATGGGAGCAAGTTCAAATATCCTATTATGCCGCGGGGTAAAATTTATGAACTTTGTAGAGTCTCAGCTTCAAAAAGTAGAAACAGACCACAGATAAGGTCAGAGACAAAGTGTTTAATTAATGGACAAGAAAATATATTTTTCTGTTTTTTTACTAAACGAACCTTTTATTCGCTGCTATTTATATTCGAATTTTGTATGTATGCTTTATGGTTATGACAAACCAAATAAAGTAAATTTTTGACTTGACTTGACTTGACTGAAGCAGAGACTGAAATAATTGAAATCCCAGATCTTGAAGATCGACCTGTAAGTCGACATCTGAAGATATCGAACACTAGTTTGGAAATTGAGCGAGAACAGAGCAAAACAAGTGAAATTGAGGACACTAAAAATAAAACTGAAAGCTCTGAAATAAAAAATATTGACATAGAAACTGGTGAAAAGGAAAGAATTAATGAGGACAATAAGGATGTGTATATATATATATATATATATATATATATATATATATATATAAAAACACACTCCTTCTAAACCAATTGGAAAGAAGCACGCCGACCAGGCATCAGGATTCAAGGTACCGGATTTATTCGGGCAAAGTGGCGCAGTATACAAATCTCAAGTCCACCCATTACGGCTTGGGTCTGCATGTAAGTATTATATGAGAAGGCACAATGTCCAGACGCGTTTCGAGAACCCCTTGTTCTCTTTCTCAACGTTAAATGTGACAGACCCCGCACTACAGGTCCCAAGATGCAATGTGCCACGCCCACTTTGGGGCAGGACTTCTTAAAGTGAATGGGTGGTAACATGAAATCTAGCCAGCACAAACGCCATTGAGAAAGAGAATGAGGGGTTCTCGAAACGCGTCTGGACATTGTGCCTTCTCATGTAATACTTACATGCAGACCCAAGCCGTAATGGGTGGACTTGAGATTTGTATACTGCTGCCACTTTGCCCGAATAAATCCAGTACCTTGAATCCTAATGCCTGGTCGGCGTGCTTCTTTCCAATTGGTTTAGAAGGAGTGTGTTTATGTTCCTTGGAGGTGTTCGCCCCCAGCGCCTTGACCGCCCTTACCTGTGTCCTGCTCTGCGAACAAAACGTGTGGCAAATCAATTTGAGAACAGGACCCGCCTGCACTTGCCTGGTAAGCGGCACGGAGTGTACCTGCAAGCACGGAGTTTCCGGCGATTACTGAGCCCCAGTGCAAGTTGTGGGCGTGGGAAGGTGGAGCACAAGCGTGCAACACCGTGGGCATCAACTTCAGGGTGCTGGTTCACAACGGGATGAAGGCAGAAGAGCGTTTTTGCATTGAGGATGCAAGCGTGAAATGGATCCAAATTTCATGACACTGGTCGATATGCTGTTAAATAAGCCTTTCAGGTAACCACTGGGTGTTGTAATGAGATCCTGTGCTAGAGTTCGACGTATCAACGTTAAATGTGACAGACCCCGCACTACAGGTCCCAAGATGCAATGTGCCACGCCCACATTGGGGCAGGACTTCTTAAAGTGAATGGGTGGTAACATGAAATCTAGCCAGCACAAACGCCATTGAGAAAGAGAACGAGGGGTTCTCGAAACGCGTCTGGACATTGTGCCTTCTCATGTAATACTTACATGCAGACCCAAGCCGTAATGGGTGGACTTGAGATTTGTATACTGCTGCCACTTTGCCCGAATAAATCCAGTACCTTGAATCCTGATGCCTGGTCGGCGTGCTTCTTTCCAATTGGTTTAGAAAGAGTGTGTTTATGTTCCTTGGAGGTGTTCGCCCCCAGCGCCTTGACCGCCCTTACCTGTGTCCTGCTCTGCGAACAAAACGTGTGGCATATTATATATATATATATATATATATATATATATATATATATATAAAAATAATAATGTACCCCGCATAACTTGCAGCTCGTCTACTCATTACAGATTCAGGGACGGTGTGCGATTGAGAGAAGGTGTGTATGAGTGACTTGCAGTGTTATGGGCCCCACTGATGAGTAAAATATAGTCGTTCCTGTTCTGAAGTGATATAAAGGGATTTAGGTTAGACCGCGCTGCATCAGTTTTCTTGGTAGCAGAGGATGGTTTCTATCAGGATACTGTGCAAACCTTTTGCATAAAATGAAAAAAGGCACTATTGCATCTGGGTTTTAGAATAGGCCGCATTCCTGCACTAGCTCCCAACGGTGGATTTACACCCAAGGATGGTGGTACCATCTTCTGAAATTCCAGCCATGCCGAACATCAATGAAAAGTCTTGGATGTCCTGGTGGTTAAGAACGGTAATGAATGAAGGCTGAGGCAGAAGCTGGAGGATACAGACTGTACCAGTGACAACTGTCAAACTACACAAACAGGCAAATACTGGAAGACAAACTATATACTCTACTGAGACACGCCTGAACATGTTGTGATGCACTTTAACAATTTCCTTGCTAGCAGCGCCCTTGGACTATGGCCATTCCCCCCGTGAAGATAGCTAAACATAAATTAAGGATAGAGTTTTAAAAAAAAAGTCCTGGGAGTTGATCAACTTTACACAACATCCAAATAATAGCTCTGTCAAACATATAGGTACTTTGAGTGACATTATGCATTTAAGTTTCAGGAAGATGTCTGTGATAGTTTCAAAGCATAGTCAGGACAACCCAGACCCATGTATAGTGGATACCTGACATGAATGCTCTGGTTATGCAGGAAAATGATAAAGAGACAATGTTTTCAGTTCTCACACCATGGTACTGGAATATCAATTACTGTTCTCTTACTTCTTGCTGTTTCAATTTCTTCTCTTCTTTTCGATGCAGTTCAAGCATATCCTCCAGCTTTTTCTTCAAAGTGTCTGTATAACTATGAAACTTTTCCTAAAAAGAAGAAAGTTTATATTTTCAAAACCATAAAGATATTGATAAAGACAGTGTGCAACTCTCAGGGTTGGACTGGCCTATAGGATAATCAGGCAGTGTCCAATGGGCTGTGTGTGGGAAATTATTTGGGCCCGTTTGTGGGATGGTTTTATGGTTTGCTCAATCACTTCTTACAGTTGATTTTCCTGATATTAAAACAAACATGCTAGAAGCAAGCTTAAATCCATGCCGTCTTCCATATCTTTTAAAACACTAACACAGAAAACCTTTACACATTTAAAACTATACCAAATTGTAAACATGACCACTTTTTTACCCATCTAATTGAATTATAGCCCCTTAAGTGCTCTCGTCAGCCAATGGCCGTCGCGAGCAATACCTCCATAGCGCTGCGCAATTCCGTTGGGCGATGCGGCCATGCCCACTCATTAAAACCACCGCACTGCGGCACAATTTGCTCCACAGTTAAGCGGATAGGCGTGTGGCAAGCGTGTTTATTTTTTCCGAAGTTTTATATAGCGCGAACTTGACCCGAAGGTATCCGAGCGCTTTATGGAGCACCAGTTGCGTTACACAAGGACATTCATTTTTGTTAGGCACTGGGAGATTGAGTGATTTCCCCAGAATCACAGGATGTGGAGGGTCAATGCAGAGACTCAAACCCGGTGCCTCAGATTTGAGATCGACCGCCCTAGCCGCTAGGCCACATCCTCTCCTAGTTTGGCACCCGGACCTATTTTCTGTCGTAGTCCGAGCCTGACAACTATGTATGTGTCTTCTGTTAGCAGGATTGGCATCTTCTGGACATACAATGTATGCTGATGGGCATGTTAGGTGGCACATCATTTAGGACAACATGAATGTTGTGATTTTATGGCAATGGCCAGTTAGCAATCATTTGAATTTTGATGGGCATGACCTCTGGCTAGTTTCTGATGATAGGCTTGCTCCCTGGCCACAACTCCTGATGATGGGCATCTTCTGTTGGCATCGCTTTGATGCTCCACAGAAGGGACCCCGGCTATAAGCCTGGTCTTTTCCACCAGCACACCAGTGAAGTTGATGTGGCAACCAGGTTTTGTTGGCCACTCATAACTGATGAGAGGAGTTTTGAAAAGGGTGAGGGGCATAGAAAAATTGTGTCCCGGCCCTCGATCAGTACATGTTAGTTGGAAAGGGTGTAGTTGTGCCTTAGCTGCAGATTTACTCTTACCAGCCCTTGAGTGGGAATGGGGAGCTAGAGAGGTGTGGTGCCTTAGACTTCAGGGCGAGTTCCACAGCCGCTGGGAAGGGGACCGTGGGGAAATGGCTAGACTGTTTGAGGGCCGACTCATGCCATATTCTGTTAGCAAGGTTGCGAAGCTAGAGCTGAAACAGGGTGCTGGAACACTAGCCTCCCTTGTGCTCGACAGACGAGGTGGGGAGTGAGAGCAGTATTCTTGAAAAAGATGGGGACTCCTGCCCCAGGGAATTTGTGATCCTCAGACCCTTTTCTTTTTTTTTTTAAATACATTTAATTTTCGTTATCAGGTAGAAAAAAATCCATTACACCACAATTTGCCGTGATTCGCAGTACATCGGTTCATTAGTTAGTACACGTCATTCGCACAATAAATATAGAACCAACATAAATAAATAGAGGAACCCAAGGTTAAAGCCACTGCACAGAAGGGAGGGGGGGAGCCTCCCTTGGGCACAGATGCATCATTCCCAATTTATTAGTTCACTTCTACAATTCATGATACTTGCGTGCTCGCATTATTATAGCACCTACAACCATAATGAAAATACAAAAAACAGAAAAGGTGAGCAGTCAAGCCCCAAGCAGAGACCCATATACAAAAGGGGAAGACTCACTCTTGCGCACTGCCAAACGGGCAGAGGCCACTAGGCTTACATAACACAAGTGCAGTCTAATGGTTGGAATCCTAATCCAACACTTCGCACAAAATATCCTGAAATGTTTTGAGGGCCATAATTGCTGTGGGAACAAGCGATACCAACAGCCTATTCCAGTTTTGCCATGCACAAAGTAAGCTTTGCGAATGCTTGCCTCTTGCAATTTTGTTGCCTGCGGATTATTCCGCATTAAGGGATTAATTTGTACATAGGAAAAGGCTAGTTTGGGGATGGTGGCGGGTGGGTCGCAGAACTACTGGCAAGCAGCTGATATCATTGTCCCCTCCAGCACAGTTGCCAAGCCTAGAAAAGCCCACCTTTTCCCAACCCCTTGTAACTCTGTTCTTTAAATGAATACCCCCAAAAAAATCACATTCCTTATATATACATAACGGAATGGAATTGGGAGAACAAATTCCTATTTGTATCGTATGAGTTACTCTAAATGCCAAGATGTGTGAGGAACTTGCATATGGTGCACTTCTGGGACCAGAATATCGGCATCCAAGAGCATTTACTGGAGGTTAAAACAATTCACTGGTTACTTGAGCCTGCTGCTCGGATAAGTCAGCTTGATAATACTTCATGATGTGGGGGAGCACCATCCTGGGTTTTGAGTTGTAATGCCCTCAAGTTGGTACAGGCCTTCTACCTCTACGACAGAAAGTGACATAGTGCTTGGTCTATCTTGTTAAAAAAATGTCTGAGGCACTTCAATCATGGCACTACAGAAGATAAAAACAAATAGCAGGAGAATAGCCATTGCAAGAGCAATGCGCCATACAATCGTTAGGGGCAAGGATTGCCATTAAAAATTAAACCTCACACCTTATTAAGGGTGGCAATATAGTTTAATTGGAATAGATCTGCAAAGTGGTATGAGACTTGAATATCCAGATATCTAACAGGGCGAGTAGCAGAGTAGTGCGTCCTCATTTTGGCAGGTAGAACTGAAGAGATGCTATAGGACCTCAGATTTAGTCTGGTTTCTTTTTTATCCCAGATATCCGTGAATGTCTGCATTTTGGCAAGCGCATTGAGGATGTTTTTCCCCTCTGCGGCTAGACAGAGAATCATATCCTCTGCAAAGAGTTTAATCTTAGCTGCTCCTTGGAGGGGGGGCTTGACCTACAGATCTTACTGCCAAGCGTTCCATAAAGAGGGGGCGTGGCCGGGCTGCCTACCAAGATGGCCTCGCAACACTGAGGCTCCGCCAGCAATCCCAACTTCACCCATCCTGCCTTCCCTCCTGGACGCTTTCAGTCCAGGACGACTGGCTTGAATGCATTAAAGTGCCCACTTGAATCGGAGCCGTCCAGGGCGGCTGGGTGCCTGAAATACCGCAGACGGAGGCCTTTAAGCAGTGCGTGGCAGGAGGCTAGGCCGCACCAAACGCAGTGACGGTGTGCGGATCTCCAGCTGCCTTACCCGACAGAGAGGCGATCTTACACCCCCAAATCCAGAGCGGTGCAGCACATTAGACGTCGGCCATCATGGGAACGCTCCCAGCCCTTCCGAAGCAGCCTCAACCACGGAGCATGACTGGTGCTATTAACTGCTATCACTGGCTTGTTTAGGCAAACTGCCTTCGGCATGGACTTGCTGGGGTGTCTCTTCAGTTTTATTAGCAGTCCAAATCATTAAGCAAATATTTACATTTTCTGCTACAGATTTTTTAATTGGTGAATATGTAAAGAGACGCCTGTCTCTGGCACTGTATTTGCTAAGACTGCTTCTATGTCAGTGCCATGACCTAACAACCAACTAACATGAAGAGATTCTGCTTGTATGTTTCCCTATATGCACCCACGCGGCCAAGCGGATCTATGGCAAGAAACAACCGCATTCATCTGTCTTGGCAATAATGAGGTGCAACCCATGCCTAGACAGTACTAACAGGTGTATAAATGACAAAACAATGAATACTATCAGAAAATGTGCCGCAGTATGCAGCATAATCTGCTTTTTCTTGAAACATAATTTAGTCAATCGTGACGCAAAATGTTGTCTTCCCTTGCCACATAATTCCACTGGGTTGCCTATAGTACACATACTTAGGCCACTTTCAACAATCCCAATAGCTATATTTCCACAAGCATTGCACAAGGAAGTATTATTTTAGCTCCACCGTGTGATAAACTTTTGAAGTTTCTATTTCTACGTTTGGTATAGGATAACGGTCTTCAAAACATTTTAAAGATGCTCCATACAAGGGGGGGCCAATAGGCCCCCACGCAAGCATGGCGGGGCCCGGTCCCTCCCACACCCCGTCCCTTTCGGGGCCGCTTTCCCCGCCCCCTCGCCCCGGAAGTACTGGTGTGCTTCCGGGGCGAGGGGGCGGGGGCCGCGGCGGCGAAAGGGTTAAAAGCCTGGGGAGCGCGGGAAGCGGCCTCTTTGTGCCCGCGCTCCCAGGCTCGCTCCTCGCCCCACCGTGGGGCCGTTTAATTTTCTACTTTGTCTTTCAGGTGTGCTTCGCGATAGGAGATTGCGACCGACGCGTTGGAGTGGAGCACTGGATTTGTTTGCTGTGATCGAGCTGGGCCCGGAGGAGTAATTTGCCGCTTTTGAGACAGCGACCGGAGGAGCCCGTCCGAGGACTGCGGTGTGTGGGCGGCGATCTCGGGACGGTGTTTTCACAGAGCGGGGAGAATCGGGCCAGGGCCGGCTGCGAGGAGACCCAGAGGCGCAGCGCCGAGCCGAGGGCATTCTGACCGAGCGTTCGGGACACGAGGTATTTTGCGGGGCGGGCGGGCGGCCAGTCACCTTCATAGCGGTGATCGAAGGCCAAGTGTTTAAGGTGCCCTCAGCGTTTAGGCACAAGGAAGTGAAAAAATCAGTTGCGCGTAAGTGAGCCTGTGTATGATTCGCATTTTAAGTATTGCACAAGTCAGACGGGTGAGCGCTGTTTTTTCCGTGAAAGGAAACGCTTTCGAGGGGGGAAACACGATCGATTGACGAGCTGGGGTATGTGTTATTGGCCGCGCTGATTTGTTTGCACCGGGTTACACGCGGAGATAAGCAGGGACAGCGAGGGCAGGAACTGGATGGGGGACAAAAGCGGTTTCCAAGGAAATCGAGCACTGAGACAGTTTTGACTTTGTAATAATAAGCGAGGTGGTTCAATAATACGCATAATTTTGCCTGTGGTTGCATGTGTGGTCTCTCACTGTGATTTTGAACAAACAACGCTTAATTCGGTTTGTGGGGGCACTGGGGGTCAGTTACTGTGCTATATGGGTAGTAAAATCACGAATTTTATGTTTTGAACAAGGATTACTGCACGATTCATAGTGCTTTCATTCTGGGGGATACAGTTGTGTGTTACATTGGTGTAATCCTGCGAATATATGTTTAAACTTTAACACATACCATTTGATGCTCATATCAGGGTGCGCTATTAACTTAATCGTGCTGAAGGGGGTTCTGATACTTTCTATATGCTGATAGTTTAGTCAAGTGCTTGCAATTCAAGTATTGACGATTAAGCAGTTAATTATCCTGTGAGGGGAAGGACCTCCAGGGCACCAAGGGAATTTGCATTACTGCCTGTTAAGGATTTTGTGTGTCTATGCGAATTGGTGGGTAAGCAGAGGGGAATTTGCGAATATTATTTTCCCGGTACAAGGTTTTTCTAGTTCATGGTCACTAGTTGGAAAGGTAACGCTCTTTGTTTTGCAGGTCTGCGAGACTAGATTGTGGTCGCCATACATCAGCACAGGCGCTTTTCATCGGGTCAGGTATTGCAGGTCGTGCACCGCCAACTGGGTCAGGTACGGAGCACGGTGTGCTCATAAATATGTCTCAAAGAAGGGGGCGTGTCAATCCAAATGTGGGTGTAATGTTACAAAAAATGATGCGCAGAATGTCTGCAATGGATAAGAGACTGGGGAAGGTTGATAAAATGGATAAGGCTTTAGCGGACCTGGGGGCCAAAGTAGATGCCCAGGCCGGTCCATCGGGAAGACCCAAGCGGACGATAGTACCGCCCAAGCCAAGGGGCGTCTTTGTGACACCACCCAGGCGGGCAAGAAATAAGAGGGTGGGGGGGCAGCCACAGAGTATTACTCCCATCCTACCTCCTGCTGCACCAATTCTGCCACCACAGGTACCCCCTGCTGCCCCACTCCCGCCACCTCAGGTCCCGGTGCCCGTTCCAGCCCCGGTGCCCCATTTGCCATTGGCACTACCAAATGTGCCAGTAATACCGGCAGCGGCACCAGTGCCACCCGTCGCGCCACCACAGGCTCCGGGGCCCCTAGGTGCGGGCCATACTCCCATTCCCGCGCCAGTGCCAATAGACCTGGCAGCTCAGGTGGCGGCTATTCTCCCTTGGTTAGGGGGGGGTGCGTTGCCGGTCAATACTGCCCTGACAACGGAGCAACAAACATTGCTGACTCAGATATTGTTGGCGAGTGGTAGGGGCGCAACGCCGCCTGCACCGGTTTCTCCCCACACAGGTCCAGCGAATGAGGGAGGCAGTGCCAAGACCGCGGAGGCAACGTTACCCAACGACAATGGGAATGGTAAGGAGATTGCCCTTCCTTTGCTGGGCGAAGGAACATTGCCCTCTAGGGGTGAGTGCTTAGCACAGCACGTGTCACAGAGTGTAAAGGAAATGATATGGGCTGACAAGTATGTGAACATGTTTTCATTGCTGATAGATAACAGGGAATGGGAATATGCAAAATCACAGAAGGAAATGTTGCCCAGTGAATGGAGAGCGAAGTTGTACAAGTTTAGGGTAGAAGAAAACCTCATCAACTGGCTGAGGGCTTTTGCAGTGTTCGGCGCAGTAATGGGCGAACGTTTTAAGGGAATGCAACCAGCCATGAACTGCTATCAAAGTAGGATAACAATGTTCCATGAGAATCATGCAGGGGATGTATGGAAGGAATATGATGTCGCTTTCAGAAAGTCCAAAGAATTTGATAAAACTTTATCATGGGACAAGGTGGATTCTATCTCATGGCACAATCAATTCGAGAAGGGTCAGGGGGCAAGCACAAGCACAAATGCGGGTAGAGGTTATTTCCCCAGGCCGCAGCAGCCGTTTCAACAGCCCTTTCGATCAGCACCGGGAGGGGAGACGGCCCAAAAGCAGAGAGCAAATGGAGGGGCGAAGGGGGTATGTTGGGACTTCAATAGGCGGACATGCAGCAGGGCACCAGGTACCTGTAAGTTCAGGCACGCATGCAGCGTATGTGGCCACCCTTCCCACCCCGAAACAACATGCCGAAATAAAAATAGTGGTGCAGGAAACAGGGGTAGGAGGAAACCTGAATAGTAAGATCCACCCTCTAATAGCACATTCACCCATTCAGTTGTCAGCGTTGATCCCCTGGTTGAACAGGTACCCTAATCACACGTCTGCTAGGTTATTACAAGAGGGTTTCACACATGGTTTTCGAATTCCTGCTGGGGGGTATGTCGGGAGACCACAGTGTAGGAATCAGCTATCAGTCCTTGCCAATCCAACAGTGGTGTCAACAAAAATAGCTAAAGAAGTGCGTTTGGGGAGGGTAGTGGGACCATTTCACGTCATTCCCACGCAGAATTTTGTGTGCTCTCCTCTGGGGGTGGTGCCTAAGAAAGAACAAGGGGAATTTAGGCTCATCCACAACTTGTCCGCACCGAGGGGGACATCATTGAATGATGCTATTGATGATACAATTTGCTCTGTGAAGTATGCGTCCTTCGATTAGGCAGCGGGCATGCTGAGGAGTTTGGGCGCGGGAACACTGATGGCTAAGTCAGACATCGAGTCAGCCTTTAGACTACTCCCGGTTCACCCAGAGGACCAGCACCTGCTGGGTTTCTCATTTAAGGGGAAGTACTACATGGATAAGTGTATGCCCATGGGTTGCTCAATTTCATGTGCTTATTTTGAACAGTTTAGCTCCTTTTTGGAATGGGCATTAAGACAACATACGGGTCACCAGTGGGTGATGCACTACCTGGATGACTTTCTTTTTCTGGGCCCGGCGGGTTCACGGGAGTGTGCGTCAGCATTGCAGGAATTTTGCGTGCTCATGCGCTCTTTCAGGGTCCCGTTGGCTCAGGGGAAGACAGTTGGACCAGTGACATGCCTGGAATTTTTAGGCATTGAACTGGATTCTGTTGAGGGTTGTTTTAGATTACCAGCAGAAAAGATCCAAAAATTCAAACAGACTCTAGGACTGTGCTTACAAGCGAAGAAGGTGAATTTAGGGCTGTTGCAACAGACAGTGGGACAGTTGAATTTTGCGTTGAGAGTAATTCCTATGGCTCGCCCATTTTCACGCTCAATTGCACAGGCCATGAAGGGTCTTCGTGAAAAACATCACCGGACACGGCTGTCTGCTGAGGTGCGCCAGGACATGCGGATATGGATGGCATTCCTGGCGGATTTCAATGGAAGAGTGCTGTGGGGTGCACCCACGGTGTCTTCGGAGGACATTGGTTTATGGACCGATGCGGCGGGCAGTGTTGGGTTTGGTGCCATCCTTGGCAAGAAATGGGTGGCGCAGAAGTGGCCCGCCTGGTGGGAGGAGAGCGGGCTGACGGTGAACATTGGTTTCCTCGAGCTCTTCCCAATCTGGGTGGCACTGAAAGTCTGGCCCGAGGAGTTGGCCAACAGATCGGTAATATTCTGGTCAGACAATATGTCAGTGGTTGAATGCATCAACCAACAAGCTGCAAGGTGTCCACTCATTTTACGCTTGATCAAAGAGATTGTGCTGTGTTGCATGACGAGGAATGTACTTTTCAGAGCAAAACATGTCCCAGGGGTGTTAAACAATGCAGCTGATGCCCTTTCTCGCTTTAAGAGGCAGGTGTTCAGGGATCACTTGCCGGAGGCAGAGACAGCGCCAGCTCAATTCCCGGCGATTCTTTGGCAAATTGGTGCCCCCAACTACATGACCTCGTGGCAGCCAGCCTAGCACCCAAGACAAGGACGGCATACGAAGGGGCGTTCAGGTCTTACTGTCACTTTCTGGGACAGGGCTGGGAGAGTAGTTGGACTATGAAGGCTAGCTTCAATGGGTATTTAGGCAGCCTACACAAGGAAGGGCGCACGGTGGCAACAGCCAACAGGCACAAGGCCGCTATCTCCTTTTTCGCACGGGCACGAGGGGGCAGGGACCCTACGCACAGCTTCCAGGCCCAGAGGGCATTAAAAGAATGGCGGCGCATGCAGCCCCCTTCCATAGATTCTAGGAAACCCATAGGTTTTGAACGTCTATCAGCTGTTCTCCTCGCGCTGCCGGACACATGTAGCTCTACATCTGAGGTGGGCCTATTTAAAGCTGCTTTCTCTTTAGCCTTCTATGGGGCATTCAGGGTAGGTGAACTCGTGGCGGCCAACAAAGGTGATAAGATAGGCGGCCTTCAGCTGCGGGATATCAGCATAAGGGGCGACACTATGTGGATCAGCATCAGGAAATCTAAAACTGATCAGGACGCTAGGGGCCAAAGTTTGGCGTTACATCGGGCAAGGAACAATCCCTGCTGCCCGGTGACACATGTGGAGGAACTGATAAGACAGCGGGCACAGGAGTGTGTGGGGTCACTGCTAATGCATGGGGACGGGACTCCTCTTACCAGATTTCAGTTCCGGAGGGTACTAGCCATGAGCATGGCAAAAGCTGGTTATAACCACAAAGAGTTTGGGACACACTCCTTCCGGATAGGGGCAGCCACAGAAGCAACAGCCAGGGGTTTGACCACAAATAGTGTGCAAAGAATTGGGAGATGGTCCTCAAGCGCTTATAAACGCTACGTGCGGTTGCACATGTTGTGAGAGCTGCCGCCATGTGGAGTATTGCTAATACCTGCTGTTTTTCTGGTTATTTACAGTTTCACGGGCCTGTGACGCAGGACGGAAACTACCCATGGATCATCAAGGCAACTTTACTACAGCATGGAGGAACCAGGAGGACAGACAGAAGACCGTAGTCATTTGGGTAGTGGGGCATTCATATGTCAAACGTGCTAACCAAATTTTTCTTGCAGGTTCAGGCAAACAAAGGGTGGAAAGTAGGGGGTGCAGGGTCTCCTTCCATGGCAGGGGGGGACTCCGCCTCAATCAGTTCAGGGACTATATGTCGGACTTACTAGCGCGACATACTACACCACCCTCGGCGGTAATACTTCATTTAGGGGGGAATGATCTGGCAGGTCTGGGCAGAAGGGTCCTCCTTGAAGAAATTATATCTGCAGCGGGTTGGCTAGCAAAGCGGTTACCAGATAGTGTTGTAGTATGGTCACAACTGATACCAAGGATGCAATGGAGGGGGGGAAACTCAGTCAGCGCGTTGAACAGCTCGTTAAAGAGGGTCAACAACAAGCTGGACAGGTTATTTAGGACTCCGGTCTTACAGACCATCCCTCACGGTTGCATTTGGGGGGAACACTTCTACCTGCGGGACGGGGTTCACTTAACAGAGGAGGGGAATGCCCTTTTTATAAGAAACATCCTGGCATGGGTGGAAGTTTTTGCAGGAAGAGTATGACCTTTCTAGAAGGGGGGTGTTCTGGGGGGGGGGCCAGATAGTCGGTTAACTACCTGGCCTGTGGCGGTAAGGTCATTAATCGGTGAGCAGCATTTTAAGGTCCTTACGGGGGGGGCGGACCCATTCACGAAAGGGGCCGCCCGCGGGAGGGGCCATTTGGTCTCTCTCAGAACTTCAGGGGCAGGATATGATCTCCATTAATTTAAAGGGTGCGGGGGAGGGAGTCTACGCTTTCCTCAGGCTGGTAGCCACCCCTCACAACACTATGACGTCACTAAGGTGCGCGAGTGTCTGGGCCCTCCTGTTATGGTTAAATGGAGTTCGGGGAGCGCACGTGGGTGTAACGTGCCCTGGGTTGCGCATGCGCATCTTCAACGTGAGAGCGCAGCTGTAAAAGGATCTGACACCGGTTGGCGACCTTGCCGTAGGACTTTATTAAAGGTATTAAAAGTATTAAAAATATTAGAATGCAGTTTAATTTTCAGGATGATTAGATTACGTTAGGAGACACGCGGTATTAGCTATTTGTTAAGGTTAGCCCATCATACCATGTCGAAACGGATGTCAATCTAATATTCTGAAAAGTGTGCATTTTAATAATTGTCAGAAATGTTTATTTGATTAAAATTTTGATTTGTTTTTATATTTTAATAAATACGGCCAGGGGGGGGGCCCCGTACCCCCCCTTGACTTCCAAAGACCCCCATGTGTTGACTGGTTGAATTGGGTAATTCAGTCGGTGTTCAAGGGGGGAGGTGGCCGGCAGTCCAAGACCATGATACAAGGGGGGGCCAATAGGCCCCCACGCAAGCATGGCGGGGCCCGGTCCCTCCCACACCCCGTCCCTTTCGGGGCCGCTTTCCCCGCCCCCTCGCCCCGGAAGTACTGGTGTGCTTCCGGGGCGAGGGGGCGGGGGCCGCGGCGGCGAAAGGGTTAAAAGCCTGGGGAGCGCGGGAAGCGGCCTCTTTGTGCCCGCGCTCCCAGGCTCGCTCCTCGCCCCACCGTGGGGCCGTTTAATTTTCCCCACCCTCCATCCCTTTTTAGCAGACCTTGGGGCTTGGCAAATGGTGAGTATCAGGTTTGTCAATGTGCCGGAACATAGATTTAAGGGGGGCTTGATCCAGTAGGCCTTGAATTTCCTGTTTACTGGAAGGAAGAACAGAATTTAAACTTTTGGTGCAGTGTCGTGATATTTAACTAATTCTTTCCTTAGGCCCTTTTTCCCGCTTACAGGAGTAACTATATATGTAGATGTTTGTGCTTTGCTGTGTGTTAACAATTTTATCCTTAGGCCTTTTTTCCTTTTAGAATAGCAATGTCGTATTTATTATGTGTGTCTGGCGGTAAGGTCATTAATCGGTGAGCAGCATTTTAAGGTCCTTACGGGGGGGGCGGACCCATTCACGAAAGGGGCCGCCCGCGGGAGGGGCCATTTGGTCTCTCTCAGAACTTCAGGGGCAGGATATGATCTCCATTAATTTAAAGGGTGCGGGGGAGGGAGTCTACGCTTTCCTCAGGCTGGTAGCCACCCCTCACAACACTATGACGTCACTAAGGTGCGCGAGTGTCTGGGCCCTCCTGTTATGGTTAAATGGAGTTCGGGGAGCGCACGTGGGTGTAACGTGCCCTGGGTTGCGCATGCGCATCTTCAACGTGAGAGCGCAGCTGTAAAAGGATCTGACACCGGTTGGCGACCTTGCCGTAGGACTTTATTAAAGGTATTAAAAGTATTAAAAATATTAGAATGCAGTTTAATTTTCAGGATGATTAGATTACGTTAGGAGACACGCTGTATTAGCTATTTGTTAAGGTTAGCCCATCATACCATGTCGAAACGGATGTCAATCTAATATTCTGAAAAGTGTGCATTTTAATAATTGTCAGAAATGTTTATTTGATTAAAATTTTGATTTGTTTTTATATTTTAATAAATACGGCCAGGGGGGGGGCCCCGTACCCCCCCTTGACTTCCAAAGACCCCCATGTGTTGACTGGTTGAATTGGGTAATTCAGTCGGTGTTCAAGGGGGGAGGTGGCCGGCAGTCCAAGACCATGTTCAATTGCTCATAGGCCCCAAAAGTATACGGTTATGTTTTCAAAATTATTCTATCTCATATTAAATACAGCAAGCAAGCTAAAAAACATTTAGCTAGCTTAAGGGCACATCCTCTAACGAATACGTCATTCTCAGTGGTGTTTTTAAATTTAGGATAACTGACTATAAGCAGTGAAAAACATATCAAGACAGATAAACAATTGAAGTGGGATCCTAAGACAGAATGTATTAAAATAAATATACAATAGCAATGTTTTAGTCTAATTTTATTAACAATAATACAATAAATTAAAAAAAAAATGCAAGCAAATGAATCCAAATGCGTCAAAAACTTTAGAGGGAGTTAAAGAAATGTTGTCCCAAAAAAATACTTTGCTTTTATTTTACCACATTCTCCAGTACAGCAGGCAACTTGCCCCTTGACCTTTGAGATGGCATTTCAGATACAATCAGTATGCCTGCTTTGATGTATGGTCCCATCCTTACAAAGTTAAAGATAAATCTACACGTCCCAAAATGCTGCTGGCTAGAATACCACGACTTGCTAAAATTGTTGCACAAGACATGGGGCCATCAGACATCTCTGAACATATTTAATATTGCAGGTGTAGTTTGCTATGGTGTGCCACGCGGTTTTAAGACCGGTGGCATAAGGCACATCCTTTAGGATTAAATCTGGGAGGAACTCCGCTCGTTGAGTTTCCCGCACTCCGCGTTAAGCGGAGCTCGCGGAGTTCTGAAAAACTCTGCTCTGTTTTTTCCCCTTACTTGTGTTCGTCAAGGTAAAGTTGGCAAGCGTGAGTGAGGAAAATTCACCTTCTGGCGAGATTTTTCTTTGTATGCGATCGGCAACACCAAGGTGGCGAGTGTGGAAAATCAGCGTGGAAAATAAACCTCCCGGTGAGATTTCTCAACGCGGGCGGTCAGATTTCTCATTGCGAGTGATCACGTCTGCTTGCAACCACTCGCGTTGAGAAACCGTTTGTGCGCGTTGAGAAAGCTGCCGCTCGGGAGAAAGGAAGCAGCACCCACTTGCGCTGTGCATGGTGTCAATTAGAGATTATTGCACAATGCGGACAAGTACCTGGCACTGAAAATCACAGCGAACAGCATTTATCGAACACACTCAGCTTGCGGAGCTCTGCGTATCGCTGCAGTTTTTTTTGCACTTTGCGTAGCGGAACTCCGCCCAGGCTTAATTAGGATGCAATCTCTTGAATGGCGAGAACCGTAGTCTAGCCCACCACTGACCCAGCTTTAGTCTACAGCACACATACCTTGTACTCCTGGGCAGCTTCTCGAATGGGGAGCACCCTGTGCTGCTTGTGATCACGTGACATGCTGCAGACCACACAGATGAGCTTCTGGTCCACTTCACAAAACAGTTTCAGCTTCTCTTCGTGTTCTCGGCACATATTCACCTCCTGGGGGATACCAGTAGATACCTGAAGCTGTTTGGCGATTTCCACCATGTTCGCCAGTTGCCTGTTGGGCCGGAGGAATTTGGTCTCAGAGACTGATCTACACTGAGGACATGGGACGTCTGTCTGCAGCCCCACCCAGCACTGACTGATACATGACAGACAAAAGGCATGTCCACACTCCACAGACACAGGGTCTGAGAAATAGTCCAGACATATGGAGCATGTGGCCTCCTCCTTCAGGCTCTGGAGAGGAGTTGCTGCAGCCATGTTTCTGTCGGAGAGAAAGAGGTCAAGTTAAGTTTTGTTTCTCCCAGCTTGTGAAGTGAAAGTGCCCGTCTCACTCGCTATCCTTATACATGCTCCCACTTGTATTGGTTCTGCACTTTCAGAAATCTAACCTGTAAATGCCAAAATCAAAGCAGGGAGTGTCCTTGACTGAGATTGGGCTAAGTGCAGCAGAGCAAGGTGTGTACGTGAGCTCAATGTCAGCCTAAGCACTCAGGAGTGTGTGCACAAGTATCAACCTATGCGCTCAGAGTGAGAGAGCGTGAGTGGTGTGCAGTTGCATCATCCGATTTACTGTGCGCACGCGACTGAAATGGGAGTGTGTACAACAGTGCTGAGTAAACCTAAAGCCTGTGTGCAGATGAGTGGATTTTTGGTGTGCTCATGTGTGACACTTGATTGCCTTGGCTTGTACACTGTAACAAGTAGAAACAGGTAGTTGTGCGCTCACACACCGAACACAAACTGTGTAGAAATGACTGAGTGCTACCATTTCTTTACTTAGGAGCTGAGAATTGCAGCCCAGAATACACAATGCTGCTTTTGAAACACATTTATCTTCACTGACCTTAATAAGGAATGTATTTACATGAATACCGCGCTGTTGAACTTTAAGCTGACAAATAGTTGAATGGAAGTGTGAGGGGTTGCAACGCCAACAAAACACATTTTAAAAAACCCTATGTCATAACTGTATTATCACCCATTCGCTATACTAATTTTGTATGCAAAAACCTGAGCATATCTACAATTACATGGTTTGTGCTCGCAAGTTTTAACCAAGTAAAGCCATTGCGTACCCGTTTTGTTATGCCGTTTTATAATTGGCCTTCGTTTCTGCAAACTGTTCCTTAGGTGGGATTGAGGTTTCCTTCCCAGCCCCAAAAACGATTACTCAGGGGTGACTTTCTCGGTTTACAACAGGCTGGAAGTATTACAGTCAACCAAGAGCACCATAAAACAGCTGTACACATAAATCCTTTAATGCATAGGTACTTGCAAACATTTTCCAAAGGACCAAAATGTTTGGTCTTTGATGTGACTGAAGGTTGCACTGATGCCAGAAGGTGGCAGTGGGAGGCTAGGGGCACGGGGTTGGCAGTAAGGTGGGTGTGAGAAAGTTAAGCATATAAATCTAGTGGCTGAATTGCGGAATGTGAAACCAGAAAACATGGAATTGATCCCGGCTTCCCCACTTAACCAAACTGTGCGAACCTAGGCAGTTTTTTAATGTCACTTTCCCTTATTTTACTTTATCATTACGTGTGGGGATCTCGAAATACACGAATTTGAAATGTGCGCTGTAATAACATTCCCCTGTGTTTGATTTAATAAACTATAATGCTGTTCACCAAATGCCTCCCAAAGAGTGCACTATACAAACGACTTGCACCTTAGTTCACTATTGGCTTTGTTGTCAGGGAAGGGGGAAATTAATGTTTCTCAATTTATGTTAAAAAACGATCACTTTTAAAAAATACTGTTCAATGAGCTGGTAATCTGTTGTACTAGTGTGAAACGGTTCTGCAGGTTAATTAAATATACTTTCTTGAATTCTGAGAGATTTGTATCACTTGTTTACACTTTTGCTGCAATAAGTTTTTTTTAAATGAATGTGATCCTGAAGTTAAGCTCAGTCAAGTGAACAGCCGCCCACTGCTGCTGTTGACTAGGGGGTGCAGCATGTGAAGGTCAGTAGGCGCGCATGCGGCCACCCGGCTGTACCATATACAAGTATCATTGCATCATGATTGATTTGTCTTACCTTATACTGGTCCTATCGCCCACAGCACTTGCAACACGCTTCCTCTTCGGTGCCATTCTGCGGCGGCTCGGTGCCAGTCTGCTCTATAAATATGTGTAGGCCTCTGCAGTAGCCGCGGCTCCACTAACAGTGGGGCCTTGGAGAGCCTCGAGCTGGTGATGTCTCGCGGTCCCAACTGTACGTAGCCCAATCAGTGACTCCAACACGGACTCTTTTGCTGAGCAATGACGAATGAAAACCGGGTGTGCCAGTGCACAACTGCAAACCCAATGGTGGTGGAAATGGCGCGCAGTGCTAAAATGCACGTGCGTATACACAGGCAGCAGTTCTAGGATGCGAGGTAGGCGTGGCTACAGGATTTTGCCAGTCCAATCAGTGTCGGATTGGGAAAGCCCAAAATGCAAAGCCTGTTTCGTAAAAAAAAAGTACGGGGCCCAGGCTGGAGAGGTGTCATGCGAGGGGAGGGAACAGTCTTTGTTCTGAATATCTGCTTCTAGAATAGTGTGTATATGAATCTCTGACGTGACTCTCAGCAGCCTGAGATAGGAATATTTACCGAATAATTACCGCGGAGTTGGGGGTATCGAACAATATAAACTGGGAGTTTTCACTTCTTGAACTGGGAGTGTCGACGATGTCTGCAACTTGAAAATGGGAGCGCCTCCTCGAGGCCGCCGACGAATTCTTTTAGGCAGGGCGAGGGCAAGCAAATTCATTCTTTTCCGGAGTCCTGCCCCTGGCCCGCCCGAGCGCAGATTCAAACCAATAGCGCAGGGCCGGTCCTAGGATTTGCGTGGCCCTGGGCTAAAAGGCAACGTGCGAGGCCCCCTCTAATTTAGATAAGTGGCCCCCTGCAAGGAGACCATTCAGAGACACTGTGGGGGGCTTATTGTCCAGCATTTTTGCGCCCCCACAGTTTTAACTTTTACTCCACAAGCATTTCTCACACCTTCAGCCCGATAGGTGTGAGAATTGATTGTGGTCTAAAAGTTAAAACTGTGGGGGCGCCAAAATGCTGGACAATGGGCCCCCCACAGTGTCTGTGAATGGTCTCCTTGCAATTGAGGGAGCGTCTCCCTCCACTCTGCCTCCAGACAGACACCATCCCTGAGAGGCCCAGGGAGGGGGCCCCCTCCAATGGACCTTAATTGCAAGGCGACACCTTTTTTTTAAAAATATATCTCCAGGGAAACAAACAGGACACATCATCAGTGCGTGGCCCCATGCTGGTGGGCTGAGCGCGAGGCCCTGTGCAGCCGCCCACGCTGCCCATGCCTAGCGCCGGCCCTGCAATAGCGTTAGGGTGGGTTCGGGCGTTAATACCAACTGAAGGTGGAAGAGGGCGGAGAGCCGAATGCCGATGTCATTTCCGAGCCCAATTTTGCTCATTACGTTATTCAAGGCAATGATTCGTAAATCCGCATGGAATCGGGTTTTTGAATACATGAATAGGGAAACCTGTCTCCAAATGTGCAGTCTCCCGGGCGGGGGGGCCGGGGGGATGTATGGAAGATGTCAAACGGGATAGCAACAGAATTGTTTTTTTTTTTTTTTTTTTTTTTTTTGCTCAACTCAGATTTGCTCCAAGGCAGACTGTTTTAAATGAATGGTGGATGCTCACATATATTGATAAAGCCTTCTAGTTAAATTGCGCGTACGCTGTACATTTATCAGGGAGTTCTGTGGTCTTGTCCGCAAGTCCACTAACAAAATGCCCCACGTCAAATATATTTTGAGTACCAGGAATTGCATTAATAGGTGTTATTTCAGTATTTTCATGCCAAGACAGGAAAAACTAATTCGTGAAGGTATGGTATTTACCATTAAACACTGAATTAGGCCCCAGAACGAGTAAGAGCACTTGGGGATTGGATTTGCTGTTCTTTGGACTGCTATACTGCAACTCAGCCCGAAGGGCCGACATTTTTTGAGTAACCCATCTACAAACTGGGGCATAGGTCACACATATAAAAGCCAATCTGATAAATGTTATCACAGTATATTCCACGTGACTGCACTGAGCTAAATGCTTGTAATGTATTTATTTACTGCTACGCTGCATTCTGGACTACTCAACTTCTCTACAGCGGGAGAGTCAAGTGGTAACAAGGACCCACTTGGTTTTCAAATTTGAGGGCCTCCGTACTTACAGATCTGGGACACTAGTGGTAATTGATAATACCCCGTTGCTTGATCACCTGAGACATCGCTCTCGGGATCAGCATGAAGGGTGGGAAAGCATACTGCGTCCCCTCTGACCAATTCTGGAGAAATGCATCCGTTGCTTGCGCCACGGGATCCGGTCTCCAGCTGAAGAATCTGGGTACCTGATACGTCAGTCTGGATGCAAACAGGTCCGTCTTGAACGGACCCCAAATCATCTGCAGCCATTGAAACACCCTCGGGAGCAGCTTCCAGTCGCTGTAGTCCCTGAGGTATCTGGAGTTCCAGTCCGCCACCTGATTGGACTGACCCGGTAGATATTCCGCAATTATCGATATCTGATTCTCTAGACAGTAATGCCAAAAGTCCTTGGCTATTTGTTCAAGCATTGACGACCTCGTGCCGCCCAACTTGTTGATGTACCTCACCGCCGAAACATTGTCCAAACGCAGGAGGATACAACAAGATGTCTACCTCGGGGACAACGTCCGCACCGCGAACGACCCCGCGAGCAGTTCTAGACAATTTATGTGAAGCGAAAGTTCCTCCGGAGACCATCTGCCACCTGTAGAGATGTCTCCGCAACGAGCTCCCCAGCCCCAAAGGCTGGCGTCCGACTCTATTGTTATCTCTGGAAGAGATCCGAAGATAGCTCGACCGTTCCAGGCGTCTATATGACCCAGCCACCATTGCAGTTCTGTTCTCACCTCTTCTGTGAGAGGTATGCTGTCCGAATACGACAGTCCCTTCTGTAGGTGTCTGATTTTCAACTGTTGCAGAGCCCTGTAATGCAGAGGGCCCGGGAATATCGCTTGCACCGATGGCGCCAATACTCCCACCACTCTGGCAATCGCCCTGAGTGAAACTGCCTGACTGTTCAACAGTCTCCTGATTTCCTTCTTCAGGTCTTTCAGCTTGTCCTTCGGGAGGCTTAGCTGCGCTGTAATGGAGTCGATCGTGAAACCCAGGAAGTCGATCACTTGAGTGGGTACCATGACTGATTTCCTGGTGTTGATCACAAAGCCCAGGCTTTGAAGCAACGTTGTCGTCAGAGTGAGGTGTCGCAAGAGTGCCTGCTGACACTGATCCACTATCAGGATGTCAACCAGATAGATTATTAGGCGTATACCCCGTTCTCTGAGGTATGACACCACTGGTTTGATCACCTTGGTGAAACACCAAGGAGCCGAGGAGAGCCCGAAAGGCAGAACCGAATATTCGAACCATCGGTCTCTCCACCGGAATTGGAGGTATCTGCGATGCGGGGGAAATATTGGTACGGAAAGATAAGCATCTTTCAGGTCCAGCCGGACCAACCAGTCTCCTACCTGCAGTAGATCTGTTAAAAGATGGATGCCCTCCATCTTGAAATGATTGTATGTTATAAACTAGTTGAAATCCCTGAGGTTCAAAACCAATCTGTTTCCGCCTCCCTTCTTCTGAATAACAAAGATATTGCTGCAGAAACCGCGAGGACCTTGGCGGACCGGTATAATCGCTAGTTTCTGCAGCAACTCGGAGATCTCTTCGTCTATAAAACTGAGATCTTGTTGGGAAAAATGGAGATCTGCCGGAAGCCCCGATTGAACGGGACGAGAATAGAACTCCAAGTGGAAACCCTGAACTGTTTGGAGCACCCATGCGTCTTGTGTAAGCTCCCGCCACTGCGCTAGGCAATGCTGGGTCCTTCCCCCCCCAAAGGAAGAAGAGAAACCTCTGTTACTCTCACCTGAGTTCTGCTGGTGTTTGAAGGTCCCCCTGTTGTTATTCGTTTGATAACGGCTCCTGTCGAACCTCCTGCGGGAGGGGTAGAAGGTTCCACCACGGGTGGAGTCGTACTCGTTCCTGCCCCTGCCGAAGTCGCCTCTTTGGGAACCTTGTGGACCTCCACGGCCCGACGAGCGGCCCCGCCTCGTCCGGCCCTGTTAAAAACTCTCTGGCTGAGAGCTCTCTTGATGCCTGACTGCGCCTTGTCCAGCGCCGTAAAGGTCCCCACGTATTTGGAGACATCCTTGACAAATTTGTCTCCAAATAATTGCCCCGCTGCTAGGGGTCCCGGCTCAGCATCCGCTAGCTCGGTCAGATTAGTATCCATTTTCATTAGTAGCGATTTCCTTCTCTCTGATGAAATGGCACAATTCGCGTTGCCCACCAAGCAGATGGCTCGCTGGGTCCAACCAGCCAGTACGTCCCGGTCCACAGGAGTGGAACTCTCCTTGGCCGCCAGAGCCATCTCCAAAATCTTTGCCAAGGGACCGATTGAGTCCAACATCTTGTCTTGGCAGCCTGACCATGCCCTATCCAAACCTCGTTTGGGGTCCTTTGAGAATTTCCTAAGGAAGGTCAAGAGGCTTGCATCTATCTCAGGAGTCTCCGCTACTTTGTCCGGGATGTCCGGGCGAGGGCATTCCGACTTAAGCCGGTTTCTGACTTCCCTGGGGAAGCTCCTTCGTAGGTTGTCGTGGATATATGCTGCCACCGCCTGAGGTGGCACCCAGTCCTGCGACCTGGGGTGCATGATTTCAGACGGATCGAAGGTAAAAGGAGTATTCACCTGAGCAATCTCTACCTGCGCCTTCTTCGGAGGAGGCTGCTCCTCCGAGGTATCCGTATCTGTGCCTGTGGAAGTGTCCGTGTCAGTGTCAGTATCTGCATGGATCTTGCGTTTTGACTTGGCTTTGGAGCCAGAATAGGAAGGCTCCGCCATGTCTGGTAGGGTAGCTAGGGCCTGTGCATGAGGCCATGTGGCAGTATCAACTGAAGGTTGACTGGAAGTGGACGTTTCCGTTTTCTTCTTTTGTGGTTTGTTATAGCCATGCCTCTTGGCAAAGCCCTCCAATTGTTTGCTGATTGGGCGAAGGGCTGAAGCTAGGGCTTGCTGCACTGTCTGCGGGACTGTAGTTTCCATAGCCCTATTAACGGACGACTGCACAGATGCGTCCAGAGCGATGACTAGATTGTCCTCAAGGACAGCCTCCTGCCGTCGATCATACACCTCCTCTTCAGCATACTCTTAGTTATACTGTCCCCACTCTGCCATTGCAGGGGTGGCTTATCTGAATACCCTTCAGGGAAGTCTAGCACTCACAGTTCTCTTGAACGCTGTCTGGTCACAAGGAGGGTCAAGGGGGGGTCAGCCCTGATAGCACACTCTAAATCACAATATTTCAACCCCCTCAGCAAAGCTGTAGTCAACAGGGGTCAGGGACCCAGGCCACACAATATACAATGGGCGTGTGCACACCCAACAACTGGCCAATATATTTTATAACCTTTTCAGGCGTCAGTAACGAGCAGAGGGGCCACCGGTATGCAAGAATGCTGAAAACGCTATGCAAATCAGTAAGGGATTCGCGCCGCGATGTGCAGCCCAAACGCAACTGAAATCCTACTAGAAACTAGCCCAATTTCAGCGCGTTAGGCGCACGCCGCGGCCGAGAGCCACCCGGACCCTACACGCGTCATCGGCCTACTAGGGATGCCGAATGCGCATGCGCGAGACGCGCTATACGGGGAACAGCCGGTAGAACAATTGAAGGCTCACAGTGAATGCCTCGGTGCCCGTCTACCCCCAGTCAGCGACCGCTGCTACCACGCGCCGCTAGGTGCTCCAAGCCACAGAGGAATGAAAGTGAAGTCGATAGGCGCCGCGACGCTAGCGCTCGCGCACAACTCCCCCTGAGACGCTGGTAATCCTTTCAACAGGTAATTACAGGGAACAAACCCTTGACCATAACATCTCTTGATTAATTAGCCTGATTTAGCTAAAAACATTTAGCAATAGCAATTAACATTTGCCAACAGCAGAGGGAGAAAATAACGTGCACTTAACTCTTGCTGTGAGCAGCAAAGAAAGAGGAAGATGGCGGCAGGCAGAGGCCTCTTATGGACTAGGGGGGCGTGCCTTGGGGCTAGTCATGATGGGATGTGTAGATGTTTAACGTTTTATTAATGAAAAGCAAGCATTTTCATTGGCTGCTGTGAGCTTCAATAAAGATAGAGAAGCATAATCTGAAGCCTCCGGTCCTGCAATAGAATTGTTTTCTGCCGAGTGCAACTTTGTATATGATTTAGGCAAACTAAAATGACATTCCTGTTCTTGTATCAAACTCACGACTCAGGAGTACATTATTTTTTCATAGCTGTTGAACGTGTATGTTTTTAAAAAGCTGCATGTTAAACCGGTCAGCCTTACGGTGGTCTTCCCCCAAACTCTTTTTGCCATCCTCCTCCACGTTTTGCTGTACAGGTTTTGGCTGGTCTTAGGACACTTTACCACAGCTAACCAGTACCAAAGTGCACGTGCATCCTCCTCAAATGGTAACATTGTCTCATACCCAATTGGTATATATAATTCCCTTATAAGTCACTAGTAAAGTGGTACTATATGTACCCAGACCTTGCAAATTACTACTAGTGGGCCTGCAGCCCTGATTGTGCCACCCACTTAAGTAGCCTTCTCAAACATGTCTCAAGCCTGCTGCTTTAGAGCCTGTGTGTGCAGTTTAAACTTCCATTTCGTACAACCACTCACACAGATGGGGGCTCCTGATATGATACATAGGCAGGGAGAACAGAGGAAACTGAGAAATGCAATCACAAAGTGACCCCTCTGCCTGCAGAATGTAATAAAAGTACTAATCGCCACTGATGTATATACACACATGCATGAAACTTGACCTGACCTACAACCTGGTATCCGTAAAGCGCAAACAAATCAACCCTAAGGTTCACAAGGCGCTGGGGGCCATTGGGAATATTAAGCAAGCTTTTGCCCAGAGTCGCATGGGACTGGGCTGAGCTGCTGCCAGAGCCGGGGATCGAACCGCGAGCCCCGAGCTCTGAAGTCAGCTGCCCTGGCTGCTGCGCCACTTCTTGATTGTAAACTGCCATTTCGACCTGGAAAAATAAACCTTTTGCCTGGCCCACACCTTCCTTTTTAGGTCTCGCTGGCGTTGCAGTGCGTGTTGCCGTGTTTGCCTCCAAGGGAGACAGACCTGGAGACAGACCTGTGCACAAGCCGATTCTAGTATGGGCACGAGCCGACTCAGGACTGTGAACGTGCTTCTAGCTTTGCAGGGCCGCCGCAGGGAATGCCAACGTGCACGCTCTCGGCGTCACGCTCATGCCCTCCCGCGTCTCTTAGGCTGTTCTCCGCTCCAGGTCAACTTGTTTGAGGATGACGCCGCGCCTGAACTGCATCCGCCTGTCCCACGGTCTCCGAGCAGGTGGATTTGGGGGTGCACCCACATATTCAGTATATGATGCCCCAGCTCGCCACGGTAGAGGAGGCCGCAGACACAGTCCCGCCGGCGCAGGGTAAGTGATCTCAGCCGTCGGGTCTCCATCAGGGGCTGCTTCTCTGAGCTGGAGGGGGGGGGAGTGGGGCTCAGGACATCCATGGCAGAGTCGCGTGCACCAGAGGGCAGCCTAGAAACAGTTAACCATGGGCGCAGGCTGGAGCCCGTCAATAGAGGCCTGTTGTTTTCAGAGCATACGTGCAGTATTGACATTGGAGGGCACAGGCTGCTGTGGATGGATGGAGCTGTGGGTTATACTCTGGGCTAGTGCATAAATATAGGGAGATAAACGCCGTGGAGGTTTGAATGTGTCCAGTCACTTGCACGGGTGTTTCCATCGGGGTTGCGTAGGTCTGTGTATCGGGACCTATTTTGACTAGTCTGTGCTGGGGACGTTTCTTGTTCTTGTTTGGATCCATTTCACAGGGAGCAAATAAACAGAAGGAGGACAGTGAAGGTAATACCTGTTTATCGTAAACACAGATTTGTATACTTCAAACAATTATATTAATGTAAAATGTAAGGTTGCGTCCTATTTTCTCGGATTTAAACTGGTGACTGCAGGTTGCACACATATTGCGGCTTCCGGTAAATTAACCTACAGAGCTGTAGTTGTTTCTTCCATGCTTCAAAGCCAGAGCTGCTGAGATGCATGTGCCTGTTTTCTGTTAATTGAAGCAAATAGTTTTTTCCCCAAAGCAGACGGCGCATACTGGGTCACCGATACTGAAGCTCAGCGTGTTCGTGTTTTCAAACTAAGCTGCCCGAGTCCGTAGTTATGGTGCAGTCTGTTAACAGCATTACTACGGTCTACACATCTGGTCAGAGCACTGAGTTAAGATACAGAACTCCGGGCGCTTTTTCTTAAAAGGAATAATTGGGTTTGAGAAAAAAGAGGCCATGTGAATTACGTTTCCTTCACCATAATGAACATTTAAGCAAAGATGTCACTGCCTGCACGTTTGTGAATGTGAGAATGAATCACAAGCCACAGCGCACACCGATTCCATCTAACAATACAATGGTATTTCTTAAGAACTGTTAGCAAACTACTACAGAACTGGGTTTCATGTACTTGGCACATCCGTTGGCATTTTCAGAAGTGTTCATCTATATGCCACAGTGTTTCGACGTATGTGAAATGTCACTCATTTGGCAATCTCAAGCGGGACCAACGTGCATCTCTGTTGCAGAGGGTTCACATATTCCACAGCTCACGGCTGCATCCTCCTTACAAAGATTCCTTCAACTTCGACCCCGGTTTCCAATTACCACATGACTAGATGTCACAATAAGTCTCGGACCTTTTACTCACTCATGCGGAATCAGGCCAGGAGCAATCACTTGTCCATCCAAAAACACATTTTTATTTACTGCCACCTGAACGTTGATTTCTTCTCCTTTTTCTAATGCTACCCTCAAGAAAGGAATGACTCACTGAAGCAAAAAACTGCCTACCACTGATATTCCAATAATTCACTGAAGTGCAGATTCACCAGAATAAAAAGCTGAAATATGTGCAGTTTCAAACTGATTACTGCCTGGAAGTGGAAGCAACATGAAGGGGGCAGGTGCGGGGGTGCAGAGGGGTAGGTGGGTGGGGGCTTTATGGAGAAAAGCAAATGGGCTAGAGAAAGAGATCAGCTTGGAGTCCGATGGGGTGGGAGCGACAAATAGGCAAATAAGCAGCTTGGAGTGAGGGAAGCAACCTGGGGTGGGGGGTGAAAGGCATACGGAGGCAAGCGCATAATAGATAGTGGGTGAAGCTCATGAGGAAGAGAGCAACACATAGTGGGAAGGAGAAGCACACTAGGGAGACAGCTAAAAAACAAATGCGGTCTCAAGGAGAGCTTAAGAAAAAAAAAGCATTTGCAATGCAATAGGTCTCGCATTTACGCTGGTTTAAGCAATTGGCATTGTAAATGTCAATGCCTTTTATTTATACTTTGAAAACCAAAACATTAATAAAGGGCATTGTCATTTACAATGTCAATAGCTCAAACTGCAAACATGCGAGACCTATTGCATTGTAAATGCTTGTTAATACATGTCACCCCTATGGTAGGCCCTGAACAGCCCATAGGGCAGGTTATTTAAAAAGTGGGACACATGCTTTTAAGTTTTACATGTCTTGATACATTTGTTTTTCACAACTGCAAGGCCTTGTTCTCCCATAGGATAACATAATACTTTGTGATATCCTCACAATAGATTTCCTTCAAAAATGGAGTGAAGATGACCAAGTAGGGGACAAGAAATGTAGTCTGTGCCGTCAGGCAGATGAATCCCTGCAGCATATTATATGTATTTGTCCTGCACTGGCCAGACAGCGAAGAGCTCTGTATAATGATGAACATTAGATGGGTACATTTCCTGAACATTTTTAAAACCCTTGTCAAAACCCATGTGGGGCATAGGGAGTGATGAAGAAGGCCCTCAATAAGATCTGTGTGTATCATGCGCCAGGGAGCTGCTAGGGAATACAAACAATTGCTTTCTATCCCGTTAGGCTGAGTATAAAATTAACATCACCTTGTCAGTCCCTTGATTATTTGCACTTTCTGCGAAATTTGCACAACAACACTTTTAGCACAAATTTGCACAAATGTATAATACTTTAGCAGGTCGCTAGGGTCCACAAGCTTTGGGGTCATTAAAGTCCAGAAAGTCAAACAATAGCATCTTTACTATCCTCCTTTCCGGTGGTTAAACATTAGTACCTTCTGTGTAAATTTGAACACCTCATAGGCTCCACTAGGTTTTTGAGCATTATGCACATTTTGCACCCTATGCGAAACTGACCTCAGCATGTGCAGCAAATTTTGTATCAATGACTGCTCCCCAAATGGGCATGAACGTGCTCATGATCAAGATCTATTTATAATTCTGTATTTATGTATTTTTATCGAGTATGATTTTTTTGTCGAAGTTTATGGTTTTAATTGATTAATAAACAAATTGTACTACTACATTGGAGTTATTTTATTACATTTAATAAGCTGTAGCTTCCAAATGGGATGTGTAATTGATAGAGTTAGATTTCATCAAGATTAACCATTGCTTTATTTTTGTGCTTCATACAGACTGCATTTAAATTGACACTCACATTTTGGTGCAAGTGAAAACACATGGCACATGAAAATATGAAATGAGGCCTAGTCAGTCTGAAATACTTGTGCTGAATTAACATATGTTGTTGCAGTGTAGAAGAAAACTTGTGATTTCAGTGGCCTTTTTTAGCTTTGAGGATAACTATAGAATGTGTTCTCTCTTCCCAGCTCTTTTTTCTTGTAATCTACAACCCTTTTCCTTTCCTAAGAGACTTTGGCTTTGTTGCATATTAAAAAAAACATGTTCAGTTCATAACACACCTTATAATGTTTATTAAATTAACTATGCACCAAACACTACATGCGGGGAAAACGCTTTTTGCATGAAAAGCTATCTAAAACATTAAAGCATGTTGCTAGAAGTATGTATTAACTGTTTGCGCTTTGAAAATTTACACTAGTGCATGTATCATGCTATGCTGCACATTTTGCATGTTGTGCATAAACAATAAGAAAAGCTGCTTTAAACTAATAGCTTTGCTAGGTAATCCTTAATAAAGGGAATTAGTATGGGGAAGGAACAACATAATGGGTTTTATTTAGTAAATTAATACTATTTTTGTGTTTTTTTTGTTTTTGGTCCTAAGATAAAATGTCTGCCTGTGAATCCAGCAAAGTGGTAAAAAAGGGGGTGGTGATGGACGGAGCATCTGAACCAATCAAACACTCACACCCAGTCAACAGATCTGGGTTTAATCCATCACCGTTCCTTAGCCCACTCTGCCACCCCAGTTCAGACATGGCCATATGCAAATCAGTCTGAACCTGTGCCTCATGGGAACAGTCCAGCCCGAACTGCCAAGCCATGCCTTCCCTGGACCGGAAACAAGCTTCCGAGGACCGGTTTCTGGCATTTCAGCCGTCTTCAGCCCGGCTTGCTTGAATCCAGTGGCAAAGTGAGCAATGGACTCACGTCTGAGCATACCCTGTCAACTTATGGCGAACAAAGTGGTACACAGGGGGGTGGTGATGGACGGAGCATCTGAACCAATCAAACACTCACACCCAGTCAACAGATCTGGGTTTAATCCATCACCATACTTTAGCCCACTCTGCCACCCCAGTTCAGACATGGCCATATACAAATCAGTCGGACCCTGTGCCTCATGGGAACAGTCCAGCCCGAACTGCCAAGCCATGCCTTCCCTGGACCTGAAACAAGCTTCCGAGGACCGGTTTCTGGCATTGCAGCCGTCTTCAGCCCGGCTTGCTTGAATCCAGTGGCAAAGTGAGCAAGGGACTCACGTCTGAGCATACCCTGCCAACTTATGGCGAACAAAGTGGTACAAAAGGGGGTGGTGATGGACGGAGCATCTGAACCAATCAAACACTAACACCCAGTCAACAGATCTGGGTTTAATCCATCACCGTTCTTTAGCCCACTCTGCCACCCCACTTCAGACATGGCCATATGCAATTCAGTCTGACCCTGTGCCTCATGGGAACAGTCCAGCCCGAACTGCCAAGCCATGCCTTCCCTGGACCGGAAACAAACTTCCGAGGACCGGTTTCTGGCATTTCAGCCGTCTTCAGCCCGGCTTGCTTGAAACCAGTGGCAAAGTGAGCAAGGGACTCACGTCTGAGCATACCCTGCCAACTTATGGCTAACAAAGTGGTACAAAAGGGGGTGGTGATGGACGGAGCATCTGAACCAATCAAACACTCGCACCCAGTCAACAGATCTGGGTGTAATCCATCACCGTTCTTTAGCCCACTCTGCCACACCACTTCAGACATGGCCATTTGCAAATCAGCAAGGCTGTGAATTATTTTGAAAGAAGAGAGCATGCACAGATTACACCAGCTTACCTCAAGTACAGAAGAAGTCAAGGCCACTGTGAACTACATTCTTTTTTTTTGCAGAGTTTTATATAGCGCGAACTAGACTCGAACTGAATCAGGTATCAGAGCGCTTTACATATTTTCCAGTTACGTTACATGAGGACACACTTTCATTTTAGGCACGGGGAGATTAAGTGATTTGCCCAGAATCACAGGATGTTTTGGCGTCGTTACCGAGACTCGAACCCAGATCCCCAGGTCCGAGGTCGAGCGCCCTAGCCGTTAGGCCAACTCCTCTCTTCTTGTGATCGTGCCAATTTACCAGCGTTAGTTAGTATCTTTCCTGCGTCCGATGTGACAGGAAGGAGAAAATAGACTGGAACATTTTTCCTAGTAAAATGTTGCTAAAACATATAAATGTATTAATCATTAACGCTTCTTTTGTTAAAACCGGTATGGTTTGGAATTTGTAATGAAAACAGGATGGTCAGACCCTCATGCCATCCCTGCTAACCAATCAGGTACAAGCTTTACTGAATCTGAAACATTTTTTGTGTAGTCTGCCAAGAATTAGAGTATAAATAATGACCTCTAGGAGGCATGTTCGGCTTTTGGGCTCTTAGGCTTTAAGGGGGCGTGTTTGAGCTCTTGAGAGGGAGCAGATTAGACCAGACATCATATGGGCTAGTTACGAGAAACGTCGCAGGAGGAGATTGCAGCAGTCTGGGAGGAAATTGCGTCCAGGGAGAGGGGGGGTTTCTTGCTCATATTTTTCTCAGAGAGTCCTTGCATGTCATATTTTTGGCAAGGTAGGGAAGATCTATCTATCCTTCCATCAGGTCGCGTTAGGCTCTGACCTAGTGTCTTGTCCCTCTACTCTATGCACGCTGACCACTCTTCCCACTATCTCTCAAGAGAAGCTGTCTGAGCTCTGCAGCAAAATCAAATCCGGTTCCCCCACTGACTCTCTTAAGCCAGCCTACTCGTTGAAAATCCTACAGGTGCTCATCCCTCCTCGGAGTCTTGTGATCAACCTATCCCTCTCGTCGGCTGCCATTCCGAGCACCTGGAAACGTGCAAGGGTCCTACCCTTGTTGAAAAGAAACAATCTGGACGCAGCCAAACCGGAGAATTTTTGTCCCATCTCCCCCCTGCCCTGGGTCTCTAAGATCACCGAGCCCACGTCAATACCATCTTGACGGGCTATCTGGAAGATAATAATATACTGGACCCCTCTCAGAATGGTTTCCATCCTGGGCACAGTACGGAGTCTGCTCTTCTTGCTGTCACCAAGCATCTGAGATGGGCCCTAGATGAGGGTCGTACTTCAGCATTGATTTTGCTCGACCTCAGTGGCCCGTTCGACATGGTCTCCCACCAGATTCTGTTGAGGCTCTTGGAGGAGGTGGGCATAGTGAGTTCCGCCCTGGAGTGGTTTGCCTCTTTTCTTGCCAAGAGATCCTTCCAGGTAGCCACCCCTCCCTTTGTCTCCAGAGTTTATGCCACCAAGTAAGGGGTACCGCAGGGCTCATCTCTGAGCCCTACCCTCTTCAATGTATATGTTCAACCACTGGCGACGGTTGCTAAGAACAGAGGGCTTACGGTAGTATCGTATGCAGACGATACTCAGCTGGTAGTCACACTCACTGACGACACTACTCACGACGCCTGTAAGTTCCGGAGCGATCTTGAAGCTGTCGCGGGGTGGATGACAGCCAACTGTCTCCAGCTCAAGGCCAGTAAGTCTGAGACACTGCTGGTTGGGAGAGACTCAGGGCTGTGGAGTGAGCTTTGGTGGCAGGCCTCGTTGGGGCTGGCGGCTGGCGGCTGCTCCTAAACAGGTAGTAAAAACCCTGGGGGTTTGGATCGACAATGCTCTTAGCAAGTAAGTACCCAAACCAAGAAAGTAGCCTGGACCTATTTTGGACTTTTGCGAGGCTCAAACCTTTGCTGGGTTTTTTTGATCCCCCAATCAGGCAGGTTATTGTCCAGGCTTTGATTATGTCAAAACGGGACTCTGACAGTTCCCTGTATTTGGGGTCCAACCAGACTGCAATTTTCAGACTACAAAGGGTTCAGAATGCAGCTGCCCGAGCTCTCTTGGGTCTGCCTAGGAGGTGCACCACTTCTTACGCCATCCGTCGCCTCCATTGACTGCCTGTGGCCAAGCGTATAGAATTTAAGGCCCTCTGCATTACGTTTAAAATCTTGAATTTTTCTTCTTCTGGTATCCTGGCCAATCTGCACACCTTTTATACCCCCTTGGGACAGAATCTTGTGGATGGCCCTAGGGTGAGGAGGTTACGTGCTGGAGGGCGTTCCTTTCGGGTGTTGGCCTCGAAACCTTGGAATGCGCTCCCTTCTTCCATCTGCAGTATTTCTTTTTAATTATCAATAAGACATAACCAAACAAGGCAATAAAAGGCAGTACAGCTGGATATGCGCTCAAAGAGGAAGGAAAGTGCATTACAATTTGATACAAAGCATCAGTGTAAGGGGGGGCCAGGGGGGAAATCAGAGTCATAAAACATTAAGGCTTAAACAACACTAGGAATGTCAGGTCAGGGGGAAAGAAGAACATCCGGAGCACCCGCGAGGGGAGGAGTACATATATCACCCCGGTAGGAGTTCCATTGGCCCCAGATTTTACCCCACTTTTTAGGTCTGCCGCACGCCACATACACCGTCTTCTCTCTAAACATACACCAGTCCATGTTCTCCTTCCATGCCAAAACCGTGGGCGGTCTCTGGGAACCCCACAACTGCGCAATATCTCTCTTGGCGACCATATTCCGAAGGGTCGCCCACTGAGTCTGCGCCACATTATAATCAGTCGATTCCCAAACATTCAGCAAACAACGCCATACTTCAGGCAACAGCGCAATACCCATGACCTCCTCCATCATAGCATGCACTCGACTCCAGAACACTACCACTTCCGGACATTCCCAAATTATGTGGAGGAAAGTACCAGTTAAACCGCATCCACGCTTACACAACCCATCCACAGAATATCCTATACGAATCAGGCGAGGGCCGGTCACATAAATCCGGTGCAGGAACTTAAGCTGTACGAGTCGGAGACGGGCCGGAATCGCGACCTCCTTTGGTAAGGATATCGCCGACTGCCAGTCCTCGTCATCCAACTCCAGACCGTCACTGGTCCAGACCTCTCTAAGTTGCACCAACAGGTCAACTCGATCATTAATCAATTTTTTTATATATCAAAGAAATAGTGCTGTCGGGAACATATCCGTCAAGCACCCGATCTTCGAGTGGGGATGATTCCGGGATAACGATACCTGCAGGAAAAACCGAACTCAACGCGTGGCGGATCTGTACATAACGGAAGAACTCCTTGTCACTCTGCTCATATTCTGCCTTCAACTCCTCAAAGGTCTTAACCCTACCTTTGGCACAGATATCACTCACCCTGCAAATACCGATCATATCCCACTTCTCAAAACCTTTCATCTTCCACAGGCTGCCCAATCTTTCAGACGCATAGAGTGGAGTCGCCCGAGTCAGTCGATGCCTCCATCCCATTGCCGCATTCGCACATTGCCACACTCGCACCGCTATCTTAGTGGGTCCCGAAAGTTTCCTTCCAGCAGATTTGGAATAAAGCGCCCTGTTATAATCACCACCCCGTAGCAGCCACTTATCCATCTCAAACGCAGGATTTAACGCAGGACCGTAGATTCCATGATTAATCGCTCCCAGCTGGGAGGCCCAATAGTATCGCCTAATATCCGGAAGTGCAATACCGCCGTCATACCAGGGAAGCGTTAGCTTGGCGAGGGCGATACGCGAACGCCCACCCCATATCAACCGTCTCTGCAAACTCTCCACCTCCCGGAAATAACTCGCCGGAATGACATCAAATGTGTTCTGAAGCGTGCATAAAAACCGCGGCAAAGACATCATTTTGAAAAGAGCTGCACGCTCGAGGGGGGACAATGGCAGTCTGCGCCAAGCCACAACGTCAGATTTTAACCGTTGGAGTGGAGGAAGCAGATTACGATCGTGACGGACCACGGGGTCTAACGTAATAAAGACCCCCATATACTTAAATCCCATCTGCGTCACTTGTATGGGGCAACCGCGCGGCAAAGAGGGAGTGTCACCCGAGAGTACGTAGACACAGGACTTGGTCCAATTAATCACAAGGCCGGAGTTCCTCCCGAACGAGTTCAGCACATCAAACAATACAATCAACGACTTTCAAGGCAACGTGAGATACAACAAGATTTTGTCTGCATAGAGTGATATTCGACCCTCAAAATCTGGGGTCCACTGAATACCCCTCATCGATGGCTCCCACCGCAGCCAAGCAGCCAGGGGTTCCAAGGCGAGGGCAAAAAGAAGTGGGGACAACGGACACCCCTGCCGCATCCCCCTCCCGAGAATAAAGGACTTAGAAACCCGACCACTCACCACAATCTGAGCCAATGGTTCCTCATACAAAAGTTTCACCCAGCCAATGAAACCAGGACCAAAACCGAACTTTGCAAGAGCAGCTGATCCAGCGGCCCTATAGGAAATATGCCATAAGCAACACTACCCAACTCCACAATACTCACCATTAATCGTAAATCACTCACAAGGCCCATAAACTAACGTGATATATTTTGAGCAACTGAATCATGTGACCTAATTAACCTATTCACTAAATATATACATTTATATACAACTGCAGTAGAATTATTTCATCACACCTTAACAAACCCTACGAAATAATTAAGCCACTGTGGCGAAAGATTTGCTAATGGTAACCTAAATACATGAAATAACAAGACCAGCTTGTTTTTCAAAGAAAATATTTATTAATTATTTAATCAAAGAAAGTGCATTAGAATCTTTTTATTTAAGCATTTTTACAAGTTTATAGCAAAACGGTAATGACAGTTTCAAGCATGGAAAAAGTATATTCAAATAGAAAAACAGTTTGGCATCATCTAAACCCTAAGTCCCTAGCTATTCTTGCTTTTTTTAAAGAATAAGGGAAAAAGTCTTTTGGGCCCTAAAGGGATTTCTTACGTGCTCCAAGAAAAGTCCAACAGCACGACACGTCCATCTGAAGAACAGCAAGCAGGAGCTAGCCTCCCTACCAGGGGATGAGTTTTTATACCTTTCTGACTAACTTAATCTAAGAAAAATAATATAATTTTTGCGCGATCTAAGTTCCAATTGGCTGTCAAGTAACAGGCCATCATGTCATCACATTCTTCAGAACCTCAGTTCCGTCTCTTTCTTAGAGTCCATTGTCCTTTGCTTTCGAGTCATGGAGCTTCCTTCAGTTCGCACAATTGTATAAAATGTTCACGACTTCCTTAGCTTGTCACACTTTTCTGCCGGTTCCTCGCCTTGGCCACGCTGACTAAAAGAACAGTCAGCTCATCACGTTTATTTTTCTTTCCATGTAAAAAAACTTGGCAGAAAACCTCTCCATGCTGGACTCTTGCTTTCATCGCGCAGAACTTTTGCCAACTGCAAATGCACTAGGCCCCAGACCACTTTCACGTTAACTAGTATATAAACAAACTCTAAAAGAATAATTAATGTAAGAAATAAAGTTCGTTCTGTTACCCACCCACCTTTGCTAATCATTAACCCATTAATCTATGTTACCTGGCAGAAGCAAAACAAAGCAACAAACAAGTTTGTGCTACATTTAAGACAGGAGAACAAAACATGAGCACACAAAAATAACCCCTTTCCATTAATAAACAGCCTCATTTAGTTTTGACTTTGACAATAGACAAGATTAATTCATTATTTTCACACACATGCAGATGCAACATAATGCACGTTTATGAGCACTCATATTAGTTTTCCCGCGTGTTTATGAAAATGCAACTTTTAATCTAAGTTGGTTAATTTTTCTCACTGCACACATTATTAATATTATTACTTAATTATGGAAGTGTAACTTCACGAGCTGAAATGAATTCATTTCTGATCTTCAACAAAATTATCACAAAGATTATTACAAATAAAGGTGTTAAAATCTTGCCAAGAACTGAACCACCGATTTCTTGAAACCAAGTTTTGATTGCCTGAAATCTTTTAGATAGACGTTCTGAAAAATCATTCTCTTCTAAGGGAACAATTTCCGAATGCATTTCTGTAATGTTTTTATTGTACATCTCAATGTTTCTACTCTCATCAGGGATATATGTACAGCAGTGCCGGACATGTAAAATACCACAGACTCCTCCCTCTTTTGCTAGGAGTATGTCCAGGGCAAGACGGTTTTGCATTACCATCGATCTGATTGCAATGACCTCGGTATCCACTAATTGAAAACCACCAGCCGTGTCTGTTGACAATCTGTCAACTATTGTAGACAATTTTCTGATTCTTCCTGCATTTAGGGTTATACCCACTAAAGGTATTACTGCCTCAAAAATGTCTCCCAAAATTTCTGAGAAACTTTCTCTTTTGTACCTATTTACATGGTTACTGATTTCAAATGAACCTTCTGAATTTTTGTCAACATGAAATATTTTCGGGAAAACAAGACCAACAAAACACGTCCCATACCAATGGTCCGGGAGATTATAATAGGCTTTGTCTCCACAAATAAAATAAATCCCAGGGAAAATTGGGTCTCTACCACCTTTGAATCCCCAAACCCCCATGATTTGGTAAGTGTCCTCACAATTGCTAGCTCCCACAAAATAATTATCAAAAAGTGTGTTATCTCTTCTAATGCAAAGCTTACCACTAATTGGTAACAACAAGCAACATTATCAAAAGATTTGCCATTAAATTTTTCATCCTCCTTCTGCCAGAACTTAGATTTGGTCTGTTTGACCATCTCAGTCCTTTTGTAAATTGCTCGTCTCTCCTCAACAAGATTCAGGAAAGACTTTTCCTCAGCTCTCAATTTACAAGTTAAATTATTTCTGTAAGCATACTCATAGGTGAGTTCGTTAGTCACTATAAAGAATTCCCTCATCTGTTTAGCTTGTTTGTGTTTATTTAAAGCCTTCTCAATTTTCAGGTTTGCAAAATCTCATCGTAATTAGAGTAATAATACTCTAGACGACCAGTCTGGTAAAATAAGCTAGCTATCACACTGCAGGTTATGCCATAAGTAAGAGGAAGCATATTATATGTCACTCCCTCTGAAACTGAAGCAGGCAACTTTACACAGATATAGCAATCTTTGACTCCCATAACCTTAACATATTCTCCCAAAAGTCTTGAAAATGTATTGCTAGAAAAATCACTAACAGACCTGTCTTGATGAGCCTCTGGTCTGTGATCAATAACTTTGTTAGCTTTATCTGTTGCACTATGTTTGTCTTGACTAACTGAAGCCTTGCTCGTCATATTGACCTTGTACATCTCCTTTTCGATCCCGAAAGGAAAGATGACAGCTAAAACTAACCAGAGCAGAATTAATAAAAGCATACACACCAGAGTCATCTTACAGCATTTTTTTAAGAATGGAGCATTTTGAGGTATTAGTCACCATAATAAAAGACATTTTCACTAGTTTTGTTAAAGAAAACAAAAATTTAAAAATAACTGAAAAAATATCTAAAATTTTTAAACACCCCCCTTTTTCAAATTATTATTATTTTTTTTTAAACCCTCTAACAGCTTTTCTTCGACCTTGCGTCACAAGTTATTCTCTAGCTAAACACAGTTTCTTCGACCTTGTGTCACCTAACACATTTTCTTCAGCCTTATGCCAAACTTGAAACCTAAATTCTAACATGTAAGTACCTCAATCATTGTCACTAATGTCCTCAATTTCCTCCTTACTGCTACTGTTGATCTCAACTACAGGTGGTATTATTATAGTCCACTCAGGCGACTTATACTTCTGGTTAGGCTTTAAGGGTCTTTTTGTCTTTCTAGAAATAACTTCTATTTTCTTTCCTGCCTCACTTTTCTTTTCAGGATCTCCTTGACTAGTTACTTCATTAATCTGTTCCTTAGACTTTTTAATCAATCTGAATTTCAATCCTTCATTTTCACTCGGCCAATTATCACCTTTTCTTGGTAATTTCGTCTTTGGCTCAGTCACATTGCATTCATTTCTCCAAGTTCTTTTTCTGAATTTCCTTATTTGACAATCTTCATCACTCTCATCCGAATCACTGACAGAAACTTCAAATTTCGACTCAGGTTCTTCTCTACTCGGCAGCCTCACTCTGTTAGGAACAACATCTCTATAACTGGTACTTGGAAATTCGTCTTCCTCTTCAATCACCTTCAACTTCCCAGCTTCAGATTTCTTGTTCCTGCATTCAGAGTTTCTTTTCTGCTTTTCGATACTCTCCTGGTCCTGATTCTCAGCTCGATCAGACTCTTCTGCTGCTTCTTTTTCTAGCAGATCTTCATCATTTTCAGAGTCTACATCCACAATTTCCAAATCCTTTTCATTCAGGTTTCTATTCGCATATGAATTTTTCAGATGTCGACCTGCTTGTCGATTTTCTGGATTTCCTTCAGGTTCTTCTTCAGAATCCGAATCAGCTGTGGTATCACTCTCTTCATCAGAGTTTTCAGGTGTAGGCACACGAATGGTATGACTGGGATGTATCCACCGTTTTATGCCTCTGCACTTCACTGCATTCGTCGTTACAAGAATCACCTGTTTTGCTTTCTGCCACCTTGGTACCAAACAGTTCCTTCTTCGGTGAACTTTTGTTCTCACCCAATCTCCAGGTGACAGATCATGTGCTTGCTCTTTGTCTCTTGACTGAACTTCAGTTCCCACCTGATTAGACACAGAATTCACGACATCAGATAGCTTCCTGCAATACTCCAAAATTGCACTGTCATTAATTCTCAACAGTTTTCCTACTGGTATAAATGCCTGTCTCATGACTCTCCTCATCATCAGCTTCATCTTGTAAATCTTTGACTTCCTGCCATGTCTCAATTATTGATGTTAGCATTAATGAATTTAAACCATGTTCATTGTTCCTCTCCCGATTAAGTGCAAAATTAGCTCTTGCGCAGTACTTTGCAATTTCGTCTGCGTAAGCATTTCCTTTGGTAATGAAATCATCACCTTTTTTATATGCAGCACATTTTACTACTGCAATTTTCTCTGGCAACTGTATGCCATGAATTAGTCTTTTAATCAAATTTGCATTTCTGATTGGTGAACCTGCTGATGCCAAATAGCCTCTCTGAGACCAGAGCTGTCCATAATCATGCACAACTCCATATCCATATTGGCTATCAGTTATTATGGTGATTCTCAAATTTACTTCTTTTTCACATGCACGAATTAAAGCAATCAGTTCTGCCACTTGAGCTGAACGAACTCCTTCAAGACATGATGCTTCCACAACATCTGCAACTGTGCAAACTGAGTAGGCTGCTCTCAAAAAGCCTTCTTCAGTTCTCAGACAAGAACCATCAACAAAGTAGACATGATCTGATTCAGGCAATGGCACATCTTTAATGTCCTGCCTTGGCTTGGTACAGTATTCCAAAACATCCAAGCACTCATGATCAACATCATTTTCATTTCTAACTTCTGTTACAGTACCATCAGGCAACAATGTGGAAGGATTTAAATTCACACATCTTGCTATTGAAACATTATCCGATCCCAGAATAATCTTTTCGTACTTAGTGAGTCTATTACTTGTTAAGTGTTGCGTTTTGCTCCTAGTAAGAAGAATTTCAACTGAATGGGGAACATAGACTTTAACAGGAAATCCCATTATGATTCCTTCACTCTGTTCAAGACTCACACTTGTTGCTGCAACTGCTTTTAACCCCTTCGACGCTCATGACGAGCCCAGCTCGTCATGGAGTTTCCATTGATTTCAATGGAAATTACATGGAAGCACTGCAAGTAGCTTAGCATCCAAGTGGTTAAGCAACCTGGTAATGCTTTTGCAACTGGATCAAGGACTGCTGAGAAATATGCAATAGGTTTTCTCAATTTGCCATGTCTCTGTATCAACACAGACAATGCACATCCTTCTCTCTCACTGCAGTACAGCTCAAAATCCTTTTCATAGTCTGGCATGCCCAGAGCTGGAGCTTCACACAAGCTTCTTTTGAGTTTTTCAAAAGCTTCCATTTCAATTTCTGTAAGGACAATTGGATCTTTTATGTCTGATTTTGTCAGTCTCTGCAGTGGCTTCGCAATTACTGAAAATCCACTAATCCATTGACGACAATAGCCAACCATCCCTAGAAACATTCTGATCTGCCTTTGTGTTCTTGGAGGTTGCATTCCCTGAATCATTTTAATTCTCTCAATTGTCACATGTCTGATTCCCTTTGCAATTCTATGACAAAGACATTTAACTTCTTGTTTACAAAACTGCAATTTTGCAGGAGACACTTTATGTCCTTCATCTGCTAGGTGATTCAAACGAATAATTGTATCTGTAACACATTTATCTCTTGTCTTTGCTGCCACTAGAAGGTCATCAATGTATTGAACCAAAGTTGATCTACCAGGTAAATCTAGACTTGCAAAGATTTCTTTAACCGCTCATTAAAGATAGAAGGACTCTCTGTATAGCCTTGAGGAATTCGACACCTTGCTAGTGTACGACCTTGGAACCGGAACGCAAAGATTTATTGACTCTCTGGATGCAATGGAACAGTAAAGAACGCATTGCAAAGGTCAATGACAGTATACCATTCTGCATCATGCGGAATCTGGTAAAGAATGACTGCTGGGTTTGGAACAACTGGACAACAAGGAACAACTATCTGGTTAACCTTTCTCAAATCTTGAACAATTCTGTACGTTCCGTTTGGCTTTTTGATCCCCATAATCGGTGAGTTACAATTTCTCAATTTCTCAATTTCTTTTAAAACACCTTGCTTTATAAATTTTTCAATCATAGGAATGACACCCTCAATTGTTTCAGCCTTCATTTTGTACTGTGGAATGTTTGGAAAATCAATCCCCTGCTTTACTGTAATTTTGACTGGGTCAACATGTTTCATCAGACCCATTTCATTTCCAGTTAAATCCCAAATTTCAGCTTTGACTGTCCTTTTTAGTTCTTCAGGCAGATTCTGTTTATCAAAAACTGGGAACAATTTTGTTTTCTCCGCTTCAACCATTAACATTGTTAATTTATAAAGCCCATCGTCCTCCATAGTTTGCAGCTCAATACCCTCCGGTGAGCAATATATTGTGCAGTTCATCTTGCATAGGATGTCTCTTCCAAGCAAGTTTACAGGACTGCTATTGCAAACTACAAATCTGTGTCTGTCTTTAAAATTGCCAATTTCTATTTTCACAGGTTCTGTCAAATCTGTTTTAATTTGCTGATTAGCTACACCAACTACTTGGATGGTATCCCCAGAGAGAGGCAGGTTTTCAATTTCCACTGATCTAACAGTAGAACGGGTAGCACCAGTGTCCACAAGAAAAGTGATCTCTACATCATTCACTTTACCATTTACAAATGGACCAGACTGATCAACCTCAAGAGTGGCTCCAAGCACACACTCTTCCCCCTCTCTCAGGCACCGTCATAAGCAGTCATCAGAATCACTCCCTTGATTTTCTGTCAACAAAAATTGTCCTGATGTATTTTGTACATTTGGTCTTTGAGTTCTTATTACCTGATTACCACCGCTGAATCCTGTACTTGTGTTATACCTCTGACCACCCCCGCAGTTTGGAAGAGGAGGCTGGGGAATCTGACTCTGCTGATTCACTAACTGTCGCTGTAGCTGTTGCTGAAGACTCAATTCATTCAACTGTCGCTGTAGCTGTTGCTGTAGATCTACATCATTCTGCATCGGTGGATTCAATGATGCATTTTTAAAATTTCTGGGCGGGTTTTTACACTCACGCTTCGAGTGTCCAATTTCGCCGCAATTAAAACAAGGCAATTTCTGCTTTAACTCCTCAATGTTAACATTAAATTTTTGCTTATTAAAGTTGTTTTTAAACTTTCCCTGACCCTGATTCTGATTCTGAACAAAATTTATATTTTTGTTTTCAAGGTTTGCAATCTGATGTTCCGCTACTTTCACCTGTGCCCGCATTGCTTTCTCTTTCAGTTTCCTCTGTTTAGCCTCCAATTCATCACTGCAATACTTTGCCTTCCTCAAAATATCATCAACTGAGTTTGATTGCCAACCGACAATATTATTCCTGATCATTTCTCCAATTTCAGGTCCAAGACCATAAAGAAATCTGTAAATGAAGTGGCTCATGTCTTTTTCATTTAATTCTTCATAGCCACTGTACTGCTTGAAAACCAATAATAATCCTTCATAGAATGAATGAACTGATTCCTTTGGCTCCTGGTTTGTTCTGTCTATTTTTACCCAATCTACTTCTTTGGGGGGAATCTTTTGTTTTAACCAGTAAATCACTTTGTCATACAGATCCATGACCTCTGATGCTGGAGCACCCGTCTCCTTGTTCCGATCTGGTTCTATTTTAGGCCAACTCACAGCAATTTTACATTCTGTCCAAAGATCTGATGGGACAACAATGTCAAAAAATCCATCAAGATCAATCCACAGAACTTTCGAAACCTTAATGAATCTATCCACCTGTCGATACCATTCCATAGGCTTCTCTCTCAGCCGAGGGAAATCATTTGTGAATAGCAGAATGTCCTGTCTTGACCAGGGAACATGAACATATCCACCACCTGCAATTTCTCTCATTGGAAACTGTTTAGCTAGTTTCTCTAGCCTTTCATCTTCCTTCTTTTTAGTCCACTTCACCCTCCATTTACTCAAGTCACCTAACTTTTTGATGTACACAATCAGCTCTTTTATATGCATAATTCTTCCCATTGTATTGAAATTCCCAATGTCCTTCTCAGTAAAATCTAATCTGTAATGTTTTCCCAAATTTTTCTGTCTACTCAAATCAATCTCCAATTCTGCAGCCAATTCCTCCAACTGATCATATTTATTCTTTGTTTTCCATTGAATACTTTTGCTGATAAACAAGAGTTCATCATCTCGATAATACTTCAAACTGTCAGGACCAATTGTACCAATTATTAACTCTTCTAAATCCGCTTTTAATTTTGCCACATCAAGTTGTGAAGTGAACTCTGTTTTCTCCGGTGATTCAGCATCTGATTCTGCACCCATTGGTGTTCTGTTTAATGAATCTTGATTAAAAGTTACATCTGGCATTTTTGTTTTTTCTCGATGTATTTCAGTTAATTCTGAATAAAAATGTTCAGCTACTTTTTGAATTTCTGTATTTAATGGAATTATTAAACCTGGTTGTTTAATTTCTCCTTTATCAAAAACAGGCTGAACAGGACCAATCGTTACTGGAACTGTCACTGCTTCCATGCCCTTAGTTATTTGTCGAATTCATTCTTCCTTTGATCGTAAATAATCTGAAGGACCTACAGCTTCCTCATTTCTGCCAATTCCCAATGAATTTCTAGGAACTTCCCTTCCCATTGAGGTTTCAGAAAAATTTCTATTCTCATTATAAACACTTGAATTTGTCCTTAATTCTAACCTTTCAGGGATTCCAAAAGATTCAGAATTATTCGGGTACAATCTGGATGATTCTTCATTTAATGGAGGTGCACTAGGTGTGGTTCCTGGAGAAACCAACGGGGTAGACCATGCACAATCTGGTTTTAAAGAAGTCTGTTTTTTATTGGTCATATACATTTCTTCTAAAACCGGGTCTTCTGTTTCACTTTCTGCAACAACATTATTTTTCTTTTCAGTATTCTTTTGACCTGGTATTTCAGTAATCATTTCTCTTATTATATAAAGACCATCACACATGTCTGCCTGTCTCCACTGACGCATCCTATCCTCATGCGTTTCTCGTTTGTAAATTGGTGTTTTAGGAGGTCTTATTAAACCATTTGCTTCCTTCTGGAGTTGAAACATCTCATCTTCCCATTCAACTAATGCTTCAAATTGTGTTGGTCTAGGCTTTGGAACAAGAGCGGTCATTCTTTCTCTCAAGTTTTTCAAAATTCTCATGTTAAATGAACCATCTTCCGGCCAAATTAAAACACCGTCATCTTTAGTATAATGCTTCCAAACGTCAAACCATAGGCAAGTATGATAACCATATTCACCTTCCATAGACGCTGCAGGTGTTTTGTATTTATGAAGTAATTTTCCACCTCGCGTCTCAATTTTCTTATCGGGTGAAATAAAAATTTTAAATCTCTGAAACAACGTAAGCTTTTTCTCTACTTTCTTGTAAAAATAACTCATGTTTTAATCAAATTTGTTCAATTTACAATGATCGTAAATGTTTTCTGAATGTTGCGCTAAACCAGCCAATCCGTGTGCGAAACACACCAACAAGCCAATCAGGTTTGAGCCACGTCACTACCTTGCTCAACCAATAGAATTACTGCTTTTACCAAGAACCAATCAGCCTGCAGCTTGTCAGAGTCACGTGAACCAACCAGAGCGCTAGCTGTGACATATGTTAACCAATCACAGCGCGGACCGAGTGACGTACAAAGCCGCGGCGGTTTCTCGCGTCTCACTCTCAGAGCTCACCCCTCCTTCACAAAAACTTTTCACAGCGCCATTTTAAGAACGCTTTTTCAATGAAACTCAATTAATAACGACAAAAAGAACAAACCATTTGTCTGTTTCGCTAAAATAAAGTGACAGTTTTTACTGACATGCAAGTATTCTTTTGCGTGGAATAGACAACGCTATTCTCACAGAATATTCATTCGTTGATAAAGTAAACCTTTACTCTACCCTTCAAACAGGTAATAACGATCTCGTTTCCCTCTGAATGCACATAAAGTAGCAGTTCAAAGTTTGACTCGAACAGAATTACAAAATCATTTACGCATTTACAAACGAAAAATTACCCTAACTACACATACGTGAAAACCTGGCAGGACTTTAACCAGCCACAGAAATCCAGTATCACCAGCAAAATAAACAACGTTATTCTACCCTTCACTCAAGCTCGAATATATTCTATTATTCTTTTCGCAGTGAGTTTTAGAACGGGCTCTCTGTCCCTATACTCAAAGCCAACATTTCATAGACAATCCTTACTATACATGCATTCTATCTTGCACACCTATATCCCTAACACGTGTTGTACAGCCACAACACTTGTGATATAAAATAATACCACTATTCTGAAACAGATCAAATGCACTGTGTAACTCCACTCATGTCACACCTCTCTGTACCGGTAAAACTAGGATTTTTCACACTGCAGGAAAAAAACCTTTTTGACTACATATAACGAGTGACAAAACTTCAACATATGTGAGACATCGATCCTATATCATTACCATGTAGCATGATGGTTACCATAGCAACCATATCTCTGCTACCAGTTAATTGATCCAGCGGCCCTATAGGAAATATGCCATAAGCAACACTACCCAACTCCACAATACTCACCATTAATCGTAAATCACTCACAAGGCCCATAAACTAACGTGACATATTTTGAGCAACTGAATCATGTGACCTAATTAACCTATTCACTAAATATATACATTTATGTACAACTGCAGTAGAATTATTTCATCGCACCTTAACAAACCCTACGAAATAATTAAGCCAATTAAGCGAAAGATCTGCTAATGGTAACCTAAATACATGAAATAATAAGACCAACTTGTTTTTCAAAGAAAATATTTATTAATTATTTAATCAAAGAAAGTGCATTAGAATCTTTTTATTTAAGCATTTTTAGAAGTTTATAGCAAAACGGTAATGACAGTTTCAAGCATGGAAAAAGTATATTCAAATAGAAAAACAGTTTGGCATCATCTAAACCCTAAGTCCCTAGCTATTCTTAAAGAATAAGGGAAAAAGTCTTTTAGGCCCTAAAGGGATTTCTTACGTGCTCCAAGAAAAGTCCAACAGCACGACACGTCCATCTGAAGAACAGCAAGCAGCAGCTAGCCTCCCTACCAGGGGATGAGTTTTTATAACTTTCTGACTAACTTAATCTAAGAAAAATAATATAATTTTTGCGCGAACTAAGTTCCAATTGGCTGTCAAGTGACAGGCCATCATGTCATCACATTCTTCAGAACCTCAGTTCCGTCTCTTTCTTAGAGTCCATTGTCCTTTGCTTTCGAGTCTGGAGCTTCCTTCAGTTCGCAACAATTGTATAAAATGTTCACGACTTCCTTAGCTTGTAACACTTTTCTGCCGGTTCCTGGCCTTGGCCATGCTGACTAAAAGAACAGTCAGCTCATCACTTTTGTTTTTCTTTCCATGTAAAAAAACTTGTCAGAAAACTTCTCCATGCTGGACTCTTGCTTTCATCGCGCAGAACTTTTGCCAACTGCAAATGCACTAGGCCCCAGACCACTTTCACGTTAACTAGTATATAAACAAACATAAAAGAATAATTAATGTAAGAAATAAAGTTCGTTCTGTTAACCACCCACCTTTGCTAATCATTAACCCATTAATCTATGTTACCTGGCAAAAGCAAAACAAAGCAACAAATGTTAAATGTTAAATGTTAGGAGATTTCTAGAGTGCATGGCTGCCCGTAAGCGTCCCAGCGCTGAACAAGTACAGGCGGAGTCAAGAGGGGAAGCTACGGGAACAGCCAGGTTTTCAGAAATTTTCGGAATGCCAGAAGGTTTGGCTGTGCGCGGAGATCCGGGGGGAGGGAATTCCACAGTTTGGAGGCGTTATAAGAGAAACGCCGACCTCCTGATCGTGATCTCTTGATCTTAGGCGGCAAAGTTAGGTGAGCATTCGAGGATCGGAGAGGTCTGGAGGTGATGTATGGGGTCACCAGATCTTTGAAAATAGGGGGGGCTTTCCCGTTGAGAATTTTATGCGTTAGACAGAGCGCCTTAAACTGCACTCTTTCCACGACGGGTAGCCAGTGCAGCGCTCTGATGGCCGGTTTGGCCGAGCAGCGGCTCTTGGTGTTGGTGAAGATCCGTGCGGCCGCATTCTGCACTACCTGTAATTTAGTTGTTACTTTCCGCGGTGCGCCAAGATACAGTGCGTTACCATAATCCAACCTTGACAGAATGAGGCCCTGGATCAGGAGTTTCCTTGATTGGAAAGGGAGCAGTGGTAGAATTTTCCGGGCGGAGCGCAGGAGCCCATAACAGATTCCAGCCGTTTTCCTTGCCTGGGTATGCATGGTGAGATTTTGGTCCAACCAAAGTCCGAGGCTTTTAATCTCGGATTTCGGGGTTGGAGGCTTACCCATGCATTGGGGCCAGAGAGAGTCTGGACGAAAATGGGACTGATTCCCCATCACCAGTATCTCAGTCTTGTCGCTATTGAGCTTCAAGTGAGATCTGTCCATCCAGCTGACTATGTCTCTCAAGCAGGAAAAAAGGTCGATGGTAGGATTTCCCTGCTGAGTGAGAGAAACAACCAGCTGAGTGTCATCCGCATACGTCAGGAGTTTGATACCATGTGGGGTGACTATCTTTTCCAGAGGGGACATATATACGTTGAAGAGCGTAGGGCTCAAGGAGGAGCCCTGTGGCACTCCGCAACGTATAGGGGTATCTTTAGATGTGTAACTACCCTCTATCACCTGGAAGGAGCGGTCGTGGAGAAACGAATTCAACCAAGACAAGGCGACACCTGTGATCCCAAGATCTCTAAGTCGCTGGACCAGGATCTGGTGGTTGACCGTGTCGAAGGCTGCACTCAGGTCCAGGAGGATCACTGCCACTGATTCTCCTGCATCCATGATCTTCCTGGCCTCCTCGACCACCGTCACAATCGCTGTTTCAGTACCCTGGCCAGGGCGAAAGCCTGTCTGTGAAGATTTAAGAAGTTCGTTTGCTTCAAGTTAGTTAGACAGCTGGGTATTGATGAATTTTTCTGTCATCTTGCTGATACACGGGAGGAGGGAGATAAGCCTGAAGTTAGATAGATTGAGGGGGTCCAAATTGGTTTTTTTAAGTAGAGCCCTAACCTTCGCCTTCTTCCACCTAAGGGGCACCAGTCCATCTGCTAGAGAGGCATTGATCAAGTTTACCATTGGTGCAAGAATAGTAGATGCTAACTGTTTTAAGATTTTAACCGGGGCAGGGTCGGATGGTGAACCACTCTTAAGTGATCGAAAGATTGAGGACAGGGTGTCCGTACTAATGGGGGTGAAAGTGTCAAGTCCCGGGTTAAGGTTCTGGACCTGTATTGGGGACATGGATGCTGGGTCCATAGGGGTGAGCGGCGGAAGTTGCTGAAGGATATTTTGAATCTTTTGATCGAAGAACGTGGCCAGCTTATCACAATGGTTATCCGACAGGTCAGTCGGGCATGTGGGCTCTGGTGTTTTTAAAAGTTGTTTTACGATTTGGAAAGTCTCCCTCGACGAGCACGATGCAGCATTAATTTTCTCCTGAAAAAAGACCAATTGGGCATTTTCAGGGCTTTTTTGTAGTTAAGAATGGCCAGTCTAGGGAGGGCGCGCAACGCGGCGATCAAGATGGCCGCTCCCCCCTGAGCTCCGCGATTTCGGCGGCGCTTCTGCTGTGAAGGCTCCGTTTTCAGAAGGCGTTTCTCGGCGGAAACGGCCGTTTCCAGTGTCGGAACTGCCCCTCAACACTTGGGTATGTTTTTGTGCCCTTCCTGACTGTTTTTGGCATTTTTTTTTGCGAAAATGCAATTACCTCGGAAATGGCCGCCATTTTGTTTTTTCTTTTTTCTCGTTTTTTAATATTTTTGCTTCTTAACCACCCAGAATGTTCCCACTTCAGGATTATCGCCCAATGGCCTTGTTTTTTTTACTATTCCAATGGTTTTTAAGGGCATTTGAACTCTTTTGTGGCATTTGGTGACTTTTCTTGGCTTTCCTTTTGTCGTCGGACCTTGGCCTCTACTATTTACCTCAACATTTGCCTTGTCATTGTTCTGTTGCGGTTTTGCCTCTCCTGGGCCCATTTCAACTTTCTTTTTGTGCTCTACAGACTCCAGTTGGTTCATTCTTTCAGCATTTCGTTGCTCCTTTTGGTAATTTGCAGCCCTCATCCCACGGTCCGCTGCTCATACTTTACCTTACGCTTTGCCAATATGGAGCACGGACATACTACAAAAGCTTCCAATGCTGCTTCCACCTCACGTAAGGACCCTACACCTGTGGGCAAACGCCTCAAAAAGGACCCACCATCTCCTTCCAAATCTCCGCCTCCTGTCACTCTTGAGGACCTTATGGAAGAACTTCGCTTAATTCGCCCTTTTATTGCAGACACCACTGCTACTCTGCAAAGGCTGGATGACAAGTGGTCTAATCTTGACAAAAGGGTTACTGTTGTTGAACAAAAAATCAGTGACGCTCAAGATATTGCCGCCAAACTGGTCACTCTCACTAAGGAGGTTCAGGTCCTCAAGAAAACGTCTGAAGATTTGGAAAATCGAAATAGACGCAACAACCTACGTATTTATGGTGTTCCAGAGAATTCTGAAGGGTCTGACATCATCCTTTTTTTGAAGACTCAAGTCTTACCAATTGTTGGTATGCCTAAACATGTGGATGTCAATATTCAACGAGCACACCGTCTGGGTCCTAAAAACGCCTTCTCCTCTTCAAAACCTAGAGGCATTATTGCTTATTTTCTTCTCTATTCTGACCTCATGACTATTCTCCACTCAGCCAAACAACACAAGCAACTGTTATGGTCAGGCCACAAACTATTGTTTTCTCAGGATGTCTCCAAACCGACTGAAACGCGTCGAAAATAATTCCTGGACCTGCGGCCTTCGCTTCGTTCCATGAACGCTAGATATGGTCTAATTCATCCTTGCTTCTTCAAGGTTACATACAAGGAACGGTCTTACAGCTTCGAGGATCCGGCTGATCTCCGCAGGTTCATCCATTCCCACAGAGACGACTCCATGGAGCAAAGCGGCTCTTAGCTTACACTGTCTCTGCCTCTGTGTTTATTTTATTGTCTACCATGTGTTGACTTGTTGTCTCCTTTCGTATTACCTCACTCTTTGGTTTTTATCGTTCCTTAGGTCCGTTTCCTGTTGTTCCGTTTGCCATCCTCTTCATTGTATTGTGTCATCGTTCGTTTCCGTTATCCCAGTACGCTGATTCCCTGCATACTTGTTCGGTAAGTCTCCTTCATTTGTTCTTATGTCGTGCTCGGTCCTTGGTTCTCTTTGTATTTCTTTTCTTTTCCTAGTCTTCTCTTCTTCTGGTTCCTCGGACTGTGTTCTCGACCTTTATGTTTTCCTTCTTGTGCGGTCGTCTTTTCTCGCTGCTCCCGCTCTCACTTCATTGTCCTTTTTGTTAAATGTTCTGTATGGCTGGAGCCTTTTTGGTTCTCCTCGCCATCTTTCTTCTTGCTGTCTTCTCTAGGGTAGCTTTTGGCTCCCTTCTTCCTTCTTACTTACTTCCCTTTCCTTTCCTTTCTTCTCCCTTTTGGTTTCTCTCAACATTTTTTACTTCACTCGCCCTTTCTCTATTACTCTTCTTTCCTCTTCTCCGTTGCATTGGTACTAGTCCCTCTAACCCCTTTTTCTCATTTTCTCTCATTCCCCCTCTGAACCTCCTTCTGCTGGTATTGTATCGTCTTTCTTTGATATCTTTCTCCTTTTCAGTTTGGAGTCTATTCTGTTCTTTTTTCTATTTCATCATGTTAGTTGTGTGTTACTTTTTTTCTCCTTCCTTTTGGCACTGCGTGATTAATCACTTCTTCCTTTTCTCCTCCGTTTCTATCTCTTCACTTCGTCTCATTGCACCTTCTCATGTTGGCATTGCTCCTTTTTTTCTTCCGCTCTCTCTACGTGGGTTTCTTTTCTATTTCCATCGTTCCTCTCTTTATTATATTTGGCTTGTCTTCATCTCTCCTTGCCAACCTCTCTATATATTCCCTCTTCTTACCTGTATTACTCTCTCTTTTTCCATTTCCCTTAATCTTCTCCTATGAAAGGTTTTCGACTAATTTCCTGGAATGTTAAGGGTCTTCGCAACCCTATCAAGAAACAGCGTGTTTTATCTCATCTTGCTCGTTTAAAATGTCAAATTGCCTTTTTACAAGAAACACATCTTTCTACACAGGAGTTATCGTTGTTACGTAAACAATGGGTTGGGGATGTTTTCTGCTCTCCTGCTACTAATCACAAGAATGGTGTTGTTATTTTATTTCATAAAGCACTGTCTGTTCAAATTCTAAATGAAACTGTTGATACTAATGGTAGATGGTTGCTCCTTGATTGTAAAGTTAATAATGTTCATCTCTCTCTTTGTAATGTCTATGGTCCGAATGGCATTGATTCCTCTTTTTGGAATGATTTCTCCTCCCTTCTCTCTTCTAATGCTAATGAAGATTTGATTGTTGGGGGGGGGTTGTAATCAATTGATGGACCCCTTTTTGGACCGCAAATCACAAGCTCGTTACACTCCCAATAAAATGCAAAAGTCCTTCCATAGATCCATCTCCTCCAGAGGCCTTATAGATTCATGGCGGTTGTCCCACCCTGACTCTCTGGAATTTTCCTTTTTTTCTCCAGTGCATAATTCCCTCTCCTGTATCGATTATATTTTTCTCTCCCACCATGCCTTCCAATTTATGACCAACTCAGAAATAGGCTCTATCCTCATCTCAGATCATGCCCCGGTTATTTTAGATATGGATTACCCCTCTCCCTTGCCTCAGGCCCGCAGATGGCGCTTTAATAACTCCCTTTTACTTGATCCCACGTTCATTGAACATTTCACTCACTTCATGGATGACTTCTTCACTACTAACTCTCCCTCTTCCTCTGGCTTTCATCTTCTCTGGGATGCTTTTAAGGCCACTGCTCGGGGTTCTATTATTGATTTTGTATCACGTAAAAAAAAGAAAGCGCTTTCCCAGGCTTCTTCCTATCTAAAACGCATCAAAGAACTTGAGCATCTTTATTACACTTCTAATTCTCCGGATTCTTTATCCTCTCTCATTACTGCTAAAATGCAATTTAATAAACATTCTTGGGAATCGGCTTCCAATCAGCTTCTTCAATTTAATGCAAAGATGTATGGTGGTCGTAATAAAGCGGGCAGGGCTCTGGCAAATTACCTTAAAATTAAAAAACAGAAATCTAAAATTGTCTCGATTACAGATTCACAAGGCTCGCCCCAATCTTCTGATGCCAAAATTATGGATTGCTTTGTTCAATTTTATTCTTCTCTTTATACCCCTGAGTCTTCCCCGTCAGTAGAGCAATTAGATTCTTTCTTTAATTCTGTCCCTAAACCTCCTACTCCTTTGGTGGATTTCTCTTCTCTTGATGCCCCGATTTCAGAAACAGAAATTCTTGCTGCCCTCTCTCTTCTCCCCAAAGATAAGACACCTGGCCCTGACGGCTTTACTGTGCGTTTCTTTCTACAATTTAAATCTGTCCTGGTTCCTCACTTCATCCAGCTCATTAATCACTTTCTCTCCTCTGGTGAATCCAAAGGTTCTTTCACGCAAGCTATGCTTGTTCTTCTCCCCAAACAAGATAAGGACCCTTCCCTGTGTAAGAACTATCGACCCATCTCTCTCATTAATACTGATTGTAAATTATATGCGAAACTTCTGGCTCTACGGATTAATTCCATCATCCCCGATTTGGTTAACATTCATCAATCCGGATTTGTTAAGGGTAGATCCATTACAGACAATTCTAGGACCCTTCTTAATATCATTCATCTCTCCGCTAAAATGGATGGTCCTTTGGCGGCCATTACTCTAGATGCCGAGAAGGCATTTGACCGTGTCCATTGGGATTTTATGTTTGGTGCCCTGCGCTGGCACGGTTTCAGTCCCACTTTTCTTAAATTAGTTCATTTGCTTTATTCTGCTCCTTCTACTTCTATATGGATTAATGGTATGCAATCTGATTATTTTCCCCTTCATAGAGGTACCAGACAAGGCTGTCCACTTTCCCCCCACCTCTTCATTTTGGCTCTCGAACCTTTCCTTGAAAATATTTGTCAATCCCCTTCCTATTCTGGCTTTCTTTATAAAGATGTGGAGATTAAGTTTACTGCTTACGCCGACGATATTCTGCTTTATATTTCTAACCCTGCTACTGCTCTCCCTGCTTTCTTTTCTTTACTACATGATTACTCCTCAGTTTCTGGTTATAAATTAAACATCGATAAAACAGAAGTCCTTCCCCTCAATACATTTTGTCTTCCTCACATGTTTCAGGGCTCCGGTTTCCAATGGAATTCTGCCTCTATTAAATGCCTTGGTGTCTTATATGCTAACACCATTAGAGAAACTATCAGACTTAATCATTCCGATATACTTAAAAAGCTCTCTTCTCTTATAGAGCATTGGTCCCCTCTTTTTCTTTCCTGGTGGGGTCGTCTTTCTACTATTAAAATGATGCTCCTACCTATCGTGAACTTCTGTCTTTCCATGCTTCATATCTCCCCCCCCATTTCTTTTTTAAGTCTATCAATAGTCTTTTTTCCAAATTCCTGTGGAATAAGCGTAAGGCCAGAGTCTCTCTTCTCCGTCTTAAACAACCTAAACATCTTGGTGGTGTTAACTTCCCCAACATCTCACGCTTTCACTGTGCTTTTTCTCTCAAGCAAATTTGGCCTTTCCTTCTCGAAACCTCATCTCCTCCTACTACGGCTTGGAGCTCTCTGGAATTGGCTCAACTTCACCCCTTCTCATTTCTTCTTGCCTCCAATCTCACTCAACCACCTCCTAAGCTGCTTTCACCTATTTTTAAACACTCCAAAGCTTTAACACTTGCCCTTTTCCGCTCCTTCTCTGTCCCATCTACTCTTCATTTGAATACCCCACTCTGGTATAATAAATCTCTTAAACTACGTAATCGGGCGCTCTTTTGGAAGTAATGGATCGATAAAGGAATTCTCACTTATCGCCACCTTATTTCTAACAATTCCTTATTATCCTTTTCAGCACTTCGTGACTCCTTTGGTATCTCCAACAAATACTGTGCACACTTTCACGAACTTCTACCTAAACTATCCACTATTATCTTGCAACACATCCCTTCTCCCTCTTCACCTCCATTTCTTGCTTCTCCACCCAACTTTCAAGCTCCCCTTAAGGCCTCTGCTATTTATCAATTACTTTCCCCCCCACTTCCTGATAGGCCTAAAACTAACCTCGAACTTCTCTGGGAATCGGACCTCAATCAAACTTTTCCCTCACCTACATGGGACTCTATTTGGTCCAAACTTCATTCCACTTCCCGGTCCGCTAGCACCACACAAACCCTTTACTTTTTTATAATAGATTATTTTATACTCCCTGTGACTTATTCAAATTTAAATTGTTAGATGCTAAGAAGTGCTGGTCTTGTTCATGCACTTCTGGTGATTTGGTTCACATGTTCTTTCTTTGCCCTAAGGTCCACCTTATGTGGTCCCACATTTGGTATACACTTAACAAGATTTTGTCCGCTAATGTTCCTTTTCTTCTTTCTTCTGTATTTCTGGGTGGTTTGGCCCCTGTTTGGGATGTCCCGCTTCATATTCGTAAATTTATTGATCTCTGTATTGCGGTTGCTTTTCAAATCATAACAACTAACTGGAAAGATACCAAAAATGTGGTTTATAATGCTTGGTGGAATTTACTCTGCCATCATCACAGATTAGATCGTGCATGTGCTTCTTCTCTTCCGATGTTGATTAAACGTGATTTACTTTGGTCCCCTTTAACAGACTATTTATCTAGATGTGCCTCATGATCACTTGTTATTGTTATTATTAGTATTACTGTTATTACAATTTTTATATACTTTTATTCTTTTGTACATCTTTACTCTGTTTCTCCTTTATTTTTCACTGCTGTTCCTGACGGAGGGGATGATTAATTGAGGGCAGGAGGGGCCAGGGGACTCAGAGCAGCCGCTCAGAAGCCGCGCTGGGGAGACCGCGAAAGGGAACTAAGGGGAATAGGACGGCTTAATTTGTACCGGGGAAGTCCTGGACCACTTGCTCTAAAAACAGGAAAAAAACATATATATGAGCTATTGGAGACTGAAGCTTGAGAGTTGTACAATTTATTTGAAGACACAGCTTCTAGAAATAATCAATGATAGCATAAAAACCACGTAGTACTTGGCCCTGTACCCAGCATTCTCTTGAAAGTCACATGGACCAGTTTGAGTTTTACAAAGTACAGTTTGCAGCTGCTATGAGAGAGGCTTTGCTTTAAGTACACTTTTGAGCTTTGAGGCTGATTGCATAGAAAAAGGCTAAGCACATATGGGTACACACACCACTGTATATAAAGTCATATCCTGCAAGTACAAGTTAAACACTTCTAATGCAGTGAAGATAAAACAAGGTCAGAGAAAACATAGCAAATATAACATTTCAGATGGCGAAATATAACTGGAATGCAATAAGGAAAAAGTATTATAAAGCAAAGTATACAATGGAGGAGCATAGCCTAAGTACATGGAACAAGGGCTATCTCGAGTAACCCCTGGGAAAAACTCCTGTCCGACACTCAAGTGCAGACGCGGAGTAGTTCAACGATACTCTGGCGGACCAGCCTTTTATATTGTTCAGGGGTGAGGGGCCTATGGTCACGCTATATCACGTCACCTCGAACCACATATCCTTCTGTCGCCTCTCACGCCCCTGCCTGGTGACTTTCCCATCATTGGTGTAAATGTGACTATCTTCTCGTAATTGTGTGGCACATACGTTAGCCTAGACTGAGTTCCTGCCATTCTGACTGGAAGTTTGTCATTAATCAGAAATGTATTATTATTGCTTCGAAGGGTTCTATTCATGTGTCAATCAGGCAGTCCGCGATAATATTTCGCCACATGTATCTTTAGTTTATCGGATATCTTGCTTGACGTAGTTGCGGTGGGAGCTTCCCTTATTCTATTCATGGCTTAGGTGGGGGACGTGGGGTATGTTGCAAGATTTATTGAGGAACTTGACTTCTACAGCTTGTGAGAAAGATACAATGAGGTGGGGCCTGGTAGGGGTGCGGGTCCTTGCAGACAAGAGCAGCTGGGTGAAGCTCGGGTCAGACCTGCTTTCTGCTTCTGCTTAAGCTAAGAGAAAATGGCAGTGCTCAGGGCACCGTAACTGAGGCCTGTAACTTCTAAACAGCAGGGCCTACACAGGGGTCATGTCGTGCAGGTGATAGGTGTGTCCTTGGATAGCTATGCAGGTACAAAATTCACCCTCCAACATCCCCTTTCCCTTCCCCCCTTTTTTCCTTCTTCTTTCCCTCTCTTCTCCCCACAAAATGAAAAGTTATAAAAGCATTCTTTCATATGTATAGTGTTGCCCCCTTGGGGCGTTTCTTGTTCTGATGGCACAGTATTCTCCATAACTATTTTGTTTCTTGCTGCTCTTTTTTTATGCCGTTGTACTGATGTTTTACATTGTTTTATTCAACTCAATAAAGCTTTTCAAACTTAAGAAAAAAGAATGGCCAGTCTATACTCCTTCTTACTAATAGGGTCGAAGTCTTTCCGCCACACTCTTTCCGCCCTTTTACAGAGCTTTTTCAGAAGGCGAGTCTCCTGGGTAAACCATGGGGAAGAGGGTTTTTTACGGGATGTCAGATAAGGTTTCTTTGGAAGAATCGTGTTGAGGGAGTTTTCAATCCAAGATGAGAACTCTGAATCCGCTATGACGGGGTCAGTTTGGTGGCTTGGTTTAGAAAGTTCCAAGACCTGCTTCCATTTTTCGATGTCTAGTTTGGCCCAGGGGCGAGCCGGTCTGCCGGGAGGTTGGATAGGAGGTGAGATGGTTGGAATCTCCCACCTAAAGGGGGTAAGTAAGTGGTCCGACCAAGGCAGAGGGATCGGAGCATATGTTTTAACATCATCAATGTTGCAAATAATAGGATCGAGTAAGTATCCGAGATTGTGCGTAGGTTGTTCGCTCTGAAGATGGAGATGCAGAGTGGCCAGGTCTGAGAGCAATTCTGATGCGGTCTTATCTTCGCTCTTGTCAAAGTGAATATTAAGATCCCCTAAAATTACCAGGTTGGGTAGAGTGCTGGACATGGCCGTGGAGAATTCCAGGAGGGAGCTACAAAATTTCCCCAGGGCCCCTGGTGGACGGTAGATGAGAACTCCTGAGAGGGAATTACATGGGGATACTTGGATACTAAAATGTACATTTTCACAGTCCAATAGGGGGCTATCATGAAATCTACATGAAAGGTGGTCCTTGTGGATAATAGCTATCCCTCCTCCCTTTCCCTTCGCTCGGTCTAAGTGTTGCACAAGGTAGCCCTGAGGTAACGCCTGTACAACATCATAGTCTGAGTCTGGAGTGAGCCATGTCTCAGTGAGGAACAGAATCTCAAATTGCTCATCTTCTAATAGCATATAAATTTCGTGAGCATGTTTGGGCAGGGATCTACAGTTTAACAACGCCATAGTAATAATAGTCCGGGGTGCTTGGCTTTCCAATGCTGGAGTGAGTTTAAATAAGCAGTGAGGACAGTGGGCCCAAGAGCTCTCACCTTTAAGGATATTAATGCAGTAGGGCTGGAGGGGCTGGTTCAGTTGGAGCAGGGAGTCTCTGGAGTATGGTAGCCTTGCCTGAATAGGCAGTTCCAGGGTACCTGGCCCTAGGCTCGTCCTGGCGCGGACGGGCGCAGACGGGCTTGCCTTAGGCGCGCCTTCGGCGCACTGACGGCGCGCCCGCTGCGCTTCCGCCAAAGGCACATATTGATCAGTAGGGGGAGCGCGTTAAGGGGGGTGTGGCCTCGAAGGGGCGTGGCCTCTGTGCACGCCGGCAATGGCGTCAGCAAGTGTTTGTTTGGACAAAGTCCGCGACAGCGCTAAGATCCGCTGCGCGGGTTGCCAGAATATGGGTTACAGTCCCAGGAGTTAGCCGAGGTGAGGTAGGTTTAAAAACACAATTAAGACACACAGTGACACTCAAATTTCTAAAAATACGAGTAACGCTCCCGGCTTCCGCCTCAGGAGTACAGTTCTGATGCAGCGCTCGTTCTCAGCGCCTTTTTAAGCTTGGGCGGGGGGCGTGGCCTCGAAGGGGCGTGGCCTCGGTGCACGCCGGCAATGGCGTCAGCAAGTGTTTGTTTGGACAAAGTCCGCGACAGCGCTAAGATCCGCTGCGCGGGTTGCCAGAATATGGGTTACAGTCCCAGGAGTTAGCCGAGGTGAGGTAGGTTTAAAAACACAATTAAGACACACAGTGACACTCAAATTTCTAAAAATACGAGTAACGCTCCAGGCTTCCGCCTCAGGAGTACAGTTCTGATGCAGCGCTCGTTCTCAGCGCCTTTTTAAGCTTGGGCGGGGGGCGTGGCCTCGAAGGGGCGTGGCCTCGGTGCACGCTGCAATGGCGTCAGCAAGTGTTTGTTTGGACAAAGTCCGCGACAGCGCTAAGATCCGCTGCGCGGCTTGCCAGAATATGGGTTACAGTCCCAGGAGTTAGCCGAGGTGAGGTAGGTTTAAAAACACAATTAAGACACACAGTGACACTCAAATTTCTAAAAATACGAGTAACGCTCCCGGCTTCCACCTCAGGAGTACAGTTCTGAACAAACAAGTTTGTGCTACATTTAAGACAGGAGAACAAAACGTGAGCACACAAAAATAAGCACATGCCATTAATAAACAGCCGCATTTAGTTTTGCCTTTGACAAATAGACAAGATTAATTCATTATTTTCACACACATGCAGATGCAACATAATGCACGTTCATGAGCACTCATATTAGTTTTCCCGCGTGTTTATGAAAATGCAACTTTTAATCTAAGTTGGTTAGTTTTTCTCACTGCACACATTATTAATATTATTACTTAATTATGGAAGTGTAACTTCAAGAGCTGAAATGAATTCATTTCTGAATCTCGCTCCATCACAGCCCAGAGATACGGCCATTCCAATGTATCAAAGGCCATCGTAGCATCCAAGGAAGCCAAGATGGCGGTTCACGCAGGGACACTGCTCTCGCAAGAACGCCATGCAAGCGCCGCAAGTTCAATGCAGTATTACGATGTGGAATGAAACCGGACTGATCTGGATGGATCAGGTCACTGATCACTTTTATCAAGCGGTTTGCCAGCAATTTTGCGAGGATCTTGGGCTCCGCATTGAGAAGCGAAATAGGCCTATAAGATGCGCAGCGATCCTGCGGGTTCCCTTCCTTATGAATCACCACAATGATCGCAAGTCGCTGATCACGGGGGAGGGAGCCAATGTCTTGCGATTCCAGGAACATAGAACGAAGATAGATGCGGCAGGTGGAGAGGGTCTCGGGAGCTCTGTGCTCACGTGGCCATCTCGGTTGCGCGCGAAGCTCCTCCCATACGCAGTATTAAGTCCTATTTGCCTTTTCGTAAAGCTGTCAAAACATTCCTCTTCCCTCCGCTGTAAGTTGCCTTTTGCCACTAGCTACGCAGTTTTCTGCTTTCAGCGCCGGGAAGACCCTTTGCTGGGGCAGCCGTGCACTTAATAAGCCATCATACATAACATAATATTCCTCTGTGGTCTGTGAAGGGTGGGCTGTCTCACTCCTTGTGTAGCTCAGAGTGGCAGAGTTGATCAGACGAGGGCAGAAGGTAGAATTAGATGCTAAAAGTTTAAGTTTATGCTTTGACTAATTAACTAGTTTTTGAAAGGATTTATTTGTCTTATGCATTTATTTCTCTTTACGGGAGATTTTTGCAAATTATTAATAATTGATTACCCTTGCATAATTCACTCTTGAATTATTTTCCTGGGAAACTTTTGACTAGAAAATAAAACCCTTTAAAATACTCACCAACTCTCTTCATTGTCTTAAATAATAATTGTATTTTGATTTTTCATGTTTATGTAAAGTCTCCTGAAGGTAATACATGGTGTCAAGGGCCCAACACCTTTTCAGCTGTAAAACAGAGGTAAATGAGGTTTTGCATTGAGTAATTACCGTGAAATTACCGCTATATCATAATCCATTCATGTTTGGTGTCTTTGGGATTGCAACAAAAAATCCTCTCGTATGGTAAAGTCGGATTTTGAGTAACAATTTTAGAAAAATTGAATTTTCCTGGTATAGCCATTTGGTGCCTGTAGCCTGTCTCTGGGTCACATGACCGGGTATAGTTGACAGTGTATTCCTCCTAGATAGCCACACACAGTAGGAAGATTAGATGCGCCATCACTGGCAGGCTGGGAGGCAGGAGCCAGGCACAGCCTTACTCACACATGAATAGCCTGTGTCTTGCCTCCACACATAGGGTTGCATACCCCCAGTAGTTAATCTGGAGTCAGGGCAAGAAAGGTAGGACACCTGTGCATTTCAAAAGGCAACCTGTAGAAGATTCTCCCACTTCAAAGGCAATGCTGGGTGTGTATATATCTACTTGAGCTCAGACATCAACTCTTCAGTATACATCTGCATACTCTGCCTGGAAGAAGCACTGCTGTGTTGCTGAAAAGGGCTGCCACTATTCTGGACTGCTGTCCTGAGCTGACCTGCTGCCCTATTTCCTGAGTGAGTAGAGTTGGACTTGAATCTCTTGAGATCATGACCCCAGAGGGACTCCAAGGGCTAGTTGGCTGGCCTCCTGATCTGAAGCCTCAGGAACACAACAAGCTTCTAACAGCTTTGCTCCTGCACTCTGTCATCTATGAGTCTACCCTGCCAAGTGGTGCCACCTCAGCCCTAGACCCTTGGAAGCGGGCCTCAGGCACTCTACCTGCCTCATTGGATCCAGCAGAACCGAAGCATGGCTGCTGTTGCATTGATCTAGCCTGTAGCAAGGAGCTGCTTTCGCAGCCTACAACTGCCTCGGAACCACTGCTGCACAACACATCCTCGATATAGGCCTCTGCAGTCCTCGTTGACAACGGTCTCGATGCTGACGCCAAACTCTGCATCGCAGACCTCACAGCTCCTCATGATCAATTTATCGCCTCGATTGCGTGACGCATCTTTTATGCCGGACTTTGCCTCACAACCCCTCGTCCACAGGATACTCAACGCTGACGCAAGACCGCCTATCGCAGCCTCGCCTTACTTCAGAATAGACGCATCACTTTGGCTGCGCAACACACCTTCGACACGGATCCTTCCAATGCTATGCAAACCAGGATTTAAGGTACTGTTATTCAGCAGGCCTAGCTTTGTCCCTGTAGGCATCCCGCACTCCATCGTGGTTGGCCTGAACTTGCGACTTTGTCCCGGTCCAGTGTGACCAGATATCCACAGTTGGCACCACGTGCTTTATGGCACTATTTTCACTAAAATCTTTCAAATTGCATATCTCCAGTCCTACTGATTGGATTTTTGTCATTTTGGTCTTGCTTTACTTATTAAAAATTACACCTATTTTTCTAAATCTGTTGTGGGGTCCTTTTGTGGTGTGTTTTCACTGTGTTACTGTTTGACGTGCTGCACAAATACTTTACATATTTCATCTGAGTTAAGCCTGACTGCTCTGTGCCAAGTTCCCAGAGGGTTGAGCTCAGGTTAATTTAGGGTTCTCTTATAAGCTCACCCTGAGAAGAATTGTGGTTGCTGCTAGGGAAGTGTTTCACCCCCCTCAACCAGTAGCTTAATTTCTTACACAGCACAACACACTTTTTATCGCCCTCAATAAAGGCTGCTGAAATTAAGGACTTCGACCAACTTTTTTAAGAAAAGGTTTAACCTGCCGGACTGCACACTCTAGGCTTATTTCCAGTCACAGGACATAATGTCCTGTGAATTATGATGAGGGATATCAATGGTGCAAAGTTTGAGGTTACCTGAATTTACAACTTTGCATAACCCTAGATGAAATATCAAGACAGGTAGATAAAGCAGAATGCTGCATAGTTTGCCGTTCCTTGATGTATACATTTATACTGCATTGCTAATTTATTCTAGTCGCCTTGATTTTAATGCTCAACAAGTAAAGTAATGAATAGCAGGTACTGACAATTTTAGCTCTGGAGGCTTGGACATTATCAACAAAAAGGATACAAATAAAATAAAAGCCAGTTAAAATATTACACATAGGTCTCTAAATCATATTCCATTGTTATCTGCATACACCAGGAAATATATATAAAATAAACAATTTTTATTGAGTAGTAATCAACAAATAATTCTGAAATTATCCAACAGGTAAAACAAGTCTAACAAAAGTGAAACCAAAATGACGGTCATACTTTTGAAGTAAGAAGTCAACATGCTCTCAGTCCCATCCTGTCAGCGGCAGGATCCGCAGCGCCCCAGCATTTCTCCCTCCATCATTGACTTGCGGACAGAAGTAGGGTCGCAGGGTGGGGGGGAAGGAGGCCCTGGAGAAGGTGAAGAGTAGGGACCGGTCATCCACATTGTACACAGAGAGCCTTCCCGCCTCATAGTCCAGGAAGAGACCAACAGCTCTTGGGGGCACACAGGGGGTCAGGAGGGTGGGAGAGGAGGTACGAGCTTCATATTTACCATTTATGAGCCGCACTGTCCAGATTCCATACTTGGGTGCAAATATTAGGTTGTCCTTTCTGCTCACAGACTCGTCACACACCCCAAGGGTCCAGGCCGTCTTGTCCCCCACCTCCACCTCCCAGTAATGCCTTCCAGCGCTCAGCCTCTCTCGCCCCAGGAGAATGCGATAATTAGCAAATCTCTGGGGCGTGCTGGGCAGATACTGTGCTCCGTCTCCTTCTCTCACGCTCCTTCCGTCCTCAGACAGGATGAGCCAGGGACTCGCAGTGTCCGGATCCAGGGTCACCGCAGCTGCAAGAGAGAGAAAAGTAAATATCATTAACCAGCTAGTCACAGCAGCAATTACACCTCACAACCATAGAGCACTCTCAGCCAGGTACTTATAACAGCGCACAACCTCAACAGTGTTGTAGTCATCAAGGGTGGGGTGTAGCTTTAATAAAATATCAATAACGCAATACTCAACTAAAATAACTTAAGTAAAGAGGTGCTCAATGTAAATAGAATATTTTTGTATAAATAATGACATAATAATGAAATTGATAAAAAAAATATGAATTGAACAGAATATGGTTTCAGAAATGATTCTGTTTTTTTATTCTTTCACAGGAATTGAATAATAAACAAAAAAATAATGTTAAAAACAGAGGAACGGCCTACAGAGACAACTGGTCTGGGATGGGCGTGCCCGTATTTCTCTTTCTAAACTCACACTTCCATGGTATGATGGCGGTATAGCCCTCCCGGACATCAGACGTTACTATTGGGCGTCCCAGTTGAGTGCGATTAATCACACGACCTACGCACCGGGCCCTGCCCCGGCGTTCTCCATGGACAGATTTATTTTGCCGGGGGGGGACCTTCAGCAGAGCGTTGTATTCTGGTAGTCTCAGTGGAACACTGACCGGTCCCACCAAGATTGCGGTGAGAGTGTGGCGTGATGCAAATGCGGCCTTGGGTTGGTGTGGCAGGTTCACTCGGGCCACCCCTTTGTATGATTCGGAATGCATGGGCCATCTGTGGAAACCGAAAGGTTTTGATAAATGGGACATGATTGGTATCAGTAGAGTGGGTGATTTGTGGTCGAAGGGTACTGTCAAGTCTTTGATGTGCTGCGAGTGGAGTATGAGCTTAGTGACAATGAATTCTTTAGATACGCCCAGATTCGTCATGCTCTGTTGTCTGTGTTTGCTGCGGTTGCTGATATTCCGGAGTCTTCCCCTTTGGAGGACCGCATTTTGGATGGTCATGTGCCCGACAGCACGATCTCCTTGATTTATAAGAAACTCATCAATAACAGAGCTGACTTGCTAGTCCGCCTCCGGGCTGCATGGTGTGCAGACGGACTTGAATTGGACGATGAGGACTGGCAATCTGCTTTGTCCTCGCCCAGGGAGGTCGCCATTACTGCTCGCTTGAGGTTCGTCCAACTTAAGATTCTTCATCGAGTGTATGTCACTGGGCCTTGTCTGGTTCGAATGGGTTTTTCCTTGGATGGGTTAGGTAAGCGTGGCTGTGGTATGTCTGGTTCCTTTCTCCACATATTTTGGGAATGCCCGGAGATGGTCAGGTTCTGGTCCCGACTGCATGATGTCATGAAAAGTGTCACAGGTGTGTCCCTGCTGCCCGAGGCCAGGCGTTGTTTGTTGAATGTCTGGGAGCCTAATGACTACAGCTCAGCACAGATTATATGGGCGACCCTTGGAAATATGGTCGCGAAGAGGGACATTGCCCAGCTCTGGGGTTCATATAGACCACCTACCCTATCCAAGTGGAAAGAAAACATGGACTGGTGCATGTTCCGGGAGAAGACTGTGTACCTTTCCCGGGGACGGCCCAGGAAATGGGGTAGAATCTGGTCCCAGTGGAATGTTTATCGTGGTAATATATGTACCCCCCCACAGTATGTGACCATTGATGTGTCTTCGTCCCCCTAATTGGCATTCACTCGTCATCTGTGGGTAATGATTCCGCTTGTTTCCTTGTCCGCCTCTGCCCCCGTTCTATCTGATTGCATTGTATTCACTTAGCCTTTGAGCTTTGCCTGCACGGTCCCATGACAATGTATTATTATGTCTCTGCCTTGTGAGGTTTGGTTTGTTTATTTGTATGTCTGTTTCTTTTCAATAAAAACTTTTTTTTTAAAAACAACAAAAAAAACAGAGGAACGCTTCTTGCGTCCCATTTCAAAAGGTTTCCCAATGAAATAATAAATAACAAGAATAATTTCTGCAACCACATTCTTGGCCAGAATAAATTTACAGGCCTGTTTTCTGCACACCAATGCTCTCTTACTGATAGTGATACAGCTATCCAGGAGTACCCTGGCTATTTGTTTCCCACAAGGAAAAACCTGAAATCCATGGTTGAATGGCAGAAGCAAATGGGACTCCTCCAAAAGGCAAATGCCACCTCCAGTTTAACAATTTACATTTAATTTATCATATAACTGGCATTCTAAAAAGCCTAGGAAAAATGGTTAGTTTTGGCTTTCTAAAGGCTTATTTTTCCGACTTTTTAATGGCAAACTAATCTCAGCGCCACAAGCTTCTTTTGCAGGACTATCCCTACAGAGAGGGTCATATTCGAGGCACGCTTATTTCTTCCATTTTGATTCACGTGACCCTGCAATTTTAGAAGATATTAATAGCATAACATGACTGAAGGGCAGTGCACATGAGATAGCCGACGAGCAGTGGCGTGCTGTACTCTCAGATATGAGGATCTAGAACATGGGCACTCACAAACATTTTCCCTGGGGCTTCAAAGCTTGATCTGTAATGTGACTGAAGGCCGCACTAATGCCAGCGTGGGGTGGAATGTCGGTGTCAGGGAAGCGAAGCATGTATATTTAGTGGCTGAACTCAATTGCGCAATGGGAATTTAAAAAATCTGGTAAGAATCCCAGCTTCTCCACTTGACCAAATTGTGTGGCCTTGTGCAATCTTTTTTATTTCAATTTCCCTCCTTTTACTTCATTATCACATATAAAAAGCACTCGAAATGCATGACTTCAGGATGCGTGCTGTTGAAAATCATCGCCTGTGCTTGGATGTATTCACTAATGCATTATTGTCAGAGTGGGGTGGGGGGAGGGGGCATGAACATTTCTAAATTCACTTAAAAAAATACTTCTGTTTGCACAGCTATAATTGGAATTGCTAAGGTGAAATGGTTCTACAGGTAAATGAAATACACTTTTTGAATTTTACAAAGACTATCGTATTTTAGCATGTTTGTGGTCTTCAAAAATTAAGGGGTTTCTAACGTTAAGGGCCAAGTTACTTCCTTTTCCTAATTGCAATTAACCTTTAAATAAGTGCTTGCTGTATATTTAACATTTTGATTCATGTTAGTGCCCAGTCGAGTAAACAGCAGCCCTGTGCAGCTGCTGCTCAGAGGGCCACATATAAAGGTCAGCAGGGCCGAATGCGCCCCCGGGCCATACCTTGAGTATCACTGCTCTAGAACAATCTAGGTTGTGGGGTCCGCCTGAGACTTGATAAAGGAAACCAGAACGTGCTGGGGTGACTCCAGCCCAGAACAGAATGAACCTGAGCAAAGAGTGGTTTACTGCACAGACAAGAAAGCTGTGCTGGGAAAGCTGTGTAAAGAAAAACTGGGAGACGCTGCCTTTTGCATGACGTCTTATCACGCTGTGTAGTAATTGAGACCGTGCAGAGATTGGACTATGCTGTGCAGGAATTGGGACTGTGCAGAGTTTGGGCTATGTTATGCAGGGATTGAGGTGGGGACAGATTGGACTGTACTATTTAGGTACTGAGCCTGTACAGATATAGGCTGTGCTGTGTAGGGATTGAGGCTGTACAGAGATTGGACTGTGCTGTGTAAGAATTGAGGCTGTGCGGAGATTGGATTATGTTCACGGATTGAGGCTGTGGAGACTGGACTATGCTGAGTAGCAATTTAGGATGTGCAGAGATGGGACTATGCTGTGTAGGGATTGAGTGGGTGCAGAGATTGTACTAGGATGTGCAGAGATTGAAGCTGTGTAGAGACTTGGCTATGCTGTGTAGGGATTTAGGCAGTGCATAGATTGGACTGTGCTCTGTGGTCATGGAGGCTGTGCAGAGATTGGATTATGCTGTGCATTAAATTAAGGATGTGCAGAGACTTGACTATGCAGTGTACGGATTGAGCCGGCGTGGAAATTGGACTGTGCTGTAAAGAGATTGAGGCTGTGTAGGGATTGAGGAGGTGCATAGATTGGAATGTGCTCTGTAGGGATTTAGGATGTGCACAGATTAGACTGTGAGGTGTAGGGATTGAGGCTGTGCATATATTAGTCTGAGGGGTAGGGAATGAGGCTGTGCAGATACTGGACTATGCTGAGCAGGAATTAAGAATGTGCAGAGACTGGGCTGCGCTGTGTAGGGATTGAGGATATTGGAACAGGGTTAACCCATAACAAGTCACTGAGACCTGGGTATTGGAAGTACTGGAAGGAAGGGGTCTCAGTGAGAGAGCAATTATAATTATAAATTTTTAAGGAAAATTAGACCACAATAAATGAATCCAACATTGTTTTTATTCACAATGAGGAGCACTATATCAAATATATTGACATTTTCAAAGCATAAAGTAGGTCGAACGGTGCCCAAGGGGGAAGGGGGGAAGTGAATTTGTGAGGATGGTGTGTTGGAGGTATGTGACAATAAAACCAAGAAATATCAAAAATTTAGAAATATTGACAGTAGTGTTTTCATTTCATTACACATCGGATGAATCACTGTGCTAAATACATACAAATATGTCATACTCCAATAATGCAATTAATGTCAAAATGTGGGTAAGGAGTTGACAAAAAAGACGTTGTCGACGTTTCGACCCTCAGATTAGCGCAGGGTTAGTTGAGCCCTTGCAGTGGGGTCTTCTTCAGGACAGGGAAACGGGCAGGCAACCTAGTAAACATGTATATATAGAGGATAGTTGTAATGAGATGACGGAATATATCCATTTATACGAAAAACGACATTAGAATTATTATTCAATAGCACACATTGAAGAGCGTACCGTGGTACTGGGCACTTTGTCTTATCACTGCTTTAGTCCTCAGAGTAGTTTGTCAGAACTACAGTTTAAAAGAGAATGAAACGTAATTTAGCATTAACTAGGTGTGCACAGAGCACTACAAAGGAATCATGATAATAGTGAAAAAGTCTCACCGATGGTTAATCAATTCATACATGGATATAGAGGAGATATGGAGGGCGAAGCCAGCCGCTTGGCGGCAACACAGTCAATTTCTGAAAAAATAACGGTATGATGGTTTAAGGGTAGTGAAAGGTTCCACCATAACTGGTGAATTACTATGAAAGACAATTACCAGGAAGACGTCCGCTTACCGGCGTCGTCCAAATCAGGTCTATGGTCGTTTGATCAAGCCCCTCGTTGTCAGTAAATATCTGTAAAAACGGGGTATACACGAGCTTAGAGATTTGTGCATATACGTGATATCCGTATAACATTGAGTGGTCATGAGGACTTACCAAAGTAGTCCCACTGATTCAATCTCGTGAGGATCACAACCTCGGGGCCGAGGGTTGATCTCTGAAAAATATATATGTATATATCACACACTGAGCCGTTGTGAATACAGTTGGCATTGGTTGAGTCACTTGCAATAAAGAAGCGCTGGGCGGGGAATCAGCAGTGGCTTACCTGTTTGCCGACTGGATCAGAGCAAACAAAACGCTGGCGTCTAGCGAGATGGAGCCGGTTTCCTGGTTTGTGAAATAACCATGGAAACCGGGCATGTGATCCGCGCACTACCAAAGGAGCGCGAAGACAGACTGCGAGTGGTATTGTCCCATTTAAGACGGCGAGTTAGTTAAATTACCGGCTATGTGGGGTAGTCATTAGTTTGTATTATATATTGTATTCAGGGTTCATGCCCAAATATTGAGCCTTAGAATACGATATATAAATGTGGCCACGGCATGGAAGATCGTGTCCAGGTTGCCATGACGACAGGAAGCTAGACTCGGCGTGTGGTTAAACATCGAGTTGCAGGGAGCCCATGTTAGGGACACGGCTAGATGGCAAATACATTTATAATGATACAGAACTTGAATACAGGTACATCATCAGCGCCGTTCAGTTGCTGATAAGTATTATTGATGAGTCAAAAACGAATAACAGGAGCATATCTGATGTCAGTAACGGGGGGAGTACCTCTCTGCAAGAGGGTAAAGTCCCACTCAGATTACATTAGATTGGTTCCTAATGACCAGACAGAGTGTTGGTGGTAGCCTGGAAAACCTCCAGATCATATTAATCATTAGTGTGCTGTAACACATAGAATTGGCATATTATTGGGGGGCGTACCTCTCACACGAGGGTAAAGGCCCATGACAACTTTATGAATCAACACACAGGTATGCAACGTGTTACGTAACTTCCTATCAACGCATTATTGCTAACTGTGAAAATGAACTATCAAACTCATTAAGCCCATTTTCTATCGAGTCAAAGCGAAACATCCATTTAATTTCACGGATATTGAGAATGTTAGTGATATTGCCACCCCGGGGACCTAGCACTGCCTTCTCTAATATCACCCATTTTAGACTCTCAGGAGTGTGGGCTGCAGACTTGAAATGGTCGACTAGAGGTGCCCCCTGGACATCACACCTTATCCTGCTCATGTGCTGGAGGATCCGTACTTTGGCCCTTTGTTGTGTTTGGCCTATGTATATTAGTCCACATGGACAAACAATGGCGTAGATTACGTTGGATGTGTTGCAATTGCTGTGGAACTTCAACGGAATTGTATGTTGATGATATACAAATTCCTTAGTTTGAATCGTTGCGTCGCATGCCTTACAATTCCCACATCTAAAATGGCCTAGGACCGGTGGAAGATTCCATAGGGAAGTGATAGTGGGCTCATCAGGAACAGATAAAAAGGAACGCACCACATGGTCTTTGACACTCTTGGCTCGTTTGAATGCATGAAGGGGAGTTCCTTTTTGGTTGATGTCATCAGATATCAATTGCCAGTGTTTGTTGATTATACGTTTGATCTGGTTACTTTTGGTGGAGAATGTTGTTACACACACTAATCTTTGATCTTCAACAGGTTTTTTTTCTTTGAGAGTAAGTAACTCATCCCTTGGATAATACCAGGCACGCTTCCTTGATTTCTTCACTAATCGCTTGGGATAGCCTTGCTGGAGAAGGCGATTGGTCAATTGTTCGGATTCTAGCAAATAGTGTTCTTTGTTGGAACAGTTGCGACAGATCCGGAGAAACTGCCCGAATGGTAGGTTATCACGGAGGGCACGAGGATGATGGCTGTGGTATTGTAGCAATGAATTGCGTTCTGCTGGTTTGCGATACAGTGTGGTCTGTAAAATACCTGACTCTTCGTAGATGGTGATATCTAGGAAATTGATTTGTTTGTTGTCCGATTCACTGGTGAACTTTAGATGCGGTGATTGCTGATTCAGCCACAAGAGGAAAGCTGTTAGTTCGTCAGAGCTGCCATTCCAGATGAGGAGAATATCGTCTATATATCGTATCCATAGACTTAGTTGGTCTTTGAATGGATTCAGATCATTGTGCACAGTGTTCTTTTCAAAGGCTGCCATGTACAAAATTGCTACATCCGGGGCAGAGTTTGGGCTATGTTATGCAGGGATTGAGGTGGGGACAGATTGGACTGTACTATTTAGGTACTGAGCCTGTACAGATATAGGCTGTGCTGTGTAGGGATTGAGGCTGTACAGAGATTGGACTGTGCTGTGTAAGAATTGAGGCTGTGCAGAGATTGGATTATGTTCACGGATTGAGGCTGTGGAGACTGGACTATGCTGAGTAGCAATTTAGGATGTGCAGAGATGGGACTATGCTGTGTAGGGATTGAGTGGGTGCAGAGATTGTACTAGGATGTGCAGAGATTGAAGCTGTGTAGAGACTTGGCTATGCTGTGTAGGGATTTAGGCAGTGCATAGATTGGACTGTGCTCTGTGGTCATGGAGGCTGTGCAGAGATTGGATTATGCTGTGCATTAAATTAAGGATGTGCAGAGACTTGACTATGCAGTGTACGGATTGAGCCGGCGTGGAAATTGGACTGTGCTGTAAAGAGATTGAGGCTGTGTAGGGATTGAGGAGGTGCATAGATTGGAATGTGCTCTGTAGGGATTTAGGGTGTGCACAGATTAGACTGTGAGGTGTAGGGATTGAGGCTGTGCATATATTAGTCTGAGGGGTAGGGAATGAGGCTGTGCAGATACTGGACTATGCTGATCAGGAATTAAGAATGTGCAGAGACTGGGCTGCGCTGTGTAGGGATTGAGGCTGTACAGATTGGACTATGTTGTGTAGGAATTGAGGTTGAGCAGAGATTGGACTATGATATGTAGGGACTGGTGCTGTAGAGAGCTTGTATTATGCTGTGCAGGGATTGACATAGGATATAGCTTGCACTGTGCTATGTAGGAATTGAGACTGTGAAGAGAAAGGAATATGTTGTGCAGGGATTGAGCCTGTGCAGAGATCAGTGTATACTTTATAGGGACTGTTGCTATGCAGAGATTGGACTGTGCTGTGTAGGGTTGAGGCTGGTGAGTATGGCAGAGAACCAAGAATGTGAGCACTGTGTAAGGCTGTGTATTTATTTATTTATTAATTTACTGTGTAGAGTGGAGGGTTGTTAAGAAGCATGGATGGCTGGGCAGAGTGCACTAAAAGAGAAGTTTGCACAGGTTTAAGGACTGGGCAGAGTGGAAGTTTTACAGAGAGTAAACAAATGTGGAGTGTGAGGATCTGTGTCGAGTTGATGGTTGTTGAAAATACTGCAGAGACGTTTTAAGGCGTGGGTAAAGTGGACAACTGACCAGCACCCCACCTTCTATGGGCCCCCGGTTAAAGTGAGCGGGACCTCAAAAGTACTGTATAATAATCCTGCTTCTAAAAAGATTTTTTTCGATTCGAGAGCTGATCTTACTTTTGAGAGCTGAGGGCCATATTTGTGAAGGTTCCGCTTCAAGACAGTCACGCAAAATGAAGCAAAACTGCACACACCCTTGCAAGGGTATTAATTTTCCTTTTTTTTAAAGATCTTTTTTATTGAAAAAGCACAAAAGACATTGCATTAGTATTGTCCACAGCATGCACACTGGAATTTTATTTGCATAAATAAGGGTAACAGATTCATTTTCCAGTACAAAAGGTGTTATGCACTGGGAGGGACTCTTTTCCCAACTAAAACAACTCTGCACTACTCTGTCCCTCTATACATCGAGGGAGCCTTACACCTTCATTAGGGCTAGACCAGCCCCCATTAATTGCGTAGCGAGTAAGCTCGACCACTACAAGGAGGGTTTTGTTTTCTAGTTTCCACTAATCACTAGGAACTGCGTGTTTGTGGACAACATAAACTTAGGAAGGTGCCAGACTGATTACATGCACCACACGGGATATGTTGTCCCTTGAACCAGCCAGTTCACAGTGCCACCACAAGCCTCCTTAACCTAAACAGGGAGCAAATAGTTCTGGCATCTACTGAACATGACAACTCTGTTCCCTCAGGAACCGTGAGGACAGACCTAGAACTTTTCGCTCAATCACTCGTGCTCTCTTTTGCTCAGAAGAACATACAAAGAATACACGAAGGGGAGTTTCCAATATTTATTGAACAGTAGTGATTTTTTTTAAAGATTTTTTTGTTTTTAAACAAAATTTTATTGAGTATGAATAAAAGCAAGGCGCCAGTTATACAAGTACAGAGAAACAATGACCACGGCTCTGCGGGCCTCACATTAATCAGCTCAACCACTGCATAGTAAACAGGATACAAGCAGGAGGCAATCTCTTTCAGGGCGTATATACTTTATTACGTAATGCAGTTTACATGCGCTGCACTATTTCTCAAGATCTAGACAATCCATACACATGTTATCCCTCGTACCCTTAGCTAGAATTCCCCAACTAACCACCTCTTGTTGCCCTCTGGGCATGTCCTGGCTGGTTTTGGTAACCTGATGTAGCTTGCTACATTTCATTGCATTTGCAAGTGCTCCCGTACTTGCAGAAATGTATTGACTGATTTTGGGCATTCTGCTTCAACCTCTTTGGTGGGGGACTATTTATGTAGTTGCATGGTCCAGTGTAAACTAGGCTACGTTTGTATGACTGGGACTTGCAAGGGCTATCTAGTGGGTCCTCCGGAGGGGGTGGCTCCATGTGCCTCAGTGATGTCACCAATGCCTCCCACGACCTGGCTGCCTCTAAGGAACCCCTGCCCCTCCTGGACTCTGAACCATAGCGATTCTTGAATAGAAAACATATGTGTTGCAATGATTAGTATACAGAAGCAGACAAGTTATAATGAGTATCAAAACAGTGAATAAAACAAAGAGTTCCACCATCTTGTTGAGACATCTTATTATATGCATACATATACATTAATATAACAATCTAGCATACTACTCTGATGCAGAACCCTAACCTACATGTCTAGGGTGCAGATGTAGGTCTTACCAAGAAACCCCCTTTTTGATGATCTAACCCTTTTACCTGGTGGGTAAGAGTGCAGATTCCTGTCTTGGTCACAAACTGCACACCCCCCTCGGAGAGGTCAGTCAGCTGCTAGGTGAAAGCTTCAGCATGCAAGAATCTCTCAAAGGTCAGTCAAAGTGTCTTATCTGACTATGTTAGCAAACAAAAGGCTATTTATAAAAAATGGCGTCCTTGCCTTGGGTGGAGATTGTGATCAGGCTACCATTGTTTGTGTTGTGCAGATAGCTTTGTCGCCATAAGAATTTGAAATTACAAACGTTTATATCACACACGTGAGGGCCTTGCTACTAATGTCAAGGCAGTGCAATAGTCTTCTCACAAAGGGTTCTGTTGTCAGTAAAGTTGGTGCTTCCCAAAAACCTGTACAGCGTCGCGTATGCAAATGTGTGTCAAAAGTCGATGTGACAAAGAGAAGGCAACTTTAAGAAAAGATTGTGTACATGCAAGAATGGCATGGATTTCTACCCAGCCTCATTCAGGCGCACAACACCCACTCCTCATTAATATGACGAATAAGAAGCTATTAAAAGCCAACTAATAACATATCAGCATATATAACAGAGAATGCTAAAAGTATATATAATAAAAAAAAATGCCTTAAAATTGCGTTAAAATCAGGCACTCGTGCTGTTTGGAGGCACAAAGCATAAAGAAAGCCAAATGTATTAAAAATATAAAACCATTAAAATGAAAGGCAAATAAAAACAGGTCAAATAAGAAGTTCCCACACCATGGTAAGGCAGTTGTTTACATGTTCCGAGTGGTAGACGAAACATTGCTGTTCCCGGAGTCTGCAGATGATGTTCCCAGAGACACACAATGGAGCAAATCAATAGAGCAGGTATGTTTCCATCTAAACTCCATAGCAGCCGCTGAGGGAGTAAATACAGCCACATGATGTTCCATTGAATTAGAGCTCAGATCCAAACTTCTAGGTGCAGAAGTAACCCATGGAAGCTCATAGAATATGCCAGGAGCGGAGGTATCCATAAGGGACAGCTGTACAGTGGGCTTTTAGAGGGTCCACCTAGGTGTATGTCAAAAGCTTCAACTAACTGCAACTCCAAGCACAAGTACAGGGCACACTCGTAAGGGTGAAGGCAGAACACAGGCTGCATGCAATGAAGCCACCTAGGCCCGAAAGACACAAAGCAATGCTCATCCAATTCTTGAAGCAAAGGTATGCCAAATAAATGTACCATGCGCTCACGTCATAACAGGACGTTAGGTAGTGCCAGCTCCATTTGATGTCAACCTGGGACATCCATTGCGGAGCAAATAAAATAAAAGCAGAATACCTGCAACTAGGATCAGGACCAGCGGAACACCTAGAAAGATGCTTCTGAGGACAGAGTGAATGAAGGATGGAATAACTCCAGACACTGTTTGGAAGATGCTCATTAACACAAAGCCAATGCTCTTAAAAGAAAACCTACAATTACAGTTGTATTAGACATATTGAAAATGCAAAGGACCAGCTCCCCAAAATGTAGTGGGAAGTAAGTACATAGAAGGGCCTGCATTTCAGAAGTGGAACGTGCAACCTCAAGATCAAATGTCTCCTTGGCCGAAGTTAAAGCCACATCTTTTTTTAATAATAAGGCTTTCATTTTGCTCAGGGCGGCAAAGTGCACGTTGGTAAGATTAATTGAAGGCCACAGCGTATCCTCCCTAACTACACGGGCAGGCGGAAACAGGACTTGTGTGCAACATGTTACAGTAAACACATAAGCAACCCCTGGTTTAATCCCACAGCAACCTTGATTGTTCAACATCAGGTAACTCCCATTCGAGAGCAATTTGAAAGTTGGACGTATCACTCCGCCAGAGACCCTTTCAAGTATCAAGACAGATTAGCAACAGATACATTGCGTGCCCGTGCAAAAACATTCTTTCAACCACTTAAAGAATTCTTGCAGTCCAAGATGCTGAGAAAAACTTCATTGTCCTTATTCCTACACCTGAATGTGAAAGGAAGCTCCCATTGTATATGTATGTACCCTTAAACCAACATTATATATCTATCCACTTGATGGTGTTGTAGACAGTACTGAAAGTGAGATGTCGAAATTGGCAGTGTAATATACCCATGTATTATTTAATCTGAGGATGCTATCTCCGAAAAGCTGGAGAAATTACTTTTGAAATGTGTAACTTTGTGTATTTAGCATTTTTTGTGACATATTTATCTGCTGTTCTGAGAGATGATACGGGGAAAGAAAACAGATTTGTGATGTTGATGTGCAGCCAGGGCACGTAGCCAAGAACGCAACATTTGTAGTGTCCAGCTCAACAATAGAATTGACCTAAGCCGAGACCGTCCGTGTTATAATGCAGACAAGTGTTGCTGAAGCACATCTATTGTGGATGAGACAATGTTACCTAGAGAACAAATTCTAGACAATAAGGTGGTCATTTTATTATCCTCTTCCACCAGAGCTTGTTCTATATTAGCCCTGTCATGCAACCTTTACACAGCTTGTTGAGATAGTTTCCATATCTTGTTAGAGACAGCATATAACAAGCCTTTTGACGTGGTTTCCGAGGACCTAACAAGAAGTCTTGTAATTCCAAGTCGTCAGTGCGGTTTTACCTGAGACAGTGTCAAGATCTTTAGCCAATCAAGGTATAACTTTCCAACACTGTAAGTTGTTACCACCCCGAATGTTCACTTTGCACATTTTGCATGCCAGGCCTTAGAGCAGTAAACTTCGATATTACCTAGGAATTTATATTGACATTTGTTAGTGTCTAGAGGCCATACTAACCATGCCTTCCAATTGGGATCTGATGAGCTATGTCTACTGTTACACAGTATAGAATCAATAGTGTTTATCATATGGTGTTATTTGCTTCCAGTTGTCAAATCGTGTAAGAGTGGGAATCAGTGGTGTGTTCAAGTCTTTTGGTAGAAACATTTTGATATCCAGGAAAAAAGACAACTGTTGCCTTGCAGACACTGCATATGAAACTGTGCTGTCACAGAAGGTATACAGCGGTTAGCACGCATTTTTAACAACGCGGTACTGTTACCACGCTACTTTTACCACGCAAGTCGATACAACGACTTGCGCTGGGGGGCGCTCCAGGATAGTAAATAGATTAATTTACTATCCAACGCCTTTCCCTAGAGTCCACGGGGACTGGAGTTGGAATAGTAAATTAAAAAATTTACTATCCAGCGCCCCTCCACGCAAGTCGTTGTAACGACTTGTGTGGTAAAAGTAGCGTTGTAACGGTACGCGTTGTAAAAGTACGCGTGGTACCGTCATATATCCGTCACAGAAACATCAACTCGTTGAGCAACTAATATGATTAAATGTAACAAAAAGCTGATCATTTAATCAGAAGTACTACATTATTTTGGGCAGCCTTTTTATTAAGCAAGTCTGCTCATAAACTGTGTGACAGATAGGAAATTTATTTTGTATTTTTTATGGGGGTTTTCCAGGAGCTACAAACCTTGTGCCAACTATCTGGCAAGAACATTCGTGCAAGGGAGGTTCCCATAAGAAAAAAACTTTGTTTACTGTAAGTTACAGTTTCTTCTACTCATAAGACATTAACATATAGGTAAAACCTTGGATATTCTGTTAAAAAATCCAAGCCATGGTTCAAAACAAACACAAAACCCCCCTAAAATTAGCCAGTCATGAATAACTGAACAAACCATAACTCACACCCCAAAGGCAATGCAAACGTCGAAGTGTGACTGTGCAGAGCACCAGGAGCTAGAGGAGGCAAAGCAATTACAGAGTGAAGTATATTTAGTAAGTACAGATGTTTTGTGTTTCTGGAGTCCAAACTGAGGATGTCAGCAGGACCACAAATTCATCTAATTCTGCTTCATGGAGCCCTCTGTGGTCACTATTTCCTGCCTTGGCCCACTGGAGAATGTCTGCTTCAATCTGACACAAAGCCCAAAGATAAAAGTGCTGAACAGACTGAACTACTACGCTTTATCCAATGCACTAACCAGCGACATAGAGCACTTGGAACACAATGGAGCACTGATCTTTACTCTCCCACTGTTTTATTATTTTTATTTTTTTCAAATCTGTTTTTATTATATCATAATTAAACAATCCCATTATATCAACAACATTTGACAGTAAAGCAATGTGACGCTATGATGAGGGTTGCAAATGTGCCGGTCCCTGGCAGAGCTCCAGGGATGCTATGGAATAGCCAGCAAATTTGCATGGAGCGTATTAAACAAAAAATGAGGGGCAGAGAAAAATTGGCTTTTGCAGTGAGCAGCTGGTGTAGATTACAAATCAACCATCTCCAATCAAGAATAACTATCCTGTCAATTTATAAAGACAGAAGAGAAGCGAGAAAGGTGGAAAGAGGGAGAGCAGAAGATGAGAAAGAAGTGGGGGTGAGAAGTGTCACGTATGGTGCGGGGCCGCGAAGGAGCCCTCGCATAGGATACATCTGGTGTGTGTGTCCCCGTCATGCCTGTCCCGCTGATATGATGGCCTCTGAAAGAGGGAGGGGGAAAGGGAGGGCCTCCGGCCCGTCCCACCAAATCCTAATAAGTCTCCCCACGTGGGAATATAGCATCCTCGAAAAGCTGGAGAGACAGACGTCAAGCAAGGGGGGGGCGATCGTGCGTGTTCCAGTTTAGAGAGGTGCAGCACTAATGGTTGCCAGACCCGCGTGAATTTAATGTTAGTGTGTGCTAGACGGCTGAAGAGGAGCTCCATTGCCATGACATGCCAGAGACGGGTGAACCACACCGCAGACGGGTGAGTCAGGACCTTTTTCCAGTGTAATGACATGACCTGTTTTTCTGCGCCCAGCATATGAAGAGTCAGGCGCCTAGCTGAATGTGTCAGTGCTTCAAGAGATCGGGTCAAAGTACAAGAACCGCTGTCCCCGGAGTATTTGGAATAGCGAATCCCAGGGCCTCCCTGTTGTGGCTCAGCCCGTCTTTCCAGAAAATTGTCAGGAACGGGCATGACCACCAGATATGAATGAACGGGCCTATGCCTGCCTTACAGCGCCAACATTTAGAAGTGGAGGTGGGACACATCTTATGGAGTTTAAGGGGTGTGTAGTTCCATCTGGTCATAACCTTGTAGGCCGTCTCCTGTTGCGCAATACTTTTGAAAGTACGGGGGATGTCTTTCCTTAATTGTTCCCAGTGTTTAGGGGGGTTTCTTCTGTGATATCTGTGTGCCATCTCTGTTGGTATGTATGGGGGGTAGCACTTTTGAGTGTTGGAGAACCGTGTAGGTCCGAGAAAGCAGGCTCCTGGAGTCATCAAAAGAGCGAACTAGAGACTCAAGTGGGGTGAGCTGACGTGTAGCACACTCTGTGTGTGAGGGATTGTGCAGCTAATGCCGGATCTGAAAGTATTGCAGCGCGCCGTTAATGGGAGTTGGAATTCCTACCTGCAGAGATCAAAAGATTTGAAAGTCCATCCCTCAAAAAGATCGGCCCAAACCTGAAAGGAGGTGGACTGCAAGGCCAGGGGGAAGTCTGGATTGCGAGCTAAAGTTGTGTTAGGGGAGGGGAAAGAGGTTAGGCCGCGGGCAATCACAACCTTGTCCCATATCTCCAGGACAGTCCGTGTACAAGTAGAGATGTAAGCGTTGCGGTGAAGCGCTCTCCTCGGCAGCCAGGCAATGTTTCAGAGTGGGCGGCAAGCCACTGCCCGGTCCATATGAAACCAGTGCTTCTCGCTTTCGTGAGCCACCAACTCTGAGATGAAGCTGCAGGCCCCAGCAGAGGCGCAGATCTCAGCAGTGCTGCAGACCCCAAAAGTGGAGCACTTCCTAGAAGTGGTGCACATCCCCAGCAGTGGCACATAATGCAATTATGCTTTTTATTCGTTCTCTCCAAAACAGCTGCTCTATATTCTGATGCTCTCTATAGCCAAAGCATCAACACTAGAACACACAGAAAGAGCCCACCTGTATAACAGCAGAGACTCTCTCCGACATGGTGCACATTGTTAATATATGAATGATATCAAAATAATACAGAGCGACTCTTAGATACCCCTCACAGCAAATACTCACAAAACGTGAACCAATGCAAGATAATTAAAGAGGTAAAGGATAAACAAGAAGTATAGTCTAGTTACCTGCAAAGCTGCGGGCCCATCTCCAGTCTATAGGAAAAACAAAAGACATATATAAAAACGAACAGAAAATACACGAAGATGGATCTACAATAAGCATCTAAAATTAAAAAGGCACATTTTAACTGCAAATATTTTGAAATCTAATTTACTAAACAAGGTAATAACTCTTAAAGCCCGTTCACCATCCCTTAGTCAAACTCCCAAGTATATGAACAGTATCCACACAGTGTCTCTGCCCTCTGCCCCAGTGTATGAAGCTACATATTATATTACACTGGCCTGGACCAGCTCAGATGGGCTATAGAAATGAATTAGAAAAAGAAATAGAAATGTATTTCAATGCCAGAAGATGCCAGGATAGACTAAACACTACCTTTCTTTCTGGTGGCCTGTCGGTGCACCACTAAAGGGTAAGCCCTGGTTCCTTAGACTTCCCCAGAGCCTGTAGAAAGTGTTACTTACCTTTGGCAATGACAGTCCGAGAAGTGGATGAGGGCCCTGCACTGCTGCTTTAGAGTTTTCACAAGCCTTCAGCTGCAGAGCAGAAAATGTGAAATTTGAAAAGGTGCAAACTGTCCGTCTGAAACCAATCGGTGGTGGTGAGGCATAAGATGAGCCCAGAAACTCCTTAAGGCTCTGTGGGGAAATGGGAAGGAGCTGCAGAGGACCTGGCAGGACTGGGCTCAGTGCCAAAGCAGAGCCAGGCATCGGCTCAACCGGACAGGAGCCAAGTCTGAAGACGATTTCAAAGTGGGGTTGGAGTCAATGGACGACCCTGACCATACAGACTTTTCCAAAGGTAAAAGCAACCTCTGGAGCCTCTAAAGAAACGGAATCAACCAGCGGCGTCTCCCCTGCTATGGCGGAGGAGCATTGCCCTCCCTTCACCCTGCAGCCTCAAAACGTGAAAAATAATAAATCTTTTTTATCGTTTTATTTTTCCTTCCCAGGCTGAGTCCTTCGGGGTGGGGACATCGGGGTAACCGTGATGAAAGGTGAGTGGTGGGCACTGTTGTAAGTGCGCATGTGGGTTTGGCCGGCTGTCCCCGGACAACCTAACCGACATGCGCACTGAGCGGTCTCCAACCCGAGATGCGTTGCCAGGTTGGAGACAGCAGACACATGCTCCCAGTCTCACTGGGAGAGCAAATTGAGGGCACTCAAGCCAATCAGGACGCCGCTTTCATGCTTCCAGAAGCATGAGAGCAGAGTCTGGATTGTCCGCAGGGGAGTCTAGGAGCCTATGCCTGCAGTGGAGAGGAGCAGAAGACGGCAGGTAAGTCCTTGTGATAGGTTTAGTACGTTTATAAACTAATATGACTGTGTATGCATTTTCTTATGTACATTTGGCATGTGGATGTTCTTGTTATGATTTGTATATAGCTGTTAAGCTTGTGCCTCTGCCGTGTTCTAGATCCTACGGAAGTCAGGACCGGCCGATGCAAGGAAACGGAGCAGGCAAGGCTGTGTCTGGTGTTCACTCCATACAGTGGTATTTCAACTTAATAAAGGAGTTTACTTTTCATATTTCGTATACCTCAGGCCTTGAATGTGGCTCTTTGGAGGCCGGACTGTCCCTTAAGCGAATGGTGCCTGCTGCATCACTGAGCTCGAGTCAAGTCTCCAGAAGAATAGATGCTGGAATGTCGCTGTGATGCTTTTGTCACTCAGGACTGGTAGGTCAGACGCCACATTCCAGAAGCATTGCATCTATAGAGTTGGGTGCTTTGTAAGAACCAGAAGGGTTCGGATTGGTTATGCATGCTTGACCTACAGATTGGAGAATTAAAGTCTTTGTTAAATTGTGCCTCTTACCTTTCCTCTCTGATCAGGTAGTTTTGCAGCCTGTCACTGTTTGCAGTCGAGGTTCCTTTCCAATTTAATTTAATGCTGGGAAAAAAATGTGAATCTGGGCCTATGTAATGTAATTAGTGCTTTGGATTAAGGTGACGCTTTATAAAATTGTAAAAGGAAAATATGTCACCCAGAAAAAGTTTTGTCCAGATTCATCTGCACTGGGCTGAGCGCTGATAAGAGTGAAGGCGAGCCTGTGTGTCTAAAATCACAGGACTGTTAGTCTGACACACTTCAGAGGAGTAAACACTTCAGAGGAGTAAAGCGCAGAGTGCTTGCTGGACCGGGATAAAGCTCTATGTTACTGAAACCAGAAACACACAAAACAACTTAGCCTGGCCCAGGCCGGTTTCCATAGCAACTGGACACCTCTCTATGCCCTGTGCCCAGATCATGCTTCAATATGCAAGCCGTCTGTCTCCCAGGTGCAGTGGCGGTGCGTCCATTGGGGGCGTTGGGGCATTGCCCCACTAGCCATGGACGACCGCCCTGCCAATGAATAATGACTTTAAATATAATTATGACTTTTTAAAATGAAATCTCTGAGCCGAGCGCACTGCGCGCTACCTGTCCCTGGAAAAGCCCGACCGAATCGGGCATCAATAAGGAAGTGGGCCGTGGGGGGCGGGGCTGCGGCAGAGTGACAGGCAGGCAGCGCACACAGACAGGCAGCGGGGTGCTGACTGCGCATGTTAAATCCCGGAGTAGTCAATTTTTTGACTGGCCGGCGCATGCGTACAGTGTAGACCTTCCCCCCCCCCCCCCCCACCCCCTTAACACTCAGCTACATAGGCAGGGACCCGGGCCCCGGTCTCATTTAGGGCATATTATGTCCTGCTCGTAGCCAATCCTGGCGCAGTGGCGCTGTTCACGCTGTGAGATCTAACGGAAACGACCAGAGAAGCGTGCAGCCGACAGAAGACAGAAAGGGATTCATTACTTTCGTCCCTGTGGCATGACTCAGGCGCCTCTGGTCACATTCAACGCGATAGAATATAAAGCGTTATACCTCAAAGAAGTCGGGCATTACCTTGTTTATCTACATAACAGGCCGACTCAATATCTTCACTAGAATAGCAGTCGCTTTTAATGAAGGCAGAAGGAACGCTTTCTGAAATCAAACTTGATCGGTTTCACTATAAGCTACAAACAAACCCAAGACAAGGGCTAGTTACAAAAATCAATGCCTGAAAATCCTTTATGAATCAACCACAGCCTAAGCAAGAACGCCCCCACAGTGGATGACCGCACCAATATTCTACACCACCATCCACATTATAGAGGAGAACTTGTAAAGCACGACAGAAATAGAATCTTTGTCTTGATAAAGGTGGATAAAATTGCAACCAACCACCGAAACGCGACGACGCCCCAGTACAGTGTGATTCATGGTTCATACATCGCTGTTGACAGAATAATATTCAATCTGCACAACACCGTTGTTTCAAAAAAGAACATTAGAACACATACCGTGTATTGCATAATTTGTATGTTTCACTGTTGTTTCTGTCTTTCGGCAATATTGCTGGTCAATATTGTAAATGGATTGTTATTTTTATCATGTTTTAATTTGTGTTTAGCAGTCAATCTTGTTTTCTGCTTCTTTTAACCACATTGTATACAATAAAATTCAAAATTTTTTTTTTAACCTTTATTCAGTTGGTATAGTTATTACTGTTTCTTTAATATGATGTTTATGTGATTGACCTCATTCAAGGGAACTGTTCTTTTATATTGGCTGTTCACGCTGCGCCAGGATTGGCTGCTGCAGCAGGATGGTGCCGCGCATGGATGCTCCAACGGACCGACCCGGTGCGGCGTGGACCTGGTCAGGAGTCGGACCTCAGGTAGGATTTTTTAAATATATTTTGTGTGGCGGGGTCTGGCCCAGTAGTAAGCCATGTGGCTATTGTTGTGAAATTAATTGTGAATGCAATGCTCGTCTGTGCGTAGGCGAGACTCGCCGATCTGTGGTCTGGAATGAACCGTGTCTGTACAAGTACTGAGCAGTGCGAGTGCTCGCATGTGCCCTCTGTTTTAATAACCCCCCCCCCGCACGACACCAAGCGAGTCACTACTTCTATGACCTGTACCCGCCATTGCCGCCAAAACACTGACCTGGTCTCCACACTCACCTGCGCACGAAACACTGTCCTGCTCACCACACTCTAACCTGTGCACAAAACACTCCTCTCAACACCCTGACCACTACACGAAACAGTGTCCTATTGTTCATGTTCAAATTCTTAGTTGTGCACGAAATACTTCCTACTTTCCACACTCTGCCCTGAGCATGAGACACGCATGCTCCTGCAATGCACACTCTCTGACCTGGGCTGCGCACGAAACAACGTCCTACTCTCACCCTCTGACTTGTGCACGAAACACTACCAAGTGCATTACAGTATGGCCTATGTGTGAACAGTGTTCTGGAGTGGACACTACACCTGTGTACGACGGAGCCCTGCATTCCACATTCTCCAATGAAGCTGCTCTATGCAGTATGCACACAAGACTGTCCTGCACCCATACTTTGACATGTGCATGTAAAACTGTCCTGCGGGAAAGTTGGTAGCGCATAAAACAAAGCCCTGCATACTCCACTCTGTCCTGTTCACAAAAAATGCCGTTCTCGCAGCACTCTGCTCTTTGCACGAAACACTTAAAATGCATCCAGTTAATAGCAGTGTGTTTGTGTAGAGTTCTGAGGCATATCGCATTGTTGTTCCTATTTCGAGAACGACGTGCAACAGAAAATCTGAAATTTGGTGGCCATCTGTCGTTAAAGTGCAGTTTTGCAAACTAATTTGTGTGCGATGGTTTTTAAGAAGTGTAGGGGCCGATCAGAATAGTGATGTTAAATGGCTTTATATTTAGGCCCACTTAATTATCCGTGTGAAACCCATACAATTTCAGGAGTATTAGTGCTCACTACCAGAAGACAGATTTGTGAATCAGGCTCTAACGTTCCGATGTAATTCACATGAAAGGCAGGAGTAAGATACTAGTCTCAGAAAAAGTTTCATAATCAGACTAGGCCAGTCCATTATCTGTCTTTCTGAGCAGGAAAAAATGTGCTGTGAAACCTTTTGGATGCATAAGCTGTATAACTCACATAGGAAAGATAACATATTTTAATAAATGATCCCAGAAGCAAGGTCAGTATTTATTTTGAAAAGTGAAACACGATTGGAAAAAATTGTCTTTAGTTTGATGTTTTTCATACGAATTTAGCAGAGGAAAGGAAAACGAGGGCCAGAGACGGACTGGTTTTTTAAATGATGAAATTAAATTTAAATAGATGTAAGTGATTTGGGAGGCTTTCTTCGGTACTCCAGAATTACAATTGCACCTTCTCCGTCACTTCTGGTCAGCTCAGCGCTTGGACGCCCGCGGGCAGCAATTCGCGCTTTATAAATACCGTTACAATTACAAGAATGCAGAAGATGTGCACTTTATATTGCGTCGTTTTATTCTGTGCAATATTCCAAAGCTCTACTATTTGATCTGTCTTAGGAAACGGTGTTTCCAATTTAGGATGCTGGAAGGCTTTGTGCTGCTTGTCAATTACGCCTCACATAGACTGAATTATATGTTTGTCAAAAAAAGAGGGAAAAAAAACATCTGGCTGGCAGAAGGTTTCTTTGTGCCTGGAGAGTCTACCTATTCCTCTCAAAAGTGCGTTCACACAATACGCAGCTTCTTGTTGAAACGCCCATTGTAAGATACAATTAGGCATTACAGGACAAGCCCCCGATTGCCGCAAAGCCTAGTGCATCTTTGTTCAACTTTTTCCACCACAAAATGTTGTTTTTTTAAGCATCGTGCCTCAGCGCGGTATTGAGTGCAGAGAAGCTCATGGTCTTTTAGCGTCTTTTTTTATTGTTTCATGCACACAGATCGCAGATTCGTTTTTTGGTAACCCATGCTTGGGAGCGATGTGCCTGTGTGAGTACAGGGTGAGTGATGTGCCTGTGTGAGTCCAGGGTGAGTGATGTCTGTGTGACTGCAGGTTGAGCAGTGTGCCTGTGTGAGTCCAGGGTGAGTGATGTCTGTGTGACTGCAGGTTGAGCAGTGTGCCTGTGTGAGTCCAGGGTGAGTGATGTGCCTATGTGAGTCCAGGGTGAGTGATGTCTCTGTGACTGCAGGTTGAGCAGTGTGCCTGTGTGAGTGATATGCCTGTGTGATTCCAGGGTGAGTGATGTCTGTGTGACTGCAGGTTGAGCAGTGTGCCTGTGTGAGTCCAGGGTGAGTGATGTGGATGGGTGAATGCTGGCTTAGTGATCTGTCAGAGAAGGGTGAGTAATGGATCTATGAGTGCATGGTGACTGTATCTATGTCAATGCAGGGAGAGTGATGCATCTGTGCAAGTGCAAAGAGACTTGTCTGGCTACTTCCAGAGAAGTGTACGCTAAGCCACCTATTTTCTTTCTCAAATTTGCTTGAGAATGCAACATTTGCCCCCATAAGTGGTTTGGGCTCGTTCTCTCGCCACAGTGCAGTATTTACGCCTCACCGCTTTCAAAAGTCACCAGCCGCCACTGCCCAGGTGTCAATTAGGAAGTGAATGAGTACCAATACAGTTTGATAGCAGTAAACCACTTTCATATTTTGCCGACTTGAAAATTACTTTTTACAATTATCAGAATTACTATTTAAGGAAATAAATTAATTTATTTGTGCACTCACCTAACCCTGTGCCCAGATGGTGCCAGGCAGCTGATCTGTCTTTAGATTGTCACGGGAGTCCTGTGCGCATCTCGGCCCGCCGTGCTGTTCAGGACTCGGTCATTGTGGTTGTAAGTTAGTGGCAGCACCACAGACAAACATATGCGGGGAGTACGGCATGACCTCCCGGAGCCCGTCCATGGCCAGGTTCAGGTCGTGCATGCGCTTCCGCTCCCGGCCCTCCAGGCGTAAATCGTGACCCTCTTCCTCGGCTCCCTCAGTCTCTGCCCGGGCTCTTTCTCCAGCCTGTTGTGACTCGGGTCTCCTCTCCCCCACCCCTCCCTGCTGCCCCTTGCAGAAGGCCTCGAACATTTGGCTGTGTGGAACTTCGGGCTTGAGTTGTCTCTCCCATTTCTGGAGAAAGAAAAGGGGGGGCCAATCGGCCCCCACGCAGGCATGGCGGGGCCCGGCCCCTCCCATATCCCGGTTCCTTCGTGGTGGCTTGCCCCCCGCCTTCGCCCCGGAAGTAGTTGTGCACTTCCGGGGCGAGGGGGCGGGGCCGCGACGGCGAAGGGGTTAAGAGCCTGGGGAGCGCGGGAAGCGGCCTCTTTGTGCCCGCGCTCCCAGGCTCGCTCCTCGCCCCACCGTGGGGCTGTGTAATTTTCTCAATTTTTCTTTTAGGTCTGCCTCGGAGCCGACGCGAGTTCGTGGCGGAGCGGGAGTAGCAGCAAGACCGGAGCCGACGCAAGTTCGTGGTGGAGCGGTAGTAGCTGCAAGTGACGGGAAATCGGGCGTAGTGGCGGAGGAATCCTGTGGATCCAGCGAGGCCGGGGAGAGCGCACCGCCGAGCGGCAGTTCCAGGACTCAACTGGGGAAGGATACCTAAGGGACGCTTGCGCACTGAGACACAAGGTATTTTGCGGGGCGGGCGGGGCTCGGCAGCGGCCCAGAAGCACCGGCCACAACGAGCGGGGATAAGCGGCTTTGAGCGCTGCTGCCCAGCTCACGAAGAAAGATTTAAAACCCAGAAATTAAGTGTGTCGTGTGCGCTGTCCGTTGGGGGGGGGGAGATTGTGCCTCCTCGTGTGTGCTGAGTGATTCGCATAATTTTCCTTCAACGAACTTGGGGCGGGCTCGGCTCTTGCTTTCTCTTTACCCGGCAAGTTTTTGCAAAAAGTTAAGCAGGGACAGCTAGGGCAGAGAGCGGATGGGAGACCAGAGAAGGTTCCTCCGTGTAAAATGGTTTGAGAAGCAACAAGCTATTGGAGAGTAATTAATGAGGTGAACGTGTCTTCATGGAAGGCAACTGGTGCTATGTAAAGTGCTCTGATACCTTAAAATGAGTAGATGATCGGTTGGGTGTTGCACAAACAGCGAATTTATGTCATCAAAAATTTTAATGTTGTTTTTAATTCTATAAGGGCTCTACTTTATAGAGTAATTAATGAGGTGAACATGTCTTCATGTAAGGCAACTGGTGCTATGTAAAGTGCTCTGATACCTTAAAATGAGTAGATGATCGGTTGGGTGTTGCACAAACAGCGAATTTATGTCATCAAAAATGTTAATGTTTTTAATTCTATAAGAGCTCTACTTTATAGAGTAATTAATGAGGTGAACGTGTCTTCATGTAAGGCAACTGGTGCTATGTAAAGTGCTCTGATACCTTAAAATGAGTATATGATCGGTTGGGTGTTGCACCAACAGTGAATTTATGTCATCAAAAATTTTAATGTTGTTTTTAATTCTATAAGGGCTCTACTTTATTGCAGGCTACCAGGGTGTGCATGGGCTGTACGTCGGGGAGTGTCTAAATATACATTTGAGGGTATTTTATGATTGCTGACTACGGTGAAGAGCGTTATTTCCTTATAAATTTCAACAGTGTTTGGGCAGTCAAGTAAATAAGTCAATTATAGCTGGGAGAGTTTTCCCATGCATTAACAGCCACAACTGGAAATTTAACGTATTTTCTATTTCAGGGGGGCAAAGTCTAGGATCTCTGTCTTGACGAGCCCTCTCTGCGTGGCGTTTGTTCTTGTGCCTGGGTGTTTAGCACATTTTGCAGTATTATACGTCCGAGTGTACTTTGTTTTCTCTTGTGGTCGGCACGCCGGTCACTTTTCCGCCTGTGCACTTTCGGCTACCTATGTATGTCCGCAGCCCCAGCCTACCACGTGTTCATTTCACGTGCTCACCTCTGCTCCAGAATTGAATTATATGGCACAGAAGATACAGCATATTCATATTGTATTAATGAGATAAAGGAATGTTTCACAGCCGCATATTGTTTATTAAGCGACTTCCCTCTTTCTTCTCGCATGGGGGGGAAGGATAACTTTTAACCCAGCACAGTTTGCACTGCCTTTTGCGAGATTCATGAACTACTACTCCATAGAACATTTTGCATAGAGATGGAGGCAGGACACTGTTATCGGTGCATATTAGTGTTACAGCATTATAAGTGGCTGTACAGGTATTTCTAGGATTTCGCCAATGCGTATGTATGGGATGCAGGTTTAGCAGTGGACTGCTTCTGAATGTGCTGCTCTGTGTGTGCGGTTGCACCTCATTATGGAGACGGACGGGTGGGTTCTCAATGCCTTTTGGTGAACTCGGCGTTGCTTTGGGGCATGTGCCAGTATTTCCCATGATTGCTTAGTGTCACCGTGTATATGTATGTATGTAGCCGTATCACCACTTGCGACCTCAGAGCACAACATTGCACCAGGGTTCGTTGGCTCCTTTCTTTCTTTTCATGTGTGCATGTCCAGTGGGGACTAGGGACATGGTGTGTGTTTATGTCTAGATGCATATGTGTAGTATATCTGTGTGTGCACACGTGCATGCATGGGGAGAGGAATGAGGATTGCATGGACGAAAGTCTGGAATGGGGTTTCTGTTTTGGCATACATGAAGCTATATCTAGCTGCCTGCGCTACCATCTAGAGGTCAAGTTTAAAAGTGCGGAATCATTTGTAATTTCATGATGGTCCGACGAGATAGATAGAGGGGTGCTAGCATGATTAAGGGGGGCTTTCTTCACATGGGGATGCCAGAATCTGCGCTAATGATGGTGTTTGCATTACTCTAAGCGGTTGGTTTGATAAAATACCATTTATATTTAGGCTATTGGTAAAGATGGAAAATACAGCAATGAGATTTTATTGAGTGAGGTGAGCGCAAGACACACCGAGAATCATTGTCGCAGGCGCCGGGCTGGGTCTAAGCACCGGCAATCTAAACTGGTCTTTAGCGGGCTCTGTTTTGAGCCCTATCACAGGTGCCCTGTTTTTCCAGACTGTAGGGACAACAGGAACTTCGATGTTACGTTTTTAAAATTACTTAAGCTAAACATCCGGGCTTAGCATGGTGTGCTGCCTTAAATTGTGTTTTGCTGTTTCTGCCATTGCATCCAGATATATGATACAACAACAAGTAACATCATACCTACAAGGTTTTCAAAGGTTGTTAGCTGTAGAAGGCTCATAGGCCATGACGTCATGCCATAACTTCTCCACTAACGAGAAGTGAGCACACATACAGGCAACAAGTCCCTGTGTTTGTTTTCTTTCTTCATCTACTAGCTGGGACGGGCCCAGAGCTCAGGATGGCTCGTGTATTGATATTTGAATTATTGCTCATTCCTATGGGGGGTGCGTTGCATGGTTATCTCATGAACATCCAACTTTCTTTTCTCGTCTGAACTTTATGCATCACTGAATGCAACGGTAGGGACTGTCATTTAGGCCCCCCCCCTGCTCATCAGTTCGGAATAGCATTCTGCTGTGGAGTGTTAGTTTATTGGAATTTTAGAAACACTAACAGCAGCAAGTCCCTGGGTCTGTTTTCTAGATGGGACGGGCCCGGAGCTCAGGATGGCTCTGGTATTGATGTTTCAATTATTGCTCATTCCTATGGTGGATCCGTCACATGGTTATCTCATGAACATCCAACTCTTCTCTTCTGAACTTTATGCATTACTGAATGCAACGAGACTTAGGTGGCATTGACTTCCAGGGCTTTGCCACTCGGACCAAGAGAGTGAATCCTCCAGTGGATTTCTTATGGAAACCTAATTTTGGAATCTGAAGTGCTACCTCTGAGCGAGGAGCCCTGTTTTTGTATGAATTACTTACAGTTGGTTTATAGTGGTACTCCTTTTCATTGAGATGCTCTGTAGATGGTGCAAAATGCCTTAAACATTGATCTAGCCAGATCAGGTAGCCATCGGGGTGCCTGTGGAAGTGGCGTCATTTGTTCTTGGAGCAAAGTATTTGAGAATAGCGTGAGAATGATGCCTGGCATATGCTGTCCATTATGCTAGTGGGCACGTCGCACCAGTCCAAACGACCCTTATTGATGGTAGGTTACGGACAACCTTATTAAGAAACTATCCTAGTGGTAGCCGTGGAGGGAAGCCTTCAGGCTAAGTCTTGGAGGAATGTAAAGCAGCTTGTTTTACCAAGGGACGGTTGTCATTTTCTGTCAAACAGACTGTCCTTTTTTCACACATAGAGCCTATGCATAAAGACGTGGGTAGAAAAGCAGGATTAAGAGGCGATGTCCTCGTCTGCAGCACAATTTTCTTTTAGTAACAATGATTGTGAAAATAGGAAGCCAATTTTACAGCCTAGCATGGTTAGGGCGGCGCTGATCCTATGCTAAAAATTTAGATGCTGCACTGGCAAACAGACTGTCCCTTTCAAACCTGGATCCTATCGCCTAAAGACGTGGGTAGAAAACCAGGAATAGGAGGCGATGTCCTGGTCTGCAGCAGAATTTTAGTAACCATGAATGTGCCGTGGCACCGCACTTCACATTGTGTATCGTCCTTAAGGAGTCACAAGGGCGCTATTGTAATCACGGTGGACCCCATGCACTGGGTCACTGTACTGCACACTGGTTATTATTCGCTAATGAAGGTCATTCTACAGGGCACTCTCCGTAACACTAATCCAAACACACTACATGGGACACAAACTGAGGCTATGCTTAACACTTAGAGTGGAAGTGTTAATGAGTATGCATCTGGCGTCTTATCTAAAACTTAGCAAGTGATGGCAATGTAAGACTAGCACGTGTACAGCAGTTATCGCCAGAAACACTAATGGTTTGTGTTTATCTTTTCCATTTATGTATGGCCGGGTCCATGGGGGATATCTGGAGTGCTCCACATCACAACAGCTGCAACAGGTGGACAGCCCAAGGGATGCTTACGTCAGGTAGAGGATGGCAAGCAACAACGCAAATGTGATGGGCGAGCGATCAAAGACGCAGGAGGTGCCAGCACAGGGCTGATTGTTTTTGGTGTGTAAACCCTAGATTGGGCTGGCCGCAGTAATGTAGCGGGATGTTGCGTCACATAAAATGGCAGTATTTTCCTTAACAGGAAATTGTATTTCTACAGTAACGGCGCCTGCGCTCGCAGGGCCACCAGTGTCAGCATGGTATATTCATAGGTTACCAATTGGTAGGGCCAACGATAGGGATGGGGCAGTGCACAAGGGTGTGCATTGCTAGCCTTGGCAACCCCAGGAATAATAGGCCTATGCAACGCCTCATCACCCCTGGTCGGGAAGGGGGGACTTCCATAGTAAAGTGTTAGACATACACTTAACATTTCCCAGAGCGTAGTGGCCAGGTGTGGGTGGTTAGCAGACGTCACGATATGCCAGTGGGAGGTGTACACTGATAGTACCAGGATACCCCCGGTCACAGCAACTACAGGGACACCAAAGATGGGGTCTGTCCGTCCAGAGCGGGGAAGGAGAAGTACCCGATAGGCACGCTCAACACCCTCAGTCAATATCTGACAGCGGGTAACAACGATTGGGGTTTTTAATTGGGCAAAGGGGGTTCTGGTGGAAGGGATAATCGCACTAGCAAGCAAGTTAGCAAAATATAAAACCCAGACTGCAACATAGGGGGGCTCAGTTTCCCCAGGCTGCAGGGAAAGGTGGACTCGGTGAGGGCGCGGAGTCACCCTGTGAAGAATCACTCGATAAAGAGGATCAACACTTGGATTGAGAAATTATTTCAAACACCTCAATTGCAGTATATCCCACAGGGGTGCATCAGAGAGAGACATTGTAGAATAACAGTCGGCTGATGAAGAAGAGTTGACAATTGTTGGAGGGGTTGTCTCTACTCACAGGGTGGGGGTCCAGTTCACAGAGTCAGGGAATGCCCTATGGATAGGGAACAAACTAGCAGGGGTAGAGGGGTTTTTTGATTAGAAAGATGACCTTTCAGTGTAGGCGGTTGGGGGGGCCAGATAGTCGGTCAACTATGCTGGCCTGTGGCGGTAAGGTCATAATCGGTGAGCAGCAATTTAAGGTCCTTAGGGGGGGGCGGTCCCATTCACGAAAGGGGCCGCCCAGCGGGAGGGGCCATTGGTCTCTCCCAGAACTTCAGGGGCAGGATATGATATCCATTACTTAGAAGGGTGCGGGGGAGGGAGTCTACGCTTTCCTCAGGCTGGTAGCCACCCCTCACAGACACTATGACGTCATCAAGGTGCGCGAGTGTACGGGCCCTCCTGTTATGGTTAAATGGAGTTCAGGGAGCGCACGTGGATGAAACGTGCCCTGGGTTGCGCGCGCACGTGGGTGAAACATGCCCTGGGTTGCGCATGCGCATCTCGAACGTGAGAGCGTAGCTGTAAAAGGATCTGACACCGGTTAGCGACCTTGCCGTACGACTTAAATTATTAGAATGCATTTTAATTTTCAGGATGTTAGATTCGGTTAGGAAACACGCTGTACTAGATATTTGTTAAGGTTAGCCCATCATACCATGTCAAAAATGGATGTAAATCTAATGTTCTGAAATGTGCATTTAATAATTGTCCAAATGTTTATTTTATTAAAATTTTAATTTTGTTTTTATATTTTAATAAATACGGCCAGGGGGGGCCCTGACCCCCTGACTTCCAAAGACCCAGGTGTTGAATGGTTGAATTAGGTAATGCTGTCAGTGTGTTAAGGAGGGGGGTGGCCGGTAGTCCCAGACCATGGAGGCTCTGCTTGACAGGGAGCCCACGTCAGAGACAGAGTCCATCCCAGCTCCTCTTTTCTACAGCCAGACTCCTAGGTCTTCTCGAGTGCAGGTTCTGGCGCGCGGCGGTCCCCGGGCCTCTCTGTGGTCTGTTGTGCTCGGTATGCAGTGCGGTGGGCTCTGGGGCTCTCCTGGTTTAGCCTCCCTCCGCTCTCTCTCATTGACTGGACAAGTGCGAGACCCCGTGGTGAAGGCATCATTTAAGCTGTCCCCTGCACAGAGTACAATACGGGCCCACAATGGCCTGCCTGCTCGCAGTGAATGCCCCGAGACACTTTCACTGGGGCAGTTAACATTTACCAAGTTTCTTAGCATTTTAACCTCCACCCCTTGCTCTCCCTTTGTCAGGGCACTTATTTTCTTCTCAGTCACATATCCCCCACTTAATAAGCCCTCCGATTACATGTCGGGAAATCAGGAGTCGCTCCCCTCGCCCACACTTCTGTATAGGATCTTCTTTCAATTTCCACCAATTGTGCCGTCTGGAGTCGGGGTCCTCTGTCCCACCTGCACCGGGCCGAGCGAGTCTCCCAACAGGATGCGAGAGGCACGGATGCCTTCTCTGCTGACTAACTTCGGCGGCCCCCTTAATGGTAGTAGAACGGAGACTCCCCAATGCCGCAGATCACACAGTAAGTGGCACAGCACCTTTGCGAGAGGCGGCGGCCATCAGAGCCCCATTTACGAAACTTGCACAGTGTTCACTGTTGGCCAAGACTTGAGGTAATCGCGCCAGGCGCTGCGCTGCCAGCCGCAACGGCAGCCAGTTAAAGCACAACTTGTGTCTGAGACGGCATGCCCAGGGGTCCCGATAATTCCCGGCGGGAATCAGCCAGCACTATGCAGCCTGCCCTGCAGTTTTGTAACAAGCATAACATTTAAGCATCTGATGTCAATTACTGTCTCCTGGAGTCTGCGGGGAGCGAGCGCTGTCTGTGCATTCAGTAGAGCAGCGACCCCCTCCCCCCTTCCGGCGCACACAGGTAGGAGGCAACCACCACCAGCAAGGCAGAGCGCGCTAGCATCACCCTGGCTTTAATTTAGCCAGTCTCAGCGCCGCCGCGCGTCAGCAGAGAGTCGGGGGCAAATGCGTGACAATGCATTTCAGTGCGGTGATGCGGAACACCACACTGAAATGCGTTAGCGTCACGCCTGATGTGTGACACTTGGCAGGACTGGGTGCGCTGAGGGCACGCACTGCAGCTGCTTCCGCTCGGATCTGACCTGTTTGGACAGTTCCGCCAGGTGACCTCAGGGTCGTTTCAAGAAATTACATCAGGTGCTTTCTGTATTATTTGACTTGGCGGCATTTCTAACACAAGTTCTGAACAGAGTAACATACAGCAACACTACAATGTTAGTATGGATGTCTATAGAAAAAAAATGAAACACGCGCCTTCTCGTATCCTGAGAACTTCTAGTGCCAACTTTCTAAAGATTCCTAGTTATTCGAAGAAATGCAGTTGGGGAGCGGTTGAGTGTCAGAATTTCTCTGCCCAGGCACCTGCTCTGTGGAAGTATTTCCTGATTATCTTAAATCAGAAAAAGAGTTCCAAATTTTCTAGAAAAAAATCTAAAAACTTAGCGTGTTAGATAAGTCTACGGTTCTTAGACAGACCTGCTCAATTGCTTCTTCTCCCCTTAATTTTAAAGTACCAAGAAACAACTGTTAAAAGTGCGCTCAAACAAGTGCTGAAAGGCTGCGGACAACGGGAGCGTGGCCATGGGGAACATGGACAAGGGAAAGGAGTGGGAGCATGAAGAACATGGACAACAGGAGGAGGGTTGGTGGATGGAGATTACGGACAACGGACAATAGGAGGGGGCCTCCTAACCCAGGGCTCACAATCCCCCAGGGTCTGTTCTGCACTAAGCACAAGCAGAAAGTGAAAGCTATTAGAAACAAGCGTTGTTTACAAAAAAAACAGTGCCCGGAATCGCGGCCACAACGTGAACACGACGAAGCCTACAGGACGAAGCCTTTGAAATAGAGATGGCAAATAGATGGCGCACCAGCTCGCTCCCGCAAGGTAAATGCCCCACATGCACGAGGGCTGTTTGGAAACAGAGCAGTACTGCACAAGTTTCCCAAAAAGTCCTGAGTGATTCCAAGAGGTCACTCCTAGCAGCGCTTGCGTGCTGTGTAGGCAAGATCTAAAAAGGTTTGACCCCTTGTTGGAGAATGTGGTCAGCATAGGCGCAAGCAACAGCGTGTTGTGTAGGGTACTGTCTAGTTAACATTAGAGGGGAAGAACAGTATTGCGCATGCTTCCCATGCACTGGCCCCCACTGAAGAAAGATTTTCTGTAATAGAAAAGGAGACGCGTGCTTGTACCTGGGCTTAGGAGCATTTTTGATCTTTTATGTAGAGTAGGCATTGCAAAGTTCGCTCTGATCACAAGCATTTGGTTAAGCTGCTTACTACTGAGGGTCTTTTCAAAGCTTCGGCCAGGACAGCAAGAATGTCCATGAAGCTTCAGGATTTATTTATACAATTTAATATGTGCCTGGAAATATACTGGCTGATTTTTTTTTCTCGTATGCCTACTGCGATGCAGAAAGTGAGTGGGAGGATTTGGATATTACATTGGTCCATGATCAAGGTATGACACCAGTTGATTAAGGAGAATGGAATACACAATATTCCTTGAAATCTACTTTACAGCAGTTAATTGTTTATGTAGAATAGGTTGGCCCCTGAAGTATAATATAGAAAAAGAATTAAAAGCTTTTGGGGAAGTAAGAAATTAGTTGCCTGTGGTACAGGGAAATGTGTATAGAGGTGAAAAACTGATTCCTTCAGCCCATTTACGAGTCAGAATTGTAAAACTGTGTTATGAAGGTCACACAGGCATTGTTAAAAACAAACAAAGAATTAAAAGATGGTACTAGTGGCCTGGCATGGACATGTGTGCTGACAGAATGGTGAGAAGTTGAGTGTGGTGTGCAAACTCAGAAAAGTCTATTAAAACTTTGAGACCAAACGTGTGAACTTACAATTCCAAAAACACCATGGCACACAGTGGCTATTGACATTATGGGTCACATTGGTTCTCCTGCTAAGTACATTATTGCACTCATTGATGTGTTTTTTCATGTGGGCTGTAGTCAAAGTGGCAGAAAAGGTAAATTCTGAAGGAGTACTTAAATTCCTTGACAGAGTCTTTGTGGATGAGGGATTACCTATGCAGGTAATTAGTGATAATGCGGTGCAGTTTGTATCTAAATTGGCTCAAGAATATTTCAGTGAAATTGGTGTCAAGCATAGGACCACGTCTTTGTTAGATCTCTCAATAATGACATTCCCACTAGGATTGTACGGAGTACTTAAGACTGCCATCTTGCTACCAAGAGTGGAGGCGAATTGGAGATGCAGATTTTTAAGTTTTAAAACCCTGTGGATGTATAGGATCATTACCCATGAGGCTCTGGAAGCTTCCCCTTTTGAAGTTATGAGAGGAAGAGAAGCCAGGAATAAATGTAATCCTGAATGGTTGATACAGGCTGAAGATTCCACCACATCGGTGGAGAAGTTAAAGGAAAATATTGTGGCTAAACATCTAAAGTACAAACAGATGTTTAATCTCAAGAGAGGATATGAAAATGCTGTGATTATAGAGGGTATGTGGGTCAAAGTCAAGAAACCTTGGAAGGTAAAGAGAGGTGAGAGTGAGTTTTCTGAGCCTTTGCAAGTTACCAAGGTTTTGAGGAATGCAGTATTATTAAGTGATGGTAAAGTATGGAACCTTAGTAGCTTTGCTATTTTACAAGTAATTGCAATTTCTAGAATATAGTCAGTGCCAATGGTAGGGAAAGATTTGAGTTGGATGATAAATTAGTTCAGAAGAACAATATTGATTCTAAGCAAGTTACAGGAAGGATTACAGAGTGGAGGGTGTGCAGTTGGAGGAAAAAGGAGTTAATGATGAGGAAGTACAGAGAAGTGAAGACGTTGTTGTATCTGACCAGGGAAATGAAGAGGTTGTGGAGTCTGAGGATGTTGAGGAGAAGAGTGGTGGCAGAGAGACAGTAGACTCACACGACGGTGGTAAAATGAGTGTTTGGATTAATCCCAGGTGGATGTCTGATTTTATGTGTAAGACAGATTTGATTGAATGACTTTTAGTGTTATTATTATATATATATTTTCATTTATTGGGGGGGAAGATGTTTTATGTTTAGTATATATATCTATATATCTATATATATATATATATATATATATAGATATATATATTTACTTTTCATATTTCGTGGACTTCATCTTTACATCTTTTTAATGTTTTTTTAAATTTTCGCTGCCGTTGTACCACTTCCCCCGCTTCCCCCCACCCCCAAAGCCCCGGCACTCTTCCATGACACCAGTGCTCCTGGAACCAACCAGGACCCAGACTGGTCTAGAACTCGGACCCACAAAGGGTGAAGTAGTCGGGGTGAACTAAGGCAAACACACAAACAAATCTACAGCACTGCAAAAATCTTCAAAACAGAATACCTTTAGAAGAGAGTATATCAGGTCTCCTTTGAAGAGATTTGATGTCAGAGTACTGGGTGGTGGCACTTATGGCTTTGTGATGTCACTCCTGGGTCTACTCTGCCATCTGCGGGAGATTTCTAAGGTGAGACATTTGCAGGCATAAGTATCCATAAGTGCTATGCATGTGAATGGTAATGTGTGCTTTGCAGATGATGGCTATGGAGAAACTGGACATACACTTTACCTCTGACAGGTTTTCACATTTAAAAGCTTAGATATACCTGAAGAGAGGCCCTATCACAGAGTAGCTTACTATGAGCAGAAGCTGGACACCATTGATCAGCACCCTCTGGCCGCAGCATGCATATAAAAGCATCTATTCGACGGTGTACTATTTTCTGTCACAGACATTTTAGCAGGCTGTAACCTAGCAGAGGAACAAAGATCTGCACTATCATATTCCATTATGTCTAATGGCTTATTTATTCCTTGCGAATAATGGACACTACCAGACTATTACTGTAGTACTAGTACTACTACTACTATAAATACAATAATGATACTAATAAACAATGCAGTATTATTTGTATTAGTATCATCATCACTACCATTATAATTATTAGGAGGGGAATACAAGTAGTTGGTGACAGTGGTTTAACTAAATTTTTTGGTGAACATAACATTTTGTTAAAACTATACTCCAATCACAGTACTCAAGGGGGGCGTACAGGGCTGGACAGAAGCAGCCTTATCAAAAAGTTAAAGCCAGGCCTCTCTTTCCCATCTTTTTCCATCCATTCTGTTTCTCTCCTCTCTCATCTTGCTTTATCATCTCTCTCTCTCTCTCCCAGTCTCTTCTTATTTCTCTTTCTCTCTCATCCCCCCTAAGTCTTAATCCCTCTCTTTTCCCTGGGAGAGCTGGAGAAAGGGTCACTGGCATCAGAAGTGGCTTTCAGAAACAGGCCTCCAGTGACTCCAGCCCTCCAGGAAAATGCCCGATGGAATCAATGGGCAGTCCGGCCCTTGGGACGGCGCCTGTAGGGATTCATGGATGGGAGGTGAAAAAGGGCAACCAGTGAGAAAAGAAAGTGGGCCGGCTTTTTTTGTTGATAATTTTTATTGAAGATACAAAGAAAACATAACAGACATAATTACAGTCCCAGTATTAAGCATTGGTCTTACAAGGGCTGATGGCTATATACATGGGATTGCTCAGTAAAATTGATCACTTAACTCAGTGTGTAATCTGTTATTGGGAATAAAAATAAAAGACATAAAAAAGAAATCCCGAAATAGAAAAGAAAAACACACAAAGAGTGGGGGGGGGGGGGTTCCACACTTATATCTTGTGTGTTATATTGTGTTTGATGTGGTGCTGAAGAATAGCGTATTCAGTCTACATGCAATGCTGAGTAATAAAAAATTATCCCACGGGTCGTTCGGTTTTCGTGTAAGACATGATTGAGAGCGGCATATAACACTAATGTGTTGGTATGGCAGCTGAATGTAGGGGAGTGGTGGGTGCAGGCAATGCGGACATTGATACAGGCCTGGGGGAAGGATCAGGGGGAGGAGATTAATGTCTGTTGCAGATGGCAACGATAAACGTACCATATGTCTTAGGCCCTTGAGGCCGGGGGTTGACAGGTCGCATAGATTTCAGTTTGTGTATCGCAATTTGCCATGCTACGGAGCCATGCAGCTTTCATAGGAGTCGGTTTGGCACCCCAGTGTAACGCAATTTCTCTTTTTGGCAACAGTAGTGCTAGGACGATGAACCAGCGGCAGCAAAGTTTAATATCATGGACCATACCCAACAGGGCAAGTTTTGGAGAAGGGTGGAGTGGCGAGCATATTATGTATGAAAGTGTCTGAAAGACTTCTGTCCAGTATGTAGCTATCAGAGGACATGTCCATGTCATGTGAGCAAAGTCTGTGTCCGGGGCCAGGCATCTGGGACAATTGGGTGACCTTGTGCGGTCGAATTGGCCAACTGTAGTGGAGTAACATAGATCCGATGTATGAACGTGAAATGTAGCAATTTGTGCCTGTGATTAGGGGAGACCCTCTTTATTTGTTGATTGCAGCAGGCCCATTGTTTATCTGTCAGTGGCTGACCAAGTTCTTCCTCTCAGTGACGCCTTACGCCTTTGTCTCGGGTTTGTTTAAGCGCCATACATGCTCGATAGACCTGTGCGAACATGTAGAAAACCACTGACTAAACGTGGGGGGAAACATGGGAAAAAAAGAGCAGAAATAGTGAAACCATTGCCAAATAGCCATGTTAGTGAACAGGATTCACATGAAGGGAATAATGCAGCTGGCATAAATACTACTCTGGAGCAATTTGCTTCATTGATTAGTACACTCGAAGAAAAGCTTGAGGCAAAGTTTGTAGAGCTAATGAAACCTTTGACTGCTAAGCTGGATAGTGTGGCCCTAGAAGTCAACAGACTAGGTGCATTGATAACAACACACCTGTCAACTATCCCAGCCGCAAAACTTAAGGCAGTGGAGAAGGGCCATAGTAGAGATGGGCAAGATACTGGAAGAATTTCTGGTCAACAGGAGAATAATCAGAAAAAAGTTGTAACTGAATCTGCACCACTTTGCTCTACATCTATAACCGGTAAGGAAAAACTGGCTATATCTAATTCTAAGGGAAACCCGGTTTCTAGACAAGTAAAGAAGAGTCGTTATATCAATCTTCCACCTGACTGCGCACCTTATGTGGCTGTTTTAACAAATGTGCCGCCCATTGATTCTCACTCAGTCCAGCCATTTGAGGAATCACATGCCTCACTAAAAAATAATACGGTATCATGGCTGAACAATAAATGTGGTTTCCCATTTGCATATTCTGATCAAATTTTGTCCACGCGGATAGTGAATTGGATTGGCCCGTCTCTAAAAACATCTAGTGGGGATTGCGTAGTAGTCAATTTTAAACATCCCCAACACGTGGCTACAGTTTTATTAAGAGCAGCCTCTCTAACTCAGAATGCAAATAGTGTGTGTGTGCGTCCCCTTGGTTACTTTTATACCCACCTTATTCGACCTCCTCCCCCTCGTGGGAAAATTGGTCCACTTATCCCTATTCAGCCTCCGGTCTCTGAAACTGTATATCAGTACAATGTTGATAATCCTGTTATGAATGGGTTTAATGTTGTAACACAGAATAGATTTGATTCACTATCAGGTTTGGAGGCGTGCGACTGACATGAGGATTCTGATGGTCAAGTAACAGAGATTTTGTATGAAATGGGACATGAGGAAAGCACACGGGTTAAATTGAATGGGAACAATGTAATTTCTTGGAATATTTCTGGTTTGGATGCTAAGATGGAGGATTGTAACTGGGTTGGGTACATTAAGCAGTTTCAGGTTATCTGCTTGCAGGAGACCTAGACAGTTGATTGTAACTACTTTCTGGAAGGTTATAAAGCATTTTATGTCCCTGCAACAGCCGTAACTAGGGGAAGACCTAAGGGGGGAATGGTGGCGTTCATCTCTGTTGCGTTATCATGCAAAATTCGTAGAGCCATAACTAGTAATTCTGGCATTATTGGTCTAATTTTAACGGGAGAAAACTGTACGTTGGGTATGGTCAATTTTTATAATGCTGTCAATTCATACCCAGTCACTAGTCAGTTATCAGTACTGAATGTTTTTATTAGAAATTCTATGAGAGATTGTATCCATAATTTCATGATATTGGGAGATTTCAATGTTCACCCTTGTGGGGACCTTCTGTTGAAAAGTATCTCGGACTTGCATTGTCCGCGTTTAAAGGGTCTGCACCTGGAACATACGACAGAGGGGGAACTTTTTAATGATCTACTTAACGATTTAGATCTATCACTGACCATGGGACTGGTGGATCCTTTAAAGTGCTTTGAGATCCCCTCCTTCAAGGGGCATGGTAGGGGAACTTTAATTGATTATGTATTAATCACTTTGCCAATGCAATCCTTTGTGAATTCCTTTGTTATTGAATATAGTGAATTCAGTGATCACAACCCACTCACTGTTCACCTGAGGGGTCCCTGGATAGCTAATGTAGATACAAGTCTCACTACCGGCAGGGTAAGCACAACTGATGGGAGGCGTCATCTCAAATGGTCTAAAATTACCCCAGATCTGTTGTATAAAGATATTAAAACCATTTGTGCAGATGAAATTCTGGTTTGCACGCAAGAAGGCCCACAACCGTGGAAGGTCCTTGAAGCCTACCAAAGTTTGTCGGCTAAGGTGACAAAGTTATTGTCGGTCCCAGCAAAGAAATTAGTATCGGTGGGACCCAAGTGGTTCAATCATGATTGCTCTAAAGCAGCCAGAAATCTAAGGCTGGCACTAGCAGCTAAACCAAGAATAAAGGAGACAGTTCAATTGTGCCGTAAGCACTATAAATCTATCATTACTAAACATAAGGAATGCCTTAGAGTGGAGGCTTGGAGAGAGATTCTGGACCCTTCCACTTTGCAGTGTAGTTCTAGATTCTGGGCGGTCATGAAGAAACCTTTCCTGGTCCAAGTACCGGGTGATGGCCTGGAATGCTATATTCCAAAGGAGGAATGGGAATCACACTTCAAGCAATTGTATGGTAGCTCGGAGGAAGAAAGGACCATCTCTGCCCCGAGTGTCAATGACATTATGATTAGCTTCTCTAGGGGGGAGGTCATGGAGGGCATTGAGGACCTAACAGCAGGGAAAGCTCCCGGACCCGATGGGATCCCTCCGGACCTATTTAAATCAGAGCCAAGTTTTTGGGCACCTATTCTAGAGTCTGTCTTTAATGCAGCAGTCAAATATGGTTGCCCACAATCCTGGGGGGTCTCCACAATTGTCCCGGTCTTTAAGGAAGGGGACAAAAGCAGCCCAAACTGTTATAGGCCTATATCATTAATAGACTCCATGGTCAAAATAATAGGTAGAATCCTACTGCAGAGACTTTCTGACTGGACGATGGAAAATAATATTATGTCCATTGTACAGTATGGCTTTTGCAGTGGTCGTTCAACTGTGACGCAGTGTCTTAACCTTTTTCGAATACTTAGCAAGTACACTGTGGCCCATAGGGGCACTATTCACCTCGCCTTCATGGACTTGTCCTTAGCCTTCGACTGTGTAAACAGGGGAAGGCTTTGGCAGTCCATGAGGGAGAAGGGTGTAGAGAGTGGAATTGTTAATTTTCTGGCTGACCTACATAGTAATCCTAGAGCTAATGTAAGATACTCTCAAGATCTGAGCATAACAAAAAATTTTGACATCAGAAAGGGTGTTCGCCAAGGTTGTAGCTTGGCCCCCTTTCTTTTTAATTTTTATATTAAAGACCTTGATAGTGTGTTGCAGAATGTACAGTCCGACTGTCCTAGAGTTGGTAGGCGGGGGATTCCGGTACTTTTATACGCAGATGATGCGGTTTTAATTTCCAGAACTGAGAGGGGCCTTCAAGCCTTATTAAATGCCTTTAAACTGTTCATGACGGATAGAGACCTTATGGTCAACAATTCAAAATCATTTGTCATGCATGTTGGCCAACAACCAAAAAGGAACTTTTCATTTAAACTTGATGATGTAGTGATCCCTGTAACTAAGACATTTTCATACCTTGGGGTCCTCTTTGACTCCAAGCTTAATTGGGGTCCTCATCTGGCAAAAAAGAAAGGGGATCTGGCCAGGGTTATTGCCTCCATTTTTAATTTCGCTTCGAAATTGGGTAAAAAACCTACTAGTGCCATGTTGAAACTCTATAATGCAAAATCAGTAGCAACGGCTACCTACGGCAGTGAAATCTGGGGGTACACTGACAGTGGGCAGTTGCAGATTACTGAAATTTTTTTTCTGAAGCGCATTTTGTGTTCTCCTGCAGGCTCACCTAACCTCTCGGTACACGAAGAGTTAGGGATGCAATATCGAGGTGACATTCTTTCCTTACGCCCACTAATTTGCTGGCTTAAACTGTGGTTAAATCAGGATATCCCACTGACTCACCTGATTATGAGTGACTATTTGACCCAGGACAAGGCAATGGCTTCGCCTTGGAAAAAAAATATGTGAAATCCTGCTTTGTCAAGCTTGGCCGTTTGGAATTGTTTGAACATCCTAGTAAGATTGTAAAGGGTGATCTGGAGGTATTCAAACGGGACTTCCTTTTGGATAGGAAGACCCGGAGGGAAGATGTTGAATTCCAGAAACAAAGTGTGAGAAAATTTGTCATGCTGAAAACATGTGATACTGCAGAGCCATATCTGTTGGGCACACTGACCTCCCATGAAAAGTTCCTGTTAACAAGGTTCAAGTTAAATCTTTTTCATCATCTGTTGATCAGACCTAAAACTGATGCTTTTAACAAACTGGCAGCACCCTGTGGCTGCGACGGAGAGTCTCCACGGGATATGCTGCATTTCATCTTTTTATGTAGATTTTATGAATACCCACGCAGGCGCTATCTGGTCACTCTTTTAAAAAAACTCAATTTTACTCAGATTAGACCGGCCCTAATGTATTTACAGCTTTTGCATAATGACAGTATTCTCCATATTACTGAATTTTTAAAACTGACTATTAGGCTAAGAAATTGTTTGGATATGTAATGGCTCTTTTGAGATGAATGTACTAGCCACTTTTCTCCCGTTGTATAGCTGATATTGCACTTTCTCACTTTTGCACTTTATCTGATATATGTTCAGAATGAATGTGTTTTTAATTATTTTTTTAAATGTATATGTATATGTACTTTTATGGTTTGTGTAAAACCGAATAAAGTTTCTGAATTGAATTGACTAAATGGTCTCCTTCTTCATTAGTTATGAGCAGGGTGAGTGGCGTGAGCTCAGCCGGTGGAGAAGGGAAGGAGGGGACGGCTGAACGAAGAGCTCCGAGCAGTCTGGTGGCTACAAATGTATCCATATAGGACATGTCCGACAGTACACTCTGTCATGGTCTGTCCGTTTGGGAATATTGACCCAATGGTACATAGCTTCAATTTATTTAGGGTATGTTGCACCACTGTCTCAGAGTTGAGCGGTAGTAGCGGGTTCTGGTGCAGTGGGAGTTCAAGCGAATAAAGTGAGCCACAGCCGAGTAGGCAACTACGCTTACGCCAAGACCAGCAGGTGGTAGACAGTGGTTGTACATCGTGTGGGTCAAAACTGCAAACCTTTCGTTGTAATGACTTGCGCTGTAAAAGTTGCGTCATAATGGTAGTGCGTTGTAAAAGTTGCGTTGTAAAGGATGTTTCCCACGTTATAGTTAGGCTCAGATTTCACTCGTACAAAACCATTGAAATTCAGCAGTTATAGTTACTTGAGTTAACTATAACGTACGCCCCCGCAATGCACTGCTTACGACCTCACATATTACATCATTCATGACATGGTCAGTGACAACACTCATGACATCACTGATAGCATCATCAAGTGTTTTTAAGAGTTTAAACATGTATGCTAACCTACAACAATAGGATCTTGACACACCAAACGTATTGAACACGGGTTAGTGAACTAACACATACTGCCTCCATCAATGCCCTTTTTAGGTCTCACGTCAGCGAAAGACCTTATGTCGCCCGTTTGCGGGAATGTGGACAGGAGATATGCACGCGCTTTCCCTCGGCGGATTTCACCTCGTGGGCGCGCACGTGCACATCTCCTGTTCAACATTCAGCAGCCTCTCGCCTCTCTCATTCACACGCGCGCACACACACAGCCACACTCACGCATGCGCACACACATTCCCACGTGCACACTCACCCCCCCCCGCACACTCAGGGCTTACATACACACACAAACGCGCACACACACACCCTCCCAACCCCACTCACCGGGCACATGCAGGGCTTCCATCACTGGGGGCATGTCATCCGGCATCATGTCAGGAGGGAGTGGCTACGTGTCCAGCCCTGGTCGCCGATACCAGGCCGGCAGGAGCGTGAGGCTCTGACGTAGCACAGTGGGTAGGGGCTTCTGGCGCGCGCAGCATTGTATATGGAGGAGGCGGCTTCCGCGCGCGTGAGCTTCTCTGTAGAAAGCCGCTGGTAAGTTTTGTTTTTGCTACCAGATTTGTCCTGTCTCTTGTTTTTGTTTGCAAACTTGTACAAGTGATATCGGCTACTGAGTCCTACAAAGTTGTATAAATGAGGCGGCAATGTGGGCAAACTAGGCCATAATAACCGGAGAGAGATAGTAATAATGTGTAACTGAAAGCACTTTATAAAAAAAAGAAGCTTATCTTTTGTTGTGACCTACAAAGAGCCCTTTAAAAGGTCTCTTTCAGCTTGCAAGAAAGGCATTTGCGCAATGCAAGTCTAAACGTGCTGTTCGGATGAAGGGCAAGTTTTGTTCTTGCAAAATATAATCAGCTCTAAACCTATTTTTCGGCATGACACCCCTTATACATTTAAGCATATATTATCGTTTCTGAGCCCTTAGTCATTGATTTCTCTTTTTCCTACCAGCCTCAACCGGCATGGTGATTTGTGATCAATCGCCTTGTTCTTTTTCAAAATACACAAGACAGAACGCTTCGGTCTCTTAAAATGTTCAAGCATGTGGGAAGGCATGCGCGCCAGCACCAGCTTCCTCACCTCTTGTGCCTTGTGGCCAACAAACACGTGGTTTGGAATTCAGTTTTTTTCATGTTGATGTACTTGATAGTTGGGCAATAGGTTATGGGTAGTTTTACCACAGATCATGAACCATCATACAACAACAAATACATAATTTTAACGGTTTTTGTAACATTTACATTAAGAACTCGAGGTTTAATGCAGTTAAAAGGATTTATTTAAGCTCCACACTGCAGGGCAGCATAAACAGAGCGGTACCCTTCCTTTAGAGGTAGCACAACAATTTTTGACCAACTGTCATCTCCCAGCCCCTCCGCCTGCGAGCATTCCAGTTGGTAAAACTAAGAGAGAGTAGAAGGTCTGGAACAGTGTACATTTGAAAAATAACAATACCATTACTAAAATATACTCAATGGAAACCCAAAGTATATATAACACATCTTTCCACTTATTAAAACCGAAACAGGAAGGACAAAGTAAAACACCAATCATGGAGGAGCTTCCAGGATGAGATTTTTGTTTCAAAGTTTTTATTTTTTCTTATTTTATTTTGTTTATAAAAACATATCAGCACTGGAAAACTCTTCTAGAACATCTCAACCAACCATTGAAGGTAAATCGGAATTCTCAACTCCATGATCTGGGGCACCATTTTCTCTAATCATTTTTTCTCCAAACCTGGGGAACGCTGTCAACCACAGATCCAGACTCTAGCCCCCTTCAGGATCTACTTCAAAGGCATTCAGTCGTCCACCACTCACACACTTGGCTAATGTCTTGATGCTCCAATGTTTGCCAACCTGCTGCGTGATATCAAACTCCAATGGTTCCCTTGGAGAAGTTAAGCCTATACTCCCTTGGCCTTTAAGCCAATTGTTCAACAACCAAACATTAGTGTACAGTTAAATTGATTCACTGTATGATGTCTTCAAATAAATATCATGTAAGCGCTCCAGCAATCGTCTCAGTGATAGTTAGTAGTGACATGGGTAAAAGTGCGCTAGTGCTATACACAGGAAAAATACTGTAGACTGGTTAGTATTATAACTGCTTTGAAGCCATGCTCAAATTTAGAGGACTGCTCCAAAATATTACAATAAATGCTAGTCAACAGAACAATGTGTTGATGCTTCAACCCATGTGGCCAATTCTCAGTCATCATCAGCACAATGTTAGTAGTAACCATCAATGTGGAATAATCCTGAATGAAACTTGTATCTATAAGTCACCCATTGTCAGGATAAATGTACGTATCCACTGAAAAGGTTGGACCTATTGACTTTGCAAATGTATTTTCACTGCTACTTTAGAGTGAGATCTGGAAAGCCCAGAGAGAAACTTTATGGTGGAACTGTTCAGCAGCAACAAACCTTATTCAAACAGCCTGGCCTGACAGACTTGTCTGTGACATCTTTCACATCGAACATCTGGTCTTGTTTACAAAAGGCTTTATGCAATTGTCTCCCTTCTAGTAGCTGAGGCGTCTTTGCATTTCTTGTTTGGCATATTACATGTTTTTAAGATAGAAATCGTGGCTCTTGCCTATCCAGGTGTGAGCACACAAAGTGAATGCAGGAAAAAACCATTTAAGCCATGGTATAAGCCATGATTTTGGGTGATTATATATCTTGAAACAATGAAGGAATATCTGAACTGTCGATCTGTTTCTCCAGTTGACAGTGGTAAATGGTTATTTATCACTGGAACATTAATAAGAATGCTGATTTTGACTGGAAAAGGCACAATTTTTCAGAGGTCTGTAGTAAAACTATGTAACAGAAAAAAACACGAGATCAAAAACACACCACTGGACACAACAGCAGTATAGTAAAAACACACCTACAGTACACACAATAACACAAAACCACTTCACGACAATAAAATAATGGAAGGCTGGAACAACCTCACGTGACACAAACACAACAAAATGCACAATAATCCCAAAAACAAATTAGCACAGATGCAACAGAACAAGACAACAGAAAAAATATACACTATAAAGCAAGAACAACTCAAAGACGACACACATAACATTGCAATCACACACCCTTTCACAAAGTACCCAACAAGTTACACCATTGCATTATTTTACTCAGCAAATATTCTTGCACTTGTTATAACCGATAGAAATCCATTTTCAGAATGCACTGGTAAAGGTTTGCTCCAGGGACTGCAGTAGGCATACAAACGTACCGCGCTTTCTGAGACGTGTCTATGTTAATGCTCACAGCACGATGCAACTAGTCGAGCAGTAGTGCAGAGATTACTTAGGGGAAATAAGTGCACAGAGATGCTTCACAGCACGATCTAGCAACTTCTGGTGTGAGCTTGGGGTCGGGTGTATTACCTAGTCAGTTTCTTTCCACCTATACTTCCCCTCCCCAGGAACAAACCCACATTATGGTGGGATCGCATTATACATTTCAATTTGTGTCTGATTTTAGCATGAGCCACCACCTCTTCTGTAGACTTCTGATGAGGTCCTGTTTCGGAGGGAGTCTGCAACGTGAATCACGACGAGGTTTTTAGTCTATTCGGGCTCCTATGTTTCAGGCTGTGAACCGTCGAGCGGGGACATCCATAGCTATACATTGATGTTTCCCCCCCCCCGAAATGTGTGTTTGTAGGTACTCTGCATGCCTGTTGCATTTACTACTAGTTTATTTGTATTTTATTGAATCTACTTATTCTTAGAAGGGACCCTCTTAAATACCGTATTGTGTGAAAATGACAATGGAGAGTAATGTGAGCCAAAATAACCTTGTTGCAGCAGTATTATCATCCTTAAGCGATTTTTATGCCTGGGCAGTGCGTGGTTTGGTTGAAATAAAGAGGGAGCTGCTAATCACCTTCGTGATTTTCGTGAACAAAAGGCAAAAAAAGCATAAAGCAAACGACCTTTTGTGTACTAAAGAAAACGAAATCCAAATAATGCAAATGTAGCCAAACGGAGAAACGAATAAAGCACTTAAATGCTGCGAGGGTGCAGCAGAAATCACACCCTCATTTGTTCTTTGAATTCGCTAGATTGGTGGAGGGTGGGGCCCATGCCTCAGTTATGTTGCTGCACTTTTTCAGAAGTGCAGCCCATCGGGAGTATACGGTTTCTACCAATAAATCCGAAAAGGCACATGAAAGATGCTGGACTTGCAAGAATAGATGCCTTTTTGTGTCTTCGGGCTGTATTTGTTCTGGCGCGGTTATTCAGTGGGCATAATATACTGATTCAGTCATTCCCGCGATCCTTTAATAGGTTTATGTATAAAAAATGAAAACAGGCCCCTCTTTCATGACGGAGCCCTAATGTCTATGCAGATTTACTGCTGCCGCTAAAGCTCATTACTCATCCGTGGGTTGAAGCCTTCTGCGTCTCGGTGGTGAGGTCCTATTTCGTGTTGACCTTAGGAAACGAAAGAGTGAAGAGCTGCCCCTAAACTTCAGAACACTATTTTTTCTACGTGACGGTGTGCCCCAAGAACTTTGTGATAGGTCGCCACTATAATCAAAAAAGAAAACCACACATTTTAAAATTGTATTGATGTGCTGTGCTGAAGTAGGGTGATGCACTTAGGACGCTATGCTTTTTAGGTCTCGCCTGTCAATGCGCATGCGCATTGAGCTTGCGGGACTAGAGGGGCTTAAACAGAGTTTAACTAGACTGGCGATTTGATGCAGTGCATGTGCGCTTTTAGCTCAATGCGCAAGCGCAATTAGTTAAAATGCGCGTGCACAGCATTAAATCTCCAGCCATCGCCATCTGTTCCCCAGCTTGGTGCCGCCAGCACCTCCCCTCTCTCTCCCCGCACACAGCCTTACTCGCATTTCTCCTCCCCCTCCCCAGCCGCCAGCACCTCCCCTCTCTCTCCCTGCACACACGCTCGGATTTAGCCATTTTTTTTAACTTGTTTTTTTTAGCGTGCCCAACCCTGCATCCAGGTAAACAGTTGGCTTCCAGAAATAATTGGCAAAACGAAATATGTCGACAAGTGAACTAATTAAAATATCTAAAATGTAAATTACAGTGTTATTTACATTTTGCCCTAGTGTGTCCTGCATTGCCAGTGGATAATCACATTCCCTGTAAGTGTTCATGTGTTTAATCTGTTCACTGTTTACCAAATCACACTGGGCTCAGTTTATGTTGTTTGCATCTTCTGTTGCTATGTGTGATCTTGTTCAAGTGTTCCTATTGTTTTATTTGTTGATGGCTCGATTTTTGCATCCATTTGCTTTTATTGAGCTTAGGGCTACTGATAGCTGTGCCCATCCTGGGGGCTGTAATCACCCTCTGTTCATGTTAATCAGTGCAGCTGCATATATAGTCCTGCAGATGAAGTTAGCAACCTTCCGCTCACATTCAGACAAGCATTTGCAATGCAATAGGTCTGGTATTACTTAAAGTTTGAGCTAATGGCGTTGCTGATAATAATGCAACGCCAATAGCTATAGGTGTCACGTTTGCGAAAGTTAAAACTATTGGCATTGTAAATGACAAAGCTATTTAGCTATTTTCAAAACCAACACATTAATAAAAAATTTGTCATTTACAATACCAATAGATCAAACTTTCCTAATGCGAGACCTATTGCATTGCAAATGCTTGTTCAGTTTGTACACTACAGCTCCCTTCACAAGATTTGATCTTACCCCTAGGTCTATACACTGTTTATCCCAAACATGTCCATATAGCTGTACCCGATGCGGATCTGATAGCGCTGACTTTTTGGACTTTCCCTGGCATTGTCCTTTGGTGCAGAGATATTTTGGCACCAGGTCAGGACCACCCGTTTTCACCTCGGTGCTGTCTGTTAGGAAATGTCAAGTGGCCAAGGGGAAGGAAACTACAATATACATTTTTACAAGTGGTATTAGTATTAGCTAGACGCAGGGTCACCATTACATGGATTAGTCACAGAGCGCCTGAGATATCACACTAGCAAAGGGACATAATGGAGAGGTCACTAGCAGAAGAAATGTGTATAAAATTAAACAGACTTGATGACAAATTAGCAGAGGATCTAAGGGGCTGCCAAGACCTAAGCAATGTCTTCCTATATCCAGCATCAGCAGAACCTTCTTCAGGAAGTGAAGAGGATAAAGATAGTGGGGAGGAATGGATGAGGGTTCTATGAAGGCACGTGTGGAAGGGGATGGGGGTTCAAGAGCACCCACACACAGCAGGCTCCTCAGTAGGACCCGGGGTGAGGCCTGGTGTCCTACTGAGGAGCCTGCTGTGTCTGGTGCTATTTACAATGACATATGTAAAACTGTATATGATTTGCGTCTATCTCTCCCCATAAATACCACTGCTTGCTGCCTGGAAGTATAAAGGGCTTAAAAATTTTATTTAAAAAAAAAAAACACTTTGGTGCAGTTTGACGAATTTTCACAAAACGTTCCCAAAAAAGCATGGCAGTAATTCTAGCTGTGCATGGAAAGTTTCAGGGTAATCTGGCAAGCGGGGGCTGAAAAAAAGAGTTAAACAAAGTGTGTTTCCTATGTTAATTCCCAAAGAGTCTTTAACCCCTTCAGCGCGGCGCGAATTTTCGCGATGTGCTGAAGGTTCTAATGAGCCTATGGGCTCATGACGGAACGGTTCCGTCATGAGCACAGCTCAACCGACGCTCATGACGGAACCATTCCGTCATGAGCATGGAAGGGGTTAAACATGCCTGCAGCCCGAACTGCTGAACAAAATTACACCAAATTTGGCAGAAAGGTAGCTTTTGTTCCACAGATTAGGCTTGCAGTTATTTGGTGTAAAACCATTCAGTAATTTGCAAGAAATTAAATTAAAGGAAATCCAAATTTGAATCTACATGAATAATGACGAGCTTATGCAGACATCAGCAAAGCTCTGATTGGCTGCCAAAACTTCAACAAAGAAGTGCAGGCAACCATATTGGGACTCCGCTTCAGCCAAGCCCACCCCCCCCTAAAAAAGAAAAGGGGGCAGTGATATTCATGAATATTTGTGAATTTATTGCAGTGAATAATAAAAAAAAAAAAACTAGCGAGGTCTCCTGTGCTTGCTTTTAATGTCCCACCCCAGGTGACCCAGGCCATAGGGGCATGCAGAGAATTTTTAAAAAATTGAGGGTGGGCACACAGGGCCTCCCTCCAAGGACCTATTTTTGTCCAAGCGACCAGCAATTCCTCAGGGCTCATGTTTATATTGATGCAAGAGGGGCGGATGGTCACCTTCCTGGACTCCAGGAACAACCACCTGCTTCAAATAAAAAATATTTAGGGACTGCCCGGACCCCCCCGTGAATCACCACCTCCTCGGGGCTTTAAATTAAAAAGTAGTTAGGGGGGCTGCGTGAACCCCCAATGGGAACCACCACCTTCCTGGTGCTTTCATTTACAGAATAGATAGGGGAGCCACACGGACCTCCCGAGGACCACCACCTCTCTGGGGCCAAATACTTTTGAAAAATGAAGGAAGGGGAGGGTATGCCCCATCCCAGGCCAAATACGTCCCTGGGGACCACCACCTACCCAGAGCCAGGCTTTGCACAACAAAGGAGGGGGGCCGCGCAACCCCCCCCTCATGGAGCCATATATGACCATGGGGACAGCCCTTCCACACAGGGCCAGCTCCTGCTATGTCCTGGGTGACCTGGGATGCATTGGTTTGCTTTTGCTTGAGCAAACACTCCGCTCCCAGCAACCTGGGGCTGTCAAAGTGCTCCTGCTTGCTGGAAGCAAAGTATTCATCTCTTTCCCTGCCCACATGTCTGAAACTATTTCTCTCGCAGGCAGTGATCTGAATTTCGAGGATCTCCCTATGTGCAATGGGCAATGCCAGCTCCCACAGGAAGCAGAGAGCCGGCTGGGACCGCACAGGCCTTGAGTCTGGCACTACGCAGGCTTTGAGGCTCACCCCTGCCATCCCTAACATGCAGACTAGGTGCCCTGGGTGGGACCAGGGCACCCGGTGAAATAGGCCCAGGGATAGGGACTTCACCCTCCCCCCATTGATTTTTGACCCAGTCCCGGGAGATGGGGTCCCCGGGGCCAAAGACATCCCAAGGAGAGGGAGGGATGCGCAACCCCCTCCACCATTCAAATGTGGCAATTAGTAGTATGCAGAGTTTTTCGAGCCTTTTCTCACATTGATAAAGAGCCAAACATTTGCCTCCAGAGCGCGTTTCCAGCCTATTTTGGTGATGCCTTAGTGATGCAGAAGAACACAAGGACATCTCAGCCAAACAAAGAAGCACTTACTTAATTTAGTTAAGAAGGAGAATCCCTTTTAGTTGGAGTTTCACCTCTTTGTAGTCTCACCAACTTCTCTTGACGAGGATTCACTTTATCACAGATTTGTGGATGAAGACACTCATGGAACAATAACATTGACAAAATTACATGCACACAAGGTCACTGGACACATCACCCCATGGTCCTTTACAGAGTTGTAGTGCAGAATATGCACAAAACATTTACTCAACGAGGTAGCACTTACTAATTAACCAGATGAAAGTACTCCAATTGGGTAGACATTTTCGGCAAAACTGGGGACTCTTGAGAAAAATGAGGTTCAATTCAGGCTCTGGTGCACATTTCACAGAAATTAAACCTCAATAGGAATCACTTAAAAATATAAACATGGCAGGTGCCCCAGTGGAAGCTCCACTTTAGTGAATCCCAAATGATCCTATCCTCTTGGGCTTGGCAAAAGCAAAGCAAATGGGCTTCCTCTCGCATTTCACGGTGAAAAATTATGCAAAATCCTTAACGGAAGTGACCGCATTGTTGATCTATTGGAGCGCAATCTGATCTGGAGGACTGAGACGAGTGATTTCTTTGTCATTGTCTCCTAGTGAGAGCAGAGTCCAGGATTCTCCCTTTTAAATACCCTAAGTATGCAAATGTTTACAATGCATAGCACCACTCACAGACCTACTCACAGACATACACAGGCATTCACACCCCCACTCACAGAGCCACACAGGCACTCACGCACCCACTCACAGACCCACACAGGCACTCACAGACCTACTCACAAATACACACAGGCACTCACAGACTCACACAGCGACTCATACACCCACTCTTATAGGTAACTGGTAACAGTTAGGATTAGAAATTGTAAAAACCATAGAAATTCACTGAAAAAAATGAATATTAGAGAGACGTTCTAGCTAGGAAATAGAATTGTTTTTTAAAGTAGAATTTACTGAAAAAACAAAGGGTACACGGCCGTTATAGTCAGGAAATAGTAAGTGAAATTCTACGGTTTTTTTTATTTTATCAAGAGTATGCAGTTCCTAAAAGGAGGGGGACAAGTCAGGAGGCCCTGAGAATCCAGATCTAGAGATCTGATCCACCAGGATCAAGAGCCCTCACACACTATCATCGGGCAGCTCCTCGTTGGGCCGGTGCTGCAATGCCCTGCAGGGGGCTCTTTGGTCGGAGTTCTTTTCGTTGCAGACGTGAAGAGTGAGGTGCTGTGTAGGTGTGATAAACTGAGTAGGTTGCTGTTGAGTGAGTTAAAAATAACTAATGATAATCCAAATGTAAATTTGAATATAGAAGGATCGCTTTGTTATGTTTAAAACAAATGATGGCCAGAGATCGATGCACTGGTCCATGTTGGCCCTAAAATTACATGACTGTCAACATGTTTCTTTCCTTTCTAATGTCAATACTGATTACAGCAATTCTTCAGGACCAAATAAAGGCTAGACTACTCAGGGGTGGTTCGGTCAGTGTATGTTGTATTTAAAGAGCTGTACCCAACATCGTTCACATAAAGTAACTATAATGCCTTAGAACAATCAGTCAATAAACAGACCATTGAGAGGAGAACTAGAGCCCCATCCTTGGTAGTAGGGTCCTGCTCAATGCGATAACAGAGTCACAGGCAGGTCGTACGCCAGCTGGGTACCCAATAAACTGCGGTGCTATGCCATTTTGCAGGACCCTGCTACCAACGATGGGGCTCTAGTTCTCTCACTCAAACAGCTACTCACTTACCCAAACAGCTACTTACACATCCAGTCACTCACTCAAACAGCCATTCTTATACCCACTCACTCACCCATACAGTCACTTAACCACCCATACAGCCACTCACTCACCCAGAGAGCCACTGACAGGCCCATACACTCACTGGTACAGCCACTCGCTCACCCACACAGCTACCCAAACATCCACTGACATAGCCATTCACAGACCCATACAGCCACTCACACAACCATTCACTCATCAAAAGAGCCACTCACATTCCCATTTGGGCACTTATACAGCCACTCACACAACCACTCACCAACCCATAACCTACTAAAACAACCAGTCACTCATCCTTACACGCAGTCATGCACTAATACAACTGCTGAATTTCACAGATTTTGTGCAAGTAAAATCTGAGCCTTACCATTACGTCCCTGTAGCCTTTGTTTTTTTCCAGATAAATATATTTATATCTTATTGCATTTGCTCTGTTTGGAGTAAAAGTCTGTCTGAAGAGTGCACTTCGCCTGGAGGTAACGCCTTTGTGTTTGATATATATATTATAATGTTACTTTAACCTTTGTTTTCTTCAGAGGGGATATATATGCAGAAAACAAAGGTTAAAGTAACGTTATAATTAGGTGGCTTGGTAATTACAACATTAATGTTTTGAACTAACAACAAAACACAGACATTTACCAGTTATAGTTATCAGAGCCATGCACTGCTTATTACCTCAAATATATCACTCGTATATCACTCATGACATGTTCTATGACATCATTCATGACATCTGTGATGACATCTCAAATGACATAATTATTGGCTCCAGTAGGGGGGTTGCGCAGGGCTGTCATGGCTCATGGAGGTGGGCCATGCAGCCCCCCCACCCTGTTTATTGATTTTGGCACTGGGGTGGGCTTCCTGGGGCCTCTCATGGCTCAGGAAGGGGGCTGTGCATCTCCCCTCATAATACATAATGCAAGTCCCAAAAAGGTAGGCTCCCAGGGCATCAGATGGCTCGTGTAGGGGGGTTGCAATACCCCCACCCATAAACATAATTTTCAGCCACTCCTCTGTGCCTCTGGAGGCTCAGGGAGGGAAGCAACGCAGGCCCCTATCCCTTTATGAATACAGCGCCAGGGGTGTGCTCCCAGGGCCTTTTAGTAATAAGTACCACCCAGCGCCCTTTTGTGGGTTTTTTTCCTGATTCCGTAAGAGTGTCATGGGATAATGGAAATATTTTTCCGTTTGTTTTTCTTTTTTGGCCGGGGGGCCTGCCCCCATATATCTTTCTATTTTTATAACTTCAGGTCAGGGTACTAAGTCCCGGAGTTCTGTAATGGCTACAGCAACACTTTTGTTATGCTGCTGGCAGCAAGACAATCAAATCGCTTACAGGAATCTGCCTACTGCAGGAGCAAGATGGCTCACGGGAAATAAAGCTCGCTGGGCCAATCAGAACGCTCAGTTTCTATATTGATGCTCTCGCAAGAGTTTTTACCTTACATTTCTCAAAAATTACTGAAGGGATTTACACCAAATCACAAAAAGCGCAATCAGCGGACCAAGATTTGGCTTCTTGATGAATTTGATGTCATTCCGTTCAGCAGTTTTTTCTGTAGCCATGTCTGAAGAAGTCTATAGAAAAAGCATGAGGATTTTGCGTTTTGGGATTCACCAATTTATCTCAGCCCACACTTGATGGATCATCCCGAAACTTTCTAGAAAGGCGCTAAGGTGTATGAACTTTGTGGGGGGAATTTTTGTAAAGATTTGTCAAATGGGCCAAAGTTATTAGCAAACCAAAACCCAATTTTTCAATGGAAAAGCAGCATCTATATCTACCAAGTAGAGACTCCCCAAAGCTCCCCACCATGATTTTTTAATTACTATAAAAATATTTTCTCTTTGAGGTTGGAACCCCTCCCAACTCGTCCCCACTTTTGGTTAAATGAAATATTGTTTTCTGTTTTAGAGAGGAACCCCGGCCCTCTTTTTCCTTACCAACTCCTAAAGCCTAAAAACACCCTTGTCACCATATACTCTAACCCACCCTTAACCCCTAAAAACACCCAATACCCTTACTCACCCCTAAACCCTAAAGCACTCTTACCACCATATGTGCCTCCCCACCCCTAAAGTACACTCTTACCACCCAATACCTTTACCCTAACCCCTGAAAACACCCTGACTACACTATGCTTCTACCTACCCCAAAACCCTTCAAACACCCTATACCCGTACCCGCCCTAAACCCTAAAATACTCTTATCCATAAATCCTAAAAAACCCATACTACACTTTACCCTTACCCACCCCTAAACCCTAAAAACAGTCTTACCACCCAATACTCTCAACCCCTTCTAAATTCTAAAAACAGCCTCACCACACTATGCTTTTACCCACACCTAAATCATTAAAACACTCTATACCCTCACCCACCACTAAACCCTAAAAGGAAAATGCTACTTACCAGTATGCATCTGTTCTTGGCATGTAGAGCTGCAGAGTTACACAGTGTGCATAGATGGCCACCTAGTGTTGGGCCCGGATGTTTGCAGTTTGTTTTTGTTGTAGAAAAGTCTTTGGAAGTCACAGGATAGGTGACTCCTCCTTTGGATGATACTGCGCATGGGCATCGGCTCCATCCCGCAGCTAAGGACTGGCATTTGTTTGTCTGGTTTCGCGCTGTTGCGCTAGCGTCTGGGGTCAGCAGTGATAACCATGAGCCAGATTTTATGAGCGCCTGATTTAGAGGCTGTTCTTTTAAAACCACTTTCCCTGTATTTTTAGCATTTTGACTTTGTTGTGTGTTACCTGCTTATTCTGTTAACATTTGCTATTAGGCATTCCAGTCCCCGTTCCGCCGCGGCGTGTGCTGTTTGAGCGGAGGGACAAGGAATACTGGAGTAGCCTATCGACGCCCTGATTGGAGAGCGTCATACCACGGACACGCCCCCCTCCACATTTAATGACTCTCGTGGCGCGGATGTGTGCAGCGGCGCGCCAAAGGCAAGCCCATCTGCGCCCGTCCTCGCCAGACTGTCGCCTGTTGCCCGGACCCCTGCCTGTTTCCTTTCTCGACCTCAGTGCGGACACCGAGGTAGGCTGTGTAGCAATGCTAACCTATACCAACGGGGTACTGAAACTCTTGAATCCAGGTTGGACAGCAGAGTTGCAATCAACCTCCCAGCGGACTCAGTCGCTAACACTTTCCTCAGGGACACCCCAGATTACGACATTCAGTAATTTCCCCTCAGCCATAACAAAGGGCAGAGCAAAAGCCACCCCGCTAACTAACACGCTAACAATACCAGTCAGGAATAGCCCAACAGAAGATACGACTATTAATGTGCTGTACCTGAATGCACGTTCAATACCTAAGCATGCCACGGAGGTATGGAGCTTACTTGAAGCAGACAAACCGGATATCGGCTTCTTCACAGAAACGTGGCTGCATAATCAGGCGTCACCTGACATAGTGGCCGCCTTCCCCCCGGAATATCTTGTAACTAGGGTGGACAGGGAGGGGAGGAGGGGGGGGGCGGTCTGACGATTGCAGCTAGAACACCCATTGAGATCAAGCTACTGGAATCCTTGTCCAGCCTCACGCTTGAAGTCATGATAGTCAATATTCAGCTTTCCCGAACGGACAGTTGACAAGGCGCACTAGTGTATAGGCCTCCGGGCATTAAAACAGGTTTTGTTAACCAACTTTTAGAAATAATAGTCGCCCATGCCTTGGCAACTGAGAATTTCATCCTGCTTGGTGATTTTAACTATCACGCGGAGCTTTCCTCAGATCCTGAGACATGTCTCTTAATCAGAACTATGGAAAGCCTCGGTCTTACCCAAAGAGTCATAGGCCCCACTCATTGTGCGGGCCACACCCTTGATTTAATTTTTACCAGCTCCTCCAAACTTAGGATGGAAGATCCTCTTCCCATGATCTGGACAGATCATTATCTTTTAAAGTTTAGTCTACCCAATAAAACATCGATCGCCGGAAGCATTTCTGGTCCACTTTAAACCTGTAAACAGCCCGGCTCTTTCTTTAGAGCAAAGGGTAACCAATTTGGAGTCCTCTATTCGACAAACCTTAGATCGAGTCATCCCGGAAACCATCGTTAAATCTAAGTCGGCAGCCTCCCCTTGGTTTACGATTGATCTAAAGAAAGACAAACTAGCTAGCAGAGTAGCAGAGCGAATATGGCGGAAAACTAAAACGGAGGAGGATAGAGCCAAGTATAAACGATTACATTAAAGTTATGTGAAAAATATCAAAATGGCAAAGAAGGCCTACTTGACTCAGCATATAAATACTTCCGTAAGCTCCAGTAAGGAACTATATAAGATACTTAAGGAATTCACGCCCCTCCGTGCCGAACAGTCTCTGTTTAGTCCCTCTCAAAAATGGGTTGAATCAATGGCTGAATTTTTTGAGAGCAAAATTAAATTAATATACTCAGCCTTCCCCACTACAGATCTAGCCAGCCCCTTCCTGACAGTGGTCTGGTGATGCTGTCACCAGGGGGGGTCCGTAGCCAAGCCTCCTATTTGACGGAATTCGTCCCGATCACGGTCAAGGAGACCTTGGAAGGCCTAAGCAGAATAAAATCAGGATCCCCTTTGGACCCATTTCCTCCACGCCAATGCACTAAAATTATGCCCTTACTAGCCGACCCCCTCACGGCCATATTCAATGCTTCGCTTGAACAAGCTCTTGTTTCCTCTAAATGGAAGCACGCTCAAGTGAAGCCAATTTTGAAGAAACCTTCTGACGATCCGACTCTGCCATCCCATTACCGGCCAATATCGTTGCTACCTTTTTTTGGGAAAGTGTTGGAATTTCTTGTTAACAACCGGCTGACGACCTTCATAGAAGCCCGTGGATTCTTGACCCTTCTCAGTCCGGCTTTCGGGCCGCCCACAGTACAGAGACGGCTGTGGTGGAGATGGTGGATAACATCAGACTCGCGGTGGATAGGGGCGATTCAGCCATTCTCATCCTCCTGGACCTCTCCGCGGCATTTGACACCCTCTCCCATTGTATTTTGAAACATCGGCTGTGGGAGATAGGTGTCAGAGGGGGGGCCCTGGGTTGGATTGAGGACTATCTTACAGGCCGCCTCACCACCGTTCGAGTTGACACCCTGGTCTCCAGCAGCCGTCCTGTTACTGTGGGTGTACCCCAAGGGTCGATTCTGAGCCCGCTGCTTTTCAACCTGTACTTGACACCCATGGCTAAAATCATTAATTGTTATGGTTTTGAAACTGTGTCATATGCCGATGACACCCAGGTGCTGATCACGAGCGGTGTAGATCCCACTGACACCTGTACACGCTTTAAAAACTGTATGGTCGAGATCAGCAGCTGGATGAGGGTGAACAAACTTCAATTGAACGCGGGCAAGACGGAAATTATCTTGTTCGGGAAGGCAGAGAGGTGTTGGACTCAGGAATGGTGGCCTACTGAATTGGGAGTATGCCCAGCCCCCAAGTTGGCAGTCCGCAACTTGGGGATTATAATAGACAGCACCCTGTCAATGAAAAATCATGTAGCCAAAGTGACTGGCACCTGCTACAGCATAATGCGTAGCCTTAGAAAGATTTTCAGGTGGCTTCCCATCGAACCCAGAAAACCACTGGTACAGGGCCTCATCATTAGCCATCTAGATTATGGCAATGCCATGTACTATGGCTTGAATGAGGACTTACTGGCAAAACTACAAACTCTGCAGAATGCAGCGGCCAGACTAGTACTGGACCTGCCGCCTAGAACTGCTTCATTGCCGTGTTTGAAAAAATTGCACTGGCTCCCCATTCGGCAAAGAAGCCAATTTAAGATCTTGTGTTTAACTCACAACTCATTGTACAATAAAGGACCTAGATATTTACAAAAAATCTTAACTGGTATGTCCCTAAGAGGACCCTAAGGTCCAGCAATAAGTCTTTACTGACACAACACAACCCCGCGCGCGCACCTCTAGGTATGGGCAGCGCTCCTTTTCCTACCTTGCACCGACACTTTGGAATAAATTACCCTCTCATCTTCTTTCCATTGGAGAGCACCAGCAATTCCGTAAAGCCTTGAAAACCTGGCTCTTTCCTAAGTAATATCTTTGACTTTGCCACCTTTACATCTGGTTTTCCTTCGCTGCAAGCGCCTTGAGACCTTACGGTGATAAGCTGCGCTATATAAGAACCTTTGACATGACATGACATGACATTGTTTTTCGCCATTAGGAAAGGGATGGAGCTATACAAGAAGTAGTGATGACCATGTGTGTTTGTATCTAATTAAAATAATACTGGAACAGATAAAGGTAGCCGGGTGGGCGTGTGTAACTCTGCAGCTCTACATGCCAAGAACAGATGCATACTGGTAAGTAGAATTTTCCGTTCGAGGCATATGAACTGCAGATTAAACACTGTGCATAGATTGTATAGCAGTACCCACCTTAGTGGCGACCACCAGTATCTGTTGCAGTTGTTTGAAAGTCTTTAGTACAGCTTGGCCTACAGTGGCTTGTTGTTTAGTTTGCACATCTACACAATAGTGTTTTGTGAATGTGTGCGGTGTAGACCATGTAGCTGCTTTGCATATATCATCTAAGAGAATGTTCCCTAAAAATGCCATGGAAGCCCCTATTGTTCTTGTAGAATGGGCTTTTGGAGGAATTGTTAACATACGTTTGGCTTTATGGTAACATATTTGTATGCATTTAACAATCCACCTAGCCATACCCGATTTGGATATGGGGTTGCCTTTATGTGGTGGTGAAAAAGACACAAAAAGCTGTTTGGTTTTCCGAAAGTTTTGTGTCCTCTCTATGTAGTACAGTAACGCTCTTTTGACATCGAAGGTGTGCAGAGATCTTTCTGCGACTGTTTGTGGCTGCGAGAAGAATACAGGCAGCTCAACAGATTGATTTAGATGGAATGATGAAATAACTTTTGGAAGGAATTTAGGATTTGCACGAAGAATCACCTTGTTATGATGCATTTGCAGAAAAGGTTCCTGAAAGGTAAATGCTTGCAGTTCACTAACTCTCCTAAGAGAAGTAATAACTACTAGAAAAGCAACCTTCCAAGTTAGGAATTGCAATTCACATTTATGTAATGGTTCAATGGAGGACCCATTAGACGTGTGAGAACTATATTTAAGTTCCACACTGGTGAAGGTGGTGTTCTTGGAGGGATTATTCTTTTAAGTCCTTCCATGAAAGCTTTTAAAGCTGGTACTCAAGAGATAGATGTTGTCTATTTTGTAAATATGCTGCAATGGCAGAAAGGTGTAACCGGAGAGACGTGTAGGCTAAGTTACACTTTTGAAGGTGTAAGAGGTATCCTATAATGTGTTGAATAGACACATCTAGGGGATCTATGTTGTTGTTTTGACAGCATATTACGAACCGCTTCCACTTATTAACAAAACATGCCCTAGTGGTGGGACGTCTAGCTTCTTTGATAACGTTCATACATTCTTGAGGAAGGTTAAGATAGCCAAACTCTATGACTTCTGGAGCCAGATCGCTACGTTGAGCTGAGCTGGGTCCGGGTGTCTGATCTCTCCATGGTTCTGTGTTAATAGGCATGGAGATAGGCTTAGTTTTTGGTGTGGTACCACAGATAGTTGCAGCAGTGTGGTGTACCACGGTTGTCTGGCCCAAGTTGGAGCAACTAGAACGAGTGTTAGGGAATGTTGCTGTAGTTTGCGTACCACTAATGGAAGTAGTGGGAGAGGAGGAAAAGCATACGCAAATTGTCCTGACCAGTTCATCCATATCGCGGCGAAGCTTGGGCACTTTGCATTTGCGTGGTTGGCGAACAGATCTATCTGAGGTTGTCCCCATGTTTGTAAGAACGGTTGAAGAACTCGTGGATGAAGTTCCCACTCATGGATCTGCTGTGTTTGTCGACTTAGCAGATCTGCCATGATGTTTTGTATTCCTGGGACATGTTGGGCTAAGAGGAAGATCTTTTGTGGTTTAGCTCATCTCCATATCTGCTGTGCTAATTGAGAGAGCTGCAGAGAGTGTGTTCCTCCTTGTTTGTTTATATACTACATGGCTGTCATATTGTCCATGCGGACTAAGACAGCTTTGCCTAATATTTGTTTTTGGAATGCTTTTAGGGCTAGAAAAACAGCTAGCAACTCCAAGTGGTTGATGTGGAGTAACTTTTGTCTTGGTGCATGGTGTGATGCAGTAGGTGAGCTCCCCAGCCGGAGAGCGATGAGTCCGCTGTCATTATTATTTGGGGAACTGGCTCTAAAAACGGTCCGCCCTTTGAAAGGTTTTTTTGTGATCCACCATTGCAGAGAGCGATGAGTCCGACTGTCTGCCAACACTCGGTCTGTTAATTGACCTTGTGCCTGGTTCCACTGACGTGCTAGACACTCTTGAAGTGGAAGCATTTGCAGTCTTGCGTGCGGTACTATAGATATGCAAGATGCCATCATACCGATGAGTTGCATGAACACTCGAGCTGGAAGCGAGTGTTGTGGTTTGAATTTTGTTAGGAGCGTTTGCACACTTGTTATCCTGGCTGGAGAGGGATAAGCTAGTGTTAGTTGAGTGTTTATTGTAGCGCCGAGGTATTGTTGGGTGTGCGAGGGTAGCAGATGTGACTTGGTGTGATTCACTGTGAATCCCAAGTTGTGGAGTAGTAGAATTGTATCGTGAGTGTGTTGTACAAACTGACTGTATGAGCTGGCTTTTATGAGCCAGTCATCCAGATATGGGAAGGCGTGAATATGATGTCTTCTTAAGTGTGCTGCTACGACTGCAAGGCATTTGGTAAACACGCTTGGTGCTGTTGTGACTCAGAATGGGAGCACTTTGAACTGGTAGTGCTGCCTGTCTAGCACAAATCGGAGATATTTTCTGTGCGCTGTGTGAATGGGAATGTGGAAGAAGGCGCCCTTGAGATCTAGAGTGACAAGGAAGTCGTTTTGCAACCGGAGTGGAAAGACTTATTGCAGTGTGACCATATGAAAATGATCAGACTGTATGTAAATGTTTAGAGGTCTGAGGTCTAGAATAGGTCTCAGAGATCCGTCCTTCTTTGGAATTAAGAAATATAGGGAGTATACTCCTTTGTTCTGCTGATGTTTTGGAACTATTTTTATTGCATTTTTCTGCAGGAGAGATACCACTTCCTGTCTGAGCAGCGTTAAATGTTCTTGTGACATTGGACGCTGCCTGGGTGGTATGTTTGGGGGGGTGGATGTTAGTTCTAGACAGTAACCTGACTGAATTATTTGAAGCATCTACCTGTCTGATGGGATGTCTTCCCAGGCTGGTAGATATTGCTGTAGCCTTTCCCCGACAGGAGTGGAATGGGGCAGGGGAAGGGGAGGGAAGTCATTGGGTAGGGGTGGAGGCAGAGCGGGAATTGTTGTTTTTGCCTCTGCCCTTGTTGTTATTACCCCTATAGCTGCCCCTTTGGTAGCCCCTACTGTAGGTAGATTGAGTGGGGGCTTTGTAGGAGGACTCCCTGTTTGTACCTCTAAAGGATGGGCGTCGAAATGAACGTCTGGGAGAATGCGACTGCAAGGCTCCCATAGATTTCGCTGTGTCTGTATCCTTCTTCATTTTTTTGAGGGATAGGTCTACATTGGGTCCGAATAAGTGTTGCTCATCAAAGGGTTTGTTGAGTATAGCACTTTGGACTCCAGGCTTAAAGCCTGATATGCGTTGCCAGGCATGTCTACGCAGCAAAACACTTGTATTAATTGCTCTTGAGGCTGTGTCTGGTGCGTCAAGTGCACAACGAATGGATGTGTTGGTAATAGTTTTCCCTTCTTGGATAAGCTCGTTTGCTCTATTTTTGTATTTATCAGGGAGGTGCTGCATTAATGATTCTAAATTGTTATAATGTGCTCTATCGTAACGTGCCAATAGTGCTTGTGTATTGGCTATATGCCACATGTTTGCTGCCTGGGAGGCAGTTCTCTTCCCTGACGCATCAAGAAGTTTAGATTCTTTGTCTGGTGGGGGAGCCTCACCTGACGTCTGTGAGTTAGCCCTTTTGCGTGCGTTCGAAACTACTAGCGAATCTAGTGGGACTGGGCCTTTCATAAAAGCTGGATCGGAAGGTGCAGCTTTATATTTTTTCTCAATTCGTGGGTTAATGACCCGAGTTCTAACTGGGTCTTTGAAGACCTCAGGAGCATGCTTAATTACTCCTTTGAGCATGGGTAAAATGGATGAGGATCTTTGTGCATTGTCAAATGTATCGAGTAGAAAGTTTTCGTCTACTGTATCTGTATGCATGTCCACCCCATGATATTGTGCAGCTCTGTGTACCAACTAGGTAAACCCAATAGTGTCTTATGGCGGGGAAGGCCTGGATGGGTATATGTCATCTTGAGGGACATTTGGGACGTCTGGGGTGTTATAATCGTCCCGTGGGTCAGGTGAGCCTGGAGGAAAATATGTCTATTCTGCATTACCCCCTAAATCATCTGAGTCATCATCCTGTGGTATGATAGAGGGTGTGGGGGAATGTTGTGACAGGGGATCAGGTGGTGATGGGATAGGTGGAGGAGAAGGGGAAGGCACTCTTAGTGGGGAAGTAGCCGTGTCCTTCTTCTTTGGAGGAGGAGCCGGTGCCGGTGTCTCTAGTGGTCGTTTCTTTGTACTTAAAGTTAGTCGACCAGTGGTTGGATCTTTAACCAAAGTCTTTTGTGCAGGGTCTGGGTGAAATAAGTCCTCTGCAGCAGTTTGATCTTTCGGTGCGGAGGAAGGTTTTGGCACTGAAGTGGTTTCCTTTGATTTTTTGGAAATGTCTTTAATAGGAGAAGCCGGTGTCTTTTTCGGCTCCGACGGTTTTTCGGTTCCGATGAATGTTTCGGATCTGGTAATTTCTTGGATTCCAAACCTTTGCGTGGCTCCGACATTGTTTTAGGTGCCGAGGGAGTCGTGGTGTGCTTCGGTGCCGATGATTTCGGTGTGGGCGTGGCAACCAATGATGTCTTTATTGGTGCCGGTGCCGGTCCTAGGATGCTTGATTCCGGTCCAGGAAAGACATGGCTTGGCAGTTCGGGCTGGACTGTTCCCATGAGGCATAGGGTCAAGGCTGATTTTCATATGGCCATATCTGAACTGGGGTGGTGTGGAGTGCAAAAAAACGATGGATTTAGGCCCAGATCTCTGTACTGGGGTGAATGTATGACATTGTTCTGCATTCTGTCCATCAATGGTTGTTTTGCATTTGTCACCCCGAGTGGGATGCGTATGCTCAGATGTGAGTCCCATGCTCTCCACACCACTGGAGTCAAGCTATCCTGGCTGAAGACGGCTGATAGCCAGAAACCGGTCCTAGGATGCTTGATTCCGGTCCAGGAAAGACATGGCTTGGCAGTTCGGGCTGGACTGTTCCCATGAGGCACAGGGTCAAGGCTGATTTGCATATGGCCATGTCTGAACTGAGGTGGTGTGGAGTGCAAAAAAACGATGGATTTAGGCCCAGATCTCTGTACTGGGGTGAATGTATGACATTGTTCTGCATTCTGTCCATCAATGGTTGTTTTGCATTTGTCACCACGAGTGGGATGCGTATGCTCAGATGTGAGTCCCATGCTCTCCACACCACTGGAGTCAAGCTATCCTGGCTGAAGACGGCTGATAGCCAGAAACCGGTCCTAGGATGCTTGATTCCGGTCCAGGAAAGACATGGCTTGGCAGTTTGGGCTGGACTGTTCCCATGAGGCACAGGGTCAAGGCTGATTTGCATATGGCCATGTCTGAACTGGGGTGGTGTGGAGTGCAAAAAAACAATGGATTTATGCCCAGATCTCTGTACTGGGGTGAATGTATGACATTGTTCTGCATTCTGTCCGTCAACGGTTGTTTTGCAAGTGACTTCTTCGACATCAGAATCTTCTGCCCTAGAGTTACTGTCGACGCCATGCTGTTCTGGGACGTCGACGCCCTCCTCGAAGACGTCGTCCGGAATCGGAGCTGAAGATCGAACCGTTGTTCTCCGAGCTCTTCGGTCCCAGATCATCTTCTTGGAGTGGAAGGAGGCACAAGCTGAACAGTCTTTGGCCTCGTGCTCCGGGGAGAGGCAGAGGTTACACACCTCATGAAGGTCGGTGTGGGGAAACTTCGACCCACATTAAGGTCACTTTTTAAATGGTGTCCTCACCATTAGCTGGATTCGAGGCCTAGTTGGGCCTGAAGGCCATTGTCGACGACCGGAATTGAAGTCCTTGATGTTGAGGAGTAGCGTCAACTAGAAAACGCTTTCGAAACTGAATTCTCAAAGCTGTTGAGGATTGCGTGCCGACAGTAATCGGTTCCAACGCGGAGCACTGGAGACACATCCGAGCACGGTGGCGGAAAAAAACAATCTGGGGATGGAGCCGATGCCCATGCGCAGTATCATCCAAAAGAGGAGTCACCTATCCCGTGACTTCCAAAACAAACTGCAAACATCCGGGCCCAACACTAGGTGGCCATCTATGCACAGTGTGTAATCTGCAGCTCATATGCCACACACACACTTATCACTAAATACCTTATTCATCTACAAATCCTAAAAACACCCTTACCACTCATTACCCTTATCCTCCCCTAAACCCTAACAACACCATTACCACCCTATACCATTACCCTTAATAAACACAGACACTTATCTCAAATATACTTATCTTTCATTGTAAAGGCATATTCGTAGTAAAGGCATGCATGGTAAAGGCATCCTGTTGTAAAGTCAGCATTGTAAAGGCTGTCTCCCACTCCTATGCTTTAAGCAGACCTGTAAATTCTTAAGATAGTTGCGCAGACCTCAGGAAATGCCCATACCTCTTGGAGAATAAATGTCCTGCAGACACCAGTCCTGGTTTCACAGCAGCTTCAAGTAATCTGCAGAACACTCGCTTCCTTAGTCAAGAAGAACTTGGAACTGAGAAAAAGTAGGTGGTCATCCACACAGGAGATGTGGATCAACTGTCTAAAACCCTGGAACTGGTTGGGGGAGATTCCCTTTTAAATGTATGCAGTGCAGACACCGCCTTTGTGGAATGTGATGGCTGTCGCAGCAGGTAGTGCTGATGTTGGCCGCAAGAAGGATTTCCAAAGTATGGGCACAATGAGGTGTGAAATCTCTGCACCTGGGATTCATCAGTCTTCCTCAATTGGCAATCAGATAAAGACAAAATAGCAGTCCACGCCTAGAACAACAGACTCTGTTGACTTGCTCCCGCTCACATACTACCCATCAAATAAGTGCTCAGAAATGACTGACCTGCAATCCCTTGCTAAAAAATCCACATACAACTATTAAATGTAATTCAATGTATATTCTTCCTGATTATAGTGTCTGATCTTTACAGGAATGCAGGCAATACACTTCAACTGTCTGGGGACACTGTATCCACCCTCCATCCTGTGCCGGACTAAACTATCGGCAACCCAAAATGGATCACACTTGTCCCAGCAATCATATGCACACCACACACTCAGTCTTACTTTCATACCTGTGTCACCCATCCATCATGCATACACATACTTAAAAAGCACATAGTATCTCAGAGCTAGAATCTTTGCACTAAATCTCAGTGAAACTTTATAGGACTAAGTGCGGTAGGCTACACTCCTCCCAAAACAGAAAAAGATCCGCTTTGGACTATGAATGTCCAAATATCTATATTCTGACACCGCCACTGTATGTCAATAACCCAGGATATAAATGGTAGACTCAATCATTGCAGAGGGCGCATGGTGTGCATCTTCAGGTCACTGAACAGGATATGGATCTTGACTTTAAAACGGTGAGCCAAAAATACACCAAGACAGTTTGATATGCAATTGTGAAGTGGCGGAGGGTAGTTTAAGCACGTTGGGGGCACATGCACACTTACATCCATGCATTAACACACATGCACACATCCGCCCACCATTCACAAGCACATACGCACTCAAATACTCACAAATGCACCTACATGTATACATATATACACATAGGCATGCACCAACCATAAAAAAATAACACTGACTGGGCTCCAGCAGTGATCTCGGGTCGTGAGAGGGAAGTCTTGTGGATCCTGACCACTGGGACTGCCTCCTCCTCTCATTGGTTGACCTTTTTATAGGTCAACCAAAGGAGGCGGCAGTGACAACAAAGTGGGATGGGATCAGTTAGACTGCTGACCTCACCTCACTTAGTGACGAGTGTCACTGATAGACACTTGACCCTGGGGACTTCTGGGCTTAAAACTGGAGGATCCAGGATCTGAGGCTATCTGTGATGCTCTGGGGAGGAACACCAAGCTATTTGCCAGGCTGAGGAGGTGAGGCCTACAAGGCTGTGACATTTTCAGCTCAGCAAGGTTTGGCTCGGGCAGCCAGGCGCCTGTGCATTTAGCCCATGTACCGCATGTGGCTGCTGACCTGAATATGAAGAGTGTCTGTCAGGCTGACCTTTCCTCAGCCTGACAATCTCTTCATCTTTGCAAAAAGGTGCAGGCGGAGGGCCACTTCCCCCTTAAGGACGGGCCGCTGCTACAGTTGTGTCACTTAAGGCAGGAGTATACACCCCTATGCTATGCAGGAGATATTCCCTTTCCAACAAAGTGTTAAAAATCCCAATAACTAAGAACAGGAACTAAGGAAGTATTAAGATGGGGATTAAAGGCTCGAAGAACAAGCATTTGCAATGCAATAGGTCTCGCATTTGCGAGAGTTTGAGCTAATGGCAAGGGTAGTGGTAACACCAGACTCCTAGGGCAGGGTAAACAAAGAATATGCAAAAAATCCTAGGCAGTCCTAACATTAGACAACAAGTCAGTGAACCCAAATGCAAAAGGAACAGATAAAAAGAAAATCATCATGTAATTTGTGCCATTAGATGCATTAATTGCATATGTTTTTATTTTTTGAATTGTCATATAGTCTGATTATTTTCAGTTTCCTATATGAATTTTATTATGTACATTAAAAAAACTTGTTTTTTATGAATGATTTTCTTTTTATCTGTTCCTTTTGCATTTGGGTTCACTGACTTGTTGTCTAATGTTAGGACTGCCTAGGATTTTTTGCATATACATTGTAATGACAATGCCTTTTATTTATCGGTTTGTAAAAACCAACACATAAATACAATGCCATTAGCTCAGACTCTCGTAAACGCGAGACCTATTGCGTTGCAAATGCTTGTTGTCCTTAGCTTACTGCCCTCCTGAATCACATCGACTAGGGACCGGAATGGTGACTTCTTGGCAAACTGAAAGCAGCTGGTTGCCAGTATGTTTCACATTGAAACTGGAACACTTCTTTTCACCGAGACTTTGATTAGTGTGTGGAAAGATTCACTGCTGCTCGTGCGATCGCTATGATAAAGAAATGATGGATGGTAAATCGAGAACATATGAAGTGAATATCCAGATCAAGAAAGAAATTTAGTACCTTCTACGCTCTGATATAAATGCTGATAACATAAGTATCTTTGTCACCACCTTTCACCCCCAAATCCACCAGCTGATCTGAAGCAAGATATTCAAGAAGTTCCCAGATTTATAGCTTAACTCTGGGTCCACCCACCACTCCTACTTTTACACCATATATCACCAGCTATAATACATAGTTGCCTCTGGCAACGTCAGTGTGAGTATGCTACTTTGGCCCATGCTCAAGCTCTAATGGAAAGTAAGCTCCGATGGAAGGTAACAATAAGCAAAAAACAATTTCAGAAGAACAGAAACTTTTCCACAACACAGCGGATGTATTAAAAATTAAACATGACTTGAACATAAACATGCGGCCACACCACCCTAAATGCTCCTGAATTTTGCTTTACTCAACCCTCCATCCATCAGTATCAGCAGGCAAAAAAAACATTATTCCAATGACCGAAACAAGCAGAGAACCAAAGATGTTAAATGGCACCTCCCATTACACTGAGGTACTTTCACTTACAGACATCTCATACTGGTGATATACGATAGTGAAGTTACAATATGAAGTTCTAGGGAAATGGCCCAGATCATGGCATATATACACGTGAAATGATGGGCCCTTAGACTACAGAGAAACAGCTAGGCAGCCACATCAGCCTAATGAGTAGAACAAGTCAAAGAAGCTTACTGACATCTGCTCTTCAGCCATCTCAACATCAACGTGAGCAACATCCAGGCTACTGCATTAACTACTGATGTTCACAAAGTGTGCTGTGTTTTATTTTCAGTCTGCTTTCAACTTTTCATAAACACGTACAATAATCACATTTCAGGTTCTAGCACTATTCATTAGGAGCAAATGGTAATCTAATCAGTGGCAAATTCTCGGATTTCTTTATACAGTGTATTGTTTTTGCGCATGTGCCTACGGTATTGTACTGCGCGTCGTTATCAGGCACCTGACTGGATTTGTAAACAAATGCTGGTCAGACTTCCAGTTTCAAGTTAGTAAGCGATCTCAGTCCGGGTTGAGACCTGGCATACGCGTAGTATGCGGTGTTGGTATCAACTGCATTATAAACCCAGTTTAAGGAGTCTGTGTAAGGGCGAACGAGGAAGAGCAGTGCACTAGTTTACAAGATGTGTCCATACCTGGGTGCACAGGCAACTTATTAATGCGGGCTGAAGTGCCTGAAAAAGTAAAGTATGCCCAACTCATGAGGATGCAGCCCGACATACTAACAAAATTTAGTGGGAGAGTCCCTTCTTGCATGTGTAACTTTCTGAAGTTGCCCACGCGGCACTGGGGTGCGGGGTGGAGATGTGCAGTCAGCTCCTGCAAGCTGGCGCAGGTCCCACTAGACACAAACCCTCCACTGCTGTACCATCAGCACAGAAAAAGATGAACGTCATACAGGGGGCTGTCATGACCTACATTTGCCCTGCCTTCTGACTCTGAGACAGCTGGTGGAATTAAAACGGCCCTGTTGCTGGTCTCGTGCCCTTTCTAAGCCGCCCATACCACAGCTAGATCTCTGTCCCGCTAACCTTCGTCGTAGTTGTAGCCGCGCACATTCCGTTGCCGCGCCATGGCAGCGGGGAGGGCCGCGCGCCACGCTCAGGTGCCCTCCGGCCAGCGCGTGCCCCTAGAGATAGGTAACTTCTCCCCCCAGCATGGACGGCCGGCGCCTGAGGAGCACGTTGCACGCATGCGCCATTCCCTACAACCCCACCCCGTATGCTTCAGTCGCACACTTCGGCATCACGGATTACAGATAATCAAGGCGACTTTCGTTGCGTCACTGCAGAGAGCCGCGTCACTGCAGAGACCCACGTCACTACAGCGTGAAAACTAAAGTGATTGCAATAACGTCCAGATCGTTCGCTCTTTTTAGCTCGAGCAATGCGCGATGACGTCACATGCAAATGACGACACCGGAAATAATGGTATAACCTTTCTAAACTCCAGGTAGAAATGATCATGTTTAGCAGCCAATACCAAACAAGGAAGTCAGGCATCCTTGCCCGTGACATGGGCGGAGCCTGTGACGCGGCCGGAAGAGGCAGGTGTTGCGCGTTGATGCAGGGCTCCCATGAGGAAGAGAGAGCCCGGCGGTACCGGTGGAAATGCAGAGAAGTCCCGGGTCCCGGGGGGGGGGGAGGGGGGCCCGGGTGAAGTGGAGAGGCGGGGTGTGTTTCGGCATCGCACAGAAGCCCGGTGAGTGGGGCCCGCTAGTGCGCTTAGGCATGGAAAGTGGGGTGTGAGGTGTGCGCGCGTGTGTGTGTGTGTCTGTGTGGCTGTTGCGTGTGTGTGTGTGTGTGTGTGCATGTGTGTGCTTGTGCACAGGGAATCTGAGGCAGGGGATGTGCACGGCGCCGGCCTGGACGTGCGCGTCCACAAAAACCAATTGCCGCGCTTGCCCGACCCCTGTCTAAGATTCCCAGGAGACGGGCAACATAAGTTGTCGAGCTGGACTTTTCTCCAGCGCTTTTCTCCAGCTCGACCTAAAAACGGAAGGAAAATGGAGGGAGCAGTGCAAGAAAAGTTTGAGGTTATACTAAAAGCCTGGGAGAAGGCCAAAAAGGCATTAGATTATCAAGAAGGGGATGGGAAGACAGGACATGAAAGTGAGCAACACTTGAGCATCCAAGATGGGTGGAAAAGAATACCTGCCCCTCTACCATGGGCGAGGAGTATAGGCTATGAGAGAGAGCTGATCACGAAGTAGTATGGTTACCTTCGAGTCACTGTCTTCAATTCAAGATTCAGTTAATCATAGCAATAGTGTATTAAGATGTAGGAAGAGATCAATGGTAGATGTGGATTTATTGCAGAATTAAAATTACTCCAAAAAGCTCTTGAAATGAAGTGAGCAACACTTGAGCATCCAAGATGGGTGGAAAAGAATACCTGCCCCTCTACCATGGGGGAGGAGTATAGGCTATGACAGAGAGCTGATCACGAAGTAGTATGGTTACCTTCGAGTCACTGTCTTCAATTCAAGATTCAGTTAATCATAGAAATAGTGTATTAAGATGTAGGAAGAGATCAAGGGTAGATGTGGATTTATTGCAGAATTAAAATTACTCCAAAAAGCTCTTGAAATGGTAAGTTAACTGGGTGATAGATCTGACTGGGGGGCAGCCTGTATAGGAAGTGATTATGTAATGGATGAAAGGACCCAGACACAATTAAGCTATAAGAGCATGGAACATTTTGTAATCAGTGAGATTAAATATAGCCTAAATATAGGAATCAGCAAGAGATGGTCTAAAAAACAAGCAACAGGCCAGATAATGTCAAATTCTCCTGACACAAACAACTCTAAATAGGCAAAGCCTTTATCCCAGTTGCCCTTTCTCAAGGCTCAGCAGTGAGAAATAGATGATGTTTTTTAAAGACGTGCCTTGATGGATATGGACCTGCATATCAAGATCGGTTTGAGGTAGGTAGTGGAATAGGCCAGCATTGGCAAAGCGTCTGAGATGGAGTGGCAAACTAGATCACTGAGACCCTGTTAGATTGGTGCATCACCCTCTTGAGGCTTCAAGTCTCTGAGCCATGCACCATGGCATAGGTGCCTAGCTGCAGGCCCAGCAGCCAGTACAATGTGCTCACCAATCGATATGGTCCTGTTGCTTGCCACAAAATCTAAACAGACAGCTACATGGACAATAGAAGACAGATGAGGGTGGGTGAGAGGAAACAGCGGTAAATAAGCCACATAGAAAATTAATTTAATTATGTTATGATATGTTATGGTAACTTGTAGAGCGCACTGCTGACCCACAAAGGGGCGTCCCGGCGCTGAAAACAGAAAACTGCAAAGCTGGCAGCAGAACAAGACAGCTTATAACGGAGGGAAAAGGAATGTTTTCACAGCTTTACGTAAAGGCAGGTAGGACTTTATACTACAGATAGAAATGGGGAGCGCATACCAGAGCTTCGGGGTCAACACACAGAAGGAGCGCCCTCCAGCATGAGCCCTCCTCACCCTGGGGACAGCCACAAGATTCTGTCCCATAGAACAAAGTTGGCGGAAAGGAATATAGAAGGTATGAAGATTAGTCAAAATACATGGAGCTGAAAAATTAAGGATTTTAAAAGTGATGCAGAGGGCCTTGAACTCTAAACGCTTGGCCACAGGCAGCCAATGGAAGCGGTGGATGGCATTAGAAGTAGGACACCTCCTCTGCAGGCCAAGGAGAGCTCGAGCCGCTGCATTCTGAACCCTTTGTAGTCTGACAATCTCAGACTGGTTTACCCCCAGATAAAGAGAACTGGCATAGTCCAGTCTTGACAGGATCAAGGCCTGGACGATAACCTGCCTAATAGGGGGGGGGGAGGGGTATCAAAAATGCCCAACAGAGGTTTATGCCCCCGCAACAACCCAAAACAAATCCCTGCCACCTTCTTAGTTAGGGTTCGAAAGTAAAGGGTGGTGTCTATACCCAACTGCTGTTCACCTGGCCTGATGCCGATCTGGATACATCTACGGTCCACTTGTGTTTGTCCTCCGTATTTCGCTGGTTAACGCAGGCCCAGCTGAAGTGTAACGAGGACAAATCAGAGGTGCTCTTTTATGGCTCTTTTCCCCTCTCGTTCAGGAGCTCACTGTGGCCTTCTAACATTCCTGGCCCTAAGGAGATGGGGAGACCTCCCAAAAATCTTGGCATCTGGTTCGCGGAGGACCTTAAATTTGAGCATCATATTAAGAAGCTTACAGGCACCTGCTTCGCCACCTTGAGAATGCTTCGCAAATTCTTCCCCCTGCTTCCCAGGGATGCGAGGGAGTCGGTTGCTCGGGCGCTCATATTGGCTAGGTTGGATTATGCCAATGCACTGTTTAGTGGCATTCCTGCCTATCTGGTGCAGCGCCTGCAAATTATTCAGAATGCGGCCGTCCGTCTATTATTTAATATACCTAGATGGAAGAGCGCTCGCGCGGAGATGCGCACGCTCCATTGGCTCCCTGTTAGACAGCGCATTGTGTTTACATCTCTGGTGCTGGCATTTCGGGCAACCCATGATCAAGGCCCCCTCTATCTGAGAAAGAGATTTATCAGCTATGTCCCTGCACGTACCCTGAGATCTTCTACTCTGTTTAAACTGTCCCTTCCACGCTTTAAACGTGCCAGACTTGGTGGCCAGTCGATTTCTGTGATTGTGGCCCGGGCCTGGAACGCTCTCCCTTTCCATCTGCGTTCCATGCCAACAGTGGCTGCATTCAAAAAACACTTGAAAACTCACCTCTTCAAGAGTACAATCTGATGTGTTTTTTCTTTCTCTGTGTTCTGCTGTCTGTTTCTTTTTCCCTCTTTTCGCGCCAGGATACTCCCCAGTAATGGAGCGCGTTATAAAATGGTTTAATAATAATAATAATAATAATAATAATATTCAGACCCCTAGGTTTTTAACCACCTGTTTGAGGACAGGTGCTGGCCCCATCGTGGCAGGCCACCAGTGCTCACTCCACAGCTCCACATCTCTCCCCACCAGCAGCACCTCAGACTTGCTGGTGTTGAGCTGGAGACAGTTGGCAGTCATCCACTCCGAAATGGCCTCCAGATCGCTACGAAACTTACAAGTGTGCCGGGTAATGTCATCGGAGAGTGTGACTACCAGCTGAGTGTCGTCTGCATATGACACTACCGTGAGCCTTCTGTTCTTAGCCACTCTCGCCAGCGGTTGAACGTACAAATTGAAAGGGTAGGGCTCAGACCCGAGCCCTGCGGTACACCCTGCTTGGTGGCATAAACTCTGTAGGTAAAGGGAGGAGCGTCAACATGGAAGGTCCTTCTAGAAAGAAAAGAAGCAAACCAATCCAGGGCGGAACCCATTATACCCACCTCCCCCAAACGCCTCAATAGGATCTGATGGGAGACTGTGTCAAACGCGGCCCTGAGATCAAATAGAATCAGTGCCGACGTACAACCCTCATCTAAGGACCATCTCAGATGTTCGGTAACAGCAAGAAGGGCAGATTCCGTGCTGTGACCCGCACGGAAACCATTCTGAGAGGGGTCCAGTATGTTATTTTTCTCCCGATATCCCGTGAAGATGGTATTGACGTAGATCTCAGAAAGTTTAGAGACCCAGGGCAGGAGGTAGATGGGGCGGAAGCTCTCTCCGGTTTGCCACATCCATGTTAGTTTTTTTTAGCAGGGGGACCACCCTAGCGTGCTTCCAAGTACTCTGTCGACAGATACCTTGATCACATGGCTCAATGGAGGAATGAGCACAGGTAAAATTTTCATCGCATAGGCCGGCTTAAGAGGATCGGACGAGGAGCCAGACTTGACATTGCTGCATAACACAGACAATATCTCATGAGAGATGGCAGGAAAAGTAGTCAGAGTGTAAGGAATAGGGGAATGAGTGACCATAAACCGAGCCAAACTGCCTATTTGCTTGTCTTTTCCCATACACTAAAAACAAAAAATCATCACATAACTGAGCTGTTTTGGCTGGAAAAAAAGGCAATTTGTACAGCTTCAAAGCCTCATTTAGTATAATAAGCAAAAAAAAAAATTCACAAGTAATTTTGCCACAATAGCAGACCAAACTGGTGAATGACTTTCAGCGTGATATTTTAAGGATCGGGGCACTCTTTTTGCATAATGCTGCATGTAACCTATCCTTGTTTTGCACCATGATGGCTGTACTAATCTTACACTGCATGAAACAGCCACTCAGAAGAATTTGCAAAAAAACTGGCTTGTACATATTAATGAGACGGTATTCCCCCCGTAAATACGTTTGATGGCTGTGAACGCCATGATGGAGGCAGATCTATGTCCCAGCATCTGCAGTCCCAAAATACTGACATTGCAGCCCCTAACCATTAAAGGGAAAGAAACTCCAATAGTAAAAAAAAAATGACATAACATGAAAGGACATAGGGACGCAGTATCCAGCTCACAGACTTGAAAGTAGATGTGTTCCCTCAAGCAGAGATACTACTTTATAAACAAACATTTGCAATGCAATAGGTCTCGCATTTACCCGAGTTTAAGCTATTGGCATTGTAAATGACAATGCCTTTTATTTATGTTTTAAAAAACAAAACATAAATAAAAGGCATTCTCATTTACAATGCCAATAGCTCAAATTCGCGTAAATGCGAGACCTATTGCATTGCAAATGCTTATTTGTTATCTGGTGGAAATTCCAGTTGATGTACAGATGTAATGTTTTTTCTTTGTACTCACTGAGCCCTCCCTTGTGTTTTGTACAGTTCAATGTGCAAAGAAATACCAACTGAGCACACTGGCCAGGGTACCAACATCGACTATGAAAATGCAGCTTTAAGTCTCATTTTACGCCTGAAAACCTGGGTTTGTAAGTGCTTTTCTGGAATTTCATCAGGGTTATTTCGTATGTTAGTCTAAGTTGTTAAAAGGAAGCAAATAAAGATTACAACTAGTAGACCATGTCAGGTTGTCGAATGGAAAGCCAGGTACTGGACTTAGTTGGCATGGAGAGAAGAGGCAAGCCCACTATAGTAGCATATCCGCCTGCATTGTGCCCATGGAGGGCTGCTGAGTGCCAGAAGCGGTTTCAGCTGATGCAAATGCTGGAGGCATAACCAAAAAGGAGTTTGCTGCGAGCCAAAACTTACTTTAGGCTTACCACCGAATGAGGTTCTGTAACAGAACAACCCGTGCAAGTTGAATCCATTGGTAATAAGGAGATACAGTCGGTTTTTTGTAGGATTTGTATTGTGTCTTATACGTCGGGAATGCTTTCTAGTGAGCATAAAGCAGTGCTATAAAAGGGCACAGGTTCTGTATAACCCCGCACCAGCCTCACCTCAAAAGAACATATTTAAAGCAGTTTTTTGGTGCTCCTTTTGTTCTTGCCTTCCTTTAATCCTCTTGGTTTCCTTCATGTTTAGGGACTGAATTATGTACATTGAAGTCTACATTGGCTAAAACTGTTCTGGGTAGTGCCATTACATCATTGAAATTCATTTGTGCCAGCTAGCATTGGGCATGTGGTAAAACCCCAGGTTTGAACAGAATGACTGACTTGGTCATACAGAAGTCTGGAACATCAGGATTGTAACCAGAATTAACTGGGGGCGGGGGTGGGACACAGGACAAGTTTGAGGAGTAACATGGAGCAGCAGGGGTGTTAATGAGGACCAGGGCCAAAGTGTGTAGTAGTTAAACAGTGGCCCTGATTCACGAAGACTTTTTGCATGTGTAGGTTCAACTTGGATATTTAAGTAGTTTGCTTTACGAGCACAAATGTACGATTTCTGTTCACAATACTTGAATATACTCTGCTCTTGCATATCTATTTACTCAGGGTATGGCACCAATGCACAATGAACAGTGATGCTTGTCTGTCATCCGAAAGGACCGCATCAACCAAACAGGAGGAGGCATCGCCATCGTCCACAAGAACACCATCCGTATCACAACCAGCTCCGATGACACCTTCACCGCCGCCGAACACCTCCACTTCCAGATACACACCGACCCCAAGACCACACTAAGAGGCGCCCTCATCTACAGACCACCAGGACCCCGCACACAATTCAGCGAAGTGATCACTGACTTTATCAGCCCACACGCCCTCCCCTCCGAGGACTACATTCTCCTAGGGGACCTCAACTTCCATCTGGAAAAGAATAACGACAGCAACACCACCACCCTGCTGGACAACCTCTCCAATCTGGGACTCAAACAACTGGTAAACACCCCCACCCACCACGCCGAACACACGCTCGACCCAATCTTCTCCTCCAGCAAGCACATCTCCTTCATTCACGCCACAGGACTCCACTGGACGGACCACAGCTGCATCCAATTCAACTTCAGAAAGACCACAACCCACCACCACCCACAACAAGTCCCACGCAGAAACTGGATCAAAATTACCACCGACCAGCTCACCACATCGCTACACCAAAACCCTCCCGCCAAACCATCGGACCCAAACCAAGCAGCCATCAATCTCGCACAATGGATCACACCCACTGCGCCGACGAATTAGCACCCCTGAAAAACCATCGCAACAAACCAGGTAGCAAAAATGCCTCCTGGTTCAATGACGACCTCAAGAACTCCAAAAAGAACTGCCGCACCCTCGAAAAAGCCGAAAAAACCCAACCACAGACAACATGACCGCCCTCAAGAACGCCACCCGCAAACACCACCAGCTGATCCGATCCACCAAGAAATTAGCATTCAAGGATCGACTCGACAACAACGCCCACAACAGCAAGGAACTCTTCAGCATCGTCAAAGAGCTAACCAATCCCAGCGCCGGCTCTAACGACATCACTCCCTCTTAAGACCTCTGCCACTCTCTAGCCTCATTCTTCCACAGTAAAATCGCTGACATACATAACAGCTTTGGCGACCATTCCACCGCCCTCACCACCACCGAACTGAAGCCCCCCACCACCACCCTTGATGCCTGGGACCCAATCAGCACCGAAGACACCATCCGCTTGGTGAACTCCATTCACTCCGGATCACCAACTGACCCATGCCCCCACCACATCTTCAACAAGGCCGATTCCATCATCGCACCCCATCTCCGGGATATCATCAACTGCTCCCTCAACACCGCTATCTTCCCAGAAAGCTGGAAACATGCCGAACTCAGTGCTCTACTGAAGAAACCCACAGCAGACCCGACTGAACTTAAAAACTACCGCCCCATCTCGCTCCTCCCTTTCCCTGCCAAGGTCATAGAGAAGACCGTCAACGATCAGCTCGCAGCCTTCCTCGAATCTAACGGCTCACTCGACCCCTCACAGTCTGGCTTCCAAGCCAAACACACCACCGAGACCGCCGTCATCGCAGCCACAGACGATATCCGAACACTTCTCGACAACGGGGAAACAGCGGCCCTCATCCTCCTGGACCTCTCCGCAGCGTTTGACACGGTCTGTCATAGCACCCTTGTACAACGCCTCAAAAACGTCGGGATACAAGGAAAAGCACTGGACTGGATCATATCGTTTCTCGCCGGAAGAACCCAGAGAGTACGCCTCCCCCCTTTCAGGTCAGAGGCCACCGAAGTCATCTGCGGCGTACCACAATGATCATCGCTCAGTCCCACCCTCTTCAACGTCTACATGTGCCCCCTTCGCATCCATCGCACGCCAACACAACCTCAACATCATCACCTACGCCGACGGCACCCAGCTGATCCTCTCGCTCACCAAAGATCCAAACACCGCTAAAACTAACCTACACGAAGGGATGAAAGATGTTGCCGAGTGGAGGAAGAACAGCCGCTTAAAACTGAATTCCGATAAGACCGAAGTCCTCATCCTAGGATCATCACCCTCCGCATGGGACGACTCATGGTGGCCACCGGCCCTGGGCAGCGCACCCAAACCAACAGACCATGCTCGCAACCTGGGATTCATTCTAGACTCCTCCCTCTCGATGACCAGACAAGTCAACGCCAACTCATCATCATGCTTTAACATCTTACGTATGCTCAGAAAGATCTTCCGCTGGATCCCCACCGAAACAAGAAAGACGGTCACCCAAGCACTTGTCACAAGCCGACTGGACTACGGAAACACCCTCTATGCCGGAACAACAGCCAAATTACAGAATAAACTCCAACGCATTCAGAACGCCTCCGCCCGACTTATCCTAGACATACCCAGTCACAACCACATATCCGGTCACCTAAGAGACCTTCACTGGCTCCCAGTCAACAAGAGAATAACGTTCCGTCTCCTCACCCACGCACACAAAGCCCTATACGACCTGGGACCCAAATACCTCAACACGCGCCTGACCTTTTACATCCCCACCCGCCAACTTCGATCGTCCAATCAAGCCCTCGCCGCGATGCCACGCATCCGAAGAGCCACCATGGGAGGAAGATCCTTCTCCTACTTAGCAGCCAAAACCTGGAACTCTCTCCCCACCCACCTCCGCCTTACACAGAACCACCTCTCCTACAGAAAACAACTCAAAACTTGGCTATTTGATAAGTAACGAACACCCCCCCCCCCCTCAAGCGCCTTGAGACCCTCTGGGTGAGTACTGCGCTATACAAATTTTTTTGACTTTGACTTTGACTTAATACCTTTAATCATGAATGGCGCTGAATGTCAGAAGTGAAGAAACGTATGGTAGCATCTGATGGCAGCTGGCGGGCACCAGGTAAGGTAGTGCCTTAGTTACATTTTGGGGGTCTATACACCTCATTAGGGGTCTCTCAAATCGGCTGTTTTAGGTTGTGGAATATGACCATAGGTGGAGATGTAGTGTAGTGGCCACATTGCAGTATTTTATTCCAGGAGACCTGGGTTTGAATCTTAGCCTCTCTGTTTAAAGAAATATGTAATTTTAGGCAAATCCCTATTTTTACTTGAACTTACATTGACATATTCTGAATCTAGTTGAGGGGCTATGAGCTTTTATTCATAACCATATGAACGAAATGAGTACTGTAGGAGAACAAAAGGGAAGAAATCGAGATCATATACAACAGTAAGGAGAGGGACTAATGTTGAAAGGTCTATGTAATAAATATCTAGTCTTAGAGAAGTCGAGCAGCTGAAAGAAAACGGTGTTCACTTTCAGGTTTCTGTCCAACTTGGAAAATATGTGTATTTTTACACTGATTGCGCTACCAAGGCATCTTGTTGGTGGGGCTTTGACATCTGTGGTAAATAAATAATTAAATACCGGTACTATTTTTGAATATATTAATAATAACAGATAGCTCAATAAATAAGAGGCAGGATCCGATGTATCCGAGTGGAACAGGCTTTATTCAGGCAAAAGGGAGGGGACAGGATCGGGACAGCCTGAAATAAAATGGAGAGGCAGCTGCAGCGCTTCATCAACAGTTCAGGTTACATATATATAGCAGAACATTTCAATTACATTACATACAGTAGGCGTAACTAGTGACAAGCGTAAGATAAGAAGACATGGGCGTGAAAAGAAGGCGTGCACAGGGCGTGCACGTAGACATGTGATGAGAACGTCACAGAAGTGTCATGAATGGGCGGAAACATGGAGGGGGCTACCTGAGCAGCTGGGACCTTTAACCTAGTGGTGCGCGCAAACGGGCTATGACGTGTTACCGGGGAGAACTGGGGCTATGACTTCTGCACTAGAAGAGGAGACTAAAGTCTGCGGTGTCAGGACGACATGTACCTATAGCATATCTGGTATCTGGTGTTTGGAGTACATGTTGATAGAATCTATAAGTTATCAGGGCAAAGGCTACTTGACACTAAGGCTGGTGCACGCATATATTCTACATGTATTGCGTGTGCTATGAATCTTCATAAATACTAATACAGTAATGCTCCTGCATGGAGACAGAAAGGCTAGACTATAGCTGAAACTGTTTATGCGGTTCAGTAGCTTAGGAATGTGAAAAAGGAAGGCTGGACTGATAACTAGAAGCATAACATATTCTTGGCAGACAGGCAGGCAGAGCCAGGCCGGGCACCGCGCTGCGCGGCAGGAAGTAAGTGAAGGGTCAGGGATGCAGGTGGGGGCTGCTTCGCTCCTCGGAGTGGGTTCAGGAGACTGGAGCTTGAATCTGGTGTCCGGGCCCTTTGAGGCCTAGAAACGGGGACAATTCAATGAATTAACGTGCACACTGAAAAACGTGGCAACATAGGCCTAATACTCGTTGCTTTCACGAGAACTGGATACTGGCATACTAGAGTTGGACACAACTATAATTGCGTCTTTAATCGATCATAGGGGGATATACGCATATCGATCATGCACATATAACATAGGATGGGGAACACGTAGGCACATATAACAAGGCAAAATTCAATTTTCCTCATTCCCTCCTTGTGCCCTACGTTTCCATCAGGAAACATCAATATTCATGATACCATCTATCTGTTCATATAGCATCATTTGCTCGTCTCGAATTGTCTTGGAACGGGACTTAGGACTAGGAATACAAGAGGTAGCACACAAGCCGCAAATCGCAGGGCCACATTGTAAACAGAGGCAGCAACTGAATATAATCATTACTGCTATACCTAGGAATGACAATACTTTCCATCCCCAGGCAGATATTATACTCCAGAGCCAACCGGACCATGTCCAGGTGCCTGGATTCTGGTGTAACTGATGGGCAATTTTATGAAGTCTGGTTATAGCTGAATAAACAGACGGCGCATTATTAGGAATGAAAATGCAGCAACTAGATCCGATGACTCTACAAGCTCCTCCTCTATCGGCCAGTATGACGTCAAGGACGAGACGATTTTGGAGCACGACAAATCTCATAGCAGATTGCTCTTCGGTTAAGTTACCTAGAGCGGAAGTAGTCTCATTCACTACTGCTTCAAGGGTTCTGGTTAGCCTACGTATTAACTTACTATTCTGAACGGGACCTATGAAGAAAAAGAAACCTTTATTGAAGTCTTGATATTGTTCTAGAGCAGTTTCAGTTTGATCGACAATTGGGGACTCAGTCTCCCTTCTATGTCTAACGTGTACTAGATGTGTGTTTCTGTGATAATCGGATGGGGCTAGGAAAACTGGTGGCAGTAGGAAGGCAATGTAACATGTTCCATCCCAATCGAGGGGCAGACGAACATATGCGGTCTGACCACAAACAAAATAAGAATGACGTGAGGCTTTGAAAATAGATTTCCCACTGTCACTATACTCGACCATAGTAGTACAATCACTATGACCTACATGTGCGGAACCATTCTTTCTGACACATAATTCGCCTTTAACTGGTAGAACTGAAATAGCAGGCCAATCTGGAGTAGTCTCGGACTGAACATTCAAAACCATGAAATTCGATGAATAATTACCTAAATCATATACTTCATTTTCTAGATCTAATCCTGTTCTATGGGAAAGTCCTTCCTTGTCTGGGAAACATGTTCTATTCAGAAGGGACATATCATTTGAGGATGACGTTAACGTGGACCATGCTCCACACAAACCATTATGTGAAAACGGATAAGGAAAGAGTGGCAGAACTCCCTTCGGGGTTTGGAAAGGGGGGAGTCGACCACACACCCAACAATTAGTGGCATTGCTGGTCTGGTGTGAATAGTGCAGCATTCGGATAAAGGTATTATTACGCATAGCAAGACGATAGGATAACTCGTGAGGAGGCAGGTCACTAAATGTGTGCTCTACTGTAACATTAGAAAACATATGTACATGTGAAATAGGAAAACATAAATGTAAAGCATAACTTATGCAAGTAACCATAAGACTCAGGAACAATAGAAAGAACAGACTAATGATACATCTCTTAGAGTTTTGACTAACTCTCTCACTGTGTGGGTCTATCTCATACATGTCAGGAACCTGTCTAACCGTTTCACCCGAGAGGGACTTAGACAATTAAACTGGCTGACTTACTAGACCTCAATTTCTGTTTATACTCCTGCTGCGGAGTTTTCTCTAACAGGGGAAGTTTAGATTCAGTGTCTGGGCAGTCCTTGAGAACGGGGCAGTCCTTGAGAAAAGTCTTTGGTTTGAGTCCATGAAACTTCTTTACATGGCTGGAGTGTAGCCATCCTTTTCTGTTTTCTACTTTCACTGCTGTCCGGGTGGTGAGAAGAACAAGGCGGGGCTCCTTCCAGCGGGGCTCCAGCGGACTTGAACGATCAAAATTGCGAATCAATACGAAATCACCTGGTACGACTTCATGCGGTTTCACTTCGGTGTTGTCTGGAAAAGCAGCGGCAACCTGTGAACGACAAGATTGTAGTGCAGACATCAAGGAGGCTAGGTAATCTGTCAGCATATTACTGTCAACATCTGTAATTGTACGTGGTCTAGGTGTACCCCACATATTTGGGGGACGACCGAACACTACCTCATACGGAGATAGACCTGAACGGGAATGAGCGACCATTCTCATAAAAAAAAGGGCGACTGGCAGTGCTACCATCCAATCTACACCTTTCTCTGCACATATTTTGGCAATGCGGATTTTCAGAGTCTGATTATGTCTCTCTATGAGACCGGCTGCTTCAGGATGTCGTACACAATGGAACTTCCACTGGTACCCTAACAGAAGGGATACTTGTTTCATGAGCTCGGATGAGAACGGCTGGCCGTTATCTGAATACACGACCCTAGGCAATCCATAGCGGGGGAAATACTCACGAACCAACTGCCTGGCAGTGGTCGCAGCTGTGTAATCTGGAACTGGATATGCTTCTGTCCACCTGGACAAAGCGCATACAACTACGAGGACATACTTGAAACCTCGACATCTCTCCATCTGAATATAATCCATCTGGAGGACTTCAAAAGGGTGGTCAGGAGGATGGAATCCACCTTGTTCCACCGGGACACCTTTACCTGGATTGAACTGACAACAGATCATGCAGGTACGCACTTTCTGCTTGGCTGCTGCTCGTAAATGCTTGTTAAACCAGAGGTTCTGAATACTGTCTAACATGGCTTTTTCTCCTAAGTGTGCTGGACTATGTGCGGTGTTAATAATGACTTGAACCATAGAGTCGGGGAGAAACCATGTGGCTTTTCCCTTCGTCAACCATCCTTGATCTGTCTGGACCCCTCCTTGTTCGGACCATTTCTTGATTTCATCGGGAGTAGCATGTAACTGTATATCTATTACATCTTGTGTAGGGTCCTTGACTGTCATACAAGTAGTCTGATCTGGAATGTCTGTCTGTGGCGTGTTAACTGGAATGTCTGGAGCCTGAGCTGTGAGCTTGGCTGTTCGATCTGCTAGATCGTTACCCTGGGAAATGATGTCAGTGACTTTCGTATGTGCTTTGCACTTCATGATAGCGATAGCTGTCGGTAAATGTATTGCATCTAACAGAGCTTGAATGAGGGGGCCATGCTGGATCTTGGTTCCATGAGAAGTCATAAAACCTCTTTCTTGCCAGAGCACTCCAAAGTCGTGTACGACTCCGAATGCGTAACGTGAATCTGTGTATATGTTTACTTTCAGGTTCTTTGCTCGTATGCAGGCTTGGGTCAGAGCGACAAGCTCTGCTGCTTGAGCAGACAGGGTGTCAATACGATGTGTTTCTATAACTTCGGTGTCAGTAGTCACTGCATACGCGGCTACTAGTTCTCCTGTACTTGTTCTCATACATGAACCATCCACATAAAGTGTCAGGTCGGGATCAGGTAATGCAATGTCTGTCAAGTCTTGTCTTGGCTTTGTCATGGTGTTAACAACTTCCACACAGTCATGTGTGGCAGGATTTGAAGTAACTGACGGTAACAGTGTAGCTGGATTTAAAATGTTGCAGCGTCTGATTTCTATGTGTGGCTGAAACAGTGTCAGTTCATAACCTGTTAAACGTGCAATTGTCAAGTGCTGAGTCTGTGTTCGGTTCAAAAGAACTTCCACGGAGTGTGGAACTTGTACTGTCAGGGAGTGTCCTAACACTATGGAATCACTTTGTCTGATAGCTAGTGCTGTGGCTGCAACTGACTTGAGGCACGCAGGCAGAGCCTGGGCTACTGGATCTAATGTGCTAGAAAAATAAGCACAGGGCTTGTATTGTCCTGCTTGATCTTGTGTGAGAACGGATAATGCAGTACCATCACGTTCAGTGACAAAAAGTGTGAAAGGCTTACTGTAGTTCGGTGTTGCTAGAACAGGTGCTTGACATAAAGCTTTCTTTAACTCATTGAAAACAAGTGTATGTTCCTGGGTCCAAGGGAGGACAGTCGATACGGCTGCCTCCTGTGTCGTTAACTGTATCAGTGGCTTGGCTAGGAATGCGTACTGAGGAATCCATTGTCTGCAGTAAGAAGTGAGGCCGATAAAAGCTCGTACCTCCTTCTGTGTCTTGGGCTGTGGAAGATGTGCTATTAACTGGATACGGTCTGGTGTCAACTGCCTACCCCTCTTGGACAGTAAGTGTCCTAAGTAAACCACTTGCTGGACACAGAATTGCAATTTGGAAGGGGACACCTTGTGCCCCATCTCGGCCAGAAAATACAAGACTGTAAGTGACGCACGCTCGCAATCACGTTCAGAACGGGCTGTGACCAATAGATCATCGACATACTGGAGCAGGGCAGTGTCAGTTGGCATGTGAATATTGTCTAGTTGTCTTTTAAGTGCTTGACTGTAAATGCTAGGACTCTCTGTGAAACCTTGAGGTGCTCGTGTGAATTTATAGCTTCTTCCATTTAAACAGAATCCGAAAAGGAACTGGCTGTCTGGATGAATGGGGACACTAAAGAATGCGTTCTTGAGGTCGATAACTATAAAGAACGTAGCTTCAGAATCAATGGCTGTCAATAGGGACGAAATATCTGGAACCACTGGGTACTGGGGTATAATACATTTATTAAGTTCTCGAAGGTCAATCACTAATCGATAAACTGGAGGTGCATTTGGATCAGTACGTTTCAGAATCGGAATGATAGGAGAATTACATACATTGGAGTCAGTTTCTACAACCACTCCTTGAACAATAAGCTCGTCAATAATGTTGGATAAGGCTGCTACAGCCTCAGGTGGCAATTTGTACTGTCGGATTCGTGGTAATACAACACCTTTCTTCAGAGTGACACGATGGGGTGTGATGTGCATACAACCTACATCAGTTGGACCTTGCGCCCATAAATGCTGCGGTACATTCAATAATCTTGGATCAAAATCACGTAATACATAATGACCTTTAAAATCTCGCAGAAACAGTCGTACCCCTTCTGGGGAGCAGCATATTACTGCTCCTAATTCTTTCAGAGTTTTAATGCCTAATAAATTTTCTGGACATGATTTCGTGAGTAACAAGTCTGTAGTTCGTGACAATGGACCAACTTCTAGAGTAACTGGTTTCGATATTTCATTAACAATAGGCTTTCCTGAAAATCCAAGGGAAACATTTCTAGAGCCTGAGAGCGGAGCCCCTGGAACCTCGTCGTGACTGATGGTAGTCCTACTTGCCCCTGTATCAATCAGAAACTTTCTGTCTTTCCCTAATACTTGACTGTGTACATAGGGACCCTCTTGATCTACAGGAATCTCGATGAGAGGCAAGCCTACCTCCCTCTCTAGGCTGTTTCATGAATATGGCTGATAATCTGGATACTCTGACTGTGCGTACTGGTACATCTGCTGTGTAACGTGTTGTGTGGCAGCTATAGGCTGCGGTACTGTAACTGTCTGTTGTGCATTCTGTGGTGGCTGGGAAGTCTGTGAAACTTGTTCTTGTCTAGGCGGACGTGGTCTTTCTTTCGTTTTACCTGTAGCTATGTTGTGTTTCAGAACTGCACATTCGTTTATATAATGACCTGGCTGTTTACAGTAATTGCATGTCCCTTTAACGGGAGCTGCAGGATGACTGGCTTGATTCGGACCCCTCTTCTGACTATCTCCTGGAACAGACTGTGCAACTAGTACTTTCATTTTCGTGTCTTTCATACGTCTCCTTTCGTGTTCTTGCTCTTCCCTGATTCTGTTCTGGTGGTACTGTAACATCTGGAGCATTTGAGACGGGTGTATTAGCTTGCCAGGTACTTTCGACTTTCAGTACTCGATTTTTAACTTGGGGACTTGAATTCTCGACTAGTTTGGTAACAAAAAGATGGGGATACGACTCACTACTTGTTTTCAGACCACTATTAATAATGAAACATTTCTCAAATCTAGAATAAAAGTCACTAGTGTCTTCGTCTTGTTTCTGTTTACAGGCTGAGATGGCATCCCAATCTTCCTTTTTCGTGGCTAGTAATCTTGGTAACACTTGTATTAACAATTCGGGCAAAGCTTTAGCTTTATCCCCAAGACCGGTACCTGGAACTCGTGTATTATCTTCAGTTTCGAATGCTGTCCAATCTATCTTTTTCTCTCCCACCTCCCATTCTTTTTCTTTTAGTTTTTCATATATGCCCGCAGGCAACAGGACCTTTAACATTTTAATGATATCAGGATACGTGTATTCTCCCATACGGAGCATGTCCTTTAATTCACGGTGGAACCCTGCTGGATCTTTGTCGTGACAGGGAATTAACTTTTTCATTTCCAAGAGTTCTATTTTCGTGATAGGGGTGTAAACAAACACTCGTTCTAGACTACCATCTTCTCCCTTAACTGGATGCACTTCTCGTAACGGATTCTGTCTGTCTATGTAGAATGATTTTCTTTCTGGGGGTGAGACGGGAACAAATGAATATGCTACTTACCAGTATGCATCTGTTCTTGGCATGTAGGGCTGCTAACATTCATATCTTAGCATTAGATCGCCGCCTAGTGTTGGGTCCGGATGATCGCACATTGTTGTCCTGGAAGAGTCTTCGAAGTATCCTGAGATAGGTGGCTCCTCCCCTGGACTACAGTGCGCATGGGCATCGGCTCCATCCCCAGATTGTTTTTCGCCATTGTGGCAGAAGATGGAGTGAAAAGTGTAAAGGATGTCCATGCTAATGACTGAATACAATAGTATATCTGCAGCTGCAACAGGCACCGGGGAGGAGGGTGGGCGATATGAATGTTAGCAGCCCTACATGCCAAGAACAGATGCATACTGGTAAGTAGCATATTCAGTTCGAGGCATGTGGGCTGCTAAATTCATATCTTAGCATAGAATACATAGCAGTCCCTCCATCAGCGGCGGTTGCCCGTGCCAGCTGCAGAAACCTGAAAGAGTGTCTTGAGAACAACCTGTCCTACAGCAGCTTGCTGCTTGGAATGCACATCAACACAGTAGTGTTTCGTAAAGGTATGTGGTGTAACCCACGTGGCTGCTCTGCAAATGTCCTCTAAAGGAATGTTCCCTAGGAAAGCCATGGATGCCCCCAATTTGCGTGTGGAGTGCGCCCTTGGGGGTATCGTTAGAGTGCGCTTGGCCTTTTGATAACATATTTGGATGCACTTAACAATCCACCTGGCTATTCCTGCTTTGGAAATAGGGTTGCCTTTGTGTTGTGGTGCGAAGACAACAAAAAGTTGTTTTGTTTTTCTAAAGGGTTGTGTCCTGTCTATGTAGTACATCAACGCCCTCCGTACATCTAAGGTATGGAGCATTCTTTCCGCCACCGTTTGTGGGTTTTGAAAGAATGCCGGCAAGTCAATAGTTTGGTTGAGATGAAACTGTGACACCACCTTCGGAAGGAATTTGGGGTTAGTGCGTAGCACCACCCTATTTGCATGAATCTGAATGAAAGGCTCTTGGATTGTGAGCGCTTGTAGCTCACTAACACGCCTCAGTGACGTAATAGCTATCAGGAAAGCTGCTTTCCACGTTAGGAACTGGAGTTCACACGAGTGCAGTGGCTCAAAAGGTGGTCCCATCAGTCTGGTGAGGACCACATTGAGGTTCCACACCGGAGCTGGTGGTGTTCTTGGGGGAATGACTCGTTTCAGACCTTCAAGGAAAGCTTTAATGGCAGGGACTCTGAAGACAGAGAGGTGCTGCCTGTTCTGAAGATAAGCCGCTATGGCGGATAGATGTATCCGAATGGAAGTGTACGCTAGATTGCACTTGTAAAGATGCAACAGATAGCAAATGATGTTAGGGATAGATGCATCTAGCGGGTTGATGTCATTGGCTGTACAGTAAATAACAAAACGCTTCCATTTCGCAGCATAGCATGCTCTGGTTGTTGGCTTCCTTGCCTCCTTGATGATGTTCATGCATTCTGGAGGTAGGTTAAGGTATCCAAACTCTAGGACTTCAGGAGCCAGATCGCCAGGTTGAGCTGTTGCGGATCTGGATGCTGAATTTCTCCATGGTTCTGCGTCAAAAGTCTGGGCATGAGGCGCAGTCTTTGATGCGGCACCACTGAGAGTTCGAGGAACGTGGTGTACCATGCTTGGCGCGCCCACGTTGGAGCAACTAGGATGAGAGTCATCGCGTGTTGCCTTAGCTTTCTTGCCACCAGCGGTATCAGAGGGGCTGGCGGAAAAGCGTACGCAAATTTGCCTGACCAGTTCATCCATATCGCATTCCCCTGCGACTGTGGGTGAGGGAACCTGGCGGCAAAGTGTTGGCATTTTGCGTTTTCTTTTGTGGCAAACAGGTCTATCTCCGGATGACCCCACTGCTGGAAGTAGGGGCGGATTACAGATGGGTGTAACTCCCACTCGTGCATTTGATGGCTGTATCTGCTGAGCAGATCCGCCATCTGATTGTCCTTTCCCGGGAGGTGTTCTGCCATGAGGAAAATGTTCCTCTGAATGGCCCACTTCCACATGCTCTGAGCCAGATGAGACAGCTGTGGCGAGTGGGTGCCTCCCTGCTTTTGAATGTAGTACATCGCGGTCATGTTGTCCATCCGGACTAACACTACCTTGTTGCACAGATGTACAATGAAGGACTTGATCGCCATGAAGATTGCCATCAGTTCCAGATAGTTGATGTGCATCTTCTGTTGCTGCGTTGTCCATAGTCCCTGCACTGTGTAAGTGAGCAGATGAGCTCCCCATCCCTGGAGAGATGCGTCCGTTGTCAGGATAATCTGTGGCACTGGCTCCTGGAACAGTCGGCCCTTGCAAAGGTTGTGTGGAGTCCACCAATGCAGAGAGTCGTATGCCCGACTGGTAACCAACACTAGGTCTGTTAAATTTCCCTGAGCCTGTGTCCACTGATTTGCTAAGCACTCCTGGAGCGGGCGCATATGTAATCGTGCGTGAGGGACTATGAAGATGTAGGAGGCCATCATGCCTATCAACTGCATGAACACCCTCGCTGGAAGCGAGTGTTGTGGTCTGAACTTCTGGATCAGAGACTGCATGCTGTCTATCCTGACTTGGTTTGGTTGAGCCATGGCCGTCAGGGTATTGATCGTCGCACCTAGAAACTGCCGTACATGTGCCGGCTGAAGATGCGACTTTGGGTAGTTCAACGAGAAACCTAGATTGTGAAGGAGGTGAATAGTGGTCGACATGTCCGCGGCGCACTGCTGTTCCGACTTGGCTTGAACGAGCCAGTCGTCCAGGTAGGGGTAGACATGGATGTTCTGCCTCCTGAGGTGCGCTGCCACTGTCGCCAGACACTTGGTAAACACCCTTGGGGCTGTGGTGACACCGAAGGGTAGGACCTTGAACTGGTAATGCTTGCCTTGGATAGTGAACCTGAGGTATTTCCTGTGGGACGGGTGTAGTGGAATGTGGAAATAAGCATCCTTGAGATCTAAGGTTGCTAAGAAGTCCCCTTGGTTTAACAAGGGAAGAATCTGTTGCAGTGTAAGCATATGGAAATGTTCCGATAGTATGTACAGGTTGAGGGGACGTAGATCTAGAATGGGTCTGAGAGATCCGTCCTTCTTTGGAATAAGGAAGTACAGGGAATATACCCCTGTGCCTTCCTCTCCCACCGGCACGAGCTCGATTGCGCCTTTGTGCAGCATCGCCACTACTTCCTGCTGCAATAAGTGCAAGTGCTCTGCGGACATAGGCCTTTGCCTTGGTGGAATGTCGGGTGGAGTGGATTTCAACTCTAGGCAATAACCATACTGGATTAGTTGTCGCACCCACCTGTCTGTGGTGATGTTTCTCCAGACGGGCAGGAACCGCTGCAGTCTCCCCCCGACAGGTGTTAAGTGGTCGGGGGCAGTGACAGAGAGTCACTGTTTGCTTGGGGTAGAGGAGCGGGAGTTGTTGTTTCCTCTGCCGCGACCTCTGTTGCTGTTATTTCTGTAACCTCCCTTGTTTTGTTTTGTGAACGAGGATTGTGCTCCACCTCTGGAGAATTGCGATTGTTGACCCATTTGTCCTCTGGTGACTCCACGTGCACCTGAGCGACGAAAATTATTGCCACGAAACTGTTGAGATTGTAGGGCCCCCATGGACCTAGCAGTTTCTGTGTCTTTCTTTATCTTTTCGAGGGTGGTGTCAACATCTGGACCAAACAGTCTATCAGGATTGACTGGCTGATTAAGTATGGTTGTCTGGATATCAGGTTTAAACCCTGATATGCGGAGCCAAGCCTGTCGTCTCAGCATGACGCTAGTGTTGATTGCCCTAGCTGCTGTGTCTGCGGCGTCAAGTGCACACTTGATGGCTGCGTTGGAGATCAGTTTGCCTTCCTCTATAAGCAGTTTGGTGCCCTCTTGAAACTGCGGAGGCAGGTGTTGTACAATCTGCTCTAGGGTGTCATAATGCGCCCTATCGTAACGTGCTAAGAGTGCCTGTGTATTTGCGATACGCCAAAAGTTGGCAGCTTGTGCAGCTACTCTTTTGCCCCCTGCCTCTAGCACCTTGGACTCCTTGTCTGGGGGAGGAGCTTCACCCGTCGTCTGGGAGTTGGCCCGTTTTCTGGCATTTGCGACCACAAGAGAGTCCAGTGGCAACTGTCCCCGAATGTATGCAGGGTCTGCAGGTGCTGGTCTGTACTTTTTCTCTATACGTGGATTGACCACTCTCGCTCTGGTAGGTTCTTTAAAGATGTCAGCTGCATGCTTGAGGACTCCCTTGAGCATAGGCAGTGTTTTTACAGTTCTTTCAGAGACTGAAAAAGTGTCAAAGAGAAAGTCTTCTTCCACTGGGTCAGCATGCATGTCCACATCATGATTAGCAGCTGCCCTTTCAATGAGTGCATGAAAACCTGCAGAATCCTCTGTTGGGGATGCTCGTGCACTGAAAGGCTGTGGGTCTTGCCCCACACTTTGGGCGCCCTGGTCACCAATGTCATCATATGAATCTGGTTGTGCATCTGGTTCATTGATGGGGAAGGTGTATTGGTCATCTTCATCATATCCCTCACCCTCAGAGTGTTCTGGTGAGGGAGTAGGGCTCCTTCTTGGAGGAGGCTGTATAGGTTCTATGAGGCTAGAAGCGTCCTGAGGGAACCTTTTCTTCTTTAGTGGGATGACATAGGAGTCCACAGGCTCTGAAGTGATCCTCCTCTTGTATAGGTTTAATCTGCCTGTGTTGGCGTCGATGAAGTGCTCAGAATCGTCCTCTGATTCGAGTACTCGACTTGAAGGCACCCCTGCCGTTGAAGAATCCGACTTCTTTGGCGTCGATTTCGTAGAAAAAGCCTTCGGAGCCTCCTTTGGCGGCAGAAGGAAGAGAAGCTTACTCTTAGGCTTTGCCGTAGGGTCCTTCGGCGTCAGAGGCGATGGCATCGGAGCCGACGTAGAAGCGTCCTTTTCCCGGATTCTCTGTAGCGAAGCGGCGATGAGGGACGCTTCACCTACAGTGGCTTTTGGCGCTGACGAGGATGTCTTGACCTTCCCCTCGGATCCGACGTCATGGTGGCTCTTCTGAGTCTTGGACGCTGATGCAGTTGCCGCCGACCCAGAGTCCTTGGAGCGATGCGCAGATGTGCCAGCCTTCGATCCGTGTGCTTGTGTCGGCTCCGTCTCCACTACGCGACCGACTAACGGAGTCCCAGTCGGAACCGGAGCCGTGCCGCTGGCCTTGGCGTGCTTGGACGGTGTCGCAGCGGTTGATCCGTGCCGACCACCCTTAGTAGAGGATCCCTCCTCTGGCACCGATTTTGACCCTGTGGAATCGACCGATTTCTTCGACTTCTGTTGACCGGAGGCCGACGGAGTCGATGCGGCAGCGGGCGCAGTAGTTTTCTGTGTCCCGGCCGCCATTTTAGGGACGCTCGAGTCCACAAGTTTCGGTTTCGTTTTCGGGTCGGCCATTTTAGGTGTAGTCGATACCGTAGGTTTCGGTTTCGATTTCGATCCGGCCTGCCCAGCAAGTATGTCCGTGGCCGGGCCTGAAGGCGGGGCCGTGGCTTGCGGTACGGGGTCTTGGGTAAGGCCAACTGGCAATCCCGTGACCCGATCGTGATCCTCGAAACCTTCGGGGCATAGCTCGTCCCCTGAGCTATCTGCCGCGGCCCCATAAATCTCTTCGACGTCCCCTACCTCGTCGACGTATTCAAGGTCTTGACCCACGACTCCGTCGTCGTCTACCGGATCCGCCTCGACCTCCGTTTCGGGTGGGGATATTTGGAGATGATGACCCTGTTCATCTTCTTCTTGGTCGCCGAAGATGTTTTCTGGATCCGGGGCCGCTTGTCTGGCCTCTAGGCGCACCGCGCGCCGAAGCTTGAGAGTCTTTTTAGACCTGAATTGTGCGCAGGCCTTGCACTTGCCGTCGTCATGGTCCGGTGAAAGGCATTTGTTACAGACCGGGTGCAGGTCTATATGTGGGTACTTAGACCCACAGAGCGGACAGAACTCAAACGGGCTCCGCTCCATGTTGAAAAGTTGCAGTCGTGTCGCGACGAGAAGGCCTCGATGTCCGAAGAGTGAAAAAACTCCGCTGAATCCGACTCCAAGAGACGGAAGAACTCGAGACCGTGCGCAAACAATACCGACGCTATGAATACAAGGCCTTTTGGCCTTAAAAAGTTAGTTTTACTCGGTTCCGACAGAGAGAAGTCGAGACCGCATCCGAACCCAATGGCGGAAAAAAAACAATCTGGGGATGGAGCCGATGCCCATGCGCACTGTAGTCCAGGGGAGGAGCCACCTATCTCAGGATACTTCGAAGACTCTTCCAGGACAACAATGTGCGATCATCCGGACCCAACACTAGGCGGCGATCTAATGCTAAGATATGAATTTAGCAGCCCACATGCCTCGAACATGTGGATTCAGAAAAGTTCGGTATTTGTGGCGCTGTTCCAATATGACACTAATTAAATCGGTACCTAGACCTTTCCATCTGTTCTGGAGTAACTCGTTTAATACCTCATGTAGAGGACCTGGATCAGAATGCTGTTCCTCATACAGTGTAATGAGGTGCTGGATCATATACGTACCCACCAGACGTTGCTCGGCTGGGGGCAGTTTCAGAAACGTTTGGGCCACTATTTCGTCTGGAAACGTGGTAGAATCACTAGTCCATCGGACTGCTGATCGGGCTAGTTCTTGTTCATGCATTGTACTAAGCTCGCTATAACCTATTCGTGATTTCAGAATTTGATCGGTGGCCTGGAATACTTGCTCAAGAGAACACTGTTCTGGTGCTGGAGGAGGAAAAGCTTTCTTGTAATCTAGGCGTGAATGTCGGTCGGAAAGTCTAGTTCTACCCACGTACGCTATTCTGGAGGGATTCTCGCTGTCTACCTCTTCACTAGAAGAGTCATATTCTTTCTCGGTTGCTCTTTTTGCTTCCTCCTTCTGGTGTATACGTACTATTTCCTTACGAATTTTCTTGTACATACTCTCTACACTACCTTGTGTCTTGTGTTTTCCCTCGGCTATATTGTCACTCCACCTGGTCAGGGCTTTCATCTCGTCTTGGTCTTTATCTGGATAATCTTGCTCTCTTATTAAACAGTTAATCAAGAACTTTAAAATCATAAGTTGAACCTCGGCTTTCCTTTGTGACATAGCTTCGTGAATACTTCCTGGATTCTCTCCTGTACGGATAAAACGATATATTCTGTTTAGATGTTCCTTCATATCGGGCAGGGTGATCAAGAAGCTGGTAACCCGTCTTAAACGTACTGAATATAAGATCATGTGATCTTCGCCTGGGACTGGATCATATATACAGTCAGTAAGAAGTCGCTTGAGATCTGTGTATGTCGCCACTTTTGGCGTACGCTGTAACGCTACGTCATGCAGCGTCAGTCGTCTTGCTTGGGGCGGGGTGCTGGGAGCACTTCCCCCCGCTGCTCCTAAACTAGAATCGTCGGTGAATACTGTACGTGCTGGTAAGGTAACTGGCAAAGCGGGTACATTTACTGTGGGCTGGTCCGGGGGTGCTGGCACATTAACTGGACCCCCGAGACCAGTGGTTGGAGGAACAGGAATTACATTATTAACAGGAAGCTGTGGGTGAGCAGGCGGAATAGGATTTGCATATTCTGGGACTGTGTCGTCCAAGTAGGACGAAAGAAAAATTTCAGCTGCGGTCGGTTTATGACGTAGCTTAATCGGGACCAATGGTGGAGGTAAATTACAGGGTGCTTCCGGGGTTGCCTTCGGCAAGCCCTCGGCAAGAAGAGGATACATGCCTTTGATAAGGGCATTTCTCTGTCTGTCTGACTGTTCTGCTCTAACTCGTTCACCTTCTTCTATTAATTCCCTTTCTTGGGCTCTTTCTGAGGATTCCCTACTTAATTCTGTTTTTCTGAATTCTTTTTCGGTTCTTTTATGAGATTCTTTGCGCCATAACTCGATGGCATCTTTCTGGGACTGTCTGGCTTTCTTTTTCCATAATGCTTCTTCTACTCGCATGATGCACTCGGCATCCCATGTACCTGATACAGGCCATCTGTATTTCTCTTCAAGATCTTTAGTATAATCCGCCCATAAGTCTAGATATAATATGGCATCTAAGCCATGTTTGTGATACATGAAATGTCCAGGACTGTCCCTAGGGGGGACAGGAACTGCTTCTTCGAGTAACCCTTTTCTGGTTTTTATCTGACGTAATTTCGAGAACAGAGGCATTTCGGGATTCTACTTGCGAACACAATACACAATAATCACAGTAATGAAATGGCAAACAAATCACTCATACCACGACATAAAAATACATTAATAACAGTTCGAACAGAATACTACCTGATACACTGAAAACAGAACACATGAATTTCTCGAGAACGGACTTACTAGAATTACTGGATGCACTGCTAAAACAGTACAGAACATACCGGTCCCATAAAGAGACACGTCATACCGTATCCACCTAGGTGAATACTTCGGACTGGATCTGTGTACCCAAACCCAACGGACCAGGAACAAACTAATGATCCTGTCTAGATACTTCCCCCGCAACGGTACTCACCGGGAAGCAGAAACTGGAAGGCCTCGGACTGGACTGGACTGCTACAACGTCGGACTACGAACTTCGGATTTCAGAAACAGGTGGGCCTCCGGATACTTCGGACCTTGCTCTCTCGGCTTGGGCTCTGGTCGGGACGAACCGCATTCCACACCGCCTCGTCTGGATGCCGGACCGCAGTTCCCGTCTCCTCCGTGGGCCTGAGGGAGACTTGAAGCAGAAATATCTGCACGTGCACGGTAGAGTTCCGTCACGGCTGCAGAGGGTCAGGGGGCCTGAGTTACATCGCCAGCGCGTGGGGAAGGGGCACGTCCCTATTCGGGTGCCATTTATCTGGTAAATAAATAATTAAATACCGGTACTATTTTTGAATATATTAATAATAACAGATAGCTCTGCAAACATGACTAAAAGATGGACCACGCTCCACCCCCCCCCTTCTTCTCTCTCTTCTTTCTCTCTTTTTTTACTTGTCGACCTCTTTGCATTACAATGTTCTGTCTGTAACTTCTGATGTGGAACTTATATTTTAATAAAAACATTTGAAATAAATTTTAAAAAAAGATGGACCACGCCAATTGACGCAGTTTTGTTTTTAATATATATTTTTGGAAGCTTTATTGGTATTGTTAAGTAAAGTCACAAACTGGTAGTGTTCTTGCAGAGCTTCCACTGTACTATTTGTTTATCCTTGCGTATCGGGTCATTCTAGATTTTCCCTGGCCACCTCTGCCATGACTTGCATGACAGACACGGGCAGGGAAGATTGGTGACAATTGCCTCACTCTCCATATGGCATCGCCGCAAAAACCTGGAACACCTTCCCCATCCACCTAAGACAGACCCAGGACCTGCTGGCTTCCAGGAGACTCCTCAAGACCTGGCTGTTTGAGCAGTAGCAGCACTCCCACCATCCCCCCCCAGCCCCTTGAGACCCTCACAGGTGAGTAGTGCGCTCTACAAATGTACTGATTGATTGATTAATTGATGGTGACGCGTTACCTCGTTGCTCTGGCCGGTAGGGTGACCAAATTTTTAGAATGGAAAAACCGGGACGACTATAGACATAGGCCTATGTTTTGGTAGAGCTGGTGGCCACAAAAGGCGACTACACTAAAAATATTAAGTGTATATGTGTGTATATACACCCCTCCACCCCCCACACACCTGTTTTGGGGTGACGGAACACTGATTCACCCCTCATTAAATATTTCTGTGCTGCCTGAGTAAGGTGAGGCAACACAGCATGTGGCTTTTTAAGCAACTCAACTTATATACCTGTGTGAAGAGTGGGCCTGTACCACAAAGATAATGTGCCCACTCACCCAACTCTCTAAAAAAGCGGGGCATGACTTTGTTGTAGCAAATAGTGTCGGGACAGTCCTTTAAACAAGCATTAGCAATGCAATCGGTCTCACCTTTGGGACCTTATATGTATTTAGCTATGCAGCACATTAGCCTGGGTGCTGAAACATCTACTGTTCTTTAACAGGGAGGGAAAGTAAGCACCAAACTGCGTGACACGCCAGGTATGGGAACACATGGAGAGAAACATTGCCTTTCAACGGGAAATGGTATAGTCCAAAGCTCTGATTTGAATATAAAATCAGTGCCTTCGGTGGTCATATCACTGAAAATACAAGATTTGAAAAAAATATTGTCCAAGGGTGCTCGTGGAAGACAATTTCTATGGACTGGAATCTAGACAATGCTAAAGTGCTTCTGGTATTTTACTGACCTCTGCTGTTCATTTTCTATCAAGAAAGTTATATAGAGGCAGTTAGTTGCCGGAACATTTTTAAAAAAGAAAGTCCCTCGGCAGAAAGCAATTCTGGTATTTTACTGACCTCTGCTGGTCGTTTTCTATTGAGACAGTTAAACAGAGGCAGTTAAACAGAGAAAAAGTCCCTAAGTGGAAGCAGACAAGTCCTAGGACTGATCTCCAGAGCCCACAAAGTATATACACATATGAGTATATACTAAAGTGTATATATACTAAAGTATATAGTAAAGTACATACAAGATGTCTTGACTGCTTGACCTAAAAACCGTGACTGTCCGGTCAAATGCGGGACAAAATGATCACCCTACCCGGTGGGATATATTCCCCGTGTTGGAAGGACCACTGCATCAGAGGTTAGAGTTGGCAGAGCCAGCTGTGGCCCTGCTGATGGTAACTCACCATTTCCCCTACTTCTAAATGGTGCGGGGAAAGCATGGGTTTGGCAGGAGCAGCAATCCTCCCACTCCGTCAGGCCCGAAATGGGCTTTTAAAGGCCTTCCTCAGAGCCCACTAATGAGGCACTGACCTCTCTTCTTCTTTGTGTATGAAGATGCAGACGAACCAAGCCAAAGCGCTGTTGGAAATCTACCAGCTTATCCGTGACCTCCTTTGGTAGCCGCAGGCTTTGTTTACTCTACCTCAGTCTATATAATGTTTACCAGGTGCAAAATCCCAGCACAAAAATATGAAAGTAAAACAACTTTGACAAAGGTCTTTCACAGCACCCACAACGCGTGAATCTGGCGTCTCCCACTCCTCAACCAACCCTGCATCTGTTTTACCCAACGCTGCTCAGTGTCCGGAGTGAGTGACTCCGCATTTCATGGCATTCTTTAGTGTCTAACTATTCCCTTGAAACGGTTGCAGTGAGCCTGTCCTACCCTATTCCTTTTCAAATGTTGTAGTAGTCCTGCCTTGCCTATGCATGTAGTAGTGGTAACGGGTTTTTGGTTAACTCTGTTGAGACGCACCCATGTGCAGCCTGAGCTCTGTGGTCTCAGCTTCACTCTTCCTTGCTCGCTGTTGCCCTGCTGATTTAAGATCATTTTTGGTCGCCACTTCATCTTTTTGTTTATGAATTTATTAATATAAATAGTGTTCAGACAAGTTACTGCTGCCCGTGTTTCTAGGCCGCAAGTTTGAAACGATTCACCCACCAGACCTCGCAATGCACAAAGGTGTGGTAGCGCTGTAATGTCAGGCCCAGTTGTGTGGTGAGGGCAGGCCCCGTGTCTTGCTCAATGCTAGGGGTCTGCACCCCACCCGGCTCGCTTCGGCATGCAGAAGCTAGCTCGGTTCAATGGAGGCTCACAAAAAAGGGGCAGGGGATGGGGCTCCGCGTATATGGAGCTGTATAAAAGGTATCTTTGGGTGTTGTCTTGGAAGTCCTGCGTGCCTTAAACTGTGTGTGCGGATGCAGACAACAAAACAGCTGACAGCATTCAAGTCTACAAAGCATGTGCAGTGTTTCTCCCCCCCTCCCGCCCCTGCTGCAGCACCTCAAGAAGCACTGAGCCGAGATGAAGCACAATAATGGAAGAACTCAGCTGAATTTTGTTGTATGTGGTGTAGTCAGTACCCAGGCGAAGCGAACTGGACGGGTTACTGTAGCTCCCTCTCCGCCGCCTCCCCCATGCCCCCAGCAAGACAAGGCCCTCCGTACAAGCCGCCTCTGCTCCAGAGAGAGGGGCCTTGACCATGAAACCGTTAACTTGCTTTAGTGTCCGAGGACCCCACCTCCCTCTTTCAGGCTCCTAGAGGGATACAACAAGGATTTTCAATGCAATAGGACTAGCATTCACGCGAGACCTATTGCATTGCATCACGGACAACGTGAGGGGGGAAAGCATGGACAAAGGGAGGGGTTGGGGAAGCATGGACAACAGGAGTGAAGGCGGGGGTGAGAAGCACAAAAAAATGGTGCTCACTGTCTAAATAACACCTACAGTGTAACAGTCGAAGTAAAGGGTCCAGTAGCCATGGGAGGGTACAAATGACGACATGGTCATAATAAGGAGGGACTAACAAGCCTCATAATCAATCAGAAGACAGCATTTACAAAGGACAAAGACACAAGCTCATGAAAAAATGGGTGGGGCAGTGGGGGGGGGGGCTTCCTTCATGTAATTAACTACCACAGATCTTTCCATGAAAAGCGCTTGCGTGCTGACTCTAGGCTCGACCTAATGATTAATTACCCCCCGCCCCACTTGGAGTATACAATTACTGGTTTGCGACTGCAATAGCGTTTCCAAGCCATTGATACGTATTCTTGTGAGCCACAAGGAAACATTGGACACCCATTTCACACACCCTTTTTATTGGGACTCACAGGAACACACTTTGATCTTCTCTGTAGGACAGTGACAACTGTAGCTTAAAAACCCTTATATTTTTAGAAAGAAAGAACCTCCAAATAATTCTTCACTGGGAGAACACCAAATGTTATAGAACTACATCCAGCATCTTATCAGGAGAAGTCTGCCAACAAAATCTTTAAAAACGTAGTAAAAAAGTTACTGTTTGAGAGATATACTGCTCAATAGGATCTATGAATCTATAATTTATTGTTTAACTTTTTTTATAGATTTTATATCGCATAACAACAATACAGCATAAGCCACCTACAACCCTTGGCCGGTGGTAATTGCAGAAGGAGGCTTACTCAGTAGGTAGCTAGCCATCTAGGAGGAACAGAAATTAATGACAGATGTAGTTGGAAAGGAGAGGGGATGGGTAGGGGGGAGAAGGAGGGAGCGCTCCCCGCCTGTGCGAAGATGCCCTGCGCTGGTGAGTGCAGTCTTATGTTGTGCAACATGTTCTGGAGCGGTCAGTGGCAAGATCCGCAAGTATTGGGGACAAGATAACTCCCGACACTCGTCCGATAAGTACGGTAAACAAGGTCGCCACATATTTTCGAACAGGGGGAGTTCTTGTGTAGCTGCGGCAGTCAGTTTCTCCTTTCCCAATATTTCCCAAATTTTATGGAACCAATCTTGGCGAGTGGGTATCCTGTCCGTCCCCCACCTAGCTAGGCGAAGTTGCTTTGCCGCACCCAATGTAAGAGCAATAGCTTTGCCTCTGGCTGATTTTAGAGGGTAGGTGAGTGGATTAGGCAGCCCCATTAGGATGAAGCTTGGGAATTTAAGTATGTCTGTGTTGAACATACACCAGCCCAGACACCAGCCCAAGACACCAGCCCAGAATGATTCCAACCTGTGGCACTGCCATAAAAGGTGTGTGAGTGTGCCCTGCTGGCCGCATTGCCGCCAGCACAGCTCATCCCCCCTGTGGTCCCATGTGGCTACACAGACCAGGGTGAGGTACCAGTAGAGTGCTATTTTGAGGAGCATTTCTTTACTGGTGGTGTTGAGGGCTGATGTTTAAGCTCGATGTAAAATGTTCCACTCTTTTTCTGAAAAGGAGCGCTCACACTCTCTCTCCAACTAGCTCTTGCAGGAGACAGCGAAGGGTGCGTGGGCTGTGTTAGGAATGTGTAAATGTCGTAGAGCAATTTCTCATCTGTGGACCCTGTGAGAATCCATTTCTCAAAGGGCAGTAGGGGGCAACTCGCATGCGATTGGATCCACAGACGGGTCACCAATGCGCCACTGCCAGATAGTTCCATCTCGCTGTATCTGGAAGGGGGTAACCCACCAGCTTACAACTGGCCTCCTTCAACACCCTAAATCCTGATCTCGTGGCCGCGGGGGGTAAGTCCAGGATTCCTATCAGCGGTGTATTTGGGGATATCGGGTGGTGAGGTCATGTTTCTGCTGAACCCTGTCCCAGCCTCTGATCGATCAAGTGACTGGGGAGATGTATACACCCACTGGCCTGTGAGGCTTAAGTAGCCAAGGTATTTTCCAGATGCATGTACCCGCAATAGCTAGGTCTATGATACACCAGTGTTTTTCTGTGACTGTGCATGACCACTCTACCATATATCGCAACTGGGCTGCCAGGTAATACCTGCTGATGTTCGGGACCCCAATCCCTCCTGCAGCCAGTGTGAGAAAGGCTCGTGCTCTGGACATTCTTGCCCATTTACCTCCCAGATAAAATCCCAAATCAGAGCCTGCAATTTATCTAGTTGCAAAGTCGGATTTTTTCAGCCTCCTGGTGGGTCAAGTCCATGATCAAAGATTTCTGAAGATTGATTTTGTAGCCTGACGCCTTCCCAAACTCTGATAGCTCTGCCAAAGCGGCCTGCAGAGAGGTAGAGTGATCCGGGTGGGTCATGAGCACATTGTCTGCGCATAACATAATCTTGTGCTCCCTCCCTCCCATCTGAATCACGGTCACCCTCACATTGACCCTTAACCTCTTCGGTGCTCATGACTGCTCCCGGCCGTCATGAGTTACAGTAAGCGTGTGCTCATGACGGCCGGGAGCCGTCAGAACGTTGCCGCTCCGCCCACGCGCTGTGAATTCCCCATCTGTGCGGGAGAATTAATCAGTGGGCGGAGTTCTGACTGCTCCCGCCTGTCATGAGCACATGCCCACCGTGATTTATGATGGCCGAGAGCCGCCATGAGCACCGCAGTGCCACGCTCACCCCCTAGCCCCGTCCGCACGGCGGCGGAATTCGCGCCGCGGCAAAGGAGTTATTCGTCCTTCCAGCTGCTCCATGTAGAGCGCAAAGAGGAGAGGGAACAAGGGGCAGCCCTGTCTGGTCCCTCACCCTATTGGAATGGTGGGCGACTGTACCCCATTTATTTATTTATTTGTGTATAAGGTTTTATATAGCGCTGCTGGACCTGAGGGTATCAGAGCGCTTTACATGGGTTATTTGTTTTTGGAGAGGAAAAAAAAATGCGAAATAACATTTGTATAATGAGGTAGCATATACAAACAACTTAGAACAATAAAAACAGACCCAAATAATTACCAGGGCTAATTAAATCAAGATTTACATTAGAATACAGCGGGTCATGAGTAATATAGAAAGTCTGGTTGGGAAAAGCTAAAGAAGGAGGGGGGAAGCAGGAATGGCAGAGACAATTGAAGGGGAAGGGTGAGGAAGAACTAGGTAAGTGTAGGCTGGGGCTATAAGAGCATTTCATTATATGAGAGGGGAAAGGTAGTTAAATAGGGTAGCTATAGGAAGAGGGGGGAAGAGGAAGACAGGAGATCGAGAAGGGGAACCCAAAACAGTGAGAAGCAGGATGGGGAATAGTGCCCGGTGTAGGGATTAAGGACCCCAGTATTTGTTGAGAAGGTGCAGTTTTAGGGCTTTTTGAAGCTGTAGTAGGAGGGGTTGCAGCGTAATTCTATAGAGAGGGAATTCCAGATGGTAGGCGCATTTCCAGAGAAGGAGCTTGATTGTGTGGATTTCTTATTTAACAGAGGGGAAATGAGAGCGAGTATGTCAGTGCTCCTCAACACTCTAGAGCCGCCGGCTTTGTGGAGTTTGTCCGAGAGGTACCGCGGGGTGTTTTGATGGAGGGCTTTATGCGTGATGCAAGCGGTCTTGTGGGTGGATCTGCCTTCAATGGGGAGCCATTTGAGGGCAGGGGAGATGTGATCGAACCGTTTGCAATCTGTGATAAGCCTAGCAGAAAGGTTGAGAGCAGATTTGATTGGTGCTAAGTGGATTTTAGGTGTTCCAACGAGGATGGCGTTACCATAGTCGATTCTCGATAGGACCAGTGATTGGACAACTATTTCAAAGTCATCTGCAGGAATGAAGTGTTTGATTTTCTTGAGGGGATGGAGCGTGAAGCCAGTGCCCTTTGCTGCATTTTGTATGTGAGAAATAAGACTAAGGTTCCGGTCAATGTTAATCCCAAGGGATTTAACGGAGTTGTAAATGGTGAGAGAACAGTTTTGAGCTTTAAGGTCAGAGATCCAGGCTTGGATGGGAAGCAGGTTGTTTTTTGGTGAGAAGAGGATGATTTCGTTTTTTTTAGGGTTGAGTTTGAGGTGGTTGAAATGGAACCAGGATTGAATCTTAATCAGGGTGTCATTGAGGTGTAGGATATCAGAACGTGATTTAATCTTGCAGTAGATTTGGGTGTCATCGGCATTGAGGTGGTAATTGATTCCCGCTTGCTTAAGAAATAGGGTGAGAGGTTCCATGACGAGGTTGAAAAGAGAGGGAGAGAGTATAGATCCCAGGGGGACACCAAGGGAAACAGGCCTAGGTTTAGAAAGGCAGTCGAGAATTTTAATTTGTTGGGTTTTGTGTTGGAAAAAAGAGGAGACCCATTTGAGGACTGAGCCATTAAGGCCAAAACGATCATTGAGAGGGCTAAGTAAGGCAGAGTGGTTGACAGTATCGAAAGCAGCAGAGAGGTCGAGGAGAATGAGAAGGGAGGAATCACCCTTGTCAAGGGATTGATGAATGTCCTCAATTATGTTAAGCATGGCTGTTTCAGTACTGCAGCCCTTTCTAAAGCCTAATTGTAGTGGTCCAACAGACTGAAAGTGTCAATGTGTTTGTCCAATTGAAGCAGGGCACATTTTTCAAGGGCTTTAAGAGAGAAGCAGGAGGTTAGATATCGGATAGAGATTATTAAGGTTGTTTGGATCCGCTTGTGGATTTTTGAGGATGGGAGTGATTTGTCAAAGTTTGGAGGGAGACAGGGACACAACCCATAGCCAGAGAGGAGTTGATGATAGTGGTCCAATAGGGAGCAATGATGTGTTTTAAATCTTGGACAAGGTTAGCAGGGAGAGGGTCTCTGGTGTGAGAGGAAGGTTTAAGTCTGGTAATGATGTTAAGGACATCACGTACGGTAACTGGGTGGAAGTTATGCCAGGAGGCATTATTTCTTAGCAGGTGGTAGGTGGGGTTGTGTTCAGGCGAGGAAATGATGAGAGGCAGGAGAGAGGCGTCAGGGGGAATAGTGTAAAAGGAGAAACTTTGGGGGGAATGTCAAAGAGTGGGAAGGTACTGTGAGGGAGGGGGGTTAAGATGAAGGATTGATCAGTTTTGGTGATTTTTTCAGAGAAGAAGTTAGCAAATTCTTCACATTTCTCAATTGAGGCCATCAACTTGGGGAGTTGGGGGGAGAGAGGGTGAGGCTGTTTGGTTTTTAACAATACTGTACAATTCCCTGGGTCTATTTTTGGCCAGATCCAGTTGTGAACGGAAGAAGGAGGCCTTTTAGTTGAGAATGTGTTTTTTATACTTAGACCTGGCAGATCTTAGGAGGGTCAGATTTGTGGGGGACGGGTGTTGCCTGCAAGTACGGTCAATCATTCTAAGAGAACGTCTCCCTGTTGAGGTCAGCATTGAACCAGGATTTGGAGGAGGTGTTTTTTTGTGTTTTTTTGCTGGGGCAATTTGGTCGAGGAACTCAATGATGGATTTGTTAAAACGATCAGTGAGGTCATATGCATTTTGGGAGAGAGGAGTGAGTTGCAGTTGAGTTTTGACTCTGGTCCCCAACTCTGCCGGGGGAATAAGGTTAAGTGAGGGGTGGGTGTTAAAGTCTTTCCTGAGTGAAGAGAGTTCAGGGTAGAGAGATGGTGTTCTATGTTAGATAGTGTCTGGATTTTAAGAGAGAAAGGGATGGAGGCTGGGAGTTTAGGGGGGAGAAAAGTATGTTACAAGTTAGTCAGAGAGGAAGGGCTGGGATGAAGGAGGGGTGGGAACCCGGGGGGAGGGTGGAGAGGGGAGTTCAGGTTAAGGTTGAAGGGGGATTTTAGGGTGAAAAAGGGAATTCACAGGAACCGGAGGCGTTATATGCCATGGTACAGGGGCAGGGGAGAGTGGGGTGGGAATGCAGCCTGGTTATGGTGGGGGGGGGGTAACAGATAGGGAAGGGGAAATTAGTGTTAATGGAAGAACAGTAGGGGGGATCAAGGAGAGGGGGCTGGGAGAAGATAGAGGGGAATGGGAGGGATTTATTGTTAAGTGTGGAAAAGTCAAGAGGGGGGGAGAGAGCTTGAGTGACTGAAAATCCCGTTAGGATGTCAGGAGGATGGAGGGGTGCCAACGATGGAGGGGGATTGGAAGGCTGAGTTTGGGGGATTTCTAAGGTGGTGGCAGAGTCAGGGAGGGGGACGGTTAGAGGGGGGGGGGAGAGCGAAATGGCATCTTGTGATTGGGGGAGAATTAGATAGTAAGTGAGATAAGGTACTGTAATGTTGTTCAGAGATGGTGAGGTGGTTTTCTGAAGTTTGTATGAGGATATTTCCAGATTTGAAGATGGAGATCTCAATTTCACCTAGAAAAGCCGGGGAAGGGGTAGAAGAGAGTTTCAATCCATATGGGATTTTGCAAGATGTCATGATGGGGAAGTGGTGGAGGAAGACGCTTTTCCATTTAGAAGAGCGTTTGGAGTAGCAGATGTAGCTCACTTTTATAATGGAAGTGAGGCTGAGGTAGTTATCAACAAATAAGGTTTCTTGGTGACGTATTAAAAGTTTGTGTTTAAAGTTTTTCTTAGCGTTTGGAAAGGTTAGGGGGTTAGAGGATGGTCCAGGAGTTGGGGCCATGTGTAGTGATGGGTGAATCCTGTGCTATGAGGGGGTCATTGAGAGGAGGCAAGATGAATCAGCTAAAACAGTCAGGGGAAGATGGAATGATGTGTGGGAGAGAAATAGGAATGGAGTGCCGAGTGGAGGAGGACAAAGAGAAGTGGTAGAGGGAAGGTCTATGGTGGATATAAAGTGAATAATCACCAGACAGGGAGGGGGATCGTTCTAGGAGAGGGAACTAAGAGGCAGGAGATTAAAGGGGAAAGAAGTAGGGAGAATAGGGGTGGCTCACGACTGAGGGTAAACAAACTAGAGAAAGGGCCAAAGGTGGGGCTAAGTAGAAGAGCCTAATATCTGTTGTAAAGCAAAAACAATAGAGCGAAAAGAAGTAGGAGGGGAGCAGAAAGAACGGGTAGTTAAAGATATGGTTAGACAATTCAGTTCAACATGAAGAGAGGAAAGGGCTGTGTGCAAATATGATGATAGTCAAGCAGCAGGAAAAGTAATTGACACAAATACTAGCCTGGGGGCTGTATAACAGGACTGCACCCAGCTGCCCACGTGTTCCATCACCTGATATAAATACAGCCAGTGCACCCTGTCGAAGACTTTCTCTGCATTGATCGTCATATCAACTGATGGGACCCGAGAGCGTTGTACCTTGCCCAATCAGGGACAAAGCCTCTTCGTATTGTCACTGCATACTCGATCCGGGATGAACCCGGCATGGTCGGGGTCAACCAGACCCTGCACGTAGGGTGCCAAATCTATAATTTATGAGACAAGTTTTACAGAGATTGATTGCTCACTCAAAATTTTGCTCAGATTCTAATGTGACACCTAATCTGGGTATATCTTGCGTAAACTAGAACTGAAAAAAGAATTCTGAATACAGAACTCTAAAATTGGAAGCTTTAATGCCAGTATATTGCATGTATTATTTCACTTGACTTGTGATGTCTTTTTAACACATAGTAGCTGTGGTTGTTGTAGTTTTTAAAGCATAACATTTTGCACAGTGCAGGCTTAGTGTGTGCAAATCAATTTCACATATGAGGCACTAAGGACAATTTTGAGTTTGGCAGGAAGGGTGCTCCATCACAAAGGCGTCAGAGTAGCCTCTCCGCCAAATTGTAGGTCGACACACTACATTTAGAGTCGGGAGGGCCTTCAGTATTTCGATGGCAGAAACTACTCTGTCTCCACTGCCCACATACTCTTTTGATGTCCAGACAGAGTAAGGGCTGTCAGAGGTTTTACCATTTGTCTGCACACTCTATTTAAAGTGGGTGAACAAATGGAAAGTTGTCACTCTCCACCAACACCAGCTAAAAAATGGAGGTATGGACCCCCATGCCATGGAAACAAACCCCCATGGTGAAGGGGTCACTACGTATATTATTAAAAAAAAACTAAAAAAAAAACTTAAAAGTTTGCTACACAGCTCCGTAATGTTGACGGGGCCAGTACTGTTGTAACGGTGGTTCCTGCCAAGAAAAGAGATATCTGCCAGGCCTGCGGACAGCTCTGAATTTGGCAGGCAAGTACTCAGTCAGGGCAACAGAGTACTTTACTTAGTCGCCTCGAGTACAATCTGTCCGCTAAACTCAAAATCAGGCCCCAAGTGAATAAGTTGAGCCCTGGTGGGCAAGATTTAAAGTTTGAAAACCCCTTAGCTGCTCAATCCTCATAAGAGGCTCTTGCTTCAGGGGAAAAAAAACAATCAAAATATTCCCCAAACACGGTTTGTTTTCTCTGGGGACATCTGTGGATTCCGGTTAACATAATAGTTAACATGGTAGCACGGGAAACAGTGGTGTGAATGGTGTTGAGGAGAACCCCTTAAAATAGGATAACAATGGGTCTGATGTAACATGTTCCCTACTATCAGGAAAACTACGTTACTCTGACCTCTAAATGAGGCTAGGATTTGAGAGGGTACGGGTGAGATGTCAGTCTCATGTGCGCCTTCCTCTAAATCAGGCTTCAGGCATATGTGAGGGATTCAGTACAAGAGGCCCTATTCATAACGGGGAATTCACATGTGTAGATTTACTCATGTGTAAATTTACCTTTACTCTTTGTGTACACTTTGTAGAAACTTTCCACTCTGAAATGGTGAATAACCAAATGTAGTACAAATCTCCATACCCTCAAATTAGGTGGTGGAGCTAAATGTACAAGTGTAAAGGTACGATTTGTACATTTTTAAAATGTAGGAGGAGGTCTCTGCCACTGAGACCTTCCAATGGGTAAAAAAAACAATATTTGAAACGGTTCTTAAACTTTTAAAACATATATAAAAATTGTTGTATGTTAAATATTAATGTAAATTATTTTACATATTTTTGTACAATGTGGAGCAAAAGAAAAATGCCATAGCACTATTAACTTAATTATGAATTAAACAGTTCATACATTTATTTATATTACATTTAAAAAATATAATTTTTAAAGATGTATTAAACATATCGAACCTGAAATAAAAAGTTTATCTTTCTCTATAATGTAGTAAAAGTTACTTAGAGATATGTATAACATTTATAAAAAATTTTTTTTTTTTAAATGTTAGCTACATTTATTTTTAAATTAAAAAAAGGTTATCAAATAGTTATAATAAAATAATCTTTATGTTTTATATATATATACCAGTACTAGTGGTGGCCATGTGCAGTGCCGGTCTTACTCTAGGTCTAATGTGGAGTGCATTTATGACTGTTTTGGTACTATGTTGTCTGTAGTCGTTTTAAAAGTGTAGTATGTGTATCAGACTGGGATTCCTCTTTTTTCGGTGAGTGAATATCCTTACCTAAACCCCTACTTATCCCTCCCTAAATCCCTCCTTATTCTCTCTAAACCCCATCTGTTTAGTTGTACGTATTCCCGATTTAACAGCCACTTGTCCTGTCCCATCCCTCATTTACTACAAAAAAAAAAATATGTGGGAGGAGATCTCCGGAAAGAAAGGATAGACAAGGGGCAGACCTACATAGGAAGGTTCGTGAATACCATTTTGTAGTACATAAATAGTACTACTGTAGTACTGCTAAACATATAATAAAGTGCAGTTTGTGAATAGACTGCAAAGTTCTTACAATTTATGAGAACTAAAGTCACATATCACTTGTTATAGGCTGAATCATGAGTCTACTGTATGAAAATTATAAAAATGTTTATCATAGATTGAAGTCAACCACATAGGGTTGGCAGTAAGCTCTGTGCAGAGGAAGTTAAATCTATTTATAAGATGAACACCATGACATTAGGTAAATAAATATAGAGGCATTTTACAGAACTTCCATAGTGCTAGTCTGTATTTTACATTAATTTTATTATGATTGAACCTCTGAAGCACTTTTATAGCTTGAGCTTTAAATGCCTTAGAAACAATACAAAAATATACCCATATTCCAACTGAATATTTTGGTGATCTCATAAATACAGGCATTGGACTTTACTGGTATTTCCTTATAGTAACACCAGGACACGTTTGTAGTTTCTCACCCAGTGATTCAATGATCTGTATGTGCAGGTCCACTTCCTTCTTGTTAGTCTTCTCTTTCACCCCTTTTGAGGTATCATAAGCAGAATGCTGAGCTTTCACATTGTCATACCTGGGAAAGAGACAAGTGGGGATGATATCGAAGTTGGTAGTTGGGAAATAATATATTGTGTCAGATAAATGAGGGGAAGCTGAATAATGTAAACAGGTAGGGAGCAGACAGGGAGCACCCACTCTGTGAAAAATGAAGAATGGAACACCGGGATACATGAAATATAAGAACTACACCTGTAAATGATAGTATAGTGAGTGCACATGGTCATATAAATAAACATATTATTTTTGAAAGACAAGGGAAACCCAGCGGGTAGCCAAGAACCATGGGTATAACTGCGTTATAGAAACAAGGGTTCCTAGCTTATTCAAATTATTCACAATACAGTATAGCACACAATAGACTACTATACGATAACTTTCCACTGCCCAGCCGGGCAGGAAATTTATTTTTTCAATCAATGTCAATTTCAACACAATATTTTTCAGACAGATAATATGACACAAGCCTGTGCCGTACTTTGAAAGGAGAGGATAGAGAAAAGTGAAAGGGGTGTTTTCAGGCAAGGAAAAAAGAGCAAAACAGGGCACTTATAATTGAAAAGAAATAGTGACAGTGTCGCCTGGAGTGAAACAAACAATATGAAATTTTGAAATGCTACATGTATGTACACTCATAGGTGTCGACGTTTCGATCCCTTCGCTCAATTAGTTAATTGGGATCATCATCAGGACTTAAAAATTAGAGTTGCCTGAATGTAACAAAGCCTGTTGAAAAGATAAGAAAACAAGCACAAAGAAAAATCTTTAGAGAAATTGTGGAGAGCGGTCAACGCATGCCTTAAATTTCCATTATACATCTGAAATCACAGTTTGTGACATGTGCTGGGTGACAGTGCCATTTGTGAAGTACATAGTCACGTTGCATTTACATATTAACATCGAGCCTCGGAATCGCAGTGACTCAAGTGCAGAAAATATTTGGAGTTTGTGCACAACTAGTGACTGAGGGGATTGTGCAGCAATGTGTTTAGTGAATGGGGGATGCCCATAACTCAGTGAGCTGGTGTTTGAGCCGGGCCACATGCATGTCTGGTCTTTTTATAGTTTTTGGACCTTTTAACGCTTACTGGTCAGCACAGCACGTACCTCTATGTTGTGAGGTATTGAGTAAGGCGTCAGACTTGCTTCGGGCGCCCAGGGGTAGCGTCCAGGGATACAGTACTGGTCCTGGTTGAGGGGTTTAGATATTTCCCATCGTGGTTTTAAGCCGAGCTGTGGGAAAGATGCACTTTAGTATGCGTGGTGGGGGCGGGACAACGAACGAGTGATTTATTCAGGTTACCTACCCATTGTGAGCTCGTTTTAATACGTATATGTTTCCAATTGAATCTTGGGGCGAAATGGCTCGATTTCTGAAAGCGCCGATTTTTAACGGGCTGAAACAGATTATGTTCAAAATTATGTTTTTCAAGAATACAGTCCGGGGGGTCTAAACGGACAATTGTTAAGGGGGTTTTTACCTTATTTAGCGTTCTTGAATGGTACACTGAGGGCTCGATGGCCACTGGTAAATGGTTGAATAGTTGTGCACTCTATACTCGATCAATGTCGTCAATGTTGCGCTGCAAATTAAGTAGGGAGTTTAAAAGGCGCCCAATCTCTGAGAATTGGTCAGGATCAGACTGGAGCCATCGGGGAAGAGCCACTTACCGAGTAGAGTTGGAGCTCGCGTCTGGCCGGGATGCTTCGTTTCAATGCCGGTTACCGCTGGTATTCCCGGGCTTGCTAGTCATAGTGTAGCGGTCCGGTCACGTGGAGGCGACTTCGGGCGCCATCTTGGAACAGTGTCCACGTCATGAATAACTGAGTTATGGGCATCCCCCATTCACTAAACACATTGCTGCACAATCTCCTCAGTCACTAGTTGTGCACAAACTCCCAATATTTTCTGCACTTGAGTCACTGCGATTCCGAGGCTCGATGTTACTATGTAAATGCAACGTGACTATGTACTTCACAAATGGCACTGTCACCCAGCACATGTCACAAACTGTGATTTCAGATGTATAATGGAAATTTAAGGCATGCGTTGACCGCTCTCCTCAATTTCTCTAAAGATTTTTCTTTGTGCTTGTTTTCTTATCTTTTCAACAGGCTTTGTTACATTCAGGTAACTCTAATTTTTAAGTCCTGATGATGATCCCAATTAACTAATTGAGCGAAGGGATCGAAACGTCGACACCTATGAGTGTACATACATGTAGCATTTCAAAATTTGATATTGTTTGTTTCACTCCAGGCGACACTGTCACTATTTCTTTTCAATTATAAGTGCCCTGTTTTGCTCTTTTTTCCTTGCCTGAAAACACCCCTTTCACTTTTCTCTATCCTCTCCCTTTCAAAGTACGGCACAGGCTTGTGTCATATTATCTGTCTGAAAAATATTGTGTTGAAATTGACATTGATTGAAAAAATAAATTTCCTGCCCGGCTGGGCAGTGGAAAGTTATCGTATAGTAGTCTATTGTGTGCTATACTGTATTGTGAATAATTTGAATAAGCTAGGAACCCTTGTTTCTATAACGCATATAAATAAACATAAGCATTTCCTAAAGGTAAATGTGTAACTGGGAATATATACTATCAACTAACTAAATGAAGTGCGTCTCAAAAATACGAATGGGGAAAAGGAACATATTAACTGACCAAAATCAAACTACGTTTTGCCGTACAACTCCAAACATGTTTATGGTTTAAATAATCTTTAATGTCAAACAAGTAAATAATATACAAATGCTCTCAAAGTGAAATGGTAAAGAAAAAGTAGATATGACCACTAATAAATTGTCTTTATACAGTGCATTACACACTTCTATGGGTTTATTAATGCTGCAAATAATGAGCACTATAAAACACTTTAAATGTACTCAAGTTATCATCATCAAAAGATGGAAGATGGAGTCTGTCTATCAGGGATTTAAACTGCTGATCTTTCGAACACTGCATGGTTCAGCAAAAACCGTTACACTCTGTGAGCCCTACTAATGAACATCAAAATACTGCGTTATAAAATAATATTAGAAAATTAGGATGAAAACAGAAGCTCAGAAAGGGATACAAACGTAGAAATGAGAACAAACTAAAGAATGTGTTAAATATAAAAGGCAAAAGATAGACTAAAAACAACGAAAAAGAGTGTAGTAAAAATGAGCAAATAAACAATATAGGTAGCAGCAAAAAGTAATACACAAGCCACTTGAAGAGAATATATCAAATATGAGAAAATCAAAAGCAGTAGCACAAAGCGAATAAAAGACACACAGTAGACACTAAACAGAATGAAAACTAGGGGAGTAAAATATATAGAGAAAAAACAAAATTATGAATAGAATACATAAAAAGAAAGAAAGAAGTAAATAAGATAAAATATTAAAACTAGAAAATAAGAGGAAATGAGAAGAAAGTTAAAGCAAAATAAGAAAAAAAAATCATAAATCATAAAAGAACATACTGGTAAGAAAAGGTGAATATAAAGAAAAGAACCAATGAAAATGAAAAAAGAAAACTTAAGTAAAACATGAAATAAAATGGAAAAAACAATTAATAGGAAGATGAAGGGAGAAAAAAATACAATCAATATAGAAGTGCAATACAATAGACTTTCTCTCCGTGTTGAGTAGCCAGACTCCAAAGCAGAATAGGCACTCATGTTTAATCATTTCTAAATATCTGGGGCAAAACTAGTACCTCTCAGGGTACAAATATTGCAAAAGCTATGCTCCGAATTAAAAGATGCTGAGATATCAAAAATGGGCTCACGTAACACAAATACATAAGTAAACTGTAATGTAAAATAAGTCATCATAAAGGTTCCACATTCATGTTTTTATAAGGTGAGCTTTTAATAGCCGATTATCGTACCTGCTCAATGTGATTTTTACATCCTGGGAAGAGAAACACAAAAAGATCAACATCACACTAATAGAGGTTATATTCACAGTAAAATGTATTCACAAGTGCAGTAATTACAAACAAATATATACAAATAAAACAAATATATTAATAATGAATACATGCATTTTCAGTATTGATCTTTATAAATAAAGTACAGATTAACTTATGAATGCAGTCAGTGCAGTAAGAGTTTAGCACTTTATTAAAGTACACCATTAAAGCAAAAGTGACAAAGTATTTCTAAAAAATAGGATTAGTTCAGTTAAAAAAGATGACTGTTCTGCTTGTTAGGTTTGTATTCTTAAACACACACATTTTTGGGGGCAGAATGCAATCTCTGTATGGTGGAGATCCCTGTACCACAGATCTTGGACATTTGAAAAAAAATTATACTTCCTCAGTTAATAGAAAGAAAATGCATATATGCACTGGCGTCCAATTCAATAATTCAAACACAGGAAAATCTACCAGAGGAAATTATTAACTTTTATGCTTTAAATCTTTTATTGATATTTTCACCCGTAACAAGTACAGTAGCTACGGTAAGTCTTTGGGGCATGCAAACATCTGAGAGCGAGTTTGGCTACATGCCTTGCTAGAACTGGTACATAAACAACCCCCAAAAGAAGAAAGCAAACGAAAAGAAAAGAAAAGGAAACCCCATAAAACAAGAACCCCGCCCCAAACTCCCCCTTCCCCATCCTCAGTCACCCTTATGTTATGCCTGCACGCGTATGTGTGCGTACATGTGATTATTACTCGGTGAGTGCTCCGGTTTGGGGATCCCGGAGAGGCGTAGAGGTATTTAGGGCATGTTAACTCATGGAATTCTTGTGACAGTAATGACACATATGGGTTCCATACCTCTTGGAATTCGTCCCCCTTCCCCGCTAATGTCATGTTCCTAGAATGCGCCAAAGTCTATGCAGCCAGTTTGTACGAGTTGGAATGTGCACTGTGCCCCAATGGGCAAGGATGGCCTGGGCTGCCGCTCCCAGTGCTATGCCAATCTGCTGCCCACGGATGGATTTCAGAGGGTATGTTGGTGGGTTTGGGAGAACCAGCAATTTGCAAGTTGGAAACTGTGGGAGCTGCGTATTTAAGTGTGTGTCAATTTCATCAATAACCTGTGTCCAATAGTGCTGAATCTGCGGGCAGTCCCAAAGAATGTGTAGTAGGGATCCCTTGTTACCACAACCTCTCCAACAGCTGTCGCTATGTAAGGGCTTGATTCGCTTGAGTCAGACCGTGTGTAATACCAATGGGAAGTAATCTTAATGAGTGTCTCCGTGAGAGCCATGTTACGCGCTGTGTGGCAGGCCCTGTAGGCAACGTCTTCCCATTCCTTTGTGCTCAGGGAACGTCCCAATTCCTCCTCCCAGCGTGCCCTCCTCACGTGGAAAGTAAGAGTCTGTGTCTGAAGCAAGAGCGTATATAACTCCGCGATCATGCCTTTATCAGACTTTTTGGCCAAGAGCCATTTTTCATACTGGGTCAAACGACGTTGTGCTTTGGCCTGGTTGGATGGATGCAAGATCCAATGTCGCAATTGCAGATAGTGGAATCGCTCCGACTCGGGAAGGCCAAATTCCTCCCGTAGTTGGGGAAAAGAGAGCAGACCCTCTAAGTCAAAGAAATGGCCCATGCAACGGCACTCCGATGCCCTCCAAGTTGCAAATCCCGTTGCTGCATTGCCTGGAGTAAAGTCCTGGTTCTCAAACAAAAGGGGTTAGCGGGGATGGAAACGTAGTCAGGCCTTTTCTAGTGCTGACACTGACCCAAACTGACATTGTCGCTTGAGTTATTGGGGAGACATACAGCCTCTGCGGCCTGTGTGCTTTGGGAAGAAATGGGATCTTCCAGAGTGCCATCCCTGCTACTGCCCTGTCCTGGAAGAGCCAATGCTTCTCAAACTCAGGGCAGCTCTACTCCACCAGATAGTGCAGCTGGGCTGCCTTAAGTAGAGTTGCAGATCCGGGATTCCTAGCCCACCGGCCTCTGGGGGGAGTTAGCTCACGGAGCGCTTTATACATGGTTTCCGTCCCTGCCAAATAACTGTATTAGTTCTGATAGGAGTTTAGCGATCATACCCTGTAGGAGGAATGGTCAAAGAAGTACAATATCTTGGGTAGGGCTATCATCTTACAGGCGGCGATCCGCCCCAACCAAGAAATTCAAAGGTGCTTCCACCTCCTCAGGTAGTTTTTGCTGAATTTGCTGAAGAAGCACCCTTTAGTTGGTATCTAGCGTCACCTGAATAGTGCCAGCCAACTGAACCTCCAGATATGGAATAGTCTCTGGGGCCTACTGCACCGGGAACTGGGCAGCGAGGAGGTCCACCGTGCTCCGAGGCACCGAAAGGTTGAGTGCCTGGGTCTTACTGGTATTGATCTGAAACCCAGAGGCTTCCTCGAAGGCCCTCAGTTCCCCCATAAAGGCCGGTAAAGAAAGAATCAAACTCACCAGGGAAGCCAGGACGTGGTCAGCATAAAGGCTGATGCAGTGCCTGTCTTCCCCAAATGGGACGCCGACTATGTCCGGGTGATCTCAGACCCTCTGGGCCATAGGCTCCATATACAAAGCGAATAATAGGGGTAAAGCGGGCAACCCTGGCGAGTGCCTCTATGTATGGAGAATGAGGATGATGTGAAAACATTAATTCGGACCGACGCGGAAGGGGCTAAGTAGCAGTTTAGGATGAGAGTTCTGCATTTGTCCCGAAACCCGAAGTGCGTCAGTACCTGATCGAAATACGGCCAGTCGACCCGATCGAACGCCTTCTTGACGTCAACCGCTAGGAGCATGTATTCTCCCTGAAACCTATTCGCCTTGTCGATAATATGCAATGCTCTCTTTATTTTATCGCTGGCCTGTCTACGGGTTATGAAGCCCGCCTGATCCGGGTCCACTAAGCATTCATTGATTCTATGGGCTATGATGCTCGTGTAGAGTTTGAGGTTGATGTTCAAGAGGGAGATCGGTCGATAGGAGCTGCAATGTTGAACATCTTTACCAGGCTTAGGGAGGACTATTATGGAGGCTTTAGGCATATCAGGAGGGATCGCCCCAGGTTCCGAGAAGGAGTTAAATAGTTTTGTAAGAACAGGGGCTAAAATGGAACAAAAGGCTTTATAAAAGGCCGCTGAGATCCCATCCGGACCTGGCGACTTTGCAGGCTTGAGCCGTGCAATCGCCAAGATAACCTCCTTGATGCGGATATCCTCAGAGGGAATCTGGGAATTATATAGCTGTTTGTAAAAGACTTTAAAGGCGTTCGCAATGTTGGGGCTGTCCGTGACCAGGGTCCCTGCGGATGAGAAAATCTTCTTGATACCCTGTTCTTGATGTTTGACCCGGAGGGTGTTAGCTAGGTGGCGGCCACACTTATCTCCCCCAATATAATAGGAGTGTCGCAGACACAGGGCCGAGTATTCAGCCCGGTCTGTTTCTAGGGCTGCTAGTTGCGTGTGCATTTTGGAGAGCTGGCGCAAGGCCCGTGGGGCTCCCGTGCGCTGATGTATGCGCTCAAGTTCCCTGGTTTGCCTGCTGAGGTCCTCCCTTTTTTCCTTACGCATCTTTTTGTCTGCTGAGGAAATCGCAATACATTTCCCCTGAATCACAGCTTTAAGTGCCCCCCATAATGTGGCTAGTGAGATGTCGGGGTTTCTTTATGTGTGAGATAGTCTTCAAGTGCGTGTTGTATTTGGTTCTTGACCTCCTTGTGGAGTAGCATGGAGTCACACAACCGCCAAGTCCTGGGGGGAAGCGAGGCGGGAGGGACAGTGCAAGAATGATTGCTCTGTGGTCGGACAGCTCCACAGTGTGTATATCAGCATCTTGTATAAGCCGGAGAATTTCGTTGGAGCCTAAGAAATAGTCCGGCCTGGCATATGTTTTGTGGGCTTTAGAGTAGAACGAGTATGCCCTGACAGTCAGGTGGATGGCCCTCCATAAGTCAACCACCCCTACCTGCCCTAATCGTGACAGACCCTCCACAGACAGCGCCCCGATTGGCCATGCCTCTGAGCCGACCTGTCCATTGCATTATCAAACACCAGGTTAAGGTCCCCTCCTAGAAGTACCAATTGGTCCCCGGTACCCAATGCCCTCTCCGGCGCCCCATGTAGAAACCCTTCCTGCCTCTCGTTGGGGTTATAAATTGTGTCGATCCTGAAGGACATTCCCGCAATGGCAAACCTATAGATCAATAGGCGCCCCCTAATTTCCTCCAGTTTCTGCTCTACCATCCCATGGAAGGACCTGGCTACTAGAATAGCCACTCCCACCGTCTTGGAGGAGGCGGAGGAGAAACATTTCTGTGGGAAAGCCCTTGATTTCAATCTGTAACAGTCACCCGGTAAGAGGTGCGTTTCCGGCAGTAGGCAGATATCTGCCCGGGAGGCCTCCAGATAATTATCACCTGCCTCTTGATCGGGTTATTAAGCCCGCACACATTCAGTCTTAATATGCTAAGAGGGTGTCCTGTCATGTACGCCTCGGCCTAATGCCTGCTCCACCCGACCCCTTCCCTCTATTTCCCCCATCCGGAACTCCGGACGCTATACCGAGCTCGGAAACAGTGCTGCATGAAAAAGGTTGCGCTACACCTCCTGGGGGAGTGTGGGCCCCAACTAATTCCCTATTCAAATTAACAAACAACAATAACAAAAAAATTTTATGCATTCTTTCTTCTAGTCCTATGGTAGAACGGAACCACATGGTGAGTCCAAGAGGGTGATGTACTGTGGCCTGTAGCCCAAATTCCCCCGCCCTATTTTCATCTGTAAAACGTGCAGTGGTAACTCAGAATTCAGGGGGTAGCAGGTTTAGCAACCGTGGAAGGGCCCGCATCCAATGCTGCCTGTCGGCCCTTAGCGATCTCCTATGGGTGTGGCTTAGCTATTGCCCGGCGTCACCCCACTCTCTGCCAGCCACTAGTTGTCGCTCTTTGTGAGGTAGGTAGTACAGTCTCCGTGTGCTGCTCCTCTGCAGGTTAAATTTCTAGAACACGGCATGTCTCTGCAAATGAGCGGAGTTGAAGGAGTTTATCGTCCCAGCGAAAAATTCAGCGAAAGGGGTGGTCCCATGAGTAGGATATGCCCAGGTTGCGGAGGTGTGCCGTCGCCGGGTGGAACGAGCGATGTTTTTGCAAGGTAAGCGCTGCAAGGTCTTGAAAAAAGGTGGGGGATTGGCCTTGAAAGACAACAGGATGTGAGCTGCGTGCCGTGCGGTTGTGCCTACCGTCTGGCCGAGCTCACCGTGTGGAAAGCTGCAGTGAGGGGAGGCGTGGCGCGGCCGGCCTCCGCATCCGCGGCCCACCCCTTGCGGCCCAGACGCAGAAACCGCGGCACTCGCTCCGCCCTGTACTATCCTAGGGCATGCGCGTTGCGGCTACCACAGCACGCCTCTCGCTCTGGCTCAGGGCGACCTCGCTAACCGCTCACAGCGAGGTCGCTCGGGGGCTGCGGAGCTACCAGCCTGCTCCGGATCTCGTGTCGGCCCCTCCGATGCTGATGAAACCAATTACTAACTTTTTTTTTTTTTAATCTTTTTAATTTTTTAAAACAGAAAATAAACAGACATATCCGGTGCCATACATACATCCATTAATGACGAGGTGAATTAATACAAAAACAGGATAGACGTGAAGCAGCAAAGATATTTGAGAGGCTCACACTATTAAGCACAAAGTAGAATTTGCGACAATATAATCAGTAAACAGTTTAGTTGCGGATCCTCAAAATCCTCCCACCCATGAAATCAAAACAGGAGAATCACGGCAGCCGTATACTAGAAGTTAAGGATCAAAGTCAGGATATTTCGCCAATATTACGGTTAAAGGAAGACTGAGAAAAATTGAAAAAGAGAAAAAAAACATATGGACGATAACTAAAAGAAAACAATAAACCCATCCCCCCACCCTGCACCCCTGCAAACGGCTATCGCCTAACTCCCAGTAGCAGCGTGCCTGTCACCCCAACTAACAAGGTTCTACAAAAAGAAAACTACCGAAGTAGAGAAGAGAAGTGGGGAGGGTATATACGTACGGGCTCCCGGTCGCCCCTCCCTCCCGCCAGAACCAAGGGTCCCCAAATTGAGGTAAAAAAATCTATAGAACATCAAATATATATCTCAACAGGGAACCTTCAAACACCGCCCAGCCTCACTATAGCATAAGTTTAGCAGATCCCGTGTCCGTCGGTATGTGAGTCAAACCCAGTCTTTCGGTCTCATCCTTGCCCCCTCCGATCAGACACATGAGTCCCCTCCGGATAGACCACCTCTTCCACAGGACAATTCAAGTACGAAGAAACTATAATAGAACTTAATGCAAGACAAGATAGCAGAACAAAAGTGCCGCGAACATCGTCAGATCCAGAGACTCCCTTCCCCGTTACGATCTCCCAGCGTTCATTCGTCCGCCATCTTAGCGGCTCCGATGTATAGGGAAGTGACGCAGTTTCATTCCGATAACAATACTTGTCGAAAGTTTCTGGGGTGGGAACATCAATTAGTCCTTCCATAGTCAGCAGCGATCGTAGGTTTAACAATCCATTTATGGCATCGAGCTTGTGCTCATCATCCAAAACACTGGTCTAAGGCTCCGATACCTCACACAATAGAGGGTCTACTTCATTCATCAGAGTGGCCATCTTGGGTGTCTCGGTTGTCGCTATTTCTTGTAGTGGAGTGGGGTCCGGTCCAACTCGTACCATCTCAGCCAAGCGCGCCATCATCTTCTGAATGCGGTCTTCAACGTACACATGAGTTGACACAATGGCTGCCAATACAGTTCGTAGCGACGGTTCACTCACATTCCGGTCAACCACTCCTCGATCGGTGTCGATCATGATCGCTTCCCCGAACAGGATCGATCTCTCAGAGAGGGACTGGCAAATAGGGAACGATCGACTGCAGAGGGAGACTTATCAATGGTTTCGTTGATATCCTAGGGCCACCACCGCCGGCGGAGATCCAAACCCAGCGAACACCAGCGGGCCCGTTACCGGGTCACCGGGCAGGGCCCCCGTCCACAGCTGCAAGTTTAGGGCCGTCACCCCTCCTCCAACTTTCACCGAGGCAGTCAACCGTCATCCACATCAATCCGAAAAGAAATTTTTCCACTCCGGTAGACCGGACCCAATCACACCACCACAGCCGATGTTATTCAACTGAGACCCGGATGGGTCAGTACTCGAGACCCCGACTTCCGGGCAGATCTAGGCCGCAAACTTCCACTCGACATATCTTCGTCAGCCGAGCAAGTAGAGATCTCGGGATAGCACCATTAATCTCACAGCAGGTTCATACACACTTTAGCTGGGCGCAAGAACAGGATAAATGACAGGATAATCCGGCGGGAGTCTACGCGACCATCTTGGTTGCTAGCGTAGCTCCTGCCCCCCAATTACTAACTTTTAAAGCCAGTTGATACAAGTGGCGAGACAGGATTGAATGTCTAGTCTCTCTCTGTCCTAGGCTACTGGCTGCTCTCAGTGATGTATGACATTGCCCTGGCCCCATTCAATGTGTTTTAATTTACTCTCCAACCAAAATGTGCTGTGAAAACTTGCTTCTATATAAGAAATTCGGTTTGCAGATTTTCTCAATATTACAAAATCGGCTAGCCCATGTTTTCGGAGTGTGTCTAGCTTGTGTCAAAGAGAAGAGCCTTCTCTATCCAACAGTTTGTGTAATGAACGTAATGTTGATCATTAGCTATCACTCACTGTTGCCACAGTACAGACGGCCAAATAATCAGCATTTTTATTAAATGTATGGCCAAAGTCTCTGAACGGACAAATGATGCTAACATATGAAGTATACTGTAGGCAACGGACTAAGAGTGGTGCTATCTTTGTGACTGTTCTTTGAACACACACAGTCCATGTTTTAACTCAATCTTTCACATTTTATATATCTCAGTGCAGTGCATTTTCGAAGGACGCAATGACGAGAAGATGAAACAATAGACATCTTAGCTATCCATTTTGAATTATTTGTATCTTTTTATGATTTCACCCTTTATTCATCATGTGTTTTATTAGATTGCGCTACACTGCCTTTAGCAGAACAAACATCCCTCTTAATGTGCAAAATGTTGAAAGTCCAAGGTATTAGCTAACATTATAATATATATATATAATATTGTATCAAATATATATATATATATATATATATATATATATATATATATATATATATATATATATATATATATATATATATATATATATATATATATATATATATATATATATATATATCGTTTTAATTAACTGTACAATAAAGGTTTATACACAAAGGGCCTAATTATGATTTTGCTGGTCTTCCTGTAGGGCCACCATCACTGCGCCCACAGGAGGACGGCTGAGACCATGGTGCACTGGCACGTCAGATTCCTTCTTGAATCTAGGGTGAGCGGGCGGTGCTGCTGCGGTGTCACAGCAGTGGATGGGTTAGGCTCATAGGAGAGCCTTAACAGCAGACCGCCGCTGTGACAGCGTCTGCAGCACCTTCCTGCATGGTGTCACAAAATGCAGAAATGGGGGTGGAATGCCAGGGGGGCACCAAGCACAGAAGCAGCAGGGAGCCCTGTTAGGGCCCACCTTACTTGCATGTCCACCACCATTTTCATGGCGGGCTCACTGCCATGAAATGGGCGGTGGAACTTTAACTTGGAATATACTTGGCAGTGCAAAAAAAACTATGGATTTAACCCAGATCTCTTGACTGGGGGTGAATGTTTGATTTGCTCTGCATTCTGTACATCATATGTGTGTCTTTCCATTTCTCCCCTTAAGTGCACCAGGTATGCCCAGACATGAGTCCCGGGCTCACTGTGCCACTGAATTCATGCTAGCCTGGCTGATGAGGGGCGATGCCCTGAAACCGGTCCCATGATACTTGTTTCTGGTCCAGGGAGGACCTGGCTCTGCAGTTCGGGCTGGACTGTTCCCATGAGGCACAGTGTCCAGACTGATTTGCATATGGCTGGGTCTAAACTGGGGTGGCATGGTGAGCAAAAGAACAATGTTTTTAACCCAGATCTCTTGACTGGGGGTGAACGTTTGATTTGCACTGCATTCCGTCCATCATCTGTGTCTCTTTTGGCACAGCACCACCAGCATATTCCTGCCAATTTCCACACCACCACAGTCACCGGATCTTGGATCCCAGCAGAGGTGGCGTCCGACTGTCACACTCGAAATACGGCAGGCGGACCTGCAGTGGTGATGATGGTAGTTGGACCACCACCGAGATTACAGCGGTACCAGGACCACAGTACTAACATCCTTCTCTGTGCTCTTCTGCCTGAAAGGTATTGCTGTTGAGGGCCTTTGATCTCACAGCTTTCCCACACCACCAGTCACAGCCTCACAAATGCTGTATGAACTGCCTACACTGCTCCAGGTCAGACTCTCCTCTCTCTCATCACTCAGACACCTCACTCACATGGATTTGCGTGGGCCAGACTATTTACCCTGGCATTCTATAATCTCTCAAAACACATCAGGCCACCCTAGAATGTTACTTTTTCTCTATATCCAATTCACTGGGAATCCTAGAATTCATGACATCATCCCGTCAGACTAAAAAGCTGCCTGTATTGGAGCGAATCATATATGTGAAATTGGCATTTTAAAAATGCAAAACTGCACTTTTTCAAATTTTGGTTTCTGTGAGGAAATAAATAAACACACACCTATTCGAATGGTATTAAAGGTATGACAAAAGGTGGGAAAGTGATTGCATTTGTCAGGTGAACTCTATAATATAAATGTACATTTATTTTGTCGCTGTCTAATAAGCAGTTTCTATGTATGTTATTCAAATCACAGAGCGTGCTTATATTTCCCTGAAGGTAGTCGTCTGCAATAAAACAGAGATTCATCAACGCTTAGAGTGCTGGAGATTGGGACTGTTGAAGGTTTATCATACACCACATTAGAAATCAGGTGCTGTAGCAATACTGATGAAATCACTAAAGACTTCCTCTTGTCTTCAGACCACAATGCTCCACCAGTTGGAGACAGTGCCCAGCTATATGACCAGAGTAACAATATGCAGTATCTCCGTTTCCTCTCTCATCCTAATCCCTTTCTCCAGGTATACTTCTAAGAAACATGTTATTTCCTTTATAGTTTGCAGTGGAAGAGGTGTGGATGCATACTTTGCTCTCATTTTATCCAGTTTACAAGGTTAGTGATTTCTGAAACTAAGGAAGGTATGGTCCTCATCTAGTTCTCTAGATTTATAACATTTTCTTACCTTCAATAACTCCACATCCTGCTGCTGACACTTCGTTTCAATCTCTGTAATCAGGCTCCTGAGGTCAGACTGCTTTTCTTTTAATGTGGTCAGTGTATCCTCGATGCTCTGCAGACTCTTCTTCTCTTCCTCCTCCAGGTTGCTGAGGTGACAATGTTTTTCCTTCTCCAAAAACTTTTGCAGCTTTTCAAACTCATTAGTGATTCGCTCTCTTTGGCTCATGATCTGTGACTGGAACATCAAAAGAAATCACATTTTCACATTACTTGCACTTCAGGAACATGTACAGGTAATAAATGTATCAATCATCCCTCAGCCTGACAAATTATGCTGCAGGTTGTCTTATCATTCACTAGGTGATTGAGGGTCACAATATATCACCAGAGAAAGAGGCGTCCAGAAGTACAGCTCGAGGTAGAGCAGGTTGTTCTTGCACGGACATTTCCTATACTGCTATTTATAATCTTGGTGGAAGAGGGTTGGTGTTTTGTTGTAGTAGAAGAGAATGGACCTAATGTATTCTAAGCTTTAATAGAAAAACTGAATTATTTATGGGTAAATTTAAACAGCGCTGGCCATTAGTCTTAATTTGCAGATTGGGAAGGCATGGATCTGAGATTGGTTTTACGGTGCGTTAGGTTGTCTGCTTTGGTAAAGTGTCGTGGGTGATGATAGGTGCTATAACCTTATAGGAGATACATCGGGAAGTAGAATCCAAGCCTCCAATCCACAGGAAGACAGCTGTGGTCCCAGGTCACAGCAGCAGAGATCTCCACAAAGAAATATGCATCAAGTGTTATTTATGTTTTTGTTTGTGGCAGCCCAAGCTTGATGGCAGTAAGTTATAAATAATGATACACTATATAAAAGTAGAGAATATGTTTTAGTGGCTGCAGTTAGTCAAAGAAAGTCCTTAGTCAAAAGAAATCTCATGATCTGAAACTGAACTAAAGTTGGATGTTGGACTTGGTTGAGGAAAAGATCTTGTATGAGAAAGTCTGGCAAGAGTTCTTCTATCTATATATTGTGTTTCTTCTTTCGACTAAAAGAAAGGTTATTCTGGATCATAAAACAAGAATATAAATATTGGAAAAGGAAGGGATAATTTTAGGATAAAGTACCTTTGGGTATCATCAGTATACACAAAGCTCCTTGGCACATGCTTTAAAATACATTATACACACATGTATGAAATATAAAAATTGACCATAGACTCAATTTGTTTCCCAAAAACCTTACCGTTTACACACGTAAGTTGAGGGCTATCCAATGAATTAGCACAAACCCATGCCTGGTGAAAGACGTTTCTAATCACATAGGCTACAATATAAATCTCCTGAATGTTCACATATCAGACCATGTATGGATATAATTAGGCCAGGCGGTAATTCAAAATAGCTGGTGACATGGTTCAGCAAGTTGGCACACCCATACTCGTCCATTGGCTGGATCAGCCTTGGGAATGAAACGCCAGTGGTAACATTTTTGTTAAGACTAAGCCAACAAGCACATTGGTAGACATCTTGAAACCTAGCAGACCCTTGTGGGTAGGGCCTGTCCTGGACAGGCCCTTTTGGCTGGAACCACCAGCTTGCAGGAAGCAGGCCTCCCAGAGGAAAGCTATGGCTGCCTCTCACTGGAGATTATGGGAGCTGATCAATCTGCAGGAGCCCTAGACTCCTTCTCTGTCTGAAGTCACCCTGCTCTGGGTAAGGATGGTGACCCTGCCCAATGCCTAGATCCCTGGCATTCGGGGGCACGAGAGGCAGAGGCTAGGACAAGTGGTAGCTCACCTCCTGGTGGACCACCAGCTCATTCCCAAGACACAACAACAAGCTTTTTATTTACAGCAATTTTAATATAAGCTGTTGGAACTGGAATTACCGTTCTAACAAGTGATAACAATGGTAGGCACAGAAAGTACTATTGAACGTTATTAGAGAAGACATCTTTTATGTATTGTTGCCATCAAGGGGACGAGCGATCGGCCCTACTTTATGTATGGCCACCAAATGGACCAGGCGAGCCTGGGCTGGTCTTGGTCAGATAAATGCAAGCATCCTTGGAGATCAGCGCTCATTGGCATGTATTAACTCTAGAAATACCACAGTCATCCAAGTAACAAACGGAGCGATGAAAGCAACCATACCTGGTTTATTGAGCCATTCACAGTTTCAATGAAATGGTCATGGGTACTTACAAGTGCATGGACCAACCAGGAAACCTCATCTCCTTGACGGGGGGAGGAGCTGCGTCCCTGTCCAGAACACACCTTCACACCACTCGGGAGCCTGATGCAGAGTCCCTGCTGACCTGCAGGTAGCTGGAGGAAGAGTTAAGCGGACCCAGCCTGCTTTGTGACAACAGAAGGGAAAGGCAGGCATAGTGGTACCAGAGTAAAACACAGGCACCCAAGACACCCCACTGAGCAATCATTCTGAATTGCTGAAGAACGGTGGTGGGTAGAGAAGAACTATGGGCAGATGTATGAAGCCCCGCCCGCCAGGCAGGATCCAGGACTAGTGCCACTCTACCCCATTTAATCTGGTCATACCATTGGCTGGGCACAAGCTGCCAGGCTGCTTGCTCTCCTCTCTGCTAGGTGGCTTCCACAAAAGTCAGACCCTCGAGTCGAGCAGTCCTGGCATGGCTGAAGCTCTTTGCTTTAAAAAACTGCCAAGGCTGGCCAAGCGGTCCATCCCTAAATGGACCTAAATTGCAGCACTCGCCAACACCATCAGATCCCAAGGCATTAACATCATCTCCTATGCTTATGTAATCCAGCTCCTCCTCTCCCTGATGGACAATACTAACACCACCAGAACAAACTTCACCAACTGCATGACCATAATAGCAGAATGGATGAGAACCAACTCTGACAAGAAGAAAGTACTAGTCTTCAGAAACAAGACCTCCCCTTAGGATGCTATCTGGTGGCCGACTGAGCTAGGACAACATCAGTACCCACCAACCACACCAGAAATTTGGGAATCACCCTGGACGACAAGCTCAACATGACGCATAAGCAAATGCAGTGAGCACTGCCTGCTCCCACATCCTGCACATGCTCAAAAAGATCTTCAAATGGCACCAAAGAATACCAGATGAACCGTCATGCAGTCAATCATCTTGAGAAGCCTCAACTACAACAACAAACTCTACACTGGAATCTCCAAGTAGCTCATATACAGACTTCAGACCATCCAGAACGCCACTGCAAGACTCACACTCAACCTCTCATGCTGTAACCATATCTAACCTCACCTCAGAGAGCTCCACTGGCTCTCCATTCACAAACACAGCCAAATAAAATTCCTCACGCACACATATAATGCCTTGCACAATACTGGACGAGCATACCTTACCAGCCAAATACACTTGCACCAGCCAGCCAGACACCTACGCTCAGGCTCACTCTAACACACACACACACACAAAATGAGGGCGCATGTTCGCCTTTACTGGACCAAAAATATGGAAAGAACTCCCACAGCACATCAGAGAATCCTCCTCACTTGGCTATTCAAATAACCATGCGGAGACTACATGCCTGCACACCTGTCCAAGCATCTGGATACCCTCACGGTGGTTAGAGCTTCTCATATCGACCTAACGTAACGGACCAAGTCTGGCTAAACTGTCCCCAAGCAGGTCCCCCTGCATGGTGATGTCAGCTTTGCATCCATGCCTGCTCTTCAGGAAGGCAGGCACAGAATAAAAGGCCCATTGGACAGGGCTGGAAGATAGTCACGGACCAGGCCTTTGCGGCCCTCGGAAAACAACTACATGGCAAGGGGGTCAGTAGCACCTTGTCCCTACTAATCCAGAGGAAGGCTACCTACCTTTCTTGTATTCCATACACAGAGTGACAGAGAGGGATATTAGACAAAATATGTTGGACATCCTGGAGCCCTGGCTGTATTCAAAGAGTCAACCAGGGCCTCAGCTTGGGGGATGAGGTGTTAGCAGAAGTTCTTAGAACTCTTTCACTACTTGGAGCTGATAGTAGCACCTCATCAGGCAACCAGTCAGACGACTGGCATTCACTCACAACAATGAAAAGAGAATGGATTAAGATCAAACTCCACGGAGCAATCATGACAGAATACTTACAGGCCAACATAGCTTCGAGTGGCCTGATCGTAAGCAATTTCCTGTGCCTCTTTTTGGAAGACGCCACTTTCAAAAGAGAATGGTCTCTAATTGCAAAGAAGTGCATTAGAGATTGGTTGATCCTAATTATTAATGCTGGCAAACGCAGAGCGTCAGGTTCAAGGTTAGCACTGGCTGTGGGTGCCAGTGCATCAGGGACAAGGCACAAGCTTTCAGAGAGCTTGTACGGCTCGAGGGCCGGGTGGTGCAGGCACCTCCCAGGTTGGTGCAGCGTGGTGGGGGATGGAGCTGCAAGGCCAGTGGGTGAGACTACTACGGTGGTGAGGATGCCAACAAGGTGCATGACGGCCCCTGGACTGTGTTTGATGTTGTTCCGGGTGAGGATGAGCTGGTTTTGGAATATGACCGGGGCAGTGATGAGTGGGAAGAAGGTGAACTGCGTGATGACCAGAATATGGAGATGCCAGAGGCAAAGTTGAAAAAGAAAGAGCAGACTAAGGTCACAGTTGGTATTTTTCAGAAGCCAAGAGCAGACAAAGTGAACACCATGGACAACAATGCACGAAGAGGCGTCAGACTTCGCAGAGAAAAGCAGGACATTGGCGGCCTGCTGTCAGGTAATGGAGATTGGCGGGTGGCCTGAGACGCAGGGGAGTCGAGAGCGGGCGCGGCAAGACTTGCAAGTCAGTGGGGGTGCAAGAAAAGGGAGATATGAAGGGGGCAGTGATGCCCAAGCAGGCAGGCGGCAACACAGTAGTGGACAGAAAGGGGGTTTAGACACAGAATAGAAGGAATGGCTTGAAGGGGTGGGGGAGAACAAAAGCAAAGAAGACAAACAGAAGAAGAGGTTGCCTTACATGGGTTTAGCAAAGCCTCTGGGGTCACACCTTTCAGACAAGACAAACAACAAGATATGGAGATACGAGTACTTTGATGTTTTCAAGCTTTTACACAGGAATATACAAGTGAAAGATGGATCTAAGGAGGAAGTGTAGTGTAGTTCCTATATTCCCAATAGGCTCTGTGCTTCGGAATAATATATCCTGCAGCTTAGACGTAGGACTGAGGTCGACAAGGTCTCTGCCGAATATATTCGACTTAATTGTGAGTGCCAGCTAGCTCAGAGGTCACTAGAAACTTTCTCAAATTCACAAGAAGGGATTCGTTTCTGACAACCGCATAAACATGACAACTTTGATTGCCCAGGATAAGAAACGTATCTCTAGAGTCGCGGAAACAATAGATAGCTATTTTACTCAGTCAATCGTGCATGCTTCGTTTCACCAGAGTTGCTGAGAAAAAGAGAGACGGACGTTTTCAATAAAAAGTATTTATTGAACAGTCTTCTTTCTCAAGCATAAGAAATGTACTGCTACAATCATAATACTGGTTATAAAGTACAAGGCATATAATACGAAAAGTATTATAAAGTAGTACTGTAAAAGCATGATATGGTTTCTAAGCCATATACCATAGAATACATAAAATGCATAAAATACATACAGTGATAAATAATGACTAAAAGTACTCAACTGGTGCTTCTAAAATACGCCTACCCCGGTGTGCCTAACCTAAGCCTAGTACGGGGAAGGAGTAAGTGAGGTGTAGCTTAAGTTTTAGTAGTTTCTACCAAGAATCTGTTCCACAAATTCTCTAAGGGTCTAATCAGCTCCGTACCCTGGTTTTAGAATGACAGAGGTCTTGTATCTCTTTCTCAGGACTCGATCTCCCAGCAACCCGCAAGGGTAGCCTGGAAACACTGGAGCTGGATTTCTCAGCAGGAGAAAAGACAGAGTCGTCTCAGTGCGTCAGTTGGAGGGTTGGCTTCCTTCGGCACTTGCAGCAGCAGGGCGTCGGGCAAGTAGTTAGTCGATCTGCTCCAAACCACCGTGTGTTTGTCTGGGCAAATGTAGGCATATTAATACTTTGAAGGTGCCGAGTTTGACGTAAGATTGGACATAACGTCATTAAAGCCTCAGTTCTTTAAAAACTCCAGGAGTTCTTGGATAAATCAATATTCAAGCAGGGGGAAGTACCTGACTGCTGAAGGCGGATTTTTCCAAGAAATCGTTGTGGATTCTCGGAATTTAGTGGAAGTAGCCATGCCGTATTTGGGCAGCTTAGGCTAAGTCTAAATAAGGTAATGATTTCTATGCATATATAAGGATTGGGTGATTTATACCTAAATATGGGCATGAATCGGGAAAATTACACTAGGGTCCTATATTCCTACACAACACCCACTCCTCGATTATTAAGCTCAATAACACTAGAAGTATAAGCACTCAACATATCTAAGGCAAATTGTTTACAATCCCACCCAAAATACAAAAATGCATTTGAAAGGTTTGTTCACATGAAAATGAGTATACACTGTATGCAAAATCATAGGCGTCATCTGAAATCAAGCATAATTTGTGAGCATACATTCCATCACTAATAAAAGACGAAAGTACATTCTTTAAGTTATACATAAAATCTGTTTCCTGAGACCACCCCATAGCATAATTTGTTTTAACTATTTTGTTTCGATTTTGAAGCCAAATATTGTCATTTAGGAAGTTTCAAAATGAAATCTTGTTCTCTAAGAATAGTTCTACTTTAAGCAGATAATCCTGTGAAAAAAGTTCAATTGGTTGAAGGGTTTGTTTTCAAAAAGCAAAGGCTGAATTTCAGAGTTCAGGGAACGCTGTGTGAATTTATCAAAAGCTATTCTCAGAGTCATGAGAAAACATCAGATCGTCTAGGCTGGCAAAGAAACCGTCTACCATTGTAGGTGAAAGCGGATCCAGTTCAGTTAGCAGGTCGAATGTGCATAGATGAGGATCATCGCCGTCAGCGTTTGATGCATTAGCAATATCCGAAGTAGGTGGTACGTGTGTGCCTGTGATAGCTCGTATCTCACCCTCAGTCAGACTTGCCGGTGAGATCTAAATGAATGCTGTCATCAGAATGGGAAGCCGTTGGGGGCAACACGATGCATGAGTCGTACTGGACCTAGCAAAGCGTCCACATCCATAGGCAGGACTGATGGAAGTGTAAGACAAATGTCCAACACGCATTCTTCTCTGCAAAGCAGGCAACGTAGAACAGGTAAGGTGCAATCTTGCCATATTGGTCTGAACGAAAGGAACCAAGTCGCGTTCAGATCCCTCAAACGAGCCAAGCCAAGAATCTGTGTAATCCTTTCACGATACCTCATGGCAAGGAGCGTTCCTTCCATGGTGTTCTGAGTATCGCTGGTTACTGGACTTCCCATATCGGAGCAGTAGGAATAAAAATAGAATTACTGCTACGAGTCCCAAGATGAGAGGTAGGCCGCCGAACACAGAGTGCACAAAATTTGGAAAAACGCAGAGGACTGCTTCGAATGGTGCCAACAGTCCCGAAAAAAGTGTCTTAAATACATGTGCGATGCCACTGGTATCAGACATGTTTAAGATTTGACTTAACATTTCTGCGAAATGTACTGGGCAGTTGGTTGATAATAATGCATGTATCTCTGCAGAAGTCCTTGCAACTTGCAGATCATACTTTCTCTAGACGAAGTCAGTGGCACATTTTTCTGTAAAAGAATGACTTTCATTCTGCTTAACACCTTGACTGCTACAGCAATTCCCGCTGGGTGCTGAACTTTTCAGATTTCCATGGTTCATGACGAGCTCAGCTCGTAATAAGCACACGACCAGTGTACTGCATGACGAGCTGAGCTCGTCATGAGCATGGAAGGGGTTAAAGTATCAATTCGTATACAAGAGGTATTCAGTGAAGGCCATAACGCCGTCTCCCTTCCTGTCTCACTTTTTGGATACAATACTTGCATACAACAAGTGACCCTGGATGACACAGTCACGAGATAACTTCTTCCTGGCAACATGCCACAACAGCTGTGATCATTGAGCATAACGTAGCTGCCATTGGATAGTTGCCTGAAAATTGGGTCTATCACTGTGGAGGGTGAACCGTGCAGGTGGCAAGAGAGGTTATTTGTAGAACCGTCGCAGGCTCCATGTAAATTAATGCTTGGCACAAAAGTGTACCACTCAGTGAGTTCTTACAATTGTTACCACTAAGGAATACCTCATGTCCCCCATTCCCACATTTGTGTGTGTATGTTAAAGTCCAGGTCGACTTAATGTATCTGTAGTATCCTGGGTTGCTATTATATATGCTGTGCCAGTGGAACCCTGCTTGAGTGATGTAAGATGGAATGTTGGGAGTGGGAACTCACAGTTGGAGAAGGATTGAGTGCCTAGCTGGGTGCTCCTGGTGGGGCTAATATCTACTGTACTACTATGCTGTATCCAACCTGAATAAATCCTCATGAAATACTACTACCAGCGTGGACTTCGTTACTACATTTTTGATATAAAAAATGTAGTAACCAAGTCCACGCTGGTAGTAGTATTTCATGACTGAACTTACTCAATAGGAGACCACTAAACTTTACACGGGTTTGTGTACAATAAACATTGAAATCACTTTCCTAGCCGTCGGATTTCTTCTCTCCTAAGGACTCTGAAATATAGCCTGCACATGTAATTTTGTTTTTATATATTTGGAGGTTGGTGTGTTGGTCTTTTGGGCCTCTTTCTTTCTCCTGTTGTATTTTACATGTTTTGCACTGTTATACAATGAGAAAAAATGTTACAAGGAACGGAGGCTAATCAGCCATTTCCTTTGGGTAGTTTGATCCCAAATCTGGGACAACAATGGAAGGCTTAACCTTTTACGCCAATTATGTTTTATCCATTCTAGCGGTACCCTCCTTGATGGAAGATGCAACCTTAACACAGACACTTACTCTTTTGAATGGCTGGGATGCACTATCTGACCAACAAGTGTTCAGACAAAATCTGGGGCTGCACAGCAGCCTTGAGGTTTTATGGTGGGGAAAAGGGGAATGAGGAAGGGGAGCTTTCTGCCATGGTTGACAAAGCTGATTTCGCAGAGGGGTTGCCCGGACATGCTCCTTATTCATCTTGAGGAAAACAATCTGTTTCAGTTATACGGTTTCACGCTGAATCAACACATTGAGTGGGGCTTCGAGGTGAGGCTAAATTTATGCCACGCAGGGTTTGGAGGGGGGTTGTGAAGCATGTGGCGTTCGAGAAAGCTCGGCGAAAGCTTAACAGGGCCATGAGGGTGTTATGCATGACAAAGTGTTATGGCATGGGGGCATTAAGGAGGAGGAGCCGTGTCTTTTACGTGACAATGGAGTGAACCTTTCCCAATTGGGGAATGCATATTACATGAGGGAATTGAAGGATTAGGTGAGCAAATTGTTGAACGAACAAGGTGCATGAGAACATACTAGTTATGGCTATGCGGCTGGGGGAGGGGAGGGCAGGACAGTAAAATGCCCTACAGGGGTTTTACTGGTTGACAAGGCACGACGGCTTTGAGATGATGTTAATGGTTTGGGGAGGAATGGGTGCATTGTTTATGAAGCATTAATGTTATTGTTAAATGTTAATGAAGTTAAATAAATATATGCAACACCCTGTCCTAATAGATGGCCTTTTATGCTAAAGTGATGACATGTCGTGTGGTTTATTGCACAAACTCTGTTTATGCCAAATGAGACATTACTACATGTGGGATGCATTTTACTCCATTAAAAAGGTAGGCAAAATAACAAATTAACAGGGAGAGTTGAGCCAAGGGTCTTGTTGGTATCTTAGAGCCTGTGCACGAGCCCTGAAAATATTTGGCATGTAAATAATACACACAAAAAAAACAATCACGTAAAATATGATAAAGTCTCTTCAAAATTCCCAAAAGTGTATTTTTGTAACATGTGGAAGCTTTGTCATTAATTATAGGGCACATTATAGCACTGCACTGGGAAGTGCGGATTAAAAGTGATAGTTTTGTACATCTTGTAGTCAAAACTCATTTTTGAAAGTGCATTCACTCACAATAATGAAAAAAAGGAAAATGCTACTAACCCAGTATGCATCTGTTCTTGGCATGTAGAGCTGTAGATTCACATGCTTCGAATAGTCTGCCATCGAGTGTTGGGTCCCGATGTTTGCACTTTGTTTTTCTTCAAAGAAGTCTTTTCCAGTCATGAGGTAGGTGACTCCTCCTTTCGGTGATAGTGTGCATGGGCATCAACTCCATTGTTAGATTGTTTTCCTGCAGAGGGTGGTAATGGAGTTAGTAAGAGTAGTAGAATAGAGATGTCCATGTGTATGTAAATAAGTAAGATATCAGTGCAACAGGTATAGGTACCGGGGGGTGGGTTGGTGCATGTGTATTTACAGCTCTACATGTCAAGAACAGAGGCATACTGTGTAAGTAGCATTTTCAGTTCGAGGCATGTGAGCTGTAGATCACATGCTTTGCATAGACGATATAGTAATCCCCCAAAGTGGTGGCTAACCTGTAGCTGTTGCAGTGGTTTGAAAGAAATGTACGTAGAACTGCCTGGCCCACCCTAGCTTGCTGCCTTGCTAACACATCTACACAATAGTCCTTTGTGAATGTGTGAGGTATAGACCATATTGCAGCTTTGCAGTTGGCATTTATGGCGATGTTTCCTAAAAAGCCATGAAAGCCCCCAGTTTGCGAGTGGACTGCACTCTAGAGGAAATGTTTAATGTTCGTTTCGCTTTTGCATAGCATGTCTGAATGCACTTGACTATCCACCGTGCAATACCTAATTTTGAGATGGGATAGCCTTTATGAGGTGGAGCAAAAGCACACAAAGAGTTGTTTCGTTTTATCAAAAGATTTTGTCCTTCCTATATAGTAGAGTAATTCTCTTTTAACATCTAAGGTATGTAGAGCACGTTCTGCCACCAAATCTGGTTGAGGGAAGAACACAGGCAACTCAACAGATTGGTTAATATGGAACGCAAAGATCACCATGGGTAAAAATCTAGGATTAGTCTGAAGAAGCCACTTTGTTTTGGTGTACTTATAAAAATGGTTCCTGTATGGTTAGTGGCTGAAGCTCACCTACTCCCCTCAGTGATGTAATAGCTATGAGGAAAGCGACTTTCCAAGTGAGAAATTGCAGCTCACATTTGTGTAATGGCTCAAAGGGTGGACCCATCAGTCTGGTGAGGACAATCTTGAGATTCCATAGTGGGGCAGGTGGAAGTCTTGGGGGAATGACTCGAGACCTTCCATTAATGCCTTTTTTAACAGGCACTTTGAAGAGAGACAGATGTCTATTTTGAAGGTATGCGGCTATTGTAGCAAGATGTAAGTGTGTTGATGTGTATGCTAAATTTGAATGCTGTAGATGCAGTAAATGGCAGATGATATTTTGAACGGAAGCATCAAGTGGGTTGATTTGATTGTTATTACAATAAATAACAAACTGCTTCCACTTTGCTGCATAGCAAGCTCTTGTTGTAGGACGTCTATCCTCTTTGATAATGTTCATGCAGTCTGGCGAAACATTGAGGTAGCCAAAATCTACGATTTCAGGAGCCAGATCGCAAGGTTGAGATGACAGGGACCTGGATGTCTTATCTCTCCATGGCTCTGCGTGAGGAGATTGGGTGCAAAATGTAGTTTTTGGTGATGGACTACTGAGAGCTCCAACAGGGTGGTGAACCACGGTTGACGGGCCCATGTGGGAGCAACTAGGATTAGTGTCAGGGATGCCTGCCTGAGGTTCTGAACCACTAGTGGAATGAATGGGAGTGGCAGAAAAGCCTGGGCAAATATTCCTGACCAATTCATCCATAGTGCATTGCCTTTGGACAAAGGGTGTGGATACCTGGAGGCAAAGCTTGGGCATTTTGTGTTTTGGTTTATGGCGAACAGATCTATGCCTGGGAAGTCCCACATCTGAAAAAATGGGAGGAGAACTTGAGGGTGGAGTTCCCACTCAGGGATCCGTTGTCTCCGTCTGCTGAGCAGATCCGCAATTTGAATCTCTACTCCAAGAAGATGTTCTGCGAGGAGATACATTTTGTGATGTATGGCCCACCTCCAGATGGTCTGTGCTAATTGTGACAGCTGGAGAAAGTGTGTCTTCCCCTGTTCTGTATGCAATACATTGCTGTCATGTTGTCTGTGCGTATTAGGACAGCTTTGCGTACCAGGTGAATTTGAAAGGCTTTGAGCGCTAGAAGCATCGCTAGAAGCTCTAGATGATTTATGTGAAGCTGCTTTTGATGCAGGCTCCACATGCCCTGAATTGTGTGAGTTTGGAGATGAGCTCCCCAACCAGTGAGTGATGCGTCTGCTGTTAGCACTGTCTGTGGAACCGGGTCGATGAACGGCCGCCCTTTGGAAAGGTTTTGTGGATTTCACCACTGCAGAGAACGATGAGTGCAGCAGTCCACCAACACTAGATCTGATAACTGACCCGGAGTGTAGTGTGGCCTAAGCCTGGCTTGTACGCCTGTTATGTTAGCATGGCTTATTAGAAGTTTAAACGCCATTTTACCTTTTGCACATGAGACTGCATATAGCTGTTTTTGTAAGTTAGGATGCGCGAATGTCTTCACATGAGAACGGCTTGTTTTTTACAACTCTAGACTTACATCGTGACCCTAGTCTGCACAGTGAGTGCTGAAGCCGTCAAGGTTATCACAACATGGTAGCTGTTGTTCGAACTGATCGGCTAACGTTTTTTTAGACACAACAAATGGCAGCTGCGAGCCAACTGAAATCCTGGCGCCTTTATTATTACACTGCAGCCATGATTTCACACACTTTGAAGATTTTCCGTTTGCACGGATGCAGAGAGCTTTTGCTGATCCTGATGGGATTTACTCTTGCTGAGCTGAGAGGTAATGGGGTCCCCCACACAAGCCTAAGAGACCTTCTTTAGTTTATAAAACATAGTTCCTAGATAGGGAGGGTGTTATAACTAGGCAGTATACAGTCTGTTTTCACCATCATTGTAATATGATTTCTCCCTTTGTGTTTTATGGAATTTTAACAATGCTGACCATATTATTTTTAATCATATGTCTGCTTATGTTGGCAAAGATACTGCACCTGAGAGCACGTCGTTAAAATAAATATTTTAACCTTACCCGTGTCTCTTATTTACTCCTGTTGTGGACGGGTATGAGAGTATAACAAAAGAGGGTTCTCACTTCCCACCGTTCCTGAGTTTGTCCTAAGTCGCATGTTCTAGGTTGTCTAATCATTGGTTACTTTGCTATAGGATGAAGAGCTAATCTGACACTGATGCTAGCTGGTTGGGGTTTTCTAGGTACTGAGGTGAGTTTCTGGTACACCACAATTCACTGATGTCCTGGGTCTCTGTGCACAGTTCTGTGTAGGAGCAGGATCCTTGCAACATGGCGCCCAACGTAGTGGTCTTGTTGTGAGACTCTCGAGTAGTGCTTATATCAGTCCACAAACCCCTCACTATTGTTTCTGGTTGACAGTGGGGACGGATAAACCTACCTATAGTTACATAGGTCTTTTCAAGCTTGATATTTTAAAACGTTTCTTTATTGAATTACTACCCAGTCGCGCTTCATTATATTGCATTGTACTCGTCTTTCACTGTATCGATATAGCTGTGGTTGATATCCCAGTACACAGTCGCTTGGCTGTGTGCAATCATTTGCAGGATTTCAATGTTTCTTTAGAAGGCATGGCAGTGGTTTTTGTTGTATCTGCTGACGCAGCGTACCCATTTGAGCTGTTTTACTCATGGGTCACGTTACCTGCGGTTGATGCTAATACTAATGTATTTCATACTTACACTCCGACTGCCGTGCCTGTAGATTACGCTCCATATAGGACACAGGAAGTTCCAATTTCTGCTTGGCAGCACAGCATTTGGTTTAATGGTTCCCTCCCCCATGTTTTAACGGCGGTCAGAATGGGACCGTTGTCAATTGCAGGTGCTTCTTGGCTTGTTTTAGCTGGTTATACCCCACAACCTAATGCGGCGCATTGTACAGCTGTTGAATTAAGGCCACTTTATGCCTCTGTAGTGTCAGTGATAAGGCATCTGGTTCATTACATTTCCCGCAACTTCCCGGGTGGGGTCCCTGGTGGGGCGGCACATCCAGTTGGACCGAATGGGCGGAAGCTTAGTCCTGTTACGGTTAATGCGGTTATGGGCAAGCGTCCCCAGGATAAGGATGAGATACCTTTCTGGCTTGCAGAGAAATTTGACCAACTGGAGGCAGTGTTTCCAAATACCACTGCTGTGGAAAAACACAGGATCCTTACTATCAGTTTGCAGAAAGACTTAGTGCTGGACGTAAATGACTGTACCACATGGGGTGTGATTTTTGCGGCAGTCTCTACTAGGTGCTTCGGCACCCGTCAATGGCTGTCCTGCTCTCCGTCAGCATACGTGTTCAGGATGAACACAGAACGGAGGTGGCTGTAGAGTTGGGAATGCGGCTCGTGGGAACGTTTGACATGGTTCGAGATCTAGTCCTTGCTGATGTTAAGGGAGATGCGGTAAGTTTCCAGGTGTCCAATGCTTTGCACGATGTTCCAGAAGCCGAGAAACCCTGTCAGTTACCGAGAATTATTACGGAGGCTTATAAGACCATTGGGCGTAATAGTTTAAGTGTTAAGCCTTTTGCTAAAAAACAAGCACAGCAGCAAACTCAGTCGGCGTCTTCTGATAAAGATGATCGCCAGAAAGTTCCGAAACAAAATTGGAGTAAGAATAAAAAACAGGGGAAACAGCAACAGAAACAGGGGTCCCGTCCTGCTTCACCTACACCTGCCTCTACTGAGCATACATATGAGTTGCACGTCCGCAGTACGATTAAGTCACCCAATAGATTTCAGGTTCCTGAACAACTTTCTCCTCGCTCTTTGCAGGAAACATCGGTCTCCCCCACCGGTGGAGGAGGTGGTGGCAGAGGACAAGGTGCCCAACAGAGCCATGAGCAGCCTCGCAAGGCTGACTATAAAGGCAAGCAGGGCGACTCACCTCGTCAAAGGCCTCAGATTCAAAAGAAGAAAGTTGCAGCTTTAACAGCGAGATATGCCACAGATAGTGAGAACGCAGCTTCGGAATCTGACATGGGCACTGACACTGTTGGACAGCGCAGCGGAGATTACCATTGTGCGAGCGGCGCTGCGTCCACTACTGAAGGTGACAGCGACTGACACCTTCGTTATAGTCGAGACAGCTGACACTAGAGTAGCTCCCCCAGATAGGTTTTTTGAAATTGACCTTTTCATTGAAGGGGACATACAGCGTACAATAAAAGAGGTATTTTGGGAGAATCTTACTACTACCTATGATATTTTGTTGGTTGAGGTCGACTGACCCCCACCTTTTTTCTTAGCTGCTCAGCAAGGGGAGGAGGTAATCCTCCCTAGTTTCGCGCCCACAATCTGTCCCCTATTAGTAGTCAATGGACAGCTTTTACCAGTGGTGGCAAAGAACACCAATTTTGTTGTTTGGCAATGGGCTATAAAAACAGTCCAGGCGTCTTTGCCGCCCGAATAGTCTCTCTTTTAGAGGGACTCGACGCAGATGCATGCTCATATGTGGATGACATCTATCTCACAGACGACGAATTATGGCCGCATCTGTGCCGTGTTGACCGCCTAATTTGCAGTTTTGCAGATTTTGGCTATAAATTTAACTTTGCAAAAAGTCACATTGCAGAGTTCACAGTGTTGTTCTTGGGCTACGAGCTCAACAATGAAAGACGAGGTTTGGCTCCTCACTTCCTGGAGAAATGCGCACTTTTGCGTGCTCCCACAACACTGACAAAACTACAATCTTTACTTGGCTTTTTGAATTTCGGGCGTACCTACATTCCCAAATATGCCCAGCGTATCAAGCCTCTTTACACTTTGATACAACCTACTTTCTCCAAATCGTGCTTACTGCCTGAACATTCAGCCACCTTGCAATCTTTGCAGGCTGATCTTCTAGAATCTAAATTCTTGTGGACTCATGATAACTACACCAACCTGGTGATAAGAATCGTATCAGGGTCAGTGGGTTTCACGTACCTCACCTCTAATGAGGGGACACAGTCCCTATCGCTTACAAGTCACACTTGTACACTTTGGCTGAGTTGCGGTTTTCCACTGTGGAAAAAGTTTTGACAGCAGTGCAAATGACGATTCTTAAGGTACGTGCACTGTCGCAGGGAAAGCGCATTTTGGTTGTTACTCCGTATCCTGTCTTGGAGGCAGTGACGAAAGCCAGTGTGTTGTGTGGCGTTTTAAGCTCCGAGTGAACTTTCCCGATTCATGACCTTATATAGGTACAATTCACATTGCCCTTATATAGACATAGAAATCAAACCCTTATTTAGGCATAGCCCATGCTACCCAAATACAGGCATGGCTACCTCCACCCGCACCAAACGTCATAACGACTTCTTGGAAAACCAGCTTAAGCAGTCAGGGACTTCCCCTTGCTTTAATATTGATTTGTCCAAATTCGAAAGCTTTGCACCCACGGAGGATACAATGGGCTACGTACTTGACATCCCCGGATGTCACGTTCATTTTCGATTCCTCTTTGCAAACTCAGGAGTATTTGCAGTAGGAATTTGTTCATCCAGCTCCTCTGACCATGCGCCCACTTGAGGATTTCCATTGTATCATTTACACTGACGGAAGCGCACAAGCGGCTATGGATTCAAAGCACGCATATTCTTCAGCCTGCGCAATTGTGGTTGGTACTATGGTGATTGGTGAATTCAAGTCCGATGTCGTGCATACACAGACATTACGGGACTGTACCGCTCAATTGGCAGAGCTTCGTGCTCTGATGCTTGCATTGGAGTACGCCGATCCCAGTGTGACTACTCTTATCGTAAGTGACTCTTACTACTGTGTTCAATCATACAATGACAATCTACCCTTTTGGACGCAAAATGATTATCGTGGCTCCAAAGGTCTCATAATAAAACATAAAATGATCTGGGTTCTAGTGGCTGCGCTTAAAGAACGGCTGCCACTCGTCTTTGTAATTCATACTCTGGGTCACCAGCATTTCGGAGTTCACGCTGTTGGCAACTGTCTTGCGGATTAAGCGGCTAAGAGAGCAGTTGCAACATACTCTGTAGCAGCAGTTCCAAAAGTAAGATTGATGATGACATCTTGGCAGCTATTGCCGCAACAGAGAAGGGAGGTAATTACCCAAAAGGTTTCCATTCTAAATACTCTTATCATTTAAGTCCTGATAAAGTTCCTTATGTGAGAATTAACGACGTTGGTGACAGGTTAATCCCCAATGCGGACCGCAGGCAGTCTTTGATAACAGCAGCCCACGCTGGGATGGCCTCTCTGCATGCCGGCATGTCAGCTACTGTATCTCTTCTCCAACAACGTTACTGGTGGCAGGGTTTGTACAAACAGACGCGTGATTATGTCCTTCAATGTGACATTTGTCAGCAGATTAAACCTTCTACTGCTGCACGCCCGCTCCAAACACAGTTGTACATATCTAATAAACCACTTGCGTATGTTTATTTAGATCACTGTGGTCCTTTCTCATCTGATACTGCGTATAAGTACATCTTATTTGCAGATGATTCTTGCACGCACTTTGGGTGTGGCTGCAACAAGGTGCTGATTCCAGAACGGTCGTAAGGGATTTGTGTGTCTTTGTGGGTATTTTTGCGTGCGTTACCTTCCATTCGGACCAGGGTCCAGCATTTGCCTGTAAGGCATACAAGGATGCCATGAGTTCTTTGGGGGTCAAAGTAAAATTTTCGTCTCCATATAGGCCTGAGGGCAATAGTGTTGTGGAGCGGATGAACCGGGACTTAAAGCAATCCTTGACCGCTAAGGTTTTAGGTACAGGCCGAGACTGGCTAACCCACCTGAATAGCATACAGCGTGCACTAAATAATCTCCCTAGAAGGTCTCTGGGTGGGCAGACCCCATATGAAATGCTCTTTGGCATCAAAATGTTTGTTCTGGACCTTGAGGGTCTAGACATGGAGGCGTCTGCTGCATCCTTTGACGTTGATAGACATTCTAATGTTTTACAGAACCTACAAAAGACGAGAGACAGTCTTGCAAAGGAAAATTTGCCCTCCACATCTGATGCTGCGTTGCAGATTCGGGTAGTCGGCTGGCTACCCAGAGTTGGAGAACTGGTCCGAGAGAAGGTCGACAACAAGAAGGAATTTGGCCCCTCCTATCGAGCTCCAGTTCCTGTGCTTGGTGTGCAGGGTACAAGAACAGTCATTTTACCTCCTCTTCCTGGGCGAAAGGGGAACAGGTACATATCCATTGACAATATCAAACCACACAGGGTGGCCGATTCTTCTTAGTATGACACCTGCGTTCTCGTGTCCAGCAATGATGCGAAACTCTGTTCTGGCCCCGGATCCTGCCATCGGGCCTGATGTTGCCATTGAGATTAATACAATTGCGAATCCTTTATTAAATCCACCTGCTGGTGATCCTCTTAATGATACTGAATATACTTACCCCACTGACTTATCTATGCCTGATTTGGAGACCCGTGTGGCTAATCAATCACGTTTTTCATTTGAAACTGGCTCTACCACATCAAAGTCCCTTTCGAAAATTTCGATTTTTGCTACTTGGTTTAAAAAACATTTTTGGATTCCCCCTTGGACTTACATTTGGTTGATGCTGTTCTCAATTTTTTTATTCATGTCCATTGGATTTGTGGTGTATTTTTTTCGTTTTGTAAATGGACACTACGTTCAAGAAAGAACTACAATTAAACTAATTGATGGAACTTTGGCTCCCCACTCCTCATCACACATCATGAAGAGGGACCAGACATTTGTGAACATAACTGCTTGGCTCGTTTTAGATGGGATAGTATGGGATGCTGTAAAATTCTAGATTCATGGTCCCACAGAGGTTAATAATGTCCCTAATGTACTTTGTGTCTCTATGGGGGATGTGGTTAAACAAAATATTCACTCTGATGATTGGGACGTCCAGGCCGTAGAGGCTCTATTTCATGATTTGAAATATTATGCTGCTTTTGATGCTGAAGATTTGTATCTAGATTCTGCTAATTAGGGCGATTTGTTCTGTTACCAGCACTATGGAAGTCACTTTCTGCATAAAGCAAACACGTTTAGAAATGTGGTAAATTACACACAGTCGAAACATTGTCCCACACCTGTTGAAGGCAGCTTTAAAACTCTTTAAAAAAAGTTTTCTGACTTTACTGATTTTGATTGATCAAACCCAGATGCATTTTAATTTTAAGATGACTGAGAAGTCCTCTTCCAAGGTTAGACTTACCCACACAAAATGACTGTACTCCAAGTACTTTATTGACCAAATGGCTATGAGCTGTGGAAGGATACCGTTGATCTTAAATCTGTTTGGGGTTCTAAAAGTTGGCAAGTGCAAGTCACCGAGGCTTTGCATCATGCATGCCTCCTTCCGAACCATATGGTGTTTCTGAATGCTTCAAAATTAAATGCTCCTTCATTTCCTGAGTTGGGTGAATATCCCCATTGGAATAATTACACCAGTACTTCCCCTAGTGATTTACAAACCCTGTTGAGAAATTCCACTTTTAATATTTCCAGCATGAATCCTGAAGGCTAGTTGCTGTGGCAATAAAGTGCAGATTCCTGCCAGCACCGTTTTCTGAGTCTAACCCCTGTCTATACAGAGGCTAGAGTAGATCCCTGATTTCAGAGTCAGCATTCAGTCACCACCTATTCTGTAGGCAAGTTGTGTCAGAGTTGGCAGAAACACTCTACCTTGCCGTCAGTTAAGTTGCATTTGTCTAAACTGACTGACACTGTTGATTTGAATGATTTTGTAAAAGGTCATGCAGCAAGCAGATCGAAAAGATGGATATATGCTTTTTACAACGAGGTTTGGAAACTGTCACAGATTGAAGCTGCTTCTAGGCTCAGGGCTATGGATCAGGCCAATTTAGAAAAAGTGCTTGCTGTTGTATATAATAGCATTAACACCCTTTCTTCCCGTATTTACATGTTAGATAATATTGTTTCATCTGTCGTTGATATTGCACAAGAAGATGTTGCAGTTCTGTACCATGGACAAAATCAATTGCGTTCTATTATGCAGTTTGCATGCACTCTTCAAACGTTAAAATCTGGGAAGTTGCCTTGGGATTACATGAACACAACTTCGCTATTTCTGCCTTTTAATTTGACTGTTAAACAACAATTTTTGTCAATGAAGGATGCCACGTTTTCCCTGTTACATATCGAAAAGTTAGAACCATTACCATATTCTGTGGCCGAAACGAATTCGGCAGTTTGGCTTATCCATTGGTTAATAACTCTACCTTTCCCTCTGTTCAAATTTGAATCATGCATGAAACACTATGCCATAGGCAGATTTGAGCCTTTAGGTAGCGCTTTTCTCCATGAAGTGTGGAATCTCCTATTTACATATAGGTGCTTGAGGGAAGGAAAAGAAGTTTACTTAATAGGTGAAGACTGCACTTCTACACCAGATCACTCATTATTCTGTGGAAATTTGCAATTGCACGTTCGTGTAATGTAATAGCACCGAATCTTGCGTGTGTTTTGAAGGGCACCCCCACCCCGGCTATTACACCAACCTTCACGTTACTTGCAAACGGTAGTTATTTGTTATTAAATAATGAAGATTGCTGTGGTATGCTTGCGGGAATTCCGTACATCGTTACTGTTTCCCAACGTGCAGTTTGCTGTAAAAATGTTTTGTTTCCTCCTCCACATGGGAGGCTTGATGTTTCCATTTGGCCTTCTATTCCGACCTTGAAAGCAGAGTTCAACAAGATGAGTCGAATAAGGGCTCTTTTGTCACAGAACGAAGTTGACCTCACATCTGCGCGTGAAACATTCGTCCTTCACGTTGCTAACACTCGAACTGAGGTACATGCCTTATTAGATACAGATCTGCTCCTGCATTTCGTGGCTTTGATTCACACAATCTTTAATGCCTCTTCTACCACGGGCCTGGCACACTTTTTTAAAGTAGTGAGTTCTGGCCTTGTGACCTCATTCCAAGCTATATTTGGTGTAATACCAGCATTTTTTCGAGTGTCTTTTTGGCGGTTTATTCTCGCTTTGGGAGCGGACATACTGCTGTTAATTTGCTTACTCCAAAATGGAATCACATTATGTGCCCCACGACGGTCTGCCCCGGCTGCTTCAGCTTCGTAACCGGATGCTTGAATACTATGAATTGCTACCTCTGGTGACTCTGAGTGTGGCATATGGTTTATCGTCTCAGTTCTCTTACTTTACTCACGTGCAGCCTGTTTTCCATTGCCTGGATTGCGGCTTTGAATGGGCCCTGGATTTCTCTCTCTGCAATATGGTGTCTCCTGACCCGGATTTTAATCTACTAAAGAGTCCCTTAGTTGCTCATGTACTAGGTTGTTCTGGTTTGGGATTATGGCCTGGGCAGCGGCTCATGGGTACCTGGGCAATTGGAACATATGGACTGGGGCCCATGACTTTCTGGTACACAGTTATCTCGAAGAAAGCCCGAGTTGTCCTCTGATGGTGTTAGAGGCTCCGGCTATTGAAGAACATGTATGTTCATTTCCATTACTTAATTGGATGGCTGAAATGTTCACGGATGATAACAACGACTTCCTGTTGGAGGCGTTTGCAACATACTGTGCCTATACGCTGTTGGATTGAAGTGAGACTTTTTGCTTCATAGACACGTACTGGACTTATGACTTTTTTTCCAATGACGTCTTAAATTTTTCTAATTTTTTTAAATCTTATTCACACCATGGCCACCCATGAATCTTTTAATGAATTGGATATTTTTGAATTCAGATTTTTACTCCCAATTATTATGTTTGGCAAAATTTCTGAACTTGGTTCTGTCTCATTCGAATTTGAACTCTGTGTTCTATAAATATTGCCCCCTTTATTGTGCGTTCTCCGATCAAGGGAGGGTGTAGCGTGGCCTAAGCCTGTTTTGTACGCATGTTCTGTTAGCAAGGCTTATTAGAAGTTTAAACGCCATTTGACCTTTTGCCGCTTTTGCACACAACACTGCATATAGCTGTTTTTGTAAGTTAGGATGCGCGAATGTCTTCACATGGGAAAGACTTGTTTTCAACATCTCTAGACTTACATCGTGACCCTAGTCTGCACAGTGAGTGCTGAAACCAAGGTTATCATAACATGGTAGCTGTTGTTCGAACTGATCGGCTAACGTTTTTTAGACACAACAAATGGCAGCTGCGAGCCAACTGAAATCCTGGCGCCTTTATTATAACACTGCAGCCATGATTTCACACACTTGGAAGATTTTCCGTTTCCAGAGATGCAGAGATATTTTGCTGATCCAGATGTGATTTACTCTTGCTGAGCTGAGAGGTAATGGGGCCCCCCACACAAGCCTAAAAGACCCCCTTTAGTTTATAAAACATAGTTTCTATATAGGGAAGGTGTTATAACTAGGCACTATACGACCTGTTTTCACCATCCTTCTCCCTTTGTGTTTTATGTAATTGTAACAATGCTGACCATATTATTTTTAATCATATGTCTGCTTATCTTGGCAAAGATACTGCACCTGAGAGCACGTTGTTAAAATAAATATTTTAACCTTACCCGTGTCTCTTATTTACTCCTGTTGTGGACTGGTATGAGAGTATAACAAAAGAGTGTTCTCACTTCCCACCATTTCTGAGTTGGTCCTAAGTTACATGTTCTAGGTTGTCTAATCATTGGTTACTTTGTTATAGGACGAAGAGCTAATCTGACACTGATGCTAGTTGGTTGGGGTTTTCTAGGTACTGAGGTGAGTTTCTGGTACACCCCAATTCACTGATGTCCTGGGTCTCTGAGCACAGTTCTGTGTAGGAACAGGATCCTTGCAACAGGAGACTGATTCCACTGACGTGCTAAGCATTCCTGAAGGGGACGCATTTGAAGTCTTGCATAAGGGACTATTAGGATGCACAACGCCATCATTCCTAGTAACTGCATGAATGTGTGTTGAGGCTGGAACTGGGAAAGTAGATTTTGAATGTTGTGGATTCCCAGATTGGGATAGGCCAGAGCTTTTTTGTGCATCTAGAGTGGCTCGCAAGTACGCTGCATGTTGGAGGGATGGAGATGGGACTTGGACAGATTCACTGAGAATCCAAGATCGTGGAGCACCTGCACTTTTTTGAGAGTATGTCGTAGACAGTTTGCTTGCGAGTTTGCCTTATGAACCAGCCATCTAAGTATGGGAAGACATGAATGGGTTGTCTTAGTAGATGAGCTGCGACTATTGCCAGGCATTTGGTGAAAACCCTGGGAGCAGTAGTGACTCCGAATGCGAGTACTTGAATTAGTAATGTTGCCCCACTACCACAAACCTGAGGTATTTGCGGTGAGCGGGGTGTATTGGGATGTGCAAGTAGGCTTCGTTGAAATCTAAAGTTGACAGAAAGTCGCCTTGCTGAAGGAGCAGCAGTACTTGTTGGAATGTCGCCATATGAAAATGATCTGACTGGATGTATAGATTCAGGTCTAGGTCTGAGAGAGCAGTCTTTTTGGTGAATTAAGAAGGTTAGGAAGTATACACCTGCCCCTTGATATTTTAATGGGACTGATTCTATAGATCCTTTTTGTGACAGAGAGAACTTCTTGTTTGAGAGGGTTGAGATGTTCTTGTGACATTGTGTGTGATCTTGAAGGAATGTTTGGGGGAGTGTCTGTAAGTTACAGGCAATACCCATATTGGATAATTTGTAAAACCCATGTGTCTGAGGTGATTGTATTCCATACAGGTAGAAATTGGGAAAGACTTCCCCCGCCAGGAGTGGAATGATCTAGGGGTAGAGGAAGGAAGTAACTGTTTGGTGTTTGCAGGTGAAGTGCGTGTTGAATTGCCTCTGCCACTTCCCTTGCCATTGTTCCTTCTAAATTCTCTTCTAAAGTAACCTCACGACGAGGGTGAATGATTATTGCCCTTGTAAGAAGAGGAGGGATTCTCTGATTAATTGTTTTTGGAGCCACCTTTATAAAAGGAGCAACAAAAGGATCCCCGATTGGAAGGAAGTTGCAAGGCCCCCATGGATTTTGCCACCTCAGTATCTTTTTTCAACTTCTCTAAAGGGTCCACTGTAGGGCCGAATAGGTGCTCTTCTTTATCAAAGGGTTGGTTCACAATAGAGGCTTGGACCTCGGGTTTGAACCCCGAAATTCTGAGCCAAGCATGTCTGCGTAGCAACAAACGGGTGTTGACTGTGCTGGGTGCCGTGTTTGCTGTGTCTAGGGCGCACCTAATAGAAGTATTAGTAATTCATTTCCACTCCTGAATTAGGTCATTGGCTTGAGTTTTGTGTTCGGCGAGTAAAACGGCATTCATTTTTCTAGCTCATCATAATGAGCTCTGTCGTAGCGAGCTAAGAGAGCTTGTGCATTTGCAATTCGCCAGTGAATGGCTGCTTGTGATGCTATTCTTTTGCCAGAGGGATTTATTCATTTTGATTCCTTATCAGGAGGAGGGGCATCTCCTATAGTTTGTGAGTTTGCTCTTTTGCAAGCGTTGGAGACTACAAGGGAGTCTAATGGAAGTTGACCAGTTGTGTAAGTGGGGGTCAGTAGGTGCTGGCTTGTACTTTTTCTCAATTCTGGGCATGATAGTTCTTGCTCGCACAGGGTCTTTAAAAATCTTGACAGTATGTTTAAGCATTCCCTTAACCATAGGTAGTGTCCGTGTTGATCTCTGAAAGGAACTTAGGGTCTCAAATGGAAAATCCTCTTCAAGAGCCTCTTTATGAAATTCCACCCCATGGTATTGAGCAGCCCTAATAGGTAGCTCTATATACTCTATGTTGTCATCAGGTGGTGGGGGTTTGGAAGGGTATAGAGCTGTATCATTGTCTGAGATCAGATCAGTAGTGTAGTCCTTCCAGGTGTCATTAGTCTCCTGTGGCCTATCTTCATCACCATCCCCTTCATACTATGTATCAGGTGATTGAGGTTGTGGGGAATTTGTGGGTGTGCTGAGCAAATTTGGGTCAATGAGTGAAGGAGGTGTAATGGGAGGAGGAAAAGGGTTAGTACCCACTTCTTGAGTTTTAAAGGAATATGGTAGTCCTCTTGTATGCCGATTTTCCTTTTCTCTGGCAATTTTACATGAATCTGTCCAGTATCTGCTGGATAACCAGTTATTTTTGTTTCAGATCCGTGTTTGCAGGCGGAACATTGGAACGAGGCTCTTTAGACGGAACAGTCGTTTTCCCTTTGCGTGCCATACTTTTTGGCGTCAAAGGTTTCGGCTCCGAAGCTTTCGGCTCAGATTTTCTCTTTGGTAGTGAGGGAATGGCCACAATGACATGCTTCGATTTCAACGCCAAAGGGTTCGGTGTCGACATGGGCTGAATCGATCCCGAGCCGGAAGGCTTTGATTTGTGTTTTGGTGCCGGGCTAGAGGGTGGGACGTCCAAAACTTTTTCTTGGTGCCGACCTTGGCACGAGAGCAGAGGAAGGACTGGAGCCTTTTTGTTCGACAAATGTTGGGGAATGGGGGTGTCTGTATTCATGGTACGCTGACCCGGTGTTACTTGCTTTTGTTCTTCCATGTCTGAGTCAGCTTCGGACATGGAGATGTGTTCCCCCTATTCTTCGGCTCCCTGTGCGTGGAATTGTTCCTGGTCGTAATCTGCAAAGAAGATGTCTGGTGCAGTGCCGCTTTGTGGGTGCATTTCGTGACGTCAAGCCCGGCGGTCACGGCGCTTCTTATCGGATCGAAACGATCAGCACGCGTCGCAGTCTTGTTCGTCGTGTTCCAGGGATAGACAGATTGCACACTTTGTGCAAGTTGGTGCGCGGAAACTTAGCGCGACACCCGGGACAGAATTTGAATGGAGTCCGTTCATTCGACTGCTAACGAGCCTGACGTGGGTAGGCCCAACGGTACTCCACAAATCTTCCGATCTAAGGCTTTGACTCAAAACGATACGCGGAGAATGGGAAATGCGACTGAGAACAATACCGTCGAGGGTAGTTGATTGCGCGTCGAGGGGAACCCGAGAAACGGTGTCGAACCGGAGCCCTGCAATTCACATCCGAACCCGATGGCGGAAAAAAACAATCTGACAATGGAGTCGATACCCATGCACACTATCACCTAACGGAGGAGTAAGTCACCTACCTCGTGACTGGAAAAGACTTCTTCGAAGAAAAACAAAGTGCAAAACATCCGGACCCAACAATAGATGGCAGGCTATGCCAAGCATCTGATCTACAGTGCACATGCCTCGAACACAGAGTTTAGATGAAATACAACATTTTGCTATGATCACACAAATTAGGAGGGAAAACCACGATTTATCTAGGTATTCTAGGTTTCACTTTGTACAAATCGGCCAGTATATGGATATCTATTTTTCTTCCCTTATGCTAATGCTTTGTTTTTTACCTGGGTGCATTTTATAGCAAACTGTAGTTGGAACTCGACCCAAAGGTAATAAAGACCTTTACATGAGCACTAGTTAAATTGCACAAGGTCACATGCGTTGTTTGTAGGCACGGGTAGCTTGAGGACCTGATTCTCAAACTTAAACTTAAACTTTTGTACAAGTTTATGTTTTTTCCCTATTTTCAAAAGGTATTTGAATAACAGTAGGTTTACGACTACGTAGTCTTCACATTCGGAGCTTAGTTTCCGCACATAAAAAGATAGGGCAGTACTATCTTTTTATGTGCAGAGACTCATTGAAGAGTGCGAAGACTCCACAGTCAAAGATATTGCTCATAAAATACCTTTAGTGAATAGGAACAAATCATAAACTTACATAAAAGTGTGAGAGTCCCTTTGTTAATTAGGCCCCAAGTGATTTTCCCAGAATCACAGGATATTGATTCGATGCAGGGACTCGATCTTGAATCAGTAGGATGCGGCTCTGGCAATTAACGGCACATCTTGGGTAGAGGGAGGAAGGCTGAAGCCACATAAAAGCTAAGCTCGTTATGGGCTCAAGGTTTCAACAGGACCTTGAGCGGAGTCAGAGCCAGGGTTCAGGCTTGAGCCTGGCTCCAGCTTTCAGTGGCTCGTCCATCTCAACTAATTATATGGACATACTGTGATGGGGGTTCTCTGTACTTTCTAATAACTGTTTCGATAGTACCGATTGTGGACAAATCAGGTATATGGGGTCCTAATTAGCTTTTTACTCGGTTTAAAACTTCTTGATTTATTGAATTATAGGAAAGTGATTAATTGGTTGTGTTGATAAAACTGCAGGTGATGTATTAGGATTCATGTGTCTCTGAAGTAAAATGGCTGCTCTAGGTCTTGGATAATATTATACCTTATGTATTCTTATCCCGTAGTTTTTTTGCCTTAATAGGTGGTAGTCAGGTGGTGGTAAAAACAAGTGAGGGAGAGGTGTCCCCACCTCTGCCTATTCCACCCTTCAGGTGGGGTTGGGGGGCGAGGTGATGTACAAATCTCAGTCCCCGCCATCTTGCAGATGCAGGGACTCATCCAACCAGGATCAGGCTCATGCCCGGCTCCCACTGGAGGGTAGCAGCAGCGGTCACACGCAGCGGGCGTGCCGCTTGTGCGCCAAAGGCGCGCCAAACGCAAGCCCGTCTGCGCCCGACCGCGCCTGGCCCGCGCCCAGCGCCAGGACCCCTGGCCCCCGAGGATGCCAGCCCACACGACGGACGTACGACGCCGCCACCCTCAACGCACTCAAATCCGACCGGAACCCTGCCTGCCACGGAGCCACCCCGAACCACACCCACGGATCCTTCAGCTGCCAAACCTGCAAGTTCACCTGCCTCCGGACCTGCACCGCACCCGAAAGGCCAGGCACCAGTAACAACCACCTCAAGTGCATCCTGCTCAACACCCGCTCCGTCCACAGACACGCCGTCGAACTCTGGAACCTGCTTGACACAACATCACCAGACGTCGCCTTCCTCACGGAAACCTGGATGAACGCCTCCTCAGCGCTCGACATCGCCGTAGCCATCCCGGACGGATACAAGATCACCCGGAGGGACCGCGTCAACCAGACCGGAGGAAGCATTGCCATCGTCCACAGGAACACTATCCGGAACACGACCAACTCCGACGACACCTTCACTGCCGCCGAGCACCTCCACTTCCAGATACACACCGACCCCAAGACCACCCTCAGAGGCACTCTCATCGACAGACCCCCGGGACCACGCACACAATTCAGCGAAGACATCGCAGACTTCATCAGCCCGCACGCCCTCCCCTCCGCTGACTACATCCTCCTAGGGGACCTCAACTTCCACCTGGAGAAAAACAACGACACCAACACCACCACCCTGATGGACAACCTCGCCAACCTCGGACTCAAGCAACTGGTGAACACCCCCACCCACTACACCGGCCACACGCTCGACCCTGCCTTCTCCTCCAGCAAGCACATCTCCTTCAGCCACTCCACCGGACTTCACTGGACGGATCACAGCTGCGTCCACTTCAGCTTCAGAAGAACCACGACCCACCACCACCATCAACAAGTTCCTCGCAGGAGCTGGAGCAAGATCACCGCCGACCAGCTCATCACCTCCCTCAGCCAGAACCCCCTGCCAATGCAACGGACCCCAACGAAGCAGCCCGCAACTTCACACAGTGGCTCAGCAACTGCGCCGATGACCTCGCACCACTGAAGAACCCTCCCAGCAGACCCGGCAGCAAGAAAGCCTCCTGGTTCACCGACGAACTCAAAACATCCAAGAAAAACTGCCGCACCCTTGAAAAAGCCTGGCGCCACGACCAGACCACAGAAAACATGACTGCCCTCAAGAACGCCACCCGCAAACACCACCAGCTGATCCGCACCACCAAAAGGACAACATTCAAAGAACGACTGGACAACAACACCCACAACAGCAAGGAACTCTTCAGCATCGTCAAAGAGTTCTCCAACCCCAACGCCGGAAACAACGACATCACACCCTCGCAAGACTTCTGCGACTCACTCGCCACCTTCTTCCACCGCAAGATCGCCGACATACACAACAGCTTCGGCGCACAAACCACGCACTCAACCACCGAACCAACGCCTTCCACCACCACCCTCTGCAACTGGACCCCGGTCAGCACCGAAGACACCACCCGCACGATGAACACCATCCACTCTGGATCACCAACCGACCCATGCCCCCACCACGTCTTCAACAAGGCCGACTCCATCATCGCACCCCAACTACGGGACATCATCAACATATCCTTCAGCAGTGCCACCTTCCCGGAGAGCTGGAGGCACGCCGAGCTCAGCGCCCTGCTGAAGAAACCGACAGCGGACCCCACCGACCTCAAGAACTTCCGCCCCATCTCGCTCCTCCCTTTTCCTGTCAAAGTCATCGAGAAGACCGTCAACAAACAGCTCGCCACCTTCCTCGAGACAAACGGATCCCTCGACCCTTTGCAGTCCGGCTTCCGAGCCAACCACAGCACCGAGACCGCCCTCATCGCAGCCACCGACGACATCAGATCCCTGCTCGACAACGGGGAAACAGCGGCCCTCATCCTCCTGGACCTCTCTGCAGCATTCAACACCGTCTGCCACCGCACCCTATTACAGCACCTCAGCAACATCGGAATCCAAGGGAAGGCACTGGAGTGGATCATCTCGTTCCTCTCCGGAAGAACCCAGAGAGTCCGCCTCCCCCCGTTCAGATCCGAGGCCACCGAAGTCATCTGCGGCGTACCACAAGGATCCTCACTCAGCCCCACCCTCTTCAACGTCTACATGAGCCCCCTCGCAGCCATCGCACGCCAACACAACCTTAACATCATCTCCTACGCCGACGACACCCAGCTGATCCTCTCCCTCACCAACGACCCCGCCAGAGCCAGCCTACACGAAGGGATGAAAGACGTCGCCGAGTGGATGAAGAACAGCCACCTGAAACTGAACTCAGACAAGACGGAAGTCCTCATCCTAGGATCATCGCCCTCCGCCTGGGACGACTCCTGGTGGTCCCCTGCCCTGGGCACCACCCCCAAGCCAACGGACCACGCACGTAACCTGGGCTTCATCCTGGACTCCTCCCTCTCGATGACCAGACAAGTCAACGCCGTATCGTCATTGTGCTTCAACACCATGCGCATGCTCCGTAAGATCTTCCGATGGATCCCCACCGAAACCAGGAAGACAGTCACCCAGGCACTCGTCACCAGCCGACTGGACTACGGGAACACCCTCTACGCGGGAACCACTACCAAACTACAGAAAAGACTCCAGCGCATACAGAACGCCTCCGCACGACTCATCCTGGACATCCCTCGCCGCAGACACATCTCTACCCACCTGACAACCCCGTCAACAAGAGGATCACGTTCAGACTCCTCACCCACGCACACATGGCTCTCCACGACATGGGCCTGAAGTACCTCAACAGCCGCCTCACCTTCTACACACCCACCCGCCAGCTACGATTGGCCAGCCTCGCCCTCGCCGCCGTACCATGCATTCGCAGAGCCACCGCTGGAGGAAGATCCTTCTCCTACCTGGCGGCCAAGACATGGAACTCCCTCCCCATCCACCTACGACTGACCCAGGACCACCTCTCCTTCAGGAAACAACTCAAGACCTGGCTTTTCGAGCAGTCACGAACCCCTCCCCCCCAGCGCCTTGAGACCCTACTGGGTGAGTAGCGCGCTATACAAATTGTTGATTGATTGATTGATTAGCATAATAGGGGGTTACCCACCCCAGGGAAAGGACCCATTGGTTCCTACCTTTTTCCTACCTGTAACACACCTTAATCTAGTTTTTAGGGGCACCCTTGATGCTTTCTTCCTCAGACAAGAAGAAACTACAAGGAGAAAAAGAAGGACCGAACAGCCATGTAGCAGCTCACAAGAGGATGGGAAGATGCCCACTGACTTGGCCCCAGCCCTACAAGCCTGTCTCCACTTTGAACCTGCTCCTGCGAAATCCCAGTGTGTCCTGCAGCCAGCAACCTCCAAAATCCTGGAGTACCTGCCTGCTTTCAACTTCAAAGACTGTCAACCGTGAACACCAGATTTGTTAATCGACAACTTCTGTTTCCGGCCGCACACCGACGATCCGCCCCACTCTGTACCCGCCTTCTACCGCTTGAGCTAGAGTGTGCAAACACCACAAGGAAGTCCCCCAGCAATCCTAACCCGAGATCCGGCAACCCCTGACCTGCCTCAAGCCTCCAGCCGACGCCTGCAGCCTAAATCCGGAAGGTCCCCCGCGACCAGGAGCTTTTAAGAAGATCCGACCCCAAAAGGCACCCCTGCACCGACACCGCACGGCCTTGGGTGGCCAAACCGACGGTGCCTAACCATCCCCTAAGTTCCCAACTTACCTCTTGAAATGGTGATCTCACCCAGAAGACCTTTGTCCCCAAACCTGCATTGCCTTTGCAAACTGGAGGTTCCTCATTGCAAACAACAGGGCGGCCGACGTCCAAACAGCACCCTGCACCTGGCAGCCCTAGTACCGCTGAGGGTGCACCTTTGGTGCTACGTTGTTTCCCCATTTGCCCTGAGCTAAAGTCCAGAAGCTTTGCTCCCACAACCAAGTGGCCTGCTCGCCAGCAGTCACCAACCGGAGACCTCCTATCCCCCATTGGATAACATTGGGCCTCAGCACTATGCACTCAGCTGCCCTAGTGCAGCTGAGGGTGTAACTAGAGTGTATCCTTGACCCTGGGTGACCCCGGAGTCAATCCCCAGAACCTCAACTCCCACTACCAAATGCTCAAAACCGATAACACTATTTTCCTCCGTAGGATAACATTGACTGTTTTTCTGTGAAAAGGTTTTAAGTGTGGAGTTTGAAAAACCAAAGCAATTCTTTAAAATTGTACTGTTTTACTTACCTGTTTACAGGAAATGTCCCAGAGTAGTATTCAGGTAATCCAAAAGTAACTTACCTGTAATCTTACTGAAGATCTCATTCAAAGTCTATGTTCTGTATTCTGAAAAGCACTGCATTATCAGTAACACCACTGTAATCACATCAAAGTACATTTACAATTGCAACCCAAACTGTGTTACAATCTGTATATTTACTGCAAAGTACTTATCACTTACCTGTGCCAGGCTTGCTTGGTTCTTGGAAATAAAATAACTAAAAGAATATTTTTGATACAAAAACAATTGGTCTGAAGTTCAGTCTTTGAGTGTGTGAATTCATTTCCTGACTGAGTGTGTACAACAAATGCTTAATACTGTCCTCTGATACTGCCTTACTGTTTGACCACACTACCACAAATAGAGAGTGAGATGCTAACTTACTTTACCTCTGCCTACCTTTGGGGTTCCGATGGACTCTGTGCACACTATACCTCACTTTGGTATCATATATACAGAGCGAGCTTCTACCCTGGTCTGGTGGTGATGTGTGTGCATTGGACTAGGACGTTTGTGCTGAACTTGACACGGTTGTTGTCTTTCCAGAAGATGGGCGTGGGCTCGTCAACCTGCTGTTGTTGAAGCTGGGGACATTAGGGTCCAGGAGGTGACTGGCAAGGCGGGGAGGTCCCTTTCCTTGTTGGGTGATGCCAAGGCTTCCAAGGTCTTTAATCAGAGCTTTTGAATTGGTGGGGGCATGGCATTCCAGTTGGAAGTTCAGGACTTTTATTAAGATGTAATTACTAGTGTTGATGGCGAGTGGCGCGATGATGTTTATAATGGTATCGTTGAAGTTTGGGTGCGGTCCTGTTGGTGGTCTGTAGATGACAATTCTGTCTAGGATGGATTTGGCTGTGACATGGAGCTTGAATGTCAAGTGCTCCATGTTGGAGGATGACATGTCTGTGGAGGTGCTGCAGCTGATGGCTTTCTTGTGGATAATAGTGATACCGCCTCCAGGCCTGTGAAGTCTGTCTTGCCTTGCCTAGCTGAGGGAGAGAGGGGGGAGGAGGCAGTGGCAATGTCAAGTGCCGATGCAGGCTTCATCCAGGCTTCTGTGAGAAAAAGTAGGCCAGAGGCTTTGTCGTGCAGCAGATTCCAGATATCTGTGGCGTATTTGGTTAGTGAGCCGGTGTGGAGGAGCATGCATGTGAGTTGCGGAATTTTGCGTGGGTGGTTTGCAGACTGCATGAGAGAGAGGGGGTTGTTAGGTGCTGTTGGTATGGTCGCAAGTGACTGTTTGGAAGCCCTCATTGTTTTTTGGAAAAAAATGTGTGTGAATAATAACACAATTCTAATAACTAGAAGGGAAGGTTTGTTGACATGAATAATATACTAACAAGTTTGTTCAGGTATAAAAAAACTCTATTCCATTTAATAGATATTCACTTAAAAAACACACATGCATACTTGTTACATAAAAATTAACAAAAATCCAAAATCCAAAATTTATACAGTTTCCATAAAAATTATAATCACATAATACTTAAAAAATACACAACAGGTGGCAAGCATTTTTTTCCCTGCCTTAGGAACTGATAATTCCGATCAGGGGGTCCTTGTTGTTTACATTATACTCATTGTTTTTTGGTACAGCATGGGGGTTGGAGTTGAGGTCACAGAGGGTACCTTGTAAGTTATTGTCTTGTGCAGAAGAAGTTGCACGTAGAAGTTCACACCGGAGTGCTCCGGCCATAGCACCGAATTGTTGTTTATTTTTCAGTAGTCATAGTGTTTATGGATTTGGGAATATTAGCACCAGCCAGCTTTAATGACGTCTTGTCAAAGGCGCTGAGGGACATCTCTTTGATGTATTTTCAGATGTGTTTAAGAATCCTCCTAGCCCGTTGACCAATTGTAGAATCAAACCCTCCTTTTAGAGATTTGGATGTCTGTCTGTGTCAGTGTTTTTTTGCCTAACAAGATCCACATCTAAATGTGTGTGCATGATGGAGCTTGTGACAGAGAAGGAAAACAAAAGTGAGGTGCGAAAGAAATAAAATTTCCAGAGCGGGACATGTCATAACTAAACCAAAGCAAAACCAAAAGTGTCAGCTCATAACAAAAATGTTAAAAGCACAGAAAAAAAATCATTTCACTATATATTTTCACACATTTGCTGAATTCAGGTCCTATATTGTTTTTGCGAAGTGCAGTCTACCATTGACCCCCAAAAATGATCACAAAATAACAATTACATCAAAGCACTTAGAACTAATGTGCTTCTTTCCAAAAACTCTAAAGGGCAAGATTTGCTGCTGTTTTGCGTTTGTGCTGAACTGGTTGGTGTAGTGCCAAGTAACTGTTTGTAGGTCGAGTAAAGCTTATTTTCCTTTGTTCCAATAACATTTTGTGATTCACAAAGCCTGCTTAGAAACGGAGAGGCTGAGTGTGCTCTGTACACCACAGTAACTCAAGGGGGAGATACAAAGGCCAACATAAATGATTCAAGCAGGTATCTCCACTCCAGTATTCACAAGTTACTGCGCCTGGGAGCATGGTAAAAATGTAGGCCTCGGGCTTACTAGGCCCATTCCTGCATGCGGTTCCCTGATCCCAGGCCCTGGTGTAGACGTTTCCATCTGCTTCCGGCTGGTGGAAAGTGTGCGCAGTAAAGCATTGCGGATTATTGTTTTTTTTGTTTGGAGTTATATATAGTGCGAGCTTGACCCGAAGGTATCAGAGCGTCTTACATGAGCACCAGTTGCATTACATACGGACACATTCTTTTTTTTTTGTTTGGCCCGGGGAAATTAAGTGATCTGCCCAGAATCACAGGACGTTGAGCATCCTCGCGAAGACTCGAACCTGGTTTCCCAGCTTCGAGGTCGACCGCTGTAGCTCTTAGACCACATCCTTTCTGTGCTCCTGTACCCAGAGTTCGACTGGAGCACAAAATACACAATTAGGGGTGTGGCTTAAATCGTGCAAACTAGAATCATGTGCTTAAGAAATTCATAAAGTTGTATTTAACAAAGGATAATAAAATAGCAAAATGTTACATGAGACCTGTGCACAGCACAGCCAGGCAACACACACAAACTAGCATGCTCAAACAATAGTGATGTAGGGAGTGTGTCATGGGCTCTAGTGCAAGAAAGGAAATGGGTCAGCACTGAGAGTGACCTATAAGGGAAATAGTGAAGCAGCAACTAAGTTCTTATAGACAGTGGCGGGTCGCAGTGGAAGTGCTGCGGGGCGGGGAGGGCCAAGGTGGGGGGTAGCGAAGTCAGACAAACGACGGCCAGGAGTAAAGTAAAATACATATTTTACTCCTGGCCGTCGTATGTCTGACTTCACTACCTCTCACCCTGCCCCATCCCCGTTGCGCCTCGCAGCACTCCCACTGCAAGCCACCACTGCTTATACAGTATGGAAGCTTGCAAGAGAAGCAATGGTGGTGAAAAGACTTGGGTGCCCTGGATATGTTGGTGACTGTACGTATGAAAAATATTGTGCTTAGAAGTACATCTTTTTGGTGTTCTAAAGCCAGTCTGGTAATTGGCAAGCTATCTGTTTTGGTCACCTTCTCATGTTAAAGGTGCTCTCTCAAGTGCAAATAAAAACAAAGATTACAAAATACTTAATAAAATCTTTAAATATCATTCAACTTAAATAGAGTTGTTATTTTGGTAACAGTTTTTTTCTTAAATTCTGCTGTGGAAAGAAGACTGCTTCTTCTCTTTGCATCTGTTATATAACACAATTTTCAACTAGAGGACAAAAAGTCACAAGTGGAAGTGACAAAGTGACTCATTCAAGTGTATTGCATGATTTTATTCAGTTTATTTGTTTAGAGTGTTCTAAGAACATTTTGGTTTATTTTCTCACATAGGCTATGTACAAGTTGTATCTTTGAACTCATAGACTCTGTTAAAAATGGCATCCCCAAGTATTGTCCTCTCCCCAAATCGGCACAGAGTACTGGAATTGTCCCTTTTCAATGCATTAGTGATTTTAGCTAATTTATTCAAAAATTGTCCTTTAAATGCAGTTTGATTTAATCTTTTTCAAAATGTTCACAGGGCAGGAGAACCTCCTATCAAATCCTTACTATGAGGAAGGCTCCCTTGCTGAAATTCAGATTGGGTATTACATCTGACATTTAGCAGTGACTAGTTGAGGGTGTGGGTGGAGCTAGTAGAGTAAGTGGGTGGAGCCAGTGGAGGAAGTGGGTGGAGCCAGTGGAGGAAGTGGGTGGAGCCGGAGAAAAGTAGGTGTGGCCTCCGACAAACATTTGAGCACCTGCACTTCAAATTTTACAAATTAAGAAGAAGGGGAGATTTCTGATGCGAGGTGTGGTCCAGGCACAGATGTGCTCGCCTTTCTAACTTTGCGTGAACATTCTGTCGTGCAAACGATTCTTCTGTCTCTGGCGGATAAAGGTGCAATTATGCACCACTGACCAAGAACTGGATTTGGACCTGAAACATAAAAGGAGCATGGGTGTGCTGGTCAGATGGTTGGAGCAGGCCAGTCCTGTCAGTCATGGCTGCAGCAGACAACCCAAGACCTGCACAGTAGGTTGATAACCTGAGAGGGCTAAACAGGTTAGTGGGTGGGGCAGACTAAGATGCCAACCCGATATGGTTGTAAAAGGTGACAGCTGAGTCTCCACCCTTATAAGAATTAGGTGCTAAGAAAAGAAGTCGAACCATATATGTCACCTACCACCTATAGAGGCGTTAGATAAGGCAATCAGAACAAGACTGGAACTGCTACTGAGACTAAACACTTAAATCGTTGAACACAGCCTTGTATACATACCACTTCTGTTAAGTAGAGTTCAATGCCTGATCCAACGATATTGCAACGAGCACCTACGAGTGACTGATAAAGGCTGACTTCCTCAACCATATTCATACTGAGTATTAGACACTGTTGTTATTGAATGATATATTATTGTAAAACATTATAATTACGGATGTTACAGTGGAAGCTCGAGCAAGGCAGACCTTCCCAGTGACCACTGTCAAACTACACATATAGGAAAATACACCACATACCAGGAGGAAAACTAGAGACTACACTACACCACCATTCCGGAACATGCAGTAATGCACTTTAATAATACCCGTGCTACCATCACCCCTGTGACAGTGGTTACTGCCCTCCACTCCCACCCCCCCAGAAGGTAGTTCAAAAATAAATAATAAATACAATTATAGCACATCCAAACAAAAACTCTGGAAAAAAGCTGGTCCTTAATGTTCATGGAAGTTGCAGTTTCAAAGCATAGTCAGGACGCCCCTAACTCAGACATCATGTCCGACCCCCAACATGAATGCTGTGGCTCTGTTTGAAACTGATAAAGCAAGGTAATGTTTGGTTTCCTTTTTCCATAATACTGGTGTATCAATTTCTGTTTTCTTACCTCCAGATGTCTCACTTTCGTCTCTTCTTTGCGATGCAGTTCGATAAAATCCTTCAGCTTCTTCTTCAAACAGTCTAGATAACTCTGAAACTTCTCCTAAAAGAAGAAAGTCTATTTGTGAAGCCATACAGATATTGTTTTATAATAACATAGAACAATGTACAACTATCCTTCACAGGCTGAGGTACTTGTTCTACATTTATCTTTTGATAACAATATTTTAGTCTGCTACGGACCACAGACAACTGCCAAAGATCCATGAAGATGCCCCAGGCATTTTATCAGGGCAACACATCGGAGAAGGTAATACAAGGGCACTAACCCCAATGGTGTGCTATTTGGGCAGCAACTCCGAGGGCATACTCCCTAGCAATAATTCTGATGGCAACTTATTTTGGTCCTCTGGGAAACACCTCACATGGCATGTTCTCTTCAGAAGTGAACTCTCATGGTGAATGTGATGGTAAAATCACTTTGATGCAAAATACCTCTGAATATCGTCAATCACTGGAACAGATGTTCTTAGGCATGGTTAGAATCACTAACCCTCTAGGGAGGGGAGTCACTGCAGAACTATGTTTGAAGAAGGTGTGAAACTTTTGAAGCAGTGGATTTTTGATCCTCAGACCATGAACTAGGACATGGTGAATATTTATTTGGATACTGATAGGTTTTTAGGTCTAGATAAAGACAGCATTACCAGTTTACAAATCTCATATCAGCACATCATACAGCAAAGCATAGTGAGGGGTTTTGGGTTAGCTCAGTCTAGTCATTGGCTTGTTTGGGTGAGAGGTCTTCAGAGATTAGTTAGATGCTTTGACCCTGATGATTTATGAGCTACCCATAGCATTTCATGTTCACCCCGAGGTTAAGTCCGCCCTGGTGGTATCATCCCACCAGGGTGAGATGAGGTGGCCTATGATGAAGCATGTCACATTACTTGAGTGAGGCCATCTCGTCCAATTCTTGGACTGACCTTTCTCAATAGGAGACCACTAAACTTTACACGGGTTTGTGTACAATAAACATTGAAATCACTTTCCTAGCCCTCGGATGTCTTCTCTCCTAAGGACTCTAAAATATAGCCTGCACATGTAATTTTGTTTTTATATATTTGGAGGTTGATGTATTGGTCTTTTGGGCCTCTTTCTTTCTCCTGTTGTATTTTACATGTTTTGCACTGTTATACAATGAGAAAAAATGTTACAAGGAACGGAGGCTAATCAGTCATTTCCTTTGGGTAGTTTGATCCCAAATCTGGGACAACAATGGAAGGCTTAACCTTTGACGCTAATTATGTTTTATCCATTCTAGCGGCACCCTCCTTGATGGAAGATGCAACCTTAACACAGACACTTACTCTTTTGAATGGCTGGGATGCACTATCTGACCTAAAAAAGATCCAGGTAAGAACCATGTTACACAGGGCAATAATGACCCAATACTTAAGGGGTAATGTTGCCCCAAGAGGACTGATTGTCACAAATGAACCCAGAATATATTTAAATGATAAAGAATTCAGAAAAGTCTGGATATATACGAGGGACTGGGTAGTTTTAATCATCAAGACAGCCCAAAGACTCTCAGATGTTCAGGTCATTAAAATAAAAACCCACGAAAATGCCTTGAAGACCCACTTCATGCTGATGATATTTAAGAACAAACTGACGAAAATTAACAAATTCCAAAAAGAGAAAGTAGATCTGTACTCGAGGGAGGATTACGTACAAAGAGAGAGCAAGTCCTCTTTTTCATCAGAGGAGAGTTCAAACTCAAGAAACTCTTCTGATAGATCATCAATAATCAGAGAAGAGGTAGAGGAATGATTATTACAGACAGAATCCTACACCAAGGGAACCGTATAACCAGAGTGCCATCTATCCACCACAAGGGGGTTGGCCTCCATACGGTTTCTCACCTCAGCAGGTTTCCCCTGGCAACCATTATCACACTCACCTTTTTAGGTTTCGCCTCGCCGAAAGCTGCGCAGCAGACTTTCGCGCAAGCGAAAAACTTTTGTTTACATGTATGGGGCTTCGTCCCGCCTCTCTGTCCCATTGGCTAGCTCCATAAATGGAGGCTAGCCATTGGAACAGAGATGCGTCACTCATTCCCCGAGCAGATTCGTGGGCGTTCCCGCGATTTTTACTCATCCCGCCCATTTTCGTGCGTCATTGCGGTGGTGGGCGGATGTTATTTATTTTTTTGGTCTCGGCATGTTTTGGTCAGTTTCAAAGTGTCCTTTGCAGGAGTGGGCTGCGAGATTGAAGTTGCCAGGATGCGGTGGGCTGCGCGATTTCTTTCCTTGCAGGTAAGCGGCATTTTTAAATATTTTTTGTATCCATTTTTCGCCCCCCCCTCCCGCTGTCCGTGTGCCCGTTCCCGCCCCCCCTCCCGCTGTCCGTGTGCCCGTTAACCCGCCCCCACCCGCATACTTCTCTTTCTCCCTGCTCCGGGGGCTCTCCCGTGTTTGCTTCTCCCCTGCCTGCTCCTCTTTCTGCCAGCTCTGGGAGCTACTCTCGTCTCACTTCTCCCCAGTCTACCTCCTTGCTTGTGCCTCTTTCTCCTTGTACCGGGAGCACACCTGGCCCCCTGCTGCTTCCTCACTCGCTCCTCTTTCTCCCTGCCTGCACGCATTTTCTCATGTACTGCGGGTCCAACCCACCCGACAAGACCACCAACGCATTTCCATAGGGCCAGTCGGTGGAAGCCTCACTTTCTAGAAGTTATAGGCACGCAGCAGGCAGCTATCCTATACGTTATAGCCCAGAATAGTTGAAACCAGCTGCAAAGGGGGCATATTGTGCATTTAGTTTTGGGAGCATTTGCACACAAGGAGTGCAATTGCGAAAGGCTGGTGCTTTTATCTAACAATAAAATACAGTTTGTCCCTAATAAGCTAATTTCTGTGTCTAATGCCTGGATCCCGTTTTTGTCAGTAACTCTGTGAGCCCCCACAGTTTGAATGCACAGGTGGAGGTAATTAATTGCATCATCTTCTATGACTAGTTCTCCTTGTTATGCCTAATATAGCCTATGCAGACTGTGTGCTAATTACTGTGCTGCGCTCAGGACTGCATTGCAGTAATTGTGACCACGTAAAACGCCATATCGAATAGACACAGGCAGATTTCTGATTTATGTTCCGAAACTGGGTTACTGTCAAGGTGGAAAAGTCCCCTGAATTCAATAACGTATCAGTTTAGAGCCCAAACTTTCTGACTATGTTTGTGCTTATTATTTCGCATTTGGTAACCATTCTAAGGTTTTCAGCTCACAACCTCACACAGAGGAGGCCTGTTTCTTGAACGACGCTGAATAGATCCCAGTCCTGCTTGGTTAAGGGGAGGCAGTGGCTCACAGAGGCCTGCACAAACCAAGGGCGAGTAGTAGTCACTTTCTTAGGATGAACCTCAGAAAGTGACACAGGCTCCCATCTTTTCTTTCTGGTGATCACTATTTCCATGCTGGCATTGGTGCACCATTCACCATTCCATGAGGCTTCTGAGTCTTTGTAGAAAATGAACATGCACAGCTGGGACACTCTGAAAATTAAACAAATAACTGCTTATTTGTTATGTTGCGCAGGTGTGTTGATTTCCATTTATTTCAGAACAGGTTTCTTGTGCTGAATTTTACTCCTTAAAATAACCTATGAATATTTTATTGCATATTTATAAAATTATTAGTCTCCAAGATTCAGTGTTGCATTTGTCTTGATTTAACAAACATGTGTAAGTTTCTTTCCATCATTGAATGTGTATGAAGTACTATTGTCGTACACTAAATCCATATGAAGTGAAATAATGCGATTTTCATTGGGCGTGTGAGTATCTCCGTTTCATAATCCACAAGAATCAATTTATTTCAAAGTAGAAACAAATCCAAGAATAGTGTCATCACTTTCAATAAAACAGGACATATCTATATTAAGAACAATTGCGATGTGGACTTTCAAAACTTTCGGAACAAGCCTTCATAAATGGGTCAATTTAGCATCATAACTTACTGCCGCACGAGGAAGTAATAGTACATTACATCCGCCATCTTCCTGTGAGCTTTTTAAATCACATACTTTTCTACTGAGGGTAACGATTGATATCCAGATAATGTTTTTTTGAGGTTTAACCTCTCTTGGAATCAGAAAAGGAGGTTACAACGCACATTTAATTCATATGGGTGTGGATAATCCAAAAACCGAATCCAATACGAGTCAAATTTTGTAATAAAAGTTTGTCTCCACTGGCTTTAAAAAAAAATCAGTTACTTATTAAATTTCAAAAATTGAAAACGTAGCTCTGATGTGATGTTGTTTCTCGGCTTTGATTGAACTGTTATCGAAGGTTTCAATTTGCACATTCAAAGAGTGACTAGGGAGTGCTAGGGAGTGCAGAGTGACTAGGGAGTGCAGAGTGACTAGGGAGTGCTAGGGAGTGCAGAGTGACTAGGGAGTGCGGAGTGCTAGGGAGTGCAGAGTGACTAGGGAGTGCTAGGGAGTGCAGAGTGACTAGGGAGTGCTAGGGAGTGCAGAGTGACTGCAGAGTGACTAGGGAGTGCAGAGTGACTGCAGAGTGCTAAGGAGTGCAGAGTGACTAGGAGTGCTATGGAGTGCTGGGGACTGCAGAGTGACTGCAGAGATTAAGCTAATGGCAATGTAAATGACAATGCCATTTATTTATCTGTTTTCAAAACCAACACATAAATACAAATGTTGTCATTTACAATGCCAATAGCTCTAACTTTTCCAAAGGCGAAACCATTGCATTGTAAATGCTTGTTTAGAAAGCAGTTGATGAAGGGGAAGAACAGGGATCGCAGGGTGTCCTGGCAGAACCCGGAACAAAAACAGAGGGAATACACCCGAGACCCTCAACCAGGGACCAGCAAGTACAATCAGACAACATATCAACCTGAGTACAAAAAAAAGTGACTGAAACTCAAAAACGGGTCATCAACAAGGGTTTGGGTTTTGTCTCTACTCCCAAAGATGATTCATTCACATTGAAAGTTGAGATGGCGAAATTGTTTTGCAGCGTCAGACGACAGGTCTTTCTTTCAAATAAAGGAGGGACAGTGACACGGTAGTCAACACGGGTCTTCATAATAAATCTTCTTTCACTCCGACTATTCAGCAACTACCTCCAGAAGTGCCAACCTTTGAACAGGTGATACATTTACGAATTGCTTTGCTTCAAAATTAAAGACACAAGGTCAACAATAATTTCAGTATTGCAGAGAGCGGGCCTATCAGAACTTAAACAGGACACAACGGGGATTATAAAACCGGCTGATAAAGGGGGTGGTTCGGTGGTGATGCCAAAGGAGATGGATGACAATGAATGTAAGAAACTGTTCAGCAACTCCTCACATTAAAAAAAACTAAGAGAAGACCCTACTCCAAAGATCATGGATGAAATAATTTTTTTATCAAAAATGTGGCTTAGATAATGGTTGGATAACAGAAAAGGAGGCAATAACCAAGAACACCCTATTTTTACTTCCTACCAAAAGTATACAAAAATACACATCCTCCACTAGGGTGGCCAATAGTTTTGGGCATCAGGTCTGCACTAGAAACCCTATCTAAGTTTTATGGATGTCTTTTGGAAACCAATGGTGATTGAAATGCCTTCCGGGACACACAAAGGATATTTTCAACAATTGTAGGACGTTACTTTCAACACAAATACGGACATCCTACTGACTCTGGATGTGGAATTCCGATATATACTAATATCCCCCAGGAAGCAACTCTGGAAGTGATCAAACAACTCCTAGTACAAAACGACAGAACTGGATGACGCCAGCAAATTTAATCTTAGACTGAGCACACATGGTCCTCACGAGAATGTTTTTGAACACGCAGGGACATTCTATTTACAGACCCATGGAAAGTACATGTGCTCAGAGTCTGGCATGTCTGTATGTTCATAATTTTAAAGTACTATACATCTACAATGACACCAATCCCTACCTTAATCACATCAGGATATGGAAGAGGTACATTGAGGACATTCTGGTGATACAGAGGGGTACCAAAGAAGAAGCAAATGAATTCAAGGCTTGGATCAATAATCTGAATCCCTACTTGAGATTCACAATGGAATACACCAATACAGAGATGCTCTTTCTAGACCTAAGGATTTATGTGGATGGAGGAATCCTGAAATCAGAGGTCTAATACAAACCAACGGACAGAAATAGCTTCCTACGCTATGAAAGCTTCCAACCCAGATCCCTAAGGTAAGGGTTCCCGATCGGACAGTACCTGAGGTTATGCAGGGACTGCACGGAAGTAGCAAACTATAAGGAACACGCTGAGATCCTAAGTAATAAACTGAAAAAAGAGAATTATCCAACAAAAACCATCACAAAGGCACGGAAAAGACAAAGGAACAATAACAAAGAAGCCCTAATGTGTACGTACAAAAAACCTTTTGTACAAAACTGTCTGGTAGCAATGTAAAGGAGACGCACCTCACATACAGGTAATAACAGATGGGGTCAAGCAAATAAGATGTATCGTGATTTCAATGGGACTAAGATTAACCATTTGGGATTGGTGCCACTCAAGATAAATATGCACCCTACTACCTAGATGCTAGAGTTCATAGTAAGTGATGAGCAATTACTATGAAACACAAATTTTAAGTACGGATACCCCGGCACTCTAAAGTGATTTATGTTCTGTGCATTTAGTATAAAGCGGAAAAGTTCTGTATATTGACCCAAATACTACTGGCAACAAACGTTCTCAAAATCAAATGAGTTTTTAATTCATAACTATTTTTAAGTCATGATGATTCTTAAAACATAGAAAGAATACAGTTTCAAACAAGCATTTACAATGCAACGGTTTCGCCTTTGGAAATGTTAAAGCTATTTGCAATGTAAATGACAATGCCATTTATTTATCTGTTTTCAAAACCAACACATAAATACAAATGTTGCCATTTACAATGCCAATAGCTCAAACTTTTCCAAAGGCGAAACCGTTGCATTGTAAATGCTTGTTTAAATAGGTGTTGGCTTTGAAAATATATAAATTAATAGCATTGTTATTCACAAAGCCAATAGCTTACACTTTCCTAATGCGAGTCCTATTGGCTATGGCAATGCTTGTTGGTAGCAAGCAAGGACAGTGCTGTTGTGGTGCTGAGTGATGATGTGGTTGGGCTGAGTGATGTGGTGGTGTATTAGAGTGATGTGGTGGTGTATTAAGAGTGATGTGGTGGTGTATTAAGAGTGATGTGGTGGTGTTCCTGAGTGGTGTGGTGGTGTCCCAGAGTGGTGTGGTGGTGTCCCAGAGTGATGTGGTGGTGTCCCAGAGTGATGTGGTGATGTCCCAGAGTGATGTGGTGGTGTCCCAGAGTGATGTGGTGGTGTCCCAGAGTGATGTGGTGGTGTCCCAGAGTGATGTGGTGGTGCCCCTGAGTGATGTGGTGGTGCCCCTGAGTGATGTGGTGGTGCCCCTGAGTGATGTGGTGGTGCCCCTGAGTGACGTGGTGGTGTCCCTGAGTGATGTGGTGTGTGAGGGTGTGTGTGGAGGCAGATGAAATTGTAGCAAACTGTGCCTGGCATTGCAAACTTTCAAGCTCAAATCAGATGTTTCGAATGACGAGGCAACAGAAGGCGCAGAAAAACAGCGGTATTTCATAGACATATTGAAGAGTGCCTGTCTGGTGGCTTAGTGGATTAATGCGTCCACTGTTGTGGTCTGTGTTTGACCTAATGGTCACAGGTTCAAATCTTTCAACTTGTTTTTAGCCACATAATTGATATGAGGGATTTCTGGCTGAAAACACAGTTTTGGGGCATGCCTCCTGAGCACACCCCTTCTCCTCTTCTTCTCGTGTCAGTAAGTGGTTCCTCATCAGAAATGGGAAGTCACCAGACTGTCTTTGGGCAGGATCTGCAGGGCATAAAATGCTTAATTCACAGGGACATCGACTGCGGTGCCTAAACGTGCCTCTGCAACATAAAGTTCAGAAGATACGAAGAAGGGACATTCCACTCTCTTCTGAGACCGTCGTAGAAGTAGATGACTCTAAGCTCCCGAGAGACCAACACCACAAACATCCAAACTCGCAACAACGACAGCCGGATTCTCTGCTGATTTTTTTCTACCCTATCATACCAGCTTTTTGTAGCAAGAGCTACAACGAGACAAACAGAAGTGCTGCATAAACGGAAAAGGTCAGTGCACAATTCGCAGCCAGTTTAGCTCGCTGAGGAACACAGGCACACATGTGTACAGTATCAGGCAATGCTGGCCTGTGAGAGTGCTAAGGTGTCGGAGACCCTGGTATACATTATGAAAGCCTGCTTCGGAGCAGTGGACAGCCAGTGCCACCTGGAGATCACAGAACTGCTGCAGCCCCCGCGCAAATTGATTTCATGCTGCATCCATCATTTTTGCTGAAAGGTTTCCTTTCCCTTTAATTTTGTCACAGATATTACAAGAATAATGTAATGTATACATTTATTTCCCTTTCCCTCGTGTAATTGAAACAGGTTTCCCCTATTGCTTTTAAGGTAGCACCTGTAAATTAAGTTTACACAAAGCGAGACGGTAATGAGAAAATTGAAAAATCAATGCACAAGACTCGAAAACCACCTTACGGTGTGCAGCACGCAGAGAAATTAGTTTCCGCTTTGTGTTTTTTTGTTGTCGTTTTATTTTGTTTTTAGAAATTAACAACAAAAATGCTTCAGGAAACATGCAAAAAATTTTCTACTTGCATTACAAATAGTAGAACTAACTATTTTACATACATGTTATGTCGTGGGGATGTGTCACAGCTTGCGCACACTGACGCATTTGTGTCAAGGATTCAGTCATAGGGCAGAGTTCGAGATCTGGTTGTTTGAGTAGGATCACATGTAGTTTGGAGAGTGGGTAATATGCATGTGCGTAAATATTTCAGTGCACGCGTGTTAAAATGAGCATTAGACCAGTGAAATATCGGGCGCTTCTCTGAAAACAATGGGTGGCAGAGGGCCAAAGCGCCATCTGCATCGACATACTGTGCTCGTGTTTCTGTTTCTCCTCTTTAGTTTAGTTCCTTCTAGCCTCAGTGGATTGAATGTTCCAATAACATTACAGTCCTTCTGCCTCAGGAAGGAAGAACAATACCAACAGGAAAATACCCTGGCACAATCTCCTCCACATAAGGGGTAGTACGGTGAAGGAAATACCAATAATGGAGGATGGTCTTTCAGTCTGAGCACTTCCTTCAGATAGCAGAGCTTTTTCTGTTGCCACTCAACTCAGATCCTGAGTGTATGGGGACTCGGTATTGTTGAGAACATACAAGCTAGAAGGCCCTGGAAAGGTTGTATGAAGGCATCACGCATGCCATTACAATGCATGCCATAACAACACGGCATGAGTTTCTACCATGCATGCCTTTACCATGCAAACCTTTACAAAGAATATGCCTTTACCACGAAAATGTATTTATTTCACAGGTAACTATAAAGTCTTTTCATATATATATGTTAAAAAAAAACACACCAGGCACTCACTAAGTTTTCGTTTCAACCAGCATATATTGCACCATTCAGATGCACTTTGGGTAATGCCTTCCGCAGTGTTTGCAACATAAACGAAGCGGGCTGAACTTAAATGCTTTCACTTGTCCTCATTCCGGGAACTACGTCAGTCATCAAAGTAGGACTGCGCCATTCAAAAATGCAATTCGGTCTTTTAGCCCGCCATGTCAGAGCGATGGTATATGTATCACAAGTTCCACATCCTATATTTTACTAATCACAGTCTCAGCCTTGGACCGGCAATTTAGATCACTTTTGCCACAGGCAGAGAACAATGTGGAAAAAAACTAAGCGGCTGCAAGCTCAGATATGGCACGGTGCAATCAGTCCTCCAAAGTCAATCACACCCCAGTTGGGCTTCTCTTGTTTGCCCCCAAAATCCAAGCAATTCAAGTTGGCAAAATTGCTCTTCATTAAACCAAATATCCTGACAAAATCACCCCTTGTTGTAACCATATTGTAACAATACGGGCACCAACCAGTCAGAATTGCCCAATGATTGACTTTGGAGGACTGCTTGCATTAGATTGGTCCAGGATCTCATTTGACAAACCCACATCACCCCCAACCTTAGCAAACTCCACTGACTCCGGGTACAGCAAAGATACCACTTCAAGCTACTGAGCCACGCATACAAAGCCCTGCACAACTGCGGCCCAGCCTACTTGAACCACCGCCTTAACCAGACACCACCACTCCGCATCCCTTTTTCTAACCCTCACCCTCGCATCTGACATAGCAGAAGCAGCGGTCACTCCTCCTACCTACCACCAAACACATGGAATGAGCCATCCTATCATCTCTGGACCTCCTCATCACTTCTAGAGTTCAGACAATCCCTGAAGATCGGTCTATTTAACTAATTAACTGGATCCTGCCAGCACCTGGATGGATTCCCTCACGGGTGACAAGAAGCGCTATACAAATCTACTGGTTGACTCATTCACCATAGGGCGTCTTTAAAGCAATTAGGAAGAAGTCCACACTTCTCACTGCAGGTAGCAAACAACTATTCACTGTAAGCTCATGTGTGCATCATAATTGCTACACAGTAACAAGGCAGCCGTAGGACGGTGTACTCCTTTTAACAGCTCTTTTTATTATTCCTTAGAGGAATCCATTTATTTGAAGTAACAATTATTCCTGGTCAGCCAGTGCTTTCAATGGGCAGGTACAGTAAGGTGTTTAGTACCAGCACTTCTTTCATTTGAAAGAAAAAGTACATGCACTTCTCAGCAGGGGTCTAATAATGTTAATGGGAGGGTAACACTTCTCAGCAGGGGTCTAATAATGTTAATGGGAGGGTAACACTTCTCAGCAGGGGTCTATTATTTTTAATGGGAGAGTGACAATTCTCAGTAGCGGGCCAACATTTTTTAACGGGAGAGTACTGGCACTTCTCAGCGTGGGTCCAATATTTTTTTACGGGAGATTACTGGTGTTTCTCAGCAGGGATTCAATATTTTTGATTGGAGTATACATGCATTCTCAGCAAGAGACCAATAATTTCAGTGGAGATATCAGCACTTTTCAGCAGGTACAAAACCTTTGATGGCAGAGTACCGGCACTCCTCAGCAGGGATGTAATATTTTAGTGGCACTTCTCAGTAGCACGCAGGCGCTCTGCGATGATGAGAACCAGCACTTCTATATTTCCATGTCAGGCACGGTTGTCAGCTGTGCTCTTCAGACTAGCATCTCAATGGGTGATACAATTATTTTAATGTCCCTCTTCCCATAAGCCCCAAGGTCTCTCCCGTCCGCCCCTTGCAGCATGGAGAACGCAAGGGGCGGCATTCTGCAGCGGCCCACTTTTCTAAAGACTCCAGGGTGAGAAGAACAAGAAGATATTCCAATCAGAGGGGGCAATTCTCTTTTTGGGAGGTTTAATAAGGATAAATATTACTCATATTTAAGGAGAGGGTATTAATTTGGGCAGGGGCGGACTCAGGAGTCCATTTTTTAGACCAAAACTCATTTCTCACCATCAGACTTTGTTCTAGACCAAGAAAGAGAAAGTCAGAAAAAGTAGAAGGGGAGGAAAAGAATGACCAGGAGGAAAGAAGGAAGTAAAGAGCCTGCGAGAGTTAGATAAAGAAACAGGAGGTGTTGGAAGCAAGAAGCAAGAGGCATGAGGAGAGATCAAGACCAGGTAAGCTTAAAATTCACAAACCAGGACATTCAACAGCACCTAAGCACAATATAGCGCCTGCAGTTATTTCTATTTTTTTTATTTTTAGCAAAGCAAGCACTGAATTTTACAAAGCCTAGTAGTCTTGATGGAAATAACATGCATTGTGGGATGTGCGCGGTGCAAAAAGACCAATAAAAGGCAATGAACCCTGCCAAAGAAAACATATTGTGGAAAAAATATCCCTGTGCACTTCTGATAACTCCAGAGAAATGGTTGGCTGGGGTGGGAGGTCAAGGTGAAGAAACCATTAATGGACTCAGGGTGGGGCAGCAGCAAAGTAAAAACCGGCAACTAAACCTTCACTTCAGTGAAATGGAAACGGAGGTCGACTGAGGGAGGGCATCCTGGCGCACTTAGGCCTGCCCTCTCTTTTAGTGCTTGAAGGCCCATTCTGACACACCCAGGGAGCCCCCGAGCCCTGAACATTCCATTGGAGGCCCCGCAGCTGACGCTCTTTCTGCACTGCAGAATCAGCCGCCGCTGCACGGCTCTCCCTTTCACCCACAGCAAGCTGCGTCCTCCCCCGCTGCCTGGTCTCTGCTGAAACCTCCCAGTGATAGAAAAACAGTTTAAAAAAATGCAAATGCATGTAACTGAGTAATCAACAGATCTAAAGGCTGCCTGAATCTGAATTTACGGTGACAATCATTTTTCTTTAATCTTTTTCAAAGGTACAGTGAGCTGGTAACAGATGAGTAACAGATGATCAGGGCGGGCTCGCGACTTCCCTGGAAGCGGCTGCAGGTCTCACCTGTATATGGGCTCGACAAATTTCCCAGGGGCGAAGGGGGCGCCGCCCCGTGCGGGCAACTATCAAAAGGGGTCAGGGGCTGGTCTGGGCTGTCTCCCACGGTGGGGGGAGTGGAGGTGACACATGCCTTTCAAGTGTCAGTGCTGGGATGAGCTGCGCCACTGAAAGGCACGATAGCAGCATCTTACCTGTGCGTGTCTCGGCCGCTGCTGCTTAGGGAACCCGAAGGTGGAGCAGTGTCACCAGGGCGCATAGCGTTCCCCTCCAAGCCATGTGCTGCGGGAGAGGCTTGCCCACCTTGCCTGTGTGCCCTGGGCGCTTCACCGCCACCAGTCACATGGCGGCCTGGGTCTCGCTGCTGTCGGGAGAGAAGTGCAGATCTGAACAAATTGCTCTCAGCAGGCAGCCGCCGCTCTTTCGCTTTCGGGGTCTTGTTGAGTGTCACTTAAGGATATTTGACTTTGAATGGGTGGGAAGAGGCATATTATTTTCGCGGTCGTTATGGCTAGGTAGAAAACTATTAATACTTTTTTTTATTTTTAATCTTACAGCTTCTTGTTCTTAAAACGGAAAACGTACCCCAAGTTTTCAAAAACTGCGTGCATAGTGACTGCGGCCGTGTTTGCCTTTCTCCGCTGGCTTTCTTGCTGGCTTTCTCCGACGTGGAGCTTGACGAGCCTTAAATGGGCGAACTTTTGTGCTGTCGGCCTTCCACCCTTGGTCCGCCCTCACACGCAGCAGGAATGAAATAATCAACAAGCGCCCCACACCCAGGCACTTAAGGAGGCAGTGTGAGGTGCTGGCTTTCTCCGACGTGGAGCATGGCAGGAATGAAATAATCAAGCGCCCCACACCAGAGCACTTAAGGAGGCAGTGTGAGGAGCTGGCTTTCTTATGAAAGGAAAACCGACTTCACATGTCTAATAGTCGGTAGTGATATAGCGCGTTTGCATATGAGTGGCATCAATTGACAATGCATAACAACAGTAATGCACGGTTTATATCAGAATCAGTTGCTGAAATATCGTACAGGAGAAAAAAGGAAGGGGTTGCAGTAGAGCAAGGCAACAACATTTATAACAAGTCAGGTCCCGGGCCGGCCAGCCAATCACAGCGCGGCCCGGGAATGACGTCACGGGGGTGTCCCGGGCCGGCAGCCAATCGCAGCGCGGCCCGGGACAAAGGGGCGGGGCTTAAAAAAAGCACCAGAAACGCCCCCGAATCGCGTTTTCGTGAGAAAGCGCGATTGACAGCCTCTGCCTCCCAATGGCTAGCCTCCATTTATGGAGCTAGCCAATTGGAAACAGAGGCTGTCCTAACCTCACTATTAAAAACAACAGATTTCGATCTGGGAGTGGCTTCGTCCCTCGCCAGGTTACGAAACCTAAAAAGAGTTCCAATACATAGACAAAAAGAGGGCAAATATCCTCTAATTTAGAGAGCTAGTCGAGAGACTAAGAATGGTGGTTATGTCCTCTTCATCCTGGTCCACAATGAGCAACAGCCAACACGTGTTTTGTCACGTCAAGTGACTTTCTCAAGGCTGCAAAGGTAATAATGTTATCATTAATTTGTGTGTACATATATTTAAACTTTTTTTACAATTCTTACAAAGATATACTTAAAATCTTTGTCACCAACATTATATACTTAAAAAAGAAAATCACAAGAGAGTATACCATATAAAGTGACCAGCCAAGACCCATCTGTGTCACTACATACTGCCTAAACTCCAGCCAAATGAATGAGCTAGTGAGAAAACATTGGAGTCCTCGGAACTCGGGGAGCCTTAATATATGAAAAAAATAAAAATCTTCAAAAGGAGTCAGAACCTGAAGTACCTTGGTAGACACACGCCCAAAGAAAATATCCACGGACTCACAACGGACTCTGTGGAACATTCACAGTCCCACAGGCCATCAATGTCGTGGTAACTGTGGGGTGTGTCGATACACAAAGAAATGCACTAGAGTTGACGTAGGAATGACAACACCATAGAAACTGAAAAATCTCCCAAATTTTAATTCCCGTGATGTTGTTTAGATCATAAAATGGCCATTCAACCTACTTTATTTAGGAATGACAACTGGAAAAGTGAAAACACGCATCACGAAACAAAGGTGCAAAATAAGGTGCATGAAAGACAACACAAAATTGACTAGACACTATAAAGAACAGAAACATACTGCAGATAAAATAGAATGGTTTGTCATAGAGAAATTGGAACATAGACACATAGATATGAGCTGAGCCCTTCTAGGACATGAATAATGGTGGGTGTTTCATCTATAAACAGACTGACCAAGTAAGACAATATGCAAATGACGTAGCGCTATAAAAGAAATACAATAGTGCTATTTAAATTATTTGTGTAAATACTGGGATAGAATAACCCATCTGACAGTCTTACAGTGGCTGCATTTATTTACAGGGACAGAACAAAGGCAAAAGCATGCCTCTCTTAAGTACCTGAGAAGCTAAGGCAAGCTCTGTGCTTTTGTTTCCCTCTGTGGCATTTATATTTAATTGTAAAGTTCCAGGCGGGCCCCAGTCAGTACAAACAAAAGGAGGCCGGATGGCCCCTTAACTTCAGCCCAGCTGGAGGTGAAAAAGGGCTCCCTCGCTTCCTCAACGTTGCTGCTGGGAAGGGAAAGCAGAACATGTCCCGGTGTCTGAAAATGACACCAGGACAAGTTCAGCATATTTCTGTGGGGCCCAACTTCTTGGCAAGGGGGACGGCGTCCACCCTGTGAAAAGAGTGAGGGGGACGCTGTGTACCTGCATGTGTTCCCCTGACTCGAGCCCTGAGCCCAGTCCAGGCGCACAACGCCCATTGGGCTTAACGGGCTTCAGCGCCCCTAGTCGTCGTCTTCAGCCGGGCTGCCACGGTTCAGATGACGGATTTACAGACACTAACATAATTGAAGTATGCAAACCGTTATTCGTCTGTTTTATTTGTATTAAGGCTCCACAGGTAGCGTTTTTATTATTGGAAACTTTCCCATCCCAGAATTCCATTTTAGTGATCACTTCTAAGAGGCCCCCAGGAGCCAGCCAGCCTCTGAAGGTTTCAGCAACTCGCCCTTTTGTTTTCTTTGACACAGGGTGGCACCGAGGTGATATCCTTGCCTGTAGGCAAGGATTTCACCTAAGCACGGTTGATGTGCTGTCAGCATGGGGTGGGAGTGTGAAGATGTGCACAGCAGGGGGATATGACGCCAGCATGAATTCCTTTACAAAGGAAAAGCGTCACCTGCACTAGTCATCCCTTCCCACTGCTGTGCACATCTTCCCAAACCCTGCCATGGGCGGCTGTTGCCCCTCCCCCTTTGTGGCCTTTCTATTGAACCAGTAATTCAAATACATTTTAAAAATAAACCGTTTTGTTGAGACTTACTCCCAGTGAAATTCATGCACTTTCACAAGTGCCTTTGCCACTGTGCCTTTGTGAGCATGTGACTGACGCTGTATACAGCAGGGCTGACAGGGCTTGCCCATGCACTCAGAACTTCAATTAGCTGCTATTACTTGCCCCGTTCTTATCTCCTCACATGTCGGTTGTGATCAGCAAACCTTACTGACCATACCCCATTCTATGACAAAATGAGAAAGAGTGGGTTTAAGAAGCATAATACTGGAATTCTGTACATACTTTATAGTCACATTGTATTAGGAGTATGTGACATTCTCTCAGCTCTTCCATCCCCCCCACATCTGTAAGTGGTGGTGTTGGTTTCAGTAATTTACCATGGCTAGTGATGTTTGTTTTATTTCTTCTGCAGATTAATGACTACATGTGATATATCATATTAAACCCATATTAAACAATCTGCAGGTTAAATAATACAAACATTAACAAAGGCTCTATGTATAGCTTTTAATCACTGAAACTACTGGATACTGGGCGGTGAGGCTATGTGCGTTTGTGTGAATGGATGAGACAATGATTGCAGGAGTTGACTAAGATGCTGAGTAAATATGGATGGCTGGGTATATGAGTTGGGTGAATGACAGTGGATAGTGTAATGTGGATGAGTGAATGGGTAGGTGACAGAAGGCAGTGGTTGACTGAATTGCTGAATGCAGGTGGAAGAGTAGTGAATGAAAGTAAGTGGGTAGTGAGATTCAAGCGTACGGTGCAATTCTATGTTTGTATTTGAGCCTCACCACGATTTTCAATCACCAGCTGCCACTGCTCCCTGCCTCAAGAGTTGTGTTATAAGACATTGGGCTTCGTGACTGACCTTTCAAGTGAGGCCCTGGGTGTTTAGGACACAGCATTTCGAAGTACACCTCAACCGAATTTTTATCAGGAGCCGTCATTACTTGTATCCAGTCTGTGTCTTTGGAGCGTCGTTAGATTTGGTGCTCGTCATTTTGATGTTGGGCGGACAAAAGGATGAGTGACTGAGCTGGGAAATCAAGCTTGTGATGTGGAGGCTACAAACGAGATCGATTCAGCACGCGCTCAACACGCAGAGCTGCACGAGGGGAGGAGACACATTGCGATGGTACTTTGAGGTTAGAGGACTATGTCAAGAGCCCCGCGCGGGCGTCCTGTGGGTACTGTACGGGCATTCTTTGTGTGACAGCCACAAGTCTCAGGTTTACACGCATGATCAGTTTCCTGACTTAACACAGTGAATGGTGGCCGCGAATGAGTGCTTCTCATTACCTCCTATGGCTCCTTCATTGGTTGGAAGTGGTTGTTGGGGGGGGAGGGGCTATGAATGTGCATAAGCATGGCTATAGCACCTAGTAGGTCTTGGCACTGGTGACAGTGCTCGTGCTGGCAATGGAAGTGGCACATTGAGGTAGAGAGCATGGAGGCACCTACAGTTGGTGCCTGGAGTGGCTCTGTTGCCAGAAGCAGGCAACAGTGGCCCAACTTCTAATAGGAAGGCTTTAGCAGCCATGTGTAAAGCAACTCTTTAATTTATTGCCCAACTAGTCCTTTCTTTGGCCAATCCGTTTTTATAATTGTTAACAAATCTTGCCACTGAAGGGCCTTACTTGGTTGGAAATAACATGTTAGCCCCTGGTACCCCACAATGCTTGCAAATCAATGGATGTAGGTGTTTAGATTCAGTTTCTGCAATCCTGGGTGGGCTGTAGGGTCACACGGTGAAGTGAGAGAAGAGATCCTGCGTTGATGATGATGGCTGTAAAGTTGTGCGACACCTGGTGTGTCCTGACCTTACACCATAAGTGCGATGGAGCCGATTGTCAGGGGCACATGCTAGGTCCTAGTTCCGCTAAGTGGGCTTGGGGCAGTGATGCTACGTGTACCTGCCTTTGTGTCTGCTTAGTGGTCCTGACATTGGTGCCATGGAAGGGAGGTACTTGCAAGTGATGCTGTTGTGAAGCAGATCATGCCCTCACTTCCAGCAAGGCGCCTTGAGGCAGTGGTGCCCCTGGCATGTCCTTGCAAGAGATGCTCATGTGAAGCAGAACAAGCCCCCCATATCTCCTCAGTGGCCATGGCCAGTGGTGCCAATGGTGGGCGGGCTTCCTGCCTGTGATGCATGTCGATTGAAGCATATGATGCTCATTTCTAATACATAAAGTCAAAGGGTAGGTTGGTCTTTCTAAAGTAGTAGATGATCGCTGAATATGTCTACCACATCCTAAGTGTGGATTGGTAGTATGTGTATTGCAGACAAGTTCCTTAGTTTATATGTGGCTTTTTAGTTTATTTTCAAGTTTTTCTTCTATTCACCATCTATCTCAATGAAGACCGATTAAAACCCGCCAATCTTAAACATTCACTGTGCTGTAATTCATTTGTTAAACCATCATAATGCACATTTTAAGATGCCTCTTGCAAGTAACTGGCAATTCTTTTAAAGAATTTCCTCCATCTGGAGCCAGGCCCCAATGTGATAAGCTGATTTATAACACCAGGCATGTTCCCAGGCCATTTGGCTAGCCTAAGATAATTACTTTTTCTTAGTTTCATTTTATTATTCGTTTAATATGCAAATTGGCTTGTGTTTGGTCTCATTTTGTTATTTTCTTCAGACTTTAGTTTTATTTGCCCATTTGTTAAACATGGATGTTCATTCGCTGGGAGCCTCTTGGCGCGATATATATGAAATAGATAACAGATTCAGCTTCTTCCATCCCTCCACAATTCCTTTTCAATACAAACAACAGACTAACATCTCTGCCACTCAAATAATTTCATACTTCCCTATACTAACTCCTGACTAATCCTATTTGGGTTCCGGAGTAGCGTGCTACAGCCAAAAAGCACTTCAGTACCTCATCAGGAGTAGCAAGTGCTATATAAATGCAAAACCTTCCCTTTTCCATCACTCCACTATCTTTTTCAATCCAAATAACAGACTAACATATACACCGCTCAAATTAATTTCATATTTCACTTAAGTAATTCACCACTAATCCTCTTTGGGTTCCAGAGTAGCGTGCTACTGACCGAAATAGCGTTTTGACGCCACGTCAGGGGTAGTATGAGCTATATAAATGCAATTACAATGGGAGCTGCACCAGCTAACAAGGTGAGATTGGAACTTTGTGACAGGGATATAATTACCAAGTTCTATGTTTTTGCATTACCTGGCATTTGACCTGTCTTTTGCAGAACAGCAAATGTAACACGATATTATCAAAACGTAAAGGATTTTTTATTTCTCATTCACCCTATGAATTTCAGCATTGTTATTTAGGGGGTTCTGCTGCACAGCACCCCACCCACCCCTACTTCAACTACCTATACATTAAAACACCATGCTTTTAGGCTCTACTTCCAATAAATTATTGTTTGTTAGGGCTATAGTTTGTAACAACACTGCAAACGGGCAGATTGCAAAATCTAAACATTCCTTCTGTGTCTTTGGGGGTTGGACAAGTACATGACATATGTGTCCAGAGTCCCCTTTTTTGTGTGAATTATATCTTTGACCAATCTAGGTTTTCCAAAGAGTAGCATATTGTACTGGGCTCTTTTAAACCAGTTTCATGAGAATTTCATTAGAAAGAAGGGTGTAATGGTAACCATTTACATGATATCGTTGTGTGACAATATAATGCATTTGAGTGACACTATATTGCAAGATGAACAAATCCCTTATGTCTGTTATTATAAAAATGGTTGAAATGACCCTCTGTTCTCCAATTCATTTCTCCTAAAACTAATTGTTGTCCAGTTTCGAATGCAGAATTTGCCACTTCTTTTTCTTAGCTTGGCCTGAGCATTACCCGATCCAGATTGTCTGCCATTTTAGCTCCACCACATTGATTAACATGTTAGCCACACCCCCTTACTTTGTCATGTTAGCCCAACCAAGTTAAGACCTATTTGCGCCCCTAGCCCAGTCCATATGAAGATAGGGCTTATAAAAAGCAATAAAAAGAAAGAAAACTCTAGACCAGGTAATGCAAGACCCCGAAACTGCTTTTCCTAGAGAAACTGTTGATGTGACAGGAGTCTGGGAGAAGAGAACCAATTCAATTCAATTCAATTCAAAAGTGCTTTATTCGAGTATTACTCATAAAAGCAGACAAGGAGTCTGGGAGAAGAGAACCACATCCCACAGCTCTCCTACTGATTTTGTAGTCCGCCAGGTCACGTTCGAATGGTGTGCCTGATGGATGACAATTCTGGCATTCAGACAACCTTCATACAATACTGATGTTTTTGTTCTGATGCAAAATAAAAAGATTCAGCATGATCACATAATCAGTGCTCATGCATAAATGGATCGGGTACTTTGTTACAAGACCTGTGCCTCCTGTCAAATAGCCCCGGAAGCAAGGGGCGGGGCTCCAACATAAAAAAAACTATCCCATGCAAAGGGGTGGTGGATTACGATGTGTAATTACAATAGCCAGATCCATTAAGTACCTGAGCACAGATTGAACTCGCCATCCGACCAGACGGCTGTTGATAAGGAAACGGTTAGGATCAAAGAGGGCACAGTTCCTTGACGAAGTAAAGTGTGTGTGTGTTTTTAAGCAAAATCTCCTTGGTAGCTCACGCTGAACATTGAGATATGCAATAGAGGGATATTTTCCCTTTACAAGGTACTAATATAAAAATAATTTTTAGAAAAAAGATACATAGGCAAGCGAATGGTAACCAATTGGGTCATTCACAATTTTTTCAGTCTGTGACTACAGGATTTGCCCCATCAACAGACCATGATGCAAGTAGCTACAAAAGTATAGGTACTTACATGGGATCCCAGTGTTCTGAAGCATGTTTTTGTATGTCCCACGTGTGTCTTGTTACATGTGTGTGCTTGCTTTATTTACTTTCACGTGTGCCACAAAGGTTGATTACTTAATAATAATATATACATTTGTTTAATGTTTTTTTTTCTTTTCACAACAGATTTTTATTGATCAGGTCAAGGCATATACACAGCTCTCCACAGTCAGGAGATCACTGCCAAATATCAACACGTGGCACAGCATCTTGTAAACCCAATCAATAAAAGGAAAAGGAACGACCCTCCCCAAGCTCCCCCCACCTCCCACAACCACCCAACAACCCCTCTACCCACCCCTTATCCCTCCCTAACCCAGTGTACGTGATCACAGTAAGCCTCTAGTAACAGTTTGTATCATGCAAGGCACCATGCGCCTCCCTAGGCCTGAGGTCCAATGTCTAAATCCGGACTTTCGTCAGGGTCTGTAGGGGGCTCCAGGGTCAAATCCCTTTAGTCGGCCCATCGTTTCCAAATTTTGTAGTGATTGCGGGGGCATCCTCTGGCTTCAAATACTGGGCGCTCCAACCCCATAAAATAGTCTAGACCTGCCTTCCATGCGCACAGGGGGGGAGCTCGCTCATTCTTCCATGCTCGCGCCAGGTCCCGCTTGGCCACAACCAGACCCAGCAACAAAAGGTGACGTTTATAAATATTCTCTCCCACACCCTCCAGGACATGGAGAAGGCCCAAGCGATGGGTGCGGGGGAGATCCCAGCCCAATACCTCCGACAGACAGCTCCATACACCCGCCCAGAACCCAGTCAGGCCAGCACAAGACCATACAGTATGCAACAGGGCACCCCTTTCAGCTCCACATCTCAGGCACTCCGGGGACGCAATCAGACCCGCCCTCCACAGCCGCTCCCGTGTATAGTAAGCCCTATGGAGATATTTAAATTGGATCAGTCGGAGTCGTACGGCGATAGCGGTCCCACGTGGGGACTCCAAGGCCTCCCTCCAATCGTCATCATCTAGGGGTCCGACATCCTTCTCCCAGGCTGCTTTCAATGGAAGTAGGGAGAGGAACAGTGAGTAATCAGTGTTTGGTAAATACGGGATACTTTCTTATCCCCGAGGTCCCCCATGAAAACTTTCGCTTCCACGGGGCTGAATTCCGGCAGCGACTCCAAACCAATCACACTAGGCGCAAGCGCGTGACGAAACTGCAGATACCTGAAAAATTGGGTTTTGGGCATATGGAACTCATTCCGAAGCTCCTGGAATGACTTGAGTCACTCCGGTCACAACATTTCCAAGCGCAGAGATCCCGATAGAATCCCATCCGCCAAATCCCGCTAGAGAGGCCAGTGCGGGGAGCCGCCCGTTATTCCACAACGGGGTCTCCGCTGTCAATCTACCCCACCAGCCCATGCGACGCAGAGCCTGCCGCCAAATCGCAAAAACCACTTGCGTGGCACATGGCAGCTGCCTCCGCAGCCTGGCTGAGTATAGGATTGTGTGCAGCGTGTTGTCCCCCATTAGCGAGCGCTCCAGGGTGTGTGCCGGGTCCCCTCCGTCCCCGTACCACCACTCATTTAGCACCAACAAGTGGGAGGCCTGGTAATATGACAGTAGGTCCGACGTAGCAAGACCACCACAATACGTAGACAGGAAGCAGGTACGCAGCGCCACCCTAGCCGCACCCCCAGCCCACAAGAAGCGGCCAAGGACCGAGTTGACCTGCCGGAACCACCGAGACGCGATCTGGTGCGGATGGTTCTGAAGCTGATATAAAAGGCGTGGAAGTGCTACCATTTTAAAGATCGCAGACCTACCATATATGGTAAGAGGCATCCGGGACCACGTTTTAATATCCGTCTGGACCTTCTCCCATACCGGTATCACGTTGCGCTCCCATGAGATCGCCGCGGACTCGGACAGGAACACTCCAAGATACTTCATGCCTCCTGCCGCCACCTGTAGGGCCGACGCCCACGAGACCGCCACCGCCCCGCCACCCAGGACCCATAGGGTGGACTTGCGCGGGTTAAGACAGAGGCCCGACACCTCACCAAAGATGCGCATGATCTCCAATACTCGGGGCCCTGATCTATTTAAGTCCATGAGGAAGAAGAGGACGTCGTCCGCATATAGTGCGATTGTGTCGGTGAGTCCCCCATTCCACACGAAGCCCCGTAGCTGCGCGTTAACGCGTACCCAAGAGGCAAGGGGCTCCATGGCTAGTGCAAATAGATACGGGGACAGCGGGCACCCCTGACAGGTCCCCCGACCGATCGGAAACCTCTCCGACACCGCTCCGGAGATGCGCACGGACGCCGTAATATCAGTATGTAGCAGTTTGATGTACGAGATAAACACCGGGCCCAGATTAAGATGGGGCAGGAGCACAAATAAGGAGGACCAACTCACAGAATCAAAGGCCCTATCGATATCAGCCAGCAGTAGGGCCGCCTGCTCCCCGGTGGCTCCCATTGTGTCCACAGCTGTCTGCGCCCGTCTAATATTGTGTCGGGTCGCCCTGCGCGGCATAAAACCAGCTTGATCTGGGTGGACTAGGTCAGCCACGTAGGGGAGAAGGCGGTTCGCCAACGCCTTAGCCAGCAGTTTAGCTTCAATATTAAGCAACGATATAGGGCGATACGAGTCATGGTGGTCCGGGGGCCTACCCGGCTTCTGAAAAACCACCACTTCAGCGTGGCGCCAGTCTGCTGGCAGCCGACCCAGTTCCCGCGCCGCCTCCAGTGCAGTCCTGTAATGGGACCCCAATTGGAGGTGAAATTTCTTATAGAATTCACACGGGAAGCCGCTCGGCCCGGGCGCCTTCCCTGTGTTGAGCTGCCCCAGCGCATCCCCCAGCTCCTCCGCCGTAAGAGGAAGATCCAACGCTGCTCGCGTCTCAGCGGAGACTGCCCTCGGGGGCAGGTCGGCAATAAATTTATCGACTGCGTCAACCAGAAGGCAATCCTGCGGTGCATATTGCCCCACATAATATCGGGCAAAACTCGCTGCCAATTCAACTGGGTCTGTGATAGCGACACCATCCCCATCCGTGAGTCCAGGTAGGGTAAGAGGCTGCAAGGTATGTTGACATAACCTATGGAGCATAGTACAGGACTTGTCTCCCCACTGATATACTCTACTCCGCGTGGTCAGCCACGCCTTGTGAGCCTCATCGATAAACACGGACGCATAGGACTGTTGCGCCTGGAGGAGCAGCCGCACCGCTACATCGCCTCCCTCACTCTGACACCGCCGCTCCAGGATTTCCACTTGCGCCGCAGCCGCAACTATGGCTTCCCGACGTCGGCGACGGGCCGCCGCGCACCACGCTATGTCTATCCCCCTCAAGGTGGGCTTCATGGCTTCCCAGACCACCGTCACGTCCATGTCCGCCACAAGGTTTTCCTGCCAATAATGGGCGATCGCACCCCGCATGTGCCGTACATATTCAGCTTGCTGGAGATGCCACGAAGACATCCTCCATCGGAATGGTTGTCTCTTCCTATATAGTTCAACCTCCACAGCCACCGGGGAATGGTCAGACAATCCCCTAGGTAGGATACCCGCCTGCCACACTCTACTCAGATACACACAGGGCACAAAAACATAGTCCAGGCGCGAGAAGGAGCCATGCACAGCAGAAACATAGGTGTACTCACGGGCCCCGGCATGCATGTGTCGCCAAACATCTACCCAGCCCAACCCTTCCACCATCGCCCACGGTCCATATGCACATCCATCACATCATCCACTGTCGTTCATGAATGTAAGCCAACCAGCGATGAATCAAGATGGCGACCCCCCTGGAGCCCCTGGAGAACCCAGCGTGGAAAACCTGTTGGTAACCAAATCTTTGCAGGCTAAGCACTTTCGTCCCCATCATGTGTGTCTCTTGTAGCAATAAGACCTCTGCCGCCTCCCTCTTCCCCCACCTCAAGATTGCCCCCCTCGAGGAGGAGCCATGCTAGCAACCAAGATGGCCGCATAAGCTCCCTGCTCCGCCGACCTCCGCCAGTTGCTCACAAATCCTGACGATTATCCTGATTTCTCACCGGACTCCCGTGCAGCTGAGGTGTTCCTGACTCTAAAGGTGCAATCCCGGAATTTCTAGCTGCTTGAATAATGAAGATATGCCGAGTTCCATTCTCGGCCTAACCCAGAGTTGAAGCCGGGGCCTTGATTTCTAAGCCAGGAGGGTTGGAGTCGAATAACATCGGCCACGGGACGTGAGTGGCGTCCGGTCTCCCGAAGTGGAGTATTACTTTTCCGTTTCGGATGGTGGATCGGTGGTAGTTTTATCTCGCAGCTAAGGCGGCGTGACGCATCGGTTGCTGTGGTCGGGGATCCGCTGCCCGGAGGCCCCGTTGGGCTCCCGGGGTCGACGGGCTTGGTTCCTCGCTGGCGGCGACGGTGTTGAGATCGCGCTTTTGAGAGTGCCCACAGTTGTCATCGGATTTGCCTGTGCCTGGTACCCCGGAGTAGTCGACCTCCGGGGTTCAGAGACCTGCTTGGTCGCTTCGGAAGGGGCAATGGAGCGGGTGGAATGTATACCGTCGCTGCATACTGTAATGGCCGCCATTGGGGAGCTCCGCTCACAGGTCATCGCCATCATCCAGAGGATGGTCGTAGCGGCTGATATCATCTGCCGGAGACCGGACTCCGACCCTTTGTTGGTTCTGGAACACGCTGTTTTACCCACGGAGCAGGAAGCGTCTGAGACGGAGGGCCCCACGCTGAAGCCAGACTTTGTATCTTTAGTCGACCCCCGAACGACGGCTAGCAAGCCCTGGACTATCGAATCCATATCATGCCCTATGCTGATGCCGCCCCAGATGGACATGGACGATCTTATATTTCACAATGAGTTCTCCAGCGACTGTAGGATTGTTCCCTCACCCTTTTTCTCCTGGATGGTTCAAATACATTCTAGCGATTTATCTCTGGTGAACAGCGGACATCGTTTGACTCTTAGACTTTGTGTACTATTATCCTGGCCTCAATCCTTCCGTACTGACTTTGAACTTTCTCAACATTTTGATATTCTCATTGGGATGGCGGATCGAGCGGACAGGGCTTGCATGAAAAATCGCAGTGGCCAGGGTTGACCTTGACTGGATGGGTTTGCACAATGACTTCATTTGATACGGGATTTGTAACCTATATTAGCGCGGGAGTTGGGTGGTTCTTACAAGCTCCCCCCCGTCTGACTTTTATCGTTGCATTGTATTATTCTGGATACCTGTAGGGGCGGGTTGCTACTGGCGGGGAGTAAGGGAGACCGGGGGCCTGTTTGATATTTCCTCCTCCACTCTTTCTCTTTCTTTTTCCTTCTTTTAGGTCTAGTTCCGGGGCGACAGGCACGCTGCTAGTGGGGATGGGCCGTAGCCATTGCAGGGGTGCAGGGTGGGGGGGGATCGGGGAGGGGTTTGTTATTTTGCCTTAGTTTAGTTCTATGGCCTTTTTTTTTTCTCTTTCCTTTTTTCTTTTACGAGAGACGGGTTGTTTATCCTGTATTGATTTCTTATGTGTCGGGGTGTCTGACTTGATCTTCATTATCCTGAACTATGGGTGGGTGAGCCCTGCTGGCTGCTACTTTGCTAGATTGTTGATCGTACTTCTCCTTATTGATGTACCAAACTAGGTTGACATTGCATACTCCTCTGAATCGACTTTTCCACATTGATTTCTTCGCTCACCTATCGCAAAATTGTATTCTATGTATGACGCCCGATATATGTAAATTTCTCTTGTTTTCTTCAATAAAACCCTTAAAAAAAAAAAAGATTGCCCCCCTCTTGATTTTATCCAGCATCCCTCTGACATTCCAACTCAGTACGCGCATGGACTCCCTGGGGAGCCCCGGAGGTGATGTATCAGCCATGGTCCAATGGGACCCAACACAGAGGCACCCAGGCCCAGGCGCACAGCACAGTCAGCAGTAAGGCATTAGAGATCACGTGCACCCCCCACCCACCACCCTCAACCCCCCCCGAAAACACCCCTCAACTCCCATTCCCCCTTCCCCCATCCCCCACCCTTATACCTCATAGAACTCTGAAGTATCTGTCGCGGCATGGGCAACCTCGGGCCCAAAACAGAGCGCCCAAGGCCAACCATACCAATGGATTCCAACTACCCACTCAACCAAACTCCCCCCCCCGCCAACTCCCACACGTGTAGGAGGCAAGGAGCCCCTGCATAAAGCACCCCAAACCCCACCCCGCCGCCTAACACAATCATCAGTACATAAAACAAGTGGCAGCCATATGCTCAGTGTTCAAATGTCAGATCAGCAAGGCACAGCTATGCACCCTCCATTCGGAGCGCAAGACCTTTTTGGATGTTTTCCATCGCCGCCAGTTTCTGCTTCAGGGCCCCCACGTCGTCCTCCACCACTGAGATTCTGGATTCTGCCTCTGTGATACTCGTCACTGCATTGCGCAGGTCCTGGCGCAGCAGGGTCACATCCGCCCCAACCGCTCCGATTTTGGCGTCCAGCATATCCCTGGATTGTGTAATCACTGCCATGAGTGCTGCATTGTCCGGCCCCGTCCCTTGACCGCCTCCAGATGCTCCGGGTCCCCCACTCGGCCCGGTGAATTTATCAATGGACCCCTGCTTGGCTGGCCCGCTGCCCCCTCCACCCCTGGTAATGTCTGAATCGCACTGGGAGGCTGTTGTCCACAAGTCAGTAGCACCACCAACAATGACCAAGGATATGCCACCCGAGGAATCTCTCCTGCCCCCGAGTTCACAACTCTTCCACGCTGGTGTCTTCGTGTGCTGGGGGGTACCCCAGGTCCTTATACCGTTCCACTCTCCCGTCTGGGGTGCACAGCGTGGCCTCAGCCGGATCCTGTCCCCGTGCAGAAGGACCCCTGGTTTGGATGCCGCTCCGCAGGGGGGCCTCGTGGCTCCACTCCAGGCCACCCCGTGATCGGCTGCCGGCCCCGGACTACCAGGGGCCCCCTCTCTGCACAGTTCAAACACACTGGGGAGCCCGCGGGTGCTGCAGCTGCGGGTCGCGGCCCCCTTTCCCCCGTCGTCAGCTCGCACTGTAGGGGCCCCAGGAATCACTTACGTCCCTCTCGTCGTCACCACCAGCACTGCCACAGGGCCACCCAGGGCGTGGATGGCACACCCGTCGGATCTTCTGGCCGTCCTCTGGCCCGTGGACCAAGGAGGTGCCGCAGCACTATGTCAGGCTCAGTGGGCAGGGCCGCGTCTCGAGGGTCACAGCACCGCCGGTCCTTCTATTTCGCCGCCAAGGGCGTCACCACTCGCCGCCGGGAGCCTCCAAACTCGAGGTCCCGGTCTCTCGGTCCTCGTTTAGGCCGCAGCTCTCTGTAGTCGTCCCCGCTGCACGGACCGGCACAGGCTTAGTCAGGGACAGCTCCGATGCATCGCCCACCACTCCGTCGCCAATCGTGGGCACCGGGCCAGAAGCATACGCTAGCACAGCCGGCCCACTCAAAGGTCTCCCGTTTAGAGGGCGCCAAAATTGAGGCCGGGACTAGGCCGTAGGACGCTACTGCCGCAATCTCCTGGCCAGAGGGCCCGGGAACGCCACACTCCGCACTGGATGATACCCCTCGCCGTCCGGTACAAGCACACCGGGTGTGGGCTACAGGCCGGGTCCAGGAGCCAGGATAAATCGTCGGATGGATGTCGGGCTGGTGGGAGCTCTAGAAGGCTGCGTCCACCATCTTCGCCCGCGAAGCCACGCCCCCCCTTGTTTTATGTTTTTTAGCCGCTAGAATGGTTTGAACAGTTGATATGTTAAGACATATGGGAAAATAAAGAAGGATATACGACGTTGATGTATCGTCTAATAATTTTTAGCCAATCAAATTAATTATATATTTATGTCTCCTAAAATGATATTCTTATCATGACCCTCACTTATTGATAGGGTAGGAGAAAAAGCTCATAACCCTGACAAATGCACCAGACCTATTAGGCTTTTAAGTAGGGCAGAAACAGGTTGGTGAAAAATTTCGGATCGGACCTGTTTCTAATGAATTGAAAAAAAGCATACTTAGGCATTGGCCTACCTTAAATGCAGGTGCACTTCATTATGACCGCCCCTTGTTTGCCTTCAAAAAAAGTTCTAATCTTAAAGATCACCTGGTTAGGGCTGCTCTTCCCAGTCCTCCTACTTTGAGCACAATAGACTCCCTTTGGACCCAAACACCACTAGTGGGACATGTCAAATGCGGTTCATGCAACGTATGTGAGTTTACCATTGAAGGAAAATCGTTTGTATTTGATAAAGTCACCATCCATTGTAAACATTTTACTAACTGCAATAGTAGTGATGTGATTTATTTGATTCAATGCCCTTGCAAATTATTCTACGTGGGACAAACAAGGCAAAAAATCAAGACAAGGATTTGCCAACACCGTAGTCGTGTTCGGTGTAAAACGCCAAACGCCCCATTGGTGGATCACTTCACCGACAAAGGACATACAGACAATGATTTGCAATGGACTGTCCTTAAATCCGTGAAGGTGCCACCGCGTGGAGGAGACATTGGACTCTTGCTTAACAAAGAAGAACTAAAAATGATCCTACTTTTGGATAGTATACGAAGTGGACTGAATCGCAATGAGGACTGGACTTCACTCCTGTGAATATTAGTTGCTTAGTCTCTGAATTATTGGTTGGACCTTACTTCTGTGATAATGTAAAACTACCAATGGCTTGCGTAAATTGTAGCCTTCGACTTACTGTGTTTATAATGTTATTCAGTCACCTGCATGCCTTTAGTGAATTGCACTTCACTTATTTAATTTTTTCACCTCCCCACATCCTTGCTTGCGATTAATTTTATATAACCACTCCAATATGTCTGCCAAATTTGGTCCTTACCCCCACCAACATGGCCGCCATAATGCGCCACTTCCCCACACTAATATGGCCGGCGCGCTGACTTCTACCAAGCACGCTTACACCTTGGCATTCCACGGCGCGAATGTGCACCGGGATGTTCCTGCGAGTTCCATTGTGAACCTTAGGTAAGCGGGTCCTCTCTCTCTTTTTCCCCCCCTTGGTTTAATCGCACATTATGGCCTTATGTGGAGCTCATACAGTGATAAGATCTTTTTACAGGAGCTTGACTACAGCTATCGCGCTCCGTAGCAAAGGGCTGGGATCCCTCGAGTCCGTAGGTAAGCAGCTTGATTTGCCAACAGGTCACAACCGCTAGCTCAATGCACCCTGGGACGCATTTTAAATCAATATTTATCCCAACCTTAGGTAACTACCTGGATCTACGATTTTAACCGCATGGCATATCGATCATCGCAATTCCAGCGGCAGCGCCCTGTGCCCAAACCCCCTGCTCTTATTATTATTGTGAGGTGTAACCGCATTGTGAGGTAAGCGTGTCTTCCAAGTAGCTCGCTAAATTTTCACCGATTGCGCAGGAGCCTTGCCATTCCGTAAATGACCTTTGTCCGCTCCCCACAGGTTACTTCCAGCCCCCCTGTCATCCACTTACGCTGTGGACCAACTGCCTTAGGCTATGCTCCAACTTAATTTATAAGGTAAGCCATTCCAACTCAATATCTCTAGCTTTCCGTTAGTTACGTAAGCTAGCCCTGTCTTAACTGTGGTTTCACTATTCATAGTCACTACACGCCTACCCTCTAGCCAGCCGTACCTTCCCTTCAACTCGGCTCTCCCTGGTTCCTCAACTGGAAACCAGACAACGTTCGAATCTGAAGTGCCTTCATGCCCATGTAATTACATCATTCCTGTATAATTTTACCAGTAACTTGATTAACTACTTTGGCGGCCGTTCATTCTCCCCATAATTGGATGCACCATCGTAGCATGCTTTAGGCACTGATAAGGAATACGTGTTTTTCACTACACATATTACCATCAAGTTTTGATCACTAAAGCGTCGTGGATGCGTGGCACAGGTTGCCTGACACTCTTCACTTGGCTGACCGACAGCACCCCAAGCATGGTATGTGAATGCCTTGGAAACAATTTTTGAGTATGACAGTTGATTAATTAATTCTTATATGTTCCCTCCCCTTCCTTCCTGTTATTGCAGGCTTTTTAATTCATGCAATCAACAAAATGTCCTGATGATGATCCATTATTAAGGATTGGATCGAAACGCCATCGACTTAATATGTGTTTAAACACTAGTTCACTACGATGTGCCAAAAATCATGTGTTTTCCACATATGTGAAGCAATTATACTAATAAGTTACATTTTTTGCTCCTGTTTCTGTAAATGCCTGAAATACCCTAGTTAAGTGTATTTTGTATTGTGTGTGCAGCACTGTGGATACAGGACTGTGTCCTACTGCTTTATTGTTGTTTGTTGGATTTAAATTATTTTACTATTGAATAAATTCTATAGTCCGGCTGGACTATCTGTTCATTATAGTGCACATTGTGGCCTATAATCATTGTAAGCGCTATTCTTCCTTGTCAAGGACCATTGTCTTTTGCTTAATTGATACCCCAGGTCCTTGCTTACTTAGTGGGTTCCCTTGTCCTTTAGTAACACTCTACAGAGTGCTAAGCACGCAGTTTTCTCAGATAAAAATAGTAATACAAAGAAACCAGAACCTGCACGTAGTTTAGCACACAACTCTTCACAATACATGATTGAAATTTGAGTAAGTAGGTAGTCATACCCACAGCAACATGATGAATAGCTAAATCAGGTTTGGCATCTCATTTACCAATGAGATTGTCTTATATGTGAAGCCAGTCACTCCGCCAGGGTACACATGATTTGAGAAGCAGTATGGAGGGTGAAGTTATTGTTGCGTAAGCTACGACTGTCGTAACTCTACAAAGGGTGCTTTCCCACCCACGGCAGACATGGGTGAACTTGGTTTCAATGTACCATGATGAATTTGAAAGACAGGTTATTGTAGCTCCACATAACACTAATCAACGTGCAATTGAAATAGAGATATTTATTTTGAGTTATTAACAATCCCATAAAGGGATCAGTGGCACTGTGGTAACAGTAACAAACCTATTCTGTCATTTATCACACACACTACACTAAGAAGAATGAACACTTTCAAGTAAAAGTATTTATTACAACAGGAACAGTCTGTTTCTCAGTACATCTAAAACAACTACACAGAATATGATAAAAACAGCAAGAAGGCACGTTATAAAGAAGAAGAAAAAAGTGAACATTTCTAACATGTTTAAAATGACATCTAGACCCCAACATTTACTTCTATACGCTATAATAAGGGAGCATGCAAGGCACAGCTGTCTAGAGTTTCTTAGGGAGAAGAGAATAACTGCATAGCTTGTTGACGGTGAAGGCTGTCTTAATGAGCAGAAATATGAAGATAGTGTTCCCCATGAAGGGCAAATACAAGCTGCAGTAGCAATGAGTCAGTCTTCCTCAGGGACTATCAGCTTCAGGCGAGATGTAGCATCTGCAAAGTGCAACGTGTGCTGGCAGCAGTCGAGACCGTCTCTGGCAAAATCTTGGGCAAAATTTAAGGCAATTAACTGGACAAAGGATCTCTCCTGACAAGTGGTCTAGTAGAAGTCTTTATATACTAAATGTTAACAGAAATTGGAATCTTGAATGTAAGTTTAGGAATGTCTGACAGATTAGGTGCATCATGGTGTGCGACCCAAATTATTATTTTGGCTAAATGTCTTTAATGTTCGTATTTAACCTTGACATTGTGAAAAGTAGACATTTGTCCAAGGTGAAAATAGCATTAGATGTATATATGTAATTGAATGACTTGATGCTATCAAGGTTCTCAAAAGGATACGGTCGGGCGACATCTGCGTCGAAGAGCAGACAAGACAATGATTCTGCACACATCAGGATATATGGCGACTCATTAGATAGGGAAGTTGGAGCCTTCCATAAGCTAAGATGGAGTTAGAGCCCCCATAAGATGGAGTTGGACCTTAGGGCTTTACATCATTATAAAAAATCTTTATAATGAGATCTGGGTTATGATGGAAGTGTGCTTGTGAGCACATGCCTTCTGATAGTTTGCCTACTAGAATATTCTTGTTTGTTTTTAATGTCTTGAACAGTGGTTCTGAACCTGAGGTCAGAGACCCATGGGGGTCCATGACGCCTACTCAAGGGCTACATAACTACTACTTACAAAATTACACAATGTTAAACTAATAAAGTGTATATACATAAAGAAGCTAAATGTGAAACTGAACATTTTAACATGTTGTGTAAACATGAAGACCAAGGAATTGGAGACTAAGAATTAAGTTGGTATTCTCAGATTGCAATGTGGGAGCAGTGCACCAAACAGAATATAGTATGGATGATGGGTAGCCTTAATTGAATTTAGAGAGGCGCCAATATTACTATTAAAATGTTATTTTTATATTTGTATACTAGCAGCCCGTCCCGACGTTGTCCGGGTATGAATTGCTGCCGGCCAGTAGTATATGGTTTTGTAGGTTTTCGTTTAGATAGCATTTCTTATCTGTGATAGGCCTGTTAAACGCTCCGATTCACAGTGCACTGCTGCTGCACTTAAGAGTGCGCGTTCAGAAGTGTGTGAACTCGAGTTTCCCTACTTTATTTTTCCTTGCAATATTATATAGCGTGAACTCGACAACATGGCATGAGCACAATTTACATTACAGAAGAACACATTCATTTGTGGTAGGCATGGGGAGACAAAGCGATTTGCCTGGAATCACAGGATGTTGAGCTGATGCCGAGATTCGAACGTAGCTCCCCAGCTCTAAAGTTCGCAATTCTAGAACTTGTGGCGGGAGGTGTGTCTAAAAGTGTATGTCGGTGCTGGCCATCAATGAGAGAGACCTGTGCATTTTTCAAATGGGTGGTGAAAAAATATGAGTATGTTGGAGATGTGGGCCGCCATGCCACCAATGTACTTACCGGGGAGGGTAAACACCCATTATTCCGCAACTTTCTTTCCGCATACCATCACTCCGCATACTTTCATTACGAAAGTACCATGACTCCGCAATGCCATTATAACGCATGGCATTACATTTTATATGCTTTTACCACGCATACATTCACAACGAAATTCGTTGTAAATGCATGAATGGTAAAAGCATGGTTTTTTTAATGTTTGGATAAGGTAAGTATGGGTATAGGGGTATAGGTTTTGGAGTACTGAGGTATATGTTTTGGGGTGTTTGGGTATTTTAAGGGTTCAGATATAGTTTTGGGTTATGGGGTACAGGGGTAGTTTTATGGTTTAGGGATAGGTATGGGTTTTGGGGTACAGGGGTATTTTAAGGGTTCAGGACTAGGTTTGGGTTTTGGGTTACAGGGGTATTTTTAGGATTCAGGGGTAGGTTTGGGTTTTGGGGTACAGGGTTATTTTTAGGGTTATGAGCTAGGTTTGGGTTTTGGGGTACAGGGGTATTTTTAGTGTTCAGGGGTAGGTTTGGGTTTTGAGGTACAGGGGTATTTTTAGGGTTTAGGGATAGGTTTGGGTTTGGGGTACAGGGGTATTTTTAGGGTTTAGGGATAGGTTTGGGTTTTGGGGTACAGGGTATATTTATAGGGTTAAGATGGGTTAGTGTTTAAGGGTGTTGGGGTATTTTAAGGAGTAAGGGTGGGTTATGATTATGGGGTGCAGGGGTATTTAAAGGGAGCAGGGTGGGATTAGCACACAATATAAGACATGGCATGAAGGGCGGAACGTACCCAGCGTTTGTCACGCCCCCCAGCACATGCCCACAGCACAACGCAGACACACCCACAAGGGACTACTTTGCTGGCACGGTTCTTTTACCTTTTAAATGTATATGGTGGGCGTCTGCATAGCCTATGTCCTTCTGCTGTAACTGCTCTTTCCAACGCTGTATTGGGTGTTGTGATTGGTGCTGTGGTTCCTGAGATTACCCGCCTCAAAGGTTTGGGCTCTCTCTTTGTTATATTAGTATGGATGGATGACTTTAAAATATTTAATCATTTATGTATTTGTTTGGTGAATGCTTGTTTCTGTATTTTTTTTTATTGTTTTGCAATCCAAATCAATGAAATTGATATGGCTGGGATCCCTGGATCACAATAATGACACAGTGGAGGCCCATGGATTTAATTAATAATTCAGTTGGGGTCCCAAACTTCCAGCAATGATTAAGTAGGGGTCCAGAGTAGTCAAAACAATCATGTGGTACAACAGACCTCTGTGAAAGTGCTTTAATTAATAATTCTGCAATTGGAGAGGGATGCAGGTAGTGAACAATGTGGCTGGTATTTATTGTTTAAAGACCGGTCTCATATATACGGTTTCATCAATGATGGATCCAGGCACTTGTGTTAGCTGTACAAACTATAGAAACACAGCACCTTTGTTTGATGACATAATTCCCTTAATTTCCTACATGAAGCCTACTGAATATTGAGACACATTTTCTTTAACCGAAACAATATGTGGTTATTGCGGACATAAATAAAAATGTAGATTTTTTAAACGGCATGTAAACTAAGAATCTAGTGCCAGAAGTAGCATTTTACTGGTCACAAAATACTGGTCATAATCTGCAATCAGAAAATAATTTTAAGAACCAATTTATGTACTAATATGTCTGTTATCAAAATTCCAAACCCTTAGTGGATTGGAATCTATGCTACCTCATGAACATTAATGAGGTATGTTTCAAATTGCGACTCACTATGACTGGACGCCATCCCTGGCATGGTGGCCATCTGAGGTCAGCAGACCACCATGTCTGTGAATGCTTTTTAATAAAGCAAGCATTTTTGTTTAATGCCGCACATTTTCAATAAATGAAACGGGGCTGCATTTAAAAAGAAATTTTTTTTTTTGGGATGTTTAAGAGTTGGCAGTGGTCCCCTGAACCACTGCCTTCTCTGTAACCAACGATTTTTTAACGCACACATTTGCGAATTCATTACCTCCTTCTATTAGGTGTCTGTAAAAAGTCAATGTTTCACAACCAGTAGTTCAAAAACATAGATACATAAGCTACTGATCCAGTATGTGGAAGGCAAGTCTACAACCTGCCCTTTCCAGATGCCGAATAGGTATCCATTTAGAATCCCATTTTAGGGATCGGAAAAACCTTTAAGACTCCTTAAACAGGATTAGTCCATTGGAAAAAGCATTTTAACAATCACAAACGTTGAATGGAAGTATTTACAACCATTAAAATGCCTAAAACATATGTTCCCTAGATTACATTTATGAACTGCATTCATTTTTAGGTCGGGCATTTGAGACCAGTTGTAAATTCTCTTGTGGGCTTTCCATTCGTTTGAATGTCCTTTAAAAATACTTGCTTGCTAGTGGGTCAGTCCTGCCTCTTTGTCTCTCCTTTTTCTCTTCCGTCCCTCCCAAGCAGTAGGGACTAAGTACTGTCTCATTCTGTTCTGGTTCTTTATCTGTTCTTTGGGGAACTATTTTTTGTCTTAGTTTCCTGGTCTGTTACTGTGTGCCTATGTTCAGCTTCAACACCATAGCTGCTTATTTGTAATTATAATATTCCTCCCACCCACCTACTCTTAATGCCACAGTTGTGTTAGCACTTCCTCCCACGCAGTGCCTCCCACTCCATTATAATAATGTAAGCTGTTTAATTTAGTTACGAGAGAATGTTTTAAAGTGAGATTTGCTTGTTCCCATATAATATATTTTTTATTGCATTGACCTTATGTAACGTTTTTATTTGTCTCTCGTTCTCTTTAGGCTGCAAACTCCATCGGTCTGGTGAGTTAACCTGATCGTAGGGTTTCAGTGGGTATACCATGGAATTCAGCCACATAGTCTATAGGTGCGCACACACTTTCTGGGTATATGCTATCCTGCCCCACAGTGGGCCAGGAAGTAGTACAAACCAGATCCTGCCTTGTTATGTTAACAAGTTGTCCTTTGTCTTTAAGGACAACTTGTTATTGTCTTGTGCTCCCGCTTGGGACCGCTTGGGGCCACTTGTGTTCTTTAAAGTGTGGCCTGCATTCTGATGCTCCTTGGTGTCTTGCTCCAGCTCTTTCTGTTAGGCAGTTGCACCGAGGACAGCAGAAGAGCGGTCGGGAACTTCTTCGTTTGCGACTCAAATAAACACTTTTTTTAAAATCAAATTGCCTAGTTGGATCTTCATTATCTCCATGCAACATTTGGTAACATGATGGGATGTCGTAAATAAGCCCACCGGCCAGCCGCCTCCAAAATATATATATTTTTTCTTTCCGTTTCTATTTTTTGAGAAACAGAGTTCAATTGTCCTGGCAGAAAGAATGCTTCCTCAAATTGGTGCTGCACTGCGGGACTTCCGGTCTCCAGAGAAGAGCGTCACAAGGTATTCCCGACAACCTAGCAGGGCAGGTCAGGTCAGGTCAGGACCTCAAACCGTGTTGCGCTCCCGGCGGCCATCTTTAACACGACAGGTGCTTTATTTTATCTGGCTGAACCTACAGTGACAGGTACACCGTATTTTTAAAATCAACTATTGCCTGCACATTCAGTGACAGGCACACCTTGTTTTTAACAGTAAGAATAGTCCAGTCTACACACTCGGTGACAGGCACACCTTTGTCAAAGTAATTTAGCAACTTTGCCTACACACGCGGTGACAGGCACACCAGGCTTCATTGTTATTTGCTTCACTTCTCGTTTTCATTTTACGTACTTGGCTCACTTTATTTCCACCATTAAGACTATCAGTGTTGTTCATCTTTAATTATGCATCACTTCATTAATCATTCCTTTATGTTATCTTAAAATGTCACATATATGCCATGCTGTGCTCCTAAGCTGTAATAACATGGCATCTAAAAACAACTTATTCAAATTTCGCATTTTTTCACTGCCTCAGGCAAACCAGTTATACTATGGAAACACTGGTTTAAATTTTTTGAGAACTATTTGGTTGCCAATGATGCTGTAGAATTTGATTCTGATGGTCATCTATGTTACGAAGGGCAACACATTTCTGAAAGTGGTTTTAACCATTTCCACCGATAAAGTTTCTCAGCCTGCAGTGAAAGGTCATTGTTACAAAGCCATGGTGGTACAAGAGACTATTGATATGATGGCAGATTCAGGTGCACCCATCACTATTGTTTCAGATGTACTATTCACAGAGAAAAGGGTGCAAGGTTACTAACTAAAACTGAAATTCAACCAAAAGCCTTCGGTGAACAAGACATTGGCATGTTGGGGTATTTTATTGATAGTCTGTCTTGCTTAGGGAGACAGATCACCACTAAAATGTATATAGCAATCAAAGGTCAGAACATCATAGGTTGACAAGATTTGGCCAGACTTGGGATTATGTTGATACATGGTGCAGAAAATACCATTGTGTTGGCTGACCATCCCATTTATTTAATTGAAGAGGACAATGCATCAATTTGGGCTGTGTTTTAGACAAATTCCGAACTATTTTCAGTGACAAAATTGGTAATATTTCTAGCGCCGGGACACCTCCCCAGAGGTAGCTGTTCGCGCTCAATAAATTTCTGTATTATTATTATTATTATTAATATTTCGAGGTTTGAACACTTCATCAAGCTCAAGAATAGTGCCATTCCTGTAGTGCATAAAGTAAAATCGGTACCTTTGAGCATTAGATCGGATCTCAAAATTCTACTTGACAAACTATGCAATGAAGGTGTTATTCAGGCAACTGACTCGTCTGAAAGGGTTAGTCCAGTTGATATTTTGAAGAAAAAGACAGGAGAAATTTGTCTTTGTGTGGACTTGTGAACCCTCAACAAATATATTGTCATTGATAGTCATCCCCTGCCCATAGAACAAGATCTCGTGGCAAATTTTGGAGGGGGAGGCAAAGTTATTTTCTTTACTTGATCTTAGATTAGCTTATCGTCAAATACCACTTACTGTAGAGAGCCAATATTTTTTTATTTTTTTTTATTAACCAACATGAGTTTAAGTTACACATTGAGAAAAAAATACCAGATATAGCAGAGTATTATACATTTTATGCAAAATCATATCACAGTATCTCCTAATCTTGTGACCCCCAGATTTTATAAAATTTTATAATTGATCGAGTACTTCTACCTTTAGTTAGTGCATATTCCATATCATATGTTTCCTTAACTAATCCCCACCAGTCGAAAGTTGAAGGGGATCACGTGAAATCCAGACATGGGCAATAGTGAGTCTAGCACATACAATCAAGATAGTAATTAAGTCTGATTGGTTAGATCTAATATTCTGACCACTCATCATTACATCAATAACTGATAGCTTTATTACACTTCCTAGTTTCTGAGACATTATTTGACACACCTTTTGCCAGAATTCTGATAGCTTTGGGCATAAATAAAACATATGTTTTAAGTCTGCAGCTAATAAGTCACAATTAGGGCATTTTGTTCGTTCAGTGCCATAGTTGTTAGATGCCCATTTGGATATTCTTTCAGGAGTGTAGTATAAACAGCATATTGTTTTATGCTGTTGGAGCTGCAGATTAGATGAGTGTAATGACATGTTAATACTATCTAGAGCTTGGGAAATAGTATCTATTGAGACCGAAATCCCCATACTTTGGCTCCACCGGTCTGCGAGTTTAGCACAGTCGTTTAACTTGTGAATGTTTAAGTTCTTATACCCCTTTCTAATCAGAGATGTATTATTAGTCCCATAAAAGCAAACCCAGATGTCAGAATCCAACACACTATACAATTTCAGATGACGTATAAAATAATCGCGGAATTGAAGATATTGAAATTGCATACTTCCTGGTAAATTATATAACACTCTCAGATTTTCAAATGTAATAAAGCCATTATGACTGTACAGATCTCCTAAACTTTAAATCCCGCTATTTGCCCATCCTCTTGTCGATCCCCTCTGAAATATCTCTGGAAGTCCAGGATTATTCCACAGAGGGAGTCTAGTGTGATAAAAAGATGTTTTACAATTAAACATAATTGCCCGCCATATAGTCACAATGTTACATTTGACTCGCTTGTAGTAATTCGGGTCATTTGTTCTAAATAAAAACATATTATACTCTTCTCCTAACAAATTTATGAAAAAAGTAAATATTGCCCATAGGATTCATTAAGCTACGAAGTCTATACAAAAAAGCTGACCAAAAGTAAAATTTAAAGTCAGGAAAATCAAGACCTCCTTGGTTAAATGGAAGTTTTTTTTTTAAAATAATTTTTTTATTGAAGAAAGACAAGAGGAAATATTACACAAATCAGGTGTCATACAATAGAATACATTACAACGGTAGGTAGGTGAATAGGCCAATGCAGAAAAATCAATACACAGAAGTATGAGACGTCAACATAGATAGGTATATGAAAAAGGAGAGACAGTACGATCAACAACCTCGTTAATCTGCAGTCTGCAAGGCCCGTCCACCCATGATTCAGGATAATTAAGACCAGAGTAGACACCCAGATAAGTGAGAAAAATCGATTCAGGATAAACAACCCACCTCTCGTAAAAAGGAAAAAGGAAAGAAAAAGGCCATAGAACTAAACAAAGAAAATAAAAAACCCCACCCAATCCTCCCACCCTGCACCCCTGCAATGGCTATAGCCTAACCCCACTAGCAGTGTGCCTGTCGCCCAAGAACTAAACCTAAAAGTAGGAAAAGAGTGGAGGAGGAGATGTCAAACAGGCCCCCGGTCTCCCTTACCCCCCGCCAGAAGCAAACCACCCCTAAATATAATCAAGACAGTATAAAGCTACAATTTCAAGCCAACCGGGGGAGTTTGTGAGAACCACCCGACTCCCACATCATTATAGGCTACAAGTCCCGTATCAATTGAAGCCATTTTATCAAACCCAGACAGTCAAATTCAACCCTGGCCACTCCGATTTTTCATGCGAGCCCTCTCCGCTCAAACCGCCATCTCAATAGGAGAATCAAAACATTCAAAAGAGTCAAAGTCAGTACGGTAGGATCGAAACCAAGATATTAGTACTCGAAGTCCACAAGTCAAACGGAGATAACTGTCCACCAAAAATAAGTCACAAGAACGTAGTTGAACCAACTGGGAGGAAAAGGATGATGAATCACTCCGATAGTCACTGAAGAACTTATTCTGGAGTATAAGATCGTCTATGTCCATCTTGGGCGGTATCGGCATTGAGCATGATGAGCTTATGGTAGTCCCAGGCTCGCTAGCTGTTGTTTGGGAGCCGACAAAAATACCAATTCGGGCTTCCGCACGGGGCCCTCTGTCTCAGGCATTCCCTGCTCCGCGGGTAACACAGCTTGTTTCAAACCTATCGAAGGGTCGTAGTCCGGTCTCAGGCACATATTGTCAACTGTTACAACCATTTTCTGGATGATGGCGGTGACCTGCGAGTGGAGCGCCCCAATGGCGGTCATTACGGTCTGCAGCGACGGCGTACATTCCACCCGCTCCATCCCCTCTCGTGAAGCAACAGAGCAGGTCTTGAACCCTGGAGGTCGACTACCGCGGGGTAACAGGCACAGGTGGGGCCGATGGCAATGGTGGGCACTCTCAATCTCGCGATCTCGACACCATCGCCGCCAGCGAGGATCCAAGCCCGTCGACCCCGGGAGCCTAGCAGGGTTTCCGGGCAACGGACCCCCGACCACAGCAACCGGTGCGTCACGTCGCTGTATCTTCGGAGTCAACCGACCACAGTACCACCATCCAAACCGGTCAGGATATACTCCACTTCAGGAGACCGGACGCCGCCCAAGTCCCGCGGCCGATGTTGTTCAACTCCAACCCGGATGGGTTAGAAATCGAGGCCCCGGCTTCCACGCTAGGTTAGGCCGAGAATGAAAACACGGCGTATCTTCATCATTCGAGAAGATGGAAATCTCGGGATTGCACCTTTAGATTCAGGAACACCTCAGTCACACGGGAGTCTGGTGCGAATTCAGGATCAATATCAGGATTTACGAGCTACTGGCGGAGGTCGGCGGAGCCGGGAGCTTACGCGGCCATCTTGGTTGCTAGCGTAGCTCCTCCTCCGGTTAAATGGAAGTTTTAAAAGATCAGTAGCTCGTCTTACTTTCTTGTACTCCCATATAAAGCTACTACAAATCGTTTAAAAAAGATTATTCACTCGTAGAGGGATAGACCTGAATAGATATAAGAACTTTGGGAGGATTTTCATTTTTATTATATTTATCCGTCCAATAATACCCATTGGTACTTTATGCCAGTTCTTAATTGATTTGACAGTCTCTTTCAATAAGGTCTCGTAATTTAGCGAAACGATGTTCTGTGTTGAAGCTGAAATTCTGACTCCCAGGTAAGTGGCGACCTTACAAATTCCCTGTAATGGAGTTGTTGGCTTATAGTTTATTACAATCTGGGTTGTATTTGTGTTTAATTTATAGCCAGAGATTATGCCAAATTTTCCAGCCTCGTTTTTTATGGCATTTAGAGCTTCAGCAGCGTCAACCGAATATACAGCGATATAGTCTGCATATGCTGTGACCTTTAAACTGTGCATTCCATTTATAAACGGCTTAATCCTTGATTGATTTTGTAAGGCAAGAATGAATGGCTCTATTGATAGAGCAAACAGTAGTGGTGATAGAGGACACCCTTGACGGGTGCCTCGTTGGATTGGAAAAAAAGTAGAGCACAAACCAGCATATAGAATTTTTGCAGTAGGACAATTATATAATGCTTTGATCCATTTCATAAATCTTCCCTTAATGCCAAAAGCAGACAGTGTAGCCCATAAAAAAATCCCACCCCACTCGGTCAAAAGCTTTCTCAGCATCGAGTAAAATCATACCGAGTGGGGTTGATTTTACCTTTGCGACATCGAATGCTGTTATGGCCATGTTAACATGTGCGGGAGTATCTCTGCCCTGAATAAAGCCATGTTGTGGAGGAGACACTAGATCAGGCATAATTGAAGCAAGCCTACTCGCCAGAATTTTAGCAAAACTGTTTGCGTCGGTATTTATAAGCGATATTGGCCTATATAAACCACATTCTATGACTGGTTTATTTTATTTCTTTAAAAAAAATTATCTGTGTAATATTCCATGATGCTGGGGCATTTCCTCCTACCTCTATAGAGCTAATTAGTCGATTAAAGAATGGTATTAATTCATCCTTGCAATTTCTATACAGTTCTAGAGGTATTGAGTCTTCTCCTGAAGCTTTACCAATAGGCAAGGTGTCAATAGCCTCCTTAATCTCTACCGGTTTTGGCTCCTTGAAGAGAAAAGAGAAAAAAAAAAAGGAATAAGCTACCTATTTTTCAATTGTTAAAGAATTATAAGTAACAGAAACAGAGAGAGAATGTGAAGAAGTTATATGACAAAACAGAGTAGACCAATCTATCTCTGAGGAATATCTTTTTGCCATTTTTGAAGCATTTCATTAACATCTGCTTTAGAGAACAGAAAATATGTATGGCCTCCTCTTAGAATCTTCAAGCGAGCAGGCTCCTGTAAATAAACCTGAGCGCCCATATCTTTTAAAGAGTCAATTGATTGTCGTAGTTGACATCTTCTGTCCATAGTGGTTTTACAGAAATCCGAACGGAAAAATATAGAAAAGGAATCTACAACAATCGGTGATTTAAGGCCAGCTTTAAGAGAGACTGCTTGTCAAAGTAAGAAGTTCCCAAAATAGAGCAGAAAAGGTCTTGGATATCGAGAAGGTCTTGGATATCGAGAGTCTTGGCGATGTTGAATTAGTGGGAGTCTGTGAGCTCTCTGTATTTGACAGTCCCAGTCCCAATCTCCTAGATCCGGAAATGCTTTCTGGAGGATCTGAACTATATAAGCTCTAGGGTCAGCCACTTCTTGACCTTCTGGTATGCCAAATAATTTCAAATTCTGTCTTCTTTGTCTATTTTCCATGTCCTCCAGTTTAAATTGCATATTCCTAAGTTGATCCTCATGTTGTGACACTGATTTAGCAGTTTTAGATGTTAGTTCCTCTGTTGAGGAAACCCTTTGTTGTAATTCAGATACTTCCTCCAATACAGCCCCTACTTTTTCTGTAACTTCCTTTAGGGTCTGTTGTATGTTATGATTATTGGCTCTGACCTGGGCAAAGAGTTCTCTTGTTTCTTCCCTCTGATCTTTCAGAGCTTGTAAAATCATTGATAATAGTGCAGTTTCCCTGTTCGGGGTCTCCTCCCTCTGGTAGTCACCCATTAATTGTGACATAGGTGGAGACATATAAGGTATATCTCTAGACCCTATTTCATTTAGCCCGACACTCTCAACAATTAGGTCACTGGATCCACTTGGAACTTTGATTGCATTCGGGCTTAAGTCAGGTATCCGAACCCCCAGTACTTTATCTGACCCGCCAGTCCTGGCTCCACCAGTTGTTCCTCCATCGCTGAGGCCTATATTTGAGAGCCTAGCCATCACAGTTTTTAAGCCTCCTGTAGTCTGAACCCATTTCCTCATGGGACTATTATTTGTCAGATCTTTAGTTGCAATTAATTTCTTTTAACCAGAGCCCTTATTAGTCATGTTTGCCGTGAGTACCGGTTTCTTTGGTTCTTTCATATTTTTGGCCTTGAAGTCTTTTTTTGAGAGTGCAGCCCAGACACTGGCTTTCTTCCTTGCCTCTCTTTGAGGTCGCTGTTCTTTTAAGTTTTTTAATGGACTTCCCCCACACCTTTCTATATTGCAGTCCTCATCAGATGGAGTTACATTAATGTTGTCCTCCTCCTGCTTCTTCTCATGAGCATCCAAAAGTTCCAAAAGTTCCAGACACTGAGCCCCTGATTTTGTGATAGGTGCAGACTCAATCTCTGTCACTGCAATATATTTTATGTCACTGTCGCCATCAGTTGTTCCAGTAGAAGCCCCCATTATATTTTCAGTATCATGATTTTCAGGATTTCAATATGAAGCGATAGTTCAACACATTTCTCTCTTTCCGAAGTGTTACTTAACGCTATTTCTAATAAGCAGCAGATAATTGTCTCTACTAAATGGTTATTACCTGGGGGGAGTGTGCCATCCGTTAATTCTGTTATCTCATTCAATCTAGTCGATTTCAGATATTGGACTACTGGTTTCCCCAGACATGGGATTGTTTTACATGTGTTTACCGTAATTTCTGCATCCTCTGCAGTATCCACATTTGCTATGCCAGAATCACTCTCCGGTTGGAGCCGGCTTTCCCCTGGAGCCACCGCTCTGGAATCCGCTGCATCCCTCCCTGCCCCGCGACTGGAGCCTGAAGCCGAGCCCTCCAGTGGCCGTCCCACTGCTCCGCGGCCCCCTCGCGCCGTGGTCTTCGAAGGCGCCATGTTAGGGGCTGCGGAACGGCTGGTGTGAGTGCTTACACCGCACCAAGCAGGTAAAGGTCGAGCTGACAGCCCGACCGCTAGTAGTGCCAGCAAAAGACACCTGGCAGCAGATCGAGCGGGACTGAACAGCGCCTGCATCCACACAACAGGTCAGTATTTTCTTGTGGATAACAGTCTCTCTCCTTTCAGAAGAATTTTAAATAAACGTGCGCCGATAGGAAATTTTGCATATCTCTTCAGGAGCCTCAGCGGCCTGCACTCCCCGAGATGGCGTCAGCCCGCCATCTTGTCTCCTCCCAAGATGAAGAGAGCCAAGATCTTACCACATTCATCAAACCATTTGGCGCTTTCAAGTTTCTGCGCGGCCATTTGGTATGGCGTCTGCAGCAAGTGTGATTCAAAAATGGATTTTGCACAGAGTAAGGAAGCCTCCAGGGAGTACAGGCATTCCACAATGACGTGCTTATTTATGCTATGAGCACCAGGGAATACAGTTTAATTTTGGAAAAGGTTCTTACTGTTATTAACAATATAGGCATCCCGCTCAGAAAAGAAAAGTGCAAATTTATGGTTAACCAATTAGAGTATCTGGGTCGCTGTATCTCCAGTCTAGGCATCAGTTCAAAAGTGTCACTTTTCTGTGCCATCCAAGACACCACTCCCCTAAGCAACAAGGATACACTTTTCTTATTTTTAGGTTTATGTGAATACTATTCACTGTTTATTCATGGGTATGCATTAGTGGTACAACCCTTGCGAGATCTGTTAAAGAAAGGTCAAACTTTTGAGTGGTCTGATGCTGCAAATAAGTCTGTTACCAGGATTAGATCTCTCATTACTTCAGCCCCAATTTTCTCATCTGGAAAGCCTTATTTCTTGACAGTAAAGGCAGGTAAATTAGGACTTGGCACAACATTTTTGCAATGGGTGGAAAAGAAAGAGAAGCAAACACAAGGGGACGATGGACAGAGCGCTGAAACTTTTCAGACACTCACCCCAAGTCACAGCTCTGGGTTTAATCCATCATCATTCTTTAGCTCACTTCGCCACCCCACTTCCGATACTGCTGTATGCAAATCAGTCTTGACACTCACCCCAGCAAGCCTGGCTGAAGAGAGGAGTTACCCCGAAACTGGTCCCAGGATGCTTGTTTCCGGTTCAGGAAAGACCTGGCTTGGCAGTTCAGGCTGGACTGTTCCCATGAATAGCTGCCAGGGTTTCAGATTCATAATTTCATTGCAAATATGAGTGACATTTCAACGACTATGAGTGACACTTTCTGGCGAGCAAAACCTAGGAACGGAGCTGAGGGAAACCTATAAATATCTGACATTACACCATTTGTGCAATAAGGTTGTCTGAATCATACCGTTTGTGCTGCACAGGATGATTCATTAAAGTGGCAATCTAGTGAATGATGTCACAAAGGTATCAACATTCAAGCAGACGTCATCAAAGAAAGAACATTCTGGGATGCTTACTGGTGAGGCCTGTAAGTGGTGCAGGAGAGGCCTGTTGCTTTCTAGTCAGAGGAAGCCCCTTTAAGACAGCAAAATCTCAACCAGGTAGCAGCTCAATTAAAGCGATGATAATATGATAAAATAAATAAAAGAGAATCTCACTATGATAAAATTAATAAAGATAATTTCACAATGGAAGGAAGGCGGTTCCATCCTCAGCTCATTTATCACTGGTAGTTAGGGCAGAGCTGGTGTCATAGATTGAAAACTGGAATGAAACACTAGCTTCCATTAAGCCTCTCTCTCACGTTTAACTTTTTCATCTTCTTCCCCTTTTCTACATAATAATTTTTACATCTGGTCTTTTAGGATCACACGTCTGCTTTCTCCTTTTTTTTTCTTGCCTCAACCTATTTCCTTTCACCACCTTCTCTCCTTTCTTCCTTCCTCTTCTCTTCCCCTTCCTTCCTCTTTCCATACCTTTCTTTCCCTCCACTCTCTTTACTATCCCAGTGTGTCCCTTCCTCCATCTCTCTGCAACTTATGTAGCAGAATTTGAACTTCAGCTGCCACAAAACTCGAGTGTCTGTATGGCTCGCTTTTGACTCGTTTTTCAAAAATTAATTACGTTTTTCTTCCCTGAACCTCCCAGCCCAGTGCATTCCAGTGGCAAGATCACCCTAGCCCCACATTTCAATGGCAGAAGATGCTTGTCACAAACATGACCCCTAAAGTACACCGAGGCAAGAGACATTCTTCACCACAGCTTTTATGTGCCGGTGAAAAATTGCTTCCCGTTTGCCGAAATGCAAAGACGCGAGGCATCAGCAGGCAGATTCAAATCCACTTTTCAGGCAGCTAACTCTTGTTACAGTGGCCTTAAGGGGCACGAGACCGAAGAGTTACCTGCTGTCCTTCACGGTGATCAGGTCAGTGCAAAGAGTATTCAGCGGGTCCTGGAGAACCGAGTCCTGCGCTTCCTTTCCAGCCAGTGAGTTTCCCTCTCAACAGTTTAATTCGTGGCAGCGGCCGGGGGTCGAATTTACAGCACAGCTGCCCTGCTCCTCGCACTGACACAGGTGAGCCACATGGTGAACAAGCATTTAAAATGCAATGGTCTCGGCATTGTTAAAGTTAGAGCTATTGGCATTGCTCATGCCATTATTTTTATTTATGTTTTTGTTTTTAAAACATATAAATAAATGGCATTGTCATTTACAATGCCAATAGCTTAATCTCTCGCAAATGCGAGACCTATTGCATTTGCACCCACTCACAGAGCCACACACACAAAGCCACCCACACACACACATACAGAGCCACCCAAACAGAGCCGGCCACAGTCATTCACATAGAGCCACCCACACACACACACAGCCACCTACACACACACACAGCCACCTACACACACACACAGAGCCACCCACACACACAGCCACCCACAAACAGACAGAGCCACCTACAAAAAAAGCTACACACACAGAGTCACACACAGAGACAGAGCCACACACATAGACACACGGAGCCACACACAGAGCCACACACACAGACACACAGAGCCACACACACAGACACACAGAGCCACACACACAGAGCCACAGACACACAGAGCCACACACAGACACACAGAGCCACAGACACACAGACACAGAGCCCAACACACACACACAGAGCCCAACACACACACACACAGAGCCCAACACACACACACACACAGAGCCCAACACACACACAGAGCCCAACACACACACACACACACACACAGAGCCCAACACACACACACAGAGCCCAACACACACACACAGAGCCCAACACACACACACACAGAGCCCAACACACACACACAGACATCTCTCAGTCTAGGTCAGCCACACGCCCATCTCTGCCCAGTAACGCCCCAGGGAACAGAGGCAAGAAAAAAACGATGACAAGCAGGGAATAATCAGAAGCAGGGAACAGAAGCAGGGAACAGAGGCAAGAAAAAAACAATCAGAAGCAGGGAACAGAGGCAAGAAAAAAACGAGCAGAAGCAGGAAACAGAGGCAAGAAAAACGAGCACAAGCATGGAACAGAGGCAAGAAAATCGAGCAAAAACAGGGAACTGAGGCCACAGAGCCACACACACAGACACACAGAGCCCCCCACACAAACAGAGCCCCACACACACACACACACAGAGCCCCACACACACACAGAGCCCCCCCCACACACAGAGTCCCCCCACACACACACACACACACACACAGCCCCCCCACACATACACAGAGCCCCCCCCACACACACACACACAGAGCCCAACACACACACACACACACACACACAGAGCCACACACACAGACATCCCTCAGTCTAGGTCAGCCACACTCTGATCTCTGCCCAGTAACGCCCCAGGGAACAGAGGCAAGAAAAAAACGATGACAAGCAGGGAACGATCAGAAGCAGGGAACAGCAGCAGGGAACAGAGGCAGGAAAAAAACAGCAGCAGGGAACAGAGGCAAGAAAAAAGTTTTCTATAAGAAATATCCGGGTAATTGTCAGTAATGGCTGCAACCCTTCTCTACTATCTATATGTATAAATTGAATCATCAATAGGATGAATTAAAGCATTTTGTTATTTGTATATCAAGTAGCCATTAAACCACAGGTCAGACCTCTCCCGAGATGTCCAACACTGAATTTTAATCATTGCAATCCCTGCATGTAAAGTGGCGTCATTTTACATGTGACACATTTAGCTAACCATTACTTAATACTTACTCAATTCTGGAACATGTAGTTTCACTATTAACAATGTAAGCACAAGCCACATTAGAGTTCCAACGAAGCACTGTTGGCTAAAAGCAGGGCTGTGTGAATTTATCTTGCATGGCAAGGGTTCACTTGGCTCTGTTTGTCTGACACCTACCTAAGCACTTCAGTGAGCTGCATACCCGAGACAAAATGGACACCTGTGCGAGTTGGTGCCCTCCCGCTACAATCTCTCGAATTTTAGAGCAATCTCTAGGTCACTGATTATATTCATGGCAGAAAAAAATTGTCAATTCTTCTCACAATATCGTTTCTTTTCGACAGCAAATACGTGCTCACCGGCTGCGGCCAGCTACATAGCTGCGGAGCCCGTTACCTGGCTGGAGTCGCTCGGGCCAAGGAATGTCGCCGCCGCTGTCCTCCTACGCGTGCCGGGGGCAGGTGCTCGTGCAGCGTCTCTTGGCTCTCTCCCCCTCGGAGGCTGAGGGGGAGGCGAGAGCGGGACGGAGGAGGGATGCGGGCAGAGGGAAGGGGTGAGGCGAGAGCGGGACTGAGGAGGGCTGCGGGAAGGGGGGGAGGCGAACGGAGCCGAGCAGCTGCAGAAAGAGCCGAAGTACGGCGGGGGGGAAGACTGGGGGCCACCATGTTTCTCCGAGGTCCTATGGCACTTCACCGTTTTACAGCAACCAACTTTGTAGAACCAGTTGAAAGACGTATTTTTACCATCTGCCTTTCTGGTCTACGACCACATGCTGATGTCACCTGATTTCATCTAGCGCCTAGAGCTGTCCTCTTATCCGCTATGTGCTTCAGAAGGCTAGCTATACAACTGGATGGAAGGCAGCGTGGCCCTTCCACCCAGACTCGTTATGGAAGATCAGTTTGACCGTTCACCTCCACGCATGAAGTACAAGGGGCTCTCAGGGCACGCCGTTTGTCTTTATATAGCATTGGAAAATGTTTGCACAACCAGGATTGGGTAACGTCTGGGCTCGGGTGACCGGCCGCACCGGGTGCGCTCGCGGTTTGGAGCATCGCAGTGGGAGGGACCACCGTGGTGTGCACGCGCCTCCACAGTGGGCCTAGATAGGCTGCAGGGAGCTGCGGGCATGTACCGCACGTGCTAGTCACTGGAGACGTGGTCTTTAGGCGCTATGTACAAAGGACGCTTTTAACCTGCGACTGACACTTCTGCAAATGAGTGAGTTTAAGCAGTTTTTGAACGTTTCTAAATGTTGCAAGTGCGTGAAATGAGCGCCGTACCTAAACGGCTCTCTGAAGTTCTCTTCCGCTTCATTTGTGGATGTTCACCAGGGATGTGGCCAGTTACGGGCGATGTGCCGTTCTAGAAAGAGAAGAAAGACAGTAACTAGAGAAGCATTTAGTGGCCATCTCCGATTGGGATACTATTGTCTTTACAGCTTAAATGCCGGTGCCATTTTGTATACTAGGGTCATATGTGCAGTGAATATGGGCCTTAATTATTCCGATTTTCCCTATTCGTGAGTTATGGGTGGGTGTCCCAGATTTTGGTGTCTTACATACCACGTCTGGTGTCTGTGTCACTGAATGTAGCCGCTACGGTGGATTCATGCTTCCGGCTTCAGGAAAGAGAATTGCGAGCACGAGTTCTTCCTTTAAACAACTGAATGGGTGCCAGTTCATTTTATTAGGACAAAGTTATAGTGACCTGCAATTACACCCAGTGGACCTTGCAAATCGCTGAGTCTGAGCAGGCAACCGGGAGAAAGGAGCCGAGGGGGTGGAAACACCACTATGTTTCTCAGAGGCGAAGCAGAAATGCCTCAGATTTTGGGATTCGGGGGCGTGTTTTTCTTTCTCTCCTCTTCCCATTGGCTGGAATTCAGGTGGATTTCAGGTTGCAGTACCGGATTAATTTCTGATAAACACTGGAAATCTACTGAACCTGATTGACATATGGTTCCTCTACGAGGCACATCATGGGATAAAGTTGCACTTGATTTTGCTGGCCCTTCCTAACTGCTTCTTTGCAGTAAAGAGTATATGCTAGTTTTGGTGGACTATCTATCTAATTGGATTTACTTTAATTTTGTTTCAACTCCGGACACCACAGCTGTCATCACTATTCTAACCAAAGTATTTGAAGTAGAAGGACCACCAAAAGAACTTGTAACTGATAATGGGACTCATTTCAGGTCCCATCAAATGCTGCAGTTTATCAATAAACTAGTCATCAGACATTTAAAGGTAGCCCTGTACTAATGGTTTGGTGGAACGTGCCAACAAATTCTTAAAGGAGGATGGTCAAATTGCATGGTCGGCAGGCTTACAGGTTGAACATTTCTTGAGAAAAATGGTTTGGAACTATCACACCATACCACATAGCACCACTGGTGTATCTCATTTTAATCTATTACATAACAGAGTGCCAAACTGTAAGCTATGTCCTGGGTGGGTCAAAGAATTTTCCAGTACTGGAAATACCATGAGTAATCCTGATAGCATGAGAAATGATGTTGCCAGGAAGAATGAGGCAATATCCAGGTACTATCCTAACAAGAAGAACACTAAAACCATTCAGTTTTCGGTTGGTGACTGGGTACCTATTGAAAAACCCAACTGGATCAGAAAGGGTGAATCTAAATTCACACTACCAGTCAAAGTAGTCAGGATTTCTAAAGGTGACATTTTTCTGGTCCCCAGTGACGCAGGACTCCCCCCCCCGCCCCCGCATCCTTAACCAGGTATTTGATTCGGGCACTCATGTTATTCTCGAGCAAGTTAATAGCTCTTTTTCCTCTGGGATTGTCCCCTCCCTTTGGAAACAGGCCAGGGTTAGAGCCCTTCTGAAGAAGCCCACCTTGGATCATGGAGTTCTTGCAAATTGTCGACCTATTTCGTTACTACCTGGGATTGACAAAATATGCGAAAGGTATGTTAACTCTGTTCTTTATGCTTTTTTGGAAGAAAATCAATGCCTACATCCCTCTCAAACGGGCTTTAGGCCCCAGTAGGGTACTGAAACCGCCTTGCTAGCGGTTGTTGAGGAGTACAGGGAAATTTTAGATGCCAGAGGCTCAGCTGTGATTATTTTACTTTATCTCAGCCGGCCTTCGACACGATCAATAACCAAGTACTGCTAGCAAGAGAGAGTGGGGTGACTGGTATGTTACTCAAATGGCTCGAGTCCTTCCTTTCAGATCGCTCCTTTTTAGTATCTGAGAATAATGCCGCCTCTAACTAGATGCCTTTACAGTGTGGGGTGCCGCAGGGCTCCACTCTTAGCCCCACACTTTTTTATGTGTACATGCGTCTGTTAGCTGAGATTGTCCAGCCGTTTGAGATTAAGATCATCACGTACGCGGACGATACTCAGTGTATTGTGTTCCTCAACCTTTTAGACAATAATAAGTCCATCTTGGCCAACTGCCTAGAAAAAGTTTCGGCATGGATGGACTCCTCTTTCCTAAAGCTGAATGCGGCTAAATCAGAATTGATGTTTCTGGGAAAGACTACCAGTCTTGGAGATTGGCACTATCTGGCCTAAATGTATGGGAGATATGAATGCCCCCAAAGACCAAGTAAAAAGCCTTGGAGTCTGGCTGGACCATAACCTGAGTTGTAAGACGCAGGCGTCCAGGGTAGAAGGCTCCTGTTACAGCATTCTTAAAATTATTAGAAGGATCCTGCCCCTCCTGCCTTTTAATGCTAGGAAATTGTTGGTGCAAGCACTGATTTTATTTGAGGCTTGATTATGCCAATGTGCTTTATTTGGGCTCCCCCTGTTCAACGATACAAAAACTTCAAACGGTCCAAAACTGTGCGGCTCGACTTCTTATGCAGGTTCATAACGGAAATTCTGCTAAACCGCACATAAATGCATTGCATTGGCTGCCAGTTGATAAAAGAATTCAATTTAAGGCCTTGTGTATCACCCATAAATCACTAGCGGCTAGCTCTCCTCCGATTCTCCAATCCATCATTTCCCCGTATGTCCCTTGAAGGCCTTTTTGTTCTGTGTTGAAACATCTTGCCATTGTTCCCAAATTCAAATCGAGCCCGGAGCGGGAGGCGTCTCTTTTCTGTCATTGCTGCTAAAAATTGAAATCAATTGCCTGATGCTATTCGTCTTGAGGTCAATCATCTTCTATTCCGCAAGCATCTTAAAACCCTCTTGTTTTCTTGATCTCCGTCACACTTGCAGTTTTTGGGTGTGTCTTTTAGCATTGGGAGGCCTTTGGTAGCCATGCGCTTTATAAGTGTTTTATTCAATTCAATTCAATTCTTCAATTCAAAACGTAAACATACCCATAAATCAAATATGTAAGGGACTATACCTTAGAAGAATTGGTCCTTAAGGAGAGTACTCCTCATGTTACAACGGCATCTCGCAATTTCACCATCTTGGAGTGTCTTTATATACAAGTCCCAGTCAAGTCAACAGCAATAACGGACTAAACTTGTATGTGAAAACCCTGTAAACACTGTCTTGTAAGTGCACACTATACTGAGTACACGAGTAGCTGTCAATGGGAACTAGAACTAATACGGTCAATAATGTCATTACGGAAAATGGTCGTAAGCGAAATAAATTATACATAAGAGACTGTACTGGAACAAACGGTCCCCACAAGAGTACTCCTCATACAGCAAAGATATCTCACATTTAGGAGGTTGGGTTTGTTCCGGTACCCTGTCAAGCCAATAAAAAATTGGACTATACAGATTAAACGGAAAGCTCACCTGCCCCTTCTTATAAGTGCTCCCGACACTGAATGCTCCAGTAGAACAATTGACACTCAAAATTAAGGGGGGCTATGGTACCGATATTAAACAGCACAATTATTAGCAAGCAGAAACCAGTATGGATAACACGCAACCAACACCTTATACTGAAATGCAGGTGTTGCAGTTAAGCAGATACCAACTTGGCAATGTTAGCCAGACTAAATGTGAATGTAACATTTTAAATGAAATAGCACAAGTCAAATGGCTTGCCACATAATCAGTTTGGTTGGCTCATAAATTGTAAAGTTGGTCAATCCAAGGGTTCAATTAATGTGAGTCACCATGTACCGCAAGCAGTGTTACACAAACCACTGATAGAAAAAGGGGAAGCATATCAGTAAGATGGTGTTAGAGTAACAGATAAAGTCATCACAATGTGTATCACCACATAATGGTGCGTACACTTTGGAAATAAGTAGCAGGGAAAGAGAAATATAAGGCTAAGATAAAATGAGCAGAAAAGGGAAGAAGGGTATGGTAGATTAGTCACATATATATCAAGTTCCCAAGAAATACTGTAATTCATTATCTATATTAAGGCCCTTCTCTACACCACGTAATTTCTGAATCCAACGTGCCTCACTCTGTCTTAGTCTAAGGTCTCGGTTCACACCCCTAACATCAGTTGGTATGGATTCAATACCATGGAATTTGAAGCCTCACAATCTATGCAAAAGAAACAATTGATGGACGGAATGCTGGACAACGCAAACATTCACCCCCAGTCACAAGGATCTGGGTTAAATCCATCATTCTTTTGCTCACCACACCACCCCAGTTTGGACCCAGCCATATGTAAATCAGTCTTGACTCTGTTCCTTGTGGGAACAATCCATCCCGAACTGCCAAAGCCAGGTCCTTCTTGGACCGGAAACAAGCATCCTGGGACCGGTTTCAGGGTATAACCCTTCATCAGCCAGGCTAGGTTAAATCCAGTGGTGTAGTGAGCATGGAACCCACGTCTGGGCATACCCTTCTCACTTAGGGCGACATATACAAAAGAAACAATTGATGGACAATAGGGTATCTGTCATCCAAGTTCTTTAGAGCCTTAAAGTGCTCTGCAATTGGATCTTTCTGGGATCTAATTGTTTTCCCTATGTCAATTTTATCACATTTACAAATAATTGCATAAACCACAAATTTTGTTATTCAATCAATGTGAGTACATATGGAGTACTTCCTGGAGCCATTGTATTCAAAATCATGAATTCCATGTACAGACAATTTACACATGCTACAATTCCCACATCTGAATGAGCCCTCATTGAGTTTGTGTAACCCAGCTCACGTACCCTAGGGTAGCTATGACTCACTATATTGCGTATGGTTCTTTCTTTACAGTAAGTAATACAAGGATATTTCAAAATGTAGCGTTGTAATGTTCGATCAGATGTAAGCAGATACCAGTAGCGTTTGAATATACTATATATCTTATGTGACCATGGGTGGCAACCTGTGACCAGTTTGACAGGGGAAATACCCTCACTATTTCCTCTTGTCTTCGCCTTCAATGTGTCACTTCTTTGTGTCACTTCTTTGCTTTAAGAATAATATCTTTCTTGTAGACTCTTGCCAGAAACCTTTGTTCAATATCAGCAGCACAATTTTTAAATTCAGTATTGTTACTAAAATTTCTGCGTGCACTGAATAGTTCTCCATAAGAGATAGAATCAATTTGAGATCTGGATGTGCATCACTGGTGTGCAATACAGAGTTGCACAATGTGCTCTTTCTGTAAATGTTGCTATTGATTTTGCCTTGATCGACATACAGTTCAAAATCAAGAAATACAATTCTATCCCAGCTGTCATAGTAAAAGCCATGTTGAGCATGTTGTTATTCATATGTGTAAAGGATTCTTGTAAGTTCTTCTCACTACCGGTCCAAATCATTATACAAACATCAATGTACCTTCCATAGTAAAAGATAAAGTCTTGCCACTTAGTGCTGAGGACAGCAGAAGAGCGGTCGTGGGCTTCTTTCTTTGCGACTCAAATAAACAGAAATGTTATATCAAATCACCTTGTTGGATCTTCATTATCTCCACGCAACATGCCAATTAAGCGAGGCAGTGGAATTTGCTTTGCGGATTACGGGATGTGCTTTAGATTTACTGAAGTATGTGCGCGAGTCAGAAGGGCGTTCCAACATTTACAGTAGAATGTCCCTTTTTCCATTTCCACACTCCCTCTAAAAGTTTAACTTATTGAGTTACTTTATTGAAATGAACGCAGGCTTGATCTTAGTTGATTATGTTCATCTATGTCGGTGCGGTGACTTGCATTCATCTTTGAGTGTTTAAGAATGTGACCACATCCTTACATCCACGTCAGTATATCCTTGCGAAATACGAGGGATGAGACCATGTCTATACTTTTCCCTGGAGAATTCCACAATAGCATTACAACAGTGGTTGAAGTGGGCGGGATCGGCAGGGCAAGGCGTGCCCAAACTTCTTGTATTCAATAGATTCTGTTCCTCTACTTTATTTTAAACATTCATCGCAGGATGGCAGAAATAGACAAGGCCTGCAGAGAAGGTTCAGCGTATGTGGGCGTGGGCGGCAGAGAAGGAAAAAGGGTTTATTTCTTGCCCAGAGAAGACAAGGACACTGTCCACTTCTGCTCTGCTGCTGGCGGCTGCCCTCCCTCTCTTACTTCCTGTTATTCACTCTCTTTATGACTAGCTCCTCCTCACTTACTGAAAACAGCAACTTCAAGAAACGGTTCTCACCTTCTCTTTCCTCCTTTCATTTAATTGTTCCCCTGTGAAATTAATCCAAAAAATGAAAACACTTTCGGCGTCTTTTTATGACTTTTTTTTTTCCCTCAGGCAGCCTCGGGAATAAAAGGTTCAAAATATGAAAAATATATAAAAAACGACATAAGACAAGACAGAGTGATTGCAAAGTAGCCAGATTGATTTTATCCACACCCAAACAAATTACCATCACTTTACAGAGTTTGCCTGTGAAGCAGTACTTTTGTTCTCTTGTCTTTCTTTGAACCACATTGTTTTCCCCAGGTGGGAAAGTGCACACATCCTGGAGGTAGCTGCAATGCCTGATTGATGGGTGGATTGGTAAACTAAATATGTACCACTGCTCTGTTGTCACGGATGTGGTATTTGTAAACCATACTACTTACGTTTAGTAAGGATACAAGCAATGGACATTGAAATGGGTAGCTTCCAGGCGAGGTAGTCATGCCCTAAACTTTTCAGGCAAAAGCGCTCACTGATATCTGAACAGTGAGTTTAACTGTAGGAAGCTGACTTTGTATATACTATCCCACAGTGAGGTATAGTGTGCACAGAGTCCAGTGGAACCCCAAAGATAGGCAGAGGTAAAATTAGATAGCACCTCACTCTCTATTTGTGGTAGTGTGGTTGAGCAGCAAGGCGGTTTCAGAGGACAGGGTTAAGCATTTGTTGTACACACTCAGTTAAAAAACGAATTCACACACTCAAAGACTGAACTTCAGACTATTTTTTTTTGTATAAAATATTCTTTCAGTTAGGTTTACTTCCTAGAACCAAGCAAGCCTGGTACAGGTAAGTGATAAGTACTTTGGAGTAAATATACAACTGAAACGGTATATGCACATTGTTTTGACTTACAGTATTGTTGCAGAGAAATGCCATGCTTTGTAAATACAGTGCATAGACTTGAATGGGCTTTTCAGTAAAATACCAAGTAAATCACTTTTTTAGATTACTTTTCTTACTCAGTGTGGTATACCTGGATACTACACTGGGACATTTCCTGTAAACAGATAAGTAAAAGTGTTTTTATTATACAGTACAATTTAAAAGAATTTCTTTGGGTTTTCAAAATGCACACTTCAGATAACACTGACTGTTTTTCTTGGAAATGTTTCAATGGAGTAAAAATAGTGTTATCGATTTTAAGGTAATCATTTGGTAGTGGGAGTTGAAGTTCTGGGGATAGACTCAGGGGTCCCCCAGGGTCAAGGATGCACTTGTTACACCCTCAGCTGCACTAGGGCGGCAGGGTGCAGTGTGCTGAGGCCTAATGTTATCCAATGGAATATAGGGGGCCTTGGGTTGGTGGCTGCTAACGAGCAGGCCCCCTGGTTGTGGGAGCAAAGCTCCTGGACTCTAGCTCAGGGCAAACCGTGAAACAAAGTAGCACTAAAGGTGCACCCTTAGCACCATTAGGTTGGCCGGGTGCATGTTCAACGTTGGGCGCCTTGTTGTTTGCAATAGAGAACCGCCGGTTTGCAAAGTCACTGCAGGCTTGGGGACGAAGGTCTTCTGGGTGCGACCACCACTTCGAAAGGAAAGTTGGAGATTGGTTAGGCACCATCGGTTTGGCTACCCAAGGCTGTGGGGTGTCGGGTGCAGGGGTGCCTTTTGAGGTTGGATCTTCTTACCAGCTCCTGGTCTCAGTTGGGGGGACCTTCTGAATTTAGGCAGCAGGCGTTGGCTGGAGGCAGATCTATGGTCACGGATCTCGGGTCAGGATCGCCGAGGAGACCTCCACGTGGTGTTTGACCACTCGAGCCGTGGACAGCGGGTGCAGAGTGGTGCAGATTTGTGGTGTCTGGCCGGAGACAGAGGGTGCAGATGAACAAATTCGGTGTTCACAGGAGACACAGTCTTTGTGGTTGAAGGTAGACAGGTCCTCCGGGGTTTTCGATGTTGCTGGCTGCAGGACACACCAAGATTTTTCAGGAGCAGGTTTGAGGTGGAAATAGGCTGGTAGGGCTGGGCCATGTCCGTGGGCGTCTTCCTCTTGTTAGCTTCTGCACGGCTGTTCGGTCCTTCTACTTTTCTTGTAGTTTCTTCTGGTCTCAGAAAGAAATGTTCAGGACTGCCCCATAATACTAGATTTAGGGGCATTACAGGTAGGTAAAAAGGTTGGGACCAATGGGTCCCTTCCCTTGGGTGGGTACACCCCCTATTATTTCACCCTCTGGTGGGAGGGAGGCAGAAGCCTTTCCCTGGTTAGCTGAGTCCCACCATCTGCAAGATGGCGGGAGAGTTGTGCTTCACCTTGCCTAGCCCACCTGAGGTGTGGAGTTGTCAGAGGTGGGCACACCTCTCTCCCTCACTTGTTTTTTCCTCCGGTTCTCCCGCCCAAAGTGGGGGTCAGAACCAGTGGGGACCAGTTGATGAAAGCAGCGAATGGCCTGGGGAAGCTCACAGAGATGGCAAGCCTTCGAAGCTTCCCCTTCGTTCGTGAAGCCTGCCCATCCTGGGGAGGAGGCTTGGCACCTCGTCCCAGGATGTGCATTGTTTCAGGCCCCAGAGAGCAGCTGGCTCTCGACCCAGGGGTCCAGAAACATGTATGGTGGTGGCAGCTGAAAGCAGCCGCTCAGCCTGGACACTAGTGGTAGCTTCGTTTTTAGGGGGCATCTCTAAGATGCCCACTGTGGGCATTTTTCATTAAATCCCACACTGGCATTAGTGTGGATGTAATGTGCTGAGAAGGTGGTTACCAAACTTCTCAGTTTTCAGTGTAGCCGTTATGGTGCTGTGGAGTACGTAATGACAAACTCCCAACACCATATACTTGTAATGGCAGCACTGCACTTACAATGTCTAAGAATGGACTTAGACACTGTAGGGGTACAGGGCTCATGCACATGTACCCTTCACCACTGGTATAGTGCACCCAACTAGAGGGGTGACTAATCTATGCCAGGGCAGTGGGTTGTAGGCATGGCGCACAGGGATGTGTGCAATGTTGATTCTTCACTTTGTTCTGCACCAAAACATGCAGCCTTCAAAGGCAGTGTGTTAGTATAATAGTACAGGACCTCTAAGGATGGCCCAATAAGTGCTGCAGCCCTTAGAGCCCTGCTCTGGTGACAGTGCCCTGGATACTTGTGGTACCATTTACCAGGGGCTGACCTGTGGCCAGAGATGCCAATTGGGTTTAGGCTTCAATGCAGTTTTTAGGGAAAGAACATAGGCCCTGGGTACCTGATTAGCAGGAGCCCAGGGCAAACTCAATCAAAGCACATCAGCAATTCAGCAAAAAGTGGGTGCCACCATGCAGAAAAAGGGCACTTTCTCATAGTAACCATGTTGCTCCTGCTTACATTCCACGTTTTACTTAATCTTGCATGGTCTGTGAGTGTTTGCTTTTTCTAGGATGTTGGTCCTTTTTTTTTTCTTTTTTTCTTTTTAGGCAGCAGATTGCTCGTCTAATGCCTAATTTGATTAGATAAGCATCCAGGTGTTTATAGAGGAGAACGATTGGGTTGTAGTTGAAGGCAGTGCAAGTTTCTCTCAGTGGGGCAGTATGGTGTTCAGTGGGGGAGAGGATGTGGCACTATGGTCAGAGTGGCCGAATTTGGAACTGGGGAACCAGGTTAAGCCTTCATGATCAGTCCCCCAGACCACACTCTTGAGGAAGCACATTTCTGTGATAGACCCCAGAAGGCCCTGCAAGACCTTAGAAGCCCTGGTGTCTTAGCACCAGCAGTTGGACCCTAGCGGTGGCATGTGTGGGTTAACCTTGAAGGTCTGTCCACCACAATCCATGCTGACGTTCACCTCAAGTCTTGAGGGCAGGTCTATGAAGCAGCACACTCTGGAGCAACAGTTATTGTCACTGAGGTCACAGGACCCTTGAGGAGGGCCGGCTCTAGGGTGGTGCGACCACGCTATGTGCTAACTTTGGACTGGGTGCGTCATGGTTGCAAGTATATTATGGTTTTAAAAGCACTTTCTGCCTCCTTCTTGGCCTTCAGCAATTTTGGAAACAATAAAAATGTCATGATAACTCTGGTGATTAATGTCCTTCCTAGAGAGCGAGAGATAAGAATTTTGTAGAGTGGAAGTTTTTAAAAGGTAGAGCAGAGGGTTCATGTGCCTGCTGCAAAGAACATGTACCATGCAGATCACAAAGTGCACATAATGTAAATAGGTCAGTAGGTTACTGCATTTGTCAGAGAGCTATCTGTGTAATGTGTGTGATGTACAGTGCTCTGACACTCTACACTAGCATGAGCGGCACTGTAAATCAAATTCAATGCATCTGAGAGATAGTGTAGGTATGGGGATTTGAAGAGCACTGTTAAAGGGTGGATAGTGTGAGAATCCGTGGTGGAGTTGGTCATCGGGGGCACCAACAAACATTGTTGCACAGGGCACCACCAACACTAAATACGGTCCTGCCCTTGAGGCCAGTCCGTCTCTCCCATTGGTAACTACATGGCCTAGTTTCAGCAGTAGTAGTGCAAAGCACCAGGAATCGGCAATGCAGGATTTGAATGCACACCAAACTAAGTTCACAAACTTCATCGTCTCTCTGCTTCATGCACAAGCACTTTTAACATGCGCTGCCTGCTTTTGGGCACTGGACCTATGCAGGAAAGGTGGACAAAATTATGCTGCAGTTTTGACTAAATTATGCAGCAAAAAATAAAAGGCTGCAGCGTAACGCAGTATATTTTCTGATACTTTATTATTTTGACATTTTACACATGCTAACAGTCTCTGGAAAGATTTTGCCTTATTAGTACCAGTGTAACTTACAAATACAGCAGTGAGAAAGGTGATCAGTCAACTTCTGTGAAGGGCTACCCTATTCGCAGCAACACAAGTCACTTTGTTGTGTAACTTTTGATCAGTTTGAGATACAAACAATTTATTCGTTAACCCCTTCCACGCTGCGCAAATTGTCGAGCTGTGCGAGGGTTTTATTAAGTGGGCGGGATTCGGAGGGCCCCCGGCCATCGTCAGCACACGCCCACCGAAGCCCCAAGGGGTTTACATTGTCTGATTATGTAGCAGACGTTGTGTTATGCGTCAAATATGGCAGAGCCATAATTATATAGAAAACATTTGCATACCAGGATATTTTTGCAATTCATGTTTGAGCTGATCTTGTGGACAAAAGTAGAAGTGCTGATGAGAGACATCCCATGGCTTGGAGTCAAAATGCTTGTGCTTCAACTTTAAGCATATTTGGGAGATTCTGCAATTGGAAACATATGCCACTTTGTGAATGTATTTTAATTAACCCTTAAGTAATCAGGTGTATCCATTGGTTGAATTAACTAACATACTAAGCTGTAACTGCGTACTGAAATGCCTAACAAATACTAAAAATTGGGATGTTTTGTGCATTCTGGCACCGCCCACTGAGCCAATCCTCTGGTTATTCCAGCCCTCTGATTCTCTGCCCACAGTTCCACTACTTTTTCCCCCCACTTCGGCCACTGCATTACAAGAGTAATCAGAGTAACTGCCATAGGCCAGATTTTGTTAACTTTTACATACCACAATTTCGTGCTGCTGAAGCCAATTGCCCTAGGTGGTGTTAGAGGCTGGAGTTATATTTAACCGATGCTGCAAGAAACACAGGTCTGGGGTTGTTCATATTTCGGGTTAAGATTTTTTCTTCACTCCAGGGGTGAAGGCAATAATGGAGAGACCGATAGGGACCCGTCCGTTTTTCAGAACTGCTGGTGCTTAGCACCTGCTGGACCTGGCCCACTTAAAGCCCAGCCTCCAGCACATTAGAACACATTGCTGCCTGCCCCTATCGCTACCCCAGCTCTACAGCACACTTACACAGTGGCTTAGCTAGGGGCGGAGGAGGTGAGCAAGTCAGTCTGGCCCCCACCCCCACCTCCCTCCAGAACAAGTTGTCCATCGGCAAACCTAGGGGCCATACCGGGTGGCAGAAGGTCTAGTTACGCCACTGCACATTAAGTGACCAACGCTTTGCAAATTTTACTGACCGTCCGTAATATGGATCCCACGTCCGTTGTCCGTGACGATCCCTTTTACGGACGCCTTTTGACCGCAATTTTGGTTGGGCATTGGAGAAACATCACTGTTCCCCTGCCAGAAGCCTCAGCTCCCTGATGGGGCCACCTCACACTCCTCTGAGCACAAGTGCAGCTCCACCCCGCCCGTTGTCATTCTGTCTGCAGCCGGTTGCCACATACAGAATGACAATGGGCCAGTCTGTGCTCTTACTGCCTCCTCCGCCTCAGTCTAGGGTAGGAATTCAGTCAGGTGGAAGAAATTAACAAAAAACGCCATGCTGCTAGGTGAGAATTCAGTTCACGAAAAGGTGGTGAAACAAGTTTTTAAAAAAAAGGGTTGTGTATCTTTCATTGTCATCATTTTAAAACTGACGCATTTTCAATGTTATATTTAACAAAGCCATAGTTGCTGCTTTTTTTTATTGAATGCAACTAGCAGCCATTGACAAAGCCAATAGTTTAGGCTTGTAGGTGTAACATTACTTGCGTTATATATCTGGATGCAATGACAGAAGCAGCAAATTACCAGTTGGGCGGCACACTATGCAAAGCACAGATGTTTAGTTTACGTGTTTTAAGCCATGCCCTTAATTACATCGAACACCTCCTTTGGAGCGAACCCCCCAGTTTTTTATCTCACTTAAAGCACTGGAAACAAAACCATGTCACAGTGTCACTGTGCATCATATATGACTTCCACTTTTTCGGATTGCCTATATACAGGGGCATAGTGAGCCCTCCCCCGCCCCACCCCTTGCTTTAGAAACTACAGCAGGGGTGAAGTCCTTGATAGGCCTCCTCTGTCTGCAACTCAGTAAACAAAGGTTCAGCTCATAAACAAAGTGAAAAGGTGTGTAAGTGAAGGGATGGGTGGATGGCTGTATGGATTAGTGAAAGGGTGAATGGATGAATGAAAGGGTCAATGGATAAATAATGTGAAAGGATAGACGGATGAGTGAGTGGAAGGATTGATGAAAGAAAAGGTAAATAGATGGATGTATGGGTGGAAGGGTAGATGGACAGGTAAAGGAATGGATGGATGGATTAGTGAAAGGATGGATGGATGAGAGAAAGGGTGGATGACAGGCGAGGGAATGGGTGGATGGATTGATTAATTGATAAGTGAAAGGGTGAATTGATGGATGAGTGAAAGGGTGGATGTAAGACAGGATTAGTGAGTCGAAGGGTGGATGCTGAGAGAGAAATGATGGATGCGTGAAGGAGTGAAAGGGTAGATGGATGAGAGAAAGGGTAGATGGATGAGAGAAAGGATAGATGAGTGAAAGGATGAATGAGTGATTAGGTCAATGGATGGATTCATGAATGGATTGATGGATAGATGGATGCGTGGAAGAATGGATGGCTAAATGAAAGGGAGGATGGAGGGAGAAAGTAAGGATGAGTTACTGGGTGGATAAGTAAGTGAAAGGATGGCTGGATGGGTGAAAGGGTAGCTGGCTGGATGGAAGAGTGAATGGATGGATGAGTGTACGGATGGATAAGGTGAAAGGATGAATGAAGGGATGGTTGAGTGAAACGGGGGATGGATGAGTGGAATGATGGAGGGATGGAAGGATAGATGATGGATAGGTTTGCAAATGGGGAGACCGCAACGCCACTTGCCTGAACCCTTTCCTGGCCTTTTTTGCTGCCCAAATTGGATTGTCTGCACACTGGGGGCCCGCGCTGCTGAGAGCGCTGTCATCCGAAGCTGTCCTTCCTGGCACCTGGTCCCCCCCGCCGCCGCTCATTACATCTTCTGCGGCCGCCAAGCGGGGTACTACAGCGTCCATAATTCCCGGCAGGGACAGCCCCGCCCACCTACGCCCTTTCCCGCGCCCGGAGGCGCACAAAACACCGGTCCTTCCTCCGCGTTGCGGGACGCGTGCCGGGCGAAGCCCGGGCCAAGGGCGGGCCCATTTAAGCCCGTTCAAGCTCGCTCAAGGACGGGACGGGCCACCCCTCTTTCAACTCTGTTGCGGGAGTTTTGATTTGTAAGTACTCTTTAGCGCCTCATTGACATACCTGTTTTACCATGGCTACGAAGGAGGCTAGAAGTAGGGCGGACAATGCAAACCTCACAGGAACAATGGACAAGTTTATTACTAGGGTCAATTCTGTCATAGACCAGGGGATCACGTTGATGGAGCGACGAGTCTCACAGGACTTGGCTATCGCTAGGGCATATTGCCAACGCACGGACCCCTGAACAACATGGACAAAGTAGTGGTATTGGTGTACTAGCGATCTTAGAATCCCCGAACACACATCTAGCATCTCACGTTGTAGACCATGTCTCCCCTGGGGATTAGTCTATGGTCTCTGATTCGCTACTATTATCTCCCCAAAAGCTTCCCGCTATGGCCAGCCCAGTGAAGGAGCATAATACTTGGCAACTACTTGAGGGGCTATTCCTAAGTATAAGCAAGGGCCGGCCAATGACAACGGAGCGAAGAAAGGGAAGGTGCCAAAAAACATTAGAGCAACTACCACCATAAGGGAGCAGGCAAGCGTGGCTGTCCCGGAAAATATAGCCACACCTATAGATGACCTAATACCCATTAGAACGGTACCCCAGGCCGAAAGCAGGGGGAAAAGTCTAGGTGAAAAGGTGGAGGTGGAGGATCCCCTACTGGCTAAAATAGGTGACATAATTAGACTCCTTCTCCGTCCAGTAGAGGATAGACTATCTAAGATTAAACAGCATCTAAATAAGATTGAGCTTGACTCTAAGGGAATTGTTGCTATTCTAAAAAAGGGAAACACACCTAGGGTTGCTCTACCGCGAAATAAAGCCAGAGGGGAAAATGCCCCTATAGATTTGAGGGACTCGTTAGTCACGATTGTGAGAAGTTGGCCTGATATATGATGCTCACTAGTTCTAGTGATCACCTTGTATCATGCCAAGCAACCCTTATGGTGCAGGTTGTAAAGTCAACCTTATAGACAAGCTATCCTAGGGGTAGCATGGACTAAGCAGTCTTAGGCTAAACTCTGTAAAGGCATGTGAAGCAAGCTGTTTTACCATACACAATCCCTTGAATACCAAATGAAAGGACACCACACAGATATATATTGAAAATATATATATAGATTTATTACTACAAATATCCCTGATACTCTTTATGAGCACAGAAGCAAATGCGTTAAAACAAAACACAGTTTAAATACACAAAAGTTGCACAATATGGATGAGCCCTAGGGGCCACCTAAACCATATACTAAAATAGTGGTATAAGAACCACTATGGGGAAAGTGAAGAGGCCTAGGGCCTGGGGAATCGCTGGAGCTGTTCGGGACTAGGAGTGAAGAAGTCGGGAAAGGCCCGCAGGACTCGGGAGCAGTGCGGAAAGTGCACGCTTTACCAATGCAATGTCAATGGTGCGTAAAAAGTACAAAGTTAGTTAGAAAGGAACCTTCCGAGTGACCTAGAAAGCTGAAACTTGAGACACAGACACTAGAGGTGTGTACCAGTGTGGGAACACCGGCGGAGCTGAGTTACCTCACCCACAGGAAGCGGGTGCATAGGGTCGAAGTAGTGTCGGGTTTCGTCACGCAGGTCGAGGGTGCTTGGAGCTGAAGATGCTGCAGGCGGCTCGATGTGAAGAGTTCCGGTGGATCCAAGGGTGGATCTGAAGAGGTGAAGACCTGAAAGCAGAGGGGACAATGTTCAAAGTCACTAGCCAGTGACTACCGTGGAACCAGAGTGGAACCAGGCGATGTCGGGTGCAAACAGGCGTCGAGGTGTAGCTTCTCTCTGCAGCCACGTGGACACGAGGGGTCGAAGACGTCCAGGAGTCGGTCACGAGCTGTCCCACGCAGGTTTCTCGCTGTTGGCGGTGTCGGCGACTTGATAGAAGCAAACAGGCCTTGGCTAATGCAAGCCACGCAGGAATCGAAAAAGGCTTGTTACTCGGACCAGCAAGGTCAGAGCAGGTACTCCTTTTTACAGGAGCAAGGGCAAGTCTGCAGCAACCAGACCCGCAGTGAAAGTTGTAGGTTTCGTCGCCAAGATGGCCACTAGCCGCGTGGCAAGTGGACGGTTAGGCGCGTCGAGTGGCACGATGCAAAAGGGCCCCACGCAGATCGTGGAGATGCTGGGGGGCTGATCTTCGGTGCAAGGGCTGCTCGAGGTTTGGGGCTTCTCAAACCCCAAAGCACAGCGTCGAGGGTGCCTCTGATGCTGCGCAGTCAGCGTCTCGGGGGTCTTTCAAGATGTCCGGTCCCACGTCTCTCGGTGCCTCCACGGGTCCCTTCTTTGCAGGGACTGTGGATCGGGCTGTGAGAAGTCTGGGAGTCTGGGTCTTGTCAGGCTCTGGGCTCGGGCTCCGGCGGGAGGCGGCGGCAAAGCAGACGTCGAGTTGCTGGTTGGTGCCTGTGTTCACAGGGTGGTCACTCCTTGGCCACAAGGGAGATTCTCTTCCGTCTTCTGTGCAGCAGAATGTCGAAGTCCAGTCCTCTTCTGTATTTCAAGTTGATTCAGGATGATCTGAAGTCTCAGGACACAGCTCCCACTCTTATTCGAATCTGGGGGGCCGGATCACCTACTAGGTCCCTCCTCTGGGTGGAACCAGGAAGGGGGGTGGTTACACCCCCTTTCCTTTGTCCAGTTTCGCGCCAGGACTGGGGCTGGAAAGCCCCAGCACCGGTTTGAACTGGCCTATGCACAGGGACACCTTGTGTGCCCCAGGCATGTCTGTTTCTTTTCAGCCCTGTCCTACCCAATACACAAAATCCTGTCTGGAGTGGTGCTAGCACCTCCCCAGGCAGGAAACCCTTTGTCCAAGCTGCCCTCGCTGGAAGGACTCCCAGCAGCAGGAGGTCAGACTTGTGTCTGTGGTGGCAGCATCCATTTTGAGATGCTAAGGCTCTGTTTAACATTAACCGAGGTTCAGGCTAGGTACATGTCGTGTCCCTCTAGAAGGGTGGAATGCTACCCCCGTCGCCAGAACTGGCGAGGGGGTAGTATTCCAATTCGTAGGACACCTTACTCGACATGTTTTGATAAAGCCAAACCCAAGATAGCATTTAACCGCGAGGTTCATAATGCACTTAAGAGTATATGGTATGGCAATATCATGAAACAGCTAAAGGACATGGTTCCGAAAGCTGCAGACAGGCTCAGCTCATGCCAGAGCACCATCTCACATATTTCCAAGCACTCTGCCTCCAGGATTGATGAGGCCTTCCATAGGAGTGGCTTATAGGAACATATGTGTCCATTTTAGGTTAGGTATAGGCATACTACACCTAAGTAAGGGGTGGTTACACCGACTTACCCCAGCTGAGTGATCAGCCAGTTGTGTCAAATATGGAGGCCAGGCCAGGGGTGGCACAATACATGCTGCAGCCCCTGGTAGGCCTTGGAAGCACCTATGCCCTGGGTACCTGGGTACACTGTTACAGGGGCCAATAAGGTGAACCAGTTCCAATTGTGTATGTACCTAAGGTACATGGAGTCCATTTTAAAGAGAGAGCAATTAGCCTGGGGCCCTGAATAGCAGGATCCCAGGCCAACTATGTCAAAAACCAGCTAAACACCAGGCAAAATGTTTGGGGGTAACCATAGTCAGATATCCACCTTCCTACATAACCCCCCCCCCCCAAACGAAAGGAGATCAGGCTATCCTTGACCAGGTAAGCCTATATTGCCTAAGTGGCCATATAAGGAAGTACCAGCTCTGGCTTGGTTACCCCCTGTCTCATGGTCCACTAAGCAATCCCTCACCCTAAGGGTATCTGAGGGTCTCCACCATAGGGAATCTCTACCTGTGGTGTGTCTTTGCAAAGTTAAAGGCTGGTGTTGGGATGGAGTACTGAAGTGAGATCCCTCTGTAGGACTCGGCTTCCTCCAATCACTCTCCACCATGTGTGCCTTTCTTTCTTTGACTGAGTTGCACTGTGCTCTCAGGGTCAACCTCTGGCTACCTAAAGCTGGAGGCTGGGTCCCTCTTGTTGGCTTACTGGAGGGACAGGTCAGGTTTGGGGCCCCAGGTTTGGCTGTGCCCAACAGAATCCATCTGTGGGAGGTCCCTAACTACTTTTAAGGGGGCTCCCTCAGGAGTTTTTAAAGTTTTCACCTCACTAGGCCTACTAGTTTCGGTGCCCCTTATCTGTTGATGGGGGTGCTTTATTTGACAGGGGGCCCTTTGGGGCTCACTGTCCTTCTTGTCCTCTGCAGCCCTGGGCTGAGTAAGGCAAGGTAGAGAGGGGCAGGATACCTGCTCCAGACTGGGTCCCACCTGAGAAGGGTCCACTGTCATCAGAGGCTCCGTCAGGCCAGGCCTAACAACCTCTGGGACAGTTCCTTCATCAGGGGTAAGATCAGTTCCCTGAGGAGGCTGATCCTTTCCTAAAGTCTAGTGGGAGGGAGATTTCTCTTCCTCCTCAATGCTCTCTGTTTGTGTGGAGTGATCCATCTTTTCAGGCTTCACAACACATGTATCAGTTTGAGTTTGGGCTGTGGCCATCACAGCCCCACCAACCTTTTCAGGAGGAGACTCAGTTTGGGTATGGGCTGTTACCATCAAAGCCCTGCTAATCTTTTCAGGAGGGAAGTTAGCTAAAGATGGGGCTGAGGTTTGCTCAGCCCTACCAACCTTTTCAGGAAGGACATCTTGGATTGGGGCTGTAGCCATCACAGCCCCACTAACCTTTCCATGGAGATTTACCATTCTAGAATGGGTTTGTTGTTCAACCTCAGCCCAGGCTGAGATTTCTAAATCATTCCCCAGTAGACAATCTACAGGCAAGTTTGATGACACTGCCACTCTCTTTGGGCCAGTGACTCCTCCCCAGCTGAGATTTACCACTGCCATGGGATGATTTTTCGAACTCCATCAATGTTTGTCACCTGATATCTGGCATCAGGTAAAAGTTGCCTTGAGGGGACTAGACATTCAGCCACCATGGTGATGCTAGCCCCTGTGTCTCTAAAGGCCTCAACTTTCAAGCCATTGATGAGGGGTTCTTGTCTATACTTGCTCAAAGTGTTTGGGCAGGTAGTGAAATTGGCAAACCCCATGCCAGTCTCATAGACAAGAGTATCTGAGGTAGGGGACCTGGTTAGGCCAGAATCCACCTGCCCTCCAAAAGTAAACCCACCCAGATTCCTGGGTGTGCTCCCACTTCCTGGGGGATTACTGCTGACAGTAACAGGAGGTGTTGGAGCTGGCTTTGGAGGTATATTCTCTTTATTGCCATTCTTGGGACAACAGCTGTCTGTTTTGTAATGCCCAACCTGTTTACAGACATGACAATAAGGCTTTTTCTGGGTTGAAGAAGTGTCTTGGGACCCACCCCCATCTTTGGAGTTTTGGGGCCCTGGGGAAGTCTTTTCCTTACTTTTATCCCCACCCTTCTCTCGAGGCTTGGTAGTCTCTTTCTTTTGGTCACCACCCTGGTTCTTAGGCCTGATCCTGGTTCTGACCCATTTGTCTGCCCTCCTACCCAATTCTTGTGGGGAGGTCAGATCAGAGTCAACCAGGTGCTGATGTAGAAGCTGATTTTGACAATTACTTAAGATTTGCTCTCTCATAATTAAATGATACAATCCTGTATAGTCAGTAACCTTACTTCCCAGCAACCAGCCCTCCAGAGCCTTAGTGGCACATTCAACAAATTCAGACCAGTCCTGAGTCTGTGTCTTCTGGGTGTCTCTGAACATTAACCTGTACTGTTCAGTGGTTAAGCCTAACCCATCAAACAGAGCACTCTTCAGGACCTGGTAGTTTCTAGAATCCCCATCACTAACTGTGAGGAGTCTGTCTCTGCCTCTACCTTCAAAGAAGAGCCACACGATTGCTGCCCACTGCTCCTGAGGGACCTGCTGTACTTTGCAAGCTCTCTCAAGTGCAGTCATCCATTTGTGGATATCATCCCCAACTTTGTAGGGGGGCACAATCTTACTCAGGTTTCTATTGTCATAGGACCTGTCTTTATCCTTAGGGATAGTGCTGCCACCAGTGGGTTCTAACCCACTCTCTCTAGGCTGCCTTGCTCTAGCAAGTTTCTCTTTGGCCAGGGCAACTTCTAATTCTTGTCTCTGGATCCAAAGTTCAGCCTCTCTCATTTTGGCCTCATGTTCCCTTCTCTGAGGGCTAGTCAACTCCCTTCTGGAGTTGCCATGAGAACCTCTAGAAACATGGGAAGTATTGGATTCACCTGAGTGATTCCTCCTCCTCCTATGCTCCTGGTTAAGTCCATTTGGGGGTCTGAATGGGTTGGACCCACCTTCAGTCCCAAATAAGCTTAAGTTAGCCTGGTTAAGCCTGCTGACTAACACCTGGCTAGTCCCATCATCAGAATCACTTTCTTCCACCTCCTCCTCTTCTTCTTCTTCCTCAGGCTGAGTATTCCCAGTGGTCTGGTTTTCCTCATCTATCTGGACGACAGGGGCAGGGGTATCAGGGTTATCATCTTCAGTGGGAGATCCTCCATCTCCAGTCCCTGAGGGGCCTGGTTTGGAGTTCCTTAGAGCTTCAGACTGGTCTAACAGCTCTCTGAGGTGTCCTGCTGTAGGCGAAGGACCTGTTTTGATTCCTCTCATGGAACACAGTTGCCTCAGTTCCTTAAATGGAAAGGTAGCAAATTTGGATGGTGCCCTTGGAGGGTCACTCTCAACAGAGATGAGTCCAGTGGATCCCTCTGCTCCAGACATTGCTCTAGTGTGGTGGATGTGTTGCAATCTACCTACACTGGTGTTTTCCGACAAAACCTATCTAGTAGTTGTAGTCAGGGTGTGCTACTCCCTATCCTCTACAACAACTAAGTTCAGTAGAACTTAAGTATATCTAGTCTTGTTTTAGTGTACCTATCAGGTACCTGTATGATCTTTCAAATGATATTTTCAAAGATTGTAATGGTAAAACAACAGCAAGCTCAAATCCCAATCCGCTGCTCACCAATGTGAGAAGTTGGCCTGATCTATGATGCTCACTAGTTCTAGTGATCACCTTGTATCATGCCAAGCAACCCTTATGGTGCAGGTTGTAAAGTCAACCTTATAGACAAGCTATCCTAGGGGTAGCATGGACTAAGCAGTCTTAGGCTAAACTCTGTAAAGGCATGTGAAGCAAGCTGTTTTACCATACACAATCCCTTGAATACCAAATGAAAGGACACCACACAGATATATATTGAAAATATATATATAGATGTATTACTACAAATATCCCTGATACTCTTTATGAGCACAGAAGCAAATGCGTTAAAACAAAACACAGTTTAAATACACAAAAGTTGCACAATATGGATGAGCCCTAGGGGCCACCTAAACCATATACTAAAATAGTGGTATAAGAACCACTATGGGGAAAGTGAAGAGGCCTAGGGCCTGGGGAATCGCTGGAGCTGTTCGGGACTAGCAGTGAAGAAGTCGGGAAAGGCCCGCAGGACTCGGGAGCAGTGCGGAAAGTGCACGCTTTACCAATGCAATGTCAATGGTGCGTAAAAAGTACAAAGTTAGTTAGAAAGGAACCTTCCGAGTGACCTAGAAAGCTGAAACTTGAGACACAGACACTAGAGGTGTGTACCAGTGTGGGAACACCGGCGGAGCTGAGTTACCTCACCCACAGGAAGCGGGTGCATAGGGTCGAAGTAGTGTCGGGTTTCGTCACGCAGGTCGAGGGTGCTTGGAGCTGAAGATGCTGCAGGCGGCTCGATGTGAAGAGTTCCGGTGGATCCAAGGGTGGATCTGAAGAGGTGAAGACCTGAAAGCAGAGGGGACAATTTTCAAAGTCACTAGCCAGTGACTACCGTGGAACCAGAGTGGAACCAGGCGATGTCGGGTGCAAACAGGCGTCGAGGTGTAGCTTCTCTCTGCAGCCACGTGGACACGAGGGGTCGAAGACGTCCAGGAGTCGGTCACGAGCTGTCCCACGCAGGCTTCTCGCTGTTGGCGGTGTCGGCGACTTGATAGAAGCAAACAGGCCTTGGCTAATGCAAGCCACGCAGGAATCGAAAAAGGCTTGTTACTCGGACCAGCAAGGTCAGAGCAGGTACTCCTTTTTACAGGAGCAAGGGCAAGTCTGGAGCAACCAGACCCGCAGTGAAAGTTGTAGGTTTCGTCGCCAAGATGGCCACTAGCCGCGTGGCAAGTGGACGGTTAGGCGCGTCGAGTGGCACGATGCAAAAGGGGCCCACGCAGATCGTGGAGATGCTGGGGGGGCTGATCTTCGGTGCAAGGGCTGCTCGAGGTTGGGGCTTCTCAAACCCCAAAGCACAGCGTCGAGGGTGCCTCTGATGCTACGCAGTCAGCGTCTCGGGGGTCTTTCAAGATGTCCGGTCCCACATCTCTCGGTGCCTCCACGGGTCCCTTCTTTGCAGGGACTGTGGATCGGGCTGTGAGAAGTCTGGGAGTCTGGGTCTTGTCAGGCTCTGGGCTCGGGCTCCGGCGGGAGGCGGCAGCAAAGCAGACGTCTAGTTGCTGGTTGGTGCCTGTGTTCACAGGGTGGTCACTCCTTGGCCACAAGGGAGATTCTCTTCCGTCTTCTGTGCAGCAGAATGTCGAAGTCCAGTCTTCTTCTGTATTTCAAGTTGATTCAGGATGATCTGAAGTCTCAGGACACAGCTCCCACTCTTATTTGAATCTGGGGGGCCGGATCACCTACTAGGTCCCTCCTCTGGGTGGAACCAGGAAGGGGGGTGGTTACACCCCCTTTCCTTTGTCCAGTTTCGCGCCAGGACTGGGGCTGGAAAGCCCCAGCACCGGTTTGAACTGGCCTATGCACAGGGACACCTTGTGTGCCCCAGGCATGTCTGTTTCTTTTCAGCCCTGTCCTACCCAATACACAAAATCCTGTCTGGAGTGGTGCTAGCACCTCCCCAGGCAGGAAACCCTTTGTCCAAGCTGCCCTCGCTGGAAGGACTCCCAGCAGCAGGAGGTCAGACTTGTGTCTGTGGTGGCAGCATCCATTTTGAGATGCTAAGGCTCTGTTTAATATTAACCGAGGTTCAGGCTAGGTACATGTCGTGTCCCTCTAGAAGGGTGGAATGCTACCCCCGTCGCCAGAACTGGCGAGGGGGTAGTATTCCAATTCGTATGACACCTTACTCGACATGTTTTGATAAAGCCAAACCCAAGATAGCATTTAACCGCGAGGTTCATAATGAACTTAAGAGTATATGGTATGGCAATATCATGAAACAGCTAAAGGACATGGTTCCGAAAGCTGCAGACAGGCTCAGCTCATGCCAGAGCACCATCTCACATATTTCCAAGCACTCTGCCTCCAGGATTGATGAGGCCTTCCATAGGAGTGGCTGATAGGAACATATGTGTCCATTTTAGGTTAGGTATAGGCATACTACACCTAAGTAAGGGGTGGTTAGACCGACTTACCCCAGCTGAGTGATCAGCCAGTTGTGTCAAATATGGAGGCCAGGCCAGGGGTGGCACAATACATGCTGCACCCCCTGGTAGGCCTTGGAAGCACCTATGCCCTGGGTACCTGGGTACACTGTTACAGGGGCCAATAAGGTGAACCAGTTCCAATTGTGTATGTACCTAAGGTACATGGAGTCCATTTTAAGGAGAGAGCAATTAGCCTGGGGCCCTGAATAGCAGGATCCCAGGCCAACTATGTCAAAAACCAGCTAAACACCAGGCAAAAAGTTTGGGGGTAACCATAGTCAGATATCCACCTTCCTACAACGATCACAGCTCCACAGGCGACAGCTGCCCCTCCTTGTAAGGTTCCAGCCATGGCTGATGCTAATAAATCATGCCAGTATAATCCCACTCAGCCGAATGAGGGTGGCGGGGTTCCAACAGCCCAGGCCTCCAGTGGGGAAATTAACATCAACTTGCCCCCGGAAGCAAGCCCGTACCTGGTAGTTCTAGCGGGGGTTCCTGAATTGAGCAAGCATGAAGATGAATCTCCCACGGCCCTGAGGAATGAGGTTGCCTATTGGCTAAATAAAAATAAACCGCTGCCAATACATATAGTGAGCAAAATACTCATGGTGCGGAGGGTGTCCTGGGTGGGACATCTGGCCAAGGATATAAGGGGGGATTGTGTGTTAGTCAACTTTAAAGACCCAAGGACAGTTGAGTATATTTGTAATTGGAGACACTTTAGTCCAGGAATCTCTATTCGTTCTCTCCCTCTGTCCAATTTTTATCCCCCCGGTTACTTTGCATCAGTAGCGGATGGGTGGACACTTGTACAGCGGAATAGGAGGGGGATGATCCATGGGGGTTGGCCCGAGTCTTTACCAGTTTCGAGCCTAACTCCTATCCAAAACCGGTTTAGTAGTCTGGAGGCCGTTGACTGACTTCAGGCTCATGATGGGGCACCAACTAGCTTTATTTCTCCCCCTGGTAGCTGTATTGTTAGTCCCCCTGGACCGCTCCAGTCCCCTGGTCCAGAATTATCAATTTCTGTTCCTGTAACCCTGAGGGACAATATTTTGACTGGCCGGGGTCCTGATTTATTTCAAGGCGCCCTAACCCCCTGTGGTGGTTCTACTGGTAATCTTAAACTTGTTTCATGGAATGTAGCAGGTTTACGTAATAAGCTCTCATAACCGGACTAGAATACTTTTATTGATGGTTATGACTTGTGTTTATTCCAGGAAACATGGAGCCTGGAACCTTTGTATAAGCCTGGTTACTCTTGCTTCCATTTACCAGCTTCCTCCTCTGGTCGTGGACGCCCATCTGGAGGGCTTATCGTTTGGGTTAAGGCAGCCCTTAATTGTAAGATTACTCACCACCTCTGTCCAACATCAGATTTAATGAGACTCTCCATTAAGGGCTTGAAGGGCAATAATATCTGGGGAACTCTTTAATATCTATGCTAGAGGCACCCAAGGGGGGGCAAAATCTTCAACTATTTCCATTCTTTCTGAAGTGCTTCTTTCTTGTCCTTCAGATTCCTTTGTCCTGGTGGGCGGCAACCTAAATTGTTCATTTGAACCTTTGGCGGCAGATGATGTTTTGTGAATTTATTATGAGGATGCCAGATGGGGCATACCATCTTTGTCAATTATGCCAGTGAAGAAATGGTCGCCGGTGGTCATTCAATTGAATGCCCTAACGCTGGAATTTGGGCTGAGAGCCGTTAATGGACGTACGTCCTCTGATGTTATGGGTGCAAATACATATAATAGGGTCTCTTGTCCGAGTAGAATTGATTACATATTGGACCCAGGATGTTAACGAAGGCAGTCATACCATCTAATTGCAATAAGTTCCTTACATGGCCTAAATTCATTTTGAATGATCAAAGATTAAGCACCTTAGGGGAAATTTTGAGAGATCAGACTCTTAGGCTTTCTGCAGCTTGTGAGAATGAGGTCGGGCCCCCAGTTGTGGAATCAATTTATGTTGATACGATAGACATGATCGGCTCTCTATTTGTAGAGCCTTCGTCCATTAAAAAGCGCCCTACGAGTGGCAAGCCAGTTGAGAAGTGGTTTGACAAAGACTGTAGAATGAAAAAAAACAGTTTGATACTTGCCATCAAATCCAATAATTCGGTTGAGGTTCGGTTGGCGAGATTACAGTATAGGCGAGCTATTATAGAGGCGAAGAGGGTATGGGAAGAATCACATTGGGACAATCTAAAGGCGGCGAGCCAGTCCAAGAACGGCGAGCTTTTTTGGGCTTTGGTGAGAAGATCCAATGGTTGTGACCCGGACCAAATTCCTAATCATATAACTGATTGGGAGTGGTTTGAGCACTTCAGGAAACTATATGTAGGAGATGAGGCTACCGGTAGATCAAGGCCCTCTAGCTGTTTCATGGCAGCCACATCAATCATTCAGGGTTCCAATATCAAGATAGGGAAGAAAGAGGTTGTGGCCGCTATAAATAAGTTTGTACCTGCTAAGGCCCCGGGACAAGATGGTATACCGGGCGATTTATTCCGAGCTAATGCTGAGGACTGGGCCACTTATTTTGCACTCCTTATTAATGCTCTGATGGAAGGATCCCCGGTTCCAAACTCCTGGAAAGGGGCCAAAGTAATTCCCATCTACAAGAAAGGGTCCAGGGGGGACTCGGCCAACTATCGTCCAATAAGTCTTATAGACGCTGGTCAGAAGGTGGTTGGCAGGGTCCTCCTGGAGAGGATCCTCTCATGGGCCGAGGAGAATAACATTATTTCTCAGTTCCAGACGGGCTTTAGGGCTTGTACAAGCACTATGGACCAGGCATTCAGGCTGGCACTCTTGCATTGGAAGGTGGTTACCATAGGCAAAGGCGGTCTTTATTTAGCATTTATCGATCTGAAGACCGCCTTTGACTTGGTCCCTCGAGACTGCCTATGGCTGGTCTTGCAGGAGATGGGGTTTCCCCTACCTATTTGGAACCTCCTGGCATGCTTGCATGATGGAAATTATGCCCGCAATAGACGGGGTACGCAGGAACAAAAAAAAGATAAAATCCCTGTAAATAGAGGTGTCCGTCAGGTATGTGTATTAGCCCCTACCCTATTCACGCTGTTCGTGAATGGGGTAGTTTCCTTTTTGCTTGAAATTAATGCCGATGCTCCAGTTTTGGCGGTTGACAAAGTCCCCGCCTTACTCTTTGCGGACGATACATTGCTAGTATCAAAAACTCCTGCAGGATTACAGAAGCTGTTGGATCGTTTCTGCTGGTTTTGTAAAATGAGGGGCCTAGTCATTAACACCTCCAAAACAAAGCTTCTTTATTTTAACCCCAGTAGATCGGCTAAATCCACGTTTGTTCTTGATGGGGTGCCTCTAGAGCGTGTCAAAGAGTTTGACTACTTGGTAATTAGAATCTCCGATAAGTTCAAATGGCAGCCACACATTGATAAAATGGCTTTAAATCATAAGCGGGTAGTGGGGGTGTTAGGGAGGGAACATTGCGCCTCACCTCTAGGCCCGTTGCCCCTGCCTTGGAAATCTACGCTGCAAAGGCTGTAGGCTGTGCCTTATATGGAGCCGAACTCTGGGGCTTTGGTTGTGTAGACGTGCTAGTTACCGCAGAAAATACGTTCTTTAGGGAGCTTGTTTCGCTCCCCAGGGGCACCCTAACTAAGCCACTTTTGAGTGATATGGGACGTCGTTCAATCAAGGACTTAATTATGTTGCGACCTCTTTTATACTGGGCTCGGCTAAGGCGCACCCCAGAGCTAGCTAGATATGCAGACGGCCTAAGAGAGGTAATGAACTTTCAAGGATCCCACAAGATTGGCTGGTTAGTTAATATAAAAAATCTCCTTCTGGTTACTGGCCTCAAAACTGCACGGGACTCTGGGGTTGCACTGACCAAGGCAGAAACCAAGAGAGCCTTTTGGGGATGGGTTGATAACCAGGAGCACAGGGACCCTAATCTGGGCAGGCTGACTGACGCATTTCGTCAGCACAAGCAATTGCCTCGTCTAGAGCCTTATCTAGATTTTATCCAGAAGCCGAGAGACAGGGCTCTCTTTATCCAGTTTAGAATGGGTACCCTTCCTCTTCGTGATCGCACAAGCAAATGGAAGCCCCCGCACCAAACGACCTCGGATTGCCCAAATTGCGTCGGTGTTATTGAAAATATTCCTCACCTTTTTAGGTCTCGCCTGTCAATGCGCATGCGCATTGAGCTTGCGAGACTATAGGAGCTTAAACAGAGTTTAACTAGACTGGCGATTTGATGCAGTGCATGTGCGCATTTAGCTCAATGCGCAAGCGCAACGAGTTAAAATGCGCATACACAGCATCAAATCGTCAGCTTGGTGCCGCCAGCAGCTCTTCCCGCTCCGCCCCCTGCTGCATCAAAGGCTTTGCGCTCTGCCTCAGCCCAGCCATTCTCCTCCTCTAATTGCCCCCTGCTGCATCAAAGGCTTTTTCACAGCCGGCCTTGCTTTCAGTTTCACGGCCGCCAGGCCGTGTCTCCTTTTTTTTTTTAACAAATTGAGCACCGTCTGTATTTTATTCTCATTCAATCTCCCATCATTGTATCTCGCTCCCTGCTTCCCTCACTGTCTGCCTTCTTCCGTCTTCCCTCTCCTCTTGTTTCCTTCACTTTCTCCCCTCTCTGTTTCTATCGTCCGACTCTCTCGCTCGCCGTCACTCTTCCTTTTCTGTCACTCTTACTTCCTGTCTACTCCCTCTCGGGGCCTCGCTCCCTCTATGTCACCCCGTCTCTCCATGCCACGGTCTCCTGCTGTCTGCCTCTCCCTTTCTCTCCATGTTAATATCGCCCTCGGGGAGGCCTGAAAGGACCCTGTGTCTGACTCGAGTTAAACTTAAGTTATACTTGCACACATACATGGCTTGATTTATGAGTAAAAGGAATTCACAAAAAGTGTATTTGCAGTTGGTAAATCATTTTACTCATGTCTAATATCAAACCTCGATCCTGTACTTTGGCACATTAGAAAATCCCACCCAGGGGGTGGAGAGTGGTAGTTCTAAAGCGTAGTTTGCCTGAGAAGAACGTGAACACCTACAACCAAGTGAGCTTGTGAATCCTCACAAACTCCTCTCCGACTCCTTTCCTCCTGGAAATAGTCAAGATTTAACCCGGTCAAGAGCGGGAGTAATTATCTATCAGTGGTGGGAAGAGGAAGTAAACGCCTCCAAATACACGGAGTTGTAGGTAAAGGGTTTACTCTGCTGGAGAAAAATATTTTCCCAGTGATTGAATGATACCATTGTACAAAGGTTATGGCATTTGAATAGGCCTAATAGTATATCAGGTATGATTATGCCAGTGGAAATACCAACACGGATGTGTAGTCAGGAATTCTCAAAACATTTCCTGAATATGCATGTAAACCAGAAACTTGCGCAGCTTTAGATATGTAGCATTGAAATTCAAAAGTCATACATTTGTACCCGGGCAAACTCGTAGACCGGCAGGTGCTATTTTAGACACACTTTTGTGGATCATGGACATTGTTTTTACCACATGTGAGTATCACCCCCTGTTGTGCACTGCAGTTTACATATGTTGATTTAATTGACGGAGCGGAATATTTTATCGTTGACAAATGAGCGTGAAAGGCAGACAATCCTGCTTTCAGTCAGTCAGACGCCTCACGATGCTGTCACCTGCATGTTAGTTTTTTGATTTTTATCTGAGCAGCCACTACATGCGACTGGCTCTGCCCAGCCCAGCTAACCTCTAGGGGAACCTCCTGTCAGGAAACGTCTTGTTCTGTTTAGCATTTGCCTTTCGCAATCATTGGCCAAGAAAGCAAACTGTAACTTTTAACTATCGCACCTCAAAGGTTTTGTATTTGCAGTAGGCTCTGAGATGTTTGCGATATATATTTACCATCATAAGCATTGCGTGATTTAATTAAATGGTTCTTATATATGTGGTTTTTTCAGACATTCAGTAGAATAAACGATTTCTTCAATAGATTAACCCTCTGACCGGTCGAAATTAATTTTCTCTTTTTTATTAAGGCTTTTTATGTTGAGAGCTGGTTTTTGCTCTGTTCTCTGAGTATCCTTTTCAGGAAACTCGACGAGTCTGACTTATTGACAATTAAGGATTCATTCATTATTTATTTCAGAACGGGGGCTCATGTGCATACGCATTGAGGTACACAGTCCTAAGGCCCATCTTCATCCATATAATCGTTGTGTTTTACTATCCAGTCAACGGTCAGTGGCCGTGCTCTAGGATCCAAGGAGACCTTGCTATCCACTCCAACGAAATCGAAACTATTTGGAGAATGAGCGTGTTTTTATGTCTGTATTTGGCCTTTGAATAATATATATTAGACACACGTTGGTAAAGGGGGAATTCAGCCAGCGCTCTTCACCCATTGTTTTATTGTGTAATTTACATTTTTTTACCAATTTACATTTTTTACCACTCACCCACTACAGCATAGGGATATAGGGCAGCCCTCGTCACCCACTGACCAATTTAGCTGTGAGTAACTGTATTAAACATCCACACACAAAGTAGTGTTTGCTTGTAGCAAGTGGATTTTTTTTAATGAAGGTTTGTCAGCTTTCACAGCAGTTACCTCCCTCTTGTTTTCCTCACAAGCTTGAAGGCAATCTGCTTCCCCGCCCCCCTGGTGTTTATGGGTTTTCTCGCTCGCTAATGAATTTTTTTCCCCTCCCACCCTTCCTTTGATGTCCGCCGCGCGTGGCCTCTGCCTGTCGCCTTCACAGTCCCTCTCTGCCATGGAATCTCAAATTTGGGAACTACATCTTCAAAACAAGCCTGTTCATGTTGACACTTGCAATTAGAATCCTTTCTTTCTTTTCTTTCATCCTTTCTTTCCTTCTTTTCTTTCCTTCCCATCCTTTCTTGCCTTCCTTTTCTTTCTTCCATTCCTTCCTTCCTTTCCTCCCTCCCTTTCATTCTTTCCTTCCTCTCTTCTTCCTTCTTTCTTTCGTTCTCTTTCTTTCTTTCTTTCTTCCCTTCCCTTCCACATTATCACTCAGCATCACCACAGCACAACTCAGCACCACCACAGCATCACTCAGCGCCACCCCAGCATCACTCAGCGCCACTCCAGCATCACTCAGCAGCACCCCAGCATCACTCAGCGCCACCACAGCATCACTCAGCGCCACCACAGCATCACTCAGCTCCACCACAGCATCACTCAGCTCCACCACAGCATCACTCAGCTCCACCACAGCATCACTCAGCTCCACCACAGCATCACTCAGCATCACTCAGCTCCACCACAGCACCACTTAGCACCACCACAGCATCACTCAGCGCAACCACAGCATCACTCAGCGTAACCACAGCATCACTCAGTGCAACCACAGCACCATTCATTATCACCACATCATCACTCAGCGCTACCCCAGCATCACTCAGCAACACCACATTATCACTCCGCACCACCACATTATCACTCAGCACCACCACAGCACCACTCAGCACCACCACAGCACCACTCAGCACCACCACAGCCCCACTCAGCACCACCACAGCACCACTCAGCACCACCACTGCACCACTCAGAACCACCACTGCACCACTCAGAACCACCACTGCACCACTCAGAACCACCACTGCACCACTCAGAACCACCACAGCACCACCCTGCACCACTACAGCACCACCCTGCACCACCACATCCCTCAGCGCTACCCCAGCATCACTCAGCGCAACCACAGCATCACTCAGCGCAACCACAGCATCACTCAGCGCAACCACAGCATCACTCAGCGCAACCACAGCATCACTCAGCGCAACCACAGCATCACTCAGCGCAACCACAGCATCACTCAGCGCAACCACAGCATCACTCAGCGCAACCACAGCATCACTCAGCGCAACCACAGCATCACTCAGCGCAACCACAGCATCACTCAGCGCAACCACAGCATCAGTCAGCGCAACCACAGCATCAGTCAGCGCAACCACAGCATCACTCAGCGCAACCAAAGCATCACTCAGCGCAACCACAGCATCACTCTGCGCAACCACAGCATCACTCTGCGCAACCACAGCATCACTCAGCACCACCACAGCATCTCTCAGCACCACCACAGCACCACTCAGCACCACCACAGCACCACTCAGCACCACCACAGCATCACTCAGCACCACCACAGCACCACTCAGCACCACCACAGCATCACTCAGCACCACCACAGCACCACTCAGCACCACCACAGCATCACTCAGCACCACCACAGTGCCACCACAGCATCACTCAGCACCACCACAGCATCACTGGTTCAAATATGTTCTTTCAATGTTTCAAGCTGTTTTCAAGCTTTATTACAAAAAGATGTTAATATTTCACTTCTGTTCTTGGATTTTCGTCACAATAAAAAACACTGAACATAATCTTCACAAAAGTTATTTACAAAAGTTTAAGCTATTGACATTACAAATTAAATCAATTATTTAAGTATTAATTATTTTAAAAAATGAAAAGCCATTGTTATTTGTAATATCAATGCATCTAAGTCATGTAAATACAAAACATGTTGCATTACAAATGCTATAGCTGTCACATTTGCAAAAGTTCTAACTATTGGCATTGTAAATGACAAAGCTATTAATTTAGCTATTTTAAAAAACAACACATAAATAAAATAAATGTCATTTATAAGACCAATAGCTCAAACTTTCCTAATGCGAGACCTATTGCATTTCCAATGCTTGTTTTTGTATGCCCACCTTACACCAAACCTAGACTTAAGTGGCTTAAACCTGTATGCCTACAGCTTGAGACTAGGAACCATTCTGTTGCTCTTAGAATACTCCAAGCTGACGCCAGCACAACCTTGGCTTGCGGGGTGGCAACATTTTTAAGCTGGGCTTGGCTGATAAGACTGAAGGCTATATGTATAATTAACTATTCTAAATCTCATCAAAGCGGTTATAGTTTAATACATCTTTTAATATATTATTGTAAAAATGATTTTTAGATGAAACTTTTCTCTTAATGTATTTATTATGAAATGTGTTTTAAATTGTAAAAATGCTTTTATAATATTTTATATCGAAATAAAGCTTTGTTGATTGATTGAAATGGTTGAATATTGATATGGATGGGCACACATATGGGAGGACAGAATGAATAGTGAAAGACTGAATGACAGATGAAACAATGATTACAACTTGTAACCCCAATTATCTTAAGTAATGTTACCATAAGAAGACCTGCACATTTGTTCAAAGCTGTGCAGGCATACTGAAACACCATGAAGTGCACAACTGTCTCAATCCTAATATAAACTTCTTTTAACTTGTACTTAGTAAAATACTATTGTGCGACCCCTTCTGATGTGTCTGTAAAACCTACCCTTTGTCCTGAATTTTGACCTCCTGTCCTGCATTTTTGTCCTGAATTTTGAGCCTTTGTACTGAATCTTTACACTCACCGTCCTGAATTTGCACCCATGCCAGTTGGTCACCCAAACTGCATACCTTGTACTCCTGGGCAGCCTCTTCAATTGGGAGCACCCTGTGCTGCTTGTGATCACGTGACACGCTGCAGACCACACAGATGGGCTCCTGGTCATCGTCACAGAACAGTTTCAGTTTCTCTTCGTGTTTTCTGCACAGAATCGGATCCCGGGGGGTCCCGCTCGGTACCTCAAGATGCTTCAGGGTTTCCACCATGTTTGCCAGTCTCTTGTTCGGCCGGAGTTTCTTACTTTGAAAGGTTTCTCTACATTCTGGGCAGGTGAAGTCAGACTTAAGCTCCTCCCAGCATTGAGTGATACAAGACAGACAGAAGGTGTGTCCGCACTCCACAAACACGGGGTCTCTGAAATATTCCAGACAGATGGAGCAGGTGGCCTCCTCCTTCAGGCTCCGGAGCTGGTTTGCGGCAGCCATGTTCCTGGAGGAGAGGGAGTGTGGTGAAGTTAAGTTTCGTTTCTCTCAGTTTGTGAAGTGGGAGTGTCTATCTTTACTTCCTCATACATCTTGGATAATTCGGGTTTCATTGGCTAATGATGTCCAATCCATGCCGATAAATCTATGCTGGGAGTGTCTATGGCTGAGCTGGGAGTGTCGTTCGACCTGGTGTGGTGAGTTTGCGCCTGCCCGAGGCCACGCAGTGGCCATTGAGAGGGCGGGCCAATAGTCACGGAGGGCTGTCCCGCCCCCAGCATGATGTTAGCCTCTCCTCCCCTCTGGTTGGAGGAGGTGGCTGTTCGTTATTCTCGTCCAGGGGCGGCGGGGAGGGGCCTCCGTGGGTACTTAGGCTGCTGCACCACGTTGGAGGGCCTCTTTGCCGCCCCGGACGCCGACGGTGCTCGTCGGGACACTCTTTTCGCGACACACTATGAGGTGAGTGAGGCCTCGCCCGGCCTATTCCCCCCCCCCCCCCCTTCCCCTCCGCCTGCTCTCTCCCTCGGAGCAGTGAGCCTGGCGAGGCGGCCCATTTCTTAGGGGCTGCTGTGGGGGGGGACGTCCGGTGCCCCGGTGTGGTCTCTATCTTGCCCCCCCCTTCCCCTCCGCCTGCTCCCTCCGTTAGTTGTGAGCCTGGCGAGGCGGTTCATTACGCATGGGCTGCTGTGGGGGGGGGACGTCCGGTCCCCGGTGTGGCCCCCGTAGCGGGCCGGCCTGTAATTCGTCGGCCCCGCTGTGGCTTTGTGGGCCGCGATTTAGAGTGTCCCTTTGCTTTGTGCTTTTTCGCACTATTCCCGTGTGGTGGGGGGGCCAACCTGTCGGTGGCGGGGGTCCAGGTGCACGCAAACTACGAGTCGCCCCCCTTGCCCTGGCGGCGGAGTGTGTCTATTCACCCCAACGCTCCCACCCCGCCCCCACCCCATGGGGTTCGTGTCCTTTCCGGCCGCAAAACGGCAAAGAGTTAGTCCCGTCCCGCGCTTTCTTTGGGCGCGGGCGATAACGTTGGCCCGCACGGTCGCTGGTGTTGCCCGGGGGTTTTGTGTCCTTTCCTCTCCGCCTGCCACGCGTCCAATGCCGCTTTGTAGGCACCTCCGACGGAGGGTGCAGGCCGTGGGCTTTTCTTTCCAGGCCGCGGGTCCAATTCTCTTAGGGTTTGTGCTGGGGCGACTATGCCTCGGAGATGTGTTTGTGCTCGAAGCATTTTGATGTGTGCCCCCCTTGGCCTGAGTTTGTACCGGCAGATCGCTTTCCCCTAGCGGGGAAAATCGCCCTAATTTCTTTACTGTTGCGGTGCTCCCGAGTGAGGCTGGCGTGCGCCCGGGCATTGCAGCAAATTTTCAGGTGGGTGAACCTTTAATCCTTCCCGAGGTGCACCTTGGTGCGGTGGGTGTTTACGCCTAACATTCTCGCATCCTTGTGGGCTTTGGCTCGTCTTGCAGCCGCTGACATAGCTCAGCGGGTTAACCCAGCTGCTGCGCAGATCTGGGCGACGCTTGCGAGGCAAAGGTTTACCCCTCAGAGGCTTCTCGTCTTCCAAGGAGCGACACGTGAATGTGACACCCGGGGTGTGATGCGTCGATGTGTGCCACGATGAGTAACGGATGCATCCCTCTCCCCTGTTTTGCTGCCCCAGCTCCCCTCCCTGCCTAGCCTTGTTGGAGGGGACTGTGAGGTAGAGACCGGGAGCGGGGCGCTAGGTGTTGGTAGCGGAATGGCCTGGCCACCGGGCGTGAGGCCATGTACCAGGTGCGCATGGGACCAAGCCTACATCTGGGGTGCTAGCCCGGCGGCGCCGCGGCTTCCAGGTGGTTTCCAGGTGGGAGGCTGTCTGGGCAACTATGTGGATCGCGTTGCCAATACCAGGATCGCCATGTTGCCGAGCTCCAAGGGTATAATCGCTTAGCGGACGGTACTTATGCAACAGTACTTGCATGGTTGCATGCCGAGGTGTGAGTTTGTGTCTCCGGGTCGGCCTGACGACGGTTGCTCACCGTCAATTTTGCCTTGTGTAATCTAACTTTGCAATTTGTCACGTGTAATGTTGACATGTTTCAGTTCCGTTCCTATTGAAAAGCGCTCTGACACTCTCGTGTAAAGTCCGTGCTATATAACATCGCTTAAATAAGTGACAATTTCTGATTGAGTGATCTATATTTGCACTAATTATCGGATCTCCGTAACTGTACGAAGATCTTTCAAAAATTTGACTGGGTTGCCGTCGTCGGCGACACACGAGGTGCGGCTGGTTTGAGTGGTAGCATTATAATATGATGCCATCTGTTGCTTCACACGGAGTATTCATGTTTAATACATGGTAAAGTTAGAGCGGCCGAATTCAGAGTCCTTGGGTATTGCCAAATCGACAACGGTCTTTGCTGTTGCGACAGTTCTATGCTTTACACAGATGCATTATGGGTATGCTGGATTTGCCATCTCTTCTATACTCTGGCCTCATTTGAGATTTCCTTTAGACTGCAATTCTACTGACTGCCGACAGAGGGCCACGCTCCGGTTTACATTGTCAGCCCGGCTCACAGGCGATCACGATGATAACATATGCTGACTGAGGCTTGTGCATAGAGTATTTTCAAAAATGTAAGAATTGGCAGCTGCAATACACAGTTAGCTGCTGATACGTTTTATGTCCACGGGGGACATTTTTATGAAGAACCGAGAATATGCACCCTCATAGTCAATGCTCAACATGAAGTACATTTATTTCAGTTGGGTACCGCGTTCTTGCGGCGCTGCAGTCTGGCCACAATGATTAACTATATGGACAAATAAGATTACGGCTAGGGCGGGCGTCCTCGAATCTGGGGACCGTGGTTCGAGCCTCTGCAGGCGTCCTCGGATCTGGGGACCGTGGTTCGTGCCTCTGCAATGACGCTGTACATCCTGGATGTGAGTCTTGCCATGCCACTTATCTCCCCGTGCGTAACTATAATGAATGTGTCATGTAATGCAACTGGTGCTATGTAAAGGCGCTCTGAGACCCAAGCCGTGTCTAGCCTGTGCCATACATAATAAACTGGAAAATACTTGTGTCTCTGATTGCTGGGACATCACTCGCCAGCACGGGCAAGACTCGGTTGCTAACTAGGGCGCTATATCGCGCCGGGCCGTCCTGTGTGTTCGGCAGGGTCCTAGAATCGCCCGTTCTTGGGGAGAGCGTAGTTGTGTGCTTCTCCCTGGACTTCTCCCGGGTTCCGGTTGTGACTCTTGTCTCATGCGCGGGCTCTCTTGTGCATGAGCACATTACCCCATGCGCATCGGGAACCAGGCAGTTTTATTGGGGCCACTGGCTATCCCTTTGGCGCCAGTAGGATTAAGGTCCCGCTTTCTCCACGGTACCAAATAATTCGCTAATATAGCGTGCAACTTTTGTTTTGCCTGCACCAGTTCCCGAGCGGGACCAAGGCACCGGATATGCCCTTGGTAAGCCTCTGGTAGGCCTCCGGCAGGCCTCTGACTCTGTGTATTTGATCATCACCTGTTGTCTATCTGGCATACTTGGATATGGGCGAAATGTACGGAGTTAATCTAGCTCACAGATTGAGTGGCCGCTGGGCAACTCAGATAGGTGCCTTTTCCTGTTCAGATGCTGCTTACACCTGTCACACGCGGTCGTCTCTCGCTGCTATTCAATTCAAATAAGCGGGGCGTTATTTGAGTAGGCCAGAGGTGCACACGGGTCTCCGCATGACAGGCATGTGGTATCCAGCACCTCCATCCCACGCGGCATTGGGAATCGGTGCAGCCGGCAAGCATTGTGGTAACTTAGGTTCACACCCAGTATACACGATGTAGGTTAACAACCAGACACCTGGTCGTGAATGTTAGTGGTTATGACTGTCCTTGATTGCCACTCCTCTACACTGTGCCCCTATCTCCCTTGCTCCCCGCATAAACCCAATGTTGGCCGCCGAGAATAACTTACACTAGACAACTCGTTCGTGGTGCTCATGGGCATGCATCGGAAACTCTAGGCCTGTGGGCACAGGCGTTTGCCTGGCTCAGATCGGCGCATAGTAGAACCAGGTTCAAGTTACAAGCAGGGTTAATGCTCCCATTATGCAGCGGGGCAGGAGCGGTAGCTCCCTCTGCTCCCCCTGTTTTACATAGCGCGGCTTTTGCCCATTGGTGTCGGAGCACATTACGAGACTCAGTTTCACTACATCCCCCGGGGCTACTAAGCGGATATTAGACAGAAACGTCTTAGTTGCTTAGGAAGGTACACCTTAATTGGAAGTGCTTCAGTGCCTGTGAGACTAGCAGCCAGTCGACACTGCATGATTTACTCAACAAGTACATATTCTGGGTGCCTGCCTATGAGTTGTATTGATATACTCCTACTTTGGGTTGGAGTACCTGCATTTAGGGCGTGGTACTCCAGGCCTTCTGCTAGTGTGCGCTGCATGAGGCCGCTAATGTGCAAGTGTGACTGGCTGCCCCTGGGTCATTATATCCTGTGTATACCTAAAGTCCCTATGCTGGTGTACGTTGCACGAGGTGGTGGTTAGTAGAAGTAGCACAACGGTGGAGCTTACCTTTGCTCTTTTTCATAACAGATCCAAATCGCGTGATAGGGCCTAGGTAATTGCATGCAAAGTCTTGTGGTTGGGTCCCCCCCCCCCCTAGAAGCTAGAGGTGTTCGGTCCAGCTGAGATTAAGCCAATTCCTGTATGGAATGTTTTCCAGGTTTTAGTCGGTGCCATTCCGGTGGATCGCTTGTATAGGGTTATAGAGCCAAAGTTGGGTATGAAAGAGTAGTCTAAGGACAAATCATAGAAATATACAGAAGTAAAGTTGAGTGAATGTCATCTAATTCATCAAGGGGCAAATATACCTCCCATTTCTGGCATGCGTCATAACTATTATCATACCTGACACCACTAGTTATAGTAAGTAGTAAAGTAGCAATGGGATATTGGTAGCATTGCCTAAAACAGGTTAGTTCGACCATTTGAACAGATGCAAATAGAACACAACAGGGTAATCAGTGTGCCAAAGGTGGTAGTGGATGTGTGGAACTTTTCTTGGCCCCCGCAGTATTAGCAGTACGTCCGGTATACAGCCGGCAGCGTTTCTCTTTCCACATTTTGCGGAGTTAATTTTTTCCAATGCTGGAGCCTGAACTGCCTTTAATAACTATAGTCGTGGGCCCCTAGTAGACTCTCAATAAAGAGTGCGCCAGAGTAAAGTTTCAGCCACTGGGAAACCCGGAATGTCTCCGGTAAGCGTTACTAGCGTTAGCGTTAAGCGTTATCTCATCCCTCCCTGCTGGTAGACAGGCCCACCCAGGAGTGTATGGTTACGCGGGCGCTTGTGCATCTGGTGCGTTAGGTAACCAATCTTTTCTTGAGTAGCACATAGTGGTGCAAGAGGTTAGATAAGTGCATGTGATTACTAGTTATTCCTGGTAGAAGATCACCTGACAGTTGTCCTGTTGCTGGGAAGATACCTCCACAATCGGGGCAAGTAGAATTACTAGAAGTGTAGGTCCGCCTCCAATGTGGGGAAAGGTCAGGTAGTGTCAGTGGAAGTGTCCCTTGTTGGGAAATCTTGTTTGTCAGTTCCAAGACTCACGCCTTCTCCCTCTCACGCATCAGGCGGCGTAGCCACTCTAAGCTCTCGTCCACTGTGACGTAGAGTATGTGACGTATGCTTATATATGACGCATGCTTTTGGTAGAGAGAGTGTATTCTCGGTACCTGGCTGACTCTTTCCTTGGGTTACAATGTGAGGCCTCCCCCCCCCCTTAGTATAGGAGACCTTCCATTTTTCCCCATGCCTTCTTTTGGTGGGGGCGCCTTAGTGCTCGGGCCGTACACCTAATCTGACCTCTGCCGTGGGGGGGCGGTGTCGGCGGCCTGCGGCCCCCGTGGGTTAGTAGACAGGGGGGCCTGTCACCGTGGCACCCTTCCCGGCCTTTGTGATCTCTCCCCCCCTGACAGCATTGCTGCGGGCGGTGCGGGCTCGTACAGTGATTGGGCACTTGCATCCTTGGCATCCTGCTGGGCAGCTAGGACACAAAGTTCATTAGTATAGCGTCATCCCACGACGCCGGGAATCACGCACAGTGTTGTCTAAACACCTTGGCTGCCTGAGGGCTATAAATTCCTTTAGGCCCCTCCCAAAGTGAGAAGCTGGCCTGACTTGCCATGTCACGCCTTCACCTCTCTTATGCATTAGGCGGCGTAGCCACTCTTAGCTCTCGTCCACCGTGACATAGAGTATGTGACGCATGCTTATATATGACGCATGCTTACGGTAGAGAGAGTGCATTCGTGGTACCTGGTGAATCTTTCCTTGGGTTAATAATGTGAGGCCTCCCCCCCTCCTTAGTATAGGAGACCTCTTCCATTTTTGAGTTTCTCTTCAGATGAGAGAGGGCCTGTAGCTCCGGGAGGTGTCTTTAAGTGGAGAACCTTTTGGGCCCCACACCAGGCCTTCTTGTGGTGGGGGCGCCTTAGTGCTCGGGCCGTACACCTAATCTGATCCTGTCGTGTGGGGGCGGCCTGCGCCCCCCGTGTGTTAGTAGACAGGGGGGCCTGTCACCGTGGCACCCTTCACGGCCTTTGTGATCTCCCCCCCCTGACAGCTTTGCTGCGGGTCGGTGCGGGCTCGCACAGTGATTGGGCACTGTCATCCTCGGCATCCTGTCGGGCAGCTAGGTCACAAAGTTTATGTTAGTATAGCGTCATTCCATTACCCCGGGAATCATGCTCAGTGTGGTCTACACACCTTGGCTGCCTGAGGGCTACAAATTCCTTTATGCCCCTCCAGATGTGAGAAGCGGGCCTGACTTGCCATGTCACCAACCTGGTCCCCCCCCCCCCCCCCCTCCTGGGTTCAGTTTATCATTTCCCTCATGAGGGTCGTATGTCATCCTTCTCGACAGGCTATCCTCGAGGTAGCATGGACTTGCAGCCATCTGGGCAAACCAGGGGGCTGGTGATCCTGGCTGTTACCTTGGTAATACTATAGATCACATGTCAGGCTACCTCGCAAGTTGTATCCCAATAGATGCTACGCGCACTGCAGGAGACTTTGTATCCTTCGTGAGTTTAGTGCACAGCGTATACTTGGCAGTTTCAGTTGAAGTTTGAGAACTGCGCTGTGGCAGTAGTCGTACATCATTCGGTTTAGTTTACTGATGCTTTGTACGAATGTGATTAGCAGGGGTCGCCCCTTATCGCTTGGGCTCTTTCAGGGGTATTCCTTCTGACCCGGGTCAGCTGCTTTATCCCGGCTTTGCCCCTGTGCTCTCTCTAGTATAGCTGCACAAGCGTCATTCTAAGCACTCTTTCTCCATGTCTGCGGAGAACGGCGTGCAGCAGGAGTTACTTACTGGGTATAGCCTGCTGACGCTCGTGGTGAAAGGATGGGGTTGAGTTGCTGGGCATGTGCTGGAACACCTATTGTCGATTCAAAGCACATTCAGCAGTTTTGGGACCCTCCTCAGCCTTGTCATTCGCCTGGTAGAAGGACTTCAGATAACCAGGTTAGTGGTTTGACTTCAGGTAACCGGGTTAGGTTCTCCCTGTTGCATAGCTTTAAACACCCGGGGTATCGGCAGAGTAGGGGCAGAGGGGCCTGGGGTGTCTTTAGACATGTTATGTTCATGTCAGGATCAGGTCGCTTCGAGGTGGACAGGGTCCACCGCTCCCCGGTTGCTGTGGTCTTGTTCTTAGACCGTTTAAATGATGCTCTGCAGAGCAAGGTTCAGGTTTCCCTGAAATCTAAGTGGTGGGGGCCGTGAACGGTTTCCCCCAACGGAGGGGCCAGCAAACACAAGATGTTTCTGGACGAGGTCAAAGGTTACATCGAGGAGGATGGTGTTACCCACGCCCGCAGGCTTTGACCTGTTCTTCCTAGATTTTAAGAGGCTTTATGAGCAGAGGTTGCAGGTAATAAGGAGTAGCAGTGGTGGGGGGGCCTGTGCGGCAGCGGGTACCACCGCACAGGCTGTGGCGGAGTTACTGGGCGATCCGGAAGAAGAGAGGTGCAAACGATGTACTTCAGCGGGCACATAGGGGTGCCAGAGCCTAACCTGTATCCTCCGGTGAGGTGCAGGAATTCGTGTCGGCGCCCCAGTAGTCCTTCGGGCGGTTGTGGGCCTGTGCAACCGGGGGTTTGCCTAGTCACGCCCCACAAGGGGCGTGTCAGTATTTATAATTTTATTATACAGCAGTTGGGTGCTTTGCCACTGTGCTGTTTGGCTCAACAGGCGGGCAGGTGGCGAGAATGCAGCCTGCCCGGGATCGCCCGTAATGTCTACCCACCGTTATTACATATGTTGTATGTAAATAAACCTGCAGCAATTTTTCTCCCAAACTTACGTTGTCTGTGTATTATTTTGCACGTTTGGGGAACTAGGGGGTGGGAGTCTTCTGTGGCCCTGATGTGACTATGCGCCTGCCCGAGGCCACGCAGTGGCCATTGAGAGGGCGGGCCAATAGTCACGGAGGGCTGTCCCGCCCCCAGCATGATGTTAGCCTCTCCTCCCCTCTGGTTGGAGGAGGTGGCTGTTCGTTATTCTCGTCCAGGGGCGGCGGGGAGGGGCCTCCGTGGGTACTTAGGCTGCTGCACCACGTTGGAGGGCCTCTTTGCCGCCCCGGACGCCGACGGTGCTCGTCGGGACACTCTTTTCCCTCCCTTGCCTCTAACCCAGAGTGTGGGTATGGGGGAATTTGTGGAGGTTTTTTAATGTGTCCATTTATCGTTGCAGGTTGGAGTTAAGCGGAGTTACTGGGCGATCCGGAAGAAGAGAGGTGCAAACGATGTACTTCAGCGGGCACATAGGGGTGCCAGAGCCTAACCTGTATCCTCCGGTGAGGTGCAGGAATTCGTGTCGGCGCCCCAGTAGTCCTTCGGGCGGTTGTGGGCCTGTGCAACCGGGGGTTTGCCTAGTCACGCCCCACAAGGGGCGTGTCAGTATTTATAATTTTATTATACAGCAGTTGGGTGCTTTGCCACTGTGCTGTTTGGCTCAACAGGCGGGCAGGTGGCGAGAATGCAGCCTGCCCGGGATCGCCCGTAATGTCTACCCACCGTTATTACATATGTTGTATGTAAATAAACCTGCAGCAATTTTTCTCCCAAACTTACGTTGTCTGTGTATTATTTTGCACGTTTGGGGAACTAGGGGGTGGGAGTCTTCTGTGGCCCTGATGTGACTATGCATGTGACCCCAGAATGTTTGTGTCTGTAGTGCGGCGTCTGCTTCTAGGAATGTCGGAGTCTCGGCTGTGCTGCATCAGGGGGTGTGCGTCGTTGCTGCAAAACAAGCAGTGTATGCCTCTAGGCTGTTTACTGAAACACATTTCACACGCTGGCGTTGAACGGTAACAGTAAAACTACAAGTTCCAGACTGCAAAGCGCTGCAGTCTAAACAATAAGGACAGACCTGAAGGTGTCATACACGGCATGGTACACTTGTCAGCCTTGGCTCTGCGGTTATTGGAGCTTTGAACATCTGCAATATCCCCTATTTGTGACTGCATTTAGAGTGGTTTGCATGCCACAGGTGTACAGTCTCTGTGAGGGCAGCGTCAGCAAGTTATCTGGCAGCGTTTACGCCTTTTTTAAATCGGAATCTTCCCACTCTGACATGGGAAATCAATGGAGAACAAACACTGATAAAGCCATTAGGTCTGGCCAATTGCTAAATGAAATTGATTCGAAGATTTTTATAGTGCCTAATCACCCTTAAGGGTACCCTGGCGCTTAACAGGTGTGCGGTGCTTGGCTTGAGGGACCAGATCCAGATATTTCGCTTCTTGCGGAAGTCAAGAAGTGTTGTGGAGACTCTAATGTGATATTGGTAGTTGTTCTATTGTTCCACAATTAAAAAAAAATGTATGAGAAAGCACGACCGCCTGCTCTGCTGCCTTTGCGCAGGCGTGCCACGTCTATTGAGAGTCCCGCTGAGTGGAGGTGCTCGGCTGGTTAGTGGATCTGCATGCGGCTGTTCAGGTGGGCAAAACCTGTGTTGTGTACTGCTTTGTATGTGTGGATCAGGAGTTTGAACTGTGTGCTTATGTACATGGAGCAGGTGTACCTCCTTTAGGTGTGGGGTGATGTGAGACCAGGGTGGGAGGCAGAGACCAGTCTGGCTTCTACCTTCTGGACAGTCTGAGTCGTTTAGTAAATTGGTTGGTGATTTCCGCATAAAGGGTCTTCCCATAGTCCAATCTGCTGCGGTTGAGCGTTTGGTGACAGTTTTTGCTGGTGTTATTAGGCATCTACTTGAAAATCTTTTTCATTATCCTCAGGGTGTGGATACAGGCCGTGGCGACGGCGTTCAATTGGGGGGACATGACTAGCTTGATGTCAATGATGATCCTGAGGTTTCTTGTTTATGTGCCGGGGGTGGGTCCAGGGTCTAAAGACCACCAGGTGGACCCCCATGGCGAGGAACTTTTGGTGGATGATTGGATGAATGTGTATAATGAGTGCATTAGATGGATGAATATGTTAATGCTTGGATAACTAATGGGTGAATAGGTGAATGAATGATTAGCAGGATTTCTAGAGCGCACAGCTACTCCAAGGAGTGTCTAGGCCCTAAAACAGAAGTAAGAAGCAGAGGCTGAAAGAATTAGAGGATGAAAAGCCATGTCTTGAGTTGTTTTCCGATAGGCCTCTCACTTTCAATTTGACGTAGTTCAATGGAAAGTGTATTCCAGACTCGAGGGCCCAGAATAGAAAAGGACTTGCCTCCTATTTTTTGTCAGCCTAAGTCTAGGAACTTTGGCCAAATGTCCATGCGAAGAGCAGAGAGTTCTAAGGGGAGTGTAGTAATGGACCTTGGAAGACAGGTGCTTGGGGCAAAAGGATCCTTCCACCCAGTCCTGAGGCAAAATAGCCGGGAGCTGGAGGTACTCTTCAAGCAGACAATTTGCACTTTGATTTTAGAAATTGCATTTTAACCTGTAAACTTGCACTTTGATTTTAAAAATTGCATTTTAAATTTGTGTATTGCTCACTCACCCTTCTCTGTGTTTCACGCGCTTCTCACACCAAATCCTAAGCGCACAGCCGATCTTAACGCTGCTCGCGCTCTTACCAAAACAGCGGCCGCCATCAGCACAGGCGTGCGCGCAGGCCACGCCCATTCAGGCCACGCCCACTTAGGCCACGCCCCCGGACCGAGCTATAAATACACCGCTTCCTCTAGCGCCTGACTGATCTTTCCACCCAGTCCTGAGGCAAAATAGCCGGGAGCTGGAGGTACTCTTCAAGCAGACAATTTGCACTTTGATTTTAGAAATTGCATTTTAACCTGTAAACTTGCACTTTGATTTTAAAAATTGCATTTTAAATTTGTGTATTGCTCACTCACCCTTCTCTGTGTTTCACGCGCGTCTCACACCAAATCCTAAGCGCACAGCCGATCTTAACGCTGCTCGCGCTCTTACCAAAACAGCGGCCGCCATCAGCACAGGCGTGCGCGCAGGCCACGCCCATTCAGGCCACGCCCACTTAGGCCACGCCCCCGGACCGAGCTATAAATACACCGCTTCCTCTAGCGCCTGACTGATCCTTCCACCCAGTCCTGAGGCAAAATAGCCGGGAGCTGGAGGTACTCTTCAAGCAGACAATTTGCACTTTGATTTTAGAAATTGCATTTTAACCTGTAAACTTGCACTTTGATTTTAAAAATTGCATTTTAAATTTGTGTATTGCTCACTCACCCTTCTCTGTGTTTCACGCGCTTCTCACACCAAATCCTAAGCGCACAGCCGATCTTAACGCTGCTCGCGCTCTTACCAAAACAGCGGCCGCCATCAGCACAGGCGTGCGCGCAGGCCACGCCCATTCAGGCCACGCCCACTTAGGCCACGCCCCCGGACCGAGCTATAAATACACTGCTTCCTCTAGCGCCTGACTGATCCTTCCACCCAGTCCTGAGGCAAAATAGCCGGGAGCTGGAGGTACTCTTCAAGCAGACAATTTGCACTTTGATTTTAGAAATTGCATTTTAACCTGTAAACTTGCACTTTGATTTTAAAAATTGCATTTTAAATTTGTGTATTGCTCACTCACCCTTCTCTGTGTTTCACGCGCGTCTCACACCAAATCCTAAGCGCACAGCCGATCTTAACGCTGCTCGCGCTCTTACCAAAACAGCGGCCGCCATCAGCACAGGCGTGCGCGCAGGCCACGCCCATTCAGGCCACGCCCCCTCTCTACAATCATGTGCATGCACAGGAAGCGCAGCGGACGAGCGCAGCGGGAGCGCCGTTTGCGCGCCGAAGGCGCGCCTAAGGCAAGCCCGTCTGCGCCCGTCCGCGCCAAGACCGCGACAGGCGCAGGTAACTCTGCCCAACCCACCCCCCGTACCTCCTACCAACCTAGCGACCTTCGTCAACTACAGGCCACTAAACATTGTCCATGCAGATTCGATCCATCTACTTTTACAGGCCCACTTAGGTGCAAACTCTGCCACTGGTCCGCCGAGCTCAACTCAGCCGCCCCATCGGCCAACATTCTTCAGGCCCCCCTACCCTCCTTCAAAGGCGGCCTGATCAACGCTCGCTCCATGTGCAAGCACAACCAAGATATACACGACCTCATCTTGGAGTCCTACCTCGACTGCCTCATGATAACTGAGACATGGCTCACAGCAGATAGCAACCCTGACATCGCCGTTGCTCTTCCCCTGGGCTACTCACTTTTTAGGGAAGACAGAGCCAAAGGCCGAGGCGGTGGTGTGGCAATCATCCTTAAAGATTCCTTCCCTTGCCATACCTTTAGTCTCGAGTTTTTGAAAAAGACTGAAGGACTAGGCTTCTCTATCAAATTGAACGAACACACCTCGTTCTCCGGCGGACTCATCTACCGCCCACCCGGCAATGCATCAGAGTTCCTCGACTCGCTGTACGACTCGCTAGGACATCTCTCCCTTAGATACCCTTCTTTCACCCTCCTTGGTGACTTTAACCTCCATCTTGAATCGAAAATCGATACTCATACCATCAACTTCATACAATCGCTCGAGATGTTCAATTTTAGGCAACTCGTCACCTCACCCACCCACTCTCTGGGTCATACCCTTGATGGAATTTGCACAAACTTCCCTTCCTTGATCACTCTTTCCCCCTTACCCCAGATTTGGTCCGATCACTCCCTGATCCCATTCCACATCCTTAGTAAAAACCCACCCAATCGTGACAAAGCTACCTTTCACCCCGACAATCATATCAATTGGAAAAAGGTTCAAGAGAACATCACTCACAATCCTTCAATGCAAACTCAAACGCCCATCCTCTCCGGCAATGTTGACACTGACGCCGATCTTTTCCATAACTGGATCTCTCAAGAAATCAAATCCAGAATCCCGCCCTCACGCCCCCGTATCTCCCGGGGCAAAACTAAAACCAAAACCAATGCCCCCTGGTTCACACCAGAACTTGCAAAAGCACATCTGCTATGTAAAAGGGCAGAAAGAAAATGGCGTAAGACATACGAGGCTACCAATCGCTCCTCCTATATCGCAACAAGGAAAAACTACCTTTTGGAAATTAAACAGGCCAAAAAGAACTACTATGTCAATGCCATAAAAAACGCGGGCCAAAAACAAAAGGCCCTGTTCACGATTGTCAAATCATTCACGCATCCAAAGGTACTTCAGCCAGTTATCCCCCCTTCCCAGAAATTTTGCGATCAAATTTCTGATTATTTCGAGGAAAAAATAGCCTCGCTCCAAATTAACTTCCCCCCCCTCACTATTCCCCCAGTGTCCCTCTCACCGGCTTCCCTAGGCATCACGCTAAGCCGTTTCTCCCCGGTCACCCTTGAGCAGTCGAAAAAAGCCATTCTGGCCTGCAAATCTGGCGCCCCGTCCGATCCCTGTCCCCCCATGATACTTCACCAATTAATCGATAAGGTCAACCCGACCATCAACAACCTAATCAACTCCTCGCTCAGCTCAGGCTCAGTACCCAGCTGCTGGAAAAAAGGGATCGTCAAACCCCTTATGAAGAAAGCAAATAAACCCTTGACTGATCTCACCAATCTCCGCCCTATTTCGCTACTCCCGGCCTTAGGTAAAATCACGGAACATCTAGTCCACAGCGAACTGAAACGCTATCTGGACGATAACAACCTTCTTCACCCCCAACAATCCGGATTCCGCCCCAAACATTCGACAGAAACTGCTCTCATTGAACTGTCAGACACCATTAAAACTCTACAAGATCAGAGAAAAAACTCCATCCTAATCCTTCTCGACCTAACGGCGGCGTTTGACACCGTCTCCCACACCATCCTCATCAATAGACTCAGGGACATCGGGATCTCCGACTCCGCCCTATCCTGGATTACGTCTTTTCTCTCCGACCGTTCGCAAACTGTCACGCTTGGCCCGTTCCATTCCAAAGACAAACTGGTCTCCTCAGGTGTCCCACAAGGATCTATCCTAAGCCCTCTCCTTTTTAACGTTTACCTCATTCCTCTCCTTAATCTGATAGAATCATTCGGCATTCCTGTCACTTCGTATGCCGATGACACACAGCTCATTGTGCCACTGGACAAACTTTCTACCAAAGCTGAACTCAACCTGAAACATTGCCTGACTGAAGTATTTCGATGGATGGACACGAACCACCTGAAATGCAATTCAAACAAAACAGAGATCCTCCCTATTGGCACAAATATCTCCTTTTGTCCAGCATTATGGTGGCCGGAAAATTCTGTTGCCCCCCCCCCCAGACTGTGTCATCGGCCAGGAACCTCGGCGTAATCTTTGACTCTCACCTTTCCTTTGATCAGCATGTCAGAACCGTCGCAGGCAAATGCTTCGGAATGATCAGATCCCTGAGAAAGTTCTTCGACTTCCTCCCCATCGATGCCAGAAAGACGGTGACAGTCGCGCTCATAATCTCGCGACTAGACTACTGCAACGGTTTGCTTGCAGGAGTCAAAAAGAGCACCCTCCTAAAAATGCAAAGCGTACTTCACACTGCTGCCCGTCTCGTCCTGGGCCTACCCCGCAGATCCTCCATCTCCGCAGCGCTTCATTCACTTCACTGGCTCCCCCTTCACAAAAGGATTTTATTCAAAATGCTGATTATAGCCTTTCGTGCCTACAATAAGACAGGCCCTAAATACCTCACCAGGCGCTTTCCCCACTATGTGCCCAGCCGTCACCTTCGTTCAACCAATGACAACCTCATCCTCATCCCGAAATACAATCTGAAAACGAAAGGTGAAAAGACCCTCAGCTTCCTTGCATCTAAAGCCTGGAACAAACTGCCCAAAACCCTCAGACAACAAACCCAGGAAAAATCTTTTAGAAAGCTGCTAAAAACATGGATCTTCAACCTCCCGGACGTTTATTCCAAAACTTCCATCTAATCCTCCTGGACTGGTTCATTTAGGTTCCAAGCGCCAAGATGCTCCCTCCGGAGCGAACGTCGCGCTCTAGAAATACCACACAAAATATCACAAAAAAAAAATATCACAAAAAAAAAGTGGTTCAAGGCTCTGTACATGAGGACAACAGTCTTGAACAGCATCCTTTTTTGAACAGGGAGCCAGTGCAGGCTATTCAGGTATAGCGAGGCTGAAGTTCGTCTAGGTAGGTTGAGAACCAGATATCTGGCTCATTTGCAGTTTCCTCAACAGCTGTTGGGGGAAGACCTGCATACAAGACATTGCCATAATTCAGCTTGGATACAATGAAGGCCGGACCACAGTTTTCCTCACAAACAAGGAGAGCATCTGTAGAAATGTTTTGGCAGTTCACTTTCGGCCAAAGCATGTGCCAACTACTGTGTTAACTTGGCTATGTAGTGTCAGCTGTTTGTCAAACTTGTCTCCCAAGTTTTTTACTACATCAGCTTTCAAGTTTGGTAGGAGAGCCCCTTTTGGCCAATGGGTTTGCAGGTTGAGGTAGAAATTTAAGCCATAACTAAGAACCTCTGTCTTGTTGGTGTTGCATTTAAGCTCATTAATACTCGTCCAGTGGAACACAGCTGATAGGCAAGGTTTAATGGTATCATGGGTATCAGAATCTCCCTTCTTGAAAGAAAACAGCAGTAGAATGTCATTGGCGTAAGAGATTATCTTTGCCCAAAAAGAATCGACAATGCTGCTAAAGGGGTCAAATATATGTTAAACAAGCTTGGGCTGAGGTCCGAGCCCTGGGGCACTCCAACCGAGACACTGCTGTGCAGGACAAGAAAGATGTCATCCAAATCTGTCTTTGAGGAAGGATTTTGGCCACTTCAGCGCTGTGCCCCTATTGCCTATATCAAATAGACGGGCAAGTAGCCTGAAATGCGGGACCATATCGAATGCAGCAGAAAGGTCAAGCAAATACCAGGACTGCCTTTCCTGATGCATCTAACTTACTTCGGGCACTAAATTTAGAACGAACCCTTGATTGGCTGGGGTTGGGGAGTGAGTTGGATTTAATATAGTCTGAGATCTGCTGGTTTACAAACCTCTCCACAAGTTTTGATGAGGCTGGTAGTAAGGAAATAGGCATATAGCTGCTTGGAATATTTGGGTCTGGATTGGTTTTTTTCAAAAGAGGCGGAATGTTGTCCTGTTTCCAGTTAGAAGGAACAATGCTAGAAGACAGAGAGTTTGAGGGGGAGCCAGACTTAAGAATTAAAATGCAGCTCCCAAGTCATCTATAGAGATTGGGTCAAAAGAGGAAAGTATCCAGGTGACATTGACTGAGGGTGGAGTATCAATGACTCAGTGACCTATTATGGATAAACCTTTGTTCAATTTTTAAAATGTTATTATAAACAACTTGACCGAGGAAGTTTTACTGTGGTGGCAAGCCAATGTGTTTAATCATTTTTTGACTGTTTTAAAGATCTGTTTGGCTTATTTTCTCCAATATCAATCCCTCCCTCAAAAAATATCATTTTAGTGGAATTAATTAGATTGGCATAGGTTTTTATTGCAGACAGTGTGTGCAAGAGGTGTGGCTCAGCAGCCAGGGCGACTGCCCAGCACCATGTGACTGTGGGCAATAGCTTGCTTAATATTCTGATGGCCCCCAGTGCCGGGAAACCTACGGGTAGCTGTACGCTTTACAAATACAGGATAAAAAAAATACAGGATTGAAGAATCGTTTAACAAGAGGGTGCATGGATGGCTTGCCAGATGAATGAGTGAGTGAACGCTGATAAGGCTGTAAACTATCATTAACACTTCGCAGCCCTCATCCTACTCAACCTATCAGTGGCCTTCGACACCGTCTCCCACCGCACACTAATCGCCAGACTACACGATGCAGGCATACAAGGAACAGCCCTGGACTGGATCCGATCATTCCTCACTGGAAAAGCCAAAGGATCAGACTGCCACCCTTCCTATCCGATCCAATGAAAATCACCTGCGGAGTCTCACAGGGTTCATCACTGAGCCCCACTCTCTTCAACATCTACCTGGCCCCACTCGCAGCCATCATCTGACAACACAACCTCAACATCGTATTCTACGCCGACGATACCCAGCTCCACCTCTCCCTCACCAAAGACCCCACGACTGCCAAACTCAACTTCCAGAAAGGAATGCAAGACGTCGCAGTCTGGATGACCAACAGCTGCCTGAAGTTCAACGCTGAGAAGGCAGAAGTCCTCATCCTCGGTACCACCCCTGCTGCATGGGACAGCACCTGGGGGCGGTCCGCCCTCGAAAGCCCACCTACCCCCTCAGACCACGCCAAGAACCTTGGCATCGTACTCGACTCATCACTCATCATGTACCGACAGGTCAACGCCGTCACCTCCAGCTGCTACAACACCCTCCTCATCCGCAAGACCTTCAAGTGGCTCCCCCCTGAGTCAAGGAAGACAGTCACCTACACACTCATCACCAGCAGACTGGACGACTGGACTATGGAAACGCACTCTATGCCAGCATCAACAAGTCCCTACTCCGCAAACTCCAGACAATACAGAACACCGTCTCCAGACTCTTCCACGGTAGCCCCTGACACGAGCACATCAGCCTACACCTAAAAAGTCTCCACTGGCTCCCCGTGGAGAAAAGAGTCACTTTCAAAATCCTCACTCACGCCTACAAATGCTTACAGAACAATGGACCCAAATACCTCAACGACAGAATCAACTTCCACGTACCCAAAAGAAACCTCCGATCTGCCAACCTTGCACTGGCGCATCCACTGAGCCAGAGCAGGCTGAAGATCCATCACTCACATTGCAGCCAAGACCTGGAACGAGCTACCGGCAGACATCAGACGCGCCCCCACCCTGAACACCTTCAGGAAGACCCTCGAGACCTAGCTCCTCGGCTAAACAGATCTCCTCCCGCAGCGCCTTGAGACCCTCACAGGTGAGTAGCACGCTTACAATGCCCTGATTAATTGATTGATAGGTTAAATCACCAAAATTATGCTTGACTGCCTTCAGACATGGGCCGATGGAAAAATTAGCTTTCAGAGGTCCAATTTGGCATCTGTCCTGATTAGGGCACTGTGGAGCAGTCCCTCAATTTATATCTGTTTATAAGTAATATACTGTAGCCAGGAAGGGCAAGCTGTATCAGACCTTATGGACCTGAGCACTGCCTTCAACTCTGTTATCAGGTTTAAGCTCTGGAGCATACTGACTGATACGGGGGTGGACCAGTATATTGTCAATATCCTTGGAGAGCTTCATTATGAGGTCACCGCCAGTGTGAGATTTGGTCCGGGTAGAGAGACAACTTCAGCCTTTAACCTGGTGAGAGGCATACACAAGGTCTGTGTTTTGGACTTGTTCCTATTTTAATTGTTTATTAATGGCCTGGAGGAGACCTGCTTGCTTTTAAGGTTGACAATTCCCCGCATAGATGACTGCAGTGTGTTATATTCCTGTATTAGGTCATTCCTAGAATGATAATATGTCATGTAGAATGTACAGCATGTCATGTGGAATGTGTGGGAGTAGGAATAGTCAGTTGGATATTACCTGCCTCCTGTGGATGTCTAAGTTGTCTTGTCTCTACAATAAATCTGCTTGGAACTACCCCATGCGTGGACTCATTACATCCATTACTACATAAATACTGGCGACGATCGGGAGACCAAGTACAACGAGCAAGTAGAAGAATTCAAGACAACGTTCACATTTCGGAATTTTTACTTAAGCGACAAGGAGCTTTTCTTAAGGAAAATATTTCCCTGCGTTCCCTGCGTTGAAGAATCTTTGCGGCGCAAGGTAATCACACAGCAGCACTTATCTATTAAAAGCACGTCATTCAAAAAACGTGAAGCAGCAACTTAAAGAAGCAGCTGCCGACGGGAACCACTACAGCGGAGGAAGCTGCTGTCTACAGGAACTACCAAGGACTGGAGCCACAACTGTGAGTGAAAAGTAATAACTTTATGAAGAAAAACCTTCTTACTTACATGTTGTGTTTCCCACCGTTGAACGGTGCATCTTTTGAACAGTAGCGAAATCCTGCGCACCCGCTGCTGCATTGTGTCCTTGTGTGCCATAGCAACGCGCCAAAGACTCCATCGCGCACTCCGTGGTCCCGCGACTGTGAGGAATTCTCCGGCGGACAAACGGAGTGCATTCTGGGTATTACCCTTTCACCTGACTGACGTCTGACGTCAGCAACGTGCCGCCATTTTGTTTATTTTCTTCGTGATTCTTCACAGAAAATACAATCACGAAGCGTTTGTTCACACAAAATAGCTATTTCTACAATATTCTTACAATTTTTTTTTTTGGGAGCGATCAACTACTATTACCAACAGTCAACAAGGTAATAACATTTATTTAAAAAAAAAAAAAACATTTTTTTCTTTGTGGTAAATACAATGTCTAATATTGCTGCTCCACCTCACTTTCTACAAACTGCTGGTGAACCAAGCATTGAGTGGGATCTATGGTACCCAATGTTTTTAGCCTACGTTGATGTACTGGAAAAGGATGGGTGCTCAGCAAAACGCAAGTTAGCTCTCCTTAGACACTGCCTTGGTGGAGCAGGGATTAAAGAATTTGATAATCTTCCGCCCATTGAAGGTGCTGGAGACATTGATGTATTTGAAAAAGTTTCTAGACAAATGAAAGTCCGTTTTGGCAGAAAAATAAATACCGTTATGGAACGTTTTAAGTTTTATTCCCGCATCCAGAAACAAGATGAATCGATGTTTCTGCTTTACGCTCATTAGCTTGTTCGTGCGCATTTGAAACCATTTCTTACGAACAAGTTCTGCGAGATCAAATAATGATGCGCACAAAAAGTAAGAAAATTCAGGAGAGACTTTGGTTGGGCACAGAATCCTCCTTAAGTGCTGTCATTAACATTGCGAAGGGGATTGAACAATCAGAATTATTCGTCTCTGAGATTAGAGGTCAAACACCGAAGTCACAAGTTCCTGAAACTGAAGTCGCATTAGTAAAGGGTCAAACCGCCTCATCTGGTCCTAATAGATTTCCTCCCAAGAAAGACAATGAAAAAAAATTCCCAGACAATAAGAATGTTACTGATAATAAGTTTTCTTACAGGAGAAATGTATCTGGTTATAGATGCGGCAGTTCAAACCACTTAGGGAATTACCGGGGGTGTCCAGCTTGGGACAGAGTATGTGTCAAGTGTAAGAGAAAAGGTCACTTTGCTAATGTTTGTCGTTCTTCCCAAAGGGTTAATTACATTTCTCAAGAGGAAGAAGAAGTTTTACAGAGTTTCAACTGCATTTTATCTGTTGATGAATCGGAACAAAAAGAATTTCCTTCCTACACAATTTTAATTGATAACCAACCCATTCTTTTAATGATGGATTCATGTTCATGGTATTCCATTATTGGTCTGAATCTCTTTAAAAGTCTTTGGGGTGAAAGAAAATTATCATATCCTGATATTTCTCCAGGTGGGTATTCTGGGCAGAAAATAAATATTGAAGGTTTTTTTTGGGCTGATATTCAAGTGGAAGATAGGTACACCAAAGGGAAAGTATACGTAGCCACCAAAGGTGTCGCTATCCTAGGATGGCCACATCAAGGATTATTGGGGATCAAACTCGACCCCAATGCTGATCCTCCAGTGTATTTGGGTGATCCGTCCATATTAAGTATAAGCGATTTAGGAGACAATACTCTTTTTGTAGAGAACACTAGAAGAAATTTTCCCGAAGTTTTTAAGGATACTTTAGGGAAATTTACAGATTTCAAACACAGGATTATTCTTAACGATAATGCTGTCTCAGTTAGACACAGGGTCAGAAATGTTCCGTTGGCATATCGTGAGAAACTTAAAGAAATTCTAGGGGATCTAGTGTCTAAACGTATCATAGAGCCAATAGAGTCCTCCCCTTGGGTTTCTCCTGTAGTTTTGTCCCTCAAAAGTTCTGGTGAGCTCCGCCTATGTGTGGATCTCCGCAGCTTAAATAAAGAAATATGGATCGATAAACACCCCCTCCCAAATATTCATGAACTGATTTCCTCACTCACTGGTGCCACTGTATTTTCCACAATTGATTTGGCTAGTGCTTACCACCAGGTCGAACTGCATGAAGAGTCAAAGAAATTAACAGCTTTTGTGACTCCAGAGGGCATGTTTCAATACTTAAGGATGCCTTTTGGACTTGCCAGTGCTGCCTCTGTCTTTCAGCGTTTAATGAAGGAGGTTCTTTCTGACTGTAAAGGAGCTATCGCGTTCCAAGACGATATCCTAATTTTTGGGAAAGATCTTAAGGATCATGATCACAATCTACATTGCGTGTTGTCTAATGTTCAGAGAAAAGGTCTTACTTTAAAATTTAATAAGTGCAAGTTTAGACAACCGAAAGTGGAGTATCTTGGACACGAAATTTCTAAAGATGGCATCAAACCGAAATTCAATCATGTTAAAAGCATTACTGATGCTCCTGTTCCTTCTTCTAAAGAGCAACTACTGTCTTTCTTAGGACTTACTGAGTTTTATGGCAAATTCGTTAAAGATTATTCTACTATTGTGCACCCTTTACGATCTTTGTTAAAAAAGCAAGCTAAATTTGTATGGGGTAAAGAACAACAGTCTTCTTTTGACACTTTAAAGGGTAAAATTATCAATGCTCCTTTCCTAAAACCTTTTTCTGTCCATAAAGAATGTATAGTTTGTGTGGACGCGAGTAATGTGGGCCTAGGTGCCGTGTTGATGCAAAAAGAACATTTAGGTGAATGTGTGGTATCTTATGCATCCAGAACATTGCGGGATGCTGAATTTAATTATTCCACAATAGAGAAGGAGCTTCTCGCTTGTACATGGGCGACTCAGCATTTTCGTCAATTCCTTTGGGGAACAAAATTTACACTGAGGACAGATCACAAACCACTTGTAAATATGTTGTCAGCTGGTGGTGGAAGAACTCTCACTGCTCGCCTTGCACGTCTTGCTGCTAAATTGCAGGAATATCGCTGTGAGGTGGTTTATGTTCCTGGACGCTCTAATGTGCATGCAGATTGCATGTCACGTTTTCCTATTAGTAATTTTTCTGGCAGGGATCTCTCTGACGAGTGTGATGTAGCCTTCACCCTGTGTGATGTTAACTTAATTGCTGGGAAAGATCAAGAAAATCTTATAACCGAGAGTAGTTGGGCTACAGCCATGCTTCAAGATGTTGCGCTTGAGAAAGTTAAAGTTTTCTTGAAAAATGGTTGGCCTGAGGAAAAGAGAATGAGTGGTGATTTAGCTTCCTTTTTTAAGGTAAAGGATGAATTGATGGAAATTGATGGTATGATATATAGAGAAGATAAAATTGTTCCTCCATGTGGTATTAGAAACTCCATTTGTGGTCTGGCCCATGAGGGCCATATGGGGATGTCTACCACTAAGAGAAGGATCAGAGAATTTTACTGGTGGCCCAGTATGGACGCCATGATTGACAGGTGGGTTAGAAACTGCTCACCCTGTTCATTAAGTGATAAGTCTGTGAAACCAATTCCTGCTGGTATTTCTCCTGTTGAATTTGCTCTTGGACCTTGGAGGAAGTTAGGAATCGACATTGTCGGTCCTTTTAATTATCAGTCGGGGAAGGATATGTTTGCTGTAGTTCTTGTAGATTATTTCTCAAAATGGCCCGAATTAAAAATTGTTGAAAAGGTCAGTTCTGAAATCGTTGTGGAATTCTTGAATGAGGTTTTCTGTAGAGAGGGTTTGCCAGAAGAAGTCGTTTCCGATAATGGACCACAGTTTGTGAGTGAAGTTTTTGTTTCATTTTTGAAAACTTGTGGTATCCAACATAAGAGGGTCTCAAATTATTCTCCACAATCTAACGGCCAGGTGGAACGCTTCAACAGAGTAATTAAAGAGTCTTGCCAGTTAGCCTTGCGAAGTGGTTTGAAATGGAAAAAAGCTTTACAAGCCACTTTGTTCACTTATCGAATGTCCCCCAACTCTGTTACAGGGTTATCTCCTTTTGAGATTTTGCGGTGTAGGAAGCCAGGCACTAAAGTTTTCCCTTGGTGGTTGAAGGCGAAGGATTCTGTGTATTCGGAATTAGACATGAAGGAGGTTAGAGATCGTGTTGGTAAATACCAAGAAAAGATGTTACAGAATTTCCCTCAGAAAAATATTTCTTCCAAAATATCTGTAGGTGACTTTGTTAGGGTGAAGTTTGGTGGTATTATTCCGAAGGGTGTTTCCAGGTGGTCTTCTCCAGTTAAAGTCACTGAAGTTTTCAGCAAAGCTGTTAGAGTGGAAGGTGGGAAAATCTGGAATTTTAGGCGCATATCGATTTGCAAATCTGATATTTCAAAAAAACAAAGGAATGATTGCTCGGATGTGAAATCTCAAGGAAGTAAGCCATTGCCTGAGATTGATTCAAGTTTTCCTGGTTCACATGAAGTTTTTGACAGTTTGCAATCTCCTCATGCGTTTGTTCCCCAGATAAGTACTAATGATTCTTCACAGGTTGCTTCTTCTGGTGTGGATGGAGTTGTTTCTAACGAATGTACTCAGGATTGTAATTTAGAACCTGTTTGTGTACGCAGCAGTTCTCGGGTGAAACATTTCCCTGGAAAATTTAAAGATTTTGTATGTTCTTAAGAAAAAATTTTTTTTTCTTCTTCTTTCCTTTCTTCCTGTAGGATCTTTCATTTTTTTTGGGTGTTTTTTTTGTTTTTTTAGGGGGGAGGTGTGTTATATTCCTGTATTAGGTCATTCCTAGAATGATAATATGTCATGTAGAATGTACAGCATGTCATGTGGAATGTGTGGGAGTAGGAATAGTCAGTTGGATATTACCTGCCTCCTGTGGATGTCTAAGTTGTCTTGTCTCTACAATAAATCTGCTTGGAACTACCCCATGCGTGGACTCATTACATCCATTACTACACAGTGTTCTCACGTTAATCTTTGCCCATGACAGCAAGGGCCGTACAATGCTTGCTTGATCGCTTTTGCCAGGTCTGGCTTAGATTTAAGGATCAATCAGGCCAAGATGTATGTTATGATCTTTGGTGCAAAGAAAAAGGACAGCACAGCCTTTGTAGTTAACAGCTTTAGGTTTTGGACTGGGCCTTCATTTTCGTATTTAGGTCTCCCCTTTGACACTCAGTAAAGGTTCCCCAAAGACTAGTAGACCCTTGGCTTCCTCCAAAGCTGTTGAGGCTCTTCTCAACTTTGGCCGCAGAATGGGCTATATGCCATTCAAGGAACTTGTGGCCAACTACAAAGCGAAATGTTGTGCTGCTGCCTCCTATGGGGCTGGGTTGCAGGGCATTAATGACCAGCGGAGTCTGGAAGTAATTGAGAATAGTTTTATGAAAAGGTTACTAGCTGTCCCCGGAAGCACCAGCTCCTTTATATGCCACTCCTTGAGGTTGGGATTGGGTACGAGAATGATTTTATAATGTTTCAACCACTCCTCCCATGTCTTAGAATCAGGTCTAGGACCCAGACCTCTTTCAGCAGATCCCCTGCTCACCTACAGTCTTAAACTTGCCGAGGCCTGACAATTCCCTAGATAAGATATATTTGCGATACCTGCCTAAGTCTGCGACGCGAAGATCAGTTTACTTCACCTAGTAGTACAGCAGTTGCCTCCCTCCCTTCACTAAAAAACACTTTTTTAGCAAGTCGGATGAATGAGAGATTACGAAGGATGGTAGATAGGCCTACAGTTCAAGCACATATGCTGATCTGTACAAACAGTGGAACTGAACGCTACCTAACCTGGGTTTGTAACCAGCACCACAGATTCTTGTTGGTTAGACTCAGACTATGTACAGTGCACTTTTTGGCTGCTTTTCCTTGTCAGGGCTCTTATTTCCCCAGCGTTCTCTTCCTGTCCCTGTGAATATCACTCAGCACAAAGCATGGTCCGCTTTCTTTTTTTCTGTAAATCTTACACATCCCCCAGAAAACACCATGTGTTACCTCTTTTAAAAGAAGCGAACATATTGCAAAGCAGCTTTTAGTTATTTGAAGGCCCTTCCTTCTGAGGAAATCTGTTTTTTAACTTTCATTCAACGTGCTATAAAGCAGAGGGCGACGCCGATTATATTTGAATAGGTCTTTCACTTTTTACGACTATCAGTATTAAATGGCTTTTTTTTTACTGTATTTCAAATGAAACCTTTATCCTGTGCTATCTTATTATGGTTTGTTCTAGAGCTGTATGGTTTTGTTGCTTTACACTTGTATGGTTTAGTGACACCAAATTAACTTGTTCTGAGTAACTGAGTGTATCAATGGAAGCAGATAACATTCTTATAAGACGAGCACCTCTTGACTAAAGTGATGTTATTAAAATGACCTGTATCGTGGAAGTGCTAGTATCACACTGTTCGAGACATCATAATGCTAATAATTTCCACAATAGCTAAAGAATTGCCATCATTATGCTGGTACAAATAAATGTTCAGTAGTGGCTCCATTATGTTATTTGTGTTCACAGATTGTCTAGAATTATTAGTGTTTCCAAAGTTATTCTTTTGGTGGGCTTTGAGGTTCACATTGTGTACAGAATTATCCCCATTTTGCGAAGAATTGACACACTAATGTTAGGGCCAGCATTGTGCCTGAAGTGAGTACCATCTAGCTCTGGGGGCCACAGCGGGGAAATAACTACCATTATTATTCCAGGGTCTGCATTATGCTGTGGGTGCCCCATCATGTCATAGATTCCCAGATGACACATCATAAGTAGCTCATACTACTCTTACCTGCCACATTCCACTGTACATGTCTGCAGAGAACACTCGCAGGTTTCACACCACCATAACATCAACTTTCTATAACAGACACAAGCATACCCTTTATCATTGCTCCTCCTTCCTAATCATCCTAATATGATTTAAACTCATGGCACTTCCTTTCAGCACAGAGGACCTAAATTATTGTGCCTGCTAAAAATGTGCATGAAGTTTCAGCTGAAGCTCCAGCGCAATACAATATTAGAACTGTACACTGCAACAACACAATGACGAAACTAAACACACACACAATTGCCTTGTGTTTTTGTTTTTTGTGTGTGACCTGTTGAGTTGTGTGCTACAGTTATTGTGTTGTTTTCTGGTTGTTAATGTTATATGCTTTTCTATTTCCATAGTAGTGTGTTTTGTTGAAATGTTTTCTCTGTCTGTTATGTTGCTGCTATTTTGTTGTGTTGTTTGTTGACTGAATATGTTGTTGTATTTATGGGATGTTGTTCAGGTGGCTGTGGTTTTGTGTTATTATTGTGTTGCTACTATGATGTGCTGCTTTATAGTTATTGTGTTTTACGATATTGTCTGTTGTTATGTGTGTTGTTGACTGTGCTACTATTGTGGTTGTGTAGTTGTGTTTCATGATGTTTTTTGTGCTGTTATTGTGGTTATGTTTGTTGTGTTCTTGACTGTGGATCAGGTTTATACTAAACTGGAAATTCAATCCAACAAGAACTATGGCATTCTTCTTGCTAGTCAAGTCAGTTAAAGCAGCATACAAACCGTACAATGCCAATAGGTCTGGCTTATGAATGCACTGATAAGCCATACCTAGAAAAAAACAAGTACCTTAATGACCTCCCATTTGTGCTGCTGACAGAGAAAAACGCCATAAGTTATCTAGTTATCCAAGACACTTTTAATAGCTTTCAATGACGTGTGTGCCCCTGAAAGTTTCACCTTAGGCAGCTAGATAAATAAACAAAACAATCACAGCTTTGTGGAGGGCAAGCACTTTTTTGTGGAAGCACAAAACTTCTGCCCAATCAAAACATGTACTCCTGACTTCCAGCATGTGGGCATAGTTCAAGCATCTCTCCTGCGCTCTCAAGCCAGACCATGAAAAGGAAGCCCACTGTTCCATGAGGCAATAGGGAGACATTCTGATGTACTGGGCTACACGTTAATTTCATGGTACCCCTTGGACATTCTTTGAGACGAATGCCTATGTTTATACCACAAGATCCAGATTTCAACAGGCAGCTGCCATCTTGGCTGCTCCCACTATAAAGAAAGACAATGCACAAAGAAGCATACACCATACTGTTTTTCCAGTCGGTCCTAAAGGGGCCTTGACCTCGCACTGGTGAGAGAATCCAGTGTTAAGAATCGGGAGGTGGAGAGCGCACGGCGTGGTGGTTCAAGTTGGCCACCACTTGAAGAGTTCCATTCGGACGAGCAGCACTCACGAACGAAGGGACTATTTATTGGCAGCATTTCTGAATGGAAACGGTGAATTCTGTGATCGGAATTGACCGGACATAATCGGGCAAGTTTCTAGTTCATAATGCGGTCTCATGAGCATTCTGTTTGCTAATTTTGTTTTCTCTAACAAGCAGCCGCCATTTTGTTTTCTTTTTTCCACGCAGCATTTTTCCTTTTTTTCTCTCGCTGCAATGCTGTTCCTTGCTTTGCCCTCAGAGCTGCAGCATCGCTCTGTTGCTGAAGAGACCTGGTTTCTTTTTTGTGCCTGTCATGCTGGAATAGTGACTCCTTCAACCTATCTCCGCTTTGGCTTTTTCAAATTACCTCAGTAATACACTTATCAGCAATGGTTATAAATACCAATTACGCAATGGAAAAAAGGGTGTGAGTACATTCTCTACACAGCATTCTTTGTTTGCACATTTCACATGGTCTGACAGTCCGCTTCATTAATATTTTATTGTACTTTTAACCCGCTCATTTAGTGCTCTACATTTTAACGCCTTCTGTCGCTGCGCTGAGCGGATTGTCTGTCATTCTCTGGTCAAACAGGGTGCTGTTTTGCATTGAACTTTCTCTTGGCTACTACTCTACGACACCACAAACAATTGGTTCTTTTTCCACCTTTATTTTTGCTCCTTGTTACAACATTCCTGTGATGTTATTTTCAATATGGATCCCTCGCATTCAACCAAATCTCATGGCACTTCTTCTGGAGGTCGTAAAGAGCCAACTGCATCTTCTAGTAAACGCATCAAGAAAGATCCACCTTCCCCGTCGAAATTACCGCTTCCTCTCACGCTAGAGGATATCATGGAGGAATTGCGCCTCATTCGTCCTTTTCATGACTGACACGGTCGCTACTCGTCGCTACTCTTCAGAAGTTGGACGATAAATGGTCCAGCCTTGATACAAGACTTACTGATGTAGAACAAAAAATTTGTGATGCTCAGGACGTTGTCGCTAAAGTTGATACCCTTACTAAAGAAGTCAGCCAGCTTCAAAAGACCACAGATGATTTGGAAAACCGCAATAGGCGCAATAACCTGCGCATATATGGTCTTCCGAAAGGTTCTGAAGGGTCTGACATAATTCAATTTTTGAAAACTCAAGTCTTCAAATTGTTGGTCTCCGAAAGCACACGGATTTCAATATTCAAAGAGCTCATCGTCTAGGACCAAAGAATACATCTTCTACTTCTAAACCTAGAGGCATAATTGCCTATTTACTCCTATATTCAGACCATATGATGATTCTCAATGTAGCCAAACAACATAAGCAGATACTCTGGTCTGGCCACAAAGTTTTCTTCACCCAAGATGTTTCTAAACCAACTGCTGCTCGAGTGAAAGAATTCCTAGACCTTCGAACTGCAATGAGATCAATCAATGCACGCTACGGCCTAATCCATCCCTGTTTTTTTAAAGTAACCTATAAAGAAAGAACTTTTAGCTTTGAAGATCCTGCTGACCTTCGATGGTTCATTCATACTCACAAAGGAGAACTTATGGAACTGAGCAAACCCTAATTGTTCCGCTAATGACTCATTGCTTTGTTTTGTTAGTTTCAGTTTAATATGCAATTCATTAATTATAATACTTTCTTTGTTTATCCTCTCGCTTGTCTCACAGGTCTCCCCTTTGCAGCTTAGTTGTAAAATGTTTTCATCTGTCTTGTCCTGTCGTCTGAAATGTGTGATCCAATTCTGCTGCTCTTTCCCTTAAATGTTTGGTAAGTCCCCTTCATTCAGTCTTATTTGGTCACTTTCCGTTTTCGATACTTCTCTTTTAAGTAGTTTTATATTATTGTATGGTGACCTGTTCTTCTTTTTTCTGTGTCTCTTGTTGGTGTGGTTGTCTTGAGCCCTGCCGCCCCCCTTCCACACTAATGTTCTTTGGTGATTTGTTCTTTATGGCTAAAGCCATCCGGCTTTTTGTCATCTTCTTTTCAATGTTTTCTTTAGGGGTACTATGTTCCCCTCCTTATTAATATTCTTTTCTCTCTTTTCCTTTTTCTTTCTTTTACCCCTCTTTCCTTCTCTTTTTTTCACTGCTCTCCTCTTTCTTGTCCCTTTATCTTCCTTCGCTCTGGCAACATTTATATTACTTGTTTTGTTCTCCATCTTCCTTTTCTTCTTCTCAGTATATGATTCTCTACAGTTTCCCTATCCTGTTTGGGCTTATATTTGTATGGTGGTCATATGGTTCAATTTCTTCTCTTTCAGCTTTTCATTACTATATATATCTTTCCATCCTCTAGCTTCCCTCATTTTTCTCAATCTATTCTTCTTTAAATAATCTCTACTCCTCTGCCTACTCTTATCTAATCTCCAGGGATGAGTGGTCTTCGCGTAATCTCTTGGAATGTTAAAGGTATTCGCAAACCCTAATACAAAGCAATGTGTTTTATCTCATTTAGCACGATTGAAATGTCAAGTAGCATTGTTACAAGAAACACACCTTAGTTTACAAGACCTGTCTTCACTGCGTAAACAGTGGGTAGGAGAAGCCTTTCATTCTGCAGCAGTGATCAACACAAATGGTGTTATTATTTTGTTTCATAAATCTTTGTCTGTCTAGTTACACAACGAGTTTCACGATACCAATGGTAGATGGTTATTTTTTAGATATTACTGTTATTAACACACAACTTTCCTTTTGTAATGTATATGGCCCTAATGGCTTAGACTTAACCTTTATGAATGACTTTTCCATGCTTCTTTCTTCACATGCTAATGATGATATAATTGTAGGCAGGGATTGTAACCAACTCATGGACCCCTTCTTAGACCGCAATTCACGGTCCAGATATGTTCCCAACAAGATGCAAAAAACCTTTTATAAAAGCTATTTCATCCAGAGGCTTCATAGACTCCTGGAGGATCTCTCACCCCGACACACTTGAGTTCTCTTTCTTTTCTCCAGTACATGCATCACACTCCCGCATTGATTATATTTTTCCCACCCAACACGCTTTTCAATTCATAACTAACTCAGAAATAGGTTCTATTCTTATTTCTGATCACGCCCCTGTCATTTTGGACATGGACTACACTTCACCTACTCTCACCACTCGGCGCTGGCGCTTCAATAACTCTCTCCATTTAGATTCCTAGTTTAATGTGCAATTTACGCTTTTTATGGAAGAATTCTTCCATACTAATCTTCTCTCCACTTCTCAATTTCACTCTATTTGGGATGTCTTCAAGGCCGCTGCTAGAGGATTCATCATTGACTTTGTGTCTCGAAAGAGGAAGAAAGCCCTTTCGCAATCGTCCCACATCCTTAAACAAATTAAAGAACTTAAACACATTTATTTCACCACGAAGTCCTCTGACACACTCTCCTCTCTTATCCAAGCGAAAATTCAATATAATAAACACTCTTGGGATTCCGCAAGCAATAATATGCTAAAATGTATGGAGGACGAAACAAAGCAGGCAAATCCCTTGCAAATTACCTTAAAATTAAAAAGCAAAAATCCAAGATCATAGCTATCAATGATATCCATGGGGATCTTCAATCCACTGACGACAAAATCCTCGATTGCTTTGTACAATATTACTCTTCCCTTTACACTCCGGAATCTACTCCTTCTTCAGCACAAGTTGACTCCTTTTTTCAATCCATTCCCAAATCTCCTGATAATCTTACAGATCTTTCCTCCCTAGATAGTCCTATCTCTGAAAACAAAATACTTAATGCAATTACTCTTCTACCCAAGAACAAAAAACCTGGTACTGATGGCTTCACAGTCCATTTTTATCTCCACTTTAAGAATATTTTAATACTGCATTTCCTTTCATTGATTAATTATTTTCTCGCCAAAGGAGAATCCAAGGGTTACTTTACACAGGCAATGTTATGCCTAATCCCCCAAAAAGATAAAGATCCCTCTCAGTGCAAAAATTGATTGTAAAATGTATTCAAAAATTCTAGCCATTCGTATTAACAAAGTCATTCCCGAGCTTATTAATATTTATCAATCTGGGTTTATTAAGGGTAGATCCATTACAGATAATTTGAGAACTCTCCTAAACCTTGCCTCAATGTCGGACTCCCCAATTGCAGCCATCACCTTAGACGCGGAAAAAACATTGGATAGGGTCAGCTGGGACTTTATGTTTAGAGCATTAGCATGGCATGGCTTTAGCCCCTCCATTATTCAATATATTCAACTGTTGTATACTGCCCCCCTACTTCAATTTGGGTAAATGGTTCTCAATCAAATTATTTTTCTCTTCATAGAGGCACCAGACAAGGTTGTTCCCTTTCCACTCTTCTTTTCATTCTTGCTTTAGAACCCTTCTTAGAGAAAATTAGGCGTTCAACATCCTATACTGGTTTTACTTTTCAGAACATTGATATTAAATTCACTGCCTATGCAGATTACATTTTACTTTATATTTCCAACCCGACCACCTCCCTGCCCTCACTTTTCTCTTTAATACAAGAATACTCTTTAGTATCTGGATACACATTGAATATAGATAAGTCTGAAGTCCTACCTCTTAATAAATGTTGCCATTCCCATGTGTTCCACGGCTCTGGCTTTGAATGGAACCCTAGTAAGATTAAGTGTTTAGGGATTCTTTATGCTAATTCTATTGGAGAAAGTATTAAACATAATCATAAAGATGTACTTAAAAAGCTTTCTTTACTCATAGACGGATGGTCCCCCCTTTTCTTATCTTAGTGGGGATGGTTAGCAACTATCAAAATGATGCTTCTTCCTATCATTAATTTTTATCTCTCTGTGCTTCCTAATTCTCTCCTACTCTTTTTCTTTAAAACCATTAACTGCATCCTCGCGAAATTCTTATGGAATAATCGTAAAGCTAGAATATCTCTCTCCCGTCTCAAACAACCCAAAAACTTAGGTGGAGTCAACTTTCCCAACCTTAATCGATTTCACTCAGCTTTTACTTTAAAACAGATTTGACCTTTTTTAACAGTTTCGCCTGCCCCTCCCTTAACAGCCTGGAGTTCTATAGAACTTGCGCAATTCTTTGACCTTTTTCTTTACTCACAGCTACTCGTGAGATTTCTCACTCCCATATTCAAACACTCAAAAACACTTGCTCTCTCATTGTTTCGCTCCTTTCTCTCACAGGCTGATCTTCACCTCCTAACTCCAATTTGGTACAATAAATTCTTAAAGATTAAAAACAGAGTGCTTTTCTGGAAGGAATGGTTTGACAAAGGCATCATCACCTATAATAATCTATTTAAAGATAACTCCCTGAGGGATTTCTCAGACATTCACGACTCGTTTCTTCTCTCCAACAAATATTCCTCCCAGTATCCTTTGCTTAAGAATAACCTAACCTCCCTTCATACTCCAATCGGTTCCCAGACCACTGCTGTCTCCACCCTCTCCTCTTCACCAGATTGTTCTACTCCTCTCAAAGCTGCTGCCATTTATAAACTACTCTCTCATCCCTCTCCTGATAGATCCAAATCTAGGCTTGAGCTTTTGTGGGAGAGGGACTTAGCCCAGGAATTTTCCCTCCAGGTTTGGGATTCTATATGATCTAAAATACATATTGTTTCCCGCTCCGCCGGCACCACACAGACTTTATATTTCTTTTACAACAGACTTTTCTTTACTCCTTTTGATTTACATAAATTTAAGTTTCTAGATTCTACAAAGTGCTGGTCATGCTCATGTGCCGATAGCGATTTACTCCATATGTTTTTTCACTGCCCCTTAGTTAAATCCCTTTGGTCTCACCTTTGGTCTAAACTAAATATATCAGCTACAGATTACCCTTTTGACATTGTTCATATTTTTCTGGGTGGTTTCTCACCCATTTGGAATGTTCAATGTAATGAACGTAAATTTATAGGTCTGTAGCCTTTTCTTTTCAAATAATCACAACTAATTGAAAAAGATACCTCAAAGATTTAGTTTAGTGCCTGGTGGAACCTGTTATGTCACCACCATAGGCTGGATCGTGCCTTTGCTACAACTGTACCTTTATTGATTAATAAAAGTCATTTGTTATGACTGCCCTGAACTCATTTTCTTTCCAGACAAGTTCCTTGATTTTTACCTTCTACTTTTTCCCATTTTCCTTGTATACATTACTCAGTATTTCTATTTTTATTGACTGACAAGTTATGATGTCAAAAATGTATTTTAGGTTCCCTTTCTTCCCCCCTCCCTCTCTCTTTCTTTTTCTCCCCCTCTTCTCCTCAAAACAAAATACCTTTTAAAAAGCTTGTTGTTCTTTGTACAGTTTTTATGTCCCTTTTGGGACTCCATTGTATGCGGTTATATTTCCTTATTCTTTTACCTTATTTCATTGCCATATGTTTTTGTAATGATGTGTTGCTTGGCCTATCTTACTCAATAAAGCTTTCTAAACTAAAAAATAATCAGGAGGGGAGTCCTGAGGGTTTTCAAATCCAGAGGTGCTTGAGGGTGAGTTGAAGATTGTACATGATGACTCTGTTGGCTGCATGTGGTCCACGAAGGCGACTCTCATAGAGGGCGGCCTCCTTAGTGCCACATGAGGACACACAAGACAGTCTAGTGTGTGGGATTCCCCCCCTCCCCTTAGGGGTCCGTGCGCAGTGTCACTTCCAGTAGGGGGTGGGCGGGGATGAGGTATAAGGGCAGGGCTTTAAGTGGGATGAACAAACTGAAGGGTCTCTCAAAGGGGTATGACCAATGTAATTAAGGGCGTGGCTTAAAACAGATAAGCTAAAAATCTTGCTTAGCATAGTGTGCCGCCCGACTTTTATTTTGCCATGTCTGCATCCAGATATGATACAAGTAACATCGTACCTACAAGTAACCCTGGGCGGAGTACTACGCTACGCTTGCGTAGTTTGTGAAGTTTGCGCTACTTCGCACTACGCGAATTACACGCAGCACAGTGCAAACACGCGTAGCAGTCATTTTTTGCTTGCTCACGGTCCTCAACGTCAAGTTTGTGACCGCGAGCGAGCAAAATGACATCCCGGCAAGACTTTTTTCTCGTTCGCAATCAGCAACATCAAGTTGCCGATCGCCAGCGTGGAAAATAAACCACACGGTGAGATTCTCAACGCGGGGAGGTCAGGTTTCTCATTGCGAGTGGTCGCGTATGCTCACGACCGCTTGCGGTGAAAAACTACCAGTCCGCGTTGAGAAAGATGCTGCTCGAGTAGAAATCTACTCGAGCGGCAGAAAACGACTGCTTGCACTGTGCAAGATGCGGTTTGCACTGATTGCACAGTGCTGGATACTTGTCTGCACTGTACAATCAGTGCGAACAGCATTTTGCACAGTGTACAGTTCGGGCCTCACGGAGCGCAGTGTCTCATCCTTCGCAGGATGAGACACTGCGCTCTGTGAGGCCTGAACTGATTGATACTACGATTAAAGGGTCAATCAAAAAGGAGGACTCACATAAGGAGTTTGGATGACCTGAGCATCCCTTCAAGCGGGTACGAGAGACACAAGCTTAGTGAGGTCTTTCTAGAATTCTGTGTCCAACTCTGGTGCTGTGACGAGTTGTCTAGCCCTGAAGAGTTTGCCAAAGTCTGTAGGCACTGAAACATGTTGGCATGTGAGTTTGGTATGCATGGATAGCAACCAGCACACATTTTTAATTTGACAGTTCACTCCTAGTGAATAATAAAGTAATTGTGAGAAAGGTGTGACTGTCAATTTTAATCACACTTCATCACCACTATAGAGTGTACTTATTTGCCGCTCTATTGCACTTACACGGTCTCATTTCTTTTGTTTGGACACTGTTTTCTTTTTGGGACAAAGTGACCGCCGATGATGAGAACAGTGGGCTTATCTGGTGAGTACCTGCCAGTTACCCCTTTGGTGCTTCGCCCATGAGGGGTCACTTTGTCCTTCCACACTTTTTTCACCAATTGTTGCCGTAGACTGTTTATTAAGAAGCTGATTGGTGTACTGAACAGATGGAGTAAAGCGCAAAACATTATAAATCAGTCACCGTTTTTTCCTTCTGGAGGCATGTCAGTGGAAAAAGGGCTTTTTTAAGTGATAGGCAAAAGAGTTTGCAAACAACCACGGAAAAATAATAGGGTTCATTTTGCTAAAAAATAAAAAATGTATGTGATGTATACACTTCGCAGAGTAGGAAACCAAAGCGACTAACATACTCTATTTCAGTACAATTTGCCACAGAGAACGGGTTTGCTTGTGTTTGTGATTTGTGGGTGGAGGGCAACCCGCATTCTCTTTCACCCTCCGGGCTCCTTTTTGAAGATATGTTATCTGGATTAACCCATGCCTGATGAAGCAAAGCCCCATGGCTCTGCGAACTTGCGCCTGGCTCTGTTCATCCTTCTCCAGGACTGTTCGAGGAGGGAGTTCTACTTTTAGCCACAGCTATGTGGCCCTTCAAGCTAATGTTGGCTCTAACTGCCTGCAACCTGTGGTTGCTATACCTCTAGCCTTAGGGTGCCTAACACCGGTTTCTCCAATTTATGGAACAGCAGAATACTTGTTCAGATGCATGTTTCCACAACCAGCCAGTCTACTTAGGCTCAGAGGCTGGGAATTTTATGCCTTACTGAAGCAACCCGTAACGTGCGCATACTTCGTTGACGTTGACCGGACATTTATACAGGCATTTTTGATTGCCCAACCATGGTGACGAAGAATGCTAGTATTGTGCACTTTAGTGCAGCCCCCGTTCCCTGGACGGTGTGAAAACTTCCTCTGTCTACTAGGCTTGTTTAACTAGCGTTTGATCACGTGTCGCTTTGAGCTCAATTCAGCTAAAAAACTAGTTCTTTGTTATCCCTGGAATGATTGCCCTCAAAGCCGGACTCTGCTTTCCTTTTGATCACCTTAGAATTCAGGGTGGGACATCCATATCCCACATGGCCAGGGAGTCGTGCGTATATTAACAATGATACTGTTAGCATCCACTATTCACCGTTGCAAGTATTGCCGCAGCCCCCTTTTGCGGGCAGCTGGGACCACACTACCTCACCGCACGTTACCTCCTTCTTCATGCAACTCCGTTATGCTCTTGTGTGTCCCTGAAGAGCACCTGGCAGGCTACTATCTGATGAACTAGGAGCAAGTGACAGTAACAAAGTGTGTCCTCTTGTACTTGCCATGAATCCCCTTCATTCTTGCAGGAATTACACCTGTTCGGTGGGAAAGGGATGTCTAACCTTAACCACAGCTATATTACCCTTCAGGCTAATGTAGGATGCAACCTGTAGTTGCCGTCCATCTAGCACTATATGTGCCTGAACACCTGTGTCCCCAATCTATGGAACAGCAGCCTACTTGTTAGGTGACCGCTCCCACAACCCGCCTGTCTACTTTGGCTATCAGGGCGAAAAGTTTTATGCTTAACTGAAGCAACCCGTAACCTTCCCTGGGAGCAGAGTGCACATATTTTGTTGCGGTTAACCCGACATTTGCACAGTCCTTTTTGATTGCTAAATCATGGCGCACAGGAATAACTAGAAGCATGTGCTACTGAGCAAGTGTCTTCATGCACCTGCCATGTATCCATTATTCCTTATGGGAATTTAGCCTGCTCAGTTTCCTCCATGGTCAATCCCCCTAGGCATTCCAGGTTTGTGATTCTGTCTGATTTAATCCAGTATGCACTGTCTGTAATATAGTGCCTAACATTCGGGATTGACTTTGCCCTTGTTTACCTCACATGCTAGATTATTCCCACATTTTGGGAGGGGTTAATGCTGGCCACCCTGTGCAGTCCCCAGCAGTGGAACATTACCTGCTCCATTACATTTTTATTTTCTTGAATACTGGACATGCTAAATGCTCTTTTTACATAGTAGTCTTTTGTGCTTGACACCTTGTTTTTCCATGTATTGGGACAGCAGCACAATATGTTGCCTGACATCGTCCCCACCCAGCCTGGCTAATCAAGCTATCCTGGCATTTGAGCTTACTGTGTAGTGAAGATATGATATTGCTTGCAGACATTGCTATGTTATCATACGTGAACTATATGCTTCGACACCATTTGTCCGCTTTTGCACACAACACTACATGCCTCTGTTCTCGTAAATAAAACTGCTTGCTTTTCTTCACATGAGAACGGTCTGTTTTTCACAAGTGTAGGCTTACACCGCAACCTCAGTCTGCACAGAGTGTTCAAGGTCGAATAACAATGTATGCTGTTAATTCATGTTGATCAGTCCCACGCACTTAGACATAACACGAACGCCGCTGCAAATAACTGAAACTCAGGTGCTTATAATATGGCATTGCATGCATGAACTGGGCACTTGGAGAAAACCTTTCCATCTACAGAGAGCTGTGCTTGTCCTGGGATGTGATTCACTTCATCTGATCTTGGAGGTATGGGGTTCCCAGTTTTAACCTAGAGATCTTCTATTATTATAAAAGCTAGCTCCTAGCAAGGGAAGGGTGATACAGACTGTACTATAGTCCTGGTTCTACTATCATTATAATATTATTTCTCCCTTTGTGTTTTATGGAATTGTAACAATGCTGATTGTATTATTATTATGCATCTTTTTTAATTAGTATTGGCGAAAGTACTGCATCTTAGAGCACATAGTTAAAATAAACATTTTAAACTATACCGTGTCTCTGATTACTCACATTGTGGACTTGTATGAGAGTTAAAACTAAAGAGTGTTCTTGATTCCCACTATTCCTGAGAGTTCACTAAATCGCTTGTTCTGAATTGTCTAATCCTTGGTGTAGCACGGAGAGCGAATGAGACACTGATGCTAGTCGGATTGCGGTTCTGGGCACTACAATACACAGAGGTCCTGGTTTCCTGCGCATAGTTCTGTGCATGAGCAGAATCCCTGCAACAACTGAATCAACATGTCACCTACCCTCGGCTCTAGAGTGCACTTACTTTGCCCTGCTGACCAGACCATTGCACAGACCTCTTTGATTGCTAAACCGTGTTGAACACATTAATGGGGTCAATTCTGGTTCGAAAGAATGCATGTATTGTGCCCACTATAGGAGACACCTCACCCTTTCGTGAAGTTACATCTTACGCAGCTCCCAGACTTGCTTTACTGCAGTCCGATCACAGATGCACAGTGCCTGCTATCCAACTGTGACCCTAGATGTTTAAACCAGCAAGGGTTTTGAAATCCAACATTCCCAGCTGCAGCCCACTTTCAGTGAATCCTGTGGGACCCCTCTGCATCCCTGCAAAGGACCTTGTTACTTAATACCGCCCCTAGCACAAAATGCCCAGCAGCTTGGTGAGGAAGATTTCTGAGCCCAACGTACCCCAGTCTGTGTTTCCAGCATTTATTCCTTCTAGGGGCTCCAGGTCGTGTGAAGTGTGTGTCACTGTCCTGGCAAGGCAAACCCCATAGCCTGTCCCACCTTGGTGACTATCCCGCCCTGGAATATGTGACAGTAAGCCAGGGAGTCCTTGTGTACTTGTTATTTATAGCTGCTGCAAAATGCCTTGGTCCCACTAGTCAATACCTCGATTATTTAAATTAATAATACTGTGCATATGAATAAAACTATGCCCAGGCTGCTGAAAATTTCACACGTTAGTAAATGTGAAACATTTTGGATTTGTCCATCGAACTAAGCCCGTCACCACCCTAGATGAAGTCTTGCCCTCCCAAACTTCTGCTAGTATACCAGGGAGCAGACAGAACAGTGGGAACAGGAGGGGAACAGTATGCATCAATACCTGCCCTTTCTTGAATACTGGGAATGCCAAATGTTCTTGTAGTCTATTCATGCTTTAACTTTAACTTACTGATCCAACCCAGTTTGACCCCAAAACTTTGGGACAACTTTAGTAGTAACATGCCCTCATGGTACATGACATTCTACAAGCCCTGTGCAGAAATCCCCCTTTGACCTGTGGTCATTCTGCTGAAAGCCCTGTGGGCTTGGGGGAGGGGAGTGCTACTAACCCTCAAGTCCTAGGCACTCAGGAAGCATCCCTCACTGCGGCGGGTGCCCTAAAGTCTTTATTATAAAACCTTTAATGGGTAACAACCCGGTTTGCACCCACCTTAATGTGCCATGCTGTGAGCAATTAGGTACCCCACCTATCTCTTCCCTATGAAAAGATTAAACCAACTGGCCAAAGCACAAAGCACAGGCAGTGAGTGTGACCAATGAGACACCCCAGTTCTGTGTGATACAAACCCTAACGCACCGTGTGCCAGTTTGTGCATATCATTTTGGGGTTGACTAAGCCCTAATATGCCCCCTTACCTGGATGATCCCCAGTACGAGGGTATAGACTGATGACCAATTGCTGCGCCAGCCAATAAACATGTAGACATGGAATGAATTTACGCTATCTCATGCCCTACAAGGCCGCTTGGTGTGCCACCTCATCTAAACCAAGACAAGGGTGCAGCACCCTGTCCTTATAACCTGCAAACCCATCCATCATCTGCACTGACGGATGCTGTGTCGCCATGCTGGCGTCCCTCACCCAGCATATGTATCCTCTTAACACTTTTGCTATGGTATTCCAGCGTGACAAAAGGTTAGCCAATGTATTTGGATATGAGGTCAGGGAGTAAAACATGAGCAACTATACCTGCCCCTTAAAATGCCAACTGTACTGGTAATTGTCGGTATTTGTGCTCCAACCACATCTTCCCAGACTGTTGAGAGACGGCACACCTTTCATGAAGCTCCTGGGATGGTGAGAACAAAAGTACCTCCCCTACCTTTTTTTTAATTGGGGGCCTGCCCCATGACCAGTGAATTGCAGCCCATGTGCTGTAACCCCGAGATACCCAAAACATATAGAACATAGCATAGAATTGCCATACAGCCCTTCAGAATAGCAGTGGGATGCACTGTCAGCCGCCGGCCCAAATGAAAAAGAACGAGGGAAACCACACACTGTGCTTATTAGCACTCGCCGCCTGATGCAGAAGGCGGAAACGCGACCTATTTGTATAACCTTGTGAGGTGCACAATGAAGGTAGTTGCCGTGACCGAACGGATATAAAACTGTTACCAGCATCCGTCTTCCTCGTTGACCTCAGGCCCCCAAATATTGCCACAGTGACTTAAGAGCAGTTAACACTTGCACAGCGAGAAAGAATGCTTTGCACTTTTGGCAGTATTTGTGCCATGGACCGCACATGCCTAACAAATCAACTTTGAGCCCCCATAACAATCTACTGAGGGCGCATGACCACCCGCAGCGCCACCCCCGGCGCCAACCAGGACAGGCCGAGGTTCAAACCAGGCATCCAGCCGCCAAAGAACAGCATAACAATCCACAGCGAACAGCGCGGTCGCTCGCAAAAGCCCCAACATAATGACCCAACCTTGATCACAGTGCCGCCTATAAAACATAGTCTGTGGTTTGCCAGACACACAGCTTGCTAACCGGATTAGGCAGCATTGCTGATGCTGCCCCTAAGCAACACACGTCCTGGTAAAAATTGTAAATTGATACTTGTATAGCGCACTACTCACCCGCAAGGGTCTCAAGGCGCTTGTACGAATACCGCTGTGGAACCCATCCTGGCTTTCCCTGTGAGGCGTCCACTCCTGGGCACCCCCAAGGTGGAGGCCAGGCATCCTTAGCGTTGTGGAGATTAAGCAAGCTATTGCCCAGAGTTGCAGAGTGGGACTCCATGATTGGAATAGGCACCGAGGCGAGAATTATCAGGTCCGTGGAATTTTGAGCCCAAGACTCGCCGAGGCGGGGTATTGAACCCTGGTCCCGGACCAGACCTCTGCATCAGGGTCTGCTGCTCTAACCATTTGAGCCACACTTCTGTTTAGCTGGGCAGGCAATTTAGTGGAAACTGTTAAGGTATAGAGAGGGGCCAAGGAATGACATGGGCGGGAGTCCCACTTGCAGTGCATTTCCTAAACAAAGGAGCAACGCCCTATAAGGAGCATTTCATTACTGTATACGGAGCAACTGGCATGTCCTGGAATGCTGGCAAAGTCGCTGCAAGAGTGCAGTCAGCGCCACCCAAAAATGCCTAACAAAGCAAAGCATGTGCCCCCAGAAGCAATCTGCTGGAGGCGCATGACACCAGCAGTGCCACCCCCGGCGCTAAACAGGGCAGGTTGAGATTCAAACCGGGCATCCATCCTCCAGAGGAACAGCACCACCGCGTGTGACCCACGGGTTAACCTAGCAGCTAAAAGGGGTGCATCGGCATGACCAAACCACGACAATGCGCAGCCCAACCGGGTCTTGGCCCTCTCAATTTAATGACAGCCGCGTGGTCGGTGTCTTTTGAAGCTCCCGTTCGGCCTAGATTTGGTCCCAGCATTGCAAATCTGTTGGCGCAGTGAACTGCCGAAAAGCGGGTTTCCCTGGGCCCCTAAAGTGTGATCTGGGCCGACAGCAACCCCCACGATACAGCATTGCTGCCAAGGTTCTAGATTGCTTATGTCAGACCCCCCAGGATATAGCGGCATGGATTAGCAAATTTAGCGGCACAAAAATGGAAATTTAACGGCACAAATATGGAAATTTAGCTGCAATTTTGCAGCATTTTATTTGACCATTTTTCCTACAACAAACACAGATATCTTAGTTTTTTTTGTTATTTAACAACATGAAGCTATGTATATTTGGTTTATTTACAATGTAGACACTTTGTTTCCCTCGAAAAGCAAGACGTCCTCTCCGGCAGAACACAAAACGTCCGCCTTTCGCTACGAAGCCACCAAGATCATCTGCGGCATACGCTAGGGCTCATTCCTCAGCCATACGCTGGCACCACTCGCCCGACTTCACAACCTCAACATCATCTCCTATGTCGATGACACCCAGCTGATCCTCTCCCTCGCCAAGGACCCCCACACCGCCAAAACCAACCTACACGTAGGAATGAAGGCCGTCGCCAAATGGATGAGGAACAGCCGACTGAAGCTGAGCTCGGACAAGACGGAGGTCCTCATCCTCGGATCCACCCCGTCTGCCTGGGACGACTCCTGGTGACGACCGCACTGGGAACACCTCCAACACCCACCGACCACGCACGCAACCTGGGGGTCATCCTCGACTCATGGCGCCGTATAGTGGGTGGTAGGATCTCTCCCCAAGCTCCACGTGGGGTGCAAGCGGCAGGAGAGGAGTGCCGCAGCGAGGCCCAGCCGGGGGCGGAGATGGCGAAGCACGTGGGCGAGAGCAGCATTTTTACTTCTCCTTTCAAGCAGGAGCAAAGTTCTGTTTTCTGCCCTGAGAGTGCTGTCAGGGTGTGCCAGCACTCTCCTGGACAGAAAAAAGAAGTGTCCCGGGGATGGGGTCCCCGGGTCACTGCTAAGATCTGGCCCCAGATCATGGGTTTGGGGATAGGTGACCCACACACACACACACACTCCCCTTCTTAAGAGGATAACCCACATACACTTTTAGAACAACATGTTTTTTGTTGGCTATAAGCTTTGACTTCAACTACCAGTCTTCTTGATATCCTCCCTTATTTGTACTTGCTCCAGATAGATGGTAAACAAGAGAGACAAAAGCCACCCCTGACCTGTGTACCCTTGGTGATTCGCTCTGGTTCATAAACCATCCCCATTGTGACAGACCTTGTACTTGGGCCAATGTACAACACTTGTACCCACTATACAAATGCTTGCCCAAAGCCCATCATCTTCACATCCAACCAGAGGTAGAACCAACCGACTCTCTGAAAGGACTTCTCAGCATCTAGGATGATCATGCCAACCTCTGTATGAAAAATGATGACTGCATTAAATGAAGCAATGGCTTTAATGACATACTGTTGTGTCACTTCTGTGTATAGAACCATTCTGTTGGGGCAAGACGGCTCTCTTCAACCCCCTCCTCCCTTACTATACCAGCGTTGACTTCTAATACTTTTGGAGCCACAATTGATGAAAACGTTTATGAAAAACCATAGGCATAAAAAATCTTCCCCAGTTGCTTTTCCATTAGGAAGGGCACTTATAACCTGCAAGATGTCATCCAAAGTGGGGGGCTAATCTGACTTTATAGACGTCTCTGCAGTCAAAACCTATTTGAATCGGTTTCAGATATTACTCCAACTCTACGGTTGTACAGTTGATGTCCTCCCAAAAACAGTTTCTGATAAAATAATTGAAACGTGTCAGTAAGATCAAATTCCTAACATCCCAGATAAAAACTACTGTATTTGGTTTTAACAGATTTTTCTGTCCTCTATAATTTGATTCAGGAGTATTCAACTATTGGCTTGTTTCGCAGTTATTTATTGAAACAAAAAAAAACATAAGGGAAGGGGTCTGGGAACATAAGCACTGTACGTGAATCAATCATTCAGTACAGAATGCAGAGTGCAAATCAAACATTAGCACTGCAGAGACATAGCATGAGCTGGTCCCGCAGAGCAGGGGCCCTCGGAGGCCAAGTGAGGGTAGTACCAAGGACGATACATGGGTTCACAACTGTACACGGATGGTCAGCGTTGTAATGGGACAACACAAATAAAAGGACTCAATATGGCAAGAGGGGGAGAGGGGAATGGGTGGGAAGACAGGGGAAAAAGTGGGGAGCAAGCAAGTAAATTAGAGATAAAGGAGAAGGTAGATATGGAAAAGGCAAGAGGGGAGAGAGGGACGTGGATGCACACTCTCAAGGGTCGTGACTTGGGAGGGTCTCAAGTGCAACAACAGCGTAGTATATCATCTGTCCACCCCATGGGGGTCAAAGGTGCCCTAAACTAGGAGCTAGTGCGCATCATAATGGGTTAACTATATTCATACCATGTTTGCCGTTGTGACTTATATGTCACTGCCGCCTTTTCCCTAATACTTTTCCATAACCGTACCCTGCAAGTTAAGAGCACAAGCTAGATATCATGTTCATCGGGCAAATTTAAAAGATCACATAAGTGTTTTTTATGAAGGCAACATTAAAAAGTATATATATTTTTTTCTTCGCATCGCAGGGGGCAGGGCTGAGAGCGCCCCCCATTCTGTCGGGACTGTTTCACTTGCATCGCTGGGACACTAATGGACTGCCGGGGCAATCGAAGATGGGTATTGTACTGGTCGCGGGGCCGGGGGTCGGGCGGCCGGAATGCAACATTATGGTGTTTTTGGGAAATTCGATGGCCCTCCTCCGGCCTTTTGTGGATTAGGTTTTTTCTTCTTTTCTTCTCTTCTTTCTGTTCTAAATTTCGGGTTCGGTTTCTGGGCGACAGGCGCGCAGCTGGGGGGGGGTAGGCCGTAGCCTCCGCATACGTGCAGGGTGGGGGGGTGGGGGTAGGGGTTTGCTTTAGTTTCAGTTTCTATGGGCCTTTTTTCTCTTGTCTTCTCCTTTTCCTTTTCTTTCCTCCCTTAGGGTTGTTAGGTGCTTTGGGGTAGTATCACCTCCTTTCTCCGTGTTCGATTCTGTTTTTTATGGTTTTGGTGTTCCGAGTCCGTGGGGCGGGCGATGGGCAACATGTACTGTGTTATTGTGCTATTATCCTGATGGTCACTATCCTTTGTTGCTTTTTATTTTACTCCTTGTTTTGCTAATGACTCGTTGGTTACCTGCCATAGTTTTCGATGGATTGAATGCACCTGATCCTTCTTTACCACTAAAATTTAAAATTAACCTCATTTCTCCTAGGCCTGGTGGTCCCGCTTTATTTTAGCCGCGTCTTGGACAATTGCTGTTTATATATTCTTGGGGACTGCTGCGTTGCACTATCCGTACTTTTTGTGCTATTGATTGCTTTCGAGGCCGGCCTGTATGGTTGTGGGCCCGTATCTGTTTGCTGGCTATGCACAATAAAGGTTTTAAAAAAAAAAATAAAAAAAAAAAAGGATATATTTTTTTAACACACAAGAGATGTAGACCATAGATTTATAACAGTATTTCGAGAGTGTATTATATTTGTGTGCATCTCACCTGTGGCATTTTTTCTATGCAATACATATGTTCCCTTTTAAAAGCCTTTTGCTCGTTTGTAAGCACTCCCGAATTCATATAAGGAGCAAAGGCAATGTGAAACTAAAGGAGCAACTCATAAACTCGAAAAGGCCCTTCGAAACTGATTTATACATTTTCAATTAAGACTGCCTATTTATAAATGTTGAGGCCGCAAATGAAGCACATCCCACTAGATGGCGCTAGATGCTAGCGCGGTAGAACATAACACTTGCTCGTGCTTATGGTGTCCGTGGGTCCAGTTTAAGATTTCAGTATTCACTAGAAAAAACAAACCCGAGATGAAAGCTGATCTCGTCTACAGAATGTCTGTGTGCCATGTGCTTTCCAGGAGGGGGGGGGGGTGGCTGGCTAAATTTTCCAGCCCTAGGCAGAGGGGTCAAAGAAGGGTTGAAAAACAAAGCCTCATTAACAAGTGAAGGGTCTTTTAATGACCTGTGAAGTACTCGGGTGGCTGGCAGCTCGAAAACTGACTGTCTGTGTGTGTCCCGGGAAGCTGCTGACACACACGAGTGGGGGGCGCGGGGGGAACGAGTATGGGGGGGGAGGCGGCGCACAGCCAATAAAAGGCATTGTTTGTTTTGCTGTCTTCCGGTAGAGACACTTTTTTGTAAATATCGCGGCCAATATGGTTATTATCGCGGCCATCGCGGTAATCTGCTGATTTTGCGATTTTTTTCGTGAATCGCGAAATCGCGATAAACTGGAGGGTCTGTATGTGTGACACTTTTATAATTTCAGTGTAATTATGAGTGAGCAAAATCATGCATTAAAGTCTCCGGAAACAGACTAGTATCAGAAATTACACCCATTTGGGAAATGAAAAACTCTAAAGGACGTTGTCGCATGAGCTTTTAATCCTTTTATTTCTAAATACACAGCACCCACCAACCCCCTCAAGTCAGCACCAGGTGCAACTAAACCACAAGTAACAAAGGGATCTCTGTGACAAAAGCAGTAACCCACTGAGCGAGCCACGTAAAATGCAGTACTGTGTTATGCTGGTACACGTTCTTTGCAGCAGACACATTAACCCTCTGTGCTACTTCATGATGAGTCAAAACTGCCAGAAGATGAAAACTCTGACCACTTTCCAGCAGCAAAATCAATCTCCAGTGTTATCTTTGTCCTACCAAGTGCACAGTGCTGGGAAAATAACCACTGCTGCTTTGGACTGCCACTGTAGCTGAACCGTATGTGGAATGACAGTCACTGGCTGCAGACTGCTGCTCAGACTGTGTTACAGGTACAAAGAGAGGGGTCCCAGAACGGGAGAATAGATAAAGCACATCAATCAAGCGAGATACCTTAGCTTTTAGAGTACAGTGTTATTTAATCACTGAGTACTCATCTTTAGGTACATTGCATAGATAAATTACTTGACAAATATTAGTGCCTAATAACAAGGAAGGGGACGGGGGAAAAAAGTGGAGTGGTAGGAAGTGGTGCAAGGTAGGGAACGTGATGCAGGTCAAACATACTTATTTATAGGTGAAAAAGAACAACATTTCCAACTGGCTTCAGACGGGAGCCAGACATTTTTACATCAAATGATCATGAAGAATTAAAACAACCAAACTTCTGAGGACAGCAGTACAATTCGTGCTAGGTGTAGAAGCTGGTACAGGGGCAGGGCCGGACTGAGAACCAAAACCGGCCCTGGCAAAGTGCTCGGCCGGCCCCCTGGGGGTGCGACCGAGCTCTTTGCCTGGCCCGTTTTCGGCCTATTTTGTTACAGGGCCGATTTTGCAGGTATGCTGCAAAAATGGCCCTGTAACAAAAACGGCCCCCAGGGCCCAAAACCGGCCCCAACCCTTGCGGCGCACCGGGGGATTGCCCGGTGCCCGCAACGGCCAGTCCGGGCCTGTACAGGGGATGGTAGTCTACGTTTCGACCCAGAAGGCGTAGGATCAGTAGTCCCTTACATAAGGGTCTTCATCAAGACGGGAAGTGGTGATGGACAAACTTCCTGTGAATAGGTCAATCACGGGTATGTAGAAACGCGCGTGTGACAGTAAATGCATCAGCTTGTCATGGTGCTGTCAGAGTTGATGTGGTCTACTTAGAAAGGGAATGAATCCAGTGGAAGCCAACAGTCCTTCCAACGCTGGATTAATCCCCGTCTCAGACAACCGCGGTACGGGTTACCGCTTCCTGGCAGCACTACTCGTCAGCCTGATAACTCATGTACTAAGACCTAATCTCTTCCACCGGATTCATTCCCTTTCTAAGTAGACCACGTCAACTCTGACAGCACTTGCCAGTCAACATGGCATTACCAGACGGCACGCAGGCTCTGCAATGGCAGGCCTGAGACACACTTTTCAAGCTGTTTCTCTGGGTGGCACAACCAGTGCCCACCAGCAGCATATGATTTAAAAGCCCTGGGCACACGCAGTTCACTGTACCAGGGTCTGACAAGTAAACCACATAAGCCAATCATGGAGTCACTAATCCATACATCAATTTACCACAGGTAAAGCATATGCACTTTAGCACTGATCAGCAGTGGTAAAGTGCCAAGAGTCATAAAACAGCTAACTACAGGTCAGACAAAATACAGGAGGAAGGCAAAAAGTTCAGGGATGACCCTGCAAAAAGGGCCAAGTCCAACACCCACCTTAATTCCTTTTCCAACTCTGCGAAACGCAGATGGCACAGGACTTTTAAAGAGGGGCATACCAATTGTGTGCTACAGTATGTATCATGCTATCCCTACCATGATACAACCTGGCGAGTTTGGGGAGTAGAAATTTTAGGGCCCCCCACATGCCCCATGCTGTCTCTCCATACCCCCTCAACGTTCCTTTTACATTGTGGCTTAATCCAGAACTGTTTTTAATTTTTAGAAGCATGCTCCCGCAATTGAGATACGTCTTTTAATGTTGGGCCAAGAAACAAATCAGTTATCGTAAAATACATAGCAATACCAATCTTAGACAATGTGGCACTTCTAGCAGCTGAATTAACTAAGGCATTGCTCCTTGTATCCAACACGAGGGTGCTTGTGTGCAGTGCATTCACCACTGGTATCTTCTCTGGTGATTGTCAAGCATTTAAAAGTATTAGCACAAATTGCCAGTTATTCCTAGCAGTTCCGACTGAGGTAAGCAACACCTTTGCAACCACAGAAGCCCAACACCCCGTGTCACTCCCCAAGTGCACTTTCAGTCCATCTGTACAGTGATCGTCTTTATTTTGGCTAGGATGCAGGCTTTTGTGAGTGCAATAAGCACAGCAACCTGAGTGAAACAGTTGGTAGATGACAACTCCCCATCATTTGCTACATAGTGCTTACAGTGTCACAAAGATTCAGCTGTGTGGATCTCCATCCTCTCTAGTGGGCATTAGTGAAGCAGAGTTCAAAGCGGCACAATAGACCAGGATAAAATAGGAAAAAGACAACAACATTGTGTATTGAGACAGTCAGGATGTGCAGAAGTGCTGGGTTTCCGTAGCGAGGAGAAGCACAACCACAGAATGGAGCACAGCAACAGTTAAAATGGAATTTAACACAATGTTTGCAGATAATTCAACAAAATATGAGGGCCCTCCCACACACCCAAACATGATGGAAGCTCAGACCCAACTGGGTGTAGAATTGAAGAGTAATAATCGAAGTGCTTTTATTAATCCCCGTGACTCTGTACTAAGATTCAAAGTGCATCTCTATTAAAGTTATGGCAATACAATGCGAACGGATTGGCATACTCAGGGAATCCTAGAGCGGGTGCAGGACTCAAAGCTTGTTTGTTTAACAATGCTTTATTGCATAAAGAAACAGTCTAGTTAACCACCAAGGAAAGCACTTGTAACCCTGTATGTCATTGACATAATAACACAGTGACGGCCTTAAAGTCCTTCTTATCTATGTTCTCTTTTTCCCTTTATTAACCCTTCCCACCTCCATTCTTTCGCATCCCTCCCAATGAGTCACCCCTTTTTCAACTATGAATAAAAGGCAATAAGACTTCTCCGCTCTATCAATATAATATCTATCAAAACCGGTAGAGTTGAAAGCCTAATATGAAATAATAGAATAAAGCACTTTAGTGATGGACTTTTATTTCTCCTTTAATGTATATCCTCCTATCCATGGATCCATGGCAACCAGCAAATCAGCTTTCAGAGAACACATTTCTCAAGCAGTTTCACAATTGCATTTTAGGCTTCACCAGACTACTGGAAGTGCTCAGGGGTATCATTTTGGACATACTCTTGCAAAAGATTTGCCATTTTCATGTAGCCCAAAATCCACTGTCTACAATACCCAGCCAATCCCAGAAAAGTAAATACCTGGGAGACAGTTGCAGGGCAGTGGAAATAACAGATGCCTTCAACTAGTTTAGAGAACATGGTTCCAGGTGGCAGAAATTTCATGACCACAATATTTTACTCTGGCAAGGCAAAACTGTATATTTTCTTTTGAAGTTTATATGACGTTTTAGTAATTTTGGTGAGGATTTGGCCTAAGTCCTCCTTGCACGGATCTAGAGTAACAGATGCCAACAATAAGTCATCTACATATTGGGTTAAAGTAGAACCTCGGGGGAATGCCAACATGTCTCGATCAGCGCCAGTGCCAATGACATCCCGCCCTCACAAGAACTGTGCAACTCACTAGCCATCTTCTTCCACCGCAAGATCGCGGACATCCATGACAGCCTCAACACCACGACTGCCCCCACTAGGCCAGACTCCACCTCCCCTGCGAACACCACCAGCACCAACCGCCTGACCTCATGGTCCAACGTCAACGACGACGAGACACGCAAGGTCATGCACTCCATCCACTCAGGATCTCCGTCAGACCCGTGCCCACACCACGTATTCAACAAAGCAGCTGCAGCCATCGCACCCCAACTACAGAAGGTCATCAACATCTCCTTCGATACAGCGACATTTCCAGAAGACTGGAAGCACGCCAAAATCAACGCCCTCCTCAAGAAGCCCAAGGCGTACCGCAAGGACCTCAATAACTTCCGGCCCATCTCCCTGCTCCCGTTCCCAGCGAAGGTCATCGAGAAAATAGTCAACATGCAACTGGCCGCCACCTCGAAGACAACAACATCTTGGACCCGTCCCAGTCCGGATTCAGACGAAACCACAGCACCGGGACAGCCCTCATTGCTGCCACAGACAACATCAGGCGCCAACTAGACAACAGCGAAACACCAGCCCTCATCCTCCTGGACCTGTCAGCCGCCTTCGACACGGTCTGCCATCGCACTCTGAAGACACGCCTCCAAGAAGCCGGAATCCAAGAGAAGGCCCTCAACTGGACCACGTCCTTCCTCTCTGGCAGAACCCAGAGCGTCCGCCTCCCACCCTTCCGATCCGATGCCACCGACATCATCTGCGGCGTCCCCCAGGGCTCAGCCCGACGCTGTTCAACGTCTACATGGTCCCCCTCACACAAGTGGCCCGCCACCACGACCTCAACATCATCACCTACGCCGACAACAGCCAGCTCATCCTTTCCCTCACCAAGGACCCACACACCGCCAAAACCAACCTCCACTAGGGAATGAAGGCAGTCGCCGACTGGATGAAGAGCAGCCGTCTGAAGCTGAACTCGGACAAGACTGAGGTCCTCATCCTTGGACCCACCGCCTCAGCCTGGGATGACTCCTGGTGGCCGACCACACTGGGAACAGCACCGACACCCACCAACCATGCACGCAACCTGGGATTCATCCTTGACTCCTCCCTCTCCATGTCTAAACAGGTCAACGCCAACTCCTCCTCCTGCTACAACACCCTCCGCATGCTCCGCAGGATCTAAAAGTGGATCCCGACCAAATCAAGAAGAACGGTGACACAGGCCCTCGTCACCAGCAGACTGGACTACGGCAACGCACTCTACGCAGGAATCCCAGCCAAACACCTACGACGACTACAACACATCCAAAACACCTACGCCCGACTGATCGTCAACGTCCCCCGCCGCAGCCACATCACCCCCCACGAGAGGCCTACACTGGCTCCCCGTCGACAAGAGGATCACCTTCAAGCTCCTCACCCACGCACACAAAGCACTCCACAACGCCGGACCAGCCTAACTGAACAGCAGACTCAGATTCTACACCCCCACCCGCCTGCACCGCTCCACCAGCCTCGCCCTCGCCGATGTCCCCCGCATCAAATGAACGACCTCCGGCAGCAGATCCTTCTCCTATCTCGCCGCCAAGACCAGGAACACCCTTCCTACCCACCTACGGCAGACCCAAGACCTACTCTTCTTCAGAAGACTCCTCAAAACCTGGCTCTTCAAGCAGTAGCGGCACCCCCCCCCCCCCTCCCCTCAGTGCCTGGAGACCCTCATGTGTAAGTAGCGCGCTTTACAAGTACTCTGATTGATATTGATTGATCCTTCTTCACGACCAGTAAAAAGGCTGAGTGAGACTCCATACATCCTTGCGGGAGTGAGGTCCACGACAGCTAAGACCCTCAGAATTTCAAAGAGAAGACAAACTAAATTCTAACTCTCTTCATGTACGGGGATGGAGAAGAAAATGGAACAAAGGTCAAATACAGTGAAATATTGAGCGTTTGCTGGGATTAAGGAAAGGACGGAGGTGGATTTGGGGACCACGGAAAGCTTTGGTTGTCCTAAGGTCCTCTACGAATATAGACATGTTGACCTTTCCCGCCTTGCGATCAGGAGAATCAGGGTATTACATTGATTAACAATGGATACTAATCAAATTGGCTGTTGCACGGTAAATCCCTTCCTCCAGTTCAGTTTTTAGTGGGTACAGGATATCCTAGGTTGCTTTTTCTGAGGGTTGATCTTTACTTTCATGAGTTCCATTGAAGAGAGAAATCCCACGTCATTGGCAAAACTGGACAAAAATGTGGACAGTACACGTGAAAGCAATTCATTTATATCAGGGGCATTACAACCTCGCCCACTTGCCCTAGACGACTTCAGCTCTCACATAATATTGCATGTACATTGTTGTTTTGGTATCAATGTACATTTAAGAACACCCCTTCAAGGGTATAAAACACAGTGTCATTGAGTTTGCACAAATTATCCCACAAATTGGGATAATATGGACGTTGGGAGTAAGCAAGAAGGAATGACTATCAGCCTGAGAGAAGTGAACAGGGGAATTCTGAGGTTTTTAGAGCCAACCAACTAGCAACCATGTCAACAAGGTAAGTAGTGCCACCCGTGACACAATTCATGTACTGGTATTAGGACATTCATACCACAGTCGGAAGCTCTCGGGCTGTTTTAAATTTCAAGGTAAGGGTTTTTGGGCAACTTGATGGAAGCCAGACTTATCTGGGAGGCCTGTCACATTATTGGGATAGTCTTATTCCAATGCCCCAGCTGACAAAAAGTGAAACAAAAGCCTCCTGCGCGCAGGGCCCCTCCCCATCTCCTTCAGTTCTCTCTATCAAGTCTAATAATACCTGTTCTCCCCTTTTGTTCCTTCAATCAATCAATCATTCAATCATTCAAGACATTTGCAGAGAGCAACAGATAAGCTAAGAAGACTGCAGCCCCTTTATTCCCACTACACTGAAATTACCTTGCTCAAAAAAGTGCGACGCACAGCCAGGTTTTCAAAGATTTTCTAACTAGACAGTCAAACCTAACCTTGTGACAATGTGGTGGACAGTGATTCTAAGTCTGAGCCGCAAGATATAAGAATGATACCCCTTCCCATTTCTTGCAGCCTCGGGACATGGAGCTGTCTAGCATCAGATAACGTAAAGTTCTAGTTGGCTGATAATGCCGGAGTCTGTCAGAGAGGTAACGAGGACTTGTAACCTGTGAGGACTAAGGTTTTAAAAAGGATCCTCTCTTGGACCAGAAGCCAGATGAGGAGAAATTGGTAATTTTCTACGAATCTTCAAGAGTAGACAGGCTGCTCCAGTTCGTACGACCTGCAGTCTCTGTAGCAGGTAAAATGGCAAATCCATGTCTAGAGAATTAGCATAATCTATGCAAGAAGTGATCAATGCATGAATCACTGTTCTCTGCACCTGGAAAAGGAGCAAGCCCAAAAATCTTTTCAGAGATCTTAATAGAGCCAAGCAAGAGCCAACTAATTTAGAGATCTGTGGGGGCATGGTCAGGTGGAGCTCTATTTTAACACCTAATTTACCGTCCAGAGAAGTCGAAGGGGGTGGAGAGTTGGCCCACTTCGGGCAGCAATCAGATCCTCAGCAAGGGGAGGGTGAACCCAAACAATGAGAATTCGATTTTCCCCACTGTTGCACTGAAGGTTGATAGTCCACAACCATTCAAAGACCGCTTCCAAAGAGTTCTTAAATGCGATATATGCTTCAGATGTGTCCTTCTCCACAGAAAGAAAGCATGGAAATATTTCTGGCTCCAAAAGAGTCAACTAAAGGGGCAAGAGAAGCCATATAAGCATGAAATAAGGTCCACAGACCGGCAGTATGCCAAACTTGAGCTTTTTAAAATCAGAAGAGTGTGGGGCCATCCAAACTGCTTGGATCCTGTTCTCCAAAACGAGCAAATGCAATTCACATCAATGTCTTACAGATGCTGGAGAAGAATCGTGTGTGACATAGTATCAACAGCCACTGATAGATGTACTAAGACAAGGGCAGTCTGTTTTCATTGATCAAACAGCAGTTTGATGGAATCCATCACCTTTACCAAAATCTTTTCCCTGCTCTCCTGGAATTGTTGAACTCCTCCATCTTGAGTGGGATGGTACCGGCGACATGGAAGCATGCAATGGTACGGGCCCTGTTAAAAAAACCTTCCCTCGACCCAGCTAACCCTAGCAACTATCGCCCGATTTCTCTGCTCCCATGGGCATCTAAGATCCTGGAGAAGCACGTCAATACCATTCTGACGAAGTTCCTCGAGGAAAACCATCTCCTCGATGCGTCCCAGACGGGTTTTCGCCCTAAACATGGGACAGAGACTGCTCTACTGGCTGTGACTGAGGAGGCGAGACGGATCTTGGATCGGGGGGGGGGTCAGTGGCAGTGATCCTCCTCGATCTAAGGGCCGCGTTTGACACGGTACATCACAAAATTCTGATGAACCGTCTCGCCGACCTGGGAGTGTCCGGAAAAGCCCTGGTTTGGTTCGAGTCTTTTCTATCGGACAGAACCTTCCAGGTCTTTGACGGCACATCCATGTCATCAAGCAGGCCTTTGGGGTGTGGAGTCCCGCAGGGCTCATCCTTGAGCCCTACGCTCTTCAACGCATACATGAGGCCGCTGGCTGGGATTGTTCGTCCGCATGGCATCAACATCATTTCCTATGCGGACGACACCCAGCTGGTGGTCTCCCTTGCGCAGAAGAGTGGCCTCCAATCACCGCCCAATTTAGCGGCGTGCTTGGAGGAAGTGAGGAGTTGGATGATGAGCTCATGCTTGAAGCTCAACGACGACAAGACCGAACTCATGCTCCTGGGCCCGGCGGCCCCCTCTACTATGGATCTATTATGGCCCGCGAGCATGGGGGCGGCTCCTGCCCCCAGAGATAACATCAAAAGTCTGGGGGTATGGCTAGACAAGTCGCTGAGCCTCAATACACAGGCCACCAAGGTGTCGGCTACCTGCTTTGGCCTCCTCAGGGTGATCAAAAAAATTCGCCCCGTCCTTCCATTTGAGGCCAGACAAATAATCATACAGGGCCTTGTCCAATCCCGCCTGGACTTCAATAATGCCCTCTATCTTGGAGCCCCCGACTATACCCTGAAAAAACTCCAGCGCATTCAAAACTGTGCTGCCCGGGCGCTACTGGGAGTTCCACGAAGAATTTCAATAAAAACTGGCCTAAGAACCCTACACTGGTTGCCTGTTAGGGACAGAGTGAAGTTCAAAGCTCTGTGTATTGCTCATCAGACCCTCTGGAAATTGGGTCCAGAAATCAACCGCCCCCTGATTTCTCCTTACCTGCCCAACAAGGTGCTTAGATCCTAGACTGCATCACTGGCCAAGATTCCTAGAATCTTTAGAGCCATAGCAGGAGGACGTTCGTTTTCGTATAATGTGTCAAGATTGTGGAACACCCTTCTGTAGTATTCCTATGTCATCTAGAATCTTATGATGTCACTCAATAGAGTGTTAGGTCTTGGAATGTTTTCCCTTGACCACTGTCAGTTACTGCTGATCTGAGGCGGAGGTGATCCCTTCCTACCTGTGGTTGTTAAGCTGTTTTACTCATGAATAAACCTACTGAACCTACTTCCTGTGTAGCCTTCTTACTACACAATTATTGGCGACGTTGGGAGCAGTGAATTTCATGAAAACAGCGCTCACTCGTCTACTACAGTTCCTGTTTCGTGCAAAACCCGCTTTTGCCAACTTTAAAGAAGTGAGGAACTTCTGTTATCAAACTCAGCTACCAGAATTTGCTGTTATCACCCTCGACTACCAGATCTAATTTGTTACCATCGCCATCCTCCAGAGTCACGTGAGTCACTTTTCTGGATTTTAATTGATGTACCTCTACTTTTCGACCGCATTATCGAGCGGTGTAAAATTTAAAGCATTACGAATTTCGAATTAGATACCATAATACACTCTTCATTAAGAGCGTATCTCCTCTGTTGCTTTCAATTCAAAAAACTCACCTCGAGCGTTTTGAAATTCGTTTAGCTTCTCACGAGGCTTTGCTCGAGCCGCTCTTCACCGCGCTCCATCGCCTTTGTTTACCAAGACTGTTCTCTAGTCTCAAGTGCTATTACCCACGTCATCGCGCGTTGCAGACGCTCTTGGCGGCCATTTTACTAAAGATTGAAGCCGAATTTTCGCTTCACTGAAACATCTTCGCAAAAACCAATTACAGTCTCATATTACATGGCGATTTGGAGCGATAAAAAGACAGATAAGCGACTATATTAAGAACAATTAATAGTGACTCAAACAGAGAAAAACGACATTGGAAAGTCAAGGAAATTCATTCTGCAAATCTTTTACTACGGTGATTTGCACACCAATTACATGAAAATTTGCAAATATTTTACTACAACGATTTGCACAACAATAACATCAACACTTTGTTTTTCAGGTTGGATTACATTAGAATTCTTATTACTCAAGTTTCAAGCTCATTTATTTGCTTATAAAAATTTTTTTTAAATTTTATTTACAAATGTCTAACATTGCAGCACCACCTCATTTTCTTCAGGTTGCAGGCGATCCTCCAATAGAATGGGATCTTTGGTTTCCTATGTTTATTGCTTATGTGGATGTTTTAGAAAACGAGGATTGCACAGCAAAAAGAAAACTTGCTCTACTTAGACATTGTCTTGGTGGTGCAGGAATAAAAGAATTTGATAATTTACCACCCTTAGAAGACGCAGGTGATATGGATGTATTTAACAAGGCTTCTAAGCAAATGAAAATTCGTTTTGGCAGACGGATTAATACTGTTATGGAAAGGTTTAAGTTTTATTCTCGTGAACAGAAATCTGATGAAACTATTGAGGATTACGTGGCAGCTTTACGTTCACTAGCATGCACTTGTTCTTTCGAAACAATATCATATGAGCAGGTTCTCAGAGACCAAATCATGATGAAAACAAAAAGCAAAAAGATCCAAGAAAGACTTTGGTTGGGCACTGAAACCACTCTTGCCGCAGTTGTGAATATAGCTAAAGGTATAGAACATTCTGAAATGTTTGTATCTGAGATAAGAGAGAAAAATCTTAAAACCAACGTTCCTGAAGTTGAAGTAGCCATTGTTAAAACTCATTCCAGTAATTCCACTCCAAACACCTGTATTCACAAACCTGTTTTTAAGAAAGAATATATAAGAAACACTAGTGAAAATAAGAATTTTACCAAAAGAAGTACTATTGTTTGCTACAGATGTGGTAGTACTAACCATGTGGGCAATTATAAGGGTTGTCCTGCTTGGGATAAGATTTGCATCAAGTGCAAAAAGAAAGGGCACTTTGGCAATGTGTGCAAATCTGGTCAAAGAATCAATTACATCTCTCCTGAAGAAGAAGAGGTTTTAAATAGTTTAAATTGCATACTGTCCATTGATGAATGTATTCAAAATAATTTTCCTTCTTGTACTATCTTTATGGACAACAAACCTATTGAAATTTTTGTTGACTCTTGTGCATGGTATAGTATTATTGGTAAGGATATTTTCGAACGACTTTGGCGCAAGAGGGAACTCTTAAGTCCTGACATATATCCTGGTGGGTACACAGGACGGAAAATCGCATTGGAGGGTTTCTTTTGGACCAAACTGTTTTTTAAGAACTGGGATGTCTTAGCAAAGGTTTATGTTGCTACCAACGGGGTCTCCATCCTGGGTTGGCCTCATCAACGCTTGCTAGGTATCAAATTAGATCCAAATTCTGTACCACCAGTTTATGTTGAGGAGCCCCGGTTTGAAAAGCACATCACTAACTCTCTAGTTAACTTAACTTTGAAAACATCTAGTGATTCTGATTTCACTAAAAGCATACTCAAAAATTTTCCCGAAATTTTTAATGATAAGTTGGGAAAATACATCGATTTCAAGCACAAAATAGTTTTAAATGACAATGCTGTTCCTGTCAGGCACAAAGTGAGAAATGTCCCTTTGACTTACAGACCCAAGTTAAAAGATATTCTAGACGATTTAGTAAAAAGGAGTATAATTGAGCCTATTGAGTCTTCCCCTTGGGTTTCGCCCATTGTAATTTCAGTTAAAAGTTCAGGCGAACTTCGCTTATGTGCAGATTTGCGCAGTCTCAATAAGGAGATATGGATAGACAAACATCCTTTGCCTAACATACACGAATTGATTTCCGCTTTGTCAGGTGCAACTGTGTTCTCCTCAATTGATTTAGCTAGTGCCTACCACCAGGTGGAGTTAGATGAAGAATCAAGGAAACTTACTGCTTTTGTCACCCCAGAAGGCATGTTTCAGTACTTACGCATGCCTTTCGGATTGGCAAGTGCAGCCTCCGTCTTCCAGCGCCTTATGAAGGAACTATTGACAAATTGCAAGGGGGCCATAGCTTTCCAGGACGACATCTTGATTTTTGGAAAAGACTATACTGAACATGATGAGAATCTAGCTGTGGTTTTGGGAAGAGTTCGGTCCAAGGGTCTTACTTTGAAATTCAACAAATGTAAATTCAGACAAGATAAAGTGGAGTACCTGGGCCACGAAATATCTAGTTACGGAATTAAACCCAAAGTTAATCATGTTCAAAACATTGTCAAAGCACCCTCTCCCAATTCAAAAGAACAATTACTTTCCTTTTTAGGATTGACCGAATTTTATGGCAAATTTGTAAAAAATTATTCTGATATTGTGCATCCTTTGAGGGTTCTTTTAAAGAAAAATACTAAATTTATTTGGGGTAAAGAACAAGAAAATTCTTTTGCTATTTTGAAACAAAAAATTGTTGAGGCCCCATTTTTGAAACCTTACACTGTGGGCAAAGAATGTATTGTCTATGTTGATGCAAGCAACATTGGGTTGGGTGCTGTTTTAATGCAAAAGGATAAATCTGGTGAGTTTGTTGTCTCATATGCCTCTCGAGCTCTACGTGACGCCGAAAAAAACTATTCAACCATTGAGCGAGAATTACTTGCATGTACGTGGGCTACCCAACACTTCAGACAATTTTTGTGGGGCACAAAATTCCTTTTGAAAACTGATCATAAGCCTCTGATCACTATGTTAGCTGCTGGTGGTGGCAGAGTTCTCACTGCTAGATTAGCGAGACTAGCAGCTAAATTACAGGAATACCGTTGCGAGGTTGTGTACATTCCAGGACGTATGAATGTTCATGCGGATTGCATGTCGCGTTTTCCAGCTAGAGTAGAAGTTGGTGACAGTGTTGATTGTGATGTTGCTTATTCACTTGCAGATGTCAACATTATTTCGGATCAGGAAAGTTCTTTAATTCTTTCTGAGAAAGACTGGGCAGAAGCTATGGAAAACGACTCTGTTTTGACCCAAGTTAAACAATTCTTGATTAGAGGTTGGCCTGAAGAAAGGAAACTCTCTGGAGAGTTGGGATCGTTTTATAAAGTTAAGGATGATCTTATGTTAAGTCGAGACATAATTGTCAGATCAGATAAAATCATACCTCCTTTTAGTTTGAGAGAAAGTATTTGCAAATTGGCACATGAAGGACACATGGGCATGTCCACCACTAAAAGAAGGGTCAGGGAACACTACTGGTGGCCTGGTATTGACGCCATGGTAGATAGTTGGGTCAGGAATTGTTCTCCGTGCTCCTTGAGCGACAAGTCTGCAAAGGGCATTTCCGTTGAAACTACTCCCATTGAGTATGCTAAAGGTCCTTGGCGAAGGTTAGCAATTGACATCATTGGACCGTTTAGCTATCAGTCTGGTAAGGTTATGTTTGCATTAGTTCTGATTGACTACTTCTCTAAGTGGCCTGAATTGAAGATTGTTGAAAAAGTTTCTTCTGAGCATGTAATTGAATTTCTTGACGAGATATTTTCTAGGGAAGGCTTACCGGAGGAACTTATTTCGGACAATGGTCCACAGTTTATCAGCAATGAATTTGAGTGTTTTCTTAGGAATTGTGGTATTACTCACAAAAGGACCTCTAATTATTTTCCCCAGGCCAACGGCCAGGTTGAAAGGTTCAACAGAGTCATTAAGGAATCTTGCCAATTAGCTATCAAAAGCGGTCTGAAGTGGAAGAAAGCTCTTCAAACAACCTTGCTAACCTACCGGTTATCTCCCAATTCAGTCACTGGTCTATCCCCTTTTGAACTATTGCGAGGGAGGAAACCAGGTTCCCGTCTTTTACCTTGGTGGTTAAAAGGCGATACACCCTATGAAGTAGACTTTAAGGTGTTAAGAGATAGAATTGGGAAATACCAGGGTAATATGATTCAACATTCTTCTAAAAAGAGATACAATACCTGCAATGTTAAAATTGGTGATCTTGTTCGTGTAAAAATGGGTGGGTTGTTCCATAAGAATGTGTCTAGATGGTCTGATCCTATCAAAGTCATTGAAATTTTCAGCAAGGCTGTCAGAGTCGAAAATGGGAAAATTTGGAATCTCAGAAGGGTCTCCTTATGCAAACCTTGTGTTCCTTCTTCACAAAAAACTTCTTTCCCAGAGAAATTTGTCTCAGACAAGCTGGTTTCAGACTTTGGCTCAGACCATAATTCAGACGGTTTTTCTGGTATGCATGAAGTTTATGACAATTTAGAAAGGGAGGTTGTAAATAATTCTGATGTTGTTATTAATTCTGATACTCCACCAGCTCCATGCTTTTCTGTAGACAATCAATCTAATGCAGAATGTGAAGATACCTTATTAAGACGCAGTGAGCGTGTGAAATGTGCTCCTTCAAAGTTTAAAGATTACGTTAGATCCTAAGTGTTTTTTTTTCTCCTCTCTTTAAGAGTTATCTTAATTTTTTTTTTTCTTTGTTTTTTTTTTTTTTTTAAAGGGGGGAGGTGTGTAGTATTCCTATGTCATCTAGAATCTTATGATGTCACTCAATAGAGTGTTAGGTCTTGGAATGTTTTCCCTTGACCACTGTCAGTTACTGCTGATCTGAGGCGGAGGTGATCCCTTCCTACCTGTGGTTGTTAAGCTGTTTTACTCATGAATAAACCTACTGAACCTACTTCCTGTGTAGCCTTCTTACTACACCTTCCTTTGCACCTGAGAAGCAACCCCAACTTGACCAGTTTCCGGAAACAGCTCAAAACCTATTTGTTTCAGTAACTACAAACCTCCTGTTCTTCTGAGGGTTTCATGTTTATTTCAGCGCCTGGTCGCCTCAGGGCAACTGTAGCGCTTTATAAATTTTATTTTCATTTCATTTCATTTCACTGTCTCCGTACGGTGATGCGATCTGAAGCTAGATTGCAAAGCGTGAAGTAGGTAACCACACTCTATATAGGTGGATAACTGGGCATTAATCAATTTTTCAAGCATCTTTAAAGCAGCTGGAAGTAAAGAGATAGGACTGAAATTAGCCAGTTGAGTCCTATACACCAATGTTTTTTTTTGCAGTGGGACCAATCTGTTCTGTTTCCAACAGGATGAAACAGTGGCTGATTGAACAGATGAACTAAAAAGCTGTTTGAAAATGGGATTGGTCGTCTTAACAATTACAGGCCAGCATTCGGTGAGGTAAAGGATAATTTGAGGAGCCAGACTAGCAAGAAAGAATCAATAGTTCCGACTCCGGTAATGTGACCTAGAGGATCTGCATAACCTTTCAGTATTGATCCTCTTCATACCTATTTGTCTTTTGTCCATACTTGAGGAGATGGATATGCTTTCAAATTAAAATGATTTTGACGATCTTGTCCTCGAACAATTTAGAGAGATCTTGGCACAAGCCAGCAGAAGTTGCAGTTGGCTGTGAGAGGGACACCAGGTGGAGAATATGCTTGACAGTGATTTCAAGATTTCTCGCGGATTGTTTGCAGCTGAAAGTATGCGATCAGAAAAAAAGCTAGACTGAGCTTTTTTTCTATTGACCCATGATATTGCTTAGTGTACTTCTCCATATCATCTAAAGAATAGTGCCTCTTCCAGAGCCTCTCTAGTTTCATGCACCCTTTGAGAGGCACAACGTCCCATCCTTCACTATTCTTTGCATGTTTTGTAGTTTGAAGGAAACTAAGTTTTATTCAGCATTTTCTTTCCTTTTTGGTGATGCCCCGCACAATGATTGGTGACCACCACCAGTTCAGACAACGTTTTAGTCTGCCATCCAATACAAATTGTCGTTGACTGACTCCTCACACTTGGTGGTCACCTCTGTGCAAGAGCAGCACCTACAGCTTTCAGAGCCAACTCCGTCAGACGGGGTCTGTAAAAATACCTTTTAAACACATCCTTAAGTATGTCAAGATAATCAGCTCCATTATTTTCTTTTTGCGACTCAAGATCTTAGTCCAATTGGTTTTCATTAAGCACACATCCGCAATCACATTTAACAATGCTTCATTAACTGCACTCAATTCTCCATCATTTCCAGGGGCTACTCTCAGCAATGGCACTTTCTCTATCAGTCTTTCTCGGACATCTCTCAGCACCACCAATTGCAAAAACTGATTCACATCCTCCCAATAGGGTCTGGAAACCTCAAACACACTTTGCAGTTCTCTCAGAAGTGAGTGGGATTATCTCTAATATTAGGGAAATGTTGCTTGATACTCATTGAATTGGAGGCAGTCCTTGGGATGGGGACTATATCTTTACCCGCAGCTGCAGGGTAGTCCCTCAAGAGGAGAATGGTAGGAGAGAAAGGTCCTTCTTTGATGGTATCACTTGCTGTTCTGCAGTCTGTCTCAAGCTTTCCAGGGCAAATATAGGACTTTGTTCTCGTTCTCTACATTTCAGGCAGGACGTGCATGCACTCTAGAATGACCCACACTATTAGCCTCTGATCTGGTCACTATACCACCAGCCAATCACATTGCAGTGCTCGCTTGCACATGCGTTCCTGTAGGCACGGCACCATTTCCAGCCAGCAAGGAAAACACATCCAACAGTTTCTCCTATCTTTTGTCCTTGCTGTCTTTCTCCTTCTCTAGTGGTTCAGTGATCTGTGGGAAAAGATGTGGAGGCAGTGGAGCAGCTTGAGCACAAGTACTAACTCCGTATATAAGGTGGCTAATTTGGCATTTAAATTACACCTGGGTCCCGGCCATACTTTTGACTTGGGATTCATGCTATCATGTGTGTGCCTTCTCATGCCACTGTATGAAGAGGGACCATTGTTCAACATATATCATATTTGTAGGAAACTTCATTTTTTTGTTGTAAATTAGCTAGTCTTTCTGTATCAAAGATACAATGTTCAGGAAAGGATTTCTTCCCGTCCTCATCTGTGGGTCCCACCCACTCTTGCAAATATTTGGACACGCATTTGCCATGTTGTTATATAGTATGAGAAGGAGCTCATTTTCAGTGGGGGCTCGCTACATTTAGCTTGTTTAGCCACCATTACCGTTCGTTGCAGTTCACTCATACGTGAGTAACAGGATAAGTTTCCATGCAGTCATGTTTGGGGAGGGAAACGTATTGTGTACTCACACTCAAAGATGTCCTTGTGGGGGGAGGAGCCTAGCTCGCGGCCGTAATGGTCGCCCTTTAGCTCAGCTCCCGCAGCCCTCCGTCCTGATTGCCTATCGTGTCTTCTATCCTGTCCGGGGACGACACATTTTTGGGGCATTGGAAACATAACGGCTTGTTTGTACTTACCATCCGACCCCGGGGTCTCGGTGTGCAGTGGCTCCGGAGTTGTGGCCTCTGAGAGATCGGGGCCTCTGCGAGACTTGGACCGGGACCTGGCCGGTGGGATCCGACGGCTCTCGGCCCCGGCCGAGAGCGAGAACCAGTGTTGGGAGCCGATGTGCGAAGATCCCGGCGATCCTGACCCGGGCCTGCCCTGGTGGCCGCGCGACCGACGTGGGTGAGAGGCCCGGGGACCTTAGTCTGTGAAGGGGTCTCTCCCCGCCGCTGCTTTGTCCGGCGGCCCTGGTCCTCGGGGCCCGGACTCCGCTTGATTGGGGCACCGGTGCTGGTGCTGGCGGAGACCCGTCTCGGGCGGACATCCTTTTGGCATCGAGGCCGCCCTTGCTGGGACCCCCGGAGCTTGTAAAGTCCTACATTTGAGAACTGTTCTTTCCGGGGGTCTTGGTGAGCGGCGATTGGGCTGATTCACGAAATGGCGGCCGACCCTTTGAAACGAGAATCACCCTGTGGCGGCGGGCCCGTGTTGCCTATTGGTGTGGGGAGCGGAGCTGGTGGACGTGAACCGACGGTCAGAGATATCCTGGAAGCCCTGAGATCCCTACACGCTTCCCTGGCCCTGGGCGTCTCGGTGGGTACGCCACGATCTGCCGCCATTTTGGGCAGCCATTTCTTCTTGTCGCCCTCATGTTTCGAAGACTTCATTGCCTCGCCCCCCTCGATTGACTTGAGTGTCTCCGCCACTGATCGGAGATCGTGTAGTGTGTCGGTGACTTTGGGGCGCCCTGCTTTTCAAGGTTCGGACCCCGGGGACTTGGATGCTGTACTGCGACCCTGTTCGACATTGTTGCCTGAAACTATTGGTGGACTGCCTCCTGTGCCTGCTTCGATGACTTTGCCTGTGTCTATAATTGGGGCCACCTCGCCCGCTCCAGTGGCGCAACTGAACTCCTGTTTTTCATTGCTCGTGCTGCGATATTTGATGCATCGATACTTTCTGTTTGGACTATTGCTCCCTTGTGGATCTATCTACCCCCCACGTAACTATGCTAGTCACCATTCCACTCGATTATATGCTGATTTCGTATTTAGTATGTGGTTTTACATTGCCATGTGGTGGGTGGGGTTTGTCGCTCGAAAGGGTTGGGGGTGAAATGTACGACTTCCGCTTGATTCCGGTATACGATTTAATAGCATAATTGTTTTTAATCGTAGAAAGGTGGGAGGTCCCCTTCTCCTAATGTTTTGTGGCGCGTGATGGGCTGTCGTCCTGGTCTTTTTTTGACTGTGCTTGTCTGGTTGGGCGGAGGGCTGCGGCCGCCCGTTCGGATTATGGTTATTCTGCTCCTCCCTCCTGTCTTCTTTTCTCCGCTTTTGTTGCCTTTTTGTCTCTTTCTTCTTTCTTACTTCTCGCTATATTTCGGGTTCTGGTTTAGGGCGACAGGCACGCTGTTTGAAGGGTGGGCCATAGCCTTCTACAGGGGTGCAGGGTGGGACGGGTGGGTTGGGCTCTACTTTTTGTTTGTCTTCTGGTTCTATGGCCCTTTTGTATCTCTTTTTCGTGAGGCCGCGTCTGTCCCGACCTCATATGGTGTGTTTCGGGTGGGGGGTGTGGCGTCGTTAATCCTCCTGCTATGTTTCGGCTGTCTTTCTCCCCGATCGCCATACCCCCACTTGGGCCGCTACTCCTTTTGTCTCCTGTCTTCCCGCCACGGGGGGCCTGTGTCGGCGTGTCTTCTTCCTTTCGTTTTTCATATTTTCTTATTTTCCTTTTATTTTTTTATTTTGTCTTCCCTCCATTTTCCTTTCCCTTTTTTTTTTTTTTCCTTCCTGTGCCCCAGAGGTTACTATGGCGGGCTGGTTTTGATGCATTGTTTTTCCGATCCCTCTGTTCTGGCTTGGTAGTGTCTTGGGTGGCGGGCATGTTACGAGGATAATGCTCAGGGGCTGATTGTGTCTCACGTATCCTGATTTTCTTGAATGCACCTCTGTTGCTTCTTTCTGTACCTCTCTTGCCTCTTTCTGCACCATTCTTCCCTCTTTCTGCACCTCATCTTTTTCTACATCTCTCTTGCCTCTTTCTGCACACACAGGGCAACTTTTAAACTGACCTCAGGCTTAGCAGTGCACACATACAAGTGCAGAGAATGGCTGCTGGCCTCTAAACTGACATGCCCTATTATATGCTAGGGACTTAGAGGTAGTTTTAATCCACCTGCCCTATTATGTACTAGGGCCTTACAGGGGAGATTATGCCAATCACCGGGGTATTCCAACCCATAGTGTACCCTAGCGTATGTAGGTTTTTTCACTGTATTCTAAGTGTCTTTCAGCATTGCACTGGCTCCGGGCCTGGTGAGGCAGAGCCCTGGGTCAGTCAGTTAGTTATCACTAGTACCAGTCAGTTAGTTATCACTAGTACCAGTCAGCAAAAAGTTAGGGGGTGCCCAGGGCACAGGATGACTTTGCAACAAGGCCTCTTTCTGCACCTCTGTTGGTTCTTTCTGCATATCTCTCGCTTCTGTCTGCACTTTTCTTCTTCTTTCTGGACTTCTGTTACCTCTTTCTACATTCCTCTTGCTTTTTTATGCGCCTTTTTTCCTCTTTCTGCAGATGTCCTACCTCTGTAGGCATGGTTAGAAATTAGCATTTAAAAAAACCTTTGAAATTCACTGAAAAGAACCATAGGTTTCAGGGACGTTATAGTTAGAAAGTAGCATTTAAAAAACATGGAAAATCACTGGGAAAAACACCGTTTCAGGGACGTTATAGTTAGTTGGACATTTCACTTGTAGAAAACCAGAGAAATTCAGCCATTATAGCTAGTTGAGCGAACTAGAACTCATTCCCCCGCAATGCACTGCTGATGACTACTGGTTGTCACCGGTAGATAGTTACTGTTAGGACTTAGGTTTCCATAGGAAAAGCGTTTTTTGCTTTGCCAATGACTTTGGCACTGCTTGACATATCTTCACAAAATGTTCTCAAAACTTCTCCTTTTTGGTTCAGCTGCTGTGTTGAAAGTTTTGGGGTGCTCCGTCAAGCAGGGGCCGAGAAAAAGGGGGGGTCCCAAACGTGTTTTCCCCCATGTGATGTCAAAGAGGATTATTCATTTTTTGAACGTGACTACAGCCCGAACCGCTGAAGGCAATTACATCAAAATTGGCAGGAAGCTCGATGTTGATCTATAATGTGTGCTTTTAGTTATTTGGTGTAAATCCATTCAGTAGTTTCAGAGATATTTAAGTTTAATAAATATAGATATCTGGGAGCCCAACAGACTACTGAAAACCTACTGAAATTTGATAGGCTGCCAACACTCCAACCAGGAAGTGTTGGCAGGCAACTTTTGACTCGGTTGATGCTCCCCTGCAGTCCCAATGTTTATAAAGTGGATGCCCTAGGTGTGCCCTTTTGTCCTTAAGCCTGAGGGCTTAAGGACAAAAGTTGACTTTTCCCCCCTAACCAGTAGTGCGCCAGGAGGTGCGTTTGCAGAGTGGTGGAGAAAGGGGCATGGCTTCCAACTTCCTCTTTGCAATCCAGCTGTGTGGTACTTACTGGAGGTAACAGAAGGGGCAGTTGTCCCCCAAAGACCCTCAGGACTAAAGTGGATTTCTTCCCCCAACCAGTAGCTCACCAGGTAGTGTGTTTGCTGAGCAGTGGAGAAAGGGGGCGTGGCCTCTAAAGTCTTCTTAGCAATTAGCCTGTGTGGGACTTACTAGAGGTAACAGGAGAGGTGGTTGGCCCCCAAGGACCCTCAAGAGCCAAGGGGACTCCATCCCCCAACTAGTGTTATGAATGAAATTGAGACCTTAACATAGGTACTGTCTCAGAGGCACAAATCCTTTGTATCACAGAGACAAGCAGGCCCTTTCAGAGACAAGCAGGCCCTTTCAGAGACAGGCAGGCCCTTTGACCTAGATTAGCCCTCATTTCACAATAACGAGCAACAGAGAGGCTGTCCCCTTATCTGATCACTGTGTGCTCTGTGCACAGAAGACGGTCCATCCTAAATACGTAATCTCCATGTCCAACAGTGACTAACCTATGTCACAATAAATTCTTGGAAACAGACCAAGAACACATCTTCCTCTGACCAACATTACGTCAATCCAAGACACCTATCCAGTATAAGTATACCTCCCTTTGCCCAAGCAAACGAGAGGAGACAGAGACTTCCAGGCCGACACTCTGCCCGAGGCGCTGCAACCTGCGTCATGCCACAGCTCCAGCTGGCAGAGGTCCATCACCCATCTGTGGGTGTCCAGCTCAAGATCAGGATGAAGTCCCACTAAGGTAAAGGGGTTAGACTAACTCCTAGGGGGATTCTTGGCTCTCTAAGACCTACACACATGCTAGGTACACTTAGGTACATCTAGTTAGGCATCATAGGAGTATAGGCTTTATCTTAATGCATTCTGTATTTCATGTATTTGTTCATTACTATTGCAAAATGGTATAACTATACAAAGCCTTTTTATTTAACTGCACTGCTGGCCATAATTCTCTGCTACTGTCCGACAGTTGTCGCAGCACATATAACCAGTACTAGAAGAACAACTGTGCAATAAATTTTATTGTAAACACACCCAACTGTTTCTTCTATGTACTTCTCTGAGATGAGTGACTGAATGAAAAGTAGTATATTGTTTCAATGATCCTGAGGGATGTGGGTTTTATGTTATGTGGTTGCCAGAAGCTATTCCCATCTTGTCTTCAAGAAGTTTCTAGTGGCCTCTGAGCTAGCTGGTACACAGTAATTAAGTTTAATATACATAATAGGGGCATACAGACCTCAGTCCTATGCCAAGCCTATCGTGTATGTTATTCCAATGCGCAGAACCTATAAGGGATATAGGAACTACACTACATGGCGCCCAACTGTGATTGCGGACTTATTTAACAGTAGAATCTGAGTAATTCAGTCATGCTTATTCTCAGAGACCCTACTCACAAAACGACAGACGTCTGGAGTGGGTAGGCACAAAATTCCGCCACAGCCAAGTAGGCAAACCTCCTATGAAGAAGCTGTTGGTTAATCAAGCTTGAAGGAAAACTTTCCCGAACAATTGTGCCTTTTTAAAACCTTATCTGAAAACCCTTTGTTAGGACATTTTGTTTTCACAACACAATGTCTGCCGAGGCAGCTGCTTCTGTCACTGGGACACAGGTCTCAGACGACGAAGAGGAAGCAAATGCAATACATTTTGTACCCAAAATCAGGCATGGACTCACACAAAAACACCTCAGACATGATTTAACAGACCGAGGAGTTACAGTGATAATTATAGAGGCAAACGAAGATTATCAAACATGTGTTCTATTCGTGGGTTATATTCCCAGCAGTAAATGCAATAACTCAGACTTTTCATTCTTACATACATGAAAAAGTCCCAGCGGTCTACACTCCTTTTGAGGAGATTAAGATTCCGCTCACTAACCAGAATCACAATTTCTGGTTTAATGGCGCCCTACAAACAAATAAATAAAACCAGGCTCAGTCCACTCCGTAGACTAGGAGCTACATGGCCGACATTAGCCTGCTACACACAACATCCTGACATTGATATAATGCCACAAGATGCACTACTCTTACAACACAAAGAGTTAGTGAAACTCTTACAGAGCCATGACACAACTCGTCATGAGGACACTTGGTGTCCAGCCCACAGTAGCTACAAATAATACAGCTCCTACACAGAGCACCGCTTCTAAAAATCACTCCACAAAACACACACCCAGTAATGGGTAAACTGCCCATGAAACGTGAACAGATTCCTTTCTGGGTAGCTCAGAAAATCACCCAGTTAGAAGAAGTATTTCTAAATAACACACCATTTGAAAGCATATAATGCTAACACTCTGCTTGCCCATAGGGATAACACCACAGTTAGAGGACTGCACCAATTGAGGTACAGTCTTTGCTGCCATATATACCAGAACCCCCTGTGCCCCCACAGCCGGTCGCTCCTCCCCACTGCTCTGCCGCCTGCCTGCTTGCCGCTGCCTGCCTACCGCTGTGTGTGGTGAGTGAGTCGCTGCCTCTGCCTACAGCCTGCCTCGCAGGAACCACCGGACGCTCTCTGCTTGCCGCCGCTGCCCCCTCCTCACCCGCTGACCGCCGCCGCTGACCCGGTCACTTGACCCCCGTTCTCCCGCCGCCGCCCCAGTCTCCTCCTCCGCCTCCAGTCCCGCCTCCCCTCCCTGCCCATTGGCCACCCCGCCTGACCCTCCCTCCCGGCTCCTTATTTATGACGCCCCCTCAGCGACCGCGCAGCGGACGCGCGCAGCGGGAGCACCGATTGAGCGCCGAAGGTGCGCCAAAGGTAAGCCCGTCTGCGCCCGTCCGCGCCTGGACCGCGCCCAGTGCCAGGACCCCTGGCCCCCACCGACGGAAGACGACCCGACGAACCTACAACGCCGCCGAACTCATCGCACTCAACACCGGCGGCATCCCGGGGTGCCACCGAGCCACCCCGAAGCACACCCACGGACCCTTCCGCTGCCACGCCTGCAAGTTCTCCTGCATCCGGACCTACCCTGCACCAGCCAAGCCGAACACCAGCAGCAACCACCTCAAGTGCATCCTGCTCAACACCCGCTCCGTCCACAGACACACCATCGAACTCTGGAACCTTCTCGACACCACAGCCCCTGACATCGCCTTCCTCACGGAGACCTGGACGAACGCCTCCTCAGCGCCCGACATCGCCATCGCCATCCCAGAGGGCTACAAGATCACCCGGAGGGACCGCACCGCCAACCAGACGGGAGGAGGCATCGCCATCATCCACAGAGACACCATCCGCATCACGACCAACACCGACGACACCCTGACCACCGCTGAACACCTGCACTTCCAGATCCACACCGACCCGAAGACCACCCTCAGAGGCACCCTGATCTACCGACCCCCGGGACCACGCACACGATTCAGCGAGGACATCGCCGACTTCATCAGCCAGCATGCCCTCCCCTCCGCCGACTACATCCTCCTGGGGGACCTCAACTTCCACCTGGAGAACAACAGCGACCGTAACACCATCACCCTGCTCGACAACCTCGCCAACCTCTGACTAAAGCAGCTGGTGTCCACCCCCACCCACCTCGCCGGACACACACTCGACGCCATCTTCTCATCCAGCAAAGACATCGCCTTCAGCCACGCAACAGAACTCCACTGGACGGACCACAGCTGCGTCCACTTCACCTTCAAAAGAACGACGATCCACCACCACCAGCAACAGGTTGCCCGAAGAAGCTGGAACAAGATCACAGCCGACCAGCTCACCGCCTCCCTGAGCCAGCACCCTCCTGCCGGCTCAGCGAACCCCAGCCAGGCCGCCGACAACCTCACGAAGTGGATCAGCAACTGCGCGGACGAACTCGCCCCGCTGAGGACCCCGCCCAGCAGACCCGGCAGCAGAAAAGCCCCATGGTTCACCGACGAACTCAAGAGCTCCAAGAAGAACTGCCGAACCCTCGAGAAAGTATGGAGAAGGGAACCAACAATGGACAACATGACCAACCTCAAGCTCGCCACCCGGAAACACCACCAACTGATCCGCGCCACCAAGAAAAATGCATACAAGGACCGGCTGGACAACAACGCACACAACTGCAAGGAACTCTTCAACATCGTGAAGGAGCTCTCCAGCCCTAACGCCAGAAACAACTACATCACCCCGTCGCAAGACCTCTGCAACTCCCTCGCCTCCTACTTCCACAACAAGATCGTGGACATACACAACAGCTTCAGCATCCAACCGACACACGCCACAACCGCAGCAACGCCACCCACCACCACCCTCCGCGCCTGGACTCCGATCAGCACCGAAGACACCGTCCGCACAATGAACTCCGTCCACTCCGGATCTCCGACCGACCCCTGCCCTCACCACGTCTTCAACAAGGCCGACGTTGTCATCGCACCCCACCTGCGGGACATTATCAACACCTCCTTCGACACCGCCACCTTCCCGGAGAGCTGGAAGCACGCAGAACTCAGCGCTCTACTCAAGAAACCTACAGCGGACCCCACCGAACTCAAGAATTACCGTCCCATCTCGCTCCTCCCGTTCCCGGCCAAAGTCATCGAAAAGACCGTCAACAAACAGCTGGCCGCCTTCCTCGAGACTAATGGATCCCTCGACCCCTCACAGTCTGGCTTCCGAGCCAACCACAGCACCGAGACCTCCCTCATCGCTGCCACCGATGACATCTGAGCCATGATGGACAACGGAGAAACAGCGGCCCTTATCCTCCTGGACCTCTCCGCGGCATTCGACACTGTCTGCCACCGCACCCTAGTGCAGCGCCTCGGCAACATCGGAATCCAGGAGAAAGCACTGGAATGGATCACCTCCTTCCTCGACGGAAGAACACAGAGAGTCCGCCTACCACCGTACAAGTCAGAGGCCACCGAAGTCATCTGCGGCGTCCCTCAAGGATCCTCGTTGAGTCCCACCCTCTTCAACGTCTACATGAGCCCCCTCGCGGCCATCGCACGCCAACACAACCTCAACATAATCTCCTACGCCGACGACACCCAGCTAATCCTCTCCCTGACCAACGACCCCGCCGCCGCCAGAGCCGACCTACACGAAGGGATGAGAGATGTAGCCGAGTGGATGACGACCAGCCGCCTGAAACTGAACTCAGACAAGACGGAGGTCCTCATCCTGGGCTCCTCGCCCTCCGCCTGGGACGACTCCTGGTGGCCCCCCGCCCTGGGCACCGCACCCAAACCGACGGACCACGCACGCAACCTGGGCTTCATCCTGGACTCCTCCCTCTCCATGACCAGACAAGTCAACGCCGTCTCCTCGTCGTGCTTCAACATCCTGCGCATGCTACGGAAGATCTTCTGGTGGATCCCCACCGAGACCAGGAAGACTGTCACCCAGGCCCTCGTCACCAGCCGACTGGACTACGGCAACACCCTCTACGCCGGAACCACCGCCAAGCTCCAGAAGAGACTCCAGCGGATCCAGAACGCCTCAGCCAGACTCATCCTCGACATCCCACGAAACAGCCACATCTCCGGACATCTGAGAGACCTGCACTGGCTCCCCGTCAACAAAAGAATCACCTTCCGCCTCCTCACCCACGCACACAAAGCCCTACACGACCAAGGCCCGAGCTACCTCAACAACCGAATCAACTTCTACGCTCCCAAGCGCCACCTCAGATCAACCAGCCACGCCCTCGCCGCCGTCCCCCGCATCCGAAGAGCGACAACAGGAGGAAGGTCCTTCTCCTACCTGGCCGCCAAGACCTGGAACTCCCTCCCAACCGACCTGCGCCTGACCCAAGACCACCTCTCCTTCAGGAAGAAGCTCAAGACCTGGCTGTTCGAGCAGTAACGGCACTCCCCCCCCCCCCCCACCGCCTTGAGACCCTACGGGTGAGTAGTGCGCTCTATGAATGCCTTGATTGATTGATTGATTGATTGAACTCATGGTATTCCTTCCTTAGCAGTAATTCCAGATGTCTTACGACAGATACAGAACAAGTATGGAGCTGAACCAGCTCTGACCTTAGTTATGATATTACTAGGTAATTATGACCAGGTATCAACAATAATACTAGCTAACATTAAAGGGGAAGCAGCTTCAGTGGCGATCCGCCAACATCTGAGAGAGGTCAGTCTTATAGACCAACCACAAGAACTTCCCAAAATAATTAAAACTGCATATGCAGAACTGGGAAGGGACAGTTTGGGTGGAAAAGCTTTTAAAAATCACAGATAATGGGCAGTCCTGAGAAGGACACTTCTAAGCAGACATACTTCTTCTAAAGAAGAAGTGGGAAAATAAAATAAAAAACAACATTTTTCAGAAAAGATTCTCAGTCCCAAGGTAGGTCTCCTCAACAGGAGCCCTCTGCAAAGAGGTATAACTTTGGTATAGGGATAATATTAGGAAAACTACAGTGCTTAATTTGTAAAAAAAAAATATATATATATATATATATATATAAAACAAACAAAAAAAAGTAGTGCCGGGGCTCTCAGCAGGAGGACACTAGAGCTTGCACCACCGGTTGCCCCTGGCAGCTCTGCCAATGACAGCACCTACACACTACTAATCATCACACTCTTAAAAGTGTGACAATTCATACTATTCATACTATTACAGGCCCCCCAAAGCTATAAAAATGGCTTTGGAGGCAAATACTACTAATTGCAAATTTAAATTATGAACAGAAGTTGTTGTGCTAGTACCTAAATTGGCAGACATCACTACCATGTGGCAGACAGTCATAGGCCCCGGCACAAATTAAGCACTGGAAACCTGACAGGTATCAGGATACTGATACAAATTCCTCCAGATATACAACACAGGGAGTGAAGGAAAGTCAGCACACAAAGAAGAGCGCAAGCAGTCCAGGGACAAGCACGCTCAGGACTCTTCTAAAACAGAAGACAAGTCACACCTCAATTTAAAAAATAAAACAACACTTATCCGGAGTAATTGCTGAAACTAACTCGTCAAGGGAGAAAATGGCGGCCGGTCAGTGCGCCCGGTCGGGAGCTCCGTGCCTATACATGCAGCAGCAATGACCTAATCAATATGCGCTAGGAAAACTTTCGATCACCGAAGGGACTCTGGAGGGATTATTAGCGTTGGGAATTGCGAAATAGGGACATTCCACAATCGATAAACGGACGGGCAGTGGAAAAAACTTAATCCAGGGGATAGAAAACCTCTTCGAGCCTCCGCCCCTGCCCTCACTCCCTGCACTCCGTTCTACCCGCCGAGAGGTTTCAGCGCAAGAAGAATGTGAAAGGAATGCAAGAAAAGAAAAGTGTCTCACTCTTACCCGGGGTCCACGTCCTGCATCTGAAACAGCAACAGGCGCCGTGTGCAGTGCATCAGGCATCTGCCGGACGGTGGGAGGCGGCCTCCAAAGCAAACAGGAACTGCCAGCAGGTCGCACAGAGGGTCTCCTGCTTCTTCCGGGGCAAGGGAGGCAGGGACAGCAGGGACAGCAATCTCGGCAACTACAGCAAACAGAGGGTGCACTGTAAGCTCAATAGGCACGACGGAGCAAAAGGAGAGGAAAGCTCCGACAGGAAGAGAACATCATATCCCAAGACTGCTGTTGGCCCAAAGAAGGAGCGCAAATTGAAAAAGCGGAGCCAGATAGAAGAGTGGTGGGCAGAGGAGCCCATCCAGACTTCCCCTCTAGAAGTCTCCGGAGGACTCAAAGTTCGGTACATGAACCAGGTAAGCCAAGGACAAAGCCGGGAGGAGGAGGTGGAGGGGGGGGGGCTGAGGTCGTGGGGAGGAAGGCTGAAGGGCAGCAACTACAAAGGCAACTTCAACTGCAAAGGCAACAACAACAGGATAGCCACCTTAGAACAGATCCCTGCGAAAAGGAGGAGGAGGCCATTGCAGCAGGGGGACCAGAAAAACCGGAGAAGCCAGGTCAGACCCCAGAGCCTAAGGGGAGGTCCACATATTGCTTAAGGAATAGACAGTTTTTTAAGGTGAACCAGCTACCAGCCACTAAACACCCCGTTCCTCCACGAAGTACAAAAAGGAAAACTAAGAAACCCCCTAAGGTTCAAGCAAAGGCAGGGAAAACATCAAAAAACCCAGGGGGGTTAGCAGATGCGCGGGAGGGGACGGACAGTGTAAAAATTAAAATAACTCCCTCTCTAAGATCCTTTTTTAAGCTACAAGAGCAAAACCAGGAAAAGAAGTGGGAGCAAGGCCCAAATTTAAAAGCACCTGGTTCTGGTCCTGAGCAGAAGAGGCCTCGTGACCCCTCTACCTCAACAAACACCTCAACCAGACCCACGACTAGCCTGGATATGTCAGTATCAGGGGAAGCAGAAGCAGAACTATCCACACAAGCTCACGGCCTGATTCAGACCGAGGCCCTAACCCCTCTGGTAGATCCAATACCAAGTCAAACGAGAACTTCCACAGACATACTCCTAGAGAAAATGATGGAAGAAATCAAGTCGAGGTTTGAAATATCTGAAGGAAACCAAAGTAAGATCCAGGAGGCATGCGAACTATTAGATACAAAACTAAATGCCTTAGGAGAGAGAGTGTCCGCTGTAGAAGCAGAAGTGGTTTCAATAAGTAGAAGAGTGGAATCTAACCAGAGAGAAATCAGAACATTGAGAGAAACAGATAAAGTAATCACCGACAAACTAGAATCGTTGGAAAATCACTCTAGACGATGTAATCTGAGGGTTCTAAATGTACCGGAAGGTAAGGAAGGCTTGGACATTAAGAAGTACATTGTTTCCTTGCTAGAGGAGTTCTTCCCTTGGACCAAAGACCTTGGACTAGAAGATGATATACAGAGGGTACATAGGGACCCATTCGGAAAAGGTAAGGAAAGGAAGAACCCAAGGAAAATTTTGGTCAACTTTCGAACATATTCCCTCAAGGAAAGACTCCTAAGTGAAGCCTTGAAAAATGGTTCATACAATAAAGATGACTGGTCCTTCAGGATCCGTTCGGACATATCCAAAGCTACACAAGACAGGCAGTGGGAGTTGGGACAGATGATGCCTGAGTTAAAAGCACTTGGCGCTTCCGTCCAGATGAAATTCCCGGCCTCCCTCCGGATAATGTGGAGGAATAAAATGCACAATATCAGAGACCCTAAGAAAGTCGAAAATTTCTTAGATCAACTACGTGACCAAACACGGAAATAGATATCACGGAATAACTGCAGAAAATTTTTTGTCAGAATATTCCTAGCCCACAAGATCGAAGGCACGGATTAAAGGCACGGAGCTCAAAGAGGGCTATCAACAAAGCCCTAAAGAAGAAAAAGGGAGGTTTCTCCAGGGTAGGGTTTTTTTTAACTTTTCTTCTTAATTTGAGCACTACGAAAACAAGAAAGAAATAAGAAACAGTAAAATAATGCACGGGAGATGGGAGCAAGGTAGGGAAAAAAAAAAAAAAAAAAAACGTCCTCAGCAACAATCAGAATAATCAGAAAAAAGATAAGGAGTACTCGGGGGTCCATAAAAAAGAACAAAAAAAAAAAAAAAAAAAGAGAACTATATAAGAAAAAATGATGATGATGAAAAAGGATAAAACGCAGGTGAAAATAATCTCCTGGAACGTTAATGGCTTAAGAGTCAAGAGTAGAAGAAGGAGAATATTAGAATACTTAAAAACATCAGACAGTGAAATCATAATCCTCCAGGAAACACATCTGCTAAAAAAAGAGTGGGAAGACATCGTGAAAAAACTACATTGGGTAGACTCTTACATCTGCACTGACCAGGAGTGTATAGTTAAAGGCGTTGCGATTCTCCTTAAAAAGTCTTTAAACGCAAGAGTGGAAGCATCAGAAATTGATCCGAAGGGGAGATGGGCATTGGCCAAAGTAAGGATACGAAACAATGCCCTAACAGTAGCAGGCTATTATGGTCCAAACATAGACGACCCGGCCCCGTTACAATCCTTGTATTCGCATTTGCTCTCTGTCTCATCACCTATCATACTAGGAGGAGACTTTAATATCATACCGGACCCAAAAACCGACCGTCTTCCTAGTAGAAGACAAATAACCCTGCCAAAAATGAGAGAGTGGCTGGGGGTGTATAAAAGGGATCTGTGCCTAGTGGACATATGGAAGGAAAAGGGAGAGAGGCACAACAACTTCACTTTCAAAAATAAAAAACTCGGAATCCAATCAAGAATCGACTTCTACCTCGTAGATCAAGGGCTAATCGGAAAAACTGTAAAAGTAGAACATATCCCTGCCCATCTCTCAGATCACTCGGCGGTCTTGATCACCCTGGAACTGGAACCTAGTAAGGAGGGCTCAAGATGGACTTTGGATCGAACAACCCTCCTGGACCCTCAGATTATCGACCAGCTTAAAATACAGACGGAGCTCTTCTTTGAAGATAATAAGGAAGGCACCTCAATTCAGACCACCTGGGACGCATACAAAGCGGTGATCAGGGGACACATCCTTAGCCTAGCGGCACACAAATCAAAGGGAATAAAACAATCGATCCTAACTTTGGAAGATAAGATAAAAAATTCGGATTTACAAATTGCCGCAGCAACTTCTCCCTCTCGCACAGAGCAACTGGAGACAGAGAGATCAAGACAAAAAGAAGATCTAGTAGAGATCTTGGAAAATAAAGTTAGAGAAAAATGGGAAGCTAGCAAACTCGCCCATTATGAATATGGTGAGGGATGTGGTAAGATGCTCGCTTGGAAAATCAGGACAGATCAATCCAGGAACAAAGTTGCTTGTATCGACCCTAGAAATCCAGCGGAAAATGGATCAGAAGAAGATGTAATAAAACAAGAATTTCTTGCCTTCTTCTCAGATCTATACAAGGAAGACTGTAATCCAGAAATTGGAGAAATAAAACACTTCTTAGACCCCTTAAATCTTCCAATGTTATCACCAGAATTGAGAGAGGAACTAAATGCGGAGATCTCAACTCAGGAAGTAGAAGATGTATTAAAAAATCTCAAGAAAGGCAAAGCAGCTGGTCCGGACGCTTTGCCGAACGAATTCTATACAAAACTAAAAGAGGCACTGCTTTCCCCTTTAACAACTCTGCTGAATAAAATCTTCCTGGAAAAATGTGACCTTCCAGATTCCTGGAATGAAGCCACAATCACTATCCTCTTAAAACAGGGTAAAAGTCCAAAAAAATGCGAATCGTACCGCCCAATCTCAATCCTGAACTGTGATTATAAGATCTTTACACAGATTATGGCTAAGAGACTGGGGAAAATAGCGGGGCTGTTAATAAATAACAACCAGAAGGGCTTTATACCCGGGAGACAATTACAAGATTTAACGCAAGAACTGTTTGCCTCCATAGATATAGCTACCACTGAGAAATTACCTCTATCAATAATCACTATCGACGCAGCAAAAGCGTTCGATAGAGTCAACTGGGTATATCTAAGTGAAGTCCTAAAAAAATTCAATCTGGGGACAAATATCCTGAATATGGTGGCAAAAATATATACCTCCCCCAGAGCTCAAATCCTAGTTAACGGCAACCTCACCACAAATATCCAGATAAAGAGAGGAACAAGGCAGGGATGTCCCCTTTCCCCCTTACTTTTCAATTTCTATATTGAACCCATGGCAGAACGTCTTAGAATTGATCCTTCAATATCTCCTTTTATCTTCCGAGACTGGTCTAAGAAGATAGCCCTCTATGCAGATGATCTGATGATTTTCACTGATAACCTCAGTGGTTCTCTAATAACAATTGAGGAGACCTTGACCAATTTCGGAAGCTTCTCTGGTTACCAAATTAATCGAGATAAAACGGAAACAATGAGTTGGAATGACAATTCTATCAGTCCCTATAACAAGAATATTATCAGATACCTCGGAATAGACCTAGTTAAAGACCTGGATAAAGGAACAAACACCAACCTACAAAGAATTGAAAAGGAAGTCAAGAAGTTACTGAAAGTGTGGGGAGGTCTACCCTTGACTCTACTCGGTAAATCGAACATTATAAAAATGTCAATTTTACCAAACTTTACTTTTGCCTTTGGAGCTATACCTCTCGAATTTAAAAGAGAAACAATAAAAAAAATCCAGGGTGAAATCTCAAGTTTCATTTGGTCTTCAAAAAATACCAGAATTGCCTGGAGTAAGCTAAGAAGGAAGAAATATCAGGGGGGAATTGCAAGCCCTGATCTCCTTGAGTACTGCAGAGCATTCCAATTCAAATCAAGCAGGAAGCTCCTAAACACCTTTGAAAACTATCCGCCGCATTTTCAAACAATGACTAACAAAACCAGCCATTTTTTATACAAGTTTGGACACCCTAAATTTAAAAAAAAAATTAAACTCAAGATGCTGAAGTCTGCGGCCAAATCATGGTTCGGCATAAGATGTACTTTAAATATCCCCTATTACAGCGATCTGGCCCCCATCTGGGACTCACCTGGCACCCCAGAATGTCTTAAAGACAAACTAGCGCTCCCAATAAAATCAGCAGGAATAACAAAGTGGGGACATCTTATGTCCCAAAAAACCCCATTGGATTGGGAGATTCTATCCTCAAAAACTAATGGCTCTGTAGCAAAATTCAAGTATTATCAGATATCTAGCTGGGCTAAATCCCTGAAAGAAATCAGAGCGGGAAACTTAAACTTGGAAAAAGAAATGCTGAAAACGGATGTTATACATAAAGAAATCTCGCTGTGGTATTGGGCCTTGATCCATGCTGGGGAAGAAGAATTCCAGATACCGGAGAGAGTATGGGGGAAAGATCTGCCGACGTTGGAGCTAAACAACCAATGGCAAGTATCTATGAGCAAATGTTGGAAAATCGTAACATCAGCTGCCCTAAAGAGAAACCATTTGTTCACATCTCACAGAGCTTACTGGACCCCGAAAAAGTTATCGAAATTTCCCGGGGCGACAGTAAAAGCCTGCCCAAAGTGCGGTTTGGAAAGAGCCGACGACCTACATATGTTTCGGCAGTGCCCCCTTCTCGACGACTTCTGGAATGATGTGGGTAAGACGCTAGATGGGGTACTAGGAAGACATCTAAACGTGAGTATTGATTTAATTATTTTTGGGGTAATGAATCCTAGTGTTCCAGAAAAACTCTAAATTACAGGAAAATCTACTTTTCCTATTTATATTGTTGGCTAGGAGAGAGATCTGTGTGAGGTGGGTGAGTCCGGTTCCACCAACTCACAGTGAATGGCTAACATCAATACTAAGAATATACAAACTAGACAAAAGGAAAGAACCTAGTAAAAAATTTAAGTTCTGGGAGATATGGGAAAAATATCAGCTAGGATCTAGCTAAATTGTACTTGAGCATAATTTCAAGGGATATTGTCCCTATGGCTGGCTGGTCTGGAACAGATCCATCTGTGTAATAGTCCAATGATTATGTGCGAGCAATGGAAAGTCAGGAGAAGGCCTGCATGAGTAGCCATAATGGCTAGCTCTCCCCCCCTACGACTAAATCCTTCAATCAAGTAATGGAAATAAGGGGACCCTCCTCTCTGCTAAACGATGTAGGGGAACTGTCTAGATACTCACGTCCTGTTACACGACAGTGAAGGCATAGAACCAAAGAGAGATTGGGGCCCCGACAACTCCTTACCAAAAACATTGCACTAATGAGGACAAAAAAAAAAAAAAAAAAAAAAAAAAAAAAACACTTCTCTTTACTTTAAGAAGGCAATGATTTGCGAGATTTCTTAATGGGACCTCGCAAACCACATCAAAAACGTTTTATATACGCCGGTATATGTACTGCATACAAGGAGGCATGGAAAGTGACACAAATAGAGACTGCGGAAAGAATACGAGAGATTGATCGTATTAATTTAGAGAAAACACTCTCTGTAGTAGACAATGGTTTAACAACTCTGTCCTCCAGAATATATTCATTGGACACCATTGTATCATATGCAATTGATATAATAAAACAAGACTTGCTAATGTTACAACATGGCCAGTCTCAAATACGATTTTCCAGTTTCAGTATTGTCTGCAGCATATACCAGAAGGCCTATATGAAAGGTTGGGTAAAGAATACATTAAGTCAACATTGACTTTACCTTACACTACATAAAGGGAAAGAAGTAGTCCTTAAGGTCAACAACTGCAAAAATTCACTAATTGGTACACTTTTGTGCAAAGGTATTAATTTACACAGAGCCTGTGATAGTACTGCGAATAACCTTTCATGCCATCTGCACGGGACTCCCTCCACAGTGATAGAACCAGTTTTCAGGCAACTATGTCAGGGAGCGTCCAAAGGGAGAAAGTATATTTTTCCTGAATTTTGCAACCATGTTCCCTGTTGACCTTAGACATGCATAATGCACAGGAGTGGACAGTAGCCCAAGCCCAAGCAATGTATAAAAATCACACTGGATGGGATGAAGGCTCAACCCACCATGTGATCCTGTTAATAGTTTCACCACTTGCACAAAGACACATGCTGTCCAACATGCAGATAGTGCCGCATTAATGAATACCATTATGCAGGAGAAAATACAAATAAACACTTGTTATCTCAAATGAATGTTTCTGTCAAACTTTAGCACCTGAAAACAGGTACCTAACAGCATTTAGTATATTAGAGTCCCAGAGACAATTTTTTGTCATCTCCCCCGTGGGTATAAGAACAGCTCAGGGGTATTTTCTGAAAGAATTACTGAATTGCTAAAGCACTTTGATGAAGAAGCGTTGTCCTATATTGTGTGATATTTGTCTAAACGGACAACCTTTTGGGAAAACACTTGACCAGGGTGAGTACCATTATTATGGGATTGGCCTCTGGGGGCTACAAATTTAATTTCGAGAAATCAGAAATTGCCCACCTCAGTATTCTATTGTTGGGATATGAGCTTTCAAGTAAAGGGAAAAGCCTGGCAGCTAACTTTTTAAAAAAAAGTGTGCACTGCTCCAGCCTCCAAATACATTAAACAACTTCATATCAGTACTGGGATTCCTAGATTTTGGCAGAACATACATTTTTGATTTCACAAACCTTTCTACGACATTTTTCAAACATGACTTTTCAGTCAAACACTGGACATAAGAACACACCAATATTCTTTGTTCAAACCAGGAAGATATTATTGCTTCCAAATACATACACAGACGTGTAAACTGGCACCTATTGGTACTCAGTATCATTTTGGGTCAATTTGGGTACATTAATTTTAACTTTTAATAAAGGTGAAACTGTACCATTCACATACGATTCTCATCTGTACACAAACACAGAAATTAGTTTTAATTCAACAGAAAAATAAATAAATTCTGACAACCATTCAGGCTGTAGCAAAAGAAAGAGCACTGGCTAAGGGGAAGAGGCATGATTGTTGTCACCCCAGTACATGGGCTAGCATTCCGAATGCCAAAGCTTTTCATCCAGAATGGATACAAAGAGCTATCTCTTTTGCTGCATCAGACTTTGAATGCAGACTTGATTCAAGTTTAAAAACACAGGCATTCCTGCAATATGAAAAAGAACACCATCTACCAAATGAAATCTTGCCTCTAGATCAGTATGAATTTTAATTTACACTGATGGGTCTGCCCCACCGGCCTTTTTTGTGAAAGATCAGATGCTGGATGGCAAGTTCCGTCCTCTTTGCACCAAAAAAACTACCTCTAGGTAATAGCATGGCTTGGTTGGCAGCTTTTAAAGTCCTGATACTTGCACCTTTAAACACGGATCGAGAATTCCCCACACTCATTGTGTATGATTCCTTTTACTGTGTGCAATAATATAATAAAAATTTACACCATTGGGAACAAAATGGGTTTAAAGATGAAACAAGGTGGCACAATTAAAATACAAAATTATGGGAACAGGTAGTGGAGTTGAGAAACGACCTACCAAAAACTCACGTGATTAACACACTGAGTCATCAACGTGATGGCGTGCACGTTGAAGGGAATTCATTGGCTGTTGAAGCCACAAAGGGGGGCTGTTCACACAGCTTCCATAGCTGCACACACTCGTCCAACAACGAGAATAGACGGTTAGAATATGGTGGCTGTAATTGCTTCACGCAAAGCAGCACAGCAGTGCCTAAGAAATTTCCACTCAAATACTCCTACAAGTTAGATGCAAATAACATTCCATATGCTCAGATTCCTGGAGTGGGGGATAGAGTATTTTCAAAATATGGATAGTAGGCAGGAATTAATCATTTAAAGCACACAAGGGCTTGGGCTCCGCGCATTCAGGGGTAATAGCTACTATTTCTTCATTGCAACAGTGCTATTGGTGGCCTGGGATCAGAAGACAGACTATTGGCTTTGTCTTGAACTGCAACATCAATAAACAAATGCCAGGCTACACCATCACAAGACCCGCGCAGGTCCCATTGCTAGACAGCCTCAGACTGTCCACTTGATCGTGTCGTGTAAAGGACCACTGCGGCCCCTCACATTTTGAGGTGGCTTGAAAATATATCTTAGTGGCAGTGGGTCCTTGCTCAAGTTTCCTATAAGTATGGCCTCAATACTTGGCTGACGTTCAAAACTGTTATAGAAAGATTTGCGAGTCCACAACAGGAGATACGCAATCAACGTTACACCCTGACTGTGGCCCCACACTTGGCTCTCGAGCCTGCTGAGAGGCCAAGGAAGGGATGGACGCAGTATTGCGGTACTCCTCTCCAACGCCATCCTGAGGGAATTAAGGTAGAGGAGAGGAAGGACTGGTGCATAGAGCAATCCTTAACAGCTAGGGTATTAGGCGGGGCATTGTGGGGTCAAATACTTATATGGATTCAGGGGAAAATACACACTCAGCCAAGAAGCTCTCTAGGAGGTGTCACCTCATTTACAAATATGGGAACCTGATCATACATGTGAAGGCACAGTGGCGGATGAAAACCATTCTGTATCTATGATCGTTTGGCTGTTTTACAGGAACTAAAGGAAACAAAGATTCTGTCAAAGTGAAACAGGCCGCCACTGGGAAGTCGAGGTAATCACGGCATGTCCTGTCTGAATCCAAAAGTCATGGATCTGGGCAGGGAGAGAAAAAGATCGCGGACACAAAGGAATTTGGGCCCTCATACAGAAATACATGTGCCACTCCTTAAAGTGAAAGGAACAAGAACTGAACTTTTGCCACATCCTGCCGTGATAAAAACACCAGATTCGTTTCAAATGAAAGAATCAACCAAAACCTCTGTGGCCAATACTGAGCAGTAGGCCTTGTGAATTCCACAATAGTAGACGTCCCTCTCACTACTATTCCAGAAATTTAAACTGAAAGGCTCATCAGGTTTGAGCAATCAAATCCATGGAGTGGGGGACTATGCAACAATGCAATGGAACCAGTTCTCCTTGAACCAACCTTTCAAATTAAAAATAAAAATCAAGACTACACTCAAGTTGCAATTTGGCCAAAAACAAATGTGTACACCAACGTTTTTTTCAACAAAAGCACCTATTAATAAAAGCTTCTACGTTTTCTCAACAAAAACATCAAATAAAAAAGGCTTCAATGTTTTTCAACAGAAGCATCAATTAATAAAAGCTTCAACGTTTTTCAACAAAAACATCAAATAAAAGCTTCAAAGTTTTTCAACAAAAGCATCAAATAATAAAAGCTTCAAAGTTTTTCAACAAAAACATCAAATAATAACTTCAACATCTGAATGTTTTTTCAGCAAAGACAACTATTAATTTCAACATTTCAAGGTTTTCAACAATAACAGCAAAGATAACTTCAACTAAATACGATGCAATTTCAACAATTGAACTTACAGCTACTGGCTATTTCATTAACTGTGATACGTTTTCCATGGCTCCACGTGAACAGGAAGCAACAGCCAGCCAAAAAACAAACAACAAACATACAAGTACGAACTTTTGAACCTTTTCCTTTCCAAAAGATACAGACCTGGCTTCTCCATGAATAGAACTATGGGGTATTTCGGGGTTCATCTTTTTCTGTTCTGGCTTTGCTTAGAGCTAGCTTTTAGTATAACTCTTAGTGGACACTTTCTACAACACAGGATCAACATAAAACGGAAGCCACGTCCATTTTCAATTCAAATGCAAAATAGACTTATAAATGTATTCGACCTGAACAAACCTTTATATTCTAAATGATGTACCCAATCATCCAGTTTTTAATTCTGATTAATGTATTTTGAACTTTCATTCATTTTCATTTATTTTTATCATGCATTCAGTGATGTAATTACCTTCAGTACATTTTTCTGAAAATTGGGTTACTGATACAGGGTATAATATGCTGTCTGTTTTAAGAATAATTGCTACACTTTCAGATCATGAAATATTAGAGATTTATTCATATTGCAATGCTTTATACCTGTTACCTTCATTAAGGTTATCAACTCCTACAGAATTGAAATGCATCTAAAAATGTGGTTGTTTAAACACCAGTAGGAACGTTGCCAAACACCACCATACATACATCAGCAGGGGCAACTTTAGATGCTATTTACAACACAACAGGACAGACCCAGTTAGGAAAGCATGGGTGGTTTGGCCTTTTGACACAAATACCTGTCACAGAAATGATTCCTGAACGTCACCAAGGGACTCAGTATACATAGGCCAGACCTACTTTATGTACAGATAACATCCAGAGGTAGTGAAATCCTACAGTGTAGGGAAGCTGTGCCCAAACACTGACAGTAGTAAAAACGAAAGTTTCCTTTATAAAATTCAATGCTTAAAGGCAATCTGAAAACCATGCTTGTGCAGCATCTTTTAATTTTTCACTTTACATCAGCTAAAGAAATATTTTTTTCCTTTTTGCAAAATGGCACTCTTAAATACAGACTGCCCCTTTTTCCTTTTTGATAAATTCGGTCTTTCACATACAAGCAGTGTGATACACCTTGGGAATACCTCGAACAGGAACTATGCCTCTCATGGTTTCTAATTTAAAAGACCAGTCTGACAAGACTGCAACTTACCTATTCTTGCAATAGAGAATGTGCATCTGTCTGACACTTCCAAAGGAAAACGCCAGTGGCAATTACCACCATGCAGAGTCTGCTGAAGTCCCATGCTTGGCTGTGTCCCAAGCGTATTCCCATCAAACCAAAGCATTCCTTGCAAATCCAGTGGGTGCTTTGTGCTTCATTTAGCAACACCAAGGTATGGATTGAGGCCTCATCGGCGAATATGGCTGAAGGTGAGGTACGAGTAAATCCAGGCACACAGGTACAATCTTCAGCACCGGCTGCCTCAGAACCAGCAACTGGCAGCACTGTCTTTCTGTGCTTCCACAACGACTATGCGAGGTATTAAAAAGGTCTGTTCACTGCAGCAAATGGCTACGAGAAATGTTGTGACTACCAGCACTTTTTATCTCTAGTTCTTCAAAACATGTCCTGAAACACATTTTTTCTGTTATTGTTTCAACTTTCACCGAGTGCTTGGAGCTTTCCCTCTAAATTGACTTTTTTAAAGAAATCATGGTCTTCTGAAAAAAGCATGAAAGAGTTTTCAATTTTATAAACAGAAACTTTTATAAGTAACTACTTACTCTAAAGAGTATATATATCTTTTTTAATGACACTATAGATTTTTCCTGTCTCCACAGAGTCTATAGTAATTTTACATATTTTAACAGCTGCTATTTTTTTCAGCTCATACAACTCTCATGCAACTACCTGCCAATTATATGCAAATGCCTATTTTAGTCACGTAGTTTGCTTTTAATGGGTTATTAACTCTTGTCCATAGATTGGAGTGGGTGTTATGAATGAAATTGAGACCTTAACATAGGTACTGTCTCAGAGGCACAAATCCTTTGTATCACAGAGACAAGCAGGCCCTTTCAGAGACAGGCAGGCCCTTTGACCTAGATTAGCCCTCATTTCACAATAACGAGCAACAGAGAGGCTGTCCCCTTATCTGATCACTGTGTGCTCTGTGCACAGAAGACGGTCCATCCTAAATACATAATCTCCATGTCCAACAGTGACTAACCTACGTCACAATAAATTCTTGGAAACAGACCAAGAACACATCTTCCTCTGACCAACATTACGTCAATCCAAGACACCTATCCAGTATAAGTATACCTCCCTTTGCCCAATCAAACGAGAGGAGACCGAGACTTCCAGGCCGACACTCTGCCCGAGGCGCTGCAACCTGCGTCATGCCACAGCTCCAGCTGGCAGAGGTCCATCACCCATCTGTGGGTGTCCAGCTCAAGATCAGGATGAAGTCCCACTAAGGTAAAGGGGTTAGACTAACTCCTAGGGGGATTCTTGGCTCTCTAAGACCTACACACATGCTAGGTACACTTAGGTACATCTAGTTAGGCATCATAGGAGTATAGGCTTTATCTTAATGCATTCTGTATTTCATGTATTTGTTCATTACTATTGCAAAATGGTATAACTATACAAAACCTTTTTATTTAACTGCACTGCTGGCCATAATTCTCTGCTACTGTCCGACAGTTGTCGCAGCACATATAACCAGTACTAGAAGAACAACTGTGCAATAAATTTTATTGTAAACACACCCAACTGTTTCTTCTATGTACTTCTCTGAGATGAGTGACTGAATGAAAAGTAGTATATTGTTTCCATGATCCTGAGGGATGTGGGTTTTATGTTATGTGGTTGCCAGAAGCTATTCCCTTCTTGTCTTCAAGAAGTTTCTAGTGGACTCTGAGCTAGCTGGTACACAGTAATTAAGTTTAATATACATAATAGGGGCATACAGACCTCAGTCCTATGCCAAGCCTATCGTGTATGTTATTCCAATGCGCAGAACCTATAAGGGATATAGGAACTACACTACACTAGTAGTGCGCTGGAAAATGCCTTTAGCAGAGTAGTGGAGAAAGGGGGCATGGCCACCAAAACCTCTCAGCTATCCTGCAGTGTGGGACTTACTGGATTTAACAGGAGGCATAGTTGCCTCAAGAGCCAAGGGGACTTTGTTCCTCAACTAGAAGTGCGCCCCTGGGGGTTAACTACCCTTCCCGTTACCTCCAGTACATCCCTCACAGCAGGATTGCTAAGAGGTCTTCAGAGGTCATGCCCTCTTTCTTCCCCCACTATGCAAATACATTTCCTGGCACATTACTGGTTGGGGAATGAAGTCCTCTTGGATGGTGAGGGACCTTAGGGGCCAAGAAGCCCTCCTGGTACTTTCTGTAAGTCCTACTCAGCAGGAATCCTGAGAAATGATCAAAGGCCCCACCCCCTTTCTCCACCACTCTGCAAACACCATTACTACTTAAACAAGCATTTGCAATGCAATAGGTCCCGCATTTGTGAGAGTTCGAGCTATTGACGGTGTTAATGGCAATGTCTTTTACCTATGAGTTTTCTGTTAGGAGTGGAGTGAATGTGTGTGGAGTGGAAATATGTGGGTTGTTGTGGAATTGTGTGTGGAGGAATTATGTGGTGTGGAGAGGATTTGTGTAGTGGAATAATGTGGCAAGGTGTGCAATGGAATTATGTGGATGGTAGCAGGAATTGCACTATTGACTCCAATATTGGGACTGAAAGAAGTAGTAATGGAAGCTCAGTTTCTCGGCAAATACAAATTGGAACATTTATTTTGGTTTTAATATGTTAGGTAAGGTTCTTAGATGGGTTTTAAAAGGATTCTAGGTCTTGTTTTTATTTAGAAAGTCAGTAACAATATTTTCTCATGAAATCACCTTTTAATAATTTTCTTATGAAATCTTTTGCTAAAACTATTAAGACATTGAGGGTACTAAGTATTTTAGATATTGTATGGTTTTTATTAACTGAAACAATAAAAGACCTTTCACTTTCACATGTATAGTAATTATGTGGTATTGAGTGTACTGGAATTATGTGGAGTGGGATTGTGTGTTATGAAGTGCAACTATGCAGAATGGTATTTTGTGTTGTGGAGTGGTATGTAGTGGAGTTTCCCTTTTTTGTGTGCTGTTGAATTTTGTTGCATGATGTGGAATTTTGTGGTGTGGACTGGATGTATGTGGTGTGTCGTGTAATTGTATTGTTGATTTGAATTATGTGGTGTGGTGTAGAATGGAAATGTGTAGAGTTGAATTGTGTAGAGTTGAATTGTGTGGCATGTAAGTTTGTGGCGTTAAGTGAAAAATATGTGGTATTAAGTGGCATGACATGGAGTGTATTTATGTGGAGTGTTGCTACGTGGCATTGACTGGATTTCTATGGAGTGGATTTATGGAGTAGAGTACTTATGTGGAGTTGAATTATGTGGTGTTGAGTGGTATTATGAGGAGCATAAGTTTTGTTGTGTGTTAAATTGTGTGGAGCTGAATTGTGGAATTGTGTGCGGTTGTGTGTAATTATGTGGCATGGGATGGTATATAATTGTGCGGAGTGAAATTATGTGGCATGTTGTGGGGTTGTATTTTGTTGAGTGTAATGTGTTTTGGAGTGGAGTGTAAACATGTGGCATGAAGTGGAATTATGTATTGTGTTGTGTGGCATGTAAATATGTGGTTTTGAGTAGTATTAAGTTGCGTGGAGTACTATTATGTGAAGTGGAATTATGTGGTATGAAATGAAGTGGAAATATATAGTTGAATTGTGTGGCATAAAGTTATGAAATGTGCTATGTGTGGTAGAATTATGTGGTGTGGATTTGGAGAAGCCGTGCACACTGTGGCTTTTATGTCATCGAGTATGAAGTTGTCCATTTGTTGGAAGAGGACTTCTTTCAAACAATTAAAATGCAAGCCTAAACCTGTATATTTTTTCACCAGAAATGTTTCACCTGAAAATGATTCTTTGTATGTTGTGGTTGGTGCAAGAGTTTGTTTCCATTTATGTTATTGACATTTTAATTGTAATGAACAGTAAAAGGATGCTGTTTTCCTATGAGGCATGTAGAGCGGTTTCCTCTCCCTTTGTGAAAGTCTTCTGAAACTACTGGAGATCACTTGCAAAGGAGTCGACATGTGCAAGTGTTCACTGGTGTAAGCAATCCACTTCCTTTTCATCTATGGAACACTAGTCCTTAGTGTGGTGTACATGGCAGTAAGAACTCGAAACAACCAATGTTTCCTTCAAGCCTACATTGCTTCAGACACAAATCTTGCAGCACTCACAAACAGCTTCTCAGCTGCTAACCAAGGGAACAAATCATCTGTCTTCTACGGAAACCCTTACTGGTTTTGTTTTAGTGGTTGTACATTCTAGGAAGCTGTGCGTTAGTTAAGACCCTCTCATCTTCACATACGCGATCTATTTGTCAGGGGACTACAGGTAGTAGGCGGTCATCTGTTTTTTTATAAGTCCAATCTTTACTGCAGCCCCAAAATCCTCTCAAACAACTGGCCCAATTTATTAGTGAGACTGGGCAAAAAAAAAAAGCCTAGGGCTGCTTATAAAAAGTGCACATGACTGCGCTTAGACTCTACTTGTACTTTTAGTTTATAGTCTTTGTATTCTGCATTCATTATGCAAAGCTTGCATTTATTAATGTATTCTCTGAAGCAGCCTCATTGTGTGGCGACCTGGCTCAGAGATTTAATAGTTTATATGATCTGCTAAAGACATGTAACAATTTCTGAGACAAGAACGAGCGCTGTAATTGGAAGGGGCAGGCTGTCACTCTCGGTGCTGCGCAAGGCCTGGAGCTAGGGTAGGACGAATGTAAGTCAGCTACCTACACCTCTCCCAGAGCAACGACGTGCTCCGGCTTCCCAGTCAGCCTTAGACTGTGTATCTAGGGGTCTACAGTACTCCCCAGTACAAGTCTACTAGGGTACTCCCTACAGCATCTGGTAATTAACTCGCAGATTTTCAATAACAGACGGTAGTGCACCATTCACATTTAGTTACTTGATTCCTGATGAAAAGCCAACTGACCCGTTAGGGGCAAACTGGGCACAAAACATGTTGACCAACTTCACCATGACACCCTTTTAGGAACATTACTCCCACATAGGGGCACTCGCACCGTTTTTAACCAGGCTAGAGCTACCTAAACCATTAAAACTTGACCTAAGTAGAACTGCTCCAGACCTATTTTACTTTATCTCACTCTCCTGTGCACGACCCAGCCCTCACACGCACCTAACAGCTTCTTAAAAAAGGTCCCAGATAAAGAGCCCCGTTTACGGAAGCCTGTCAGACATTGCAGCGCCGGCCTGACGAGGGGCAAACGCCCTATGATGAAGCATGACATCCCCAGGGTGTGTGAGGGCATCACGAAGAAAGACCTGCCTGGCCCCCACGCCCAGCCAGGAACTGCACACTCTCTTCAGACTTGCACACAGGAGACATCTGTGGTGGGAGGAAGAGCAGTTCTGATGTGTTTTAGTGCACAGGCCCAAGGTGCCCACTATAGTGCGGAGTCATGTGACCATGAGCAGGCAGCCCACAAAAACAAGTCATTAACTGTAATGAGACGTTGGAACAAAACACTAGTGTATGCAGAGTTTTCTCCTGTGCCACTCTGCAGGGGTTGCTGCTACAGTCTTCCATCATCGCCCCTGCACAACCTAAAATAAAATCAAATGCTCTGAAGCGGCCAACGCTTCACAGTTGCGAGGGTAAAAATAAAGTCACAAGTGCGTTTGGAAGGGGGAAAACAAACTAGGACACGCAAGAGACGAAACAGGATTGCTGAACAGATGGTAAAATAGAAACAAGCAGTTGCAGGAGAGTGTCCTGCCTGCAACAGCTGGTAGGAGGAAGTCATTTAAGAAAAAAAGGCCCACAGACTGTTAATAACAAGCATTTGCAATGCAATAGGTCTTGCATTAGGAAAGTTTGAGCAATTGGTATTGTAAATGACATTTTTTATTTATGTGTTTTTTAAAATAGCGAAATAGCTTAGTCATTTACAATGCCAATAGTTTTAACTTTCGCAAATGTGACACCTATAGCATTTGTAATGCAACATGTGTTGTATTTTTAATAATTAATACTTAAATAAAAGCTATTGTAATTTATAATGGCAATAGCTTAAACTTTTGTAAATAACTTTTGTGAAGATTATGTTCAGTGTATTTTATGGTGAAGAAAATACAAGAACGGAAGTGAAATATTAACATCTTTTTGTGACATTTGTAATAAAGCTTGAAACATTGAGAGAACATATTTGAACCAGTTGTTGTTGAATGGTTGCACAGATTGATGCTGTGGTGGCGCTGAGTGATGTTGTGGTGGCGACAAGTGATGCTGTGGCGTTCAGTGATGCTGTGGTAGCGCATAGTAATGTTGTGGTGCCCCCCGAGTGATGCTGTGTTGGTGCTGAGGGATGCTGTGGTGGTGCTGAGTGATGCTGTGGTGATGCGATAGATAGAGTGAGAGCCACAGATAGATAGAGTGAGGGCCATAGATAAATAGAGTGAGGGCCATAGATAAATAGAGTGAGGGCCATAGATAGATTGATAGATAGAGGGAGGGCGATCTATAGATAGAGTGAGGGTGATAGAGTGAGGGCGATACATAGAGTGAGGGCGAAAGATAGATAGAGTGAGGGCGAAAGATAGATAGAGTGAGGGCGATAGATAGATAGAGTGAGGGCGAAAGATAGAGTGAGGGCGAAAGATAGAGTGAGGGCGATAGATACATAGAGTGAGGGCGATAGATACATAGAGTGAGGGCGATAGATACATAGAGTGAGGGCGATAGATACATAGAGTGAGGGCGATAGATACATAGAGTGAGGGCGATAGATACATAGAGAGGGCGATAGATACATAGAGAGGGCGATAGATACATAGAGTGAGGGCGATAGATACATAGAGTGAGGGCGATAGATACATAGAGTGAGGGCGATAGATAGATAGAGTGAGGGCGATAGATAGATAGAGTGAGGGGCGATAGATAGAGAGAGGGGCGATAGATAGACAGAGTGAGGGCGATAGATAGATATACAGATAGAATGAGGGCATTAGATAGAGTGAGGGCGATAGATAGGGTGAGGGCGATAGATAGGGTGAGGGCGATAGATAGGGTGAGGGCGATAGATAGAGTAAGGGCGATAGATAGGGTGAGGGCGATAGATAGGGTGAGGGCGATAGATAGGGTGAGGGCGATAGAGTGAAGTGGCCTTGTGGTGGTGGATGTGGTGGTGGTGGACGTGGTGGTGGTGGATGTGGTGGTGGAGGATTTGGTGGTGGTGGTGGATGTGGTGGTGGTGGTGGACGTGGTGGTGGTGGACATGGTGGACGTGGTGGTGGAGGAGGTGGGTGTGGTGGTGGTGGATGTGGTGGTGGACGTGGTTGTGGTGGTGGACGTGGTGGTGGTGGTGGACGTGGTGGTGGTGGTGGACATGGTGGTGGTGGAGAACATGGTGGTGGTGGAGGACATGGTGGTGGTGGAGGACGTGGTGGTGGTGGAGGACGTGGTGGTGGTGGTGGATGTGGTGGATGTGGTGAACGTGGTGGTGGTGGACGTGGTGGTGGTGGACGTGGTGGTGGTGGATGTGGTGGTGGACCTGGTGGTGGTGGTGGACACGGTGGTGGTGGTGGTCACGGTGGACGTGGTCGTGGTCGTGGTGGATGTGGTGGACGTGGTAGTGGATTTGGTGGTGGAGTGGTGGTGGACGTGGACGTGGTGGTGGACGTGGTAGTGGATGTGGTGGTGGATGTGGTGGTGGATGTGGTGGTGGTGGTGGTGGTGGTGGTGGTGGACGTGGACGTGATGGTGGTGGTGGACATGGTGTCATGAAGCTTAACCCCTTTCTGGAAAACCCACCCCTTTCCCGTGCTCCCAGCACGCTTCATTAGTCAGTGTGATTGTGTACTGTAAATCATGATTTTAGTGTTGTAACTTAGGGCTTTTCCTATATTCATGACTTTCCTTTTGTTACCACTTTATTTTGCCTAGTTTTTTTGCATCCCAGTGTGATTGGAAAGATCCTCGTTCTGTAAGTAAAGTGAGCCTTAATTATGGTGAGCCTTTGCCTGTGCACAGCCTGGAGTTCAAGATGCCAGCCTCCGTGCAGGTAAGGGCCCTGTGTTTAAGTTCCAGCGTTGCACGCACGTTGTCTGTGCGCGACTGGGTACGGCTGGGTGCGGTTCTCTATTTAAACCGCACCCAACCTTCCAGAAGACGCTTTGCCTTCCGCCCAGTGTTGGAGAAGGTTCGCGTCCGGAGCCTCGCAGGAACTCTTCAAAGGAGCGGATGGAAAACCGGCTGAGCAACGATCACAGAAACATCACATCTTCAAGGGAAAGCTAAGTGAAACCTTTGTTTCTTTCTTCAAGGCGCCCCACGCAAGAAAGGTCAAGAGATTTAAAAGGACAATAACACTATCTCGGGGAAGAAACGGAAGGGGACTTTGACCTTGTAACAGAAACATAGTGATTTAGACAAACCAGTATTACAAGAAGTATTGTGATTATTGGGTTTCTTGGTGTTTGTAAATGCTAGAGCTTCAGTAGAAGGCTTGGTGGACTTGAAAGTGTGCTCTAGAGAATCTATGAATAGTGCAAAACTTTATTTTAGTAAATGTTTTCAAAAAGATACCTGAACAGTTTGTGATGTAAAAGAAAGATACCTTTTGTATTAGTCTTTTGTACCAGTTCTTTACAGCCTAAAAAAGAATCCCCAATTGGAAGGAGACCAACAAGAAATCATACAGTAAGTGAATGTCTAGGAGTTAGTGTGTTCTTGAAGAAAGAATTAAAGAAATACTTTCTAATTCAGGCTTCTTGTTTTAAAACTCCAAGGGTCGTTTTTTCCAAGTGAAGACTGCGCAAGACAGACTACAAGAGGTATCTGACGCCTTGACCATCACGACAAGACAAGACAAAGAAATACTGGACGAAGACAAGACAACACTGATTGCAGGTAGGCGTTTAGGCAAACAAGACATTCACTTTTACAAAGTGGGAGGGGGTAGGTAGGGAAGGTTAGTGTTCTAGATTTTAGGGTAGTTAAGAAAGGATCAGAGGAGGCTCCTGAGTAATATCTTGATACTTGTTGCTTCGCAGGTCGACAGCAAATACAACCCTTCAACCCAACGTCTACGTCCAGTACCGGCCCTCTTCCCTACAGTCTTGCTGTGAATTGTAAATCAGTAAGGTTTTAGTTAGTAGTCAGGGAAGTTGGTCCCTTGCGTCTCTGCGAAATCTTCTACGTCTTCCTCAAGGCTTCAGCTTCAAGACAAGGTAAGGGACAACGTAGCCAGTCTTGACACATGGTGGACGTGGTGGTGGAGGAGGTGGGTGTGGTGGTGGTGGTGGACGTGGTGGTGGACGTGGTGGTGGTGGTGGACGTGGTGGTGGTGGTGGACGTGGTGGTGGTGGTGGACGTGGTGGTGGTGGTGGACGTGGTGGTGGTGGTGGACGTGGTGGTGGTGGAGGACGTGGTGGTGGTGGAGGACGTGGTGGTGGTGGAGGACGTGGTGGTGGTGGAGGACGTGGTGGTGGTGGTGGACGTGGATGTGGTGGTGGACGTGGTGGTGGTGGACGTGGTGGTGGTGGAAGTGGTGGTGGTGGACGTGGTGGTGGTGTATGTGGTGGTGGTCGCGGTGGTGGTGGTTGTGGTCGTGGTGGACGTGGTAGTGGAATTGGTGGTGGAATGGTGGTGGACGTGGTAGTGGACGTGGTAGTGGATGTGGTGGTGGATGTGGTGGTGGAAGTAGACGTGGTGGTGGTGGACGTGGTAGTGGCCTTGTGGTGGACATGGTGGTGGCCGTGGTGGTGGTGGACATGGTGGTGGACGTGGTTGTGGACATGGTGGTGGACGTGGTTGTGGACATGGTGGTGGTGGACGTGGTAGTGGTGGTGGACGTGGTAGTGGACGCGGTGGTGGTGGACGCGGTGGTGGTGGGCGCGGTGGTGGTGGTGGACGTGGTGGTGGTGGACGTGGTGGTGGTGGACGTGGTGGTGGTGGAGGACGTGGTGGTGGTGGAGGACGTGGTGGTGGTGGAGGACGTGGTGGTGGTGGAGGACGTGGTGGTGGTGGAGGACGTGGTGGTGGTGGAGGACGTGGATGTGGTGGTGGACGTGGTGGTGGTGGACGTGGTGGTGGTGGACGTGGTGGTGGTGTATGTGGTGGTGGTCGCGGTGGTGGTGGTTGTGGTCGTGGTGGTCGTGGTGGATGTGGTGGACGTGGTAGTGGAATTGGTGGTGGAATGGTGGTGGACGTGGTAGTGGACGTGGTAGTGGATGTGGTGGTGGATGTGGTGGTGGTGGTGGAAGTAGACGTGGTGGTGGTGGACGTGGTAGTGGCCTTGTGGTGGACATGGTGGTGGCCGTGGTGGTGGTGGACATGGTGGTGGACGTGGTTGTGGACATGGTGGTGGACGTGGTTGTGGACATGGTGGTGGTCGACGTGGTAGTGGTGGTGGACGTGGTAGTGGACATGGTGGTGGTGGACGAGGTGGTGGTGGGCGCGGTGGTGGTGGACGCGGTGGTGGTGGACGTGGTGGTGGTGGACGTGGTGGTGGTGGACGTGGTGGTGGTGGACGTGGTGGTGGTGGACGTGGTGGTGGTGGACGTGGTGGTGAAAGTGGTGGTGGTGGTAGACGTGGTGGTGGTAGACGTGGTGGTGGTAGACGTGGTGGTGGTAGACGTGGTGGTGGTAGACGTGGTGGTGGACGTGGTGGAGGAGGACGTGGTGGTGGTGGACATGGATGTGGTGGTGGTGGAGGTGGATGTGGTGGTGGAGGTGGACGTGGTGGTGGTGGACGTGGTAGTGGCCTCGTGTTGGACGTGGTGGTGGCCATGGTGGTGGTGGACGTGGTAGTGGCCTCGTGTTGGACGTGGTGGTGGCCGTGGTGGTGGCCATGGTGGTGGTGGTGGACATGGTATTGGTGGTGAACATGGTGTTGGTGGTGAACATGGTGAACATGTTGTTGGTGGTAGACATGGTGGTGGCGGACGTGGTGGTGGACGTGGTGGAGGTGGGTGTGGTGGTGGTGGACATGGTGGTGGTGGATGTGGTGGGTGTGGTGGTGGTTGTGGACGTGGTGGTTGTGGACATGGTGGTGATGGACATGGTGGTGGTGGATGTGGTGGTGGTGGTGGTGGTGGTGGTGGTGGATGTTATGGTGGTGGTGGGTGTGGTAGTATGGAGGGATGAATACAAGAGGCAGTGAGAGAAAAGAAGTTATGGGTGATGCGGTTTGCTGCCAGTTGCTGCTGCCACTCTCTGATCTCACTTTTCCACCATCCTCCATCTTTGTTACTCCACATGTGCACCATCTTCATGCCAATGAATTTGAGTTTATTAAACTTTCTAACATACCACAACTCTAGACCATAAAAATGTGTAATTCCCAAAACCTGCACCACAATATGAATCACACTGGAAATGCACAAAACCAAGAAGCCTGGAAACATGGCAAAACCCCAAAATAGCCCACTGGACCCTGCAGGGCTTTACGGCAGACGTGGGATACAGGAAAAACATATTGGTTGGGTGGGGGAGGGTATGGCGATAGAGTGAGGGCGATAGATAGACAGGGCGATAGATAGACAGAGTGAGGGCGATAGATAGACAGGGCGATAGATAGACAGAGTGAGGGCGATAGATAGACAGAGTCAGGGCGATAGACAGAGTGAGGGGCGATAGACAGAGTGAGGGGCGATAGATAGACAGAGTGAGGGTATATAGATAGACAGAGTGAGGGTATATAGATAGACAGAGTGAGGGTATATAGATAGACAGAGTGAGGATAGATAGACAGAGTGAGGGTAGATAGATAGACAGAGTGAGGGTAGATAGATAGACAGAGTGAGGGTAGATAGATAGACAGAGTGAGGGTAGATAGATAGACAGAGTGAGGGGCGATAGACAGAGTGAGGGGCGATAGACAGAGTGAGGGGCGATAGACAGAGTGAGGGGCGATAGACAGAGTGAGGGGCGATAGACAGAGTGAGGGGCGATAGACAGAGTGAGGGGCGATAGACAGAGTGAGGGGCGATAGACAGAGTGAGGGGCGATAGACAGAGTGAGGGGCGATAGACAGAGTGAGGGGCGATAGATAGAGTGAGGGCGATAGATAGAGTGAGGGCGATAGATAGAGTGAGGGCGATAGATAGAGTGAGGGCGATAGATAGAGTGAGGGCGATAGATAGAGTGAGGGCGATAGATAGAGTGAGGGCGATAGATAGAGTGAGGGCGATAGATAGAGTGAGGGCGATAGATAGAGTGAGGGCGATAGATAGAGTGAGGGCGATGGATAGATAGAGTGAGGGCGATGGATAGATAGAGTGAGGGCGATGGATAGATAGAGTGAGGGCGATGGATAGATAGAGTGAGGGCGATGGATAGATAGAGTGAGGGCGATGGATAGATAGAGTGAGGGCGATGGATAGATAGAGTGAGGGCGATGGATAGATAGAGTGAGGGCGATAGGCAGATAGAGTGAGGGCGATAGGCAGATAGAGTGAGGGCGATAGGCAGATAGAGTGAGGGCGATAGGCAGATAGAGTGAGGGCGATAGGCAGATAGAGTGAGGGCGATAGGCAGATAGAGTGAGGGCGATAGGCAGATAGAGTGAGGGCGATAGGCAGATAGAGTGAGGGCGATAGGCAGATAGAGTGAGGGCGATAGGCAGATAGAGTGAGGGCGATAGGCAGATAGAGTGAGGGCGATAGGCAGATAGAGTGAGGGCGATAGGCAGATAGAGTGAGGGCGATAGGCAGATAGAGCGAGGGCGATAGGCAGATAGAGCGAGGGCGATAGACAGAGCGAGGGCGATAGAAAGAGCGAGGGCGATAGAAAGAGCGAGGGCGATAGAAAGAGCGAGGGCGATAGAAAGAGCGAGGGCGATAGAAAGAGCGAGGGCGATAGAAAGAGCGAGGGCGATAGAAAGAGCGAGGGCGATAGAAAGAGCGAGGGCGATAGATAGAGCGAGGGCGATAGATAGAGCGAGGGCGATGGATAGATAGAGTGAGGGCGATGGATAGATAGAGTGAGGGCGATGGATAGATAGAGTGAGGGCGATGGATAGATAGAGTGAGGGCGATGGATAGATAGAGTGAGGGCGATGGATAGATAGAGTGAGGGCGATGGATAGATAGAGTGAGGGCGATGGATAGATAGAGTGAGGGCGATGGATAGATAGAGTGAGGGCGATGGATAGATAGAGTGAGGGCGATAGATAGATAGAGTGAGGGCGATAGATAGATAGAGTGAGGGCGATAGATAGATAGAGTGAGGGCGATAGACAGATAGAGTGAGGGCGATAGACAGATAGAGTGAGGGCGATAGGCAGATAGAGTGAGGGCGATAGGCAGATAGAGTGAGGGCGATAGGCAGATAGAGTGAGGGCGATAGGCAGATAGAGTGAGGGCGATAGGCAGATAGAGTGAGGGCGATAGGCAGATAGAGTGAGGGCGATAGGCAGATAGAGTGAGGGCGATAGGCAGATAGAGTGAGGGCGATAGGCAGATAGAGTGAGGGCGATAGGCAGATAGAGTGAGGGCGATAGGCAGATAGAGTGAGGGCGATAGATAGAGTGAGGGCGATAGATAGAGTGAGGGCGATAGATAGAGTGAGGGCGATAGATAGAGTGAGGGCGATAGATAGAGTGAGGGCGATAGATAGAGTGAGGGCGATAGATAGATAGAGAGAGGGCGATAGATAGAGTGAGGGCGATAGATAGAGTGAGGGCGATAGATAGATAGAGAGAGGGCGATAGATAGAGTGCGGTGGCCTGGTGGTGGACGTGGTGGTGGACGTGGTGGTGCTGGACGTGGTGGCGGTGGTGGACATGGTAGTGGTGGTGGACATGGTGGTGGTGGTGGTGGACATGGTAGTGGTGGTGGACATGGTGGTGGTGGTGGTGGACATGGTGGTGGTGGATGTGGTGGTGGTGGTGGTGGAGGTAGACGTGGTGGTGGACGTGGTAGTGGCAGACGTGGTGGTGGACGTGGTAGTGGCCTTCGTGGCGGATGTGGTGAGGGCTGTGGTGGTGGACATGGTGGTGGTGGACATGGTGGTGGTGGATGTAGTGGTGGTGGACGTGGACATGGTGGTGGTGGACATGGTGGTGGTGGACGTGGTGGTGGTGGACGTGGTAGTTGTGGTGGTGGTTGTGGACGTGGTGGAGGTGGACGTGGTGGTGGATGTGGTGGGTGTGGTGGTGGTGGACGTGGTGGTTGTGATGGTGGATGTGGTGGTGGTGGTGGTGGATGGGGTGGTGGTGGTGGATGGGGTGGTGGTGGTGGATGGGGTGGTGGTGGTGGATGGGGTGGTGGTGGATGCGGTGGTGGTGGATGTGGTGGTGGACGTGGTGGTGGTGAAGGTGGACATGGTGGTAGTGGACGTGGTGGTGGTGGACGTGGTGGTGGTGGACGTGGTGGTGGTGGACGTGGTGGTGGTGGTGAGACGTGGTGGTGGTGGATTTAGTGGTGGATGTGGTGGTGGACTTGGTGGTGGACGTGGTGGATGTGGTGGTGGTGGAGGTAGACATGCTGGTGGTGGACATGTTAGTGGCCTCCTGGTGGTGGACATGGTGTTGGTGGTGGATGTGGTGGACGTGGTGGTTGTGGACGTGGTGGAGGTGGGTGTGGTGGTGATGGTGGTGATGGTGCACGTGGTGGTGGTGGACATGGTGTTGGTGGACGTAGTGGTGGTGGATGTAGTGGATGTGGTGGGAGTGGTGGTGGTGGATGTGGTGGTGGTGGAGGTGATGGTGGTGGTGGATGTGGTAGTATGAGGGCTGAATACGAGAGGCAGTGAGAGAAAACAAGTTATGGGTGAGGCGGTTTGCTGACAGTTGCTGCTGCCACTCTCTGATCTCACTTGTCAACCTTCCTCCATCTTTGTTATTCCACATGTGCACCATCTTCATGCCAATGAATTTGAGGTTATTAAACTTACTAACATGCCACAACTCTAGACCATAAAAATGTGTAATTCCCAAAACCTGCACCACAATATGAATCACACTGGAAATGCACAAAAACAAGAAGCCTGGAAACATGACAAAACCCCAAAATAGCCCACTGGACCCTGCAGGGCTTTACGGCACACGTGGGATACAGGAAAAACATATTGGTTGGGTGGGGGAGAGGTGGACAGTAAGTTGCATTTTGGATTGGGCTGTAGTCCTCTGAGAAGCCAACCAGAACAGCTGCCCCGTGTGAGAGAGACACCACTTTCTTCAAGGTATGTACAAGATTTGCTTTTGAAGGAATACATCTCTGGTGTAACTATGTAAGCATGTGGATTATTGGAACATGTCAGAAATTAATTTAAAGAACAGCCCGTAAAAACCATAGCGGTTTCATTCATAGTTTTGGGAAATAGTGCTGAAAATGGATCATTTGGTAGTAGTTAAACAGTCAATTAAGCACTGAAAATACTCCCAAGTCATTGGCCTTCTTTGCAGGATAGGGCTATGGAAGAGAAAGTAGGTGGTCAGGGAATAACAGTAAGTGTCGAGTAGCAACCAACTAACGTTTCTCAAATATTCCAGACTACCAGAACACTGTAACACTTCATTAAACTGAGAAACCCATCATTCCTGTTCAGCCAACTCTGATGACGTAATGGAGGAAATGGAAGAGTTATTATCTATGATGGAACCATAAACTACATATACCCTAACTAGATGCAGGAGAAGGAAAAAGAAACAAAGAAAGAGGGTACGAAGGACAGAAAGAAGGAAACAACCATGAAAAAGTGCTGACAAATAGACCAAAAGGAGATCGATAAAGGAAAGACAAAAAAAAGGAAATATCGAAGCAGAGAAAAAGAAACCGCAATTAGACAGCAAAAAGGCAAAACTGAAAGGATCAAAAGGAAAAATGGTGATAAAGGAGAAGAGAAAGAAAAAAGGAAACGAAAAAGAAACAAAAGGGAAAGGAAGAGACAAAGGAAAAAGGAGGAGAGAAGAAAGATGAGAGAAAGAAACACGGGAAGAAGAGAGAATAAAAGCAGGAAAGAGAAATAAAGAGGGAAGGAGAAGAAAGGAAAAAAGAAAGAAAGGAGCGAGAAAGGAATTAAACCAGGAACAGTGCAGCTTTGAAAATAACCCTGTAAGTGTTTTAACACCGATCTTAATGAAAGAGAAGTTCACAAGAGGTAAAAAATGTTAAACGTGTGCTTTTATCGAACCTTCATTTTGCACTCAAAATATTGCAAGTAAAAATCTTGAGTAAGTTGATAGATAGCGCCTCACCTGAGAGTGTGTGCAGACATAAGGAAATGGATAAAAAAAATCGAGAGGATGAGTAAGGTATGGAAACAAGGATTAAAGCATAACAAGCTCTCGGCATTATCGTCTGTTTCCATGCATGCGGGCAGACAGAGCGGTAAACATCTCACATGGCTTCCCATTGATGTGGCAGCAGATTCAACCCAGAGGGTGCCTGGAACCCCGAGGCGGGTTTCAAGGAGCAGATAAAGACGTAAATGAGTGGAAAGAACGTCCCAGCGGCGACCAAAAGAAAGCAAGAAAAGTCGCTTCCATGCACTTAAAGTTAACTCAAACCTCGCACAGGAATACCTCACACACGTTCAACAAGGATTAAAGCATAACAAGCTCTCGGCATTGCGTGGTGGGGGAGCGGCTTAGACACTTTAGTGAGGCAGCTCTGCTCAGCAAAACAGCAAAGGCTTAGACAAATGGTGTGGGTTGTAGCTGGAGATGTGCACGCGCCTGGCTCACATGAACTGTACCCGATCCGCAGTTTGGGTAGACTTTTGAAAGCCTTACTATAATCTCGACAAACAAGCATTGCTAAAGCAATGCCGTAGTCAAGACCTAAAAACTGCAGAGGAACAACACTAGTAAATGGGCCAGTCCTCATGGGAGGTTTCAAAGTAGAAAAGGCAGTACTAAGGAGGGACTACTAAGCCTATTCATGTATCAAAAGCAACCATTTAGAAAGGACAGTAACAGGAGCCAATTGAAAAGATGGGCCGAAAATGGGCAGAGCTTCATGTCCATACCCGAATACAGCACGTCTCAAAGAGACAGCGCAAGGGCTGCCTATGCGAGATCTAAAAACTATAGAAATTCACTAAAAAACAAAAGATTACAAGGATGTTATAGTTAGGAATTAGCATTTTTAAAAACCTTGGAAATTCACTGAATAAAACAAATGTATATATCCTTATCATCCACCGGTAAAGCAGAAGCCAACTGAAGATTGGGAGAACAGTTCAAAAATTGAATCTACCAATGAAAGCTAAAGAAGAACCAAATGTTGATTAGAGGAAAAAATTAGTCACAGGAAGGGGGTGGGACATCGAAATTACCGAAACACCGTATAAGGGCAACACTTCTACAGCCCTAAGGTACATGGGTGAAGAAAACCAAGAATTGGGTTAAAGAAGTGAAATACACAATAGAGGGGGATATTCTTCATGAAGAAGAAACCCCATCAATAATAAGGAATGCATAGCTGTAATGATCAATTAATCAATGAATAAGGGGTTTATAAAGCACGCTACTCAACCGTGAGTGTCTCAAGGCGCTGGGCAGAGTTGGGGAGTGAGGCTGCTCCGGATCAGTCGAAGAGCCAGGTCTTGAGGCTCCTCCTAAAGGTGTGCATTGTGGGAGAGCGTCTGATGTAGACTGGGAGCTCGTTCCAGGTCTTAGCTGCGACATAGGAGAAGGCTCTCCCGCCTGCTCTGGTTCTGCGGATGAGAGGGGTCTCTGCCAGGGTGAGGTCTGCGGAGTAGAGGTTCCTTTTGGGTACATGGAAGGAGACTCCTTTGTTGAGGTATTTGGGTCCGATGTGGAGGGATTTGTAGGCGTGGGTGCAAAGCTTGAATGTTACGCTCTTCTCGATGGGAGCCAGTGGAGGTCTTGTAGGTGCTGGGTCATGTGCTCACGTGTCGTGGGATTCCAAGGACGATTCTGGCTGCGGGGTTCTGGATAGTTTGGAGCTTGGGTAGCAGGGTTTGTTGATTCCGGTGTAGAGGGCGTTACTGTAGTCCAGTCTGCTGGTTATGAGTGGGTGGGCGACAGTCTTTCTGCATTCGGGGGGGATCTCAAGGGTAGGATATTAGCAAACTGTACAGAACAAAATTAAAATAGTTGGTAATGGGGAGAGATACCAAAGGGGACAAGCAAGCCAACAAAAAAACTAGGTCCAAGAGGATGAAACCATAGTGTTCTAGGAATTATTTCAAGGAATGAGAAATCCACCAAAAGGGGGAGGAGCCATTATCACACAAAATGGACCACACACTATCTTGGCAAGGATACAAATGGCCTTGATGCCACACATATGTACAAGCTCTGAAAAAGGAGGTGTTTGTGGCAGTAAGACTTGCCTGTAGGCAATTAGTATGATAGATGTCCTGACAGGAAAAGTCAGAGCAAGGACAGCAAGACCGGTGGTAGAGAAAAAAGTTGGCACTTAAGTACTAACACACAGATAAAGAATGTGGAGAAAACCACAAAAAAGATGATCAGTGGAACTGTTTGAAAGAAGAAAAACACCCTTGTGAAAATTAAAAGAAGTGAATAGAACATGAGCACCAAGGTAGTCCATCAAAAGTGTACCCTGCTGAAGAAGAGCGAGAAGCTTAGTAAAAAAAAATTAAGGGCACATGTAGAAAAGAATGTGCCATTGGGAAATAATGGCCAGGCCAGTAACATGGACAACAGAGTAGAGACTGTGGCATGTGTCCCACTGCTCCAGTGGAAATGTAGAGCCTTTGGCGAAACAGAATTACACAAGGTTAGCAGAAAAGATGCTCCCTGTATAGCTCAAGGAGAAACAAGAGATTCATGAGAGAGCTATCATTGAAAAAGCTATAAAGAAACTCTCTCCAGGGGGAGAAGAGTGAAAGGTCCCTATAAGGGATACTAAACGCTATCTATCAGCGTAAGGTGCCAGGGTAAAAAGTTCCAGCAGTTAGGGTGCGAGGCAGAGCTCAAATTCTAGACAACAATTAGCTCTGGGTCATGTGCATATAAAATTGCTCTAATGAGCATGTAACACAGGGAATTATTCTTGTGTGAGAAAAGAATAATACAGAAAAACAATCTCTTAGGCACGGAGCCCACAGCCAGAGAACCAGAGCAAGAGGTGTTAAACCCAAGTAGGGTCATAACGGAACCATAACCAATCATCAACAGTGTAATATGGAGAAGAATAAGACCTGCAGGAATACCACAACGGATGTCACCATTAGCTGGGATAGACAACCATGAAATACTCAATCAACAAAGAATTGAACGACCAACATCCCCTATACACACTTAAATGGGTGGATTTAGGGTGATAGACGGAAGCAAGATCAGGGACAAATTTTGGTTGCACTCCGACTTTTGCAAAAACAGAGTCGGCATGGCACCGAAAAGGTGGGTGCTATCAAAAGGCATGTCAAGCAATTGGTCTGAACAGCCTCCAAACAAAAAAGCATTGGCATAGCCAATAGGTCTCGCCTTTGGGACCTCATAAGTGCTTAATCAGAGCTATTGGCTTTGGCAAGGTTTTTAAAGCATATGGTAGAACAGAGTACTGTACTGAATAGTTATTAAGTCACTCACAGGAGGCCTGCCGATTGAGCCCACAAATACTGTGGCGCTGCTATTATCTGGTCTGATCACATCCATAGAGCAGTGCAGATAGCAGCAGGGACTCAGTCCTGGCAAGACTATTATTCTTTTGGAGACACAATATAACACAATGTTGGGGAGCACTTTCTGTAAGGACCTTAACAAAGTGCTGGGGTAGCAACAGTTTGATACTTAAATAAAAACACTTAGACCACAAGGAGTAGATCGAGTTGTCCACTCTACTGTACTGTCTGCCCATTCATTAAGATCACAACAGATAAAGGTATTCGTTCAAAAAATATTAAATAAGCGATACAAACATGCACGACCCAGGTGTCCTACAATTAGCCCAAAAGGTCACCAAAACAAACGCACCCTGAAATAAAAAGGTGCAATGTTCCTACAATTTTCTTATCCCGTGCGCAGACTTGAGAGTGTTGTCCACCAATCTCTGTGAAATCCTTATACAAAACAACTCTCATCTGCGGTTTCATTGCCAAACCCAAAACAAAAATGCAGCCAAACCCAAATATAATTTTGATGAATTGATGAGTGGGGTGTCACAAGTAAGCGAAGCAGTGCAGTCAGTGCGCCACTGAGCGTACTAGCTAGCCTGTAATTGTTTTGTCAGGCATAGTGAAGCTCCCAACTGTGCAGCAGTTGGTAATGAGTCCCTTGAAATTATAATGCTGCTCTCCCTTTATCCATCATTAAAAAATAATTGAGCCAGACACATTGTTCTGAGAATCAAAACAGCTTGTGAATTAAAGGCAGAAAAGTCAGTTGAGTATTAATGCACTTAGAGGGGTCTCATGGTTTGAAAGTGCATGATTAATTGCGGTGAAGCTCAAATTGCTAGCAAAGAAATGTCTGCCCTATGTACTTTAATTAAAGGCTCATAAGGAGTCCAAGGATTTCACTAACACAACTTTGAGCTCACCACAATTCAAAACCGCATCACATGATTCATCAGACAAGAGATAGAAAAATATATCATTTTATTTTCTTTTTCAGGATATATATATTTTAGAAGGTATACAAAAATATCAATACATAGACAAATGACAATAGTTCAATCACATAGACATAGATAAAACACCCCACAACACCCATTCATCTTCACAAAAACGCTCCTCTTACATATCCTCACACATTCCACCAATCACATCCAGCTTAGACCAATTCATACAACAACCTCAGTACACATCGTACACTAATACACTGAGGGCGTCCTGCGGCGTCCTCTCAGCAAATTGCCGGGGAGCTAAGATAGTAGTAGCAGGACGGGAAGTAACCACGCCAATGCGCGTTTTGGTGCCAGGCCCGATCTACGGCCGCACCTTCATCAGGGCAGGTATACGATGGGAAACAAGGGGGCAACACAATATCAGGACAGCGGCCACTCTCATACAAGGGAGGCATGTCTATCGTGACGCACTTCTTGAATCGATATTATAGGAGTCGCGTTTTTTCAACGGTGACACACCTATTAGCAGAAACACACCCGGTCATCTCCAAATGTGAGAGAATCCAAAGAGGGCTTACTTCACGCAAGGTGAATGTAAGATAACTCTTCACGTCGAATTCCGTCTGGAAACAGCTTCCTTCGCGCAGGCTCAGAACACGGACTGGATTCCGAGATAGGCCGTTACGGCAGCAAGCGGAAAGCGCAGCTCCGAATAAGCTCGTTCATGGCTTCGGGCAGATTAAACCGATACCGGCGGACATCAAAGGTTCGGGCGCTAGAGGGCTCTCGTAACCAACAGGCGCCTATCTGGGCTTCTCAGCATTTCGTCCGGACGCAAACATAGGTGTGCAGCAGCTCCGGTTACGTTACACAAGAACATTCATTTTATTTTATTTTTTGGTAGGCACAGGGAGATTAAGTGATTTTCCCAGAATCACAGGATGTGGACCGACCCAAAGGCTCGAACCTTAGTTTACCAGCTTCTAAGTCGGCAGCTCTAGCCGCCAGACCACCTCCTCTTTGGTTCAAGGCAAAACTCACTGAACTGAACACCTCCTCCAATTAAGCAGTGGCAAAGAGACCGGTACGGTCAGGTGGCAGCACGGCATCGCAGGTGTCTGTGCCTAGGTCCTTTACTGCCTTGATGGTCTGGGCGTCCCACAGCTCCATATTACCCACTTTGTCAGACAGGCATTTGTGTGGCCCATACTCTGGGGTTACAAAATACAAACTGCATCTCTGTTGTAACTCTAACAAAACTATATACAGCTACGTAGGGTCAGGCAGCTGAGAAGGTAACCATTGTAATTGTAATTGTAATTGTAAAGGCTCTTCTATAGCGCATGGCTACTCGGGAGCATCCCAGCGCTTAGGACTAACCAAAGGGAGATAAGTTGCAGGAGAAGCGGAAAGCCTAAGTTTGTCTAGATCTTGGGAAACAGGACAGTTTTTAGCTTCTTTCGAAATGCAAGTAGGTTAGGGTCTTGTCGGAGGAATGGAGGAAGAGCATTCCATAACCTAGCCGCATTATACGAAAAGAGACGACCTCCTGTACGGACCCTATTAATCCTGGGAATTGCCAAAAGGTTTTGCTGATTCGAGCGAAGATTCCTGGATGGTTTATATGACTTAATCATATCATCTAGGATGGGGGGGCCCCTCCCATAGAGTGTTTTGTGGACAGTACAGAGGGTTTTAAAGTGAACCCGCTCCCTTATAGGAAGCCAGTGCAAGGTGCGCAGTGAGGGACCTGCTGATGTACGGTAACTAGTAACCGTAAGTAGCCTCGCTGCAGAGTTCTGGGCGACCTGGAGTTGCCGGGTGACCGAAACAGGGGCTCCAAGATAGAGCGCATTTCCATAGTCCAGCCTAGATAGAATAAGGGACTGGACTATGTTTTTTTTAGCTGTTTCGGGTAGCTGAGGAAGGATTTTACGAATTGTCTTTAACAATCCAAGCAAACGGCCACTGTCTTTCTTGCCTGGGTCTTAAATGACAGCTCCGCATCCAACCAGAAACCGAGGCTTTTAATCTCGGTCTTTGGAATGGGACCCAGTCCCATACAGGAAGGCCAGTGTGTAAGGTTGTTAAATGTGGCTTTTTTTCCAAGTAACATCAGCTCAGTTTTCCCCCCGTTTAATTTCAGGTGAGAAGAGTCCATCCATTTCGCAACCGCCTCCAGGCAGCTGCAAAGGTTGGTCGGGAGGGATTCCACCTGATTTAGGGAGACAACTAGCTGGGTGTCATCGGCATAGCTTACTAATCGGATTTCGAAGGGAGCCACTACTTCTGCCAGGGTCGCCATGTACACATTAAACAGTGTGGGGCTAAGGGAGGAGCCCTGTGGCACCCCACACTGTAATGGTACTGGCAGGGAACAGCTGTTCTCCAAAAAGACCTTAAAAACTCTATCACTAAGAAAAGACTCGAGCCACATAAGGGCCTTGCCCGTGACCCCAATCCTTCCAAGGCGAGATAGGAGGACACGGTGGTTCACCGTGTCAAAGGCAGCGCTGAGGTCCAGGAGGATAATGGCCGCGCTGCCACCCGCGTCCAGAATCCTCCTGGAATCCTCGACCACCCTCAACAAAGCTGTCTCAGTTCCCTGCCCTCTCCGGAATCCTGTTTGAGTAGGATGGAGCAAGTCATGGCTCTCTAAGAAAAATGCCAGCTGTTTATTCACCCATTTTTCGATAAGCTTACTGATGCCAGGGAGAAGGGAAATGGGGCGGTAATTGGAGAAATCTTCAGGGTCAAGGGTTGTTATTTTAAAAGCGCCCTGACCATGGCCAGCTTCCAGTCTTGTGGTACCATACCAGACTCAAGGGAGATGTTTACTAAATTAATGATGTGAGTACTGATGTGGGGCAGCGCCAGGTTTAAGATTGTCATAGGGGCAGGATCGAGCGGAGAACCGCTCTTTATTGAGTTAATAAGCGGGGGTAGGAGTTCTGCACTGAGGGGGGAAAAAGAAGAAAGATGATGCAAAATGAGATCAGTATCGCCTATCTGAGAAGGAGTTAGTTCTTCCATGAGTAGGGGGGGGGGAGGGAGAGGAGGATCTTTTGGATTTTAGCGGCAAAGAAGTTTGCTAATTTATCGCAACGAGCACCAGCTTCCTCAACGGATAGTAATGATAATGGCGGGTCCGGGGCTTTTAACAAAGATTTAACTATCTTAAACATGTCTCTTGGGGCATTGGCAGAAGCCTCAATTTTTTCTGCGTAGATGGTGGATTTGGCCATGTTAAGGGCAGATTTATATTTCTTTATGGCGAGTCTATATTTATTTTTCTTCTCATCAAAATGTTTTCGCCACTGCCTCTCCTCCCTTTTACATTCCTGTGCTAGCTGATATTGAGCACTATTCACGCATTGCGGGTGGTCCCTGATTTAAAAGCAGCCACTAGCGCATTTTTAAAGCTCCTGATTTGCTATTTGATTTAACTTTTACTTTGCAGCAATACCCACTGTTTTTAATTCCCAGCCCTCCCACCTGCACTTTAAATGACTGAAACCCACCGCTGTTCGGCGGGCCCTCTTCCCGGCTTCTGATCGGTCCGTGGCGGCCATATTGGGCAAACCTGGGGACGCCTGCCGGTGCCATTTGGGACATCGCGCGTTCTAGTCGTCAGAAGGACGCTAGAAGGCTTCAAAAGGAGGGAAAATTAGGCGCTCTCTCTTGCTAGCTGATATTGAGCACTATTCATGCATTGCGGGTGGTCCCTGATTTAAAAGCGGCCACTAGCGCATTTTTAAAGCTCCTGATTTGCTATTTGATTTAACTTTTACATTGCAGCATTACCCCCTGTTTTTAATTCCCAGCCCTCCCACCTGCACTTTAAATGACTGAAACCCACCGCTGTTCGGCGAGCCCTCTTCCCGGCTTCTGATCGGTCCTTGGCGGCCATATTGGGTGAACCTGGGGACGCCTGCCGGTGCCATTTGGGACATCGCGCATTCTAGTCGTCAGAAGGACGCTAGAAGGCTTCAAAAAGAGGTCATGCTGACGCGCAGCGGATAAGCGCAGCGGGGATGCCGGATTTCCGCCTGAGTTCAGCCCGTCTGCGCCCGTCCGCGCCGAGGACGGGCTGGACGCTGGACACTCTTGTATACTACCACAGGTAACCCATCATTATTCCCTTTTGGAGATATTAGCTCTCAAGCTGTCTCACTTGCCCTGTACTCACAGGTTTTCTCCGGAGGGTATAATGTACTCCTCCTTCTGTCATACCTGTAAATCGGCTCTTCTACCCTCTGCTTTTTCTAAAAGGAGCTCTATGAATGCCTCCCTATCACCTGGGGACACGACAACTAAAATGTGATTCCTGGTTAACGCCAGGTCTCTCATTAAAAACAATATCGCGTTCCATGAGTTCGTTGCGGACAGACAACCGGAATGGATGTTTGTGACGGAAACATGGGCCTCTGAGTCGTCGGGTCACGATCTACTATTGGCCATTCCCGAAGGCTTCAAATTGCTACGACAGGACAGATTTAAACGTAGAGGGGGGGGACTTGCCATTTTATGTAAATCCTCCTTGCCCTGTAAGATAAAATCCTTGTCAGTGGCCTCGGATCCTTTTGAGGCACTCTACTTTTCTATTCTATGTGCCCCGTCGGTTTCCTTCTCCGGAATCCTTATGTATAGACCTCCCGGTCCTAGAGCTGCCTTCAGCGGGGACCTTTTGAGGATCCTGGAACCTTATTTTGGTAAACCCCATCTGACAATACTAGGGGATTTTAATTTTCATTTGGAAAATTTAAGGGACATAGATACCGCTAGGCTGGTGGACTCACTTGGAGCCTGTGAGTGTACCCAACTGGTGAATAGTCCGACTCACCGGGCGGGTCACATTTTAGACGGCATATTCACTAATGATTCTAGACTTTCAGTTGGTACTCCGGTGCCTCTAGTTTGGTCTGATCATATGGCCGTACCTCTTTCGTTTGCCTATGCCCCGGCAGAACTATCTGTCCTAACCACTAGTACCAGAGGTTCGAAAAGGAGTTTTAGGAACATTACCAATGAAGTCTTTGCTCCATATATAGAGATGAGTAAGTACTCTCCTCTGAGAGATGTAGACGAGGCAGCTGATGGGTTGGTCAATTCCATCACCAAAGCTGTTGAGGAACTGGCCCCTCTATCTTATCGATACTCGGCGCGTCACAAACCCTCTGCCCCATGGTTCACAGAATCATTAAGACTTCTGAGACAAAGTTGTAGAAGACAAGAAAGAAAATGGAGGAAGACCTGGGATCCGACTGAAAGGGAGGCACACAAGCGTCTGTTAAGAGACTACAAAGCTAGTGTCATTAGGGAAAAACAGGAGTTTTTCTCTGATCTCACCACCTCCCTCACCTCTTCTAGGGAGCTCTTCAAGATTGTGGACTCCCTCTGTTCCCTTCAGGTGCCTGATCCAGTCGTGGGCTCGCATGAGCTATGCGACAATATCTCGGAGTTCTTCCATAAGAAAATTGAAGACATATATCTTGCTTTGGAAACTCAGAGGAACACCCTAGGGGATCTCTCTCTCCAAACTCTGGTCAATCTAGAATCTCGGCCAAAAGACCCCCCCAAGAGCCTTACTTATTTCCCGCCACTTACCCTTGAAGGGCTCGAGCTCTTGCTCGATCGGACCAAATCGTCATCGCCTCTCGACCCATGCCCTCTGAAGACCTTGAAGGAATGTAGGACTACACTTCTTCCGCCTCTCCTTGAAGTGATGAATGGAGCCATAGCTCAAGGCATCTTTCCTTCAGCTTGGAAAAGGGCGATAGTGAAACCTCTTCTTAAGAAGCCCACGCTGGACCCGGAACAGTTGAAGAATTTTAGACCTATTTCACTGTTATCCGCTCCCGCAAAAATGCTTGAATCTCACCTGAATCTACATCTTTCTACCTTTCTGGATTCGTCTGGGTTCCTTGATAGCTCCCAGCATGGATTCAGAAAGGCCCACAGTACGGAGTCAGCTCTGACTATGGTGGTGAACAATATCCGTATGAAGGTGGACTCAGGCCAAACCACGGTGTTGGTCTTACTGGACCTCACAGCAGCATTTGATACCCTGTCTCCCTCTACGCTAACATCACGCTTGAGGGAGGCAGGGATTGCGGGTCCGGCCCTGAACCTTCTGCACTCTTTTTTACATCTTAGAGAGCAGAGAGTCATGCTTGGTGAATTCCTCTCCCCTGCTAAATCCTTGCAGTACGGGGTGCCACAAGGGTCAGCCCTGAGCCCGACCCTATTTAACATTTGTGTGGCCCCCCTTGCGAGGTTAGTAAAATCGCTGGGGATGGAGGTTGTGTCATACGCCGATGACACTAAAATCATGGTGTCGCTGGCCCACTCTGCTTCCACCTCGGCCACCAACTTTAGGATCTGCATGCAGACAGTCTCGGACTGGATGATTCAGAACTCCCTAAAGTTGAATGGCGACAAAACTGAGATTCTGGTCTTTGGCAAGGACCAGGATGTTTGGTCTAGTGAGTGGTGGCCGTCAGCTCTGGGAACTTGTCCATCTCCTTCCCAGTCAGCTAGAAATCTCGGCGTAATTTTTGACACTTCACTGTCCATGAGTCTACAGGTCAATCGAACAGTGGCCACCTGTTGGGGGGTCATTAAGATCCTTAAGAGAATCCTTCACTATCTTTCTCCTTTAGCACGCAAGCAGACGGTGGTTGCATTGGTTGGTTCCAGGTTGGACTACTGCAACGCACTTTATGCAGACTCCAACAAGGGACTCATCCAATGCCTTCAGGTCGTACAGAATGCGGCTGCTCGATTTGTTCTGGCGCTCCCTAATGCATCCTCCGCAACAATGGCCAGAAGGAGTCTGCATTGGCTCCCTATACATCTGAGGATCTCTTAAGATCTTATGTTTAGCATACAGAGCTCTCGCAGATGGGCCATCGGACCCCCTAGGTTCCCTTCTGACTCGCTACATGCCTAGCAGATCCCTCAGATCATCGGAGATGAATCTGCTGGTGGTCCCTCGTGCTAGAAGGGTACGCTGGGGAAGTAGAGCATTTTCCATTGTGGCCCCTAGACTGTGGAATTCCTTTCCCCCGGAGATCAAGACTCAACCTTCTCTGCCCCTCTTTAAAAAAGCGCTAAAAACCTGGTGCTTTATCAAGGCCTACCCATAGTGAGAGTATATTCGTAATAGCTAGTTTTCATTTGGTTAGGCGCCTTGATGCCCATTGGGCTTAGTAGCGCTATATAAATCTATTTTCATTTCATTTCATTGAGGGACCTTAGGTCTGAATTAAACCAGGGTTGTTTAGTAGGGCCTTTCTTATTTGTGATACACTTTTTTGGAAGCACGCTATCCAACGATTGTTCAATCCATTGATTGGAATCTTTATTTGCCCTATCAAGGTCCTGATTGGTCAGAGGCTCGCTCTTCTTCAGTACTTCTAGCCAATCATTCAGTTCTAATTTCGTCCAGCGCCTACCTAGGGTTTTCTGAGAAGGTTTAGTTGAGCTAGATCTAGATGTCTTCCATGTGAAGGGAATTACCATAGGGTCTGACCAGGGAATCGAATATGGTTCAGCTGAAGTTAAATCCTCAATGTTTGAGAATATGGGGTCTAAGAGATTCCCTTTGGAATGGGTGGGATGTGAAACTATCATACTCAGTTCACAGGCGGCTAGATCCTTAGTCAATTCTGTTGCAATGTTGTCTGACGAATTATTAAAATGGAGATTCAAGTCTCCCAGTACTATAAAATTAGAAACCGTGCTAGCTAACTCTAGGGTAGTTTCGGTTATTCCTTCTAAAAATTGTCCTATTGGGCCAGGTGGACGATAAATTAAAAGACCTGAAAATGACAGTTCTGAGTATAGTGTGATAGAAAATAGTGCACTTTCACAATCTGGGGTGGGACTATCAGTCATACGACAGATTAAATACTCCCTATAAAGAATGGCGATTCCTCCTCCAACCTTAGGTCCTCTATCCCTATGTTGGATCAGGTAACCAGGAGGGAGAGCCTGAACAATGTCTGGGCCAGAAGTGGGTCCAAGCCATGTTTCAGTCAAAAAAAGGATATCAAGATCCAGGTCTTGAATTAATAGGGAAATTTCGGTTGCATGTTTTGGTAGTGAACGGCAATTGAGAAGTGCCATTTTCAGAGCTGTCTCTGTTTTCCTTGTATTACTAATCACCTCCGTCGCTCTAAAAGGACAGTGTTGACAGGAGAAGCGACAAAGCGCAAGGTCCATAGAGTGAATACAAGAAGATGTAAGTGCCCCCTTTAGGGCGAGAAGTGTCGAGCGAGAGTATGTTAGTAGGGAGGTAGTTGATAAAGCAGAGGTCCAGGGCCCTGGGCCCGACTGGGCGCGAACGGGCGCAAACGGGCTTACCTCTGGTGCACCTCCGGCGCGCCATCGGTGCGCCCGCTGCGCGCCGTCGCTGCGTGCCAGCATGAACGGTGAAATATATAGGTGGTATAAACCCGGCCCAAAGACTAGAGCGCCTCCCAGCCTATGGCGGCCACTGGTGTAAGGCCTGCCTCCCCACCCAAGATGGAGCTGTTGTGTAGGGGGAGTGAGTGTTCCCGCTCAAGCGGCGGGTGCCCAAATCAATTTTTTAAAGTGCAAGTAAGTGGGGAGTGTGAGCCTGATAAAAAACGGCGATTTCCAGATATACAACGATTTATTTTAAAAAGTGATTTTAACAATGCACGTGATACATAGCACCCTGAGCAACCCAGCCATCAGAATATTGTATGTTCGAATTTAGAGCGCATACTTACATTATTCAAAGCGAAACTGCAAGTCCCACAATGCAACGTGTGCTGGGCAAGTGCCAAGGCTTGTCTAAAGTAATCGCCTGGGTCATAGAGAGGCTTGCGTGAAACCAAAAAAGGACACTGACTTCCTCACAGAGGAGAACGCGCAGATCCCAGCATTTATCCTGCGCTATCAGCTGGTTTGCGGAGCTCCGTAGCTTCACCTATGCGCATCCCGGAAAAACATAGCGCCCAAGCAGCAGCGGTCTCCATGTTTGTTAAATAAAATACTTTACAAAAATGAGGAAAGGAACACTAGGGAGGGTGGGGTGGAATGCCGAAGCAGTATGGAAGGGGACTTGAAAGCTACGGAGGAGAGGGTTAGAAAGGATACAAAAGCAACACTGGTTTGGGGGAAAGCAATATGGTGGCCGCAGATGGTGAAAGCATTGGAGAGAAGTACACAGGCACGCTCGAGGGAGGAGTGCAGGGAGGAGCAGGCGGGCAAGAGAGAGTAACACGGAGTGTAGTGGGAGGGATAATCCTGAGGGCGATAAATAAACAAGCGTGCTCATATCTGCATCAAAGCAAAGACTACACTAAGAGCCGGCAAGAAAGTGAAAGCGACCGCAAGCAGGCAAATGTAAACAAGCGCAAGCGGCCACGCTAATTACAAACAGATGGCCCCTACGCGCTGCTGCTCTCTCCCGCAAGGTGGATGCCACCACAAGCAAGAGTGTGAGGAAAAGTGCAGACCGATTTCGAACGGTCATCTCCTTGAGCAGCGCATGCGTGCTGCGCTAGACTCGACCTAAAAAGCAAAGGTGCGTAGCCAGGCACAATGTTATAGCGCCACTGATGAAGCCATGACCTGATCTACCGAATCAGTGGTATTCATTGATGGAGCGTAAATGTTTAAGGAAAGTTACCTCTATTAATTTTCACCTTCATTAGACATTGTGACACTAATTACTGCTTTAAACATGACTGACTGCTTGATTCGAAAATGCAAGATTTCATACTGCATCTCAAAAGCATGCAGAAAGATTACAACATGGCAAAAAAATGAAAACATAAGCAAGAAAGAGAAGCATGAAAACTGATTGATAAATGATATTAATGAAATTTGAAAAATATAGATCGATATATAGAATAAAGTGTGGTTTAATGATAACAATATGAAAATGTGTCATGTTAAAATAAGGTTTGCATTATAAAGGACTCAAAAATAGCGAAAAGGCTAGAACTGAAGATGACCATTAGATTGAAAACATTACTGCTCATTTAGGGACTTTGGCTGTATTTACGTATTGCTCCCATGAGAAATGATATTTAGAATTAAACGAGAAATTCGTACAAACAACTAATTGTGTGAAGAGAAATAATGATTTTAACGTGGTAATGTTTTAGCAAGATTTCATGTAGGCCTCAAATGCTTTTTTCTTGTACGAAAACTCAGGGACATGTTGAAATGATTCCTCTACCAGCTGTGAGAACTTTTCCTGAAGCTTCTTTTCCTTAGCATTTAACAAAGGATGTGCTCATGTAACAGCAACACTTTTTGACAGAAACGTATCAGTTCTATTGCAAACCCTGAGAGAGTGCTGGGAACAGACAAACTGGTGAAAAATGAAACCCCTATTTTGAGGAGGGGATGAAAATGAACTAACAAATTGAACATAATGGATTTGAAAAAGGATTACCTAAAGTTCCCAGATTTCGTGGTGAGGCATTAATCACCCCATGAGTGGCCAACTGTGGGAAACCAATGGAAATTGTATGAGCTAATCAAGAGATACTTTCGTGGGTGTAAACTACGAACTATTTAGAGTATAATTGCTCCCTGGGAAAAGGATCAGGGCAGGCTATCTTTGCTATTTTCTAGCCTGGCAAGCTGTCGGACTGAACTGTGATCTTTCTGATGACTATTCCTGAACTTAACTTTTCTGTTACCTGCACTTTGCCGGCTGGTAAAGTTGAGCAGAGCATAATCTTTCGGCTGAAGGGTTAAATCACTCCGACTGTTGCACGCTGTGCTTCAGTTTTCCCTTGACATTTCCTGAACCCTACTGATTCCTGACTTAATCAGAAACGAATCTTGGTTTGTATGATGTTATGCTTGTACCATTAAATGTATGTTTTTGTGTTCTCCCTCTCTTTTTACGTGTATTGCAATGTATCTCTGAAATCTGTCATGTGTTGATGATTGTGTTATCAAAAGAGACCAGCTTAAATATGACCAATATTGTTAGGACTCTGATTAGATTTGTCATGGGCACCTCGTTGGTGAGTTCATGAAGCCCTCACCCACCAACCTAGTTGTGCTGCGACGCCTGATTATAGCGGAGCTGGTATTTTACTGAGAGTGCAGTGTGAGGTGTAAGTGAAGTGTGAGTTAAAATGGCTTGGCCAGGGTCCCAGTACCCGAGGGTAAATTAAATTTCAATAACTGGGCCCCGTCAGCGGTTAAAATAAGGCTTGGGGATGTTTAAGGGAGGCCAGTTACAACCTCCTACATCCATCAGTTGGTCGACATGTTTCAGCCACTGCCTTAAACTAAATCTGGCTTTCCTCAGGACCTTTTTTTTTTTTTTAAAAGAGTGTAGTGCAGGTTAAAAAGGAGTGTAATCCAGGGTATGTGTTACACTCACTAAGGTGTTTCTCTAAGTGTGAGAGGGGATTCCCTTCTCATATATGCGCTTAGATTTTGCAGCCAATGCTTCCAGGAGTGCTACCCGAGTACGAGGACGGTGCAACAGGTACAAGGCAAGCTCTGACCAGAAAAGCTGGTCAACCCCTTACCGCTTCACTCCTGGAAGCATTGGCTGCAAAATCTAAGCGCAAAAAAATCTATATCTCCTGCAGGACATCCCATATTAAATTTGCTTGAGTCTTATCTCATTATTTGCTGCTTGTTTATTTAGGGTATTATTCATGCATTTAACTGTTGCGTTTACCAAGTGTGTTATTATTTCTTACATATAAACATATATCTCTAAATATATTTGAATTTTGTGCATGTGGCATCTGGGAAAGCCTTTCTGTTAGAGAGCATTGTGTAAAATAAAATCCCAAGCCTTATTCTAAAAAGAGTCTTTGCATATTGTAAAATAAAACCCATTTCTAAAAGGTGCTGTGTTACGTCTCCTGCTTCACCCTGTGGGTTTGAGCCACCGTGTGGGAGATTCTGTATTATCTGAAAGACGAAGCAAGACATTTTTGGCACCACTTGTCAGGATACGAAAAGAAAATTAAAAGGGGAAAGAGAAATGTTTTCCAGAAAAACGAAGGCAGAGTCACAGATGCCAACTGAGTTATTTGAGAGGGGGATTGCCGCTCATAAAGAGGGAAAAAAAACTTGGTATTTCAGACATAAATAGTGGTTTCATTTTGAAGTGATTGCTTAGCATTTATCAAAAATGTGGACAATTGGCAAAAGAATGTAGTGAACTGAAAAGAGTTAGCTGACGCTAAGTTTGAAAACAAGACTTTGAAAAAAAAAAAGAGTTAAACATGTACCAAGCTCTGAAGCAGTTTGTTTTGCCAGGCTGTTCAGATAGCCAGGTTGAAACATTCATGAAAAATGTGAACTTAGAGATGCTGCCAGTTAATCTGCAGGTTTTAATTAATTCCTTTGAGGACGTTCCTCGCTCAGGAATACATTTTAACTGAGAAATTGTACACAAGCAGGAAGATAAACAAACCAGCCTATTAGAATTAGCGATCGTTGGCTGCAGTTATAAATCAGACATGTCAGTGAATGACAGACCTTGCTTCATATGGAAAGACACTACTTTGAAAAAAGAAATGCAGCATTGTGCTTTTGAATCTGCACAACAGACTGTGCAGTGTGTTTTAAACGTGTGGCCAATATAGAAAGGTGACAGTGAGTTATGTGTGCCAGTTCAGGGACAGTGTGCTACTTTGAGTAATTGTGAAAAACAAAGAAAGAAGTGTATGCTTTTAAACTTGTGGGATGAAACATTTTTAAATGCTGGAAACTATTTAGCTTGCACATTGACAGACACAGGGCAGATGACAATACGATATAATGTGATTTTGACTTTTGAATTTTCTTAAATACAATGGGAAGAAGCAAATGTAATAAATTGTTACATACAGACAGAAACTGCAGTTTTGTTTTGCATGAACAGTTGGTGCAGTTCCCAATAGAAATTTCAGGGGTGGTGCTTGAGGTGTCCGAGACACAGGATTCCCCAGTGAAGTGGCAAATTTTACTGCAAAGTGCAGCTACTGTGTATGCTCATGGTCCTATACATTCACTAGACAGAACCAGAATAATTATTATTATTATATCAAACCTTTAATTCCCTTATGGATAAAAAGGCTAAAATCTTGGAGACAGAGGTGGTGACACACAATTCTGATTTGGTGTGCATGACTAAGTGCGAGCACCAAGGAGAGAAAGACCATAAAAACAGGTGGGCAGGGAATGAAGGGATGCATATTCCCTTAGACTTACTTAGAACTGTGATTCCAACATGTCAGTATGCACAGCGCAGGCCAGTCCCACTGAAGCTGAGGGGCGAGTTGAAGAAAGAAAAATTACCAGAGCCGAGCAGATGGATTGCCTTGGGCTTATGCCAATTGATAAAGGGAGCACATATTCAGCAGTGAGTGGAAAAATAGTCCAGAAGAAGACTGCCCCAGCCCTTCTTACTGTGTAGGGAAAAGGAAAATTTCACTCCAATATTAAGAATTCAGAGGCCAAAATGTGGGTAGAATTCTCAGATATATCACCAGAGCCAGCAGAGAACCGTGCAGACTGTAATGACAATATTTTGCCATCAGACCCGAAACAGAGAATGGAAAACGTGGGCTTTTTGAAAAATATTTTTTGCAAGAAGTGTGATGCTTGTTTCTTTTCCAGATCATACTGCGACGTGTTGGTGTACATGATGTCCCTGTCCTGCGAGTGGGTGCCTTTGTCTGTGTGGCCTCATGTGGGTATGGGACCCCTCTCCCGTCAACCCTGGAGTGATCACAGGACGGTGCAAGCTGACATCCTTTAGCTGAACAAACCAGACAAACTAAGCAAGAGACTGATCATGAAGTGATAACATAAACATGAAATAAAATGTTCACAATTATAATTTTGAATGCAAGAAGGCTGTGTGTCTTACACACAGAAGGCCATTATTTGTTCTACAAATGCTGGTCAATTTGAAGAGAAAAAAAAAATTGTGAAATCTAAATTGAAGATGTTTTTCAGTTTAAAGATGTTGATGTTGCTGCTTCCATTGTAGAAGTTCCAGTTATTAGCCATTTGTGACATTAGGAGTATTACGGAGTTCATATGCTTGATTCTATTTGCGCATTCAGTTTATGTATCCATCAAACATTTATTCTTTCTGCATATTCAGATATGAATGAGCTTTTTAAGATGCTTTTTACATGCTTGTATGATTTCATTGTTTTAATGTGTGTTTCAATAATATTTGTGCTTTCAGTTCAGCACATGAGCCTATAATGTTACTGTTTTAACATGTGCTTCATTTATAGTTGTGCTTTCAGTTAGGAAGTTCAGTTTTTGATATATGTATGCTATGATAGTCAATGGTCATGGGGTGGAATGTAGTGCCAGAGGCACTCTTGGGGTCTGACACACTGTGATGACTTTTGACTACCATTATTTTAATTGACTTTGGTGTTTTATTTTATCCTAGCCTGAATGTACAACGTCCTGCATATGCCTTGCTTCTCTTAAAGGTTTATTTCTTGTAATCTTGCAGTGTTTCAGTGGGAGCGGTCTCGGAGTAGAATAGCCTTGCCAAGAACAGAACGCATGGGATGTGCATTTGAAAGCATGTGAGAGAGTTAGGAGTGGAATATACTTTTTGGTCTTGAAGTGCAGTGTTATGAGCAGTGGTGCACAAATGTGCTCTGTGTTGTACATTGAGAGATGAAGTATGTGATGCTATAAGCATTGGGGCACAAATGTGCATTAAGTTGTACATTGATAAGTATTATTAAGTTCTTGCTATTGGCTTTGACATGGCCTCATGTCATCCTGAATTCTGACTCTGCCTGGCTTGAGCTTTATCTGCGTGCACAGCCACGCTTGCAAGTTGTTTGTGTTAATCATGTTCAAGGATTGTTTTTGTGAGAGATTGTTTAATGTACCCTGGAAGGCTTTTATGAGCTTCGACAAGATAAAGGCTTGAACAGTCAAGACTGTAGAGGGAACATGGGAACGCCTTCCTGCCATGGAATGCTTGCTTGGAAGCTGGCCAGTCCTGGTAAGATTCCTTTGGCGCAGGGGGGAGGTTTCTTGAACCTTCTAGTGCGAGTTATGAGACTATAAAGCTGGGGTTTGTTGACAGTTGAGCTTGGGTGCTCACTTACAGAGTAGACGTACTGCTGTAAGACAAACAGAACTTGAGTCCCGGTCGAGAGTCCAAGCCAGCTGTGAACAGGCCCCCCAGCGAGAATTGGCAAGGATGTCAAGTGAACGATCGGGTGAGGTGATTTGTTTCTGACTAATGCCATTGTGATGCATGGTTCCAGTGACTGTGGTCATTTGAGGTGTTTGAGCTTTGATTATTGCCATTGTGATGTGTGGCCAGTGGCTTTGATCATTTGATGTGTTTTCTTTGTGATGTGTGACTGAAGGAGGTGCACATCCAAAGTAATAATTTGAAGTATCTAGTGTGTATATATATCTTTCTGATCTTTTGCAGGAAGTTCCGTATTATATTTGCTTGAGTTTTATCCCATATTATTTGCTGCTTGTTTATTCATGGTATTATTCATGCATTTAACTGTTGCATTTACCAAGTGTGTTATTATTGCTTGCATATAAACATATATCTCTAAATATGTTTGAATTTTGTGCATTTGGCATCTGGGGAAGCCTTTCTGTTAGGGAGCATTGTGTAACATAAAACCCCAAACCTTATTCTAAAAAGAGAGTCTTTGCATTTTGTAAAATAAAACCCTTTTCTAAAGGTGCTGTGTTATGTCTCCTGCTTCGCCCTGTGGGTTTGAGCCACCATGTGGGAGATTCTGTATTATCTGAAAGGCGAAGCAAGGCACTCCAAAAAAGATATGGGACATTTTGTGTATCGGTTTGTGTCTAGAGACCAGAGATTAGTGCAAATATTCAACAGCATTTGATTTGTTGGCAGAGCAGGTCTCTAGAAGAGATACTTTGTTATGCCAAGTATTGTGGACACTATATTTATTCACATCACAGGAAGATGAAAGAGAAACTGATGTTGGCACAAATGAAAGCAGCAAAGACAGGGTTTGTGGGTTTTGATTCAGATCTTTCAGGAATGATACAGGTACACGATTAGAATACTAGTAGAATCTAAGGCATTATGGTAAATCCTGTACCAAATTTGATGCCTCAAGGAAGAGGATGAGGAGCAAATATCGAAGCTTTTGAAAAAGGCATATCCATTTCACAGATGCAGAAAATTTGGGCATTTCAAAGCGCCAGTGTAAGGCAAATTAGGTGAAGTCAGGATAGATAGATTGATACAGTCTCAAATTAATAACTGAATAATGAATAAGCATATGTCAGTAGGAAGGGGTCAAAGAATGCCTCAAGCTCCTATATAAAATTTGAATGGACAAGTATAGAACTACAATGCAAATATGGGTTTCCATACAAATGATCAAATAAATTCAAATGTGCAGGTGTCCTCCCAGTATTTGTTACAGATGGATGAGAGTGACTCAGACACATCTCAATGACGGTGCCTGAGAGGGGAAGAGGAATGTGTGCTTGGCGCATCCTTAGAGGCCGTGTTTGTAAGGAAAAGAGGTACCCCCGACTAATATTCCTAAACCGGGGTAAATAAATCAATTGTGAAGGAAGATATTTAGGAAAAGTGAATAAAACTTATGGACCTAAACAGACAACATGATATAACAATCAATAACAATGTACATATAACAAATATAGTGTACAGTGGACAACAATTACATTTAATAATTTATTTATTTTTCTGTTTATTGTAAGAATTGTTAAACAATAATACATAGAATAAATATGTCCAGTACCAATGATAAAACTGTGCTTGAATTTTATGCTTAAATGTCACAGTTTATAAAGTTCAATAGTAACTTTTGAAATTCATTAAATCAAGGAACACATTTGAAAGAAAAACAACAATCAATGATGACATGGCTGTAAATTCTGGTAGTTGCTACGCGTGTTTCGGCTATCAGCCTTCATCAGGAAGCCAGGATTTGAATTCAAGAAAAACCTAAACAGAATACAAATATCCAAAAATCCATATCTGTGTTGTGCTACGGTCCTATATACATGATTAAAAATGGCCAAATAAATAGCACAAGGTCTAATTAATTACAGTTAATCTATCAATAATATATGGATTTTTGGATATTTGTATTCTGTTTAGGTTTTTCTTGAATTCAAATCCTGGCTTCCTGATGAAGGCTGATAGCCGAAACACGCGTAGCAACTACCAGAATTTACAGCCATGTCATCATTGATTGTTGTTTTTCTTTCAAATGTGTTCCTTGATTTAATGAATTTCAAAAGTTACTATTGAACTTTATAAACTGACATTTAAGCATAAAATTCAAGCACAGTTTTATCATTGGTACTGGACATCTTTATTTAATGTATATTATTGTTTAACAATTCTTACAATAAACAGAAAAATAAATAAATTATTAAATGTAATTGTTGTCCACTGTATACTATATTTGTTATTTGTACATTGTTATTGATTATGTTATATTGTGTTGTCTGTTTAGGTCCATAAGTTTTATTCACTTTTCCTACATATCTTCCTTCACAATTGATTTATTTACCCCGGTTTAGGAATATTAGTCAGGGGTACCTCTTTTCCTTACAAACACTGTCTCCCCAGCCTGACTGTGTGGTTTTTTTTCCTTAGTTTTATTGTATTTATTGCACTAGTCGTAGCTTTGTTGTTAATATAATCTGTTTTTTTGTCTTTACCTTTGTCCTTCTCACCACTGTTTCCTCACTCCTTACTAAAACACTATTACTCCTCTAATTCTTTTCTAATCTTATTGGATTTTGTACCATATCATCATGGATAAACTATTGACTTTTGGTTTCTCAGACAAGAACTTTGCGTCTTTGGTAGGAGACCTAGCTTCCATTGATAACTTGCCTACAAGTAACCCACAGACCAATGCTGAGATTCATAAATTATTAGCCCTTAAGAAAAAGAATAGAATTACATGGCCATTTTGTTACAATATCTTAGGGCAGGGGTTATCCCCCAAGGATTAAGAGTGCGGAACATCCCAGGGTTACTTGTGCAAATACATAGATTCTTGGAAAGATGGTCTCTCATAGCCAATAGGTGTTCTAGAGACCTCATGATGCTTATTGTAGAAACCGCCAAAGAGTTAGTACAAGATCTTTTACAAGAGATATCTGAACTAGAAAGTAAACTTAAAAGCAGTCTAGCTGTAGAAGAAGCACTAAAAAAGTTGGAAGAAATGGAGAATGAAATGCATTCCTATAATGATTATCTCCTTAAAAGAAAAACAGAAAAGCTAAAGAATAATATTCAGTTTTTCAGCCAGGAAAAAGTATACCCTTATCTGGCTGATAATTTCTATCAACCAGAACCATATGGTGAAACCGTAGAACAGTCTACATATAATAGACCCTCTAAGAAGGTCACCACCTTTTCCGATACATCGGATTCCGATACTGAGGGGCAGAATCACTACCAGGAACAAGGCCCAGGTAACAGTATAGGAGGTAACCCTAGAGGTACATGTCCTTTCTTAGCCAGGCGAGGCACTATACAAGGATGCTGGAGAACCAGATACCAGCCAAGGTTCAGGGGCAATTTTCATCAGCCACAGAACCAGCAATATCCTACACTACAGAATCAACAATATCCTCCACCTCAGATCCAGCAATACCCACCACCTCCAAATTACCCTCAAATACATAATACATACCTCAATCAGGATCAATACCTGGTAACCAGACATGCACAGTACTGGCGAGACTAAGGGAAATCCCTATTTTTAATTTAAGTAGTAATTCATTAGATCGTCCCACAGAAACGATATTGACAAAAGGCCTTTCCTTCGTACCTCATTGCAAAATCAATACATTTGAACTCTTCAAAGACCTCATGATCTTTTTTAGACAAATTAGACTTCAAAATTTCTTTGAAGGTACAAATGAGAATTTTGTACAACCAGAAATAGATCTGGCCTTAAGCCCCTGTCGGATTTTCTTCCCACCTGAAATAACCATCTTTGAACATGTTTTTAACAAACTTACAGCAGCAACCAAACTTATCCAACCACCTACTTTTAACATCACACGCGAAGAACATCTAGCACTTGAGGCACTTAAACAAAATAATGACTTAATAGTTAAATGCTATGACAAAGGTGGTGAGATAGTTGCCCTTGATAAGGATCAATATATCTTGAAGATGGAGCAATTACTCCACAATGACTTACATTACATACCTATACATAGAGACCCCACTAAAAGAGTGCAAACAAGTATTCTTCAATTGACCACACAGGCACTCAAAAAGAATTTCATCTGTGAAAGAGGGTGGCAATTTCTCAATATACAACAGCCCAAAATGGCAGCAATATATGGAATCCCCAAGATTCACAAAGACAGCAGTGATCCCCCGTACAGACCAATAGTTACAACAATTGGTTCAGTAACAGAGTATGTCGATACCATTTTAAGACCATTTTTCTCACAGATTCCCTCTTACATCAGGGACACGAGAGAGATCATAAATGTAGTAGAAAATCTTCAATTTAATGCAAATAGGCAACTGTTGATCACTATGGACATAGAGGCCCTTTACTCTAACATTCCACAAACAGGAGCAATGGAGGCAGTATCTTGGTTTATGGAAACATACAATATTGACTGCCCGAGATCATTTGTTTTGGACTGTTTACGTATAGTCTTAACTGAAAACACATTTGAATTTAACGGGTCCCTATTCAAACAAAGGGTGTAAGCATGGGGGCTTTGTGTGCCCCAACAGTGGCTAATATATATATGGCCCTGTATGAGTCAAAATTTTTGTACAATTAAATCGCTCCGTTTAGTGAGTCTGTGACATCATGGTATAGATATATAGACAATGTCTTTTTTTATTTGGACCTCAGATCCAGAAGAGCTTACCACATTCGTTTCCTGGCTTAACTTATGCGATAAAAACATCTTTTTTACAGCTACCTCCAGCAATAAGAAAGTGGAGTTTTTGGATATAATCATCCAAAATAGAGAGAATTGCTTAGAAGTAGATCTTTACATTAAGCCTACAGCTCGTAACACTTTGTTACATTTTACTAGATTTCATCCTGAGACACAAAAAAACAGTATTCCGTTTGGGCAGTTCCTGTGCTTTGGCAGGAATTGTACCACGGTACAGGATTTTGATAAAAGAGCTGAAGAAATGAAAACCAAATTCCTAGTACGTGGATACCCCAAACGTCTCATATGTGATTTGTACAACCGGGTGAGTTTCTTTGACAGACAGCACTTACTTACGAAACATCCTAAAGAGACCAATTCTAGATTGGTATTTGTGACGAGACAGTCAACTATGAATGCAAAGATGCAGCATTTAATTAACACGAATTGGCATATTTTAAATGCTACTAGGCCGAAAAATAGCGTGTTACCAAAACCCGTATATGCGTATAGGAAAAACAAGAATCTCAAGGATCTTGTTGTACGTTCCAGGATGCAGACTAAATCGCCAAATTCAGTGCAAACCTCCATTACCGGTCAGGCTTTACCTACTGGAAATTATAAGTTCCCTTCCTGTGTGGCTTGTGAATTTGCAATTGAAGCTAGCCAATTTTCCTTTAACAACGTGAGCTTGCAAGCCAAGACTTTAACTAATTGCAGAACAACCAACGTAGTCTATTTATTGTTATGCCCCTGCAATAAAGGCTATGTGGGTGAAACAGCACGCATGATGTCAACCAGATTATCAGAACGTAGGTCAGCAATCCGCACACAAAAAGTACAAGCCCCTTTGATGAAACACTATATGGAGGCTAAACATAGTGCTGATGACATACGCTGGCTTATTTTGGAGAAAATTCGCACAACCTCTGGCACTATAAGTACGAACATACGTAAGTGCAGAGAGGTATACTGGATCTTTATTTTGAATACTTACCTCACCGGGATGAATAATGAAATACCTTGGGATCAGGTCCTAAAATACAACTGTGGATGAATCCTGGAACTTTTGAGTGTATAGCTTGTACAACAAGGCTTTGTTGGTACAAGCTGTCAGACAGTTTGACAGTTATGAATAATTTTCGCTGGTTAACTAAGAGCTTTATTTTAAGCTTGTATATAAGCTTCTCTATAAGAATTTCTGTATTTTCAATAATATTTTTTAGGACACATATACAGCAACTATATATCCTTTTAGTATCTAGAGATAATCATTTTTGTCTTTATGGTTTCACATATACTTGACACAACTTATTGCCCAGTCATATAATCCATAGTTCATGGAACTGTATAAATATCGATCTTTGTTTCTCCATTGAAATCTTTTCAAAGATGTCCGCCATAGGCGTCTGCTCTCCCTTCCCCTTTTTCATTTCCTTGCGTTCTAACATATTTCTTAGCTTCCGGGTCATGTAATCTACATTTCCCGTATGCGACGCGCCTTTTCACCAGCTTCTGGTATATAAATATCGAGCAACATTTGGTCGCCCTTGTTGCTGACCGGAATGCTGCGGTGACCCTTTTATCTACTTTTGGCACTCTGAGCATTTTTAAAAACGGACAAATTGAATAGAATCTCACACAGCGTCTAAATAACCGGTAAGCTGCCGTACATCTAATAAAACATTGGTTTCGCTGCACACTAGTACCTTAAGTACCGCTATTTTCAATGGTTTTTGGTAGTTACTATTCTTTCCCGGTTTGTTGTTTAGGGTCCGGAGCACCTATACTTACTACCGCCGTGCATGCGCTCTACGAGTCCATTTACAATATCGTTCCAGCCGGTTCTAGGAATAGTCCATTTGAATATAAGCGCAGACAGCTTTTTAATAAACAGTAAGCTGTTGTGAACTCAACAGACATCGGTTTTCTCTAAATGTTAGTAGTCTATCCATTGTCATATTTAATAATTGTTGTAAATGTTGATTCCTCCCAGTTTGGCCATCCCAGGTCCTGGGTACCTGAATTCTTTATTGATTTGTATGCATCTCACCAGTCCTTTGAAAATATCGTTTCAACCGGCTCAGTACTATGTTTTCGGTAAGTGGTTATCCATCATCACCATTGCCCGCAAGTGTTTATCCTGCCATTAGCTGTTTTTATACTAACTGGTGCCGATCTCTGGTTCACAGAATTATTGACCAACATATATTCCATATAATTGAACCTGTCAATAACTCGTACATGGTTTTTACATAAATCAGGTATGCTTCCAATTATTTTACTATTTCTGTGTTAAATACTGTAAAGATCCATCTATTGCCATCTATGTAGTCAAGTTTGGATTAGAGATATTAGATAGCACATAGTAATCAAAGTAGGTATTATCCTGGTTAGTTAATATCAACCACCGGTTACTTCTTTGTTCTAGAGCTTTTGCTTGCCTCTTCAAGCACCAAACAAGCAGAGACCTTGAACACTGGTCCGTACTGTATTTTTTCAGATCATCTAGACAGTTTTCAATAGGATTTGAAGGTAATAAAACGCACTTAAACAACATGGTTGTACTTAATGTTTAGTGCAAAGATGATACCATCATTCCAATATATACAGATCCCTTCTCTCCATAGGTTTCTCATTTATACAATGGTAGTATTTTAACAGTTGGCCCTCATCGCATCATATTCCTTGTGCGTTTAGTAATCATGATATAGCAACATTGTATATATAACCATTTTTCCTTTGTTTCTTTCTTCTTCTTGGTTGGCTTTTTCGACCTTTTTCTTTTCTGGTTTCCCTTATATCTATTCCAGTCAAAAGTTTTATAGATAGGATATCTTGAGTGTATTCAAATGGTAATGGATTTGTGGTGTTAGTGACTAATTGGCACGGACCCTTTAAGTTCTGGGTCACATTTGTTAGGTTGTTTAGAATAAGTATGCTATGACTAGTAGTTTTTATTGATAGATTAACTGTAATTAATTAGACCTTGTGCTATTTGGCAATTTTTAATCATGTATATAGGACCGTAGCGCAACACTGATATGGATTTTTGGATATTTGTATTCCGTTTAGGTTTTTTTTTAATTCAAATCATGACTTCCTGATGAAGGCTGATAGTCGAAACGCGCGTAGCAACTACCAGAATTTACAGCCATGTCATCATTGATTGTTGTTTTTTCTTTCAAATGTGTTCTTTGATTTAATGAATTTCAAAAGTTACTATTGAACTTTATAAACTGACATTTAAGCATAAAATTCAAGCACAGTTTTATCATTGGTACTGGACATCTTTATTCAATGTATATTATTGTTTAACAATTCTTACAATAAACAGAAAAATAAATACATTATTAAATTTAATTGTTGTCCACTGTACACTATATTTGTTATATGTACATTGTTATTGATCATGTTATATCGTGTTATCTGTTTAGGTGCATAAGTTTTATTCACTTTTCCTAAATATCTTCCTTCACAATTGCATCCTTAGAGGTCGTTCAGAATAGTCACTATGTGGATGGCAAGGTGAATGGAACACTAATTTAATTCCTTGTAGATACTGGTGCTACCCGTTACACAGTGAGAACTGTGGAAATTCCCAACCTAACCCTTTCGGGAGGAAGAATCCAAATAGTAGGAGTATATAATCAGTTGATTTCCACTCCAGTGACAGAGCCTATGGAAGTACAAATTGGAAGCTTCGAAGATTTGCATAAATTTGTGGTGTGTGATTCTAGCCCGGTTAACTTGTTAGGACGAGATTTGTTGTGCAAAATGAATTGTTCCATTTATTGCACACCAAATGGAATAGAATTCTATACAAAAGATGAAGATGTGGAGTTTAAAATGTCCAGACAAGAAGCTGAAGTAAATAGTTTGTTTCCCTTATTCACTGAGAAAGATTTATTGATGGAGTTAAAGATACGGTTCTGCCTGATGTGTGGGTCTTTTCAGGTAAAGACATTGGTCTAATGAAAGGAGTAGCTCCAATTCGTATCACAGTAAAGCCTAATGTAGAATACCAAAGAACACCAGCATATCATTTGAGCCCTGAGACTATTGCTTGAATAACCCCTTTGAATGAGAAATTAATTGAACAAGGAATGTTAAGAGAGATTGTAGGCAGCAAATGTAATTCACCTATTATGGGCATACGAAATCCAAATGGAAAATATAGAATTGTTCAGGATTTGAGAAAAATAAATCCGATTGTAATACCTTGATGCCCAATAGTGCCAAATCCTGCAGTAATTCTTTATCAGATTGGTATGAAGCTGAATGGTTTCAGTGATCGATTTGTGTAAAGCCTTTTTCTCCATTTCCTTTCACCCAGATAGCCAATATTTGTTTGCCTTCCAGTTCGTAACACATTTTTTGGCATGGTGCAGAGTTCCACAGGGGCATAAGCAAAGCCCCTCCATCTTCAATCAAATATTGAAAAGAAATTTGGAGTTATTGGAAATGCCTAATCTCTCTGAGGTGGTGCAGTACATTGATGATTTGTTGGTTGCATCAGGGACAAAAGAAGTTTGTGTCACTGATACTATTGCTCTACTGAATCATTTGGCAGTAAGTGGGCATACGAAAAGATACGTTCTTTATGTGGGACACCACATTGAAAAGTGTGCGAGACAAGTGTCTCAAGATTGGATCACTGCCATTCTGCAGATGAATCAACCAAGTACACAAAAAGAAGTTTGAATGTTTTGGGGAATGTTTGCTTATTGCAGGCAGTGGATTCCAAATGTTTCTCTGATAGCAAAGCGACTACAGAGATTGACACAAAGATCTGTCTGATCCTGTACTCTTTTCTTGAACCGCAAGACAGTCGGTGTCGAGCTCCAGCATTGGGCATGCCCGACTTTAACAAAAGTTTTACTCTGTTTTGCAGTGAGTGCGAAAGTTGTGCACTATTGGTTCTAACGCAAATGCATGGAACTGCATGCAGACCTGTGGTATATATTTCAGCTACATGAGATCCTGTGGCTTTCATTTCAACTGGATGTTTAAAAGCTGTTGCTGCGCTTTGCATGAGTTTGGAACAGTGTGAAACAATTGTGATGGGCCACTCTTTGAAGGTGTATGTGCCACGTTTGGTTGAGATTTTGTTAACACGATATCAAACACAGCATTACACTAGTAGTCGGTTAACAAAATATGAGCAAGTGATTCTGGGCACGGAGAATGTGACTGTGACAAGATGAACAAGTTTGAACCCAGCTACCTTGATGCTGCTGCCAGGAAATGAATTTGTTGTGGAAGAAGCTGATCATGATTATCTTGATGTGACTGAACTGTGTACCAAGGAGAGACCTTCTATTCAAGACACCCATTGCCAGAATCAGATCATGTTTTGTGGATGGATCATGTTTGAGAAATCCTGAAAGTAACTTGTGTGCTGCGTATGCGATCTGCACAGTGGTAGGGGTTGTGGAAGCGTTATGAAGGAAAGGAGTGTATTCAGCACAAGTGGCTGAATTGTTTTCACTTACTCATGCTTGTAATATCACTGACCAGATGAGTCACCATATTTACGGACAGGCAATATGGTTTTGGGGGGAGGGGTGCATGACTTTGGGCAATTGAGGTCCCAGCGTGGGTTTATGACCACTTCGGGTTCACCTATACGAAGCAGAGAGTGTGTGAAAAACCTAATGATGGCACTATAACTGCCAGCTCAGATTGCGTTGTTGAACTGTTCCGCCCACCAAACTGGACATGATTATGTGACTGTTGGCAATAGATATACTGATGAGATTGCGTATTTTTGTGCTCTAAATTCTTATGCATTTAATAGGGAATCCTTGAAGGAACACTCTGATGACACAGAATGCAGAGTGATGTTTTCAGTTGTTGAAAAATTGGAAGAAATTAGAGAATTACAAGATTGAGTTCCACAAGCAGAAAGAGAAGGGTGGATTAAAGCACGATGTAGTCGCAGGCAGGAAGATGAAGTGTGGGTTTACACAGATGGGAGACCTGTGTTGCCAGATATACTGTTGTCTCCGATGGCAAGGATTTGGCCTGGATCCACACATGTAGGCAGAGATGCCATGATGCGACTCTCATCAAACTGTACAATACCATATTTAGAGCCATTTTAGAGAGTCGGTGCCAGAGATGTGTAATTTAGGAAAACAGTGATCAGCATGGGTCAAATTGGGAGGTCAGGAGGTCCTTTTACCCGAATGCAGCTTGATTTTATAGAAATGCCCTCTTGCAATTAATTAAAATATGTCTGTGTGATTGTGTGTCTGTTTTTATTTACGTTCGGTTGAGGCATAACTTACAAGATGCAAGGACAAACTGTAGCTAAATTGCTTCTAACAGTTAATTTTGAGATTTGGATTTCCGGTCTCGTTGGAATTGGATAGAGGAAGCCATTTCAATAACCCAGTTATATGACTGCTTTGTGCTGCTTTGCAAATTGAGCAGAAATTACACTGTGCCTATCGACCGGAAGCATCAGGTGTGGTTGAACATGCAAATGGGACAGCAATGTTACGTCTGGCAAAAGCGTGTGCGTACACATCCTTGAAATGGCCTCATGCATAGCCTCTGGTGTTGATGGGCTTGCAAAGTATCCCAGACAGAAGAACTGGATTGTACCCTCACAAAATAATAATGGAGAGGGCTATGAGACCGCCTACAGTCTCAGGAAATCAGCTTGTAAATATTTGATGACTTGGTACTCAATTATTGTAAAGGATTGGCTGATGTGGTATGTTTTGTGTCCCACCAGTTTGGAGAAGTCCCCACTACTATTCAACAGGAGCAGAGTCACGACCAGTGCCCAGGCGACTGGGTACTCATAAAGAAACACGTGAAAAAATCCTGTTTGGAATGTTGTTGGCATGTACCTTATCAGGTGTGTAAAAGACTTTTATTTTGATCTGTTAAAATCATAAAAAGAGTGGAACATACCACCATAATGAAAACGTCATCATTCAGATAGGGATAATACATTAAAAAATTTTTAGTTATCGTGACCCTCGTGTGGGATGGAACCAGAGAGCAGTGGATTATCATTAACAGCGATGTAAACATGTCCATGCTTTCTGTTAATGCCAGCAGAAAATGGAGAGTGAGCAAAGTTCAAAACAGCTATGCCAGTTTCTTAAGTCACTTTAGTTTCATATCCTTGAACATTTACTGGTTAGATCATGTTTGTGCCTAGGGCTTGTTATCGAGAGGGGCTTTGGAAGAAAGGGAGTACAGAAAAAGGTCTGAAGAGGACAAAAGGCCGGCTACTTTATACCCAACTGCCGGGTTCTTATTTTGATGTTCCATTCCCTCCTAGGTTTTATGCTGATTCTTTCTTTTCTAGTTCTTGTGATGCTAGAGACAAAAATGTGATGGTGTTACAAGACAGTTGAACTGATGAGCCGTTGAGGCATTTTATGACGGCCGCTCTACAAGTTCGGATTTGAGTTGCTCTTAGGATTGGCCTTAAAAGTAACGTCCTTAGGTCATGTAGTGCCGGACAGATGCATAATAGATGTAATAGTGACTCTGCTCCGTTGCCACAGAGGCGGCAGTCCAGGGATGCCCAGGTCTGTAGCCATTTTGGGGTCAGATCTTGGTTTGAAAAGGAACCCAATCTCAGTAAGGTCAATTTCCGCTTGTAGTGGTCTATGAAGCATTCTTGCAAATAGGGTTGTGGTTTCATATGCTTATAGGATGAAATCACAGACCATGCATGACTTTTGCCGGCAAATGTGGTTTTATCTGATTGAAACGCAAAAAATGTAATTGATTTGTTTGTGTTTTTTTTAAAAACAGGATATGACATGGGTGTTTGCCAAGCTTCCTCCAGATTTAGCGTTTGAAGCGCTGGTTTTAAGATTTGACATATCGATTTTTTGTTCGTTGATTGTGTTTCTACCTCCTCCCAACAATGGTGGGCAAGTGTGTTGTCTTCAGCAGCCCTCATACGCCAGTAATATTTGGCCAGAACACCTTGTCTGGCCTGCGTCTCGTTCGTTAATCCACATTCCAGGCAAATCTGCACCTGAGAGATGTGTCGTGGGATTAAAAACAGTTTTTTATACAGTGTGGACTGAGCTAGATTTAGCATTTGGGAGTCCTTAGTATTCAGCATTTCTGAGCCATATGTTATCGCTGGCAAAAAATTTGCAGCCACCACCTTTAGGAGATGGTTTGTTGAACTACCAGAATCTGATGTGGTGAACCAGTGGTGACAGTGAGACGACCTGAACAGACTAAGCACACAGTCGTGTGGGCATCAGCTACTGGTTCTCAAGACACTGTTGTAAGTGAGAGTCAAAGAGAGTTGATCCCGGTGGGTAACAAGGGTCAGAAAAAAGGGGACTCAGCTAAGCGAGGGGTTGACTCAAATGATATAAACAGTGTACCAGAAAACAGAGTACGAAAAGGAGACCATTGACCCAGAAAATCCGAACGATTAAGAAACGTATTGACCGCAGGAAGAATTCCTTCTACTGTGATTGAAGTCTCCAGTCAGTCTGAACAAAGTGGTACAGACTGATAAGAATCTACAGTACGCAGAACAAAGCGTACGAATTCCAAGTCAGAGATATGCAACTCCAGTGGACAGATCTAGCCGCAGCAAAAGACTGAGGGAAAGAATATTAGACGTTTTGTTTTAAAGACTGCACCTCATACAAGCCACCTTGAAAGAGACTGTGTGGAATAAAAGAAAGGTTCTGGAAAAACAAAGGCCAATGGACAAACAAAGGAATAAAGGATTGTGATAAGACAACACCATAAAGGTATCGCCCAAAGCCTGTTGATTAGCATTATATAAAAAGAAAATGGATACATCATGTTTCGAGATAGAAAATCCAAATTAAACTTCATTAAGGCGAAAACGTATATGTGCTTGCTTTATGTTAGCTTTTGTTCTAATCTTTGTTTTGATGTTGATAATACTAAATCTACCTCATCATGTTTATACCTTTAAACCTACTAATGTGCATGTGAGTACGGCTACAGAAATAACAAGAGTGCAAGAAGGAGTGATGGAAACTAGTGATCTAATAAGTAGTGACTTACACAAGGATCGTTCTATTAATGACTTTTCATTAAAAGTATTTACCAAATTATTGTACAAGTACGTTGACACGATGGATGCAAGAGATGGTTATGTGTGCATTTACCTACTCAATTACCTACGTCTGTGTCTGAGGGGGTGACTTATCACCTACCTTTAACTTATAGTATATCTTGTAGTGTACCTACAAGTTTGTTTTATTGCAAAGAACAGATTCAATACTACGTTTCTAATTATGATCTAATATTTTCAGAAGTTCCGGTTAAGAAAAATGTAAATAGAGTATCAGATCCACAGGATGCTCAGGTAATGGGGCAATTCTTTCAGCCCACATCACCAATAAAAACGATACATACGCATCGCAATAACCTTACTTGTGCTTTGCCTAGGGTAGAGCAAGAATTCATTAATTCAGTAAATGATGGACGAGAAGAAATAAAGAAGAAAGCTGAAAACCAAAATAAAAACACCTCCATAGGCACATGGGAAGGTGAACATAAAAAGGGTGACACATGCGCTAGTACACTAGTAGCAAAAGGGCCAACGAGAGAGGAGCTCACTAGGAGAGCTCCGCTAGTTTGGGGATCACTTTAGCTTAATGTCCCTCTTTTTAGCTCCATCTGACGCCCCACTGACCTTGAGGAAAGAGGATTTAATACAAGAGCAACAGGAATATTTTCTTGACTAACCGTTGATACATTAGGGCAATCTGAAGGGTCCGGAGATCGGAGTGTGCCCCCGTATGACTCGGCAACAGAGCTCAATGTCCAGGGACAACGCGGTCGCTGCTGCAGTTGATGGTCCCCACCTGAATGCCTTGCAGAGCGCTGGTCATAGAGGGTGAGATTCGTTCGGTGGCGGGCACTTCCGACGTGCGGGACTAGTCTGCAGGCTCTGGAGCATTTATGAATCCGGGACACCCGCCCCCCCCAACCCGATGCATGGGGAGCACGACAAACAGAGCTGACGCTGCTGCTGGCAAAGGAGCACTCGGGAGGTCGGGTCACCCTCCCGGCTGGAGCGGAGGAGTGTGGCCATCGAGAGAGGTCGTTGCGGAACACAGAACCTCTCTGTTTACATGCACCGGAGCGGAGCTTGTGGAGGCTCGGGTAGCCTTCCCAGCAGGAGCAGATGAGCGCAACAGGAAAAATATGTCTCCGCGGAGTCCAAAGCCCACGAAAGCAGCACTAAGGTACCAGTGACCAGCGACCCCCTCCCACCCCTTCCCCTCATTTCCTCAGCACGAGATCCACAAACTTGAAACTGATTTCAGAATGGCCCCCCGGACATCCGCTTGTCTACAGAGGGAGGTATGCCAGTTCTGTTCAGAGGCCATAAGACAATGAGCCTCCTTTAACACGGCACAGCCTAAAGAGCTCAGCAGACAGTCTGAACTCCGCGGTATTTGCAGAAGGAGTCTGGCACATATCGAGACACAACGGTCTCACGCTAAAGCCTACCTTCATATTGTGAAACTGGCCACTTGTATAATACTCAGCCCGAGAGGGTTTTGTGGGGCCCTGGCGGGACCCCCAGCCCTTATCTCCTCGGCTGGGTTCTACATAGCTTCCAGAGCTTTACCATCTTGCACCACTCCATTATCACATGCTTGCCACATTGCCAAGCTCATACTAGGGGGCAATTGATCTATTCCTGAGTGAAGGCATGCAGATCCACCTCAACTTGATGAACCCGAATTCCTGGATAGGGGAAGAACTCAGCTGCCTCAACAGATCACACGAAATGGCTACAACAGAGCAATAGGTTAACAAAGAAATAGGACTACCTCCCATGAGGTCCTTTAACTGAAATAGACAGAGGACTTCCTTGCTAGCACTGCTCTAGTTAGCTAACAGAGCAGCCATCTTGGACCGTCTTCACTCATAATTTTGTTTCTCTTTCCCCCTAAAGGGCAGCACTTTGCAAAGACATCTTTCCATTTGTATACCCCCGTTAATCAAGTTTTACCCACATTATGGAGCGCACCAGGAACTTGCTCCATCAATTACCCCCAAACCTCTAAAAAAAGCAGCTAAAGGCTTCAAACATAACTTATTAAAATCTTATCCTGAAACCCCAATCTCTGACCCATACTTCTCCATGAACAAAGGTCTCATCAAGAAGGACATCATCATCTTTACTAAAAGAAGAGCTCAATGAAGAAAAGCCTTTCTCGCTTTCTTTAAGGTCTCTCTCATGAGGAAAACAGTGCACGGATTCACACTATCTATCCTACCCTCCATATTCTTCAATGCTGCAGCCACCGTTAATATCTATCATAATTGAATCATCTTCATACAATCTACCGACCGCAACCTTAATATGATAGATCACATATTTACGCTCATCAAGGAGAGAGCCTCTCTAACTCACCCCTCCTCTCCATTCAATCGTTTTGAAATGTTCAACTCCCATCCTGATCCCGTTATAATTCAGGATTCCCAGCTGTCCCCATCTGCTCCGATACAAACTCTAGACCTCAACGACTCACCACCTAAGAACTCATTCCACCTTATATCCGCCTCACTCCTTAACCCTATCAATACACTCACTTTCCCTCCTCACCCTGCACTACCTCCTCCTCCCTCACCATTACTCCCAGCACCTCCCTTCAACTGTTAGCTCCACCTATACCCCACTGATTCTGGCCTAGCCGTCTCTCAGTCCCCTCAACCTGCACTACCGCTCCCACCCTCACCTCCCACCATTACTCCCAGCACCTCCCTTCACCTCCTCAATCCCACCTACTCCCCCACAGATCCTGGCAATGCAGTCTCTCTACCCCCTCAACCAACACTTCCTTCCCCACCCTCTCCATTACTCCCAGCACCTCCCATCAGCCCGTCAACCTCACCTTTACCCCCACTGATCCAGACTGAGCCCTCTCTCTGCCCCCTCACCCTACACTTCCTCCCCACCCTCCCCCAGACCATTACTCCCAGCACCTCCCATCAGCCCGTCAACCCCACCTTTACCCCCACCGATCCTGGCTTAGCCGTCTCTGTCCCCTCCCCCTCCGATCCCCTCACTCCCCCCTCCATCGTCATACACACAGAAAGAGCACTTTGCATTGTCCCCGACCAAGACTCCTCTCAAACGACACGAAAGATGCTACTACTCCGCCTACTCTATGTCCATCCTTCTAATAAGGACACTCTCACGCCTGACCCCCAGACTTGACCAGATATTATCAGCACTTCAGCAAGTCAAAAATGACATCCGAACCCTACACAACCTTATCTTACAACAACCCAAGTTCACTCACACTAAACAGGAATACAGATCTTTCCCTCGCTCCAAGATCTCTTGTGGCACCCGCCATCTACTTGCAAGCTCCCAGGCTCAGGGGTCTCCACGTTGGAGCACAGTTCCGCTCCCTAATGCCTTATCCCGCCCCAGCAGGATGATAAACCCTCTATCTGCTATAGAAATAGGGGCACTCCTTCGCTCTTACGAGCTTCCTCCCCCTCCACATAACGCTGGGTTTCCAGTTCTCACGTACAGACTCCCAAATACAATCTATCCCTATCAACACCTACAGAGCCACCAGACACAACCTCACTAGAATCTCCTTTACAATCGAACCCACCACAGTATCTAACAAGATGCGGTTAAATTGTATTCTCCTGAACTGCAGATCTGCATCCAGACATGCAGCTGATATAGCTGACCTACTACTCACTAATGAACCTGACATTCTGATCCTGATGGAAACTTGGTTAAATGATGCATCTACACCCATCATGGACATCTTGCTACCACCCCCCCCCCCCGAACTATGAAATCACCAGACTAGACAGAACGGACAGACCAGGAGGTGGGATAGCCTGCTTACATCAGAGCAGCCTAACAGTGTCCAACTCCAATGCATCCGCTTTATCTTCAAGTGAATACCTCTGCTTAAACATCGCCAGTAATAACAAACAAATATGTTCTTTACACACTTTTTACCACCCTCCTGGAGATAACCTCACATTCATAGAACAATTCATGTATATTTTAGCGTCAAATGACAGCCAACAAAATAAGCAAATATTCCTGGGGGACTTCAACCTTCACTGGGATGACCAGACTGACCCTGGGGTAAACCGCCTCAAAGCTTTCCTCGCCGACCTTAATCTCAACCAAATATGTAACAGCCCTACACATGACAAAGGTGCAATTCTCGACCTAGTAATCTCTAAAATGGACTCCACACAGCTTGACTCGATCCTCCCCTGCGACTAGTCTGACCATCACATCATTACATTCCAAGTCTTGGAAACGGTTAAACGACTCCCAACACAACCCCTTAGAACTAAGATCTGGAAGAGAAACCTGAAAACGTCGGCTCTAACCCTATAGCATCATCTAACTCAAACCTTCTATGTCCCCGGAAGACCTAGCCGATGTCTAGGGGCTGACCAATAACTACTTTCACTCCATGATCAACCTACTAGATAAAATAACCCCGCTTCAACTGAAAAGAACTTCCACAAAAGTCTCAAAACCTTGGTATGATGGGAGGCTAAATGAAGACAGACGCACTCTCAGATTAATTGAACGACGTTGGGAGAGCCGCACCATCAGCTGACCACCTCAAGCTTCTAAGAATCGCCAGAAACTCCTATTTTAGAAAGATCAGAAAATCTATAACAGACTTCTTCAGGACTCAACTAGACCAAGACAAGAACCGTCCCAAAAAGTTATTTGATCTTATCAAAACCCAAACCAAGAGCATACCCAGTCTCCCGAACGCCATCTCTCTTAATCTACCCAATTGTGATCAATTTGCCTCCTTCTTCCCTTCTAAAACAGAATTCATAAAGTCAGATCTACTCAAGGACCTCTTATCCATCTCAGACATGGAAAAGAACTCATCATTACCCCTGGCTGTTGCACAAACTAACCTCCTCCCAAAATTCAAACTCAAACAATGCAACTTGGTCCCACTTCAACACTTACAGTGAAGATTCCATATTTAAGACGCTAACCGCTCTGAAACCCTCCAATCATTTCACAGACCCGCTCCCAGCTAACTACTTAAAAGACTTCATTCCTCTGTTATTACCTCTCTGGACCAAGATCATAAATACGTCCCTCCTTCGAGGATATATTCCAGACATCCTGAAAACAGGTCAGGTGTTGCCTATCCTAAAGAAAACAGCTGACCCCTCGGAACTAAATAACTATCGTCCGATTTCTAACATACCTATGCGAGTTAAACTCCTGGAAAAATGCGTTAACATGCAGCTGAACAGTCACATTGATCAATTCAACCTGCTTAACCAATTTCAATCAGGCTTCAGAGCAGGTCATAGTACCGAATCAGCCATGACACATGTAATTAACGACGCTCTAAAAATACTGGACCAAAATGAAGCTTGTTTACTTATCCTACTCGACCTGTCGTCAGCATTGGACACCGTCAAACACGACAACCTGCTTGAACTCCTGAAACACAGACTGGGAATGTCTGGAAGTGTATGTAAATGGTTCGCCTCCTTCCTCTAAAATAGATCCCAAAGATTCAAGGTCAACCAATCTCTGTCCGAACCCCATGCCAGTCACATTAGGAGTTCCACAAGGCTCCTCCCTCTCACCGACCCTTTTCAACCTGTTTATGGAACCTCTTACCGATCTTCTCAGCCTCGCCAAGATTCACTTCCATATGTATGCAGACGACACCTAAATCTACATCAAGATCCACTCACTTGACATCAAATCACTCAACTCCACACTACAAAACAAACATGGCTGGCCGAAAAACATTTGAAACTAAACTCCCTCAAAACGGAATTCCTCTTTATCGCTCCCCCTAACAAAACTCCCACTATCCCGGATTGGCTGATACACTTAACAGCTCTCAAAGGACAACCTCTCATCGTCGACTCAGCGAAATCGCTAGGGGTAACGCTTGACAGCAACCTAAAGATGCTGAAGCATATAGGCGCCTCCACAAAAGGAGCTAACTTCCACTTGAATACGCTGCAAAAAATGAAACCCTTACTGCCAGCCTACGATTTCAAACAAGAAGTTCAAGCCCTAGTAATACCTAGAGTGGAATATGGGGCGGTAACTTTATGCGGCCTCCCAAGGTCATCGACAACCCCACTAAGAGCCACTATCAAGACTCATCACGGGTTCAAAGAGAAACTCTCACATATCACCTGACCTGAGAGCCCTCATTTGGCTACCGTTTGAAGCTAGAATTCATCTTAAAATCGCTTGTATGACGCACAAGGCTTTACACCACAATTCCCCGCACTACCTAGCTCAGAAACTGGTGCTCTCTGCGGGCATCAGAACCTCCAGGAGTGCCAAGACTCTTCTTCTACAACCACAACGATTCACCAAGAAAAAAACCTATATCCGATCATTCTCTGGTATGGCTCCTAGGATCTGGAACGCTTTGGCCACTGAAACAAGAATGAACCCATCCACTGCCTCCTTCAAAAAAGAAGTGAAAGCGATACCTCATGGCTAAATTCACGTGAACTCTGTCCTTTTACTGTATATTATAACTAACTATGTCTTTGTGCTCCATAGTTGTTGTTAGAACCGGGGTCTCTAGTTGGCAGGGGTATGCACCCTAGTCCAAGTAGGGACCACCGCTTCCGACCTGGTAGCTTGGCGCAGAGCAGCAAAGGCGTTACTTCAGAGGCAATGTGTAAAGTATTTGTGCAACACACAACGGCGATGACCCAGTAAAAACACTCACAAAAGGAACACCACACCAGTTTTGTATAAGAATAAGAATTTCTTTATCTAAAAATTATGCGAGAACCAAAAGCAGGTAAATCCAGCTCCAGGCAAGATCAATAATAAAAAGGATTCCAGTTTCCAAGCAAGATCAATAATCAAAAAGAATGAATCCAGTTCCCAGGCCTGATCAATAATAAAAAGGATTCCAGTTTCCAAGCAAGATCAATAATCAATAAGAATGAATCCAGTTCCCAGGCCTGATCAAATCACCAAAAGCTCATGTGTGCCAAGGGCTCCTGCTGGTAATGTCTTTCTCACAGTGTCCTTGGATGGCAAAAGTTCACTTGAGGTAGGTTCTTATGGTCAAAATTCACTGTGGGAAGGTTCTTAGGCCAAAGTTCCCTTGCAGCGTAATAAGTGTGCCTCTCATAGAAATGATGCTCCCAGCGTAGGAAGTGCGGCTGCCCAGGCGCTGCTGGTAATGCAAAAAAAATGCCCAAGTGCCAATTACCAAGTAATTATGCCCCCGTAGGCCGGTCAGTGAAGGACAGTTCCCAGCCAAGCACAAAGCTCACACTCCAGGTACCCGGCCAACCCGCACCCCACCCCCTCACAGCAGCCTGGTTGCACTGAGGTGTTACCTGGGGTGGTGGTTGCGGGCGCGGGTGCGAGGCTCCTCTCCCCCTGGGGCCTCGGGCTCAGCAGGTGCTGCACAGGTGGGGGTCACGGCCACACAGCGCTCCTTTAGCACAGCGCTTAACAGTGCCTCCAAGTCCGGGGCAACGACGGAGCCTCCTGCCACACAGCGCTTCGCTTCTCAGCGCTACACAGCGCGCTCCGGTCCCAGTGGCGGTGACCTCAGAGCCAGTTTCAGTTGCTTGCGCAAGAAGCAGAGGCAATCACAGAGCCTTCGGGAGGATCACGGGGCAAGCAGTGCTGATGGCAGGCACAGCGTTGCAGGGCAAATCTTGAGAGTGTTGTTGCTGTTCCAAAGGGCAGTCTTTAAAACGCTGTGGTCCAAGGACAGGTAGTTTCCTTTAGCTTAAAAAGGGTGCAGTCCCAAAAAGGCAATCTTTAAAAGGTTGAAGACTCTTTAAAATGCTGTTCAAAGAAAAGTAGTTCCTTTGGGATGTTGTGGAGACACTCTGGTGGTGATGTTGCAGTCTCCCATGCAGGGCAGGATCATCAGACAGTAGGGCAGCTCAGTAGGTTGTGGGGCAGCAGTTCCTTGGAGCAGTCAGCCTCCTTCCCAGTGGCAATCCTCTTGCGCAGCAGTCCTCACTCCAGCAGGGATTCTTCCAGGTCCAGCAGTGCAACAAGAATGTGAGGCCAGGACCCTCCCTTATATATCTTTTTAGTCTAAGGGCTAGAAAGTGGTGGAAGTCTCTGGAAGGGTCTGGGGGCAGGGGCTTCTGGAAGAGTCCAGGGTGTTCTGGTATGTTCCCTGCCTTCCCTGACCTAGCTGTCACAGTGACGAGAGACAGGCCGTTAAGGCTACAGTGGGCTGCCCGTCACAGCTCATCCCAGGGAAGAAGGTGTGAATCACCACTCCCACCTCCCAACCCAGGCAGGCTATCAGTACGCAGAGGGGAAGGGGGAGTCTGCAGCCTAATCTAAGTGTAGGCAGGAAAAGGTCCCCTTTATAAAAGTGGGATCCCTAGCGTAGTAATGCCCAAACCCTATATATCATTGGAAAGGGTTCCCCGCCCGGAGTCCAACAAGACCAAACATGATAGACTTATTAGGTCCCTGTCAGAAGTTATTCCATAAGGGGAGGTTCCCAATGTTAGCCTATTGGAGGATTAAACCTTACTGCGGTAGCAGTGGCTTGTGGCAGATATGCCAGCCTCACAAGGTTTTAGGGAAGAGCACCTGCACCTCAGCACTGTTTAGCAGTGGTGAGGCGCCCAGAGTCCTAAGTCCAACAAAATATAGGATAAAAATGGGAGGCAAAAAGGGCAAAAATGTAGGGGAGACCACCCTAAGGCTGACAGGTCTAACAGTTGTCCTTTTGTTTTTCGCGCTAGCTTATGTACATGTATAAGCTATGTTTAGCTGTTTCACCTATATCTTTGTTTGCTACATCTTGTTTTCTACATTGGACTTGTAAAGCGATCTGATACTCGCAAGGGTCTTGTTCACGCTATATAAAACCCTCAAAATAAAATAAATGTGCTGCAATGACTCTAGATTGGCAACATAAAGGAAAGCTTTGCATACTAAGACATATAACAGAATACAATAATAAATTCCTTGGTTCCAGTGAGTGTAAACATAACTTCCTGATAACGGAGGTGGGGGATTATATTTGGGTTGGACTGATCCTGTTTTTCCAGGAGTGTATTATGTGTGTGGGAAGAATGCTTATTATAAATTTTCTAAACACGGGTATGGATGTTGTTATATGGGAATAGTGTTACCTAAAATCTATCATGTGAATCAACATGATGGAATCAATTAAAAGAAACTAACATGCTTTAGAAGAGGAATAAGTGCTGCAGAAATTATTGGGGATATTTTTGGACCAATAATACCTTCAGTTGGGGTAACATTGAATTCGCACAAAATTCGAAAACTTTCAACAGTGGTAGATCGATTATCTACAGATACTGCTGGTGGATTTCTGGTATTAAATACTGAAATAGTTGCTATTAGAACTATGATTTTGCAAAATCGCCTTGCTTTAGATGTGCTTTTACAAAAAGAAGGTGGAGTCTGTTGCATGCTTAAAGTTCAGCAATGTTGCACTGATATCCCTGATAGGAGATTTGAGGGGATATATAAGTAACATACTTAATATAGGAAAAGAACTAACAGAACTAAAAGCAGATGGTTCTTGGGAGAAAAGTGGGAAAGGATTTTCTTCAGTGGGAAGTTGGTTTGCAGCACTAAGAAGTACTTTAGTGGGAAAAATACTAACACCATTAATGGCAACTGCTATTGACCTATTGATGATAGTACTAGTACTGATATATAGATATTGTAAACAGAGAAGTAACTCAAAAAATAGAGGACAGAAAAGAAAAAGAACTGAAGTAAAATTAGAGGATAGAAAATATGATTACTATGAAGTTATGAAAAACATGGAACAAGTTAGATTGAAAGAAATGAAAACAACTGCATTCTGAGGTGATATCAGATTATTATCAGATAAGATTGTGTGATTGCTTGATTCGCCATCAAAGGGGGAATTGATGGAGCGTAAATGTTCAAGGACAGTGCCTCTATCAATTCTCATCTTCATTAGAGGTTGTAACACTAATTACTGCTTTAAACATGACTAACAGCTGGACTCGAAGATGTGAGATTTCATACTGCATTGTGAAAGCATGTAAAAATTTGACAACATGGCTAAAAAATGAAATCAAGAGAGAGAGAAACACAAGAACTTATTGGTAGATGATATTCATGAAATTTGAAAAGTATATATACAATATAGAATAACGTGTGATTTAATGATGAAAATATGCTAATGTGTCATGTTATAATAAAGTTTGCATAATAAAGCACTCAAAAATATCTAAAACGCTAGAACCGAATACGACCATTAGATTGAACACATTACTGCTCATTTAGAGACTTTGGCTGTGAAAACTTGTATTGTGTGAAATGACACATAAAATAATGCTTTTGAATAGCAATGAAACATGTAAAAGCTTTAGTAGTGCACAATATTTACATATTACTCCAATGAGAAGTTATATTTAGAATTAAACGAGAAAGTCGTGAAAACAACTAATTATATATAAGTTTATTCGATCAATAGCATGATCATGTAAATCAGCAAAAATCTCATCCAATATATGAATTCATTCGGACTTAAACAAATTTTAAATAAGATAGTTTTGCTCCCTCCAACACTATAAAAACTATTAAAATTAGAAATTTCATATATGATTAAAAGAGGAGACTTTCACATTTACATCAAACTAAAATATCAGAGTTCAAGGTTTCTGAGCTCCCGTAATCCACTGGTGCTCCTAGGTCTGGGTTGCTTGCGGCCTCATTTGTCTTTCTCAGAGTCATTTCTATTATCATTTTTTACCTCGTCCACCAGGCATAAAGCAGGTATCTTGAGATTGTAAATACTAGCCAACTTGTAGTGTCGGACCTGAAGATACGTAGAGCATCAGAAAAGGCAGATGACAGGTAGGAATTATCCAAGTTCTCTTGAGATTAGCAAAGGAGGAACCAAAGATATCAAAATGTTCTAGGGTCTCAGGAGAGAAGTGACAAGATGGGCACAAAGATGTTCGAGAAGCATTTGCCCGAGTACTTATCCTAGAGTTTAACAGGAAAACTCCATACCTAAATTGGATATAAAGTGCACGTGCCTGCGGGGGTTCAATATCATCCATAAACATTTCAAAAGCAAACCATCCCTGAACATTTATAAAACTGGGGGTTAAAGTGCCATGTGCATTAACATCAGTGCATTGCAAATCAACATATTCTCAGTACCTTTTTTAAAGCAAGGGAACCCTTTTTTTTGTAATGGACTTTGGTTCTTCCCACATGAACCCTAACCCAAAGTCAGTCCTTGACCTTTTCGAACCAATCAAGGTAAACTGATTGTTTTTGTAAAATCAGGAGCTCTTCCAAAGCCTACTTACGGGGACCTTTGTACTAGTGGTCCATAGTCTTACCTAGAACAAGAGTGCCTTTAGAATAGCAAAATAATTAATGGGTTTAAGACCAAGGTCAAGTCTTAATGGCATGAGGGTTTTTTTACTGGTAAGTTGAGGATTGCCCTTAAGAACTTATTCTCAGCATGTTCTAAGTGCTTTAGACTCTCCAGCCCCCACAGCTCGGCCCCATATAAGGCTGAGCCTAGCCCTTTTGCCCCATATAAGGCTGCGCCTAGCCCTTTTGCCCTATGTAGTTCCAGATAGGGGAAGTAGGTCGAAAAGCAGAGCCCTGACCCTCCCTGATATTGCACAGCAGACATGTTGAAGGTTTAGGATGCTCTTTTCTAATTGGGGTGTGCAAGCTAGGTTATCGCTGATTCAAGGATAGTTACCTCTATCAATTTTCACCTTCATTAGAAGTTGTGACACTAATTACTGCTTTAAACATGACTAACTGGTTGACTCGAAAACGTGAGATTTCAATCTGCATCGTAAAAGCATGCAGAAAGGTTACAACATGGCTAAAAAATGAAAACATAAGCAAGAGAGAGAAACATGAAAACTTATTGATAGATAGATGATATTAATGAATTTTGAAAAATATATATACAATATAGAGTAATGTGTTATTTAATGATAATGTGCAAATGTGTCAAGTTAAAATAAGGTGTGGACTATAAAGCACTCAAAAATAGCTAAAATCTAGAACTGAAGGTGACCATTAGATTGAAAACATTACTGCTCATTTAGAGACTTTAGCTATATTTACGTATTGCTCCCATGAAACTTGATATTTAGAATTAAACGCAAAATTCGTAAATACAACTAATTGTGTGAAGAGAAATAATGATTTTAACGTGGTAATACGTTAGCAAGATTTCATGTGGGCCTCAAATGCTTTTACCTTACTTGTACGAAAAGATAGGGACATGTTGAAATGATTCCTCTACAAGCTGTGAAAACGTTTCCTGAAGCTTCTTTTCCTTAGCATTTAACAAAGGATGTGCTCATGAAACAGCAACAATTTTGACAGAAATATATCACATTTTATTGCAAACCCAGAGAGAGCACTGGGAACGGACAAACTGGTGAAAAATGGAACTCTTTCTGAGGAGGGCATGAAAATGAACTAACAAATTGACCTAATCTTCAGGATTTCTTGGTGAGGTATTGACCACCCATTGAGTGGCCCACTGTGAGTAATCAATGAAAATCCTATGAACTAATCAAGAGATACCCTTGTGGGCGTAAACTAGGAACTATTTGGGATGTAAGTGCCTCCTGGGAAAAGGATCGGAATGACAATCTTTGTTATCTTCTTGCCTGGCATGCAGTCAAACTGAACTTTGATCTTTCTGATGACTATTCCTGAACGAACATTTTTGTTACCTGCACTTTGCCGGCTGGTAAAGTTGAGCAGGGCATAACATTTCGGTTGAAGGGTTAAATGACTCCTCCTGTTGCACACTGGCTTTCAGTTTCTCCCTGACATTTCCTGAACCCTACTGATTCCAGACTTAATCAGCAACCAATCTTGGTTTGTATGATTCTATGCTCGTAACATGAAATGTATTTCTTTGTGTTCTCGCTCTCTCTCTTTAAGTGTATTGCAATGTATCTCTGAAATCAGTGATGTGTTGATGATTACCTGTACTAATGATAAAAGATATTAAATCTGAACTAAATGTATTTTCATGTTTGGCCATTCAAACTGAGGTTTAGATAAAGATCACAATTGATTTGATTCTCTTCGTGTTTGTCGTTTCTTGGAGGAGTGGGATTTCCTTGGCCTTAAGAATGTGGAATTAACAATATCTGTGTTTAGATGTTTGAAGTGTTTGGTAGATTTGTTTGGCAATTCTTTTCCAGGTCCTCATAAAGGAGTTACCGTTCATCTTAAATATCTAAGTCTCTATTAGCTCACCTAAAACATTCATCGGAGGACCCATAGTGAATAAAATGATATATGGTGTTTTGAAAAAAAGTTATGGGTCAATTCTGTTTGTATTATAATGTTTTGTAGGTAGCTGAGGTGAATAAAGTAGAAAAGAAATTTTTATTTTGCTTTCGGTTGCAACACCATCCCATAGCTAATGATTAATTTAGCCGCCTGCAGCCCATCTTGGATCAACTGGGTAAGCGCGCTCCGGGTGTTGTCTGGGAGCGATGGCAACAGACATGTAAAGGAATCCCACAATCTACGGGAAAGTTGTCCAAGACTGCATGTTGTATTAATGGAAAGCAAAGCAGAACTTGCGAAGAAGAAGGTATGCCTGTCACAAGTGTCCGGTTTCCTGGAACCGCTGTCTGATGGAACATGAGGAAGATAGTCAATATCCAGCACGGCCGAAGCAGCCTGTACCACCAAACTATGGGGAGTAGAGTGCCGGATGAGAAAGGCCAATCACCAGGGGCCAGACGGTGTCTGTTCCACTGGGTTTCCGGTTTTAGGTTTAGCCCATCTCCCAACAAAATTTCATATATAGGCGTCACTACAGGGAAGCACCGGCTCCACCCCTGTTGGGCAGTGATGGAGAACACTAATTAGGGGATCAGTAGATTCTGCTACAAAAGGAAAAGGTCAATTGAAAGTCAGACCAACTAGTCATAGCAGATCAGCTAAAGAGGAGTGCACCTCCATAGCAAGACCAAGAGGGGAGAGAAGGCCAGAGGTTGGGGAAGACTCTAATCTACTAGCTCCACCCAGTTGAGTTAGCCTGCTATCCTCCACAGGAGGCTGAGCAGCATGAGAAAGGAAGGTGCGGAAATCCCAACTTGTTCCTATCACCTCCTAAACAGTGTTCCCCCACAGGAAAAAGATTGGAAGGGTCCACAGAAAGCAGAAGAAGGGTATCTGAGATAGGCGGCACCATTTGCTCTGCACTCAATGTCGACTTTCAGGAAGGGGGAGTGGCTTGGGGTCTATTGGCAGAGTCGGCTGATCAGATACAAGCACAGAATGTGGGAACCCGAAAGGGCTGTGCATCGGGGGACAAGAATGAGTCAACCATCGAAACCAAGGGCCTAACTGAAGCAGAGGGCCAACTTGCCTGTGTGGATGCAGTCGAGGCACATCTCACCTCTTTGGGGCCCAAAGGCGCTCAGGGGGGAGGGGAAGACCCAAGATAGCAAGCAAAGAGCAATAATATGCTAGGATCTGCAACAGAGTTGCCCCAGCTCCATGGTAGACAGGAGGTGACATGAAAGTTGTAATCTCTGCATGAAGAAAGTCAGTGAATGCCGCAACTTCAGTCTCCTGCATCTAGAATTACTGTGGGACGACAACGGAGAGTGACGTCCACCACAACAAATTTCTGGACCGGGCTGACAAACGGACCATTCAGTGACTTCGAGAGCCACGCTGACAGGAGCGTCATACGACGTTCCTGCAGTGTCTTCGGTCGATGTAGACTACAGGAGTCACACTCCTCTGAGTCACGGTGCTCTCCCAAGCACCACATACATAGGGAGTGAGGTTCCGTGGACGACAGTTGGCGTCCAGAAGACCCATAGAGTTTAAATAGAAAAAGCACACTCTTTCAACAATTAGAACGTCAAAGTAGGCCAAAAACGTCCTGAGGGAATTGTTTCTCCGCATACTCGCAACGTGGAAAAGAAGAAAATGATTTCTACATGTCGGAGAGGGGCTTATATGGACTACGATAACGACGCATACGTGGACGATGTTGATACTGAGTAGCACAACGTCTTCTATAGATGCGCAGGGGTACTGCTGGAAACATTTTCTAGATCCAGTCCGGCACCTGAAGAGAGTTCTAAGGTAAGGAATCTGCGGCTAGACATCTCTATCAGATAAAGTAGAAATCGGTAGGGAAAAATAGAAAACATAATACTTACCTATATCTAAGGGCACAATGCAGAACACAACTAAAGTGTACTTAAAAAAGCATGGCTATCTTTACCTGTTGTAAAGGCAGTCAGTAGCCTAATGCTTAGTCATTACTATGCACCGAGGTAGTTTCACAAAATACTGCAAAACAACAGATATCACAAATTTTAAATGCCTCATAACTTACAAAATAATTACCAAACTCACCTGTAGTACCCAAAAGGATCATCTGCACACCATAATGTCTAATCCGCCCAAATTTCATAGAAATCCGTTTAGCCATTTTCACGCTACATCGAATACCCAAGTCTATAGCAAATGTAGTGGTGGATAAATGAGTTTTGGGACCCGCCCATTTTTATCTTTGCACCCCTTTTGTCCAATCACAGCAAAACTTTCCATTCCCCACCAATGTAGAAAAAGCTAAAGGTCTGGAAAGGCTTGAGGAGATTCTTCAAACAAGGTAAAGTTATTTGCAAGCAACATTCTGAGGAATTCAATAGCTCTTTAGTCTGCTTTAATACTGCTAACTTTTCTGTCCCTTCACCCCTCTGGAAATACGTTCGCCACACCAGAGGACTTGTGCTACAAAGTGTTTTTATTCCAGGCAGAAAGATCCGACACGTTTCGACCCTTGCGGGTCTTGATCACGTCTGTTTAGAGTAAAGTGCTTTCATAGTGCAAACATACCCATAGGGGCTACCTCTTCCGGGCTGAAGGATGTCCAAAAAGTAAACAACGTGAATTAAACAATACAGTGTGCAAAATTAAGTTGAATATATGCACCCACTCTCATTCCAACTTTCCCTTTTTTACAAGTCGACTGCATCTTTCTTTGCATGTAGTATGAAATGAGGTTTGCTAAACATAACTATTCGAGAAAACATTGTTGCCATACATAGCTCTGTGGCAATTGCGTAATCCGTAATCATGGTGGCTATAGATAGGGAAACAGGACTTGGTATGCCAAGGCTTCCATATTATTCAGTTCAAATAACATTAACTGTAAAACTCAATCATAAATGGAGTTATGTACCAAAGTTGAAATTATGTTATCATGAAAATTCATCACATATTTACATATGAAAACTATTACTTTTGTCATTCATCATGCCCAAGAAAATTATAATATTGTGCTCTGTAGTTTTTACAAACAAACACAAATATTGGTCATTCACATTTACATGCTGTGTTTGTTATTGCAGGACTATCTTTCTTATACAATTTTTAGTAGTGAATTAAATAATTCTCACAACCTGCTAACAAACAATGTAAAATTGCATAGTACATCCAGAGTCGCTGTCGGTTTCATAGTTAATCATTCCTAATAGGAAAGGAAAGAAGAAAGTGATCACTCAGTTATACATACAATAAAGTTCTCTATTATAAAGACAAAGTGATTCCAGTGGTTAAAATCGTCTATATTTACAGACAATCAAGGTGAAATGTAAGTGCACATTAATTTTCCAGATGCACATCTAATTCTTCACTGACATTCATTCCTACAAGTGCGCTTTTATATACTTTGATTCCAGAATAGGAAAGGCCTGTGATTCCTTCTCTGCTTCTGGGGTTTTAAGCAACCTTGGGCCACATGTGCAAAGCATTTTGGAGGTCAGAAACCGCTGATCGGGCAGTTTACGACCACAAAAATGCTAGTACATATGTACAAAACACAAATTACATGTCGTTATTTGGAAGCGTGTTTAGGGCGGCCCTTCCAAATACCGAATCTGAATGAGATGTATGAATATTTTGCGACCGAATTAAGAATTCATAGTTTTCTGGCTCCTTCAAGGAGTTGGTAAACCATTATCAAATGGAAAGGTACCCCCAGGGGAACCCTTCTCCTTTGAGTATGAAAAACATATTTTTTAGGAGCAGGCAGTGGTCACATGGACCACTGCCTACTCTTAAAAAATAAAACCGTAAACTTTTTTTTTTTTTATGAATTCTGTTTTCCTTTAAGGATAACTGTCAGCATTTCCAACAAAAAAAAAAGATTGCTTTATTAAAAAGCAATCACAAACATGGTGGTCAGCTAAATCGCCTGCTATATCTTTTCTAAAGAGGCTAGTTTGTATACAAGAATAACCAACAGTAAGTTTAAGGTTGGAAAATTCTATTGCTTCCTTGCTGCAATTGACTGTGAACAGAAATGTATTTATTTAGCGATTTATAGAGCGCCTGGTGACCCGGAGGCATCCCCGCGCTGTATGATGCTGAAATGATGCTTTTAACAAGAACTTTTCAAATAAAAAAGGACGAACAACGTTGAAGAAAAACACAACAAGACCTATAGTTACATCAAATGCATATATTGGCGCAAGTACATTAAGATGTCTAGGTACATTGTACAGTGTACTATAGGTTGCTGCAATTGTGTGAAAGTGAATAAAGAGGTCTTGGAACACGTAGTGACTGAAAACAAATTAAAAGATAAAAAGGCAGTGCTTCAGCTGCCTGCGTGCTGCTTGTCAAGGATGATATAGTGTTAAACTTCCATATATCCAGGGCAATCAAAAAGTTGTCTTGAATGCCCAAATGGGGCTGTTTTTATTCCAGGCAAGAATTAAGAGTGTCGACGTTTAAACCCGAGAGAGCGGGGTTGCTTAGGACCATCTGGGTGGGTCTTCATCAGGACGTTGGGGGTGGAGCAACATATAGTTGCATGGAAACTCCATAAGACAAATCCTAAAGAGTTATGTAGATAGTAACACTGCTTCCAACTCTAACATGTTTATTATTGTTGACAAAGCCAATAGGCTTGTCTTCCTATATGAATGTGGTGACACATTGGCAAAGCCACTAGGCTTGCTGTGTAAATTGATGTGGATTCCTGTTGACAAAGCCTGCAGATCTGCATTATTTAAAATTATACCCTTTATATTGTGATGATTGCTCTCATTGGCTGGACCTGTACGGGGTTGGCCACAGGGCATGTCCTCAAGAGGGCCAGTGATGTTTCATAGTTCGGTATAACCCTGGGCAAAGCACTATGCTATGTTCGCGGAGTTTGCGAAGTTTCAGCTACTTTGCACTATGCGAACTGCATGTAGCACAGTGCAAACACGCGTAGGGTAGTGCAGCGGTCATTTTTTGCTTGCTCTCGGACCTCAACGTCAAGTTGGCGACCACGAGCAAGCAAAATGACATCCCGGCGAGACTTTTTCCTCGTTCACGATCAGCAACATCAAGTTGCCGATCGCGAGCGTGGAAAATAAACCTCCCGGCGAGATTCTCAACGCGGGGAGGTCAGGTTTCTCATTACGAGTGGTTGCGTATGCTCGCAACCGCTCGGGATGAGAAACTACCAGTCTGCGTTGAGAAAGCTGCTGCTTGAGTAATATTCTACTCGAGCGACAGAAAACTACAGCTCGCACTGTGCAAGATTCCGTTTTCAATGATTGCACAGTGCCGGATGCTTGTCCGCACTGTGCAATCATTGAAAACGGCATCTTGCACAGTCGGAACAGCAGGCCCGGACTGGCCATAGCGGGCACCGGGCAATCACCCGGTGTGCCGCAAGGGTGGGGGCCGGCTTTGAGCCCCTGGGTGCCGATTTTGTTACAGGGCCCTTTTTGCAGCATAGCTGCAAAATTGGCCCTGCAACAAAATGGGCCGAAAACCGGCCCTAGCAAAGCGCTCGGCGGCACCTCCAACCCCCCCCCCCCCTAGAGTGGGGAGGAGGGGGGCGGCCGAGAACTTTGCCAGGGCCGGTTTTGGTTCCCAGTCCGGCCCTGCCGAACAGGGTACTACGCAGTTCGAGTGGTGCTACGAGTAGCTCGCATAGTACTATTTCGTGAACTACGCCCAGGGTTAGTTAGATATGGTAGTAAAATCATACTTTACATTAAAAAGAAATCTCTGAAATTCATTGAAAGAAACACAAAGGTTAGAGCGATGTTATAGTTCGGTCTGGTAATAATATATTAGTTTATACTAATTTTAAAAAACATAAAAATTCACTGAAAAAAACACAAAGGTAACAGTGACATTCGAGTTAGGAGAAAATGTAAGCTAAAAATACTCTCAGCCTAAATACGTCTCCGTACAGTAGATTTGTAAAAAGACTCTGGAAATCCTTAACGTTAGCTAGTTTAAATTAGAGGCGACATATAAAGAACAGAACAAAGTGTAAGCATTCAATGACACGACATATTCAGATGCTGTTTTTCATCTTTTATTTTCAGCTATGCAAAGTACGCAGATGATGAAACCAGACAACGCGTTTCACCCAAACATGGGCTTCTTCAGGCCAAAGAAAATTATTTGGCGATGAAATAATCCTTCACGTGTAGTCAATAAAACGTTGAGAACTGTTATTTCTGAGTGGAGAATAGCAAAGCTCTCGAGTAGATGGGGGATTCTCACTGAGTAATCCCGAATCCCATGGCAACCGCGACGTGTCAATGGAGCCGTGTCCGGAGGCCGTCTTTCAGGCAGTAGAATTTAGCGCAACGTTGTCAATTGTTTATTGAACATCTGATTTATGAAATTTAAACAAACCCTGAACATTCTAATTTCAATCAGAGGCCAATGTTAGCCGGACTCTGTAGAGAACAGCTCTTACAGTTTCTCCCTGTTCCAGGCAGGACTAGTGGCTTTATCTCCCATCCCATATCCTACGTAGCCGATCCGCAACATTTTGCACCCCTGGCAGGTACTCCACTAGGGAGTCTATTGTGTGAATCATTGCGAGGCAGGTTGTTTGACTTTCATGATGCTTATAGCAGCGTTACCTAATTTCTCCTTGTCTTGTGCTTTAGTCACCTCTTGAACTCTGTGTGTGTGGTTCTAACCTCTATCCTCTCAGTTTACTGTGTCTTTTTGAAGTAACTGTCTTTCAGAGTCCAGGTCTGTCAGGTTTGTCTGCATTTCCCTTTACATTTAACCTATTTGCATTTGTGAATATAGTTTGTCTGTGTTCCTGTGTCATTCTATTTGTATTTTGGTGCAACTCTGCTTTCATACATTTTCATCCCTACTCCTGTGAGTAGCTGGCTCAGTAGTACCTTCGTACTCTGTCCTGTGGGGTGCTCATCTGTCGGTTTGTGTCTTTGGAGCTCTTTTGTGATCGTTTTACTAGTTTTTGTATTTTCCTATTTTCTGCCAGCATTTGCTTGAATGCCCAGTGATCTCTTTCATAGTCACAGCACCTGTGCAAATATAAATCTACTTCCAGATTCAGGATCACAAGATCTGACACTTCGTTTGAAAGCATGGCTGACTGACATGACGCACACATAGTTTCAACCCTTCCGAATCCAATCTGCAGTTTACCCACCTATCGGTATGTGAGAAACACAGGAAACAATACACGTCAACCCGTTTGGACCAAAGTCTGATATCCAATAAAATACAATCATCTAAGCTAGTATAGTTCAAGCGGTTGTAAGTGCGCCCCCCTCTTTGTCAGAAATTGCTCTCCCGTTACACGCTCGAAGGCCATGATTCAATGTAAATACATTTAACTGGACTACAACAGCTGACCACTTCTTCATAGGGTGAAGAGTCAACCCAGGAACTGACCATTTGTGGTCTTCATCGCTGGTAAAGTCCTCCGTGTGAACGCTCAATGGCTGAAATTTACAGTTAAAAACACCAGCAACAATTTTATGAGCATCGACCAGATAGGCTGCCATGTGGGAGTCCATAATGTCTATGATTGAGGATTCTGAACTGCTACCCCAGGCCTTCCCTACATATTATAGGCATAATAGCAGTAAATAGCAGACTAACACATAAAACATCGGATGAACCTACGTCATTCTCTTTGGCCAAGCCAGAACGTGTGTTTTTCACCCAGATGGTCAGCCCGCCTAATAGTCCTGTAGAAATGTAAGTCGGGGTAAAACTGGGGAGATGAGGACCAGGTCTCTTGAAAGATGCAAATATCAAACATATCAATAAACTGACACCGGTCTACAGAGGAGAGTTTGGAGGCTAATCCTACCAGATTCCAAGAGGCAAGCTTGGTAGGTGGCACAGAGGAAACGCCTTTAGCGATGTGACAGTGCCTTTTAATGACTACTGGTGCATGGCCACTGACATCAGAGGATGGAGAGTTATTGAGGTCCCCCAAATCCTCCAGCTATTGAATACTGGAGTCTGCAGAGTGCAACAGCAGCTTCCCCGCATTTTTTGGTTCTGCTCAAATACCTTTGGTGACATTTTAAAGAGAGAAAACTAGACAGTGGACATCAACCTCCATATAACAACTATGGGTATATCTCCATATTACACCCCAAAACATGTGATTGATTTAGGAAATCCTTCCTGACATCCAAGTATTAAAGTGCTAATACTGAGTAGCTAATGGTCTAAAGTAAACATCTTTTAATATGGTTTTCCCCCCCCGAGGCTGCTGCTCTGTCTGGTCCTTACTGAATCTCTTCGTGTGTTGACTGGGTTGATCACCCGACCTTGGCAAATGACACTCAGGGTGGAGTAAAGGGAGTCCAAATGGTCATAGGTAGAGGGTTTTTACAACTACCAGGTAGACATTTCCACTTGAATGAGTGAATCCGAACGGATCCTACAGTTAGGCAGGACACCTCTCTCTCCATTCAAATGGTAATAATTATGAGGCAAGGCACCATATATAAAATATGAAGCAAAACATGCAGGTAACTAGTTTGATTTGGATATGTACTTTGAAAAATAAATCTCAAAAGTGGTCAAGGCACACAGTTCTAATGTGTGACTGGTATATTCTGCCCTTAATATGCGACTTGTATATTCTGCCCTTAATATGCGACTTGTATATTCTGCCCTTAATATGTGACTGGTATATTCTGCCCTTAATATGTGACTGGTATATTCTGCCCTGCTTTATGCAACTTCGGGTTTTTGTTAGGGCTTTGATCTCTCCATTACGTGTTTATTTAAATCCAGTGCCTGTGGGACCATCATATTCAGAAAGAGTGCAGAAACTCTAAAGCCTTAGGAGCAGTTAGCCAGGTGAAAATAATAATTACCTACAGATAGAGGAGACTCCAGTTTAATGGGCCAGCAATGGCTTACTTACTCCTGTGAGGCAACCCAAGACGCACACTAAGGTTGACAATTGCTGGCCTTTTAAACCACCAAAGGTGGAAGATTTCAGTTAGGACTTAGGCCCACATGCATCAAGCATTTTTGGAGTCGCAAACGGTGCGATTCCTTAAAATCGACCGTTTGCGATGCCAAAAGTGCAATTTTAGAATTCGTAACATTTTTGCGAGTTCTAAAATTGCGATTGCTTTTAAGAAGTCGCAGATGTGCGATTTCTTAAAAGCAATGCATCATTACTTTTAAAAGTGCAAAATCGCAATTAGGGTGTCAAATTTACCGAGTGTTTGAACCACTCGGTAAATTTGGAAAAAGTGTTTAAAATGCTGAAAATGTTTTTTTTCCAACATTCATGTTTCACACACACATTCATGTTTCACACACACATGTCCTTAGGACATGTGTGTGTGAAACATGATGCGAAAAATACATTTCAGGGGTGCATGGGGGGGTCCTTTGGACCCCCCCCCTGCACCCATGAAATTTTCAAAGTGCCACTCGCAATTTGCTAATGCCTTCCCATTTACTCCTATGGGCCTTTTGGCCCATAGGGATCAATGGGAATTGCGAAAATTAACTTAAGAATTCGGTATTTATTTGGGATTCGGTAAAAATTGCGATTTTTACAGAATCACAAATGAATACCGAAAATAATGATGCATACCATTTTGCACTTCTTAATTTGCGAATCCTTATTTTTCGCAAATTAAGAAGTGCAAAATGTCTCAATGATGCATGTGGGCCTTAGAGTATCATCCCACATTTGGAACTAACCCCCACATGCATCAACCTATTTAGGAAGTGCAAACGGTGCGAATCGGTAAATTCGGCCGTTTGCACTTCCTAAATACGTTTTTGGGATGCATGAAACAATTCGCTATTTTTTGCATTTCTTAAAAATGCAAATGCAATTAAGGAATCGCATTTGTGCGATTCCTTAAATGCAATGCATCAATTTGTAAAAAATAGCGAATTTTGAAATTGGAAGTGCAAATTACCACGAGGTTGACCCTCGTGGTAATCTGCGAAAATCTGTCAAAAAGCAAAAAAATGCATTTTTGAAACTGTCATGTTACAGACACACATGTCCTTAGGACATGCGTGTGTGAAACATGCACTTACAAATGCATTTCAGGGGTGCAGGGGGGGTCCTTTGGCCCCCCCCTGCACCCTTGGAATGCATCAACAAATTGCGAATTTGTAAATGCCTTCCCATTGACTCCTATGGGCCTTTTGGCCCATAGGAATCAATGGGAATTGCGAAAATGCACTTAAGAATTCGGTATTTATTTGGGATTCGGTAAAAATTGCGATTTTTACCGAATCACAAATGAATACCGAAAAAAATGATGCCTAGCATTTTGCATTTCTTAATTTGCAATTCGTTATTTTTCGCAAATTAAGAAGTGCAAAATGTCTCAATGATGCATGTGCCCGATTGTCACTAGAACCTTGCAGGATAGCACATGGCAGGTAAAACGGAAATATGGTTTGCTTATCACCCCTGTAAATCACATTTGCTTTAATTTCCTAAAAGGCCTGCTGCCTCATCTGGGCCCAGGCTCTGAAACAGCCAGTCGAATGCAAATAGGGCAAGGTCTAGAAAAGTTTATTTACATAACATTTCTGACAACTCTGAACCACTTTCCTTTTACCACATTATAACTGGCCCACACTGCAAACCCCTCAGCAATATTTACACCTTCATATGGAAACGTTAGTAGGTTATTATTACCAATGAGGTTTGAGATTGTGTTATTGTTTGTGCACCGTTTTGTATGTTGAAAACATTGTGAACTCAGTTGATGGTCCTGTGTTAGCTTGGGTTGGGTTATAATGCCATATACTAAATAATGGCAAGGTGAACGGGAGCAATTGATTTCCTCTTCTTTTGTTAGTGCAAGTATTTTCTCGGGATGTGTGTGGCACAGTCTGTTTTTTGTTTCGCAGAGTGACTTTGTTAAATGCAATCGCTGCTTAGATGTCGAACATGTTCATGTCTTGTGTCAGTGTTGATCCTACATGATTCTAATCAGACTGTGTAGAGACCTGTGGGTCTTATTTACAAGCCCATTGCACCACTCGTGCAACACTTCTTTTGCCACACTGGCAGCGCAATGGGCTTCCTCATATTTACAAGGCCATGTAAAGACACCCTGCGTGCGCACATCGCAATAGGAAAATGCCTTTAATTATTGTTTCTGTGCTGGAAGGAAACCTTCGTGCACAAAAACAATCATCCCCTCAGCGCAGGCACCCTTGCAACATGATGCAACGGTGCCTGCGCTGGCGCACAACTGCTGTTTGTGTGCTGGTGCACGCGAGAAGGACAGGAATGCGCCATATCTTGCAGGTAGGCCTACTGCGCTGCCATGTGTCAAAATATTGTAAATGAGGCCCGATATGTTTAGAAATACCTGTAACTCCCAACGGGGCTTTTAGAAAGAGAAGTAATTACGTCAATCCCATTCTGTGAAAGCAGGTGCCAAGGAAATTTTTGGAATGTTTAAATGTGAGAATGAGACAAGCTAGTAAGTCCAGGTGGTGAGTATGGTATTCATGTAACTGAACAATTTTGCCTCCAGTTTTTCTAATTTAGTATGACATTTTATTGATGAAGCTAAATCGGAGGACAAGGATAAATATTGTATTTCTGAGCAACCAGCTTGTGACCTTTATCGAGTCCAATAAACTCCTTGACACCACACAATTCTGTTTCAAAACGGACACAGCACGGAGACCGCTTTTCCCAAGGCAACTAAACAGACCAGGCAGGTTTTGGATCAGGGAAAAGGGGAAGCTCTTATCCTGCCTGATCTCTCGGCTGCCTCCGACACCATCAGTCACAAACTACTGCTAGGTCGACTGGCTAACTGTGGGGTCACAGGCTTGGCCTTGGACCTATTAAAATCTTACCTAGCAGATCGGGAGCAAATAGTAAAATTGGAGAACTACATAGCTCATTATTTCTTCCTTCCCTGCGGGGTCCCTCAGGGATTCTTGCTGAGCCCAACCCTTTTTAATATTTATGTTGCCCCTTTAGCTAAGTTGATAAAAAGCTTTGGATTCTCCCTGACCACCTATGCGGATGATACCCAAATCATCGCATCCATAGGATACGACTATGCTGGTACAAGGCTTAGATTTATGTTTTTCCATCTGTGTAGTTATTTGTTAAAACTACCGTTTGCACTGTTTTTAAATATTGAGAAAAGGGAGGTATCCATTAAACATATTTTCCTCCTCTTACTCAATTTTAGCTACCACACCTCACACATTTTTTGGTTTACTTTAATGAGCACTGCTTTTCAACTACTTCCTGATACCTACTATTGAATACAACTAGTTTGGAACTGATGTGAGTGATTTGGTTGAGTCTTGCCAAATCTGGCACTGGGTGTTCAATCTCCCAGATGCAGTTTGAAGGTTCCCAAATGATGTAGGGCGGTACAGGTTGGGAGTCTGATGGGAACTCTTTGAATATTTGGAGAGACCCTTTGACAGATATTGCGAGTTGATCTGTTGACAACACTTTTCTTTAGCGGTTAAGGCACACACACCTCAATTATATTTTTGTGACCCCTTGCTATTCTTAGGTTGGTAAATTCAGTATCAGGGTTGTAGCATTGGCAGGTCGTTAAACATTCCCTGGGACCCCTCTTTTGTGTATTGAAATATTAGATTTATGATTGCATGTTGGCTGTCCAAGAATGGATGAATTCCAACTGTCTGCATCAGCCTGGCCAGCTATCATGGTTCTATCCCTACCCCAGTACAAAAAGCTTGTAATCTGGGAGCGATTATGGACCATAAATTAAACTTTACAGATCAGGTAAATAAGCTCACCTCATCCACTTTCTGCACCTATAGAACAACCAAAAAGATCATGCCTTTCATACCTGACAAGTTGCTAAAGATCTTTAACACCTATTTGATGCTTTCGGAAATACACCACATCAACAAACTTCAGGGCCTCCAAAATGCTGCAGCTAGACTTTTGCTGAAGATTCCCAAATTCTGCTCAGTGTCTCAGGATATAAAAAACCTACATTGGCTTCCCATTAAGGAAAGCATGACCTTTAAGGTGCTATGTCTAGCTCATAAGGCTCTTGACGATCTCAGCCCTGATTTTCTGAATCATAGCTTCAAATGGTATCACCCTACCAGTAGTCTTCGCTCGGCAAATGCTAAATTAGCAGTACTCCCAAGATTCAATTAAGTAAAATGGGGTGGCAAGAGCATTGTGATAGAAGCACCCAAAGTGTGGACCACACTATCTCTCTGCATAAAAACAGCCTCCAGTCTCCTTGTTTTCAGGAACGCTGTAAAGACCTGGTTGTTTAGGGCCTGATAATTCTGCAATCCTGCAACACTTTTAGCTGGACTGAATAGAGCCTAGATGCCTACGGGTAGTAGCCCTCTTTACAAATACAGCTAACATAACATTTAGATAGATCCCTGTGTCTGTTATTACCTCTAAGAACCCCTGAGGGATGTTGGTGTAGAGTGCGTTGTATCCCATCGTTTCTTAGATTGCCGTAGGAGGAATCTGTGATATTCTTTTTACTCTGCTGCCTAGGATTGTTGCATTTTAGATGAAGTTGTTAATGTCTGTAATACGTGCTTTGGTTCAGACCAGAGACATTTTCTATCACAGCTTTTTCAACTGACTAGGGTAGCCTGGTTTTTGCATTTCAAGAGGCATATAGATAGCATGGATTTCTAGAAACTAGATTCTTCATTAGATCATGAACATTAATAAGGATTTAAAGTAGGTTAGACACTTCGGTTTAGAATTCATGTGTGCTACCTTTGGCTATTTACCTATATTGGCTGGTGAATTGGTTTTTTCTGTGTAATCGTCCATGTTCTTGATCACCTGTGCCTCCCTTTACCATTGAGAGGTGTATGGCAGAACTAGATGCTAGGCTAGTAGTTATGCCTTTTAGCCCTCTAGATTACAAATAGGAGCCAACATGTATGAACATCAGTACAACACAAGCACGTGTTCCAACAACATCTAGGAACAGACTACAAAAGAAATGACCATCTTCCACCAGTCAGCTCTGTCATGTATATAATATGCCCTCTCAGGCCAAACCTCGCTCTTTCTTTGCTACTCAGCAGACAATTAAATGCCAATAATGTTTTCTTGCACTTTTTGGTAATTAGTGCAGTCTTGATTTATGTTGTATTTGGTATAACTAGTTTGCTCTTGCTGTGCATTGCATTGTTTTGCTTAATTTACCTTCTTTTTCTGGTCAGCACAGTGACCTCTTGTTATTTTACTATAGCGATGATGAAGGTGCTGCCGTTCACTGCCTCAGAGCAGTGCCCTCTACAATTGATAGGTGCACAAAGCTCCTACACATTCCATTGGGAGGAGAACGTATCTGATTTTATCTTAAGTGGGTGCCGCTCAGAAGGATCGCGCTCGTGGCATCGGGGAGAGGAGTTGGCCTAACGGCTAGGGCGCTCGACCTCGGACCTGGGGAACTAGGTTCGAGTATCGGTAATGATGCTAAACCTCCTGTGATTCTGGGCAAATCAATTATTCTCCCTGTGCCTAACAAAAATGAATGTGTGTCCTCATGTAACGTAACTGGTGCTATGTAAAGCACTCTGATACCCGATTCGGGTCAAGTTCGCGTTATATAAAACTCTGCAAAAAAAAAAACTTCCGGCCAAATATAATGGTTGAGGCTCTGGAGCCATGTCCCATCTGCAATTTTAGTTTCTCGGTGCTGTGGTGTCGCAGTACTGAAAGTTTGAGCTATTTCAGTCGCAGATAATGCTGGTTACATTTTTTTTTGTCAGGAAAAATTCCAGCAGTAGCATGAGTAATAAAATAAAATCCAAGAAGCCAGAAAAAATTGCAGTACCACAGGCTATTAGGTGCCCCTGTGGAGTTGTAAAGGGACCACTATTTGCCACATAAGGTACTGCATCCCTAATGCAATTATACAGAAAAAGATTGCAGGTAAGCATATTTTTCCTTTATTTGTATTGGAAGTGAGATTTGTGTTAGCTTGAGTGTTAAAAATGCACCATTGTTGTTTATTTTAATAGTGCATTTTTAAACGCAAAGTAACAAAAATCTCTTTCAGTAAAAACAAATGGAAACGTATGCTCGGCTGAATCTTTCTCTTTATTATTGCATTAAGGGTGCAGTACCATATATGACTAATAGAGGTCCTTTTTACAACTCCATAGGGACACCTAGTAACAGCCTTTTAGTACTACACCTGTGCTTTTTTTCGTGTATTTTCTTTTATTACTTATGCTACAGCTGGGATATTTGTTGACAAAAAATAAAAATCAAAGAAACATTATTATTTGCAAGGGCAGTTACTCAAACTTTCAGTAATGTAATACTTATTGCATTGCAAATGCTTGTATTGAATTTCATCCACCACAGCATGCATCATAGGGCAATGGGTCAGCCAACTTCACCCTATGGCTCTTACGCAGACAGTGAAAGCATTTGTCCTGATCACGTCCTTATTTGCCTTAACAGAAATGAAATGCATTTATTTGCAATGGTGGGTAGGTGGTTAATGGTTTATTTTGCCATTGATTATTTCTTCCCATTCCTTATCCATTTTTTTATTCATCCTTCTGTACTGAATCTATAGTTACAGTAATACAAAGTTTGTAGTACATTTTTTTTTTGCTAGTGACAAATGATTTTATCATCTCTTTGGAAGATATGTTGGTTCCTTTGTCGATTCTCTCCTCATGTTTGCTCAATCAGGGCTGCTTTACTTGGGGATCCCCTATACGATATCCTGCCCAGAGCTCTACAATCTACTGAGAGCCCTGCAGCAACATCAACCCACGCTCTGACTCCGTATTGAGGCGCAATGGGAATGGCCGTTCCTCCTCGATCTCTCCCTGCCGCTTCTTCAGATGCCGCCCACGTCCGCTATGAGCGAGCAAGGGACAGCCGTGCACCCCCCTCGTTTCCAGCTCACCCTAGCGCCAGGTAAGACCCCCCTATGCTGTGCCGCACGCCAGTTTCCCTCGCGTAGCGAGAGAGCTGTGCGACACTCTGTCGGCCGCCATGTACCCCGCGCTAGTGTTCCCTTCTCTCCCTCCTTCCATTAAAAACCCAAGAGAGGTTGAAGAGTTAATCCAGCAGATGAAAGCACACCAGAAGTAAATCCTTTCTTAAAAATTATTCTTGTTTTTTGTGAACCCCGAAATGGCAAGAGAGCTCAAATAATATAGGGTGCCCATCACAAGGTCACTAGGAGATAAAAGGGAGGATTCCCCAGGGAGTGTGAGGGGGGGGTACACATTTCACACCTAAATATGTATATACTTTGTCCTCTAGTAGTAAAAATATGCTTGAATCTAAGAGATAAAAAAAACTCAACCCCCGATTAGAAATAAATCTTAGGAAATGGACAAAGAACTAAAAAGAAAAACGCTGAATATTTTAAGTTGGAACGTTAATGGGCTTACGGTAGCCAGCAGACGGAGAAAAATCCTGGAGTATTAGAAGCTATCACAGAGCAAAATAATTATAATACAAGAAACACATCTGCTGAAAGATGAATGGAGTAAAATACTAAAAAATCAAAGATGGATAGAACATTATGTCTGTACAGATCAGGAATGTTGCATAAAAGGGGTGGCAGACTTGGTGGACTGTATTGCAGGTAAAAATGGAAGATTATATAAATTATGACAACTGGCACGCAATTGTAGGGTACTATGGTTCTAACATCGAAGATACGGCCCCACTTCAGGGCTATATAATGCTCTTTTGGACATAAATGCCCCCATTATAATGGGGGCGATTTTAATCTTGATTGATTCAACTCTAGATAAATCATCGACCAGGAACACAGCTAACACCCCAAAAATGAGAGCCTTCCTGAAACATATAATGGTAGATCTAGGCTTAATTGACATTTGGAGGGAAAAAGGATGTAAGAGTAGTAGATATACATTTAAGAACTAAAAATACGGGCACTCCTCAAGGATTGACTTTATTTTGGTAAACAACAGCATAAGTAATACAGTTGTAAGTATAGAACATAATGTAGAGCATCTATCGGACCATTCTGCTGTTCGTTTAGTACTTGCATTTAATCAACCAAGAACACAAACAAGATGGGCTTTGAATCAGGTACTCCTATTGAATGTTAGTTTGGTTGAAATCTTAAAAAAGACAAGTGAGTTTTTTCAAATTACTAGGTATACAGCACCAATGCACATAATATGGGACACATACAAAGCTTACATGAGAGGAAGATTAACTAGCCTCTCCATTAATCAATATAGGGAGCGGAAGGCCAAAATCAGGGAACTGGTAGATAACATAATGAAATCATGTAAGGAACTAGAGAATCCTCTGAACACACAAGCACTAAAAAAACAAGAAGACTGGCAGGAGGCAAAGTATTTATTATCGAGTTTCTTGGAAGAAGAAATTAAAAAGAAATGGGAGGCAAGCAAACTTTCCCCTTACGAATATGGAGAAGGCTGCGGGAAGTTGCTGGCATGGGAAACAATAGTAGAAGTAAATAAGAATAATATTTCAGAAATTTTAGTTGTTAAAACAGGGCGGTTCTATAAGGAGGATAAATAAATAAGGGAGGCGTTTGCTAGGTTCTTCGAGGATCTATACAAAGAAGATACTGTGGCAACAGAAGAGCAAATACAAAGATACCTAAAGGAAATACATTCTACTTGTTTAAACCCCACGTCACAGAATTTTCTCAATGCAAAGATTAGCTTAGAGGAAGTGATGTTAAGAATGGGAAGAATGAGGGGCGTGGCTTGATGGCAACGCAGGCAGATGCCTAAATCCAGAGCTCCGCAACTCCGGGAAAGAAACGGCGAGCCAAGCAGCGAAACAGACCCCGATCCCGCCAACTAAGGGTTTGAACGAAGCATGAACCCCGGGAGAGCAGACTGCTGCCCATAAAATCGAGCAGAAGCGTTAGGTCTGCGAGTGAGAAGCCTGCAAGCCCCACGAAGACAAGGTGAAGTAAAGACCCAAGATGGCGGAGTGAGCCAGAAGAGCAGCAAGCGATGAAAAGCGGCGAGAGGGAGAAAACCCACCATACGGACAGCGGGTAGAGAGTGAGCTGCAGGAAAACAGAGAGGTGCAGCGTAACCGCGTAACAGAACAATAGGAAGCGGGACACACAAGCAAGATACGCTGCACAGCCAGCACAACACGAAAGCGAAACCGAAACTGATGTAGCTGTGGAACACGGGCGGCCATCTTGGGGACACGGAAGACTGCGAACAAGGTGGAACAGCGGCAGTGGTGCGCCCTCCGCCGTGACACGGCAACCAGGGGAGAACTTGTGCATGCCGGTAAGAGCAGCGCGAGAGGCACTGAAGCGAGCAGGAAGCAAAGCGGAAAGCGGAAGGTGGTGTACATACCATCACTAAGCGGTAGCCATCTTGGATGGGGAAACCGCAAACATAGCACAGGCAATTTTTGCGAACTAGGAGGACGAAGCCGCAGAAGGGAACACAGAGGGAACCAACGGACAGCGAGTGCAGGCCAGAAAAAGAGAGCGGCGCTAAGTGCACAGACAGAAGGAAGAGAAGAAAGGGCTCGGGGAGGGTGTGTTTACCAGCACGGAACGGCGGCCATCTTGGTAAAGGCTACCGTCAATAGGATGCACAACTCAGAAACCACGCCCACCCTGCAACCCAAAGGAAGTGCGTGATCAACAGAGTACAAGAGACACAGTCAGGCACTCGGACGCGCACATAGCTCGCCAAGGCCCGTAAGCTAAACCTGCACACAGAAGAGCTACAAGCAACCACAAGGAGCCAGACAACAACTAGCCTGACATTCTGGCAGGGGGGCACACTAGGGCCAAGAAGAACAAAGGGACACGGCAAAGACGAGAAGTAGAACGGTAGCACAACGATAGCGAAACAAACCAAAACCAATCCCTAAAATACCAGCCAACCGTACACCGCACGGAACCAGGTAGCACAGGCGGCACAAGTCAATTGCTGCACAATGTAAACGGAATCCTGGCGTCCAGTAAAACACGAAAAAGAACAATAAAGTGGCCCAGCAGGTTCTCTTTCAACGAGGGACCGAAGGTAAAAAACACCACACGTACGGGAGGTAGTGAACCACTTCAAACAAGCCAGCAGACTGATCAACAGAAGATAGACAGGCTATCCATATACCTAGAAAGGAGAGGTTTCGACAGAATGACGGGCAGAGACGACAAAATAGCCCAACGATAGCAAAAAAATAAGGAAAGAGATATCGGAATCATATCGGAACCACCAATCAAAATTAAAAGCTCCGCCTCGAACGAAGCAGCAATGGAAACCCTGCTCAAAAGATCGCAGAAGCCAACGATCTAGCCAAAGCTACCAAAATCTCCATGGACAATGGCCAGCTGGAGCTCACGGCCATAAGGGTGGACCAAAACAGAATTGTCAATAGAGTGGGAGAAGCAGAGAACAGACTAGGTGACGTTGAAGACAGAACAACGAAAAATGAGTGAGAAATTCACCAGGTCTCCAGAATAACCAATGACCTACAGAGAATGTTCGCAGACCAAGAGGACAGAAACAGGAAAGGCAACATCAGGATCCTGGGAGTACCAGAGGACGAGGAACAGACTGTAGGGTCGTGCGCAGCAATGCTGGAAATCTTAATTCCGAAAATGACAGGTCTTAAATTCGACAGACCCTTTGAGATTGACAAGGCCTACAGAGTCCCAGCAATGAAGCAACAGCATGCAAAAGGGCCGAGACCAATCATATGCAAACCAACGCGGTCCGGGCACACCGAGGCCATTTTTGCGTTCGCCAGGAAAGGCCAAACGGTGAGATGGAATGGCCAAAAGATAATAATAACGCAAGACTTCTCAAAGGGAACGGTAGAAACAAGAAAGGGCTTCCTAGCCCTAAGAGAGAAGCTTATGAGAGGAAACATCACGTTTAGTTTTGCAGGGCCAGCCAAAATGCGCATAACGGACAGAAGGGGAACGCGCATTTTTGACGAACCGTCTGACCTACGCAGATACCTCCAAGAACCAGAACAAGAGGATATGGAAGCCCTAAGTCCAGGGACGGCGAAGAGGAAGACGTCCTCAGACAGCTCGGAAGCAGGTGCGGCAGGAGGTCACTAAGGAGAGAACGACTTCAATCATAGGAAAGAGAACACAATGAAGCAGACCAGAAAACATATCCACCTCGAACAATTAGACCAGACCGCGGTGACACCTTAACACTTTAACTACCTCATGTACATCATCTACCTCAGCCACCGCGGGCATGGCAAACAACCTAAAACACAAACTGTACTACCATCTCAGTATTATAACCTCAGGAACTAGAGGATGCACAGGACTGCGGCACAACAGAAATATCCTTTAACAGACGTGAACGATAAGAGTCAAGGGAAAGGGGTAACAGGGACTCGGGGGGGCGGAGGGCGGGGAGGAATGTTGCCGTCGCACGTTTACTGTACTTTGGCAGGGGGAGGGGGGAGGCGAGGGGGGGAGGAGGGAGGAGAGGGAGGGCAGGGGGGATGGGGGGGGAACAAACTACACAAACATTAGCAAATCTGTGGAGACACTCTTTTTCTTTCTTCTTTTTGCTCTATCACCATTCCCAAGCACCCACTAAGACCCCAGGGGGGGGGGGGCGCAAGTCCACACACAAACCAGTAGACATGGTTGCAGGTCACGCCGAGAGCCAGGGGAACATCGCGGAACAAGCGCAGGCATAAGCGAGGCACACACCACACCATGACTACACAACTTAAACACGCGCAGCCACAACTAACCTCAGACATCAAGATTGTGTCCATGAACGTCAAGGGCCTAAACCACCCTATAAAGCACCGACAGATACTAGAACACCTAAACAAACTCAAAGGAGATATTTTCGTCCTCCAAGAGACTAGAGTGAGCGAGGAGGACGCAAAACGACTTCAGGCACGGTGGATAAGCGAGGTGGTCTGCTCTCCGGCAGTAAACAAAAAGGGGGGAGTTATCACTATCATTAGCAAGAAAGCGAAACTTAAACTACAGGACTGCCGTGCAGACACAGAAGGTAGGAGGCTAATCACAAGTATGAAGAGAGGTGATGACACCATACACGTAGCTAATCTCTACGGCCCAACCTCAGCAAACAATTTTGGGAGGAGGTAGAGTGCGAACTCAGCGACATCTCACTGGGAGAGGTGCTAATAGTAGCGGGAGACATGTACTTAGCGATGGTCAACGCCACAGATAGACATCCACTCAGAGCCAGCCATACGACACTAGAACAAACTACCCTCAAAAACCTCTGCGCCAAACTAACACTGTCAGACCCATGGAGACTACAACACCCCAGCACAAGGGAATACACCTTCTACTCACACCCACACAACTCATATAGCAGAATCGACTACATACTCATGTCCTCCACACACATGCACCTCACACAGGCAACAGAAATTGGTCCCATAACAATATCAGACCACGCACACATCACCCTCTCCCTAAGCGGGAAACACAATGTGAGGCCTACCCGCTACTGGCGCCTTAACAGTGACATTCTAGAGAACCCCCCGAACATAACGGAAATAGAAGAGGCAATTAGAGAGTACCTATCCTTCAATGACAACCCAGATACTGACACCTTTACCCTTTCAGAGGCACTAAAGGCCACGGTAAGAGGGGAACTCCTAAGCATCAAGGGCAGGATGAACCACAGCAGGAACAAAAAAATACAAGAGCTAAAGGACCAGATCAAAGAACTAGAAAGGAACCACTGTGCAAACCTAATAGACGGGAACACACTCACCGCATTAACAAAGTAAAAATACGAACTGAATAGGACACTAAGCGAGAGGGCCAGTAATTGGATCAACAAATACAAGTCCATCAATCTCTGCTCGGCCAACAAAGCGGGCAAAGCACTAGCAGGGTACCTCAAAGCCAAACAGAGGCAATACTCAGTCGCAGCAATTACAGACAACAAAGGCAGAACACACACGGACAACAAATCAATCCTAGAAACCTTCAGGGGTTTCTACAAGGAACTATACGCGGCCGACAACTCGCTGGCCACTGATGGAGGCATCAGCCTTCTAGACAAACTAGACCTGCCCAGCCTAACAGATGAACAGAAAATATCATTAGAGCAGGACATATCCGGGGCCGAGGTGGAGATGGCCATAATCTCCCTGAAACAGAACAAGGCACCGGGGCCGGACGGCTTCACGGCGGCTTTCTACAAGAAGTTCCAGCCCCTCCTAAAAGATACCATGGTCAGGGTCTTCCAAACATTTGCAGCCAGGGGGTGCATGACGAACTCTAAGGCAGAGGCGAACATCATTGTCATCCACAAAGAAGGGAAAGATCCACAATTCGCTCGGAACTACAGGCCTATCTCACTAATAAACGTGGACTGCAAGATCTGCGCCAGAGTGATGGCGGTAAGGCTAAACACATACCTCCCTCACCTAATACACAGATCACAGGTAGGGTACCTTAAAAACAGACTTTCACAAGACAACACCAGACTTCTCTGTCACCTCATAAACCGCACAGACAACAGCACAGAAAAGGCAGTAATGATAGCACTAGACGCCGAAAAGGCTTTTGATAGAGTCTCATGGCCATTCCTCAACGAATGCATGAGCAAGTTCGGTTTAGGCGACAAATACAGAGGGATGATCATGTCGCTCTATCAAAACCCCCGAGCACACGTGGTAGTCAACACATCCACGTCGGCGCTAGAAAGAGGGACAAGGTAGGGATGCCCTCTCTCGCCAGGACTATTCCTACTAGCATTAGAACCACTCCTCCATATGATCAGAACCAACCCACTAATAACTGGAGTTCGCGTAGCGAAGCAGGCATTCAAACTGGCAGCATATGCGGACGACATCCTGATCACCACCCACAACCCAGAATCATCAATCGAAGCCCTAATGGCCACCATTGAGGAATATGCCCACGTCACGGGTTACAAACTGACCCGTGACAAATCCGAATGCAAACGATGAACTGCCACACGACAAGGGAGGTGCTAGGCGTCTCCGGTCTGGCGTGGCAGACAAAACCCCTGAAGTACCTAGGCCTCCTCTTCAGCAGAGACCTGAGGACAACGCTAGACAACAACGAGGAGGCAATGCTAAAGAAAATAAAGGGCAAACTGGAGGAGTGGAGCCCGAGATACATTAGCTGGTGGAGTCGGATCGAAACGATCGAAATGATGGTGACGCCTATGCTAAACTATCTGCTAAGCATGCTACCGCTAACACTAACGTCGGATTTCCACAATAAATTAGACAAAGCGCTCAACATATTCCTATGGGAGGGTAAAAGAGCCATAATCAGCCTCTCAAAACTCAGACTGAAGAAAGACCTAGGAGGGCTCAACCTAACTAACTACAAGGCATTCCAAATGGCATTGTCTGGCGAAACAGGGCATACACTGGATCTCCCCCACACCGGACTATACGCCAGTGTGGTTGGATGTGGAAAGGAAATCCTCGGGGGGGGGGCAGACCCACTGATGGCACTAACGGCAAGCAGACACCCAGAAGCGAAAAATGCAATCATCAGGAACACCAAGACAGTCATGCTCAGGGTGGACAAAGAACTGGAGGTCAGCATCAAAAACTCCAAATGGGAATCCTTGTGGCACAACCCCAGAATAACATACAAAGGAGACACACTAGTGAATGTGGGGTGGTGTAGCATAGGCATCACAGTACCAGCCCGAATGGAGCTAAACAACAACCCACTCACATTGGAGGCCCTACAGGGCACACAAGCTACATAACAGAGACTTTTACACCTTCCTCAGCATCAAAGCAGCAATCACTAGAGCCAACTTATCAAAACAGAGGCCCTCAATAATACAATACACACAGAACCTAAACAAAGTGGGACACCAAACAGCGAATATTTATAAACTTATCACCCCCCGCACCACAACGCTCAACAACAAGACACTAGCATTCTGGGAGGGGGAATACCAGAAACCACTGAACGAGCCAGCAAAAGCCAAACTATGGAATTCGGCGTCAAAAAACAAAGTTACACCCCAGCTAGCCCAAACAAAATACTGGCTACTGCATAGACTACACTGGACACCAGCCAAACTAGAGACAGTGGGAGCCAGAGACAGTGACACCTGCTGGAACTGCCAAAAGGCTAGGGGGGGGATCTAGCACACGTTATATAAGAATGCCCCAAGGTTAAGGTCTTTTGGCGCAGGGTAAACGAATTCATAGACACACTCACAGGCTGCCAAACCACACGCGGCCTACCAGGCATCACCATGGCCTTCATGGACACATCGCTTGACTCGAAAGGAAACAGTGACCTAGTGGATGTCCTGCTCACAGCTGCCGCCAAAACTATCTTGGGTAACTGGAAGGACACTGGGAAAGCCACTTTCAAACGTTGGTTTAACTGGGTGACCTTCCTGCGGGGGGCAGACAACATCACCGCAAACCACCAACCAGCCAACCATACAGCAAGAAAGGGGATGTGGGCAGCCCTAGACGCTCATCTGGAACAATACCCCCCCCCTCTTTCTTCTTTCTCTTTCTTCTCCGCCTAAAACCAAACAGCCAAGTAAATGTTTCAAACTGTATTGTATTACTTTGAAATAAAAAAAAAAAAAGAATGGGAAGAATGAAAAAGGGGAAAGTCGCAGGCCCAGATGGCCTCCCAAATGAGCTATATATAGCTCTTAAAAAAAGAACTGGCCCCATGGCTCACAGAGCTTTTAAATGATATTTTCTTAGAAGGGGAGGACTCACCGCGTTCATGAGAAGAGGCAACAATTAGCATCATATTAAAACCAAATAAGAACCCTAATCTATGGGAGTCATATAGACCGATTTCCCTTTTAAATTCAGACTACAAAATATATACCCAGATTTTGACAAAACGTTTAGAGAAGGTGATCGACCAATTAATACACATAGACCAAAAGGGTTTTATGAAGGGGAGACAATTGCACTATTTAACCCAGGAGTTGATTGGTACAATAGATTTAGCAACAACCCACAACATGCCCCTGACGATCCTTACTTTCGATGCTGCTAAAGCTTTCGATCAGGTTAGCTGGCCTTTCCTACTGCAGCTAATAAAGAATCATGATCTGGGGGAGAATTTCCTAAGAGCAGTCGCAAGGATATATAGAAACCCGACAGCGAGTGTCTTAGTAAATGGGAATCCTACAGACCAGATACAAATCAAACGTGGGACACGTCAGGGATGTCCGCTTTCCCCTTTAGTTTTTTTAATATATACATATATATATCGAACCCCTGGCAGAGAAAATTAGAGCAAACTCCAATATAATTCCTTTTAAATACAAATATTGGGGGGCTCTATGCAGACAATCTGATGATCTGTACTAGTGAAATTAAGATATCTTACCCCGAGATTGTTAAAATGCTTGAAGACTATGGTAACATTTCTGGATACTCAATTAATCAACAAAAAACTGAGATAATAGAGTTGAACACAAAATGTTATAGCTCCTTGGTGATAAAAAGAGATCAGGTATCTGGGGATACAGGTGGCCCACAACCTAAATCACCTGGCTAGTAAGAATTTTATAAAGGTTAAAAAGGAATCAGAAAATCTTTTGAAGGCCTGGCACTATCTCCCATTATCCTTTTTAGGCAGATCAAATTTATTGAAAACGTCCATCCTGCCAAAGTTTGGTTTTTTTCGATACAATTATGCTGGGGTTTGGTCTGGGAGTGCTTAAAAAAACTACAAGGAACACTGAATAGTTTCATCTGGGCAAACAAAGGGGTCAAGATTGCCTGGAAAAAAACTTCGTAGGAGGAAGATCTATGGGGGAATTGCTAGTCCTGACCTAATAGTTTACTGTCGAGCCTTCCAATATAAAACTTTTAGATCCCTACTCCTGGAAAATGCAAATTATACCCCGCTTTTAAAAGCGCTAACAACGGAGGAGGAAAATATGGCAAACTTCTTCCTTTATAAATATGGCCTTCCGAAATACTACAAAAAAGTGAGACTAAAGGTTTTGAAAGCAGCAAGTATCATATGGTACCAGTTCAGACGTTTACTGGGGATTCCCTACTTTTGTGCTTCGGCCCCAGTTTGGGACTCTCCAGGAACTCCTCCATGTCTCAAAGACAAACTGGCTTTCCCATTAAAGCAAGCCGAATCAACAAATGGAATCAACTTTTGCAAGACAACGGAGTGGTTCCACGGGAAGTACTATAAAGGGTTACAGATGTACACCTATCTAAATTCAAGTATTATCATTTGCTGAGTTGGGTGAACAGCCTGAAGAAAAGAAGAGAATATAATGTGGGCTCTGAAAAAGAATACCAATTAACACCCCTCAGAAAAAGAGGTATCAAAATGGTACTGGTTAATGATTGAAGCAAGAGATAAACACTACTTAAAGCTGGAAGGGATCTGGAAGAGGGACCTCCCAAATTCGGAGCTAGAAGATATATGGCAAGTATCGATGACAACACTCTGGTGCACTGTGAAATCCGCACCCCACAATAAAAATCATATCTTTACAGTGCATAAGGCATACTGGACGCCACAAAAGCTGTCCAAACTTGGGAAACAAGAGCCGTAGATGTGTCCAGAGTGCAGCGAAGAAAGGGCGAATGATGTCCATAAGTTCTGGTGGTGCCCTCTGATAGCGCCCTTCTGGCTAGAAGTGGGTAAGATGGCTATAGAGGTTATAAGTCAAGACATCAAGGTAAGCCAAATGATTATATTTGGGGTGGAAGAAGAGGGAAGCAAACTATCCAGAAATCAAAAATCTTTGTTATATATACTTATGTTATTGCCAAGGAGAGAGATGTGTGGTAAATGGGTGTTGCCAATAGCGCCAACCAAACTAGAATGGGTATCATCAATTCAGAGAACAAGGTCGCTAGATTGTAAAAGCTCAATGGGGAAAGGGGGGGGGGGGGGGGGGAGTAGAAAGGCCACATTTTGGGAGATCTGGGAGAGATGGGAAGGTCTAAAATATTAGCAACTGTTATAGATATATAAAGTGGTCTGGATAAAATTGGTCCTATGATTCAAAATATCAATAGCCAAGTCAATAGAGGGAAGGTCTTATTCCAAGAAAGATTTAACTAGCTGGTTCCGGAGCTGGAAAATGAGTGTATTCTGCAATTCTCTTACCACGGTGAGGGGAATAGGCTAGCGGAATTATCTAGTTACTCTGCTAGATCCAAGCTTACAAATACCTATATTGATGTTATATGAGGACACAAAAAAAAACCACCCAAGACCTTATCGATAGAAATCTCACTAGGGATATTTCCTTTCTCCATCCACAGATTGCATTCTGGAGTACTTGGTCATTTACGGAACAGGGACGTATCACCTGCCCAAACATGGTGATGCACCCCAGCTTCTATATTTCTTTCATAACCTTACTGCATCAATCCCACAATTCACTTTTCATGCCTTGCATTCGATATTGGGAGCGTTTTTATTGAACATGGGGTGGAGGCATGTGGCATTGCGCAAGCTGCAACTGCCAGTAGATAGAGAGGCCTGGGAGCGCCAAACCTGGAATGTCATTACCTAGCAGCACAACTGCAGTATCCGTCGAGGTGGTTGGCAGGTAGGCAGACTATCAGTGGCCAGGGTACAGAACGTGCACGTAGCACAGTGCAAACACGCGTAACGTAGTGCAGCGGTAATTTTTTGTTTGCACTCGGTCCTCACCGTCAAGTTGGCGACCGCAAGCAAGCAAAATGACATCCAGGCGAGACTTTTTCCTCTTTCGCGATCAGCAACATCAAGTTGCCGATCGAGAGGGTGAAAAATAAACCTCCCGGCGAGATTCTCAACGCGGGGAGGTCAGGTTTCTCATTGCAAGTGGAAGTGTATGCTCGCAACCGCTCGCGATGAGAAACTACCAGTCCGCGTTGAGAAAGCTGCCGCTCGAGTAAAAATCTACTCGAGCGGCAGAAAACTACAGCTCGCACTGTGCAAGATGCAGTTTTCAATGATTGCACAGTGCCGGATGCTTGTCCGCACTGTGCAATTATTGAAAACGGCATCTTGCACAGTGCGAACAGGGTGCCACGCGTAGCTCACGTAGTGAGAAGTGCACTACGCGTAGCGCTACTTCGCAAACTACGCCCAGGGTTAGAGTATACACGGTATAACGCACATATTACCCTATTCTTCCGCTATACGGATTAGTACCATTGCACCATTCCGGGTACTTGTAGGGCAGGATGGCCTGGTGATATGGTCTGACACTGGAGTGAGTACTCTTTGAGATTTGTTTTGGGATAGAGCACTCATACCCTTCGGTCAACTACAAGAGGAATACAACCTACGGGCTGGACACTTCCTGGCCTATGGCATATTGGTGGCTAATGTAGGTTATCTATGGAATATCACTGACTCAGAACATGAGCAACATACCCTTGTACACGCTTTACACATCAAGGGGAATGGCCGCTGCCTGGTTACCTGGTTTGCCAAAACGCTAGCATGCACAATGAGTTACCCACTACTAGCGACACGCAGAATTGGAGAAAAAAAAACCTAGACTTTGACACCCAAAGATTGGGATCGGGCCTCACAGTATTCACAGAAATCATCCTGCAATGCTAAGTTCCTATATATCCAACATAACATACTGCACGGGGCTTACCTGAATCCAGCCAGCCTCCATAGAATGTTTCAGGCTTCCCACCTATGCCCCAGATCCCACACGCCCAACGCAGATTTGATACGCATGTTCTGGGATTTTGTTGTAATGTATACCTGAAACCATACTGACAGATAATGGTGTTCAACTTGTTTCCAAGGATATGGAAGATTTTCTTATTAATTGTGGGATTGTTCACAAGAAATGTGCCTTATACCACCCTGAGTCTAATGGAACTGTTGAGAGGTTCAACAGGGTCATAAAAGAATTGGAAGGAAGAGGTTTCAAAGAGAGTTGGTGTGTATCGCTTTGCACCTCATTCTACAATTGGCAAATCTCCTTTCCTTTTGTTTCGTGGGAGGCAACCTAATACTTTCTTAGAACTACCAGGGGATAAAAAAAAAAAAAAATTCTGACAGGTGTGGGGCTGCTGATTTAAGTTCTTGGAAAGAAAAGGAAGATCATAAGTATTTGAAAAGTAAAGAATATTTTGATGTGAGATATGCTGTCAAATCTATTAATGTTGCTGTTGGGGATCTTGTCATGGTTAAAATACCTGGTTTCTGTGTTTCTTGTGCTTTGAAAGTCATTAACGTTTTTGATAATGCTGTGAGAACTTCTGATCATAGGGTTTGGAATTTAGGCAGAGTCGCTGTGTGTGGTAAGATGGATCATTTAGGTAACGGTCTCCATGAGGTCTATGACAAGACTGTCCCTGAAGTTCTGAAGAGATCTAAGAGAGAGACACATGCTCCATCATACTTGGAGGACTATGTTGTATAATTGTTGGGTTGTATATATTGTTTTTTTTTACTTTCATTTTTTGTTTTATTGTGTAACGGAGGGAGATGTGTTGTAATGTTACTTGGTTTAATATTTTATCTTTTACCTGACTTCCATGTATTTCAATGACATCTGTTATTTCTAGAATTGTACAGCTGCACTGGCTCAAAGTTAGAACCTTGTGAGTTCAGATTACAGAGATGAGGCAGAGGCAGTTGGGTGGCTGAGCTGTTGAACCTTACAAACTGAAGAATAAATATCCAGAAGGAATAACTTCTTCTCCTGTCATCATTCAAAGAATTAACCTTTTAACAGATTTCCCAGCAGCAGCGATATTATGAAGTGTGGTTACAGACAGGGCACAACCACCTACATACATTGGAAGGGATAATGCTTGGCCTACATGGAAGAAGGAAATCCCCAAAAAAGTAACTACTCTGTTCATAACCCTGGAACTGCTCATTGTGTGCCACTCAATAGCAATGTATTGGAAGGCACACACTCTCCCAAAGGAACGGCACTGGTGGGCAGCAACTTTGAAATGGAGTAGGGCTGATGCAGTGGCTCTGCAGCGAGAAGAGGCAAGGCGGTTACGGAGAATCCCAATATCGCAGCTATGCTTCAAGAGCTGCAGCTTTTGCCTGATACCCCATCAGAAGGATAGGTAATAGATTAACTGGAAGATACAAACATGAAAGGGGCTATGTGCCGATACTCGCCTCAGGCCACCCCATCTCCCCCACACTGCACTCACTGTGGTTTGGGGGGATCCAACCTTAAAAGATACATCATATGCCCATCCACAGACATTGAGGATCTCTACCCACGTCCCCATGGAGGGAGGGAGGGGGGGGGGGAGAAGCTACACCTACTGATTCATGGATGAAGTAGGTGCGTGCTGAATACAAAGGGACCTGCTACACATAAAAGAGACTAGTAAAGGAATACAGACATCCAAAAATGTTGATACTATTGCTGAGATCTGAAGATTTAAAGAGGTTATTAAGAACTCTTATTGTTATAATGAACCATTTACTCCTGCCGATATTCATGAATTAATACTCTGAAATACATTTTACTATGATGTAGCATGTGATGCATTATAAGCTGAAAAACGAATACAAATTTGTTAAAACAATACTTGCAATAAAAATTATTAAAAAATAAAAATAACGCCAAGTTTGCTAAGGTGACACTTACTGACTTTGCCATTGCTTGTTTGTTGTTTTACCATTACTGCCAAGTAGCGCACCATGTTATGTCTGACACCTTCAGCCAGTGCTGACTTTTTGGCTAAAATCACTTTGCATGCTCTTGTCCTTGAGCCCAAAAAACACAACGACATGTACCACAATGCAATGTGATGTTAGGTTCTAAAGAAAACCCAAGACTGATAGAATGAAAATGATGCCCAAGGCGGTAAGCAGTTATGTTCTTGTTACAAAGTGCTCACCCTCCTTCCTAAGTTGACGGGCACTGTTCTACCTCAGCCCAGCCGAGGCAGATGTCAATAATGACTCTCCTCAGAGTTTGTGAAGGAAGGGGACCCTTGGTGACCAGAGCACAGTTCCTGTGCCCTAGAAGCAGAAGGAGTATGTTTGTTTTTTCTCCCTCTACTGCTGCTTGCTGTGCTCACGAACTGTGGGTTGGTGGCTGTCTGCTTACATCCCTCACACCATCTGAGGGCAGGCAGCAGTCAGCTCTGAGCTTGCATGCAGGAGCAGGTCACTATGATATCACTGCTCACCCGTAATGACACTTTAAACACACACCTTACCTGTCATGAAATAAGTTAAAGTATACACATCCCCTTTATCTGGTAATAGTGACATGCACAGTCCTCTTACCTGGTGTTGCCAACAGTCTCCTTTGCTCTTATTGCTGTCCTTTCACTGCCAGGATCCGCAGCGCTTTTGCATTTCTACCTCCATCGTCGCCCTCTGTACAAAAGAAGGGCCGCAGGGTGGGGGGGAAGGAGACCCCTGGGAAGGTGAAGAGCAGAGACCGGTCATCCACATTGTACGCCGAGAGCCTGCCCGCCTCATAGTCCAGGAAGAGACCTACAACCTTGGGGTGCACACGGGGAGTCAGGAGGATAGAGGGGGAGGTGCCAGCTATATACATACTATCAGTGAGCCCCATTGTCCAGTATCCTTTCTCAGGTGAAGCTCTGACCTCCCCCTTCCTGCTCACAGACTCGTCACAAACCCCCAGGATCCAATGCGTCTTGTCCCCCACCTCTACCTCCCAGTAATGCCTCCCGGCGCTCAGCCTCTCTCTCCCCAGGACAATGGGCCCGGGATGGAATCTCTGACGACTGTACGGCAGGTACTGTTCTCCGTCTCCAAGCCTCACACTCCTTCCATCACTGGACAGGATGAGCACCCGATGAGCAGTGTCCGGATCTAGAGTCACCTCAGCTGCAAAACAGAGGGAAGCAGAGACCAGAGGTCAGCAATAGTCTGTGTGGGGAGACAGAGAGTGCCACAGATAAGGATACAAGGGGAGAGACACAGACAGGGATTTATGAGTCGATGACCAGTAGGAGTAAACACTGGGCACCATCCAGTGGTAAAGGTTACTGGACATCTGGTAGGGACACAGAAAAGAAGGATTCATCTAAGAGGGCAAGTGTACACTCCGCTTCCTTTCAATGGATTTTTGAAGTGGGAGAACATGACAGGCCATGATTACAACTCCTTAAGGCTCCTAACTCTCAACATGCTCTTCTGTTCCAAGCTCATTAACCCCTTGGCTGCGGTGGTAATTCCGCCGCAGCGCTAGGGGGAACGGGGGGCGCCATGCTCGTGACGGAACCACTCCGTCACGAGCCTCGGGCGCGCTGTGCTTGTGACAGAGTGGTTCCGTCACGGCCCCGCCCGCTCAATGGAACGCTCAGTGCAGGTGCGAAATCGCTGCCGCGCAGGCGTGGCGGCTGGGCCATGAATGAACCACTCCGTCATTAGCACAGTCCGTCCGAGGCTGGTGACGGAGTGGTTCAGTCACCAGCACCCAACGGGTTAAATGCTGTCAACACAGCCAGCCAGTGCTGGAATTGATAAAAATTTACTCCCGGAACTCAAAGATTGGGTTCAAGGTGTTGCAGAGGTAAGGGGGTGGAGTCATGAAATGCATATAATCACAGTCAACTTAAAATTTTATTTTTTAAAAATCAGCTCCCCAAAAATTGGCAACAAGGTTAAATGTGACAGTAAATCGGTTCTACTTACTTAATTGGTTACAAAGAGACTGCAGTTTAAAATATCTTACAAGGTTAAGACACCTGCTGCAGAGATCTTTGCGGGCCAGCAATTTCAAGGGGATTACAGTAATGGTAAGATACCTCTGGTGGTTAATGCAGTTCCTGCTGAGTTCTTTGTACAGTAAGTTTTAACTCACAAAGGACCATAGAGGGTTACTATGCCTGCTGTAAAGCATATTGTGTAATATACAGAACACAGAGTTGTATTTTATGTAGATAGAAACTGGGTTACTGCTTTTGAAAACAGATCATTCTGCCACTTCCAGTTCATAATTTGTAAACCTTCTAATATAACACAGTGAGTTAAGAACCAACATCGATGATTTAGTCATGGGTTTAGATCCTCATTGTTTTTTTCTCAATCTGTTAGTCTAATTTTGCAAACAAGGGGATTCCTTGGGTAGGAATAAAAAACAGCACTTACCTGTAATTATGGCACTGCAGCTTGAAGCTCTCCTAGATTCACATGCTTTCACAACCCTGCCTTCTAGTGGTTGGGTCTGGAAGAGTTTTTGTTTTTTATTCAAAACTTGATTTGTTAGCTTGTGGATAGGAGTCAACACAGGTGAAGCCCCTGTTGACTTCAGACGTAATCTCACAATGCCCATATGCATGCCCAACAATTTATATTTTCTTTTGTTTTCCTTTTACAAACCTCCAGTAGTAGGGAAGTGGGAGGGCCACATCTGGATCTAGAAGATTCTCAAGCAGCACAACCATAATTACAGGTAAGTACCTGGGTTTGTTTTGCAGTATGAAATCTCTTCTAGATTCACATGCTTCGCATATATTTTGTAGCAGTATTACATACCTTGTGGCAGGTAAGGGGGTGGAAACGGTTTTTAAATACGGCTTATACCAGTTCAACCTCTGTGCATGAATGTAAGTCAATCCAGTAATGCTAATTGTCTGCATGAAGACATAGGCCATTAAGGCCATCATAGCCCCTTTCTTCCTGACAGTGTGCCCTTGGTTTAGTAAACAAAGGATTGTTTGCTAGAGTGCAACACAGCTGAATAGTTTGTACAATCCATCTTTAAATCTTGGTTTTACATCTTGACTTGACAGATCTGCGTCTGGTGTTCCCCATAGTTTGAAAAGTGTCTCTACTACATATTGATTCAGCCATGAGGCATGTGTGCAACAGGTTTGTTTGCTTCGTCCTTCTGCTTGTCATTATCCATTCCTGAGACATGATTTGCTACTAATGAAATCTTCTCTGCAATGGCTCCCTTCCAAATGCTCCGGGCTAAAAGTGACAGTGTGAAGCCCCCCAAATACCCCCATGCTTGCAGACGTAAAACAGCTGGTGTGCAGTGCATTAATATCTGCACAGTTTTCCCCCTTACTTTGCTCTGAAAGGTCTTCCGTGCTGGGAATTTTTTCTTCTTTAGGTTGCCCATGTCCGCTACCCAACCTACCAGTAAAGCGTCCTTGGTGATGATGGCTTGTGGCAATGGTGCTTTGAAGGATCTCATTTTGAGCATATTCCCTACGCTCAACCACCTCAGTCCTTTGCTAACTCTCTCTGTTAGAGCCACTAGATCCTTCTACGTGCCTGTTCCATGTGCCCACTGATTGTTCTAGCATTCCTATGCCTGTTTCATTTGTAGTCTTGCATTTGGAATGAGGTGGATACAGGAAACTACCATCCCTATCCCTAGGAGATTCATTACCATACTCACTGTCAGACAGCGACGTCTGGCAGAAGTGCATTTGGGCCAGCATGCTTTGGACCCTTTGTGTAGGCGGATATGACTATTCCGTTCTGTGTCTAATCTAGGCCGTTCTGTGCCCCTGCAACCAACTGTATGTGGGTCAAACTCGACAAAAGTTAAAGACACGAATCCTCCAGCACTGTAGCAGGATTAGGTGCAAGACAGCGGAGCACCGCTTGTGGAACATTTTTCTACCAACATGCACACTCCAGAATCTATCAAATGGCTAGTGCTGGAGAAGGTATCTCTTGGCCAATGAGGAGGTGACCTATGCCCTATCCTTAACATCAGGGAATGTAAGTGGATGCACCTACTGGATACAGTGAGGAATGGTCTTAAACAAGATGCCACCTATGCCCAAATGGCGGGTCTACATGCAGAATAAAGCTGATCACACTGGCCTTTAGACTAGTACATACAGGATCGACACTAGTCTTTAGATACCAATCCAACACATCATATACATGCCATTTTATGTATAGCGGTCCCTGTCAATGGGTGGGACACATTTAAAACACGACGTTACTCCAGCTTTTCCCCTTTCTAGGGTTAATCCTTTTGAAATAAGCATCTTTTTAAAGGTATATACAATGACTAACTGCACCTCTTTGTATCCCCATTTGATTCATTGTAATCTTCAATGTTGAATATGTAATGCATTGTATAATCAGGTGTGGGAGAGTGCTCACTATGTATGCTTATAATGCACATACATGCGCCCAACCAATGAACATATATATTCCGATGTTTGCTTCTGTTAATAATGCATTTATAACGCTTATCGAACAGCCAATCCGTTAGTAGATGTTGCAAGACATTTGTACAAAGTGAATACAACCACATTTGTTTTAAGGTTAATATAACATGTTCACTACGGATATGTTCCTCCACGCCTGAGAACCCGAGATAATTAACCTTGCCGTTACAAACACCCCAATCTATGCCAGACCTACGCAGGGCCGTGCAGTGCCTTTCATCGCCATGGAAACGAGCGACTTCGTTCCAGCACCAAAACACGCCTCTTCCCTCCCCATTGGCCAGACGGGTGGCGAGCTCCCAGGAACCATCGAGCAGCAGCACCTCGCGGTGCACGCACGTCGTGGTTCTTGTCTACATCTAGCGTGAGCAAACTGAGCAGGCTTATTGTTCGAGCGGACAGACCACGTTGAGGACTGCCCTTTGGGGCCCACCAGTAGGAGGGGGGCACTGACCACAGACACAAGAATGGTGTGATAAAGGCCGCTTTATTGTAATCAGGTGCACCCTTCCTAACCCCAACCTTGGCCTGCGCCGCACAAAACTATGTCTCACTAAATAAGTGAATGTCTAACAACCCCCCTCCACAGCCCCTAAATGGATCCCTAACATTTTCAAACTCAAACACATCAATATGGCATCCCGTCTGCAACCTACCCCCCTGCCTACAACTGCCAAAAACCTCAGTGTACCCCACCGCCTACAAAAACCAACCCAGGCCTCTTCCAATACCCCCAACTACCCCCTTTTTTAAGTAGGAGATGCGCCACTCGAAAGCCGCATTAGCGTCTTTCGACCCCCCCCTAGGACTCCAGCCTCCTCGGGTACCTGCTCACCCCCAACGCCGCATCCAGTGCCTCCTTCAACTGCACGATGTGTAGCTCCATCCCATACCGTGAGAGATGAACCCCATCCTCCCGAAAGAAATACACCGCCCCGTACCTAAGCTCGGGATGCTCCATCCTGCCCATCCCCTCCCTGGCACAGAAATCCTTCATCTCCCTGTTGATCTTTCTCCTCGTCCTGTCAATAGCTCCCGGGCACTCAGCTCCCCTCCAACACCTTCTGGGGATAAAATCCGACCAAATCAGATGACAACCTGACCACTGTCTCTTAATCTCTAACAAATCCTGTTTCATCTGCTTGACCAGGGCCAAACCTTTACATTGCACTAGGTTATTTTCCCCCAGATGTAGGACTACCACATCCGGGCACCCCCCCCCCGACCACATTATTCAGCAAGGGCATCAACTCATGCCAACGCATTCCTCCCTTTCCCCGCCAATGACACCTAAACAATATGTCATCCAATTCCAGGTTGAGCGTCCGGTGATTGTCCCATTCAGCCCTCTCAGCCCTCTTGACAAATGAGTGGCCCACAATGTAAATGTTCAGAAGCGCCACCTCCGGCCCTGCCACAGCACCTGCAAAGACACACATGTAAGAGGGGGAAAACAGATTTTAGACCGTCCCCGCTACCCCCCGCATTCTGACATATCGCCTGTAACAGTCAGACTTCCACCGCCCCAGCCGCTTGATCTCCCCGGTCCCCCACCCACATCGCGCTGCCTCCGTCACCGCCCCGATCCTGAAGGAATGCGTCCCAAACGCCTCACCCATATTCCGTAGGGCGTGCCGCAGAACCCACAAAGCCTGGGACGCCGTCACCCCGCCTCCGTCCTTCCGACCGAAGACCTCACTATCCGTCGCACGTCGACCCGCCACCAGTCTGCAACCCCACATCGCCGGACACACCACCTCCCGACCCACCGGTCCCAACAACACCACGTCCCCACACCCCTTTGATCCGTCTTCGAGCATCGCAAGCGCACCGCCACTTCCCGGGCCCGCATCTCCACGTCCTCCCACCGTAGACCTCGCCCTCCTTTTACACCCACCAGCTCCGACACCCGAAAAGCCCCAAAAAACAGCCAGGACATGAGTGGAAAACAAAACCGTCTCCTCTCCGTTGCGACAAACCGACGGCAGCGCAGCAATCAAATCCACCAACAAACTCCCAGTGATCGACCGACGCTGAGCCACGCCCACTTCCCTCTCCCTTGCCCACCCTTCCAGTAAACGAGTCCCCAACTCACCCGCCGACGGTGGATAACCCCACCACAACTTCCCCATGAACGCCACCGCCGCCAGCTTGCCCGCAATCGTGACCCGCGACAATCTTCTGTCCATCAAGCTCAACATGAATCGCACCACCTGCTCCTCCCGCCCCCATGGATCTCCACGCCTTACCGCACCAGAGCGTGGACGCTGCCACCGATGCCCTCACCAGCTGAATGACCCGGTGTCTCCCACCGACCAGAGCACCCCCGGGACCGGCGTCTTGGCCGTCTCCGCCGCCTTTGCTAGCCCATGGAACCTCTGCCACTGTGAACGAGACAAGGCATCCGCAATGTCATTGTCCGCTCCCGGCACGTGGCGCGCATGAAATATAATGTCCAAACATCGCAGCACAAAAACTCTCATCAACTTCAACACCTGGGGGTCCCAAGCCGACTGCCTGTTCACCACATGTACCACCGACATGTTGTCTACCCGGAATAACACCCGTTTGTGCGCCAACTCCGCCGCCCACACCGAGACCGCCACCAACAACGGGAACAACTCCAGGAAAGCAATGCTCCATCCCCCCGGCTGCCAATGTGTCGGCCATTGCTCCGCGCACCCTTTTCCATCCCAAAACAGGCCAAAACCGCTGACACCCGACGCATCAGAGTACAGCGTCACGTCCCACTCCCAATCATCCGACGGTGCCATCGGCACACCATTGAACCGTTCCAGGAAAACCCGCCACATCCGCAAATCCTCCTTCAATCCCGCCGAGAGACGCACGTGGTGATGGGGCAGCGCCAAACCCGACAGCGCCAACCCGAGCCGCCGACAGAAAGTACGACCCGCTCGCACCACGCGACATGCAAAGTTAAGATGCCCCAGGAGGACTTGCACCTCCCGCACCAGCACCTTCTGTTTTCCTAACATGTCGCCCACCAACGCCAACATCACCGACCTCTTGTCCTCAGCAGGCGTGCTTCCATGGCCGCTGAGTCGAGCTCTATACCGAGAAAGAACAACACCGTATTGGGACCGTGAGTCTTCTCCGGCGCCAGGGGAACCCCAAATTCCTCCATCATCCCCGCCAAACCATCCAGCAACCGCTGGCAGTCCATTGCACCGGGTCGCCCCACCAGGAAGAAGTCATCCAGGTTGTGCGTCACAATCTAAGAGCCTGTGCGCCTGGAAAAAGCCCACTGCAGAAAGGAACTGAACCGCTCAAAAAGCGCGCAGGAGATGGAACACCCCATCGGCAGCGCCTTGTCCACAAAAAAGCCACCGTTGAACTGGATCCCCAGTAAGTGGTGGTCCTCCGGGTGTACCGGGAGCAAGCGCAACGCCGACTTTATGTCACACTTTGCCATCATTGTGTCCCGCCCCACCCTGGACATGAGCTTCCACGCCACATCCACCGAGGAGTTTGACATCCAACGCAAAGTCCGACGCGATGAAATCATTGACTGACCCTCCCGCCGGCCACGACAAGTGTTGGATCAGCCGGAATTGCCCCGGCTCCTTCTTGGGCACAACCCCTATCGGGGAAATAATCAACCCCGGCAGCGGCGGCTCCGAAAATGGGCCCACCATACGGCCCTCCTTGACCTCCTTGAACAGTTTCTCCCGAACAATGCCTCTGTGAGCCTGTACCGATTTTAGATTGTCCGCCCAGCGCACAATCCGCGGTCCCTCATAGTCCAGCCAAAACCATCCCAAAAACAGCTTCGCAGCATGGCTGCGTCGTCTGCCCGCGGGTACTCCTCCAGCCATGGTTCCATCCGCGCCACTCTAACCGGCGTACGAGCCTTTTCACAAAGCTCCAGACCCCCCCGCCGTTCTGAGCCTCCCCGCCCTGCAATCCGCCTTGGGCGGGCTGCTGTCCTGGCGGCCCTGTGACACCCCAGCAGCGTACCACCGGGTGTCGCTGCCCGCACTTAGAGCACTCGTGCCGGATACGGCACACCTGCTGGCCACACGCCCCCTTATTGAAGTCTCAGCAAGCCCCGATAGTGCTCTGACCATTGGGCTCCCCCTGACCCACCCCCCCCCTCCCCGCGGGTGGGGCGGGCTGAAAAGGGGGCCAGCGCGAGCGGCAAACCGCTGGCCGTATAGACGGTGCGACCAAACTTGGCGCCACCCATCGTCTGCTGGTACAGGTCCGAATCCATCTCCCCAACTTTGCCTCCGGGTCAGCCGCCATTCGCACCCGGAACTCCTCGTCATAGTGGGACCAGGCGTACCCCCCGTATGTCACCTGTGCCCTCCGCAACACATCCATGTACTTGAATAGCGCGATGGACCGATCCGGGAATTTTTCACAATATACGCTGGCGTATATTCGAAAAGCCGCCGACCAATTGTCGATTGTCAACGGGACCTTGGGGCGCCGGGCTAACTCCTGTTCCTCCTCCTTGGACCCCTCCTTCGAAGTCCGCTCCCTATGCAACAACTTCAGAATGTCGATGTATTCCCCTTTCCAGATCTTCTCCCTCGTCGCCACCGACAAATGCGCCCCCAGCGGCTTGGTCACCCCCATGTAGGGAAGCTTCCGCACCGGCACCACGCAACTCTTTACCCCCCGCCGCGGCTGCCCCCACCACCGCTCCGCCTGACGCCGTCCCGCACGACCTGCCCGCGCTCGCCATCCGTCCTCACCCCCGTGTCCTTCACATACCGACCTTTTACCAGCCGTCCCTCATCTTCCCCCCAGGTATCCGTCCCCACAGACACCTGCACACAGCGCCTCTTGCCCGCACCACTCCCCACTCCGTCTCCAACCTTACCTGGCATCAAGGTCGGCGTCTGAGCTGGATCCCGCCGCCTAACCAGTGGAGCTGAGGGGGCCATCACCCTGGGCGTTGCCTGCTGTGGCCGGCCCTGCAACACACTGCCAACAACATTACTAGATCCCCCCTCCCTTATCTCCCCCTCCTCTTCCAACTCCCCATCCCCCATGTCCTGTAGCCCCCGGCCGTCCCAACTGTACTCCAGCCGGCACAACCCCGCTTTCTCCCTGCACACCCGCATCAGATCCACCAGATCCACACACTCGCCACCTACACTCAAACCAACAGAGAAATTAACAGGCGCTGTCTGCACTCCCCTGCCCCCGGCAGCCGATGTGACCCTTCGGGGGGGGCTGACGTGACTCCTCCAGTCGCCGCCCGACGCCGTCCCATGCCATGTTTCACGTTGGGGCACGACCACCCATACAAGGCAGAGCCGGCCCATCCCCTCGGTGGAACGGAGCCGCATGCTGCTCACCCGAGCCGCTCACCAACATGTCCTGCGAATGAAAAAAGGTGGAGTCCAGCATGCCGGGGAAAAAAGGCCCTTCCTATCCCCCCCACGCGCTGCCCCGACCCAAATCCGCTGCGCCCCTCGACCCCAACGCGCAGAGAGTCCCCCCTCCGCACCTGTCACCCCCAGCTCCCGCCCCACCCCCTGGCCCCCCGCCCCACTCCTCCCCCCCCCCATTCCGGCCACTGCGGTCCTGCACCACCCCACCACCCCCCGGACCACCAACCCGGTCCCACCCCCCCCAACCCAGCCCCCCACTCCCTGTCGCCTCCCCCCATCCCCACCCGCCAACCGTGTGCCCCCCCGCCACCTCCGCACCCCCCCGCCCCTCTCCTCGGCGCCTGGCCCCCCCACACCCCTTCCCTCCTCCCCCTTACCGGTGACTGCGACCTGCTCGGCCCACCGCGCTCGCCTCCTCCCCGGACGAGGACCCCCAGTGCAGCTCACTCTCCGCACCCCCTTGCCCCCCCTCCCCCGTCCACACCCTCTTCCCTGCCCTCCCCACCCCCCACCTCCTCCATGTCTGACTCTTCTATCAATAGGGGTGACCCCATCCCCCCACCTCCTGGCCTGCCACCACCCTCCTGCAACACCCCTGCACCCCTCCCCAGGCCCTCCCCGGTTCCTGCCCCCAAGCCTTCGCCCTCCACTCCTGGCACCCCCCGCAAACCTACGGGGCCCCTACCCCCCTGTCAGTGACTGCACCGCCCTCTCCCCCAGCCCCCCCTTCCCCCCGCCCACAAACTCCAAAGTAGGACGTCCTTGTACTCCCAAAGCCCCCTTTGCACTTTGCTGCGCCTTTCCGCGCCTTGCGGCCTTGCCTCGCCGTCCCCCCCCGCCTCCCGCCCGCCCCTCCCACCTCCCGGGGCCCTCCGCGGTCGTGACCGCGGAGGCCCAGGCGATCACTGCTGCCGCGGCGCCGTTGGCAGCACGCCGCGGCGGCCTTACCTGGAGGTCGGGCCGCATCAGGTCCATGCGGCCCGCTTCCCCGAGCAGCCTCATTGCCTCCTGGACCCGGAGATCACTTAAAGCTGCCATTTCCTCCGCGTCCTCCACGACAAGCCGCCTGACACAAACCACCGCTGACAGCCGCAACGCGAGACACCACGGCGCACGGCCCAAAACACGAGCCCAAAGCTTTCCACCGGCTGCAAGGTCACTGTCCCACAAAATGGTGGACAGTGACACATGTCTTCCAGCTTTAACCACCCCCCAGCCCAAAAACAGCCCAAACATAGCCCAAAAGCCCAAACCCAGCTCAAGCAGCCCAAAAAGCCCTTCCTGTCCGCCAGGTCCTAGGTCCTCCTCCCCTCCTACCGGCCCCAAAAACCCCGTGGGGGCAAGCTTCCCGATGGTCCCCCCAAATCCCCATTTTGCGAAATCCGAAACTATGCACAACCTTTTTTAATGTTAAAGAACCCGCACACGTTATTTTTTTGCTCATCTGCACATACTCTATTTTAACATCACTACGATTGACATGTTTTTTAATATTAACCTTCTCCGCATTTAATAGGTTGTCAGATGCTATCCACAAAAGGGAACTCTTTAACGTGGATGTTCTCATCCACACCTGCAAACGCGGTTTCGGCAGTCTTCCAGCGTTCATTGTCCCACGTACTAAGACATTTTTTAACCACCACTCCGAGCTCTTTAACATCATTTGGATCTTCCACAGCGATCTTTATGCCTCTATGAGCACTTGTAATACTAACCATGTACTCACTTAATCTGTCAGATGCTATCCACAACAGGGACTCTTTAACATGACCGTTCCCATCAACATATTTAAAACGCGGGTTCAGCCGTCTTCCCATGTTCATCTTCCCACGGAGTAGGAGACCTCTCAGTGCTTCTTAACATCTTTCTTTTGGATTTTCCTTCCAGGGTTTTGCTGTGGAGAACGTGGCATAATAATATAGTGCCACTTCTCTTGGATTCCCTCTAACTGACCAGCGTGTAATTGACCTTTCTGCGTGATGCAACAGCCCTGACTACCCCCTTCTTTTCCCTTCTTCCCTCAGACCCTGATCTGGATTCACTCCATCTTTTGCATCAGGAGAATGACTACCCCATATGCAAGATAAACCACAGAAGTGAGTGCGCTACCCTTTTCTGCCCCGACATGTCCCTCTTCAGATTTTCAGGAGCCTTTTGAGAGCCCATTAAGCATCGTACCTTGCCCGTCCTTCCTTACACAAGTAGGTGTAATATGTCTCACCTACCTGACTTTTCACCACAGATATTTATTTTATCACTGCACCGAACCAATATTAATTATTCTTAGGTGCTCACCTCAAGAACTTGTCCTGACGAACACCCTGATGTGAGGACAACACTTCATCTTGCTCGGGTCGAAAAGTAGACCGTTTTACCTAACCACCCACGAGCTCATAGAATGGAATAATTCAATTGTAAACATATCTATGAGCAATGTGTATATAGGAACTAACAGACCTGTAATATCCTGGAAAGGTAATCTTGTATATAATTGTGTCTTTGTCACAACACCTTTACCCTGTCCCTCACTCTCCAATTCACTACCATCGCCCCATCTTCCTTTCTTCTCACACAGAGCACTGTGAATACTTTATGCACTACCAGTGTTTTGGAACTAATGCATTGCAACCCATTAATGCTTTGATTGACAATCGCATTTAATGCTGATGTTACCTATGGAAATGAAATTTCTATGTTTGAATTTGTTTTGAATCTCTAGTGGTGAATTCCTCTCTGTTGTTTTGTAATTTCTATGCGAAAAAGAACTACCTTGACCATTCTCGTTCAACGTACTCTATCTTCTGAGGTGGGCAGCTACCACTGCCAGGGTCTTGGTGAAGACCCCTGGAGCGCACTTTATTCCGAACAATAGGACTTAGAATTGGTGATGTTCTCTCTGCATTATACATCTTAGGTACTTATTGTGTGATATGTGAATAGGTATGTGGAAGTAAGAGTTCCACTGTGTGGTCTATTGTTGCTAGGTAGTCACCTCTGCCTAGCAAGGGAATAACATCCTGCAATGTTGTAATTTGAAATTTCTGTGTCGTTATGTACCTATTTAAATGGCACTGGTCTAGAATAGGCCGTGTTGTCAGGTCTTGTTTTGGCACAAACTAAGTTGGGGGAAGTTTGAGTCACTTGGAGGAGCTAGAGGCAGATCCTCTGGAGTTTCTGCCTCTTGCTTTATATCTGCCTCCAAAATGGGGCTTGGGTTGTTGTTGCTGCCACTGTGTTTGACCTGGGAATTGGCTTGCCCTGGTCTGCTTTAGCCTCTGTGTGTCAAACATCTGCTTCCCCTGCTGTCTCTTTCCTTGAAAGCTCACCCTCTTGAATGCAGGCCTTAAGACCTGAAGGGCTTCCATTGCCTTTGCAGACTCATTGAACCTCTTCATCTCTTCCAATATGTGTGCCACCATGGGATCAAAGAGCAGCTTCCATCTGAGTGGCTTATAGATGATACTGGATTGCACCTCAGGTTCAAAACTTTAGATGCGCAACCACTCTGTGGCCAATTGTCTAGTTGCCAAGTCCTCAGCAGCAAAGGCTGACTTCAGGCAAAATTAGCAATGTCTATTCCCTCCCAAAAATGCTTTTAGCTCTTTTGTGTTAATCCTCGGGAGGTGTGAAATAAGGTCTTCCATGTCCTCTCAATATGATGAGCAAGCTGGTTTAATAGGCCACTGTGGGGTTCTAACTGTCTCCATCTTTCTTTCTATAGCCCCCATCCTCTTGCTCTATTTATCTGGCAAGGGTCCCATGGATGCTAGTGACATGGCTCTCTTCCTTGCCTCAGACACAATTAGGGAGTTATGGAAATGATGTGCAGAGGGGATGGTCCTGAGGGATCGAATTCTATCTCCTCCAGAGGTGAGTCAGCCTCCACGTTCTACCACAGCATTTCCTCTTGTGGTATATCAAGCCCCACTTCATTATGATCCACACTGAAAATACACTATTCATCCCCCTTCATTTGTGTGTCCTGTCTTTCCTAGAGAGTTTCTTCCTGTTCTGCCCTTATAGTCTACTGTATGGGTCTTCTATCCCCTACTCACCATGCTTCCTTCAAAGAAGTCATGCTTTCCTTGAAGGCCTTCTTTTTATTCATTAGGTTTTCTATTTCAGTCTCCAACGCCTCTTTTTATCCTCTCAAAGTGGACGATGTTCCAAATGGACCTTCTCCATCGAGGGTGCAGATTGCTCATTTCCTCTCCTCACTCTCCTCTATGCTTACTCTTTGACATATGAGACATTTGACTGGAATGTGGTACAGTGGGCTTAGGGTATTTACAATGTTTTTTTTCAGCCTCCTTTGTCTCAAGTTCAATGTCTTGGTGTTCCCCCTGAGCCTCCTGCACATCTGCCTCTATTTTGGGGTCATCAGAGAAACCCATCTCGTCGATCAGCAGAGCACTCCTCTTCTGATTTTTCTTCTCCAACAAGTCCACCCTATCTGTATTTGCCTAATGTGCTGGAAGAATCTTGTCTCTGTGAACCAGGGTCTTTGGTTTAACCCCTTTGCTGCTAGGCCTTAACCTCACCCGTGCTAAGACTACTTTTGACTATTTGAGGTAGTACGCACCTAGACACCTGTAACTTTTTGTCCACAAAAGGTGTCCTTCAAATGTCCGTCCATTTCCTTGAACATCCTGAGGACTGTGGTTTGTGGATTGCCCTGGAGAGGACAGACAAATTATCCAAAATAAAGCGACTTTTTTTATTTTTCCTTTTTTAAAGGGGAAAATGTGCTGCAGAAGAACGTGTCTGGTTTGTTCTCTGAAAATGGTATCAACAAAGGATTTGTGGTGCTAAAATCAACTTTTCCCCAGATTTCAGGAACAGGCAGACTTTTGTCAGAAAACCAAAATTTTATACATAGTTGTGGCATTTTACTGGGACAAAGCCTATTTTTCCTAGTTTCAATCTCCTTCCAGTTAGTGGTACAAATAGGTATAAAAGCAATAACGGATCCCAGAACACTATACAATTTATGAAAAGAAGCCACAATTCTGAATTCAGCAATGGGTCATTTGTGTAGATCCTTCAATGTTTTCCTATAGAAACGAACAGTTGAAATAAAGAATTATATTAAATTGAGTTGAAAAAAACAGCCATTTGTGCCAATGTTTTTACCTGTAACTTCTTTTACGTGTGGCAGATTTTTGAAAGCAATATGCCATTATGTCTGATGGTCCCTTCTGGTTGTGGTGATATATGGAACTTGTATGTTCACCAAGAACCAGAGGTACCCAGAGCCAGTAAATGAGCTGCGCCTTGAAAGGGTTTTTTATTGAGTACCAGATAAATAGCAATTCATTTGGTAAAATATAAAGAGTGAAAATTAGGTATCAAGGACACCTATGTATTTCTGAAATGGGAATAAAATATAGAGATTAGAAGCAGTAGTTATTTGCACATCTTCCAAATTATTGGTACCCATACTAGCATGTGAGTTAGAGGACATTTTTCAAAATTGCTTATTTTTTTACACATTGCCTTACATTTGGAAGGCAGAAATGCATCGAAAGTCAATTGGTAATAACACTTGCTCTACAATTCTGTGTTCCCACAAGTCTCCTGATAAAAATGGTACCTCACTTGTGTAGGTAGGCTTGGTGTCCAAGTAACGGGCAAAAACTCAACGTGGACACAACACATTTCCCAGGGTAAATTGATCCTTCTTTTGCAATGTGACTAGCTGTGGATTTTGGACCCTAGCTCAGACGGCACCTAGGGAAACCTAGCAAACCTGTACATTTTTGAAAACTAAATACCCAGGGATATCCAGGATGGGGTTACTTGTGTGGCTTTCACCAGGTCCTGCTACCCAGAATCCCTTGCAAACCTCAAACTTTGTCAATTAAACACATTTTCCTCACATTTCTGTGATGGAAAGTTCTGGAAGCTGCAGGGGGCCACAAACTTCCACCCACCTAGCATTTCCCAAAGTCTCCTGATAAAAATGGTACCTTACTTGTGTTGGTAGACCTAGAGCCCGTGATGGGAAACACCCCAAACTTTACTGTGGAGACTCCAAAATTACCGATCACAAAAAGACTTGGTTTTGAGAGGGAGACACCTGCGTTTTTTGCCCCAGGCTTGGCAGGCAAATAGGGACATGTACCAAACCCAGATATTTCTGAAAACTAGACACTCGGGGAGTCCAGGGAGATGTGTCTTGCATGAATCTCCCAACATTATCCTACCTAGAATCCCATGTAAACCTTAAATTTAGCTAAAAAAAAAAAAGGTAATCAAATTTTCCTCAATTTTCTGTGTGTGAAAAAGTTGCGGGATCACTGGGCTGCCACAAATTTCCCACCACCCAGCTTTCCCCAGGTCTCCTGATAAAAGGGATACCTGATTTGTGTGGGTAGGCCTTGTGCACACAACAGGAAATCGCCCAAAGCGTACTGTGGAGACTTCCGAATTATCGAACGCAAAACTCTCTGATTTTGCCAGGGAGTCACCTGCGTTTTTGGTCCTGGGCTCGGCAGACATCTAGGGAAACCCATCAAATCCAGACAGTCACTCCACATTTTCTTACCCAGAATCCCCTGTAAACCTCAAATTTCCCCCCAAATACCTACTTTTTCCCACATTTATGTGTGAGATCATCGCACCAGCACAAATGTCCTACCACCCAGCGTTTCCCCCGGTCTCACGAGTAAAATGATACCTCACTTATGTGGGTAGGCTAACAGCCTGCAACTGAGAAGGGCAAAAATGGAGAGTTTAAGGGGATAGCACAGCAAGCTCTACGCACTATATTTGTTTTTGTGTATGTTTTAGGCAGGCTCTGCATTGGATAACCGCACAAATTAGATCACTTTTATCGGGAGACCAAGAGGAACATTGGGTGGTAGGAAATTTGTGCTGGCGCAGTGATCCCACTGGGAAACGTGAGAAAAATCAGATTTTTTAGCTAAATGTGACTTTTGCAGGAATTCTGGGTAGGAAACTATTGGGGGATCTACGCAAGCCACACCTCCCTGGACTCCCCCCGGTTGTCTAGTTTTCAGAACTGTCTGGATTTGATGGGTTTCCCTAGATGTCCGCCGAGCCCAGGACCAAAAACCCAGGTGACCACTTTGCGAAAACCAGGTTGTTTTATGCTAGATAGTGGGGCACCTGTGTTTTAGGTCCTGGGCTTGGCAGCCATATAGCCAGCCTACCAAACCCAGACAATTCTGAAAACGAGACACCCGGGGGAGTCCAGCAAGATCTGGCTTGCGTGGATCCCCCTACATTTTCTTAATCAGAATCCCCTGCAAACCTCAAGTTTAGCTCAAAAGTAAAATTTTCCTCACATTTTTGTGTGAGAAAGTTGTGGGATCAGAGCAACAACGTGAATTTCCTACCACTCCACGTTTCCCTTGGTTTCCTGATAAAAATGATACCTTATTTGTGTGGGTGGGCCAAGTTCCTGCAACAGGGTAGGCCCAAAAACCAGTAGAGATTGAGAGGGAATGAAAGGGGTCCAAGAGAGCAGTTTCTTTATACGTTTTTAGGCTGACTCTGCTTTGGTAACCCACAGAAGTGAGGTATCATTTTGATCAATAGGCAGAGGGGAACCCTGGGCATTAGGAAATTTGTACTGGTGCGATGAGCCTACAACTTTCCCACACAGGAAAGTCAGGAAAATATGACTTTTTAGCTAAACGTGAGGTTTGCAGGGGATTCTGGGTAAAAAACACTGGGGGATCCACACAGGCCACTCCGTTAGTCCACGCACACCCGGGTGTGGCTGGTGTGCTGGACGAGCGGTGGGGTGGCGGGGCTAGGAGGGGGTGAGATGGGGTGGTCATAGGTGTCACGGGTGGGAAAAATAAATAAAATATTCTTTAAAAACTTACCAGCAGCTGCTGCGACACACTTTTCTCTTCTTCTCCAGGTGGAACAGGCTCCCAGAATGACCTGCGGCCAATCCTGAAGCTGTTACGCATGAGAGCACCTTCAGGACTGGCCAGAGCGCCCTCAATTGGTTCTCCAGGACAGACTCATTCTGTTCCTGCTCTCTCCAACCCAACTGCGTTGCTGGGTTGGTGAGAACTTTCACTGCGCATGACAGTTTGGGCGGCCTGAACCCATCAGTAGCGGCAAAGGGAGAGCATCTACCACTCCCCTCAGTCATCCCCCTGGCGCGGCCCAGACTGGCCAAGAAAGGAAAAATAAAACAAGTGTTTATCATGGTTTCATTTTTCCTGTCCTACCATTTTTGGGGGTTGACACTCCTATGCCATAGCAGAGAAGCCGCTGCGCACACAGCCAGCCAAGCACCATCCACACACACCACATGCCAAGCACCATCCACGCACACTGTCAGCCAAGCATGAGTCCACGCACACTGCTAGCCAAGCACCAGTCCATGCACACCAAGCAAGCGCCAGTCTACACACACCGCCACCAAGTGCAAGTCCACACACACCACTAGCAAAATGCCAGTACTCACACAGCCAGCCAAATGCCAATACACACCGATTGTCAGCAGAACTCCAGTTCACACACATACAGAAACTTTCAATTTTATCTAGTGGTTTTCAGCCCCTCTTAGAGGGTCAGATGAACGTTACAATATTGCTGATCTGCCCCCAAGGGGGCAGGAAAAGCCCAAATGTGTCCCTAGAAAAAAAGGGGAGCGACCCTCGTCTATAGGGCCGCTCTCTGACATGCATATATACCTATCTCTGATCTCTAGTGGTAAGTCTGTCCCCCTGTGGAGCAGATCAGGGGTAATTATCCCCATCTGGCCCCTAAGGGGGAGCGGAAAAACTGTCCAATTTGTGTTTGGGGCGACTGGCATGTCCATTTTGGGCAGCCACAATACCCAATTCTAAAAAACAATCCCTGGTGCCTAATGGGCTTTCTGCTGGAGCCTTGGTTCTGCCTGTATGCCCCCCTCTGTGGAACTGTATCGGAACTGGGCTGGGTCTGGGTTAGCTGGCGTGCCTCCAGCTCTCCCTTTCTTTGATAATTTCTTTGACCACACTGGGTCGGACACGTGCCTGGGCCACTCCCTTGGGCATTGCCTTGACTCGTCCCGATTTGTTGATTTGGTACCTTGTCAAATTGTCACATTGTCATATGGACAGCCCGTCTTCTTCCAACAACTAGGTCCCGCAGACTGCTGTGTGGAGGAGTAGAGAGGGGCAAAGGAGCATCAGCAGAGACACTGCTACAAACAGGTTACAATCAGGATTAGCCCTTCACTTTGACCCCTCAGCCTGCTTTGGAAATCGCCATCTGGGAAATTACTGTAGGACACCTGGAGGAGAGCACAGACGCCATCAGGCGTAATTAAAGAGGGGCAATCAGGCAGCTTTAATGCCTTTGCCTGAGGCCCAGCCTACTCGGAGAAATTGCCACCTCCACAGAGCAGCCAAGGGCCCAATCTACGAGGCACTAAGGAAGGCACTTCCTTTTCTCCCGGGATGGAAGCCATCTCACTGAGCATTCCACCAATGGCGAGCTAACGCTCTCGAAAAATGGAAGGATCAAAAACCTAAGATACGCAGCTCAACACAAAAAAACATCTAAAGTAACGGAAGTGCGGATGACAACTCAAGAGGGATTTTGCACATCCCTCTCCTTCGGTGGTGTGCCCAACCTTAGCCTCAATCAGACAAACCAACCTCCCTTAGAAACCCCGGTAGCTACTAAATACACCAAAGATGGAGATTGCGTAACCCCATTAACACTCACATACTCATCTATTGTTAGGGCACGCATGGATAGTGAAAGGGCCAGCTATACTAGTAGCGGAAGCCCCTCAGAAATGAAGAAAACCTCAATAACGGACTTCTTCTTAAAAACAGCCCCTCTTATTACCCAGCTACCCCATCTGGACACCTTGCACACTACAGACTCAATTAAGGAGAAATAACCCAATGGAGGCCCAGCAGCTACCCCGGCCCCCACTGTGGGTATAAGATCTCTCATAACTCCGTCTCCTACAACAAACAGTAAGCACAACCATGCGCAACCATGCGCAACCACACTTAATATATAGCACAGTTCTTGATATATCCTCTGGAAGCCCCTCGGATAGCCTGTTGGTGGACATGGATTTAACAACTAGCACGACGGAGAAAGACAGAGGAGTCGAAAAGGGAATGTACCTCCCAATACTCAAGGATAGCCCGTATAAGGCACCACCCCATCTTAAACTAAATTGTATAACCGCGGCTGCACAGATTCACAGCTCAATGGAAATAGGCGCAGGAGTTACAGGACAACAGGCTATCGCAGGCTGCAGCCTCTGGCCTACTGATCAAGCAGTCTATGAAATGTTTAAAGGCGGCCAAAGGGGAGAGAACACTGGCCAGGACTAGCCAGGGGTCCCTTCTTGAACCATGGGCAAAAGTACAATAAAATCTACAGAGTCCGGGCAGGCACTCTAGCAGCATGAGCTCCAACCCCCTGCAGTTCACAGCTCCATGCTAAGTTCGAGCATCATGGAAAGCCTAATATCTGCTTCTAAAAATATTACAAACATTGAACAAGATTCTCTACTGGCGTCTATAAATGAAACTTTAGCAAATACAGTAAGGGCCCTGACATGGCAGTCTGATAAATTAGAGATGTAACTAGACCTAATTCAAACCCTGGGTATCTCAATACTAAAGATCGAGGAAAAAGTCAGCGCCCTGCATAAGAAGTTAAAAAAAAGCCATAGGCAAGGAATCTCCTTGCATTTCTTGTTCCTGCCATTTGATTGCTAAAAAATTATGCACCTTGCCAGATGCTTTGAACTTAATGCTAACGGATATAAAGCTGGCACTACAGTAACTACTAAGTAGTACCCATAGCAGGTTCGACCAAAAACCAACCGACAAAGAACCTGGTCGCAATATGGAAAGAGAGACCTCCACACTGGAGACAGCCGATGGGGAAATCTCACAGCTGGGCGTGATGCAACCAAAGCAAGACCTCGCAAAACGTCCATCATGCACTTTGGAAGTAAATCACAATCATGGGGCTAGTTTCCCCCCCACAGATCACGAGTCGGGCCCGGAAATGAAGGACAAACAATCGCCATGTCACCAACATAGAAAATCTCCATCTAATGACAACAAATGGCCTGTTGCCCTATCTAAAAGAGCAAAAAGAAGGCCAGAAACAACGCAGAGATAGATCGTCTTTCAAACCAGCCTCTACCCAAGCCAATAAAATTAGACAACAACTCCCCTAAAGTATATCCACTGTTTAAAGGTTGTGGCAACTTGAAGAATGCATTACGATCTGCACAATTACCTGCTTCCTCACCCCAGGCAACCCTGGCCTTGACAACGACACTACCTAAACTGAATACAGCCCCTACCGTGGTACAAAGTCAAGCATCACAATCCATTACATCAGGACCACATCGGCCGGGGCTCTCACTCAACTACGCGAGACCAGTAGGAACCTTTGCCCTTCAATAGTGGTAACACAACAAAAGGTGTAGCAGTAGGACAAAGGCCGGCTTTCTTATCCGAATGCACAGAGATATTAGTCCATTCCTCAACCAAGAACGACCTATGCCCCATCACCGATCAATTGCGACACTTAGAGCCCTCCTTTCACTCGCAGAGGGTGCAGCAACCCTTAGGATGGCTGGTGACTTCAGCCCCACAAGAAGCTTTCCCTTCTGCAACAGAAAGTGGAGACCCACGGAGATCATTTCTAGTGCGTGAATTGATTAGACCAGTGATCAACAATCACTTTCTCCTACCTCACCCTAACAATGAAAGTCATACTAAAAGGTGCCTAGGCAAGGATCAACCGACCAAGCTGGCCCTCTTTCCATACTACCCCGTCGGAAGGGAGGCATGACATACTGAATCGATCCAACATACTAAGGTTACTTCAGGCTACTTCTATTCAGTCGAAGCTAACCTCAGACGACATACTGAGCATGGAATTCAAAACTACCCCAGAGTGCCATAATGGGAGGGAAGCCACATTTTTAACATTAAAAACAACTTCACTGGCAGAAGATATACTAGACTGTAAGGCCATCCTCGAGGAATGGGACAAAGGAATTTCAAAAATACAAGCACCGAAGAACCCAGCACTGTTAAGAAAGCTACATGATCCATCCAACCCAAAAGTCCACCCCTATTGTATACTGAGGGGGACCGAGCCCCTGCTTCGCCAATCACAGATAGATAATATAAATATATCTTGTTTTCACTCTTCATCAAGGGGCATGACCAGGAAAATAGTAACAGGACAAACAGTGGGTGCACACCAACCTGACCAGAAACTAGTTCCGCACATTTTGCCGAGTGAAGCCTTGGCTTATTCCTAGCAGTGAGAAGGGTGAATTAGAGCCACATCAACTGATAACTATTCTGCCATTGAATGTAGCTAGGCTCTCAAGACTTCTAAGCTCAAATACAGCAAAATTACTGCTATTGGCATCTGACGTTCTTGTTTTCCAAGAAAAATGGTCATTAACCCCTTTAATAATTGCCGGCTTCCAAGAGATCCATCACGCAGCTAAAAAAAAAAAAACATCTTTGGGAGGCTCTCCGGAGGCCTGTCAATATACCTCAACTTGAATATGAAAATAAAAACACACTCAATTCCAATTCAAGATGAGATGCTTCAAGCACTCGTACTGGAGAGCACCAAGTATTCGGCGCCCCGCCTTAAAATCCTCTTGATTAACGTGTACTTTAACAGCTTTGGCTCAGCATGAGCAAGACTACTCCGCCAGCTGTGTTACAATTTGGATCAAATCCTTTGCGATCAGGTTAATCATGACATAATAATCTGTAGCAACTCTAACCTGCGACAACTAGGATCATTTAATACTACCTGCTCACCTCTAAATCCCCTAAGCACCCAAATAAATAATATTTTAAGTAAACACGGCCTACAATCCGTATAGATTCTAGATAAAAATCAAGAATGATCATCTCAACTTTTCAAGACCTTGAGGGGAATAAGTACCATCGACTAAGTTTTTACCTCAGCTAAACTCATGAATCACTTTGTGAGCTTTAAAGTGCATTTCTCAAATGATAGTGACCACCTTCCACTTCGCACAACCTTTAACATTAATCTCCCGAAATGTAAAGGCCACAAGGTTCTGGGCACTTCCTGCAATGATGATAGACTACATCTAACTCAAAGAATAAAATGGGGCCACATCAATTTACGGAACCTAGCATCTTGGAAAGCTGCTACAGGACAGTCCCTGCAATCCCAAAGTGGCGAATACCTAGTAACTCACTGGGCTCCTATAACTAGGGGCATCCATGAATTACTTAATCTCCAAACAGGTCCCGGGCTTCATCAATTAAAACCCATCAATAAAAATAAAACTATTTTGGCTAGCTCACGCACATTCGCCAGCTGACTATGGCACGTAAGAAAACTTAGAACAAGCAAGTCAAAGGCGACCGGTCATTGGAACTCCAAGGTGCAAGAAAACAGCACAGGTAACTGATATGGCAGGAAAAAAAAATCAGCAGAGGGAAAAGGATTGGCAATACATCCACTCAATCATGAGCAAACACAATCAGGCAGACCTATGGAGATGCATCAAAAACAAAACAAGCCAAGAGCTCATAAGGAGCAACTCCATCACCGAAGCCATGTGGTCTTTGCATGTAAATAACCTTTATGTAGTTGATCAACCAGGAGCTTCTCGTCTGGAACACTCCAATCTCTCTGATGATTCAGAGGATTGTGCCTCGATACTTACGACTAATAGCATTCAAAAAGTACTAAGCAAAATAAGATCTTCAGGCGCACCTGGTCCAAATGGCCTTCCTGCCCAACTGTTCAAAGAAGACTTGTCACTATGGTCCGCAATACTTTCCTCACTGTTTACAACCTGCACTAAACTCCATCAAGTGCCCGACAGCTGGAGAGGTTCAATATTGCACACAATTTTTGAAACGGGCGACAGACTGAATCCCTGCAACTATCGGCTGATAGCCTTATTGGATATCGAGGCTAAGATCTATGCAGCCGCACTCTTAAAAGATCTAGAGGCTTGGGCAACAACAAATGCAATAATTCCTTTCTGCCAAACAGGCGTTAGACCCAATACCTCCACACTGGAAAACATAATCACCTTATCCTATCTTGTCCACCAGGCAAAACACCAGAAGCTCTCAGCTCTCTACGCATGCTTCATGGTCTACTGATCTGCTTTCGATCTGGTGGACAGAGGTATCCTATGGAGAACACTCCAGGTGTGGGTATTCCCTGCGGCCTCCTCAACACCATCATATCCTTTATATACATCTACCTGGGTGAGGGTCAAGTTATCAGACACTGCGTTAACTAGGAAGATTAACACCAACCAAGGGCTAACGAAAGGGTGCGTCCTAGCTCCAATGTTGTTTAATCTATATACAGCAGATATGTCCCGGGCACTTATCATCGCTAATCTAATCTCCCCAAAAATAGACAATACTAAGATCACAATATTGCAATACGCGGATGACATCGTCCTCCTTGACAGCTCAAAAATAGGACTCCAGAGAGCATTAAATTCCCTTCACTTATACAATAGTGTAAACAAGATGAAAGTAAATGAAACCAAAACAAATGTGTTATCCTTTGGAAGGACGCTACAAAAAAATAGGTAATAACTGGTCCCTGGGTCTGCAAAAAATGTCTGGAGCCAAATCTTATAACTATCTGGGCACATAGTTTTCTGCTAACGGTGCATCAAGAACACACAAGCACCACTTAAAGGACAAGGCAGTATTAATAACTACTAGAATGTCAATTATATACAGCCCTTGAAAGCCCCTCCTCAGCGCCAATCAGAAAGGTGCTGAGGGCAGTACTACCATCCGCAATTACTTACGCCAGCGAGGCCTTTCCAGGTCAACTCACCAAAACCATCAAAAACTACACCTAAAAATATATAACGAGTGTTTAAATTTCCCTACTACACCAGGGGACCCTTGGTGAGACTTGAATACGTCCTGGAGGGCAATGCATGGTCTAGTATGGGGTCTTTTATAAAGTACTACCACAGATGCATTACGGCAATGCCAAGAACCCTGACATTTATTTTGCAAGGCAATTTCAAATATAAAATCAACCCGTTGGCCACTTACTTAAGGTCGGCAGTAGAAGCTTTACACATCGACCTGACCACTCTAAACACTTCTTCACTTACATTCCACTGCAATAAAAAGCATAATGAAAAAAACAGACTAAACTACTTTCCAAGACCACGGACCTGCAAAAAATTAATTCTACACCGCCATAAATGGCCCGGGCAGCATCATACAACGACAGCCAAGTCGGACTTGGGGCACAACCTTACCTCAACTGCTCAATAGGGAAAGCTTACCTGACCAACATCCTGGCGGCAAAGATGCTGGCATTACAAATCAAAGACTTTAATCTTAATCTTAACTGGCCACTGCTTTCTAAAGTAGTTAAGTGCAGACTCTGTGGCTACAATCTGAAACTCTTCTACATCTACTCTGAAACTGTCCGATGTTGCTCGAACCATATTAAAGCCACTTTTCCTAATTCATGGTATAAGAACACGTAACCACGCAATGAACTGGATTTTTAGCACCATGGTCCCCCTCGAATTGGCAAAAATAGGCACATTTTTCAAAGCAGTGCAGGACTTCCTTAAAAACTCACAACAAAGCACTGAGATGATCATGAACCGTTAACTCTTAGCTCTTGGACCACTGACAATAATGCACTGTAGAGCTTGACCACGCTGTAATTTAGTTTTTTCTTAGTTGAAACATTTAATCCATTTTATGGCCATTTTTCACTTACTCTTAATCACGATCTCCATAAAAGCTAAGGGAAAAGGAAGAAGGTAGAGAGAAAGCCTGTATACCAAGAGTTTTCTTTTGTTCGGGCGCAACATGCCCTCTACATTATATGGTCTTGTAAGGAACCATTATTCTCTTCTGCCTTTGCATAATTATGTTCCTTCTTTTCAAATGTTTTTATTGTCATGGTTTTAATTAATCTACACAATAAACTTTGTAGTGACTTGACTTGACCTCTTATTGGAGGGGGGCTTTAACAAAGGGAAAAACCGGCCTCCAAATCATAGTTTCTCTAAGTACTTGTGAAGTGACAAGCTGTGTTTGCCTTTGGTTCCTTCCATTGCCTTGGCGTCTAGTTGTTAGGCTCCAGATGGCTCGCTGCCAGGATGATACTTTGACAAAAGTAAGACGGATGGCCCTTTATATGAGAAACACAAACAAGCTGATTGGAGGCTACTTGCAATAAGACTAACCACTGGTGATAGCTTGGGGTAGAACTCCAACCCATTGTTCTTTTGCTTACCATACCACCTCAGTTTGGACCCAACCATATGTAAATAAGTCTTGACCCTGCTACTCAAAGAGATGGAGGCTGTGCAGAGTGGAGCTGGTCCTGTGACGCGAGGAGTGCTCAGATAGCAAAGGCCTCGACTGTATTAGACAGACCCTTTGAGTGACTGGCTCTATGAAGAATTAACTGCTGTGGTAGGGCAAAGGGCTCTGCTGGTCAGTAAATGGCTGTGCAGACAGGAAATTACTGAGGTTCCAAAGAGTGGAGGACTGGGCATAGGGAGACGTTCTGGATGTAGTGTAGGGAGTGGAGGGCTCTGTGCAGACAGAAGAGTTCTGGTGATAGTGGAGGGCTCCCTGTGTAGTGAGAGGAGCTCTGCAGGAAGTGGAGAGAGTGGATGATGTCTAGATGGAATGGAGGGCTTTCAGTGGAAAGAGGAGCTTTAAAGAAAGTTTAAAGGGTGGAGGTCTGTGCATAGAAATTTCTAAAGTTGGAGTAGATAGTAAAGAAAGTAAAGGGTTTTGCAGAGACAGGTGCTCTACAAGAAGTGGAGAGAGTAGAGGGCTGTGAGGAAAGGAGACTTAAGAGGGAGTGGAAGGCGCTCTGTGCAGAGAAATGAGCACAAGATGGAGGGAGTAGAGAGTTGCTCAGAGAGAGGGGCCGGAGAGACAGTGGAGTGAAAGTGGAGTGTGGAGGGAGAGTTGGTCTAGATTGAGTGAAGAGATTGGAGGGCTCTGCACAAAAATAATCACTACAGAGGTTGTAGAGGCGGGCTGTGCAAAGAGGGGGTGTATTACCTAAAGTGAGCCCTTCAAATTTCTAATTTAAGATACGGCCACTGACAATTTTGGGCGGACAGGTGTCCTAAATAGTTGAAGAGCTGAAGCAGGATCACTTTAGGGATCGGGGGTTCAGGGTTGGGGCTTCTTGCTTCCTTTCTGAATGATCGGACTCCGATGGTGAACCGTGGGCCTTTTTTCTCTGCTCCCAAGACTATGCCGTGTGGCGTCCCCCAGGGCTCCTCCCTGAGTTAGACGCTTTTTAACATTTATGTGGCCCCGATCGCCAAAGTTGTAAGATCGTTTGGGTTGGAAGTTGTATCCTATGCAGATGATACGCAAATTATGGTGTCTATTACCCATAATATCAGAGATGCGGCTTCCAATTTCAGGCTCTGCATGGAAGCAGTTGCTTCCTGGATGAGTTCAAACTTTCTTAAATTAAACGGGGAGAAGACTGAGGTGTTGATTTTCTGCAGTAGTTCGGATAACTGGTCCAGCGACTGGTGGCCAGATTCTTTGGCCGCCTGTCTCACTTGGAAAAAATCTTGGCATTCTGGTGGACAATTCTCTCACCAGGAGTAGGCAGGTGAGTAGGACAGTTTCCACCTGTTTCGGGATTATTAGAACTTTAAAGAAAATCTCACGCAATCTTTCATTGGACTCCAGTAATCAGGCTGTGGCCGCACTTGTGACGTCTAGACTGGATTACTGTAATGCCCTTTATTTGGGCATTAACAGAGGTCTGATTCAACGGCTACAGCTAGTACAGAACGCTGGGGCCAGGCTTGTGATGAACCTACCTAAATTTCATTCCATCACCTCCTCTCTCAGGGCGTTAAATTGGCTTCCCAATGACCGCAGGATTCTCTTAAAAACCTTATGCTTAGTTCATAAGGCTTTTCTGGGACTGGTCCAGAGGGTATTAAGATAATTTTACATTGTTATAATCCCTCTAGGAAGCTTAGGTCGGCTGATAAAAACGTGCTTACAGTGCCAAGGTTCAGCAAGGTTAGGTGGGGAGGCCATGCCTTTTCTACGGTTGCTGCCAAACTTTGGAACTCCCTTCCTTATGATCTTTCCGGCCTTCCCTCTCACTCACTGTTTCGTAAAGCTCTGAAGACATGGCTCTTCACTCAGTCTGCAGTTTAACACTCTCTGCCTCCATCATGCATAGTCTGCTTTAGCGCCTTGATGCCCTTGGGCTAAGTCCGCGCTTTATTAGATTTCATTCATTTTATTCACTTTACCACCTCAAAAGGCGGCAGTAGTTCCTTATCAAAGGAAATGTAGATGCTTGAGCTGCCTTTTGCTGAAAATGTAGCAGCTCGTGTTTGTGTTTGTATTGTGTGTTTGTATTTATATAGCGCCTTCTACCCTGAGGTCTCGTAGCGCTGTAATCATACCGCTGTGGAACCCTTCCTGGCTTTCCTGTGAAATGTCCACTCCTGGGCACCCCTAAGGTGAAGCCAGGCATCAAAGCGCTGCTGGGGCCGTTGTGGAAATTAAGCAAGCTATTGCCCAGAGTCACAGAGTGGGACCCATGATTAGACTAGACACCGAGGCGAGAATGATCAAGTCCGGGGAAATTGTGTCCAAGAGCCACCGAGGCGGGAATTGAACCCTGGTCCCGGACCAGACCTCTGCATCAGGGTCTCATGCTCTAACCATTGAGCCACGCTTCTGTTGGCATAAACAACAGAATAGAACACAATAACATATAACCCAAAACATTACGGGGCAAAGAAGTTAAAGCAACATGCAACACAACAAACAATATCATATTGTAGTAATGCAGCACAACAACACGTTAGCACCTCCAGATACCCGCTTCCACAAGATGTTTGCACCAAGCACTGCCTTAACTCACATCACCAGATGTAAATATCACCAGTTCAAAATGTTTTCTGATTCTGCTCAGGTGCTCTATGTGGGTTGTACAGAGTGGAAGGCTATGTTTTTACAGACATCAAATTACAGTTTGTATTCCCGCAAATACATGAACCAGTCCCCACAGTCCCAGCAGCATTACGTACACGAGCATTGATGCCAAGCCATGTAGCTTCACAGACCCCAAAAGTGCTACAGACCCCAGCCTCATTGCAGAAACCACCAAAAGTACATCTCCAAGCAATAGAACAGGTATCAGTGTTAGTGCACATCCTAGCAGGAAGAAGACTCCAGCAGTGGCACAGCCCTCAGCAAGAACACATATCCAAATACCAGCAGTAGTACAGATCCCAGCTGCACTACAGACCCCTGCAGAGCTACATACCCGAGAAGTGCTACAGAACCCAAGCAGCGGTACAGACCCCAGAAGTGCTACAGCCCACCTCCTAATTTCAGAGTCCACCAACACTACATCTCCCAGCAGTGGTGCAGATCCCAGCAATAGTGTATACCCTAGCAGAAGTATAGTCCCCAGCAGTAGCACACACCCCGGCAGTAACACGGATTCAAATACCAGCAGTGCTTGCAGATCGCAGCAGTGGTGCGGATTACATCAATGGCACAGACTGCAGCATAGTGCAGATCCTACCAGTGGTGCAGACCCCAGCAGAGCTGCAGACCCCCAGAAGCATATTAACCCCAGCAGAGGTAGAGCACAGAAGTGCTACAGACTTCAGCCTGATTGCAGAGGCCACCAACACTACAGCTCCTAGCAGCGGTTCAGATCCCAGCGTCAGTGCACATCCTAGCAGCAGGGAAGACTCCAGCAGTCGGACAGTCCCCAGTAGCAATCCAAATCCAAATACCTGCAGTGCTGCAGATCCCAGCAGCGCTGCTGATCTCTGCAGTGGCACAGACAGCAGCAGAGTGCAGACCCCCGCAGCGGTTGAGGTCCTAGCAGCAGTGAAGACCCCCTCAGTGCCACAATCCGCAGCAGGGCAGATTGTCTGTTCCCTCCTGAAGAGCTGCTCTATTGCCTGCTGTGAACAAATCATTAACAATACCAGAAAAGGAACAACAATAACCCACATAGCTAACAGCAGAAGCCCTTTGACCTGCTGCACATTGCTAATAAATGACTATTAACAAGAAGAAATACAAAAGAATTAGGAAGTGCAGAATCAAAAAGAAGGACCATCTTTAGTTACCTGCAAATCTCCGGGCCCATCTCCACTCTAGAAGAAACACAGAAAACAAAAACAATATAAATAGAAGGTAAACACGCTTAGCTCTAAAATCTACATTTAACTGTGCAGTTGAAAAGGTATATTGTAAGTGGAAACATTCTAAAATCCAATTCACTGGGAAAGGAAATTAGCGTACCTTTAAGCCTCCAAACGTTCACCTTCCCTTAATGCAACTCTAACCTAACTAATCCATAAGCATAATCTAGCCTAACTCTATTACCTAACCGTGACTCTAGACCTTAATCCTAACATTTAACCATAACCCTTAACTAAACCAATCAAATCAAGCCGTGACCTAACCCTTAACAATAGCTAATACATCAAATATTCACTTGCAATTCAATTTTGTATTGTTAATATACAAACTAGAGGTTTATGTAAACAGCTTCATTTAAAAAAAACTTAAAATACAACTATTTATATGAATAAATATATTACATTCATGGGACCTTTTTTGTGCCATGACCTACATTTTTACCGCAAGCGCCGAACAGGGCAGAATGCCTTTCGAGATCCTGTGCATCATATACAAGTGCCTGGAAGGCAGATCTCCACATCCCTTCAGAACAAGATACATCACTCCCAGACCGCAACTTTCTCCACTCCGTCCAAGCAGACCTCTACGTGGTTTCTGATCCAAGTACAAGATCTGCCACAGCCAAATAGCCTTTCATTCGAAGTTGTATGACCTGCAGCGCAAAGAAACTCTTATCTTAACTCCCTGTGCTCACTGCTGCCACATAGGTGGTCTTCTTCTGAAATGATTCGGATATTTATCCTGCCAGACAGTATAAGTGCCATCTATGACGTTGGTCCTTGGAAACCGTGCCTATTGCACAAGGTAAGATCAATGCAACTTCAAATGCAATGCCAAGGACACAAATGTCTTTAAAAATCTGTGGCACTAAGAGCTCCCTAGAATGATTGTTGACCACTGAGGTGGGCTAATGAGGAGTGGACGATTCTACCTCGTGTGTAGTGTACGGCCAGTTTCTAGAGCTACTATAGAACTTTGCCCCAGTTGGCCTACTGGACAGGGCAGAGATCTTTGAATACCCCTTTTGAAAATTGTGTTCCTAGTTGGGAAAGGGGGATGGTTAGGGGGAGGAGAGGGGTGAAACCTACTCAAACAGCAACCACAATCTCTGTCAGGGTGGAACAAAAGCAAACCTCAAATTAATCTGTGCTTAACACTCTGGTACCTTGACACCAAAACAGTCAGGCTTAACCTACAGGCAATGTGTAAACGATTTATGCAGAAATAAAAGAAATGCCCCAAGAGGCAGATCAAAGGGGTTCGATTAGAAATGTCCTTATTAAGAAAAACAACCCTCCCAAGAGTAACAATGGTACAACACAGGACGCTCCACTCTTTGGCCCACGCTCAGCTCAAGTCAGCAGCACGAACGAACACAGATGAAGACAGTCCGATCAGATCTGCACACTGAAGGATAAGACCCCCCCTCCCCCCTGTGAGGAACCTAGGACCAAGCAGTAGCGACTAGGGCAGCCCATGAGTATTCCCCTCAGAAGCAACCAAAAGGCCCACCCAGGGGTGGAACCCCACCACTTCTCAAAGAAGATGTGGGGCAGGACACCATAACTAACAAGACTCTTGGCACAGCCCCGCCCAAGAGCAGCTCCATAGTAATGACGACCACGCAAATCCACCAGCCCAACACCCTCTTTCTAAACCCTCAGACCATGGAGGTCAGTGAGCCCCAAAATGATTTTAAAGCGCCAAAACCAACGATCTTCCAGCCCCAATCATCTCCCTCGGCCCCTGTGTCTCCAGTGGCCGGGGAGCTCACGCCTTCGTTCCTCTTCAACCTCGAACAAAAGATCAAAAGAACCCTTGATCTAACTCCAAATCGGTCATGGCCTTCAGCGTCCCCATGGGCCCCTAACTCAAAAACTGAATATCTTCCACACAACATCAGCGCTGAAGAGGATTGTGAGAAATCACTCTCGACCGCGACAAACAGCGCCACAAACAAAGCCCTCTTGTGGCAATCGACCAAGATGGAAGTGCAAATAGACCTCCTACAAGCAATTGCAGGACGCCTAGCTAACATTAGCTCCAAGGTGGAGGACCTAGACAAAAGGATCTCCCAATATGTGGCCTCTAACCGGGGCGAATGCTCCTGTAGCTGTTCAAATCTTATCGAGAAGTTGGCCTCCCTCCCAGAGGTTCTAGTTGACATAGTCGAGATAGTAAAAGGTTGCATGGAGGCACCGACTTTAAATTACACAGACAATCCGGCAAGGCCCAACAGTCATATTCCAATAACACAGTCAGCAGGAGTTTCATTAGAACAGAAGATCACAAGCGACAATGGCAAAAGCGCAGTGCACACAATCAACACTCCTGTCAGCAGCCCCGAAACACTCAGACGTACAAAGTCCAAACCTCAGGGCTAGCGACGCTGTTGGAACAGACTCACAGGAACATACTTCATTCTCAACTAAACCCTTCCTATCTAGGAGAGCAAAAAAGAAACCGAAGAAGCAACACAAAATGTCAAAGCTCAAAGTGAGACAATTTAAGCCATAAAAGATCACCCAACCACCCTCACAAGGGGACACAAAAGTCACTCAGCTTTACCCAATCTTCACCAACAAAAACTGGGGCAAAAATGTCCCCCCAGTTTCTACGTCTTCAGAAACTCAGCACAAGCCAACCCCACCACTAAGCACCTCCAATGCAAATGGCCAAAGATCATCAGAAAGGGTGAATCACCCCACAGACAACGATTCAACGACAGGAAAAAGTCCATCTACCGCAGAATCCCTCATCCAGACAGCCTCGGTAATACAGACATTACAGTCGGCTATTCCAAATCCACCACAATTAAGTCCGGGGCTTCAGACTGCTATTAGGAGTAATCACGGCCGAAACAAGCGGCCTCAAGCAGGACCTGCCTTAACTCACCAGGGAAGCTCTAGCTTACAATCAACCCCAGCAGAGACAGCCACAGAAAGGGGAGAAAGAACCATAACAGTGGGTGCACCAGCAGTTGTATGAGGTGGTCCTCACACCAAGATTCCCAAGCACGGGACAGCATGACATCTTGAATCGGAGCGACATTCTACGTCTCTTCAAACACCTAGATACCTTAGATAAGATGTAAACAGGAGACCTAGAATGGGTGAAATTCCTGAGCATGAAGGGAGACACGCATGGCGACTCATCAGTGGTGGGCCTGAAGAACAAAGAAATACAAGTTGTGAATAATTCCACCCAACTCGCCGAGTGGGGCATCGAAGTCCAGAAGTTATCGCACCCAAAATACCCACACGTCTTGGTCCCAGACTCAGGGTGCAAGACCACCCGGTCTGTCCTGCATGGGACAAATTGCTCGGGACCCTCGAATAGAAGCCAGGCGGGCCAAAGGGACATAATGGGCATCAGGATCTCATGCCAAAACCACCATCGGGTTATACACACCATCTCCCCTAATACAGACCAAAAGGGACTGGCAAGAAGGAGGCCACAGTATTCCTAACCACGACAAAAGCCAGCTGGTCAGTGGAGATGCTGGGCCAGGTCTAACCCACAAACAGCAATTAACAATTTCCAGGAACATAGCAGGGATTAGCAAAATCTGCAGAAACGAAAATCTGAAGCAGTTCCTGGAAAGCAGGGGCATAATCTGTGTCCAAGAAACATGGGCCTTGTCCAGCACTCCCCGGGCTGGGTACTACGAACATCAGGTCCCAGCCATTAAACAACCTCTTTGACCATCCAGCCGGTGGTTTATCGGTTTTCATAAACATGAATGTGCCCTTGCAGCTACAGCTATCAACTCGTACTCTAACGGACTACAAGCCCTATAGATCAGAGGTCAGAATTTTAATAAACATCCAATGCGCTTCTTATTAATAAACGGTTATATCAACCCAGCACAGACTCTTATGAAAGATCAGCTTGAGGCAATGGCACAGAACCTTGAAGACTTGCTAAACAAACATAACTCACACCAGGTCATCCTAGCCGGGGATTGTACTGAAAAAAGCTCACTTGGCATCCTCAGTTCACCTTCCAGGACACGTCAATAATAGACTACATTATGGCTAGCGAAGAAATGGCGGCCAGAATGGAAGACTTCGAAGTCGCAGACCGGAAGGATAGCAATCACAGGCCATTAAGAGCATTGTGTCAGCTAGAAGTTCCACCAGCTACCATCTACCAACCTTTAGGGATGACCAGTGGGGAGGAAATGCATAGTGTCTTGAGGAGGACCAAGTGGTCAGACAAGACCGGGAATAGACTTCAAGCTTGGTTGGCCCAGAAACAGGAAGGGAGCCTGCTCACCGAGCCTTCACCCATAAAAGGATGGAAGAACATTATTGAGGACCTACAAATCAAGTGCGGGAATATCAAGATCCATAATCCGAGACTGAAAGGGCAACCGAGACCAAGAAGCATCTGCTGTCAGGGACTGTCCGGGACTATGTGGGGAACACGGTCAGGGACTTGGACAAGGAATGGGAACTGGGTAGAAGACGTACACAGAAAGGAGGAGTACAGTGCTGCCCAGGATCATACAGGGAGTCAGAGGAGAAAAAGGGATCCAAAGGGGAAGCCTGTACAAGTGAACAAGATGGGTAAGACTCAGAAGGGAAGGGCACTCACAAGGCAATTTAGCATTCAGACTAACTACACCCAGGACGGACGTGCAAGACATATATATAATACAACATTAACAATAAAGGGGGGTGTGGGGTAAAGCACTCAGGAGCTCCACATGGTAAGACTGAAGCTCAGTAAGTTTCTTACCCGCAATTGCTGTTACAGATACGGACTGCAAATACACACATGTAGGATATGCATGCAAAGGCAGGGTCTGTGGAGCTTATACCTATAGTGATGTTATAAATGTAACTCAAAGGCAAAAAACTCACAGTGAACAAGAAACACCACCTAGGTAGTCAGCTGAGCCCACGGATCCTGGCGATCAAACAGGAACGTGCAAGCCAGTAACAGCAAAGGGGTAGAACTGAACACAAGCACAATAGACAAGGAGCTAGCAAGGAGGAGTGCTTAACAGGAAAGGAAGGAAATGACAGGGCACACTTCGCAGAAAGCAGGCAACAAACATACAAGGTAACAGAAGTAAGACAGCAGAATAGAAAGGCAGCAAACTAGAACTGGGACCAAGGAAATGGAAAGCAAGGCAGGGACTGGAAACGGATATACAGAAGGGGAGGCTACAAGGGTATACTAGAATAGTGCAGGTTAAGGAATCAAGAAAACAAAGTAGCATAGAAGGCAGTGCTGGGGCAGGAACAAGAAGTGAGCGAAGGCTCAGGAGTCAAGGCAGCACTGCAAACAGGTCTGGTTCAGGAACAGGGAAATTACTAGAGCTCAGGAGTCAAGGTAGCACTGAAGGCAATACTGGTTCAAGGAAACAGGATATAGCTACAGCTCAGGAAACAAGGAGTCAAGAGAGCACTGCAAGCAGTGCAAATAAGGAACAATAAATAGCTAAGCCCAGGAACAAAGAAAAACTATAGCTCAGGAACTCAGGAAACAAGGTAGCACTGCAAGCAGTGCTAATTCAGGAGAAGGGAAACTGCTGCAGTTCGGGAACAAGGAATACTAAGGCTATGGGGTAAGGGTAGCACTGCAGGCAGTGCTAATTCAGGAACAGGAAAAACAGCAGCAGGTCAGGAACAAGGCATAATTAAAGCTCAGGAAACACTGGAAACAAGAATAGCAAAAGCTCAGGGAACTCTGGAAACAAGGATTTGTCTCACCGGTAAACAGCTACAATGACCAACCTTAGTCTGAAGGGAGCTGGGGCTTAAAAGAGCTCACAGTAATCACATGCAGCAGGTGTGAGCATGCTAGCAGCAGCCAGCCACAGGTGAGCTGAATTCCTCCACCCATCCTTGGCCTGCAGGGGTGGAGACAAAGCAGTGAACAGGGAATTATGGGTAATGGAGTTTCAGGCATGAATAGGCTGGCTTCATGTATAAGCAGGCTGGCTTTCACAAAACCCGGCATGGATTGGGAATGGATGTCAATTCCCAATAAGTGTCCAAATGCCTGGAAGTCAGGATATGCATACAGGTGAGTGTCTGGAGGCATATTAGAACACTGGAGAGTCCCACAGTTCAGCCCCCTGGCGGTGGGCACGAGAGCACAGGGAGCGAATCGTGACATCTGCCCAAACAACGATATACAAGAATGCAAAAGGCATCTGCGCAAGGCCCTCGCAGAAAAGAAAATAGGGGTTAGTCGAACAGAGGGACCATCAATCGCATCGCTGAGGTCATCCTTTAGGAAGAAATGATGAGAACACAAAAAAGCCAATATGGAAAGCGAATGGCTCAAAGTCTTTTCTTTACTCAAACAAAGGAACCCAGCACAACTCTGGAGATACATAAACCGGTGGAGTAATAGAGTACCCTCAAGAGAAAATGGAGTGTCTGAAAAAGAATGGTTGCTACATTGTGAACCAGCTATATGTAACAGCGCCCTCCAACCGAGATCCAACAAGTGGTAGGGTGGACCCAACCAGGCAAGCCGAGCCAGTCAATATAAAGCCAGGAGTCAGGATCTCAAGCCCAGGCAAGGTATCCATGTGCAATAGATCCCCTGCCGATGCCCAGGTCCCCTTACCAGCCCAGATAAACGCCCAACAGGTCATAAATATCATCAAGAGTATGAAAAATGATGGGGCCACAGGCCTAACGGAATCCCAGCACCGGTTTTCAAACTGGGACCCTGGGCGTCACTCCTAACCCCGCTCTTCAATTACACCTACTCGACCGCCTTAACTCCGGAGTCCTGGAGGGGCTCCATATTGGTCCCCATTTTCAAAAAAGGAGACCACCTAAAGCCGCCTAATTATAGGCTTATCGCCCTGCTCTATTTGGAAGCTAAGGCATACGCCCATCTACTTCTGGCAAACTTGGAGAAGTGGGTTGAAGAGAGAAACATAAAACCATTGCATCCAACTGGCTTTAGGCCGTAGGTATCAACCATGGACAATGGCCTGGCGATAGCGTATCTTTCAGCCCAGGCAACCCTGAAGAATCATCCCCCTCTCTTCTGCTGCTTCGTGGATTATAGCACAGCTTTCGACAAAGTAGTCAGAAAAAGACTATGGTGGAAGTTACAAAACTGGGGCATTCCATCACATCTCCTGAGGGCAATAAGATTATATGAGGACACCTGGGTGCGGATTAAAACAAGTGCCAGCACAGTATCCCCCAAATTAGGCATGGAGAATGGGCTGAAGCAAGGATGTGCCGGCCCCCATCCTCTTCAACCTATACACGGCAGATTTGGGGGAGGTCCTAAAAGGAGCCAGTTTAGTAGCCCCAAGACTAGGAAGTGTGTGGCTGCCAGTGTTACAGTATGCGGACGACAGAGTCATAATGGACCACACAATGGTGGGCCTACAAAGAGCCCTAAACGCATTAAATAACTTCAACATCAATAATAACTTGACAGTCAACCAAGGTCATCATTTTTGGGTCCCACCATCTGAAAAAGATTGCACAGTGGCAACTGAGAAACGTGCAAATCAACTCAGCGGCCTCATACAATTACCTAGGGGTCTGGCTGACGGAACATGCTAAGGCAAATGTACACCTAAAACAGCAGAGCTCCAAGGCCAGCAAGGTTATACATCTATTAAAACAACTAAGCCAGCATCTGATCAGCCCATCCGCCAGCCCAATTCTTACAGTCTTAAGAGTGAAGCTCCTTCCAGCAATTAATTACGGTCACCTAGCCTTCCCCGGGAAATTGGACGCCCTCTTCAACACAGCCCAAGCCAAGGCGCACAAGGCAGTGCTTCTGATACTGAGGACAGCCAGACTGGAGGCTAAGACTGGAGTTAGATCTGGCAGGCCAGATCTGATGTGTCGGGGGGAGATTATAAAGGCATACCTAAGGACATTAAGGGCACCGGCCAACTCCTTAAAAAATCATCTGGGACCAATCTTTGAGACGCCTGGCTCGGTCTGGCACTCTAGCCTAGGAAACACGATTAAAGCATTGAAAATAGAGGAAGAAAGTATCAGGCGGCTGGACATCCCCCTGAATGCCTAGAGAGAGCAGTCAACAAACAAGTGCACGAAATCGCCTTTAAACAAGACTTTAAATCTCTCCGCCGAAGCTCTCATTTAGATCCGTTGAATAATTCCTACACAGCAGGTAAAGCACAACCGTACCTAAGTGAGTCCATCACCACACAAGTCCGAAGCAAAATCTTATTCATGGGCTGACCATGCTAGGGATTGTGGAATTAAAACCCTGCATGGGCCGCGCAGAGGGGAATCCATAACCTTTAGACCAGGGGTCTCCAACCAGTAGCTCAGGAGCTACTGGTAGCTCACCAGCACCCTCAAAGTAGCTTTCAGAGGTGAAGCCAAACCAAGTCAATCTCAGAGATTCTGTGTATATTAAAGAAGGCAGCACTGCTCATTTCACTACCCTTAAGAGTAACAGACAGCCAAACCAATGGCAGGGCCTGTTGATAACACTCAAACACACCCTTTGGTGGCCTATCAATCAATCAATCAGGGATTTATAGAGCGCACTACTCACCTGTGAGGGTCTCAAGGCGCTGGGGGGAGGGTGTGGGCGGGATTTGGGCAGCTCAAGTCATTCAAAAAGCCAGGTCTTGAGGCTCTTCCTGAATGCTTTCAGTGTGGGGCTTCATCTGATGCTGAGGGGAAGTTCATTCCAGGTCTTCGCCATGATTTAGGAGAAGGGTGTGCCTCCTGTTCTGGTTCTGTGGATGTGAGGGATTTCGGCCAAAGCCTGGTCAGCGGAGTGGAGATTTCTTTTGGGGGTGTAGAAGGAGATTATTCCGTTGAGGTATTGGGGTCCGATGTTGTGGAGACCTTTATAGGTGTGTGTGAGCAGCTTGAAGGTCACTCCTTTTTCGACGGGGAGCCAGTGGAGTGCTCTTATATGTTGGGTAATGTGGTCTTGTCGTGGGATGCTGAGGATGAGTCTGGCTGCGGTGTTCTGGACAGTCTGAAGTTTGTGGAGTAGAGGTTTGTTGATTCCAGCATAGAGGGCGTTCCCGTAGTCCAGCCTGCTGGTGATGAGTGCATGGGTGACAGTCTTCCTTGATTCGAGGGTGGGTCCATTTGAAGGTCTTGCGGAGTATGCAGAGGGTGTTGAAGCATGTGGAAGCTGCCACGTTGGCCTATGGGTCTACCACATGAACCATCTTTATCCACTTTAAATCTACCTAAGAAGGAGATTGGCTACGTTATCCACCCTGCTCGATCAGTCGCACTGTGTGTGACATCAAAGAATAGTAGCAGCAGTAACCAGGGCTGACCCACCAAAGGGTGTGACTGCAATAACTAGAGTGAAAATGTGTTAGTTGGGAGCACGATCAACCAAAGAGCTGAGGAGAAGAGAGTATGCATCCTGGGCAGAGAAAATTAAAAGCATCACATTCATTTTTGTGTGGGTGTGTGATATTGTGTCCTTTCCAAATAAACAGCGGGGATTCCTTAAAGCTACTCCTAGCATCAAGGACTGCCAAATATGTATGCTGGTCTCCATCATAGGAATATTATCTCCTACGCAATTGTGACCATTCATGGTATAATTCTGTCTTAGCCATAATATTTTCGTCCTTGACTATTTTGGGCATACAAGTCTAGTAATTACATACTTGCTGCCATCACTGACCTATTAAGAGCATTACTGGCCTGCTTTTAGCCATTCCTGACAGAGTGGCAACAGCTTCTCCCATAACAATGGCCATAACTGATGGATGTTGGGCATCCAGCTGTGGCACAGTGGTAGCCCTGGTTTAATGGTGGGCATTATTGTCATAACAGAGGCATTCTTAGAGTTATGGTGAGGAAGCAGGGCCTATGATTCCAATACCTGGGTATTTGAAGCATAATTTGTCCATGAGAGGCATTTTTACATGGCGGTACTCAATAAAAACAAAAAGCTGATGTTTAGGGACTGTGTATTTTCTAACAATGAAAACTGATTTTATTTTTAAAGGAAAAAAATAATGCTTCTTCGGAAAAGGTTTTTCTTCTGGAAAATTGAGTTTGATTGCTCAAAGTGGAATGGGATTTTGATAGAAAAATATGTGTATTTTCAAAAACTAATATGCCAATGTCGACAAAATATTGCAATTCTAAAACACATTTAAAGTTGACAGTTGAATAATAATTCAATTGGAGTTGGGGAGCCTTACTGCTGTGGTAATACCCTTTGTGGCACACAGCTTGTGATGATTTGATATTTACTTGATTACTCGCATTTATTAAACGTTTTCCTAGCATTCTGTTGATAACTTCACCTGGAATTTTTGAGTGGTTACTACTGATAATTGTGCTTAGGGTGGTCATAGTGTAATGTTTATACATATCATCAGCATTTGACAGTGATAAAATATGCTTGTAGCTCAGCAGGACTTTCCTTGAGCAGAATTAGCTCTCATTACAGAAAAGGTTGGAGACCCCCGCTGTAGACTGTGCCCCTACAATAGGGAATCCTGGCTGCATCTCTTGTGCTGCTGCCCCAACTTTAATAATGAACGTCGGCGACTTCTGCGCCCGATCGGTCTCAATAAAGGCATAAAGTCGTGCAGCGAAGCATCAGCCCTGTGTTTTTCAACCACCAACACCATGGCACTAGCGAGACTGGCAAAACTCATCCACCAAATTAGGATAGCCCTAAAAGTCGCCAACGAAAGCAGCGAAACCCTGGGGAAGAACACAGTAATCTCTGTGGAGGAAAGCGGATTGGTTCTCTTAACGATGCACCAAAGATCCACCGACAGTACCCCTTTCGCATGGTCTATAAAGACAGCATCGCCCCTCGAGAGAGAGACCTAGTGAGCCATAGAGGGCAGTTCAAGAGCTCTGCAAAGCAGTTTATCTGCAGGGCACAAACAGGGGCTCCAAGAACACGTCCCTAAATGCCACGGAAAGACTAAGTGGGACTCGGGGAGGGGTGTCAAATTTTATTTAGCACTGAGGTTTGAAACCACTGTTTTTAGCTTATTTATACTGATTGTTTCTACTCTAAAGATTTTAATTATACAGTTAATAAACATCACAATAATAATCCAGCATCTTAGAAAAATAGAATACATTTTTTTATTTGATACCAACACAGCAAAAATCCAATACGTAGAAGCAGAGATATGCAAGTTTAAACATTTCAGGTAGGTAAAGTGGCTAAAAACACAAAGTGCCACTTGTGGCTATCTGGTTGTGCAAGCCCGGGTGAAAGTCACAAGTTCAGGCCGACCACAATAGAGTGCAGGTCCGATACAGGGGATAGGATAGTCCTGCAGAGTAACCTTCAAAAGACCAGGTTAAAGAGTTCAGTTCACGGTGGTGGGGTCCACATGGAGCAGGTAGAGCATCGCAGATGGTCGTTTATGTAGCACACAGAGCAGGCCAGGCATTATGGATGGTCATCGCTGTAGCACGGAGATCTTGTTGGGAGTTGCGTACAGTTGTTGCTGGAGCTTCAGGTTGGCAGTCACTGTGAGCTGTTGGTGCTGTTGCTTAAAGTGCATATCGCGCATTGCTGGGCTTTACTGGTAGTCGCTGTTGCACAAAGATTCGAGTTCAAAGGAGCTCTGAATTTGTGGGCAGCAAAGGCAGCAAAATCTTGGTGCAAACAGGCTCGTTCGTGGTTGTGAAGTGCCCAAAACTTCAGGATTTCTTCTTTTTCTTGGGAGAAGAGCTCAACTGATGGCACATCAAGGGTCCAGGACCTGAGGGGCACCTCCTGGGGGTCAGGATGTCACTCCAGCATACACCTGCAGGGTTCAGGAGAATACACTTGTAGGTCAGATGGGCAGATACAGGGAGCCTCTGGGGCTTATGTCCCTGTAGCTCAGAACAGTAGTTCAGTCAGGTGTCCGTTGGGAGCCCCTTCAGCATTGGATGAAGGGTACAGGTCCAGTCTTCCATCTCAGCAAGCAGGTCAGTAGGCAGCAGGGCAGCAGAGTAACAGGGCAGCAGAGTGGCAGTCATTCTTGCAGCACAGCAGTCCTTCAGTAGTATCCACAAATCCAGGAGTGTACTGAAGAGTTAAGACTAAAGATCCATTATATATACACCTGGTGCTCACTTTTAAGTAGGATAATTTTCTAATGAATTCCCTTTGAAGTTCTTGACGTTTCCTGCCTTCCCTCCCCTAGCTCCAAGCTGGCTGCATCATGATCATTGCTTTTGTGTGAAGGCAGGGCCCAGTCTATTCAGTTGTATCAAATTAAGTTTTATTTTTTGATTTAGACTTCTACAGTGATCAACAAAAATAAATACAAATTCAATTAATTATAATTCATAATACAAAACATACAGATAGCAGCTATTTAAAAGGATTTAAAACATGTATACATATTCTAGCACACAAATTATTAGGTGGAAATCATAACAATTCTATCAAATCTCTAACAGTTAATATATTGTATCTAAAAGATATGGATTTTTAAAAAATGATGTCGGGCCTCTACCAGAGTTTTGTTGGTGCATGATATTTAACACATGGTTCAGTTCTTGAACTCCTCCACTACATAATTCACATAAACCGGTCTTATCTCCTATATTTTTCCAGTGCTTTGTGTGTGCTTTTATTGGTAAGATCCCTAAGCGCAGCATGATGATGTAGCGTCAAACACTGTGTTCTAATGTGAAGCTCAGGTATTTGACGGATCTTATACTCTAGGGTTACCTCATAAAGCCTATAATGCAATAACAGAGCAGTGCACAATATCCAGTTCCAAACTGAGTCTTGGTGTATTTTAGAAATAACTTCAGGAATGTGGTTGACCATGCATGAAGAAAGGCTGTTGAGCTCTGAAAATGATCTAAGGCTGCCACTAGATTTTCATTGAAGGTGTGTCCTGTGCAGCTCTTAAAGGTGTAAAGCTTTGAGGGCCCTTAAGGAGTCTTCTTCTGCATGCAGTAGATTGTATGCCCTTCTAATTATATTAGCCAGAGCTCTGAAAAAGGCACTTACTATTGAGATCTCTAGACGCAGTGCTTGAACTGGTACCACTTGGCTCACTGTAGTTATTTAACTAAGTAGCATCCCTTAATACAAGTTTAATTTATTCCATTTGCTTATGGGTATATTATAGTAAAGTGCATATCATAAGGTTGAAGGGATTTTTGCATGATATGCTATTAAGAGAAAGTAGAAATGTCCCTTTCCAGAGGAAGAGAAACATCTCTGTAAAGCTCTTGTGTGGGCTGCCGCCTGGAGTTCTATATGCCGGAAATGGGAGGAAGTTTCAAGTATCTGAGAGTATACTCTCCCCAGATAGGTATAGACTTTTGCAACTCCCATTGGCCTCTCACCTAATTTCCAATCATAATGAATATGATGTTTTTCCCTCTGAACAGTACTACCTGCGTTTTAGAAATATTTACTTTTTAAAAATACATACAAAGTGAACAGTGCATCTATATTTCGCTATAGACCGATTGGTGTAAGGTCAAAAATGACCACATCATCGGCTTACATTAGGGTGTGCATGCTGGGTGAGGCTATTTTAGGAGGAAATTATCAATATTTAAAAAGCAGTCTGGTAAATCACTTAAAAATAGGGAGAACAGGAGAGGTGCTAATAGACATCCCTGCTTCAGACCGTTCGATGTGGGGATCTTAGGGTCAATCCCTTCCCCTCCCCCCACCCTTTTACACTCACCAATATGTTGAAGAATGAAGAGCGGCAATTAACCTTAGAAGGCCTTCTGGTATCTCCATTGTTGCGAGTTTCCTCCACAGGGTGGGTCTATCTACCCTGTCGTAGGCGGTTGAGAAATCAACAAATACACTATGAACTACCTGAAATTTAAATATGACCTACTTGTCAATAATCGTTTGTAAAATTGCTATATTGTCCCTTATGGAGTGCTTTAGAAAAAAAACTGCTTGGACCATGGGAATCACTCCTCTGGCAAAGGCACAGTCTTTCAGATGGTTTAAGATGCTGGCTGCAAAGATCTTTCCTAATGCGTCCAAAAGTGTGAGTAGACAGTAGTTGCGAAGGTAATATGCGTGACCCTTTTATAAATTAATGAGTGAAATAACAATGCTCCCTGTCCAAGAACTCAGGATTGAGCCAGTTTCGTAACTATGAAAAAGAGTAGGGCTAGGAACTTACTCCAGTCTTCTGGATTGCTCTGCAGGACTGTCACTGGGATCTTATCTGGTCCCATTGTTGCTGAAGCTCTGGCCTCATTTATATGCTGGGGGATTTGTTGCTCGGTTGGAGCCAATATCGGAAGCATCTTTTAAAAGAGGATTGCTATTTCTATTGGCTGTCGGATTTTCTTTATAGAGCTCAAGAAGATGCTTTCCTCATTCGCTTTGTAGTGCTGGAGTGGTTTTCGGAGATTTTTTTTATTACAGATTGCTTTTGCAATTATGCACCAAAATATATCTTACTTTTTTGTGTAGCTACCACTTGTAGGTCTATCCAATTTTTATATTTTTCTTCTCTACTACATTTCTCCTCATCTCTTTTAGTTTTTTTGCAGCCTAGAGATTTCATTCTTCCTGGAGGATGAAAAAAGTCTATGAATTGCTGTCTAATTAACTTGTTCAATCTACTTGTGAGGCATCGCGCTAAGTTGTTTTTCATTCTTGATATGATGGAATTTTGTGGGAATGTTAGCTTCTGTAATGCATGTACAACTGAGGTGAGAGTATTTCAAACTTGTGATGGAATAAGTTTGACCGCATGTTTTTCGCAGCTGCGAGGAGATGATTGCTGCATTCATTTTATTTATGCTTCTGGTATTCCTAATAATTCAACCTTGTTTTTGTGCCATTACAGGATCACCATTCACATGTGTTAGTGACCCTGAAGAAGCAGGCTGTAGAATTAATTCTAGATTTAAATGAAGAATTGTACGATCACTCCCTTGTGTAAATTGGTTATTAAAGTGTTGAGATTTCGGTAATAAATAATGTACGGTGATGACATAATCTAATATGGAGGAGCTGGTGGCTCCCCTTCTTCTGAATGCTGCCGGGACGTTTCCATCTATTCTACCATTCAGTATCACGCCATTAATTCTATTGGTTAGTTCTAATTGCATTTTTTTGTGTTTGTCTGCTTTTTCAAGTCTGGCAATTCTGGAATTGGGATGGACCAGATTTCTTCAAAATGTTTATTCCTGTCGGTTTTTATTAAGGCATTGGAGATTTTCCCGTTAAAATCTCCCATTAGCAGAACTTGCAAATTTCCTATTGTTTCGAGAATAGATTTGACTATGTCGAATATTTTTGCTAACATCTGATTAAAATCAATGCCTGGAGGGACATAGATGTTAAAGAGGAATAATAAATTGACGGAATAAGATTTTTCTTTCAGGAAATTTAGCTTTACACATTGAGGGGCTGATTCCCATCTTGCTTGGTAAGCTCTCCATACGAATCGGACCTGGAGGGCTTTCCAAGCGAGACGCGCTGTGCTTGTCCGACCGAGCGAGTACATTTCAACCGCATGGTTAAGGACTCGGTTCCGCCGGACTCCCATAGCACTCTATGGGAGCATGTGTATGGACGCTCCCATAGCATAAAAGGGGTGGGTGGGGAAAAGCATACACACCGGTGTGGGCACCCCCTTTTGCCTGCCACACTGTGCATGCTTGGATCAGGGGTCCCATGTGCACCCGCCCGGGACCGATTCGGAGTGCTCTGGGTAAAGGGGGGCCTGCTCTGGCCCCCCTTAGATTCCAACCACTGCTTACACTCGCTGAGACAGAGTCGATACAGCTGTCCGAATCATGCATCGTACTCTGAATCCCGCTCCATTGCGCAGCAGGATTTGGCACCACACAAGTCAGACGGATAGATTCGGGTTCGTAAGCGAATTTGTCGGTGCGGATGTGATCTTCGCATCGTACTTGGTCGTTAGCATGCTTTCTTACTGGCTTTACTTTACATTTCTCTTTATAAAATGCGTTCCTTTTATAATCTACACAAATACTTCAAACCACCCTCCTCTCACTTTACATTTAGCCGTACCTCTACTAACTTTTATAATAATTGTTTTAAAGCTCTTACCTGGACAACGCTCTTCCGTGCTTCTTCTCCCTCAATGATCCTCCCTAATGACATTTTTATGTACGTGCGACTACGTACTGCATTTTCCCAAAAATAGAAAAAGGATCATTCCGTCCAAAGAAAGCTATGAAAAACTGCGAGTATATTTTTTTATTATACTCATTTTTTTATGTTATTTTTTTTTTAAAATCTATTTTTACTTTTTCTCAAAATATTCAGCCCTGCAGTCGGTAAAGGTGTGGTTGGATCAGGTTGAATCTCCTTCCGCTTCATAGGACTTTCCACTTGCCTGCTACTTGTTACCATAAATGGTATTAAAATATGACCAGATGACCTCAAACAAATTCTTTTCTTTTACATATTACAATTATCCAGGTGGCGTACTAAAAAAGTGTTTGTATTCAAAGCGATCAGCCTGAGAGTTCAATTGTGGCGTACTAACCCGATAATTGCAAATTAACGGTAATTGCAAAGTAACAGTAATTGTGTTGTAGAAGCATGTGTAAAAAAACATGCATTGTAATGGTACCTGTGAAATAAAAGATGCGTTGTAAAGGCAATTCGTAGTAATATCCGCATAGTTTACCGATTTAAGATCCTTTGACGGTTTAGGGGATCATTTTGTGTGGTGAAAAAAAACATTTCTCCAAGATCATATATGGAGTCTGTGGAAGCTTTTTTCCTGTAGTTGCTACTTTTGAATCTATTTACGGGTCAGGTTGTGTTAAGAGAATTAAGATCCTGTGAAGAATGTAATCATTTAAAGTTGGGTGCATGAGGATTCAATGGTGCAGATATTTCCTTTGTGTAGATATATTAGTCACACATTTTGCGTAAACTCTTGTTGGTGGATTTTCAGCTTCCATCTGCTTCATTTTAACTGGTGGCTCGTTTGAGGAGAGGACTTGTTGTGAAAACTTAATTTTTCTGTTTTTCCGCTTACAAATTCTGCGTTTCTTTCCTTGACCCTTTTTCTTGAATACTTTATGGGAATTTTTGTTTTTTTCATTAAAAGATTTTGAAGGTTATGATCTTTTAGTTCCTTTATCCTCATTGCTCTGTGATAGATATGATGTTGAGGGTTGCATTGGTGAGTCAGAAGTTCCTCTTTGATTGAATATTTAATAACCAGGGGTGATAGAATTTGAATCCCTTTCCCCTGCTGGAGCCACAAATAATCTTTGTAGGGAATAAATCATGTAGACTTTTGCACCTTTCTTTCTCCATTACTCATTCTGCAGATTTGTGTTGCACTTGTTATTTTTGGGAGGTTGATTTTTGTAGCCTCCTCGGATTGTATTATTATTTGGACAGATTCCAGATCCTCTTTTTTGCCTTTTATCTCAGAAGCATTTCGAATTTGTATGTTTGGTGAGATTTTCATGTTGCTTTTTTAATCCTCAAGGTGCTGCAGCACAGTGATTTGTATTTACAATATCTGATCTGAGTTGGATGTAGATTTTTCTAAGAGGGCTAATACTGATCCAGAATTCTCTGCAAAGAAAGGAGCGATTCAGAGATAATGTCTTGCTTATTAGTAGGCTGAGTGGCCATCAGCAGTGGAGAGTCTGGAGAATGAGATAGATTTATCTCTGAACCAGAGGGGTTACCCAGAATACTATTAAAAAGTTATATAGTCTCCTTTGATGTCTCAGCACCCACTACAAAACCCCAGAAATCAAAATAGACCCTTTTATCCCAGCTACCACACATTTACACCATCACTTACAAACAGTACACAACTCTATCATATACCACTAACCAATCCACCCGTCACTAACACAACCCCATTCCACACCATACTGAACTACATCCCATTCAGATACAAACTCCCCACTCTAATGATGCCTAACAGACCCCTTTTTGTCACTAACAAACCTATTCTCAGCCTTCCATAATTTCAGCCACTAACACTCCTTTTCCTTCTACCACAATAACCCAACCACTCAACACTTACAATCCACTGAACCACACTATGGGGCCGATTAGGATGGCGGACGGACTTCCCGTCCGCCGTGGACCCCTCCAGCCATCCTAATGTTGGGGGGGGGTCATTTCAGGGAGGATGGCGGACGGATTGCCCCCGCCGGGCCGGCGGTGGCTACCGCCAGCCCGGCGGGGCAATCCGTCCGCCATCCTAATCGGCCCCATTATCTCTTCCAGTAATCAAATTTAACACAAACACTCTAGTGCATCCCCTCTTACACACCACATACACTCTATTCAAAAACACATCACTACCCCCTTTACCTTACAACTTCAACTCACAAACAATACTCTACCCACAAATCCTTCTCAGAAAACAATATCAGCACCTCCCTTCACTACTCCTCAAAAATAAAACATAACACACACCAGCACAACAAAATTTCACATGCACAACTCCTCATACTTTCCATCACAAACTACAAACATACACCCACCTTTCAGACTACACAAATGATTTAAACTGCGAACAAACTCCACTGCCAAGCTTTCTCTTCTCCCCCACACCCAACTTATATACAGCAACACAGCAACTCTTTTAACCCCTTTGGACAATTTAGAACCTTACTACATAACCCACATGCTGCACCACCACCCCTAACTCCTATACCTTCCGCCCTAAACATATGCAAACAAAATAAGCAACATGCCACTCCTCACAGCTTCACTTCTCCATGTCTACTGCACAACAAGCAGACACTACAAAAACACAGCTCACCAACTCACTCTCAACCACCGTCTCCACCACCCACCCACACACACAGACTCATCAAAATGCCTTCTTAGCCTGCTAAACAAGGAACACCATACAGAACAGCTACACAATTGCTATCCATATACAGTTATACCAACACTAAGGACACACCTGCTACAAGCCCAAAAAATACTGATCACTGTTCTACAAAACGAAACAAAGTTGCACTATCACCAAAACACATTCTCTAAACTGTCTACTAATAAATCTACAACCTTGTCACTGACACAAAAAGAGATATACCGTTCATACCTTAATCATGGTTGGGAGATGATATGGCTCCGTTCCTCTAGGCTATCAAAATATCACACAAAATTGTATAGGCAAAAGAGGAGGTGACTGAGCGGTTTTGTTCAAGGAAACATTACATAGCACTAAAGCGGACGGCGTTTCCACAAAACTGTGAGGTCCTTTTCACCAGATGCACTCAGACACCTTCGTCCTCCTGTAACTTCCTGATCCTTTATAGACCTCCATCTAGCAATGCAACATTCCTAGACACACTTCAAACCTCATAACAATACACTCCAACCTTTGCATTCTGGGTGACCTCAACATGTAGTTTGACAAATCCAATATGCCCCATCCGGAAAGAAGCATCACTGGCAAACACGCACTGAACCTGCATCAGATCGTCTGCAAACCCACACACATCGCTGGACACATCCAAGATGTAATTTTTGCAAATGCAGAACTAGTTCATTTTCAAACAGTAACTCCAATCACAACATAATACACAAAGCAACACAACTAAAACCACCTTACGTGCATCCACCTATCGACCGAGGATCAAACACAATTTGGAACACCTAGAAACACAACTAACATCCAGCACAGATCTAGACACAATAAATTCTCTTAAAAAACTATGAGTTGCAACAGAAAGCTTTTGAGATTGATGGATTACCAAAAAGTCTGCCAAATTGAAATAACCTGCATTCGTTCCGTGACACAAAAACACCCATTGGCTAATCAGTATATAATAAGCCCTTTTAGCATGTTAGTAGGCGCTATAAAAGAAAGTGGTCCCCAGGAAACCACAGGGCTTGAGGAGAAGGTGCAGAGACCAGTGAAACTTGAGATGGAGCGAGACCAGGAAAGAAATAGTACCTCAATTCAGTCCGGAGACAGAGATTGGTTGGAATTCAAGGCGCATTCATTCACGTTTCATGGCTGTCTTGCACAGCGTGCTCTCTGTAAGGGTGACAACGTTCAACTGGCACGTGTGTGGAGATGCGTGCTCGGGCTTTAGAGCAGCAGTGTTTGTCATGAGATAAGGACAAGATTTCAGGGCTGTTTACAGAAATGGTGCTAGGAACTCTGAGTGACTGAAAACATCTAGTGCTCTTAGACAAAGGAAAAGGTGGTCCCTTTCACAGTTGCTAAAATGAGACAAGTGTAAGGCTACAAGTGATGGGGCAGTGCTCTGTGGGAGGAAACAACCCATGAAAAGGAAAGAAAAAGGAAAATGTAACCACTTGGAAGCAAGGATTTTTAAAGGACACTGAAATAAACAAATAATAAGCAATGGGCAGGCTGTAAGCCCACAAATATATTCAAGATGTCTTGCAGAGACAGTGCATACACTGCCTAGTCTCAATCTAAAGAATCATGCAATTTCAACACAGATACAGGTCAGGATGAAGAAGGCCGATACATGACAGTACAGGCTATACTATATTGAACACAATACTGAAGTACAGAGTAAGCTACTGACATTAATAACGTGGTAGATAATATGGAGAGGGGAGCTCAACGCTTACTTAAATTGACACAGTTGAATGGCATGGCATACTGGCACCTAAAGTCATCACAGATGGTATGGAGGCATATGAGCTACTAGATTTGTAGAGAACTAGATACCCTACTAGTCATGAAGGCACAATCAGTGCATAACCCATTGCCAGCATAGATAGACAATGGTTAGCCACTATTGATGCCAATATGTGGGCAAAGGAGATTGTTTAGCTATCCAGGACATTTTCAGGTCACGCACTAGTACTGTTAATAGCTATCCCTATATGCAGACCCCCACAGTTTATATGGAAACTGCATGCCACAGCACTAACCAACAGAGTTTTAGGGACAGAGATAGTCGAATACGTTAGAAAGACAGTGGAACACCTTTCAGACGCCCTAGGTTTCTTTACTGCATGCCAGCTTTCTCACTGGAAGGAAAATGGGATTTTGATAGTTGGGAATTGTTACTTGACTGGAACATTTATACTGCTAGACATGCTTATTGAGGAATACGGATTACTTACAGGACAATTCCTGATATACAAGCGTTTGCATCTCTTTGTGGAACAAGCATGGAAGAACCTGATAATCATGGGGCCCTACAATTAATAATGACTTTGGGGTCTGAGAGACGTCTAGTGACCTTGTTTCACAGTGCATTAAATAAAATGATGTGTAAAGATCTGGAGGGCATTAAGACAGAATGGGAGACATCTCTGAAATCGAGAAGGGCTTGTTTATCGTTCGCTCAGTTTAATGAAACACATCAAACTTACTTCACACCTTCTAAGATAACTGCGCTATATGGGGGAGGCATCAAGACATGTGCACGGTGCACCTCATAGGATGCAGATTTCTTACTCGTGGTCTGGGGGTGCCCATAGGTCGGGGTCTTTTCAACCCAAATTATCCAACAGCTAAACCAACCCTTGATAGAGAAATAGAATACACTCTAGAGTGTACTTACTTGGAGGTTTCTCTAGACCGACACCGAAAAAACTGGCATTATATCAATTGCTATAGCAATGATATTAGCTATAAGGCTAATCGTTATGTTTTAGAAATCTGCAGGTAGGCCTTCGTATAATAGATGGATCAGGGATGCTGGTCAGTGGGCACGAGCAGAGGAGGAGGTCTTACTTATAGTGGAGGCAAGAGGTATACATACGCATTTAATAGCCGATCTTGGAATGGCGTTTTACAAGCCTTCGAAGAGAATGATTTTGAAAGCTTGATATCAAGGACCATGGGGGAACAGGTACATAGCCGCATCAATGGAGGGTCCTGAAACTCATTCCCTTCCTCCCCTTCCCTCTTCTGAACCTCACCCCTTCACCCTCCCTCCCTCTTCCGATTGATCAAACAGGAACATTGAGAGGAGCTTAAACTACTTGAAGTGGTATGTGTTGCCAATGACAGTTTACATTTTACTGGTCAACTACCCACAGAATATAGAAGAATATGTATGCATATACACAAATGAAGTTGAGGAAAGGTCTAATTCTATTGACTGTTATTTAGATCTGTTTCAGTTAAGCTTACGCCTCACTCTGTATAAATGTATGCGTATATAGTGTGCAAAAGTTCCATATTGAAAAATGGCTGACAAAGAAAACATCAGACTGGTTATGCTAAAAATATGTACATGGTATGTTTGTAAATGTTTGAATAAAAAGATATTTAAAAAGCAGATAGTCGAATACTTTGAAAAAACAAAGGCTCAGCAGATAGCATGGGCATCATCTGGGAAGCTTTCAAAGTTGTTATAAGGGGCATATGTATCAGTAACAAAACAGGTATCCTGAAAACTTTGCATAGACACATGAAATCCAGGAAATGGAACGGAAATAGGAAACTCCCCTAGACCGTATGGTACTGGCCAAAAATAGAGATGCTTTGGTCTGCGTCAGTTGGTTTCTTTCTCCCTACCCCTCTATGTGTTTACATGTTACATTAGGGGGTTCAGTGCAGTGGAGAATCTTGTAGACCCTCTCCCATCTTGTGTGAGTTATGACAAAATTAGAGAGTCACAGAGTACAATGAAAAAGCAGAGTAGGAAATTAAACATATGTACTCACATTCTACAGCATAGGCATATGGTGAAGTGGGAAGTCCAGGCAGTGATCTAGCAAATAAACTGACCAGTACCATGGAAAAACACCAAGGAAAACACAAATGTCACCAAAATTTGATGAAAAAACTAGCAGAGTATAACGATGCCAATAGTATGATTACCAACTTTACCGAATTTCACACAAACTTATACGATACCGAAATTGCTATTTTGAATGGGAAGTTAGCAGGATACTTAGACGGAGTGGCTCTGGCCTTGTCAAGTGATGGATAAGGCAACATTCTGGCACAACCCATATCCTTGGATGACATCAAAGAGGTGGTAACAGAACTTCCAAATAAAAAAAACCTGGGTATGGACGACCTCACAAATTAATCTTATAAATAATTTGCTCCCCTGCTTGGACCCCAATTACAAAGCAATGTATGCGGAAGTGCTAGAACGAGAAATCCTTCCCCCTACACTTAGTGAAGCACTTCTAGTCCCACTTCTCAAACCTGCTAAACAAATGGAGCATTACGAATCACAGACCACTGTCCCTCAGAAATATGGATACGAACATACGATTTAAAATAATACGTAACAGCTTGATGCTGCTATTCCCAGATCTGGTACTACCGGACCCATCAATGTTTACCAACTAGCTCTACTGCCCATAATCTGGAGGCTGTGGCGGTACTACTAGGTGCAGCTTAGGCGTTTAATTACCTGGAATAGGAATATATGTGTACATTATTACAACAAATGACTATGCCCCTGCCTTTTATAGGTTGGATAAGTGTGCTATATAATTGCATATTGGCTCATATTCGTGTTTCTGAAACAATCGGTATGAAAGAGGCACATGGCAAGGATGCCCTCTAGTCCAGATACTATAGAACCATTGGCTTGCATGTTAGACCAAAAGTACTCTGTATACACAATAAACTTCACAGATCACACACCTGCTATATCTATTTAAGCAGATATCATGGTTTTATATGGAAACAATCCAAATGGGCACGCTCACACTGCTGATATAAGACAGGGGCCTCCAACCTTTTCACCAATAAGAGATACTTATGTTAAATGAAAATCATCCCGTGCTACTAATATTTAGTATAGTGAACACATCAAACCTGATTACATTATTGACCATACTATGCAAATTTACAAGCAGTAAACATGTTCATAAATCAAGCAGGGTTATCAGCAGCAATATAAAAAAGGCTTGGGATGCCTAGTCATAGCTAAAACACAACAGCCATAGCTTGAGTGCTCCTGGAACCAAGGAACTTTTCTGAGTTCTCTGCCAGTCTAAAAATCCTCAGAATATCCCCTTTTGTTTCTATCGTCCAGATCTGTCACTTCTTTTTCTATAGATTCAATATTCTTCAACAAGATATCTGATTTTTTCCCTCGTGCATCATTTGTAGCTTCAGGTTAGCTCATTTTGGATTCATATTCTTCTATCCTGTTACATTGTGATGTCTCTGCTAAGATCTAACATTTCATCCATGTAATATATCAGTATAATTTTTGGGACGTTAAGTTAAGTCATGTAGCACATTTAAATTTTGTACAATTACCTCTGTGTTGCTTGTAGATTCATATTTCCCTTTTATTGGTGTGTCTGTATCGGCAGTTCTTGTTACATTCTCATAAGTCTATTTTTTTGCTCCTTGTTTTTAGTTTCTTTTGTCTCCAAGAAATGCACTATATATATGCTTGTTCATCCAGTGGCAGTAGTATGTAGGGGACACTTTCCCTGTTTGTGCCATGGCGCACCTTAAAACAGGTGCGCCGGGTGTAAACATGGAATGTACGCTCCATTACTTTGAATGTGCTGCCCCCAAGGCAGCCGTGAAGTTGTGCTGCCCTGGGAGCAGCGCATTCAAGTGAGATACAGAGCAGCTTTGAAGCAGGCACTCTGTATTTCACTGTGCAAGCGGCAACCTGCCTGTACTTTTAAGTGAGCCTCCTGAGAGCTTCTATGCCTCTGTGCCGAGTCTATAATACAGCTTGGGCACATAAGCAAGGTGATTCCCTCATTTGCATGAGGCCATGTCCCCATGCAAATGAGGGAACACCCTCTGATGACAGCGCTGACACTATATGTGCGCCAGAGCTATCTGTATTACAGAAAGGGCAGCACAAGCGTCCGCAGCTCAGTCTGCGCCCCTGGGGAACTTCCGTAATATGCCCCTGGTGGTTTGTATGAGAAAACAAACCTGACTGATTAGTGCATGGTGCCAAATCGAGCCATTATAATGCATGAAGAATAGATGGGAATTGTAGAAAGTTGAAAAGTTCTCCTACTTATAGTGAAGCAAATAGTCTTAGTAATTCAACAGCAGAAAACACATGTTCTCACAGTGCCGTTACAATGAAATTATTTATTCCTCACATATATCAGCAAGAAACAAAGAACATTAAGAAACATTCACACACAGTGGGATCAGAGTTACTCAGTTAGGACCAAAATTAGAACCCTGTATTTTAATGAGCATGCAAATGTGAGCTTTCCACCCATGTGCTGCAGGAGAAAACAATAACAGCAAGGTGAAGGATGGAGCTCTTGTATTAATCTCCACCACTGGCAATCACTTGTGTGCCGCATCCCATTTCATTGTTTTTTGCCCACTAAGCCACCTCAGTTTGGACCCAGCTATATTCATATCTGTGTTGACACTGCCCCAATGGGAACAGACCAACCCGAACTGCCAGGCGTGGAACTGGAACACCGGCAACCCAGGACTGGTTTCACCTAGATTACATTCATCAGCTAGATATACCATGGTTACAGCGCCACAAACAGCACGGGACTCATGTCTAGGCATTCCCATTGCACTCGTTCTCATTTTCTTGGATGCTTAAAACGCTTTTGACGAGATGGACTGGACCTTTCTGTACCTCAACTTACTGAAAATGGGTATTGGCCTTGTTTTCATGAGAATTATTTTTGTAAATTATACAAGGCTGTTGGTAAGAGTTACCCTGAAATATAAAAATACGATTTATATGGAAAGGTAGAGCACCTAGGATCCCTCAAAAGCTACTGTTCCAATCCAGGGGGACTAGGGGATTGACGGTAGCCAATATCCCTCACCGCTACTTGGTGCCCAACCGAGAATTTTAACAGAGTAGTCCGTGCTTGAATCTGTGAAGAAGTGGCGCACAATGGACAATACATTAATGCCACAAACCCCTTTGGGACTTAGTGTGGGTAGTTAAACAACACAGCCCCTCAATGCCTACTTCAGCATCTCAGGGAGCATCACCTTAAAAGCTTGGGATAACAGCCACATTGAGAGGGACGGGAACTCATTCCTCACCATACATGCCCATCCATTAAAATCCTGCCTTCACCCTTGCTTTGGAGGGCAAAGCTTTTTGACACTGAAGGGAGGGCAAAGATAATAAGGGATGAGAACAAGTTTTTGGGAAACTAATAACACTAAAGCAATGGGTCAACTGAGAAGAGAGATTCATTAGTCTTACACCGTGGTCCTGGGTAGGGAAATCTATTACAAAATCTGGTTTGGGTAGCACTACACACTATCCCAGCTTCATAGCACTTACCACACTGAATCCACTAGGTGCTGGAGAGGCTGTGGTGTGCTGGGAAGGGCCCTTCCCATTTGGTGGCATACACTTAGGTTCGTCCATTCTCGAAAAAGGTGGCTCAAACACTTACAAGTATATTGGGATTTCCTATACCATTACACCAGAAGTGGTTTTGCTGGGCTTAAAACCAACTGAATTGCAGGCACTGCGGGAGCAAGAGTGATACAGGACACTAAAATGCTTGGGCGCTGCCAAACTGACCATCTCATTTAACTGACAAAGTGCAGACTGCCCCTCATTGCATGAATAGCAATCCAGACTTTGGTCTATTTTAGCGAGGGAATGACTGATTAGCAAATGGAAGCTCGTGAATATTACGCTGTGTGGTGAAGTGTCACAGTCTGCACTTCATCCAGCTGGATGGACTTGGGTATTTTTGCCTTAAAGTAGATTGAAGGATCATCTCCTGTATTTCTTTCTGAAATTTGGCATGGTGGTGGTTGCTGGCCATGCCTCTGAAGGATTGTGACTTGGTGGGCAAGTTGGCAGGAGGATTCCACCTTTCGAGGTTGAAGACCTGAATGGAATATGAAGGGTAGTTGGGGGTGAAGTGGGTATTGCCCAGATCTGCGTTGCACTATGCACTAGACTTGTTAAGGCCTACTGTTAAGCTAATCAGTAAACTGCAAATGTTCAGCAATCTAGGACTGTTTTGGCACTTGTTTTATTTCTTGAATTACCAAAGGAATGCATTATGAAATTTAATAAAAAGATGTACGCAAAAAAGGTTATAAAAATAGGGGACTCAAACAGTGGTGGCTGGTCCAGAATACAAAGAAAGGTACAAAGAACCAACAAATTACCCGTAACACTGTCCACTACAAGTTGCTTGCCAAGCAAGAGAAGGCAAAAGGCCAACACATCTGAAGAAGATGTCTTAAGGGGATCAAATTCCTCCTTGCTGCACAAAGTAACAAACGTAAGCACCGCCCAGAATAAGCAGACTGGGTCAAGGGACGGTGAGCTGAAAATGAGCCTCTGCAGGAAGGTCAGGGGAGCTTAGAATGCCCCACAAACCCTCTAGACATGAAGATGGAGGTACAGGAGGTTTGGATCCATTGGGAGAGGAGGCCTGCCACGAGTGGAAGTAGAAGAGGAGGGCATGGGCACCGATGGAGAAGATTTGAATACCACATCATCTACAGCCTGTCTGGCACTATCAAGATCATCTGTGCATGATGGCGATGTAGCTTGTTCCGAATCAACATAATTAGAGAGATGTGAGGAAATGTGCAGTGAAGGTGACTGAACAAATTTCCCAGTGCTCCCTGCTTCTGTGGCTAAGAAGTCCACTGGAGGGCTACTCCATAGCGTGAAGATGGCTGGAAACCACTTTCTGCTGGGGAGGTAGGAAGGCCTTTAGAGAGACAGTTTCCAGCTCCACTCCGATGAAGAGGACACAGGGACAGCTGGAGGTGCAACTTGCGAAGGTAGACTGAAAACCACAGGTCAAAGAGCAAGAACATGGTGGACTGCAGGTGGTCTGATGATAGAAATGGCAAGCCCACCTTCAGCAGCCACTCACTGAGGATCAGCACAGCAGAGATTCCAGGCCTGCAAAGTTGTGCCATATACACAGGTATTACTTTTGTTAAGTCTCAAGGGCCTAATGTTAACTGAAAGAAAAGGTCCACACATTTGTGGAGCCCACTTAACAGAACAGGTACTGCCTGTGCGACTGCAGGATTATTATATGAATATACATCATGCAATGAGAAAGACTCTGTGGAGTCTTTTATCTCCAAAGTCAAAAGGAACTGGGCAAGAGAAAGTATCTTGAACTTATACTTATGTAAGAATGCATTCTGAACACAAAGGCCAGTAGAGGGAGGTGACCATTGCCTTTATTAGGAACAAGAACATAAAAAAAGAGTAGCATGCCTTTTAATCTCTGCTGTATGCTAATTTGTGCCCAGCCGTGGTGCCCACCATATCCCTCCAGCATCAGTGATTCAGTCTGCCAGAGAATCCATACTGTTTTATATGAGATGCCACCTGGTAGACAAATTTTCCAAATCACCCGCACATTTTTCGGCCCTCTGCCACAGTAGGATTCTGGAAAGGATAGGGAAGCTCACTCAATAAGAACTATTTAAAAGATAACAGCAGACCTGGGAAACTGCAGCACCAGAAAGATGAAAAGACAAATAGGAGGATAGAAGCATGGAGTGATCCACAGTATGAAATGTAGTGGAGTGACTAAGAAAAATAGAAAATAATATAATATGTTAGTTATCCTGTAAGCCTCGGTCCATGCATGTAGTGCTGTAGATTCACTTGCTCTGCATACTCCTGCCATCTAAAGTTGGGCTAGGATGTTTGCAAACTTATCTTTCCTCAAAGAAGTCTTTTGAGGCAAGCTGTGTAGTGACTCCTTCTAAGGTTGGTAATGTGCATGGTTATCAATTCCATTGTTTGACTGTTCTCTGCACACTAGGTGTGGATGAAGAAGGAATATATGAAAGGAAGATTAGATGGCCATGCCAAAGGAAGAAAGAGAACATATATCTGCAACTAGCAAAGGCTTCCAAAGAGGTGGACGGGTGCATGTGAATCTACAGCACCACATGCCATGAACAAATGCTTACAGGGTAAATAACTTATTCCTTTCATGGCATGTGTGGCTTTAGATACACATGCTCCGATTAGACTGTAAGGCAGCGACCCAATGAGTGTTGGCCAGCCACAGGAGGTTGCATAAGACTGAACAGACTTGGTAGGCTATCCATTGCATGTTGTAGCCTAGGACATATAAACAGTAACGTCTGCTGAACGTGTGTGGAGTGGACTATGTAGCTGCCCTACATATGACAGCTATGGGGATACTGCCAAGGAGAGCCACAGAGACGTCCTTCTTGGGAGTGGACTTTGGTATGGGTGTGGCAGCCAACTTTCTTTCAGCTTTAATTTAGCTAGTTTGGATATCTGACAAGCCAACTGGCTCTATCCGACTTGGTGAAAGCAACAAAGAGTTTCTGTGTCTTAAGAAAAGCTTAGTTGGTCTGCAGAACAATCCTATCAATATGAACTGTGAAGGGCTCTTACAAGGTAAGAGCCTTTTGTTTACTAACACGCTGCAAAGGTGTGGTAACTACAAGGAAGGCTACCCTTCACGACAGAAGCTGTAGTGGGCACTAGTGTAAGGGTTCAAAAGGAGGGCCCATGAGCTGGTTAAGGACAATATTGAAGTTCCATATAGGGATGGAAGGAACCCTAAGTGTAATAACTCATCTGAGTTCTTCCATGACTAGCCTAATTAAAGGATTCTGAATAATGAAAAGTGCTCCCTGTTTTGCAAGGAAGCTGCAATTATAGCTAGATGAAGGCTATGGGAAGTGTAAGCTAAACCAGACTTCTAGAAATGAAAAAAGTAGCAAACTACATCCTGGACCACAGGTTTGAGTTGCAGTTTAGGGTGGTATTCCCCCAAACATTTTCCCTGCGTACACCTCATTTTGGCTGTATTCTTTTTGTTGGCCTTAGAACTCAGCACTTTACCACTGCCAACCAGTGCTAAAGTACATGTGCCTCTCCCCTAAACATTCTCTCATTGTCATATCCACAATTGCCATACTTGATTTATCTGTAAGTCCCTAGCAGAGTGCACTACCTGTGCCCTGGGCCTTTAAATTGAATGCTACTATTGGGCATGCAACACTGATTGTGCCACCCAACAAGTAGCACTTTCAACATGCCTCAGACCTGCCCCTGCAGAGCCTGTGTGTGCAGTTTACACTGCCATGTCGACGTGGCATTTAAAGCCCCTTGCCAAACCTAAACCCCCACTTTAATTACACATCAGTCACCAATAAGGTCAAGCCCATAGGGCTGGGTGCTGTGTAACTAAAAGGTAGGACATGCACTTTTAAGTTTATCATGTCCTGGTAGTGAAAAACACACCCATTCATTTTTCACTACTGTGAGGCCTACCCCTATCATAGGTCAAAATTGGTAATTTTTTATTACAATTATAACCTGTAATTCCTGATGGAGAAGAAGTATCTCTGTCATAATGTCATATCATTGGAATGGTAATGATAAATACTCTTTGCTGGCAAAGTTGAATTTATCATTGCTTTTTTAGAAATGCCACTTTTAGAAATATAATTAAATAGGTAATAGTGCCAACAAAGGATTTGTTTTAAGAAAAGGTTTCAACCAATGTATCAACTATATATACATAGTGTCTAAACATGGCATCGTAAATCAAGTGCATATTGTATATTTAATTTATCTGGAAAAATAATTTCAACAAACGAGTATGTCTTTCTATCAAATTTATATTGAAGATCAGAAGCATAAAATGTTGGGTGTTCATGAGAAAATCTACGGATGCATTGATAAGACATTGTAATTGTAATTATTATCTATATTGGCTTACTAGTCGTCAATGCATGTAAACCCACTTCTCAGGTTGTAACAAATGAGTCTGTCCATCATATAAGAACTAGACACACAAAAGTGAATTTAACTACGACTAAAAGGAAAGTTGGGTTAAGTGTTGACGTTTCAATCCCTGTTCTGTTTCTGTGAGAGCATCTTCAGGACTGTAAAGTAGTGTGAAGATCTAAGACCCAAGGCAAAACATTTTTAGAAAAACAAGGAGTCACAAAACTTCAACTAATAAGAACTATATCCAGACATACACCCAAAATAAAGTAATGGATACCATCACCTATTGACTAATTAGGTTGGTGAGTCAACATGTGACTTGGATTTAGCAATTTTCTCTGAGTGAAGGAAAATCTGTGAATTGCCAATGAGAAATGTAATCAATATTGGCTGGTCATTGCGCTTAGTTGGGATTAAATCATGAATGCCATACTTTCACTGGATATAATATGTGTAATCTCCCGATCAGTAATGGGTGAATTTAAAATGTGTCTGAAAAAAAGAGAAAAGAGAAGTAACTTCTTATTTTTCACCATATTCTATGAGGTTAACTCAAATAGAATCTATGCAGCCAAATCATGTAGTTCAAACTGGACATCATGATATTTAGTAAAGTCTTGCTCTCAAAAATGCCCATGCTCTTAAAAATTGCATCATAGGATAAAAAGATGCTCTTGTGAGAAAACTGCATCTATTATGTGCAAGTTATCGGAAAAACAGGCCCTTTGAAAATAAAGCAGGTGTTGTGAGCCAAAAAGCGATGTTGCTCGTGAATGCGTCTTACTTGTGTTGTTGCGGTCTTTGAATATATCCTAGCCCACCAACATGGAAAGGTTGCATCCTCCAGCTAGCCACCGCTCATTGGGGTACTGCTATACAGTTTTGGCAGGGCATCTGCCACTACAGCCACACATGCCACATACGGAATAACTTACTTATCCTGAAGTCACTTGTACTTCAAAGGCACAGCTAGGTATAAGTACTGGGTCTCTGACCCCACCAGATCAGACACTACTGGACCTGTGAAAAACTCTCTGAAAGGAGGAAGGACTGCTGTGCTGCTACGAGGACTACCACTCTGTTGGACGGCTGCTTATGAAGAATTGCTTTTCTGCTGTGCTGCCCTACTGCCTGCTATCCTTTGCCCTACTGATGAAGAACTGGACTCTTGCCTGAACTCAGAGTGATCTCCAAGGACATGCTGGCTTGCCTCCTCATGATGGCTTGCCTCCTATTTTAAGACTCAGGGATATCAAAGTCTTTCCCCAAGGAACTGTGCCTAGTCCCCTGGAAGTGGATCCAGGTGCTTGCTCTAATGGAACAGATGCATTCTCTGTTGTGTGGAGCAGAACCAACACATTGCAGGTGTTGCAGAAACAGAACCGGTGCATCTCACTTGGAATCAGAGCATCGCCATTGGAACAGACACATCGGAACCACTTCCGCTGCAGTGAGACGATAGACTCATCCCCTCAACTGCATGAGAAAAATAGTGCAACCGCTTCAGAATCAACGCATTTCAAACTCAGCACTTCATCTTCCAATCTGGTGTATCGCCACTGTTGCATGGAGAAAAGAGTCTTATCACCTCAACTGTGGGATTGACAAAGAAGCATCGCTAACCTGACCCCCACTGTTGCGACCATGATCAAGGTACTTTTGTTCAGCAGGCCCTGTACATGGCCTGCCTGAACTCTTCACTTTGCCTTAGGCCAGTGTGGCCGGATATTGCTTCTAAGCCCTATTCTGACTTTTGTTCTTTAAAAATTCATATCTTGACTTTTACACATTGGATTTTATAAAAAAACTATCTATTTTTCTAAACTGGTTTGGAGTCTTTTTGTGTTTTTATTGTCTTACTGTCTGAAGTGTTGCACAAATACTTTACCCATGGTCTCTTAAGATAGCTTGCCTGCTCTGTGCCAAGCTACTAAGAAGACAAGTACAGATTAATTCATGGTGAGTATCTGACTGACCCTGATGAGGACTGTGGTTCCCGCTTTAATAGGGTGCATACCTCTGCCAACAAGAAACCCAATATCAAACAGTGAATTGATGTGCTTTGGGAGGCAATTTTCCACTTGGCTACATAACAGGCTAATTTGGTGCATCTAGGTACCTCATACATTCTTGAAATACCTGAAGATAACTAAACTCTAAGACCTCAGGACCCAGATCGCTAAATTGAGTTACCTGCAGCTCAGAAGTGTGATTAAACTGTGGCTCTGTGTGAGAGGGTGCGGCCTGTTTGAAAGCTTCTCCTGAGGAACCGCTGACAGCACTAGAAGGGTCGTAAACCAAAATTGTCTGGTCCATCTGGGAACCACCAGGGCAAGAGTGAGGGATATTTGAAGAAGCTTTCATACCATGTACAAAAGGAGTGGGAGAGATGGAAAAGTGTAGGCAAATATCCCTGACCAGTTCATCCAAAGAGCATTACCTATGGACTGTGGGTGTGGAAACCTGGAGGCGAAGCTGCATCATTTTGCGTATTGGGTGGTGGCTCAGAGGTCGATATCGGTAAACCCTCAACAATGGAAATAAAGGAGTAGGACTTGTGGGTAGAGTTTCTACTCGTGGGCTTGATGCTGCATCCTGATTACCAGGTCTGTAAAGTCGCTGTCCAATCCAGGCAGGTACTCTCCTAGAAGATTCATCTTGTCGTGAAGTGTCCAACACCAAATGAGGAGTGTGTGTGGCTCCTACGTTTTGAACAACATATTGTCTGTCTTTATAAGGACTACTTTGTGTTGCACCAGAGGGAAGAAAGCTTGGAGTGCTGGCTGAATGGCCAGTAGTTCTAAGTAATTAATGTGGAATCCTTGTTGGTGCAGTGACCACATACCCTGTGAGGTCTGTTGCTTAAGATGTGCCCTTCATCCTCTGCCCACTCCTGGTAGGTACACTGCTAGGAGATGTATCTTGTGGTGAAGTGCTGAATGCCAAATGCTCTGTGCCAGTGTTGACAGCTACAGAGTGTGTGTGGCTCCCAGGTTTTGAATATCATGTTGTCCATCTTTAGCAGGACTACTTTGTGTTGAACCTGGGAGAAGGAAAGCAGAGTGCTAGTTGAATGGCCAGTAGTTCTAGGAATTTGATATGGGAGTCCTGTTGGTGCGGTGTCCACATTCCCTTAACAGTAATTTGCTGAAGATGCACCCTTCACCCGGAAACAGCGACGTCCCTCATGATAGTCACTGGGAATTGAGTTTAGAAAGTGCCTGCTCCATAACTGCTGGTTTCTGTTCCATCTATGCAGAGTGTTGGTGGCCCATATCATCACTTGATCCTCCCATACAGGCTCTGCCCATTGTGCTGCCAGGCACTCCAGTGGAGGAAGCACATGTATTCTTGCGTGGGGAACTATGGCCATGCAAGAGACCATCGCTCCAAGTAGTTGCATTATTATTCGGTCAGGTGGTGATGTGGCTGAAAAAGATTCCAGTAACAGTTGGAAAGCTTGACCTGTTCTTGGCTGGGGTAAGTATTCCCAGTGAATGTATTGAGCACTGCACCCAAGAAGGGCTACACCTGTATTGTGAAGCCCAGATTATAAATAAGTATTAGCATGGTTTGCGTGAAATATGCTGTTGCCTGTTTCCACTCTTGATCAACCAAGCAACCATTCATTCAAGTAAGGAAACACATAGGTAAGTGGCTGCCACAGCATGACATTCTTAAATACCCTGGGGGCTGAAGTGACCTCGAAAGGCTTTAGTTTGAACTGAAAATGCTGGGCACTTACCACAAACCGCAGATAGCAGTGGTGAGCAGGATGGATGACTATGTGGAACTATGCATCCTTCAGATCGAGAGCGATCATAAAGTCATGTTGTTACAGCAGTGGTGTGACCATATGAACATTTTCTGATAGGGCTTGAGGTGGAGAATACGACTTAGGGTACTGCCTTTTTTATAGCAGGGTGTGATGTTGTTTGGAGATGCAGTGAGCTCTAGGCAGTAACTGTGTTGTACGATGGAGATGACCCACTGGTCGGGGGTTATTCCTTCCACTGCAGCAGAACACCCGGAAATCTAACCAGACAGGTGTAGTGTGATGGGGGTGGGGTGGAGAAGAGTCACATCTTTGTGGAGGCAGCTGCTTTGGCCCTGCCTTTAGTGTAGTTACCTCTGTAACCTCCTCTAGAGTAACCACACATTGTTGTCTGCTGCGATTGGTAAGAGGCTGGCTAGTCTGGCAAAGTGGTCTTGCTGCCTCCCCTGTATTGGGCCCTATGAAAGGATCCTCTCCTTTATCTTTTTTAAACTTCTTCAGCATCTGATCCTCCTATGCTCTGAAGAGATGTTCACCACTGAACGGCAGAGTCAAGAGATGGTGTTGCATTTATTGCTTAAAGTCAGAGACATAAAATCAAGTGGAGTAGGAGGTGTAGGAGCAGGAGGAGATGCAGGAAGTTGGCTAGTGTCCCTGTCCAATTACTTTCTTTGCTTAGAGGGAGGTGTGGCTTCCAAGGAAATCTGTCCTCAAACTTCAGTTTCCTCGTCTGTGGGAGGGTGTTTTAAGGCTTGGGTAGCAGCTTTGTAGAGCTCCTCCCAGTCTGTGGGTGCATAAATGGTAGCTTTTGGAAGACACCGAGTTATCCTTGTAAACACTGAAGAATCAGCTGCTCCAAGTCACCCGATCCTGCCACTGATAGGGGCTTTGGTGACAAGTGGGTCAAAGGACTATGTGGGCCCAGCACTTTTTTGGTGCCAGGATTGTCCTCCATGCCATTTGAAGCTTCAGATCTGAGCAGAGTTTCTGCGCTGGCTTCGGCAGTGGTGACGGAGCTGAGGGGTTGTTGCCACAAAGGATGGCTGTGCCTTGTGGTGTTCCTTTGGCACCCGAGATGCGCGCACCAAAGATGAGCGTGCAAAACCCAGACAAAGGCGTTGCTATAGTCCCAGTCATCGAAGCTCCGCAAATGCGAAGACCAGAGAAATGTACAGCATTTTCCATGACAACAGGAGATGATAGAGAGATAGACCGAAGAAGTCCAACAACGAGCTTAAGAGACATCAACCCAGAACTGTAGTTCATACACCCTTATCCTTGTAAAAAGAAATAACCCATACGTGTATCCTAGTAGAAAGAAAGAACCCTCAAACGACGGGAGAGCACCAAATGTGGAATTTCACCCAACATGTTATCAGTAACTTTTTCATTTTTTAAGAATTTGTAGGAAGACTTGTTCTATTTCATCAATACTTCTCGATATTGTATATTGCCCTTTAAAATGTATCAGACAAGTTCTACATAGGAATTGCTCATTCAAGAATCCATAGAGATTAAGGCCACACCCTTAATGGGACCATATTCTGTTAATGGGAAGCGCAAACAAATGTATGTATATTTAAATTGTAAGCATTTACGTCTATATAATGTATATACTATAACTGACCTACGTGTGCTTCCTACTCATGCATAATGACCTTTCTCTTGTAAATATGATATGGCAAATTACTAAAATTGTTACTATTGAGTTTACAACTTTTGTGATGCACTCTGCTACCATAAGGGTGGAGTCGGCATTATACAAAACCACAAATATAAAACCAAAATATAAATAAGTGTGGGCACTGCGGTTTTTACACTTTCAAAGCCTGAAATTTTGTTCATTGTAGGCCTTGTGAGTGCAAAACCTTTTTATATATCAGGCCCTAAGCGGATAATTTAAGGATTAGTGGGCCACAGTTCGAGTTTGACACCACTTTGGCTGCCAAACCTCCTAAAGAAGCACCTGCTTTAAGGGGAAAACACTATTCATAATATCCACCATATACTGGGAGTTTCTTTTTCAGTTGAGGGCATTTTCTGCTCAAGACCAAAGAACAGGCTACTGAGAGGAGGGGGATGGGACATCTCTCCTCTGAATCTGGCTCCAAGAATATTTGAGAGTGGCATAGCACACAAGTTATGCATCTACTTTATGTCTTAGGGCGAACAAAGCAAAACCAAAGGGGATGATGAACGAAGTGTTGAACATTGTAAGCACTCATCCCCAGTCAACTGATCTGGGTTTAATCCATCATAATTCTTTAGCTCACTCCACCACCCCAGTTCAGATATGGCCATATGCAAATCAGTCTAACCCTGTAACTCATGGGAACAATCCAGTCCGAACTGTCAAGCCATGTCTTCCCTGGACCTGAACCAAGCATCCTGGAACCGGTTTCTGGCTAATCAGCCATCATCAGCCAGGCTAGCTTGAATCCAGTGGCAAAGTGAGCAAGGGACCTACGTCTGGGCATACCCTGCCAACTTAGAGCAAGCAAAGCAAAGCAAAAGCAAAGGGGATGATGGACGGAGTGTTGTTCCCATGAGGCACATGGTCAAGACGGATTTGCATATGGCCAGGTCTAAACTGGGGTGGCATGGTGAGCAAAGGAATGATGGATTTAACCCAGATCTCTTGATTGGGGGTGAATGTTTTGATTTGTTCTGCATTTCGTCCATCAATTGTTTATCTTTTGTCTACTTTAAATCTAACATTAACTTTTATTATAAGTTGGGGTCAACTAAATAAGTTTTGCATGAATGTATCAGGAGAGGGAGTCAAGTCAGACACTGAACTTCCTGTGTTGAAGAGGTCACCGGTCAAATGCCGCTTTTCCGTTTGACCATTATAGATAATGGGTAACCCAAAAAGTCACGCCGGATCTGGGCACAATGCGGGAATGAAGAGAACGGTCCGCGACTCATTCAAAGAGAAATGCATTCAAACCTGTTGTGTAAAGACTCCAACACTGGTATTTAATCCCATGTGGGTGCCACTAAGCGTATTCCATCAAAGTTCTATTATATTTGCATACCCTGAATTTTAGAAGAAAAAACAGCAATAAAGCACCAGAGAAGCATAATTCATCTGCAATGAATGGATTCTAAAAGTTAGGATACAATCTTAATTTCATTCAAAAGGTGGATAGGTTGCAAAATTGGAGAAGGAAAAGGGTTGTAGGGTGTGTTCGTGTGGGGTTGGAGAAGGCGAGGATCACAGATTTTAAGCAAAAGTAATTCGATTATTCATAACAATCAACTGGTAATGGAGACCAGGGTTGAGAGACCTGTCCATAAACAGACATGTTATTACAATAATACATTTAATTCAATCATGCATCTTTAGAATATAGGGCGGGCAGACAGGTACAGGCCTCGTGTGGGTAGAGAGTGTCGACGTTTCAACTCGGCTTACGCAAAGAGGGTGTGTTTGGACCTCTGCTGCGAGTCTTCTTCAGGACGGGGTTAGGGCAACCTGGGGGTAGAGAGTATTGATTACTATGGCGCTGCGATACTCTTAGTACTAATGGACTTGGTGTAGTGGAGACACTAACCTAATCCTGGTGCTGTTCAGGCATCACAGGTGTTGAAATTCACAATGGGCCGTTGACCACTGTCACACGACCGGTTACTACTAGTGAGGGGAAGTGCCTGCGGTCACCAACTGCACAGGAGACGAAGCTTCCCATCCCCTCGGTGTGGTGTACTCCAATTACCTCCACGATATGGGCCCCAAATTAAGCCTGTATATATGGTGAATTCAATCACGGATCCTAAAGACACAACCATAAGAGCAGGTATAAGAAAACACATAGATAATGGACAAGATACAATGTCCAATGTGAATTCCAAAAAGAACCACCCCTGAGAGCGAGTATTAGGAATCCCATGTTTAAAGTACAATAAAGAATACTCCTCTAAGGAGGTGAAACTATTACAAGTCTATGTACAAGGTTAGCGCATTCCTACAGTTAAACAAACAGAAACACTATGTACAATGAGTTTGAGAAGGGTAGCGCGGCCCTACATTAATATCACAAACATGAATATGCAGAACTCTATGTAAGTTACGTGCGTCCGACAACCAGGGAAGGACCCTGTAGATGTCTAATTTGCAAGAGTGGTGAGAGCTGTCGGACAATCCATTTCTTCTGAAATTCAAGCTATGCAAATATAATATAACTCTGATTACATAAGCTTAGTGGCATGCACATGGGATTAAATACCAGTGTTGGAGTCTTTACTTGAATTTATTTCTCTTTGAATGAGTCACAGACCACTCTCTTCATTCCCGCTTTTCCTTATGAGGCTGATACTCCAAAGTCCATACCATTGAGTAAATAAACACAAGGTATTTTACAGATCTTCAAAGAACGTAGGCATGCTTTATAAAGTTGTGCCTAATTATTGCATTCATTTTATTATCTGCTTCGATTCACTTACGCTCTTTTATAGGTTAAGGTTTTCGTGTCTTCGAAATATCTCATATGCCAACTGAATGTATTGGTGAGTTGATAAATACAGGCATTTATTGTGTACTGGACATTCTTCTTACCACACTAATGACAAATTTGTGATGTCTCACCCAATGATTCCAATATTTTTCTCTCCAGGTCCACATCCTTCTCCAAGTCTGTCTCCTCTTTCTTCTTTAACTTATCACCATCCATACGCTGAGCTTTCATATTCTCAGACCTTGGAAAGAGAAAAGTGGAGATGCTATCAAACACCCAACTGTTCAGAAGGTAACAGTAGGAGAGGAATTATGTATTGAATGAGATATATGAGAGGAAATAAAAAATGGAGCATCAACTACGGGGAAAAATGAGGATTAGAACACCAAGGTACATACAAAAAGAGATCCCAATAATCGGAATGGACCTTTATTGAGAGACGCATGTATGTATGAACATATATGATATTTCTATACCGCACTATAAATGGTCAAAGACACACAATGTCAATGAATACAAATCCAAGGGCATAGCACATCCGTGCCGTGAATGCGCACTTCTGGCACGCTGAAGGTGGACCTAAGGCAAGCTTGTCTGCGCCCAGATAGTGACCAGTGCCAGCCCCGCTGCTATTTTTTCCTCCAATATCAACATCAATATAACCTACACAAGGGAGGAACTGCTGAAAAAACCTCCAGAAAGAGACCTTCGTTTACTACTCTCCAACCACAGGTGAATCTGGGTAGCACAAAATGTCTGGTCTGCAACTTTACGCTTTGCACCCTTTAAATTAGAGACACTCCCTCAAGCAAACTAGCGACCACGAAGAAGGTAATTATAAAAGATCCACTTGAATGCACTTTAATTAACGAGTTTAGCAATTCTACAGACACTAACAAAACTGGAACCTCGCCTTCATCACTGAAACATGGGCTGGCCTTTCTAAGGGCCAGACCTGGGAGCCGCCATACCCACAGGCTACCATATATCAGACTAGAATTACCCATTACAAGAGGTGGGGGCCTGGCGATAATTTATAATAACAAACTCATTGCCATGTTCTCCCCCCTTTTGCATAATGCAGAGTATGAAGCCCTTTCATTTAAAATTCGACACTACCCAAACAACCCCTTTAAAAGCCCTCTTCTTTACTGCCCGTCAGGCCCCGGATCTGTAAATACCCAGAATTTTAGCTTTAACTAGAATCCAGATTTAATACTGCGAATTACACCATTCTAGGCGACTTTAATTTCCACCCGGAGATTGGTTTTCACAAATATTCAGAAACCCTAATAGGAATCATGACTAGCCTACGCCTTAATCAAATAGTACCTGATCCTACTCATATGGATGGCCATACCCGGGGCGGGATCTTTACAGAGAAACCCCTCCATAAAATTTAGGAAAGAACTACCGCTTATGCGGTCCGACGATTCAGCAGTAATGACTGATATTACATTAACAGACAATGCGCCGTCCATAACCCAACCCCATTAAATGAAAACAATGTGCCTTTTGCATGAACTTGACCCAGACTAGCTAAATATGTTCCTCAATAGGACAAAAACAACGTATGCAAATAACTTGGACCAGGTTGTCTCCTAATAGCACACTTGGTTAAACAACGCTGTGAATCAGTTACACCCTGAATAAAAAAAAATCCACAAATCACAGGCCAACTCCCACGGAACCGTGGTTTTCAGATAGACTCAAAACTCAAAAATAATTGGGTGATAGGCTAGAATGAAGATAAAGACATCACTATAATGTCAGAGAAAGAGACCGATAGAAAAAAACTTTAAAAGAATAAAAAATCATGATCTTTGAAGAAAAATAGTCCTTTCACAAATAAAATTGGAACGGCCAAATACACTACTAGAGCGCTTTTTAAAACAAGCATTTGCAATGCAATAGGTCTCGCATTTGCGAGAGTTTGAGCTATTGGCATTGTGAATGACAATACCTTTATGTTTTGGTTTTAAAAACAAATATAAGGCATTGTCATTTACAAAGCCAATAGCTCAAACTCAAGTAAATGCGAGACCTATTGTATTACACACAACCTACTCCTCAGGGACCGACTCCAAAATGTGTTCCATCGGATATCTCACTGCTAAAATACATCAGCAAGTTTCACGCTCCCTGCTGACATCAGCTGTGATGGTATAGTTCCCAAATCCAAGGAAAAGTACGGAGGCTGGAGAGTCAGTGAAATTACGGAAAATAAAAGGAAGCAAGCACTGTGTTTTACCGTCACGATTACACACAACCTACTCCTCAGAAACCGACTCCAAAATGTGTTCCATCATTTTATTCAATGCCTGTAGCACTAATTAAATTAGAAACAACGTTCACTTCAAAAACCACTTCGCCATTGTCCCTGAACTCCATTGTGCTGTACTTGCGCCCGTAGAAGGTGGCACATCCCGGTAGCCAATGTGCATGAAGTGTAAATAGACCCTGAAGCATATTATATTCAATTTATAAAATTCCCAAACGCAGGCACACAAATAAAATTACTATCGTTTTTTTTTTTTAAATAATGTGGTTTTTCGCAATACGTTTTCAATTTTGGTTTAAATAACTTCGAGTTCATCTTTATTTTGTAACTGTGCTGATAAGAGTGTAATCTATTTTCATTTGCTTTGGAAAACAAGACGTTTTACTCCACGGATTATGAAACAATCACTTCTGTCGGATCATACAAAACAAATATCACGACCGGACACTTATTAAGTGCTATCTCAGTGCTATCTCATCTTTTGTATAGCGTACAGTCTCACAAAAACCTCTTTAGACAACAGAGTTAGTTTAAATGGGGTGACACGAATATAATGTTTCGAACGCACCTTTTAGAGCTGCACAAATACATTGGTATGAAAGGTATTCTTATGCGCATTCTCTACAATAATATCGGGAGAATTCCGACCCTGCCCAGTCTTCTACAAATCCAGTCTGCAAAATAAACGAGCGGCAAAGAACACATAGGACAAGCCAGCAACAAAACAAAACGAGACGAGACCTGACACGCAAATCGAATTTCCGGCCGGGAGAAAGGAGAGGCGTGACACGCACGAAGGAAGGAAGGGGCGGAGAAACAACGGAGCGGACTGCCGAGTCTGGGCACAGGGAGGAACAGGACGAGAGGAGTATAACAGACCCGGTGAGGGGGGGCGTCGGGGCACATTGACGGTGCCCGCCCCCCCCCCCAGTGATGGAAGCCCTGCGTGTGCCCGGTGAGTGGGGTTGGGAGGGTGTGTGTGTGCGGGTTTGTGTGTGATTCTAAGCCCTGCGTGTGGAGGGGGTGGGGGGGTGCGGGGGCGGGAGGGGTGAGTGTGTGCGCGTGGAAATGTGTGTGCGCATGCGTGACTTTGCCTGTGTGTGATTGAGAGAGCATGTCAATGGGAGGCAGGGGATGTGCACGGCGCCGTGCGCGCCCTCGAGGGCAAATCTGAGACAGCGAGTCTCGTGCACCAACGCTGTCTCCGATTCCACCCGAAAGTAAAAACAATAGGTCCTTCGCTACGCTCGACCTAAAAAACGAATTGTCAGGGGGCGCTAGAGGGCGCACATGCAGAATGGCCGCACGTGAGTTAGGCTCCTGCACGCCTGGAATAATAATCCTTAATTTATCCTACAAAACCAGCATTGCAGCCTGATCGTAGTACATCCGAGGGTCGAGTGCACAGATCTCTAAACTCGGTGAAAGTTTGATGCAGATCCGACGTGGCAATATGGAGAAAGCAGTAAAGGAGCTTCTGACCGACAGCAACGCCAACGATTGAGAGTGCGAGGGGGCAGCAGCCGAGAGCTACGATACACCGAGGATCCTCGCCGGAAGTTCAGGCCCGGTGGAAGAAATCATCGCAGTGAACTCGGGACAGATCGCCTCTCCTGCTAACACAGCATAAAAGGTACCGGAGTGGCACGAAACTGCTGTCCAATACCTTGGGAAGAAGTTTTGTTGAATAAAACAGAAGAAAGGTAAAGCGGCGGGACAGGGACGCGGAGCGCGACCGGAAGCTGAGCTGGTTTTGGCCGTATCGCCATCGAATGGGGAGAAGGTTGAACCCATAATAGAGGGACTACAAACACTCGTAACTACATGCAAGATTTGGGAGAGTCACACATAGAGGGGTAGCTGCAGATCCGCTTTGCGTCTGGACTGCCGCGGAAGTTGACCCGGTGTGACCTCTGCTGCCTGATTTGCGATCCCCCACGATAAAGATACCGCGGTAAAGATATCTGCCTCGACCGCAATTATAGACAGTGAGATGAGACACTGATGCGCATGGTTGAAGTAAATGGTCCGCTGGCAGGGCTCATAAAGGCTAACGTGCAGGTGATGCCCGGCTTAAACAATAAGGTTGCTGGGGTATTGTGCTCAGTAGTGGCCGATCCACGGTCTAATGCTACGGCTTGCGGTTGTGGCGACCTCGCAGAGCCTGTGAAAATTGCGGAGACACGTGCGGAGTGCCAATACATTTGAGCGGAGGCTACGAATAGCGTGTGGTTGCGCCAACCTGCTATAAGACACCTCATTTACAGGTCAAGGAGAGACACTACACTCAATCTCAAGACAGTGCAGCTTGGGGGGCTCGGATTAAAGACAACCTGCATCCATACACACAATTGAAGGCAAGATGACCTCCTAAACATATAGCACTGGGACGCCCCATTCACCGATACTCACTGAGAAACTGCACAGCGAACGGGCACTGACAGATCACACATATACACTACTCTTATTGTGGTTGATATACCAGCTATCTTCCCCTCGGATCTGTTGAGGTTGAGGTGGACAGAACATTGATTGCTCCTGCATCCTCGCCTTCATGACAGCGATATCGTAGATACCGCAGGTCTGGGCAGTGGAACATTCTGTAGATCGCAAGGTTACATGACGGCATCCTTCAGCCGGGACGTAGATTCTGAGGTCATCTAATTAGGAACTCTGAGTGCATCCTCATCGAGGGTCTATAGACGAATTACACTGTGTTCATGAATATAGGCTCTGGCCTTCCCCGCGAAGCACGTGCAAAACGAACGCCGTCGAGTGCATCTAGTCCCAGCAACAGAATCACCATGGGTAAACCCGACAACCGACAATCTAAATTGCCCTTTGAATCCACGACTGCCAAAAAAGGGACAAGGAACGCATCAGATGTTGGAGGATCACAAAGCCCATCTACGGCAGGAGCGAGTTCTAGCTCTTCCACCACGGATATACAGCAGCTGGTACAGGAAATGAGACAAGGATTCGCCACAGTTGTGGATAAAGTAGACCGCATGTCATCTAGGATGGACGCTATCGTACAAAAATTAGATGTACATGAAGAGCGGATCACCGAAATAGAAAGACGGATTTCTGATAATGATGATACCACGGCCTCACATACTACACAACTCACAAGAATGGACAATATCCTCAGTAATTGCTGCCAAGAATGAGGAATTGGAAGCTCGCAGCCGACGCAATAACATCCACGTCATAGGCGTGCCGTAGTCCACCAACACGGGGCAAATGGAGGAGTATGTGGAAAAGATACTCCTTACTGCGATTGGTCATGAGGCGTTCTCCAAGCAATTTATAGTCGAGAGAGCGCACCGCTCGCTCGGACCTCGACCTAAACCTGGGGCCCCACCGAGACCTATCATTGCACGACTCCTCAACTATCGGGACCGCGATGTGGCGTTAAAGACAGCACGCACAAATCAAACGCTATCATGTGAGGGCGTCAGTTTCTCAATTTACCCTGACTTTAAGCCAATAGTACAGGAACAGAGACGTACATTTTTGGAGGTTAAGAAGAAACTCCGCGCTCTAAAGATTGACTATGCACTCTTGTACCCAGCGAAGCTGAGAGTAACCCACCAAGGCAAACAACACTTCTTCGTAAATCCGCAACAAGTGGAAGATTATTTGAAAACTCTGCGGCAAGCACGGCAAGGAAACAGGAATCAAGATGAAGACAGGCAGGAGAACGAGCAGTTGCTGGAGGATGATCTCTGAGTTGTCGTACTGATCGTCGTGATGCCGAGATGACCTAATACCATACACTTCGTGATCTACAGATGGACCTCTATTGAGAACGGAAGCCGATGTAGGGTGAGAGTGTCATGGACTAATATTGGACTGCTGGTGGTAATGTATTCCAGGCAACACCCCCCTCACTTGACTAAGCCCACGTAGGGCCGAACAGGAGGAAGGGCGGAGGTGAGGGGGGTGGATATGTGCATACCTTGGATGTCTCCCTTAGGGAATACCCAATGTTTATGTTTGTTGCACTGCAGATGTTGGGGTGTTTAAGCAGTTTTGTGGGAGAGGGGTGGGATGGGAACTCTGGCAAGTTGGGGAAGCTTCAGGGGGAGGGGAGGGTTTCATCGAGACTTGCATGGCATTGCATGATGCAGTGGAAAGCCACGGTGTGCATATTCGAGACAGATACAATTATAGATACATCGCAAATGGGTTACATAACTTGCTAGCAAAAGAGAAGATGCTATCGGATGAGGCGGGGCAGAATACACACCTACCAGGACATACTTGCCTAAAGGCCACTATGACTGAGGAAAATCAGCCACTGCATGGGGAGATTGGGAGAGACAGGTACTTTAAGGAAAAAGGCAAGACACACATCCATATTTACAGGCATTCGAGGTGTCCTATGGGTGGGGCACAGGTGGAATTTCTCATTGACATGCTTAATACGATACTAAACGGTTATGGCTGACAATAATGGAACATCTAACATAACTGTTTCCTGGAATGTCCGAGGACTAAACGATGCCAGAAAAGGCAGAAATGTTTTAGCTTATTTAGAACTTCAACGTGTGAACATAGCATTATTGTAAGAGACACCTAGCACCACGGCTGGCTCATACCTTTGCGAGTAAGTGGGCGGCTTTTTTCCTATTCCAGAGGTACTGTTATTTTGATTAAAAAGACCCTCCATTTTACCAAACATGGAGAATTTAGTGATGCAGATGGAAGATATGCTATACTATGGGGTAGGCTTGGTACTGATACAATTACCTTTGTCAACTGTTTTGTACAACATTGTGGGGGAGAGTTGTTGATATCGGATCAATGCACATACTTTGGGGTGGGGATTTTAATGTGGCAATGAATCCTACATTAGACAGAGCGGATGGCTGTATGCAATATAATATGAAATCCAAAGATGCTATTTGTGGTATAATAGAAGAGGGAGGATTGATTGATAGCTGGCGTTACTTGCACGATGAGAAGAAAGAGGGCACACATTTCACATCACACACCAACACGTGGGCCCGTTTAGATTATTGCTTCCTTTCTAAAGGTCTGAGCATAGACATGGGTAGGGCCCTACATCTAGCCAGAACTTACTCGGATCACTGTCCGGTGTTGGTACAGCTGCGGCTTCCCGGGTATGATGGAGTCAGACCTTCATGGAGATTGCAACCCACAGCCCTGCTGGACAGCGCCTTCAGCACGGAATTGGAGGAGGAAATTGCTAGTTTTTTCCCTCGGAATAAGGGCTCAGTGGATAGTGTGGAGATGATATGGGAGGCGTTTAAAGTGGCAGTGAGGGGGTTCTGTATAGCTAAGAGCTTCGGGATATTAAGAGACATCAGGGGCACTATACACAAATTGGAGAAAGAGTTGAAGGCTTTGGAAGAAGATGGTAGACTCCATAAAGACTTTAGGCAGAAATTGTCGGAATTTGAAGTTGAAGCTGACAGAGAGGTGAAGTTTAGGGGTAAACACTGGGTAGCCCGTAAGTACTGCGAAGGGGAAAGACCAGGACGAGCACTAGCTGGAATCATCGGGCATCCTCGGTTTGGAAACACTGCACAGGAGGTCATTACAAGAGATGGTGGGTGTCACCGGGACATGGAAGGAATTCTCCAGGCCTTTCACACACACTACAGAACGCTTTACACAATTCATGGGCATACAACAGAGGGTATAGAAGAATTTTTCGACGATATATATGCTGGCTAAGTGATTTGCACAGGCAGTTTCTAGCGGCCCCCTTAGAGTTGGATGAGATTAGAGAGGCAAAAATTGGCAAGGCATCGGGCAGCGATGGACTGTCGGCTGAATTTTACAAGCATTATATAGAAATCATGGCCCCAGTCCTTAAGGAAGTTTACGAAGAGTCCTTGGAGATTGGAATATTGCCCTGCTCGATGAGGGAGGTGATAATTACATCTCTCCTGAAACCAGGGAAAGATCCTGTTGACTGCGATTCTTACCCTCCGCTGTCCCTCATCAATTGCGACGCCAAAATATTGGCCAAGGTATTGGCCACACGTCTTTCCCTACTTATGACCAAAATAGTGCTCCCGGACCAATCTGGATTTGTCCCGGGGCGCTCCACAAGCCACAGTTTATGCACCCTCTTTTCATGGATACAAACTATAGCGCCCGAACTACCGGTCGCTGCAGTATTCCTGCATGCCAAAAAAGCATTTGACTCGGTTGAGTGGCATGATTTGTTCGCTGTCCTAAATAGAATGGGATTCCCCAGATTGTTTATATCATGGCTCCAATTGTTATACACACAACCCACCGCTAGAGTCCTGATTATTGGACGGTTGTCCGCACACCTCTCGATCACAAGAGGAACTCGACAGGGGTGCCCTCTTTCCCCCCTACTGTTCGCCATGGTGATAGAACCCCTAGCTTGTCGGATACGGCAATTACATAAGGAAAGCGCTGTTAACTGCTTTCAGAGGCAAATAGGGGTGTCATTATATGTGGATAACTTAACTTTGTACGTCAAAGACCCCCAAACAAACCTCAACTCCTTGTTAAGAGAGTTCTTGGTGTATGGAAGGATGTCAGGCATACAAATAAATTGGAGTAAATCACAATTTTTTCCACTCACCGCAGCTGTTAAGGAGTTTCAGCTAGATTACCCACTCGAATGGTGTGGCTGGGACCTCCGATACCTCGGAATACAGATATCCACAGATACGGACGAGACGATAAGATTGAATTATGGGACGGCGATCACCAAATTGACAGACAATATAACACGCTGGATCTCATTACCGATTTCCTTAGCGGGTAGAGCATCACTTATGAAGATGGTCGTTTTACCACGATTTCTTTATCTATTCTCAAATATACCCTATTATCCGGGTGCCTTCTTCTTCGCAACACTGCGTTCAGAATTATTGCGATTGTTTTGGGGAGGTAAGCGCCCGCACCTAAAATGGGCATATGCATATCATTGGATGGCACCTACACCATACATGCCGCAATTGGCGGCAGAGGACTGGGTGGCACACCCACTCCCACTATCTGGCCTTATACATGGTCCAGTTACAGCGATAGACACTAAACACACCACTGTATCGTGTACGATAGATGCCTGGAGACGCATAGCACGTAAGTTACAGGTGCAACTTGTATACTCCCCACGGATGCCCCTCACATATCACCCTAAGATGCCACTTTTACAGGAATCGGGATTTCGAGCGATGTGCAGACGTGTAGGGATTGTTAAGTGGGGTGAACTATTCCAAGATGGACAATTTCAAAAGAAGGAGCAAGTGTTCCAAGAACTTCAGCCTACTCCACTTGATGTATTTTATTACATACGCCTCTCGCAGGGATTGAGAGGGGTGATTCCGAATTTCCCAACTGAACCCGAGATAGTCGCCCCATTGGACAGGATGCTGTGCTCAGGCGCAGATGGGTGTCAAGACTATATAGGGACATCAGAACATATAGTCAAGAAGCCGATAGCCCGGCTCGCATGAAATGGGGGATGGATATTGGTAATGAAATTACAGAGGAACAGTGGCACTACTGCTGTGCTATAACTGCCCAAATTTCGGCGAGCTGCCGGCTAAAAGTTATACACTACAAGTTCCTACAACTGCTTTACTATACACCAGTACTGAAGCTTCGATTTCAGTTGTCAGAGGACGATAGATGCCTGAGATGCAAGGCGGAAGGCGCGGGGTTCATACACTTAGCATGGGAATGCCCTGGGGTGTGGGACTACTGGACGGAAGTACATACGGCTCTTCAGGCGATAACTGGATGTCCCTTTGATAAAGACCCACTGATTATGTTGCTGGGATACACTATGCAGATACCCAAACAACATCGTAAACTTTTGGATATAGCACTATTGCTCGCCAAGCGCAGAGTGGCATGTCGTTGGGAGCGAGGCAGGGCACCGAAGTTTAAGGATTGGCTAGCAGATATCATACACTGCCAAGAGCAACGCGCTGTATATGCTGATGCGTTACCACTGAAGTGCAGACCTAAAGATATATGGGGGCCCCTTCAGATGTATCTATTGAGCAATGTAGATACCCCCAATGACAATGAAGTGACACCGGGTGCAGAACCTATCTCCTCCCTGACAATGTAGGCAGTGATTTACTCTGAGGTCAGCTAGCTGTAACCTACACTGGATGGTGCAAGCATAGATGACATAAGTTACAATAAAGACTCACCAGTAAGGCATAACAGATTGCTCAGTGATGGTATTTGCGTTGTCATTGCCAGCGGAAATTACGCATCTTCTTGTTTAATATTGCGGAAATGTTAGAAATCGATGCTATGTTGTAAGTCTAGGATGTAATGGACAAATGACCCTTATTTCTTATCCATCTCGGATTCATGTCAATGTAATACTGCTGTTTAACAATTAGCATGCTATGTATAACAGATGTTCTGACTCCTTAATGCCTTATTGACACCTAGTGCTTATTTTGATTGTCTTATCTGTAATGCCTGTGTAATTCTCCAATTCTTGTTTTTTCTTTTTTCTTTTTGTCATTTCCTTATGTACTAAAAAACGTATAAATAAAGTAAAAAAAAAAAAGAAACTAATTGTCCTCCCACTTCAGAAAGTAAAAGTACGAACACCAATCAGACCTTCTGCAACTTTCCAGCTACTTTTTTTCCAGGCTCAAGTGGAAGAGGTCTATGCGGCTTTTACAGCCAAATTCGCATTAACCTCGTGCTCCTCCGGAGATGCCCTCCTCAATCAGTTCACAATCCCTGACATCGTTTTCACCACTCACAATCGATCAGGAACTATGACTTACCAAATCCATGAAGTTTCAATCTCCCAACAACCCTGAAAAGCCTTCAACAGATTCCAGAAACAATCTCAGCTTATCTGACATCTTTAAAAACATGTTTAGTACAGGCTATTTCCTAAAAGTCTAAAAAAACTACACTTATATTACAGCTAGTTAAGAAAACTAATCTCCCTCTAACAGACCCAAGCAACTATCGGCCGATAACCCGATTACCATTTCCAGCAAAAATTATTGATAAAGCCATGAACCAGGACCTCACTTCCTTTATAGATGCAAATCAAAGTTTAGAACCAACTCGGTTTGGCTTTAGAAGCCAACACAGCACATATTCTGCCTTGCTTGTTGCATCAGTGAATATAAGAGCTTCTACCATCCCAAGCCAGGCACTTTCAAGGCATCGAAGGACATAAATAACAACAATCTAAATATACTTTTAAATAATACCAAACCTGAACTATCTAATGATCCCTGTACGGCTACTTACCAATTTCATGAATGGCTGAGTGACGCCACGTCTCAACTGGCACCCACTAAGTCCCACTCAAGGAACAGAAGTACGCCGACTGCTCAATGGTACACAGAAGAACTAAAAATACAGAAACAATTAACGAGAAACAGGGAAAGGTACTGGCGACGAACTTACGACAGTGAAAGTAAGAATAAATATAAAGAAGCGCTAGCCATTTATAAAACCATGATCACGACAGCAAAGAAGCACTTCTTTACTCTACATATAGAGCAAGCTAAAAATTCTAGCAAACAGCTGTATAACTTAGCTAAAACCCTATCGGGTAACACACCAGACTTAAACCCCCCCCCCATCACAATTACTATGTGATGCCTTGTCTGAGTTCTTCTTCACAAAGGTGAACAATATATATCAAGCTTTCACCTCGGAACCCAATACTACTGCTGCCCCGTTCTCGCAGATAGCTCTGAGTAATACCATGACGAGTTTTAAACCTCTAACGACCGATCAAACTAAAACCATACTGAGGTCCATTAAATCAGGCTCTGCACTGGACCCCTGCCCCACTTCGGTGTTAGCCATGGTTTCAGACACAATTAATCCCATTATCACTCACGTTTGCAATATAATATTGAGCTCTGGGACCTATCCAGACGCTTTAAAAAACACATTGATTAAGCCTTAAAAAACCAAATCTTGACAGGAATGATTTGAAAAATTACCGGCCCATAGCAAATCTTCCATTTCTGGCCAAACTGACAGAGAAAGCCATGAACAATCTGCTTGATGATACCCAGTTTGGGTTCCGTAAATATCATGGAACCGAAACTGCCCTCATCAAGGCAGCGGATGATATTAGACTCATCCGGGACCAAGGAGGGACAGCTTTGCTGGTACTCTTGGACCTCTCGGCAGCATTCGACACGGTTGACCATAAGACCTTGGTCGACCGTGTCGAAAAAATGGGAATCCACTCCGCTGCGAGAGACCTGCTTGCCTCCTTCCTGGCTAATAGAACTCAGGCGGTCACTCTTGGACCATTTCGATCTGCCAAATTGTCGCTGCCGTGTGGGGTTCCTCAAGGCTCATCCCTTAGTCCGACACTTTTTAACATCTATGTGTCGGACCTTGCCAGTGTCATCAAGGCACATGGGATGAGCCTAACCTCGTACGCAGACGACACACAGTTGGTGTTGGCCATTAAGGGTGACGGACAGGAAGTGGCAGAAAGGTTCCAAAGAGGCATGATAGCTATCGGTGAGTGGATGGCAGGAAACTGCCTGAAGCTCAACTCCGAGAAAACGGAGGTCGTCATCTTTGGCAATCTCTTGCCACCGTGGCCCAATATTTGGTGGCCATCAACATCTGGCACCCCACCTTGCCCAACCCCCAAGGTGAGAAATCTGGGAGTTACCTTTGACAATCAGCTGAACTTTATGGCTCATGCCAATAAGGTAGCGTCCACGGCCCATTTTAAGCTCAGAATAATCAGGAAAATCTTGCCTTTTTTGCCTGACACAGCCGCCAAGACCCTGGTCACGTCATTGGTTTTAAGTTCACTAGATTACTGCAACGGACTCTTTCTGAATGCACAATCCAGAGTCACAAAGAAGTTGCAGACGGTACAAAATGCGGCAGCACGCCTGCTGTCCAAAAAACCAAAATTCGCACCCATCTCAGATACTCTAAGGTCCTACCATTGGTTGTCCATTCAAAACAGGATAAAGTTTAAAGCGATGTGCATAGTTTACAAAGTAATGCAGGATCAGGGGCCTCGCTTCCTTAAAGATCACCTAATACCTTACAGTCCTGCTAGAAAGCTACGATCTTCAGCACTTAACCAATTAGTGGTCCCACGTAGCAGAACAGTGACATGGGGTGACCGCCGTTTCCTAGTTGCGGCCCCCAAGATCTGGAATACCTTACCATACCACATCAAAGCCAGTCCATCGCTCTTACAGTTTAGGAAAAATCTGAAGACGTGGTTATTCAACCAATAAATATAGTACACCTACTGCATCCTCACCTCTAAGGAATGACATAACTGCAGTCTAGCGCCGAGACACCCAAGGGTAATTGTTCGCGCTCTATAAATGTCAGAAAATAAATAAATACTGACAAAGGATAAAAAGTCACTCAAATCTAGTTAGACCTCTCAGAGGCATTTGATACAATCATGATATCCTGGTAGATCTGCTCCTCTCACTAGGAATTAGAGGAATGGCACTAGCCTCCTAAAATCATTCCTGTCAGAAAGGGAGCAATGTGTAGCCCTGGATAATTTTGTATCAAACTCCTTAATTCTCCCATGGAGGGCTCTACAGGGCTTCTATTGTAGGAGGCTAAACAATGGAAGTCTACAGCCGGCAGAATATGGAATCAAAGCGAAGACCAACTCACAATTTAGGATGCGTCTGGATGCTTCAGGGGAACCCAGCAGACTGAGCTGAAGTTCCAAGAATCATCCAGCTCGTTCTAAAGAAAATGCAATAAATACAAAGACACAGGAGACAATAAACAAAGACACAGGAATACAAGGTTCAATGCAATAAAAGAAAACGATAAAAATCACATACTACACTTACCCTTTTTAGCCTATACATCACACTGCTTGCCAAGCTGGGATCTCAGTAATGTCTTTTGCTGACAACATCCAAATCATGGTCTCTGTTTCAGGTAACTCAGACCACATGGCTGCCAAATTTCACGATCAAATGAAAAGAATAGGAGACTCGAACAGCAATTGTTTAAAATTGAACGCAGTAAAATTGAGGTTCTCCTGTTTGGAAACAATACTTTTGTTGGTCCAGGAATAGGTGGCCCCAGGAAATGGGTTATTTGCCAACACCAGTAGAAAAAGTAATGAGCCTAGGAATTCTGTTCGACAACCGGCTGACATTTGATAGCCAGGTCAACCAATTACCTAATCTGTTTTTTACATTCTTAAAATAATTAGGAAAATTCTTCCTTTTATTCCAAATACCCTTCAAAAGACTAGATTACTACAACTCCCTGTATATTAATATACAACAAAAAGTGCACATCAAATTACAAACATCGTCACAAGCCGCATGGTGACATCATCCGCATAGAGTGGGACGGCACACAGCTGAGGGCTTACTGGAGGGAGGTGTGGGACTATTGTTGTGTATCGATTTAAATTCCGTATGAATATCCCAATTCATGCCCTTACATAGGTACAATTCCCATTGCCCTTATATAGGCATAGAAATCCAGCCCTTATTTAGGCATAGTCCATGCTACCCAAATACAGGCATGGCTACTTGCATCAGTTCATCTACGTCACTACAAGTTCTTGTAAAACCGGACTCTTAAGCCTTCATGACTTCCCCTTGCTTAGATATTAATGTCTCCAAGAACTCATTTATTATGCATGAACATCTTTTCCTTAGGAGTTCATTCATGATGTTCTCATGCCCGACTTTTACGCTAATACTGGTATTCCTAAACACCTTCATGGTATAAATATACCTTCACTTGCTATGGCAAGGCACGGTTCGGTTCGGACACGGCTCACCACAGCAAGTCCCGAAGGAAATCAACTCCTCAACAGACGCACTGACTAGACGCTGCCATCCTCCTCGCAGACATATCCAGCTCCAGTGTTTCTGATTCCCCTTGCGGTGTGTTAAAGATCGAGTCCCGGGAAAGAGATACCAACCTCTCTCATTCTAAGGTATGGAGCGGATAAGAACCTAGAGAAATATTTGGCAATTTTTGGCACAATTAAACTAAACTAAACTATAGCTAAAACAACACCTACTTTTCCCTCGTACTAGACTTCGGTTAGGTACGCTGGGGAAGGATTATTTTTGAAGAACCAGTTGAGTATTTTAGCCTGTTATTTATCTATGTATTTTTATATATGTCATAGCTACAGACCATGCTATTACAGTATTATTTTATATTACCGTTTACGCTGTATGCATTATACTTCGCATTCTGTCTTACGATTGGAGCAGTTCATATCTCTTGCATGAGAAAGAAGACTGTTCAATAAACCATTTTTATTGAAACGCCCGTCTATCTATTCCTATGCAAACTCTGTAGAAACGAAGCATGCAGGATTGATTGTGTGAAATAGTTATTTATTGTTTCCACGACTCGGAAGATATTGGTCCGACTCTAAGGGAAACAAAGTTGTCATGTTTATGCGGTAGTCAGAAGCTAATCCCTTCTTGTTCATTCGAGAAAGTTTCTAGTGACCTCGGAGTTAGCTGCACACACAAGTAATTAAGTTTAATGTACTCGATAGAGACATACTGACCTCAGTCCTATGTCAAAACTATAGTGTATATTATTCCAATGCGCAGAGCCTATTAGGGATACAGGAACTACACTACATGGCGCCCAATGGCTTGGTAAGGCACTAATTTAACGCTAGATATTGAAGTAACTCAGTCGTGCTTTTCTCAGAGACCCCTTTACTCATAATACTCCAATAGACGTCTGGAGTGGGTAAGGGATAAATATCCGCCATAGCGGAGTAGGACGGAAAATCCTATGTATTAGCTTTTTGGTTTGTTCAACGTTGAAGGATACAGTGTTCCAGAATATTGTGCACCTTATCTTTGTTTCATTGAAGCTTGCTCTGCAAACTTTCAGTAAACAATGGCCGACGAGGCAAACTACATCGAAAGCGGTGGAGCTACAGGTGACAATGCCGGAACAGCTTTAAACTACACAGGTTTCCAAGAAACTGACGAGGATGCTATAATCATCCCTTCAGCCATCACTCTAAAACTTATAAAACATGGCCTAACATCAAGAGGTGGTAGGGCAGTTTTTGTGACAGAGGCACATGAATATCACCAGACAGAGGTATTCTATTCATGGATAGTATTTCCAGAATCAAATCCAGTAACGCATGTTTCACTTCTACAAAGAAGATGATCCACCAGAGGAATATATTCCTTTCGAGGATATTGAAATTCCACTCACATACCAGGAGCATGAGCTCTGGTTTAAAGGCGCCCTAAAACATTTAAAACAAATGACCAGGCTCGGTCCTCTAGGTAGACCAGGAGCTACATGGGTTTTTTTAGCTGGCTATACACCACATCCTGACATTAATGACATGTCAGATGTAGAATTACTCACACAACTCAAAGAGTAAGTCAGAATCTATAGACAATTGGTTCAATATGTGATGTGGACTCTCACAGTCCAACCACCATTAGTTATTCCACAACAAACTTCTCACCAAGGGAATACAATAAAAATCACTCCACAGACTTTACACGCAGTCATGGGTAATTTTCCCGCAAAACATGAACAAATTCCATTCTGGAAAGCTCAAAAGATTACTCCAATTGAAGCAGTATTTCCTAACACTAGCCCTTTTGAAAAACACAGAATCTTAACGATCTGCTTACCAATAGGGATCACACCGCATCTGGGAGACTGCACCACTTGGGGCACAGACTTTGCTGCTATCTATACTAAAACACATGGTGTCCCGTCTATGGCGGTAATACCTGATGCCCTGAAACAGATTCAAAACGAATACGGGGCAGAGCCTGCTCTGAATTTAGGTATGAAACTACTGAAAGATTTCAAACAGGTCTCAACAATAATCTTAGCTAATATTAAAGGAGAAGAAGCATCAGTGGCGATCAGCTAGAAGTTGAGGGAATTTTATGTAACAGAATGTGAGAGAGAGGGCACCAGGTCATGAACGTTCCGTGGATCATCAACGGCCCAATGCACCCTGGGACCTGGAGGCCGAGAAGGCGGAGACGTGTAACCGTCAATTATCCTCCCCGTGTAATATCTCCCTACAGCGAGATCCAGTACACCACCCAGAAGTGGGTGGAGACGAACTAGGAAGTGAACACGTCAGGCCAATGAAAAGGTAAGAACTCAGGAAGCAGTTGTCTTGGAACAACAAGGAGGAGCGAGAAGTGAAGACGCCGAAGACCGAAGGACGTCGAGAGAGGACAATGCGGGAATCCAGGAGTACGTGGGACTTGGAGTCGGTCAAGGAGCAGTGGACAGAAGAGGGGGGGTGTCCGCCGGAGGAGGTTGGTGAGCATCCGCAACTCAGGAGAGTTGCGGCAGAGCCGGTGAGTGATGCCGTCTCCGAGGACTCGGGAGGTGAAGGCGGGAGGCGTATTAAGGGGAGGGACGGAAAACTGGTCACGCTGCATAGAATTACCCGTGTTTTGGTCCCATATTGCTACCCTGTGCCACGCTGCCTGTGAGAACGCGCCTTGATACATGTTTTGAATGGCTGCCACTGTTTAGAACAAGCCGTTATATATGAATGTCATTTTTCTGCCATTAGTAGTGAAACACGATCACCTGAAACTTTCTAGACCACAGCCTGACCTTCGCTTCTATTCCGTATCTTCTACCCCTTTTTCACCCGGTACTATTCATCTTTCCGCCGTATAATAACCTGGGGATTGCAGTTCTCTTTTCTTTAACCGGTGCACATTTCCTGGCGGCCTTTTTCCTCACTCCCCAATGTGGTGACTGGTGACTGGTAATCCATAACATCCTAAAGACAGAGTGTCTGACGGCTCCATTTTGAACTCCTATGAGCCTCCGAGGAGCCCCCATCGAGAGTGAAGAGGAGCCCGGAACAACTTCAACACCAAATCCCTTCAGCTCCCCACTCCGTGCGTCCGAAGAAGACCAAGAAGAAAGAAATTCTGTTTTGGACAATATTGTTGTGACTGTTAATAAACCACCCCTTCTTAGAAAATATATTCAGCCTCCTCGCCCGTTTATCAAGCCTGCCCTCCCACACAGAACAACCACAAGAACTAGCCAGAATAACTGAAAATTCCTATGAAGAATTAGGCAGAGACAGTTTGGGTGGGTAACCAGTTAAAGCACAACTGTCTGAAAGTCCTGAAAAGGTCTTCACCAAAAACACTCCTACATCTTCTAAAAAGAAGTGGGAAAATAGAAAACAACCTTCCAAAGAGAAGCGTTCTCAATCCCGAGGTAGGTCTCCTCAAAAGGAGCCCTCTGAAAGGAGGTACAGCCTCAGGAATAGGGATAATTTGAGAAAACCTGGCCGGTATCAAGATACTGATACACGTTCCTCTCGTACCTTTCAGATATCATCACAGAGATCCGAAAGAAGAGGACGGTCAGAGAACAAGGAACAACGCCTGAAGTCCAAAGACGATAAACACCTTCAGAAAAGTAAACCAAAACCTCAATTCACCAAAAAGAAGGTAGCAGGTCTAAAAATCAGACATGCCGAGGAGCTTGAGGACACAACTCAAGAACAGAGAATGGGCTCAGACAATGTTGGACAGCACAGCAGAAGTAACAATAGCTCGCCAGAACCTGAAGGGTCATCTGGAGACAGTGGACTTGAATAAATTCATCCAAGTTGAAACTGCAGACACCAGGGTTAGTTCTCCACATAGGTTATATGAAATAACACTCCGGATGGAGGGAGACATACCACGAAAAGTGAAAGCACCCTTTTGGGAGCAACTTTCTAAGGGCTAAGATATACTTCTAGCAGAAAAAGACCGGCCACAATAATTTGTCAGGGAGTGCCCACATGGCAAAGACATCATTATGCCAGCCTTCTCTAATCATATTCCAATACATTTAAAATATACTTATACAAGGAAATGGGCAGTGACCCAAGCTCCTACATTATACAAAAATCATGTAGAATGGGATGAGGACTCCCCTCACCACGAAATCCAGTTAAAAAAAAAAAATCAACAAACTGAACAAAGCCAGTACCCAGTTAAGCAAGAAGCTAAAAAAACAGGTCAGGGAGATTTTAGATCAACTTGAATACCAAGGGATGATTGAAACATGCACCTCAATGAACAATCCTTTGTTTACTGTCGCCAAACCAGACAACACATATCGTTTAGTTTTGGATTACACACACACTCTTGTTGCAAAACATTTGCAGTGCAAAATGCACACAGTACAGCATTAATGAATAACTGTGTAAAAAATATGAAACCACATTAGATATTTCTAACGGTTTCTTTTGTCAAAACATTGCACATGAAAGTAGGTATTTGACCGCTTTCTCAATAATGGGGACACAGCGTCACTTCTGTTGTCTCCCTCAAGGATTCAAGAATAGTCCTGGGTTATTGTCAGCAAGAGTAACAGAGTTACTACAAACTTATGATGACGAGGCATTGTCATATGTCGATGATATCTATTGGACAGACGATGACTCGGATAGGCACCTGAACAGGGTGAACACCATTGTACTGGGCTTCGCCTCTGAGGGGTATAAATTCAATTTTAAGAAATCCAGAATTGCCCCTCTCAACGTCCTTTTTTCTAGATATGAACTATCAAGTGAAGGCAAAAGCCTGGCAGCCAACTTTTTAGAAAAGTGTGCGCTGCTCCAACCTCCAAAAACGCTGAAGAATTTACAATCGATTCTAGGTTTCTTGAATTTTGGAAGAACTTACATTCTAAACTACGCAGAAAGGGTTAAACCGCTCTACAAATTAATCTAACCTGATTTTAAATTCATTCATTGGAAAAAAGAACACAGAAATTTTGCATTCACTCCAAAAAGACATGTTCGCAAAAACATTTACATACATGCGTAAACGTACGCAACTTAATGATCAGAATCATTCCGGGTCAATGAGGATTCACCTACTTAACTTTTAATGAAGGTGACAAAGTACCAATTGCATACAAATCACATTTGTATACACAAGCAGCAATGAAATTCACTTCAACAGAAAAAATTCTGACAGCAGTTCAGACCGCTGTAGCAAAAGAAAGAGCCCTAGCACAGGGGAAGGGCATTATGATCGTAACTCCTGTACCTGCCTCAGAGGCAGTGACAAAAGCGAGCATTCCAAATGCAAAAGCTTTACATCCGAGATGGATACAATGGGTGAATTCTCTTACTGCAACTGATGTTGAATATGTTTTTGATCCTTATTTGAAAATACAAGCATTCCTGCAATACGAACAAGAATGTCCTCTGCCTACTGAAATTCTGCCTCTAGACCAGTATGAATGTATAATTTACACTGACGGATCTGTGCAACCCGCTACAGGGGGTAAGCAGGCTTATAGTGCAGCATGAGCGATCGTTAAAGGTCCTATGCGCGATGGCAAATTCAGACCTATGGTCACAAAAACGCAATCTCTAGGAGATTGTACAGCTCAGCGAGTTGAACTACAAGCATTCAAAATGGCATTTGAAAATACGGATCGCGAATTCCCCACATTCATAGTGTGCGATTCTTTCTATTGTGTTCAATCATATAATTAATATTTACAGAATTGGCTTCAAAACGGTTTCAAAGATGCAAAAGGTAGCACAATCAAGCATAAAACGCTTTGGGAACAAGTTTTTCAGTTGCCAGATGGATTACAAAACACTCACGTGATACACACGCTGAGTCATCAACGTGATGGTGTTCATGTTGAAGGAAATTCATTGGCTGATGAAGCCGCGAAGGGGGCTGTGCACTCTGCTTCCGTAGCTGCAATCACTCGTTCAAAAACAAAAATAGACAGTGAAATAATGCTGGTTGTCAACGCTACAAGCAAAGGCAGCGGTGTAACGTTACCTAAAGGGTTTCCACTCAAATACTCATAACTGATACAAATAATGCTCGAATCCCTGTAGTGTGGGTTAGGGTATTTCCAAACATGGAACATAGATTAGGACTAATCCTAGCAGCACATTAAGGGCTCACCTCTACTCATGCAGGTCTATTAGCCAGAGTAACCTTATTAAAACAGGGATACTGGTGGCCCGGCATTAGGAAACAGATAATAAACTATGTACTGGGCTGTGAAATATACCAGAAGATGAAAGTCTCTACTGTTTAATATCCTGCGCAGACACCCATGTTAATTTTAGATAAACCATTAGCTTGCGTTTACCTGGACACCTGCAGTCCCTTACAAAGGGATGGTAACTATAAATATATCATGGTCACATTGGACTCGTGTTCGAGATTTCTTTGGATGAGGCCTCAGCGCTCGGCTGACATTCAAACTGTTATAAAAGATTTGCGAGTCTTTATTGGCACATACGCAATAGGCACACTATACTTCGACCAGGGCCCTGAGTTTAGGTCTCGAGCTTACAAAGAAGCCATGGCCAGTTTGGGCGTTGCATTGCGGTACTCTAGTCCATTTCATCCGGAGGGAAATTCCGTTGTGGAAAGAAAAAACCGGGACATAAAGCAGTCTATAACAGCTAGGGTATTAGGTTCGGGTGATGGGTGGGTCCAACATCTAATAAGTGTCCAATGTAGTCTAAACAACTTGTCAAGAAGTTCTCTAGGGGGTGTCACTCCTTATGAGGTCTTATTTGTGACAAGAATATTGGTTCTGGGCGTTAATAGTCACACATCAGTGGTGGAAACTAAGAAATTTGATATCAAAGATCATTTGGCTGTTTTACGGGACTTAAATGAACTAAGACGAAACAAAGCAATGTGTTCCTGAAGCCAACTAGCACTGGGGAAAAACAGCCGTTCCAGCAAGGCCTGTCTGGATCTCAAAGCTTGGTGATCTAGTCAGAGAAACGATTGCAGACTCGAAGGCATTTAGGCCTTCTTAGAGACAACCAGTACCTGTCCTAGCAATCCACGGATCAAGAACACTTACTGCCACCCCTTGCTGGTAAAAAGGAGAACAGGTTTGTGTGCATCGACCTGATCAAACCACACTATGTGGCTGATACTAAACAGTAGGCCAAGTGGACTCCCGACAATGTAGCAGACGCACTCCTCTGGCTACAATCCAAGAGGTTCAAACTGAGAGACTCATCACAATTGAGGAATCTGCAGTGAGAAGAGAAGGACCAAGCAACAAAGCTATGGAACTCGTTCCTCTTGAGACCCAAATAACAGTTCGCCCTGAAGCACCTGTCTACAATGAAGTAACAAGTGATCAAGTGGTTCCAGCGATTTCAACAAATCAGGATGTAGTTCCAACCATGGCTCTGGCTATTTCATTAACTTTGATACATTTTCTGAGGATCCCAGCGAACCTGAAACAACGCCAGCAGAAAGAACTTTCAAAGAACAAGCAGTAGACTTTTTTTATCACCTGAAAAAGACTTATCTGGTTTCACCATGGATTGAACTTTGGATTGTGTTGGGAATATTTTTTCTTCTACTTTGGTTAGCTCTAGTAATAACTCTGGGTAGGCTGATAACTGGAAGATATGCAAAAATAGACACAGCAAGTACACAAGGGAACTTACTTCTGAAGCCACACAAATCATCCCATTGTGAACAAAGAGACTTGTCAATCAATCAATTAATCAATCACTGCATTTGTAAAGCGCGCTAAATACCCGTGAGGGTCTCAAGGCGCTGGGGGGGGGATTGCTACTGGTCGAAGAGCCAGGTCTTGAGGAGTCTTCTGAAGGCCAGCAGGTCCTGGGTCTGTCGTAGGATGGTGGGGAGAGTGTTCCAGGTCTTGGCGGCGAGGTAGGAGAAGGATCTGCCGCCAGCAGTGGTTTTTCGGATGCGGGGTACTGTGGCGAGGGTGAGGTTGGGTGAGCGGAGGCTTCGGGTGGGGGTGTGGAAGCTGAGTCGGTTGTTGAGGTAGGTGGGTCCGGTGTTGTGCAGTGCTTTGTGTGCGTGGATCAGGAGCTTGAAGGTGATCCTTTTGTTGACGGGGAGCCAGTGCAGGCCTCTCAGGTGAAGTGTGATGTGGCTGCGGCGGGGGACGCGAGGATGAGTCGGGCCGAGGCGTTCTGGATGCGTTGGAGTCGTCTCAGGAGCTTGTTTGTAGTTCCTGAGTAGAGGGCGTTCCAGTAGTCGAGTCTGTTGGTGATGAGGGCCTGGGTAACGTTTTTTCTCGTGTCGAGGGGGATCCATTTGAAGATCCTGCGGAGCATACGGAGGGTGTTGAAGCAGGACGCGGAGAACAGTGAACATCACAGCCGTTCCTATTCCTGATGGTATAGCTTGAGATAAAATAGAATATGACATTTTTGGCCCGTCGCAGCGGTTGAAGATTCCACACTTATTCAAGATTTCATTAAGTGACGTTATTACCTCTAGTACCTTTTCTGATGATTGGGACTTCGAGACGGTTAATAATAGGATGTCTGATCTAGAGATGTCTGCAGTATTCACAAATCGTGAATATTTGAAAGTTCATCAGTCTATGAACAAATGTATGTTATAACCATTATGGTCATAATTTCTTGCACAAATCTACAATGCCTAGAAATGTATGTATGGATAACCAATGGGAACATTGTACTACACCTCCAAAGGGTAGCTCGAAAACGTTTTCGAATAACTTTCCGTATTTTTCAGGGTTCAATGTATCCAATGCAGAAGCATTTTACTTTAGAAATGTGAACAAAACAGGAATGAAAAATGTGTTGACCAATACAAAACAGATTTATTCTGCAGCCTTTTATGCCCAACTGTCTAGACAGGGTTTCGACTTTTGGAAAGACAACATTGAGACAAAAACTGTCTGGGGTTCAAAAGATTGGCAAGTGCAGGGGATAGAAGCTATGTTTAGAGCATGTATCATCCCTGAGCAAATTATGTTTTTGAATGACACTGTCCAACAAACATCTTGCCTTGGGTTAGCCAAGATCAAGGTATTAAACACACCGATCATACCAATACCTGCGAGTACTAGCTCTACATGGGGGGAGGTTCACGTACATAATATTTTGCATCACAACAGATCAGATCCAGATTGAAACAAATGGTTGCTCTGGCCCATAGACACAAATAACTGTCAAGATCGGTTCCTGAACAAAACTCAAGGTTTCAAAGTCAATAGGCCAGACCCAAGATATGTTCAAAGACAGCATCCTGGGGTAATAACAACTTACAGTGTAGGGAAGCTATGCTTTGATTAGCTACAGAAAGCTACTCTACAGGATGTAAAACAACACTTATCTTTACTTAAAGATGGCGAAGACCTTAGGGAAGTCTTGCTAGGACCAAGAAAAGCGCATCAAAAATGTTTCATATATGCTGGTATATATATGCTGCATATAACGAAATATGGAAGATTACACAAGCAGAACAAATACGAGAAATTGATCGTATTAATTTAGAGAAATCTCTCTCTGTAGTAGACAATGGGTTAACGGCTCTGTCGTCTAGGATATATTCATTGGACAGCATTGTGTCTTCTGCCATAGACATCATGGAACAAGACTTGGTCATGTTGCAACATGGTCAGTCTCCGCTACGTTCGATCATGCTATTAGATTGGATGTAGGTTAAATTTGCATTTAGGCTATGTGCCTTGGCGTTTAATCAATACTACGACACGGTTTTCAGAATTCAATCTCACTGATAAACAGATCAAATTGTCACAAAGAGGAGCAGACTATACGGTGCTGAGCATTGAAAAACTGGAAAGATTACTATTTACAGTGGCAGAAAAGCCAGCCACTGAGTGGGTAATACATGGAACAATCACTCGGACGGTTACAAATTTCCATTTTCAGTATTGCCTAGAACACATACCAGCAGGCAAATATGAAAGGTTGGGTAAAGAATACATCAAGACATCCTGGGATTTACCGTAATTTGATGCATGTTTCAAATGCAAGGAAGAGCCTAGGCCACGGACTGTTTAAACAAAGACCCTTTATTTTTCTGCTGACACGTTGTGAAAATGATGCTGTAATGGTGAAGAGATGTTCACCCACCCCAATTTTGTCCAATCAGAAACCAAATAAGTGATGGTAGCTACATTTTAGATAGATTAAGTTAGGGATTTAGAGTATAAAAACCCCTGGTTTTGTCTAGTTGTCGTCGCCTTCTCAATTTCTATCGGAGATGCTGCCCGATTGCTGACCGATTCTTGAATGTAAGAACTTTAATGCTTTTTACTTGTTTGCTTTGCAGGATTTAAAGGATAAGAGGAGGGTATTAGTTAGGGATGTTAGGAGAGAATGAATTTGAAACTATCTGTTCTTTACTAAACTTTAACTGAATTCTAAAAAATGCGACTTTTTCTGAGCTCTAAATAAAATGATCATTTTTTAAATAAAGTTTAAGATTTTACTGAATAAAGAATTTACTAATGCATGAATGTCAGACATAATAAAGTCTTGCTATTAATAAAGATTGGGAAATGGAATTTTAAAAGCTGGTCTTGTGATTTTCCTACGCCTAATTTTCATTCTAGTAGATCCATTGCCACTAGGGTGGTGTGTCTGAATAATTAAAGTCTGAATAAAACCATGGTAAAGTGTAAATAAAATTGCAGGTATAAATAACTGATTTAAGTAGGGTTTAGACGCTCCACCAAAATGTTATAGCATTTCTTCATTGCGTTTCACCAAAGCCTTGAAGCCAAGTGTAAGTGAACAGGGTAAATGCGCAGTGTTATGGGCCCCACTGATGCATGATTTATGTGTTTAAAGGTTTCAGGGAAATGGTGAGTATTGATTAGAAATGATTTCTGGAGTCACGCTGTAGCAGTTATACCTTGGAAGCAGAGTAGTGGTTACTAAGGAAATTAGCTAGGGTTATGTATAAAGTACCATATAGAGTTTGATGTACAGAATTATGACTAACATCTGTTGAGTTTGTATTACGTTATATGTAGTTCTGAAAAGGCTTCATAGAGTAGGGTGAAGCCAGTGCCTCCGTCTGCAGGTGGAGGAAGTGTGGCAAGGTAGTCGCACAGTGAATTAGTCAGTTTCAAAAAATGAGTATCGCCGAATACTGCGGTGGTATCGTCGCATGTCACTGTTTAGGGACCTTAGGTGTGAAAGGATAAATGAATAGTGAGGACAGTCTATAAAATTTCAGCCTTCAAGCATAGGGATCATTCCGTGCATCCCGATTAAAACTTACTGCTGGGAGAGTAATAGGTATTAACCCGAGCTTGATTGAAGGGTAAAGGGAGTGGCGCCTCTCTTTTGCTAACAAAAGAGGAATTCTGTGGTGGGTTAGATGGACGCGCTGCCTACTGGTAAACAGAGTTCATGTATATATGTATAGGGTTTTCCGTATGAACGTGTGTAAATGATATTGCAATACGCGTTCAAGTGAAACTCTGGGATTGTCTCTAAGGAGGTGAAAAAGATCTCTGTATGTGCTTTCCTAGAGAAACGAGATCGTTATTGCCTGATAGAAGGGTAAGGCCAGTAGTGTTGCTTTATCGGCAGGTCTAAAAAATTGAGGAAATAAGCGTCGTCTACTCCGGTTACAGAATACTTGTGTGATAGAAAATTCTATCACTTTATTAGCGAAACAGATTAGTGGAATTGTTTTGTGTAAGTTACTAACTGATTTTGTAAAATATCTTGTAAATACGGATTCTTGAAAAAGACCGTGTAAAGGAGGGGTCAGTCGGCGCTGCAGAAGCCGGAGCGCTGGTGACGTCAAAAGTGCCGCGCTGGGATTGGTCCACGTGACTGAGACAGAGTAGGAGCTGATAGGTTCATCATGAAAAAGCAGCAAAGCGATTGGTTAAGCACTTAGAAAAACGTATTGTTTAGTTTTCTAATTGGTACGATAGTGTGAACCGCACTGCTATTGGTTGGTGTACAGAACAGCAAACAGGGAAGTGCGCGATCTTTTGAAAGGAGGGAAAAGTTGACGAAAATGTCATACTACTATTATGAAGATGAAAAGAAGAAACCTTCATGGTTTAAAAGGAAGAAAAACATGTTTGTAAAAGACAAAGAGGTAGTTACGAGAGAGGGAAAAATACTTCCTTCACCGAAAACGCCTGCTTCTTATATGTTGACGAAATATGGATATCATACATGTGTTTGGTTGGAAAATTGGGTACAGTATACGAAGGATGATGGTGTGTTAGCCTTTCCAGAAGGAGGATCGTTTGATGTGGCAATTTTGAGAAATTTGAGAGACAAAATGATGAAGCTTGAACCGAGACCTAGACCAACTCAATTTGAAGCGTTGGTTGAATGGGAAGATGAGATACATGAAATGGAGAGTGAGAGGTTAAGTAAGCACCTTAGACTGAGAGTTAGAGGTAGAGATTTGGGGAGAGAAACACATGAGATTAGAATGCGAAGATGGAGGGATGGAAATATGTGCGATGGCATGTATCCTGTCAGATTGGTAGAAGAATTTGAGGGACGGAAAAGTACAGAGAAGAAAAAGAATACAGAATCAGGAAATCAAAGCTATGGTGAAAGTGAATCAGAGGATGCTGTTTTAGAAGAAATATTAAATAGAAGACCACCCCCGTATCAGCCAAGTTCTTTATGGACTACTCCAAATGCCCCGATGACAGAAGAAAGAGTTAATGAAACGCTAAAACAACCATCAAATTTCAGAAATTTCCCTGAAAGAGTAGAAACAAGATGTGTCCCGAGTACACCGATAGGAGAAGTTAGAATTACAGGAACTCCTGTGCAAGGTAACAAGTCACACAGAATTGTGCTAAGTGCAGGAAGACAAAGTAATGAACAGCGAATAGGTCTGATTATGAGCGTTCTGCACATGAATTGAATCAAAATCTTAATAAAATATGGAAGCTGTAACTGTAGCAGTAACGATAGGACCTGTGATACCAGTATTTGATGATCAGAAAATAAAAGAGCTGAGTAACAATTCCGTTACAACAAAGCCTACAGAGAGTAAGAGAAAGTACTTATCCTGATTTGTCTGAAATAAGGCAGAATACGAGTGTAAATCCACCCGAGTTAACTTTTAATAAAACAAAATAGATTTAACGCAAACGCCTATGGGACCATCAGAGTGAGAGTTGAATGAATGGATAAAAACGTTAAAACTAAGAGAGCAGGAAACAAAAGTGCTTGATGTGGCCAAATTAAAGATAGATATGGAAGAATTAATAATTGGAACAATCAGAACAGATAGATTAAAAACTTACCAGGATGATGAGCTCATGTTTTTATGTAAAACATAACATGGAGAGCTAAGACAATGTATGACCAACTAGAAGAATTGGTAAGTGAATGTGGAATAGATTTTATAAAAATAAAATCATTACAGAAATCTTTGAGTAGATTTTGCAGAAAGAGACATTGAAAATATGAATACTGCAGGAAGACAACTTCAGATAAAAGATTTGATTGTGTTACGCAAATGGGTTGATGTAGGTAAATGGAGAGCCAAATGGGCAAAGAAGAAGAAAATAGTGATAATTCTACTTTAGCTTTCCCCATTAGAGGAAAGGGAAAAGTGGCAACTGAATTCCCCATGGGAGAAATTCCTGGAGGAGGATATGTACATGTTCCTTGGAGCAGACAAGATGTACTGTCATTTACGAATGATTTTCCAAAATTGAGAAAAAAAACAGTAGAGTGGTATCGGCAAGTCGACAGATTTGTAAAGGTGTCAAAGGTATTGATTTGGATGGGTTATTTGACATAGTAGTGCCAACAGATTTATGGACAGAATGTAAAATATCTGTGGATTGGCCAAGGGAAGAGTATCCCAGAGATGAGAAAACAGGAGCCCCATCACCAGATGTGATGAGGAAATATGAACAAGTGATAGTGTGGTTGAAAAACAAAATACCTCCAAAAGAAACAGATTGGGTGAAGATAGACAGAACTACCCAGGAACCGAAAGAAACTGTGCATTCATTGTATGAAGGGTTGTTATTGGTTTTCAAGCAATATAGTGGTTATGAGGAACTAAATGAAAAGGACATGAGCCACTTTGTATATAGATTTGTGTATGGATTGAGACCAGAAATTTCAGACATGATTAGACATTGCATGATGGATTGGCAGTCGAGTTCAGTGGATAAGGTAATGAGACAAGCAAAGTATTGCAGTGAAGAGATTGATGCAAAACAAAAGAAGTTAAAAGAGAAAGTCATGTGGGCACAAGTAAAAGTAGCAGAACAACAAGTAGCACAGATGGAGAATAGGAATGCAGGGGGATCAAGGTGGGTTTAAAGTCAAACCTAAATTGGTAGGGAATATTGATGAATTGAAAAAGAAAATGCCATGTTTCAACTGCGGCAAGATAGGGCATTGGAAACGAGAGTGTAAATGTCTGCCTAGAGTTAATGAGGAACATACATCATTGAATACGCAGGTGCAGTTTGAGGTAAATCAGCAGCAACCGCAGCAACAGCAGATAGCAAATCAGCAGAGTCAGGTGCCGCAACCGCCACAGCCATACAGTGGAAATCAGCAGAGATACTGTGCAGAGACAGGATTCAGCGGAGGTGAGCAGGTAAAAAGACCGCAAAGAGTAAATGTGTGTTCTCAATATTGGTTGCAAGAGGAGAATGGCAGTGAGCTGGATGAAAGTTTCTGACGGTGCCTGAGGGAGGAAGAAGAGTGTGTGCTTGGAGCCACTCTTGAGGTAGATCAGTCAGGTCCATTTGTGAGTGGAAAGGTGAATGATGTGGAAATAACTTTCCTAGTGGACACTGGTGCTACCCGTTCTACTGTTAGATCAGTGGAAATTCAGAATCTTCCTCTCTCGGGTGAGAAAATCCAGGTTGTAGGTGTGGCTAATAGACAAATAAACACTCCTTTGACAGAACCAGTTGAAATAGAGATTGGGACATACAAAGATATGCATCAGTTTGTAGTGTGCGACAGCAGTCCTGTTAATTTGCTAGGCCGGGATATATTGTGTAAAATGAATTGTTCACCAGATGGCATAGAATTGCAGACTCCGGATGAAGATAGTTTGTATAAACTGACAATGCTCATGATTGAGGCAGAGCAAGATAAACGGTTTCCTGTTTTTGATAAAGAGAAAATTCCTGTTGAACTGAAAGAGGCAGTAAAAGAAAATGTGTGGGACTTCACTGGAAAGGATATAGGTTTGATGAAAGGAGTTGATCCTGTGAAAGCGTCCATAAAAGAAGGTGCAAGTTATCCGAATATACCTCAGTATAAATTGACGGCAGAGGTAGGAAGGATTTACTCCAGTGATTGACAAAATGATTGAGCAGGGAATTCTAAGAGAAATTGAGAGCAGTCTTTGTAATTCACCGATTATGGGATTGAAAAAGCCAAATGGGACATTTAGAATTGTGCAGGATTTGAGAAAGGTTAACAAAATCATAGTCCCATGTTGTCCAATTGTTCATAATCCAGCAGTGATTCTGTATCAAATACCACATGATGCAGAGTGGTATACAGTGATTGATTTGTGCAATGCGTTCTTTACTGTTCCATTGCATCCAGAAAGCCAACCAATTTTTGCGTTTTGTTTCCAAAATCGTATCCTAGCATGGTGTAGAACTCTGCAAGGGTACACTGAGAGTCCATCGATTTTTAATCAGCTGCTAAAGAAATCATTGGAAAATCTGAGCATGCCTGGAGAATCTGTGTTGGTACAGAGTAAAGTGAAGGAACTGAGATGGGATTTCCTGTGAGGGTGTATGTACCTCATTCAGTGGAGATTCTCCTCACAAGAGCGAAGACTCAGTACATGACTAACAGCAGAATGACACGTTATGAGAAAATAATTTTGGGAGCGGAGAATGTGACAAATTGCAAGATGTGTGAATGTCAACCCATCAACATTGTTACCGGATACTATTGAGGCAGAAGTGAAAGGTGAGTTGACCATAAGTGTTTGGATGTTCTGGAGTATTGCACAAAGCCTCATCCAGACATCAAAGATGAACCTTTGGTTGAATCAGATTTTGTAATGTTGTGGATGGATCTTTCTTGAGAACAGAGAGTTGTGTTCTAAGTGCTGCATATGCGGTCTGTACAGTAGCAGAAGTGTTAGAAGCATTTTGTCTGAAAGGAATTCATAGGCTCAGATAGTGGAGTTGATTGCTTTGATACGAACATGTGAATTGGGAAAAGAGGTGAAAGTAACCATAGTGACAGATAGTCAATATGGTTATGGAGTTGTTCATGATTATGGACAGCTTTGGTCCCAAAGAGGTTATTTGACCTCTGCAGGAACACCTATTTGGAATGCAGAGTTTGTAAAGACACTGATTGATGTGATACAGTTGCCTGAAAGATTGGCTGTGGTAAAATGTTCTGCTCATAAAAAGGGTGAAGATTATATCACCAGAGGAAACAGTTACGCAGATGCAATTGCTAAGCATTGTGCAAAGAATAAAATGTCTATCAATAGAGAGAAAACTGAAGAACATGTTCCAAGTCCTTTAATGCTAACAACTGTAGTACAAACTTGGCAGGAAGTGAAACAGATGCAGGAAGAGGCAGGAACGGAGGAAAAAGATATTTGGCTAAAATCAGGTTGCAGACAAAGGGAGGAAGATGAAATTTGGGTTTACAAAGATGAAAGACCAGTAATGCCCGATAGCATGATTTCAGATATGGCCCGAATGTACCGTGGTCAAGCACATATTGGCAGAGACGCTATGATTCGTCTCTTTAGACAGACTTGGTATAATCCTAAAATCAGAATGATTGCTGAAAGTTTATGTCAAAGATGCTTGGTCTGCCAGCAATTTAATCCAAACCGAAAAACTGTTGTAAGCTTGGGAACCATAGGACGGGAGTTCAAATGGATTTTGTTGAATTACCTCCATGCAACAGACTCAAATATGTTCTTGTGATAATCTGTTTGTTCTCTCAATGGGTAGAAGCTTTCCCCACGCGGAGAAATGATGGATTAACTGTTGCTAAATTGTTCTTGCGTGAGATAATACCATGTTTCAGGTTTCCGGTCACGATTGAATCGGACAGAGGCCTGCATTTTCAAAATGAGTTAATGCAGATGATTTGTGAAGCTCTGGACATTCGCCAGAAGCTACATTGTGTATATAGAACTGAGGCTTCAGGAGTAGTTGAACAGGTAAATGGAACAATTAACAACAGGATTGCGAAGATGTGTTTGGCAACAGGAATGAAGTGGCCTGATGCTTTGCCACTTGTTTTAATGACACTGAGAAGTATACCTGACAGAAAAACTGGATTAAGTCCACACGAGATCACGAGATCTTAATGGGCAGAGTGATGAGATAGGCTTATGTACCAGTTAATAAGTTATTAACAATAAATGATGACATCATACTGGAATACTGTAAGAATCTATCTGATGTGGTAACTTCTGTACTCCACCAGGTGGGAACTGACAAATTCTAAAGAGAAAACTCCAGCTCATGATCTCGTCCCTGGGGACTGGGTAAGAGTGAAAGTTCATCGTAGAAGAAATTGTCTGGTACCAAGGTGGCAAAGAGCACGTCAAGTTATCTTGGTCAGTACTACTGCAGTTAAGTGTGCAGGACTGAAAAGGTGGGTTCATGCTAGTCACACCATCCGTGTGCCTGAACCTGAATACCCATACGACAGTGAAAGTACAACTGACTCTGAAGGTGAACCAGAGAAGGATCCAGATACTGAAGATCGACAAGAATGTCGACATCTGGAAGTATCAGAAGCCAGTTCTGCGTCTGAAGGTGAAGGTGAAAGGTGGATTGTTGAAATACCAGATTCAGAAGATCAACCTGAAGATCGAGAATCGGTAAAGATAAGCACCAGTAAGGACGCAAAAGAAGGTGAAGAGAACCTGTTGAAAAAGAGAAAACTGAAACGCAAACTGAAGACTCTGGAAGTAGGAACGAAAATCCTGAAACTGGGGAAGAGGAAGTAACTCACGACAAGGATGACGTTCCAAGTACCAGTTATGAAAGTGTTCCTGACAGAGTTAAAGTAGAGAAAACAAAAACTGATGAAGATAAAGACATTGTAAAGATCATAATCAATGATACAGTAGAAGATACTGAAAGTGAAACTGATGACAGTGCAGATGACACTCCATTAAGAAAAAGCACAAGAAAAAGAGCTCGGAGAGTGGAGCATAACACTGTAGAGCCAAAGACTAAGAAAGTCTGCAAAGGAGACAATTGGCCTAAAGAAGCTGGAGGATTGAGATTCAAAATAGTAAATAAAACAAAAGAGCAAGAAGATCAAGTAAATGAGATTACCAGTCAAAAGGAAACACTGGGAAAGAAAATAGAGATTGTCCGAAGGCCAAAAAGAGTAAGACGTCCAAATCAGAGATACAAATCACCTGAGTGGACATATATTGTACTACCACCAATTGTTGAAGTTAACAGCAGTCAAGAAAACCTGTACAATCCAAAGCCAGGTGGGAAAAGTGAGTAAAAGAAAACAACAAAGGAATGGAAAGTTAGGTGCTCAAAGTAGATGATATTAAAATAAAGTCTGAAGTCCTGTGAGACGGATATTGTAAATATAGGAGAGGTCAGAGTTGACAAAAGGTCAAAGAAAACTGGTTAGAGAATCTAATTATAGTATAATTTAGAATAGAAATTGACACAAGGTCGAAGAAAACTTGTTAGAGTATTAAGTGGTGTGAAATTTATAGGTGACATAAGGTCGAAGAAATGGTGTTAGGGAAAATGGCAATGAACAATCACAAGACAAAATGTTCTATTTTTAGAAAATGGTGTAGATGCTTTATAATATGTATGGGATTGTTGATGATATTGTGGGTAATTTTACCTATTGTGATTCCTTTCCAGAGTAATTTAACAAAATGAAAACCAAATGTGAGTTCAAGTAAGCCAATTGAGAAAGAAAAAAGTGCATGAAACTCATGTGTACAAACCAGAGTTGCATCAAGATAGGTCTATTAGCGATTACACCAAAAATACTTTTTCAAAGTTATTGCTTGAATATATTAAAACTATGAATGTTGATGACTTATGTCTGCGTAAAATTGCCAGCATCAGTGTCAGAAGGGGTGACTTATCACCACCTTCCTCTTACATATGGAGTAACTTGTAGTGTAATTGCAAGTTTGTTTTAGAAGACTGGGAAACTAGAATATCATTATTCTAATGTGGATGAAATATTTGCAAAATTAAAGATTGACAATTCATTAAATAAAAGAAAGCATGCAGAGCTAATGGGAGAATATTTTCTAGAAATAGATTAGTTAACACGAGTATGCTTTTAATCATAACTGGACATGTAAAATGAGAATTGAGGAAAAGGCATTTTTGAATATGGTTGAGGAAAGGAGAATTGCTTACAAACGAAATGAGAAAATGAAACATGCAAAGTCCAAATATTATACATTTGATGATGAAAATATTGAAGATAAATATGTGAATGTAGCAATTAACATAGATGCACCAATGGTGGGAAAATGTTGTATTAGAATAGATAATTCAATGTATGACAGCTACCTATAGAATTATGGGAGGTTGGGGATTTAAAGGAGGAAATGATCCTGTTTTTCCTGGAATTTATTTTATTTGTGGGAAACAGAGCCTATTATAGACTGCCAGACCATTGGTATGGGACATGTTATGTGGGTTTGGTCTTTCCTAAAAATTTCCATGAAGATAGAGGTACTAACGGAAAGCATGAGATAGGTAAAGTTTTAAGTCGAAAAAGAAGAGAAACTGTGTTAGAAATAATAGGTGATGTATTTGGAGCACTGATACCAGCATTGGGAATTTCGTTCAATGCAAATAGAATTAGAAAATTGTCCACAATAGTTGATAAATGATCAACAGACACAGCAGGAGGATTCCTGATGGTCGATACTGAAATGGTTGCTATGAGAGCTATGGTTATGCAAAATAGACTTGCCCTTGATATAATTTTAGCAGAAGAGGGAGGAGTCTGTGGAATATTGAAAGTTCAACATTGTTGTACTTATATTCCAGATAAAAGTCAGAACATTGAGAATTATATTATAAATATTACAGATTTGCATAGAGAAATGGAATCACTGGAGGTTGAAGGTGTCCTTGAAAAGCTGGGTAAAAGTTTCTCAGCAATCAAGCATTGGTTTCAAGAAATAGGTAGTTCAATTATAGGTAAAATACTAATACCGTTAACAATCTTAGTGATATTCTTTATAAGATTATGTTGCATATATAGAGGTAGGAGAAATGTTAGACAAACAAAGAAAAACTGACAAGAATAAGAGAAGAATGAAATGGAAATGGAAGAAATCAAAGAAAAGTTTTTCAAAGACTCAAAAGAGAAAGAGACAAAAGTGTAGATGACATTAACATGAAGAAGTTGAAACATGTTCTGATAAATTTTCCAAAATTTTGAGTGTTATTTCGTGATAAAATCACCAGATGAGGGAATTGATGGAGCGCGGTGGCAAACAAAAAATGTTGTGTACCCCTCTCGAAGTCAATGCCCCATAACGTTAATATTCACTGATTGCATGTTTTGCGAAATTAACCAACCATAGAGTATGATGCACACATTATTTTCTTTTTATTACATATGGGGAGACTAATTTTGCTTGCATGTTGCAATAAAACTAGCTAATATGTATTGTTATTGTGTTGTGGATTAATGCACAGCTTAGTTATACACTAAACGCAAATTAAATGTGCTTATCGTATTCATTAATGTTGTGGAGTGGTTGAAAATGTAAGTATAAAACGCATTTATGTGGCTTATCTGCTAGGTAACAACTAATGGGAGATATTAGTATGGTGGGAGGTAAACAGAACGGGTTTCAATTCAATAATTAACATGAATTTGTGTTTGTTTATATGATAGTTCCAAAAGTGGCCTCTGAGGCCTAAGTGAAAATGGCTGCTTGGGCAAACTGTGAGCAAGAGCTGAACAGCACAGGCGTGCCAAAAATCTGCAAGTCAGAGTGAACTGCCTGTGCTCGAGGAGGTTCAAGGCTACCATGGCCCGGAACCTAGGATGGGTGCCAAGCATGGACGATGTAATGCTCAAAGCCGGAGGAATTTGATGCATGTTTCAAATGCAAGGAAGAGCCTAGGCCACGGACTGTTTAAACAAAGACCCTTTATTTTTCTGCTGACACGTTGTGAAAAGGATGCTGTAAGGATGAAGAGATGTTCACCCACCCCGATTTTGTCCAATCAGAAACCAAATAAGTGATGGTAGCTACATTTTAGATAGATTAAGTTAGGGATTTAGGGTATAAAAACCCCTGGTTTTGTCTAGTTGTCGTCGCCTTCTCAATTTCTATCGGAGATGCTGCCCGATTGCTGACCGATTCTTGAATGTAAGAACTTTAATGCTTTTTACTTGTTTGCTTTGCAGGATTTAAAGGATAAGAGGAGGGTATTAGTTAGGGATGTTAGGAGAGAATGAATTTGAAACTATCTGTTCTTTACTAAACTTTAACTGAATTCTAAAAAATGCGACTTTTTCTGAGCTCTAAATAAAATGGAATTTTAAAAGCTGGTCTTGTGATTTTGCTACACCTAATTTTCATTCTAGTAGATCCATTGCCACTATGGTGGTGTGTCTGAATAATTAAAGTCTGAATAAAACCATGGTAAAGTGTAAATAATTTGCAGGTATAAATAATAACTGATTTAAGTAGGGTTTAGATGCTCCACCAAAATGTTACAGCATTTCTCCATTGCGTTTCACCAAAGCCTTGAAGCCAAGTGTAAGTGAACAGGGTAAATGCGCAGTGCTATGGGCCCCACTGATGCATGATTTATGTGTTTAAAGGTTTCAGGGAAATGGTGAGTATTGATTAGAAATGATTTCTGGAGTTGCGCTGTAGCACACTCACTATGCTAAAATGATTAGTGCTATCAAGTGGCCCCATGGGTCAGGAAATGTGGAAACTGTAGGGTTTGCCACAGCATGCCGCCGCAGGAGGTGCCAAACACACAGAAGGGCCCCAGCTCCTGCCCCCAGTCGTCCCCCAAGGTAGGTCCCAGTCCTCATTGGGTCCTTTGGCCTATTGTAGTTGGCCAGTTCAGTAAGGCCAGACTGCAGCACCAAGGACCTGGACCCAAAAGCGAGAGGACGGCCAAGGGAGATCCCTTCCCCCCCCCCAACCGCACCGGGACCTAGCCCGGCTGCTTCCGCGACAGGGAGCACACCCCCCTCCCCATCCCCCCAATGGGCGCCTCACATATGTTGTGTGGCAGTCGGTGGCTCCTCTCGCTCGACACTCCAGGCCCAGGCGTCTCGTGGTGCACAGGTTGCGGTCCTCGTCCAGGCCCTGGCACCAGCTGCAGGTCCTCATCCCGAATGGGACACCCACAATGTCCCCAAGTTGGATCCTCCGCTCCAGCAGCCCGAGGTCCCCAGGAGCATCCACCAGCAGCCACGAACTGCTGCTCGTGGAGGTTTTCCCTATGTCCACCAAGCCGCAGCAGGCTTAGCCATGGCAACACAGGCTATGGGCGGCTCGGTTGGTGCTGCCGGACCCGAAGACAGCCCCAATGACTCCCCCAAGGACGGCAGGCACAGATAGGGCGTCAGAGTGCCGAAGCACAGTGGTTACAGGCAGGATTATGTAGGATGACTTGCGGGCCAGGGGAGCTCACTCAGAGCACATCCTCCATGATGAGCCGCTTGGCTCTGTCTACTACATACTTTAAAAAAAAAAAAAAAAAAAAAAAAAACTTTTAAATAAAGGCTTGCTGTATATATAAAAATGTTTATGTTAGTGCTGAGTTCAGTCAACAGCAGTCCAGTGCTGCTGTTGATTAGGGGTGCATGTAAAGGTTAGGAGGACCGCATGCGACCCCTGGGCCGTACTTTAAGTATCACTGAGACAGTCTGCAACATTTCAAGGACGTTTGAGGTCCATTCCGGATGTAGCTGCATTCTCCCTACCTACACTGGTGATGCGACATTGGAAAAGTACAGTGTAGTGCTCTCCATCTTTCTCTCGTTTTTGAGGGAACTCTTTACATAGTAATATTGAAGCTTCTTGTACAAGGGAATCACTTTACTGACAAAAGGTGTGTGTCCGTATTGGTATTTGTAAATGTCCCAGAAACCCACGTCTACATAGCATATGTGTTCGTTCAGTGGCGTCACTAGGGTTGGTGTCACCCAGTGCTGGTAACTCATGGTGTCACCCCCTCACGACTTACCCCATGAATCCATGATGGACCTCCTCCGAATCCGCCAATGCCAAATAATGGGGCCATACAGAATGGTTTTAGTACTAACTCCCACATTGCCCCATCACTTGACACCCCCAGCACCATCAATAGACCAGAGTGGCAGGTGCACCAAATAAAGTACCATCCCAGCATGGCGAACCCTTGTGCTTGTCTGCGCCAAAGTCGCACGTGGACTCATTGCCGGTGTGCCCGGTGCATCATGCGGTGGCGCGCAAATTCCACAGCCAAAGTTGTACTCAAGTAACTGATGCATGGAAGCCGGGCTTCGGCACAATAGTCACGCAAATCGTGCATGGCTGGTGTGAAAACTCCGGTTGTTTGGCGCTCTCCTGCACCCTGGCTCAACCTTGGTCTAGGAAAGGCCACGAGCAGGGAACTTTCAACTGCTGCTGCTGTGCGAACTGATTTTCAGCAGAAGGCCTGTCCATAATCGATCCTTTTTTAGCCAAATAAGTGCCACAGTTAAGCTTTCTCGTGCCAGCCACTGCACCCGTGAGCTGGCACTCATACGGGGACATAGTATTCATTTTCCATTTCACAACCCGATGTCTGTGTGAAGTATGTGAAACACAACATACTTTCTTGCAACATCTTACATTACTTTCTCTGACTGGCAATGAAAGGCTGTACAGTTTCCCTTTTCGAAAGAAAAGCTGAAGAACTTGGAAAAATCCCAGGTTGATTCCGGGGTCTGTAAAAGGTAAACTGTCTGTCTGGCTGCAGCCGGGGATGAGGTCATGAGGACTGCCCTCACCTCCGCAGCCTCACGATCACAGGTGGCATCAGACTGTCAAGCAGGGATTATCATCGACATCAGCCGAAATCCCCCAAAAGGCAAACATCCCACCAAAAAGTGACAGAGCAGAGTCCCTTAAATGCCAGGGAAACTTCCTGAGCAGCCTCGTTTGGCAGCATCCTCTCGGTTGACCGCTGGAGACCGGGAGGCTGCGGTCTGGTGGTGCGCACAATCCGAGGCCAGAGCAGGCGGCTCCAGGGCATGGCTTCAGGGGGAGGGTCCAGACATGTCTGTTCGCCCCCATCATCAGCGACAAGTAACAAAACTGCAACGCATTCTTCATTCACAGGCAACAAGCCGCCTGCCGCCTTTGCTCGGATGTGTTAACTTTAAAAATCATTGTTTTAGGAAGTTTATAACAAAGCGCATTGCTGTATTTAAGCGCAACGGAGCACATGTAAGACCAAGCAAGCATCTATTTAGCAGATTAAGTCAGCGGGCACTCACTGTACTTCACCAGTTACAAACTGTTTCTATTCGATCTATTTTCAGCACAAGGCGGATTACACCCTGAACTATAAGCGTCCAGCGAAAAAACAAGGGGTCTCCTCACAGACAGTAATATTTAGCATGTCACCCCATGTGATGGTGTCACCCGGTGCGGGCCGCACCCCCCGCACCCCCTAGTGACGCCACTGTGTTCGTTTACGGCCGTCACAAAAGCATTTTTTTTCCCCATGCTACCCCGTCCTTTCCAACCTGTACTTCCCTTTTTTGGGCAGCTTTCTCGATCGTTGGCTATGTATACCAGGGCTATAGTCAGTACTGTTTTACCAAAATGTGCCTAAATGCGAACAAAGAACTGAAATACAATATCATCCACATTAAGAGAAAGGAAATTAGTATAGGAAATTTCAATAAAATATAATTAAAAGACAACAAAAAAGCAATAGCACAATTCTAACAGACACAAAAAGGAAGCTGTGAAATAGAATTTAAACTAGTAAAGTATGAGAATTTTAAAAAGAAAAAATAAACGAACAAATCAGAAAGACATGGAGTAAAGAAAGGAAATTAATAGGAAGATGGATAAAGTAAAAAATAATCAATACAGGAGGGCAAAAGTATAGAAAATACAAAAAGAAAATAGGAACCTACACCTCCCATTGAGTAGTAAGTTTCCATGGATGAATGGTCACTTTGCTCCTAGCACCCAATAAGAATACTTAAATTAGAAGATAGTGAGCTTTTGAAAAATGGGCTTACACAAGAGAAATAAAGACTGCAGTGTGATATTAGTAATTTTAATAAATCTTCCTTACTTTTTTATATGGTAATCGCTGTTAAAAAAGATAACCTTCACATCCTGGGAACAGAAACACAAACAGATACATATATTACAATAGAGTTTACGTTCACAGTGAAAATTATTTTACAAAGTTATTCGCAAGTGCAGTATTTACTAATAACTATATACAAATATACATATGTTAATAATGAACACACATTTTTATTACTGCACAAATTTACTTAATTATCCCATGAATGCATTCAATCCAATATTGCTCAAGAATAATACTAAAGTGCACTATTGTAACAAATAAATGGTCCTTCCTGAAGATAATGTTAGTTCTGATAAAGAGCTATTGTGTTGTGACGGAGTAAATTCGAATTGATGTGTAATCAGTTTCTTGGCTCCCCAGGACTATGCATAAATTCATGAGGTATCTAAACTCTTCAGTGCCACTCCATGCGGTCCCACCGACTCACACCTCTGCAACAGAAGTGGTCAGTACTTTTGTAGTGATAACCTATGGAAATCCTAGTACTGGCCTGTCTCCGCACTACTCATTGTTCTCGTCACCTTGCACAGTAGGGTAAACCACTAAACTATAGAATTAAATGTCATGTCCTGAGGCTCCATTGAGAACAACCCATTCCTAGTGGGAATAAAAGGGTAAACAAACCTTTACTTATGAGGGTAATGCATTACCGGTCAATTGCGATACTCTTTATGTACATGAAGTTAATAGAATTGTAGTAAGTTAGCATGGAGGAGCCCACTAGAACACAACATTGCATCACTTTACAAAAATAAATCTCAAATAGAAAACGATGGGTTTACACTCTGTGACCCACAGTTGTGGGAGTGAAGAACGTTATCTCTAGGATGTGAGAGAAAACAAAATATATACATCCTTTGTTAACAGAAAACATGCCTTCAAGTGCAACTAAACTTCTTCACTGGCAATCTGTCCCAGGAAGGGGTTAAGACTAATGGCCACAAGGACTAGCCAGGATTGAATATCCAGTCTCTCTGTTTTGCATCACTGGCTGCTCTAAGTGAGGTATGAGATTGTGCCTGTCTGATATCCCTTCTTCTTCAATTTACTCTTCCACAACATGATACCTTCTTTATCTGTGCCCTTCAGTATGGTGGTGCTGTAGAGGGTCTGTGATCTCAGTCAATGTCAAGACGTGCTCACTCGGCTGTAAGTGACTACACTGCCCCAATCTAGACACATACTCTTCCATCAAAAAACGCACATGGCTCTCTATGGGCTAAACTCCTATCAGCCAGGATCTCTCTCACTAATTGAAGAACAGCTTCCAACTCTGGAATGCTCCATTTTCTTCAGAGCTATTGGATTGCGAATCCTGGAATTAATGTTACCTGTTTCAATCCTCTGCTTAACATTGTTCCATTGGTGTGCATTAGATCTATGAAACTGGCATTTCAAAAAATGAAAACCACTCAGTTTCAAATGTTTGTTCCTTAGATGAACTATGGGAACATCATACCAATTCTAAACCACTCTCCCTATTACCCTCAAACCTCAGAGGTTACAGCTGAAAGGCAAAATAATATGAAAAATAATTATTAAAAGCTGAGAAGTTAGATCTTGGATGTCTAAACATCTATCCATCAGGGCTACTGAGCTCAAAATTGATTAAATTACTCCAAGCAGCTAAAAAGACAAACATCCCAGGATTTGGGAAATGCTAGAAGATTGTTTGAATCTGAAAATTGATTAAATCCATTCTGAAATACTCAACCCAGGAGCTCCCGAATCAGTGATCGCTCTGTTAATCGTTACACACTTTTTGCTACTTTTTTATTCCTTAAACGTTTCCTCATCATTAGGTGATCTTGCCTAGCATGGTTAATGAAAGTCCTCATAAAGGGATACTATCGCTGTAATCAATGCCTCTTGAGGAAAAGCTTTGTGCTAGTAGCAATAGAACAGATAAGAGCGGCATAGCTACTCAGATTAACTAAATTAGATGCACCATTCAAAATAAACTCAATGTCAACGTTGCCTATGTGAGGTGTTGGAGTAGGTGACAAATAAACAGTGCATTTTCTTGAAAATGGGAAGGCATATTAGAGTAGGAGCCAACTATACCATGAACCATAGACCTTGGTGAGGTAAATATATTAGCCACATATCTCTTTGTTGTTGAATTAAACTAGGTATGATAGGCTATGGCTAGGATGATTGCATGGCTTTGTAAACAGACTGGTAATGTTAACTTCTGGACATGTATTCTGATAACACTGTTTTAGCTAGATGTTAAACTAGCAGACTACAGGCTCTGCCTTTGTTTCCTAACATCAGTCTACACAATCTGATATCGCTGGTTCCTTGGAAGGAACAGGGATTCCTTAAGAGTCTCATACACCCCCTTTGAACTATTCAACCTTTTAGCTAGAGTCTTTTTCAAAGGCCTCTGCTAAAGACTGTCAAATTCATTCCTGGTGCCCACAGGACCGACAGCGACTCCTGGGCCTCAACTGTAGTGGTTGAGATTATCTGGTACTGGTGTTCATCCCATCATGGCTTCAGGGTAGCGAGGGTGAGCAGTTAGAGGCTTCTCAGGGAGGCAGTGTGGGGCGCTGAACTCCGAACTCAACAATTAACCAAAGGACCTAATAACGTCAAAGTCCACTTCACTGCCTTTTAAGACAAGAAAGCACTTAACACTACGGAATTTAAGTTGGTGTACAAGCCAGTAATCCTGATTGCAATTCTCCATTGAGACTCTACACCCGCTGAGTTTCCTGATTCTAATACCAATGCAGATGAACCTCTAGTGGCCGGTTCCCCAGTAGTTAGAGCAGAAGCATATATCAGGCTCATGTGCAGTCTAATTGTCTCCCCAAGTCAAATGGGAATTCAGTGAATATTTTTGAGCAAAGACAGTCCAGGGGCAACCATGTAGGTCATGCATGGGCAACTTCTTGGTGCACGCAGCTGCCTAGCTGCACTCTGAAGTACAATAAACTTGCTACTTGAGAGCAGGTGAGCTCCATCAGATCGCAGTATAGTTTTCACCCCAACTAGCCTTACAGGCCAAAACAGGCCCAGGCCCCAACTATGCCAATGGAGATAGTGATTGATCCAATGTCCTCAACATCAGAGATGCAGCTCTGACCATGCCGGTACAAGCAGCTGCACATCTGGTCCCCTGATGTCTTCAATGTGCAGATGCAGCCCCAACCTGGCCAGTACAGGCACAATGCTCAAAATGGTTCAAAAAGTAAGGTCCGGGCTGTCATGCTGAAAGTAATCGAGTCCAACCAAAATTGCATATAGAATCAAAAACCAACACACAATATCTCATTGTGACACAATTCACACCTGGCACAGACAAACACAGTGAAGTAATACCTTTTACTTTAAGACCCTGTGAAGTAGTGCAGGGCTCCAGAGGGCAACGGAGGGAGGGAGGGTCTGCAGAGAGTTTCCTACATTTCTTAGTAAGTTATGCAACTCTAGATCCTGCCACTGATATTTCCTGTGTCTTTGTGATCAGGTTGCTAAGTGTCATAATCTGCTGCCCACAGACTCGTGAAACTCCAAACTGCCTGATGGTGTGCGCTCATGCATTAGCTGAACGCACAAATTCCTTTAAAGAAAAATACAAGTCCCATTAAGCCACAGGGCTCACACCAAATTGCAGGCATTGGTCACCCTTTTGCAGTCCCAGCGTTTAAGGTCCTTGTGGCCCACAGCATCAAGATACATAGTTGCTGTGGTAGGACCTTGTTGCCACAGTGTTGACAATTCACAGACTGTGTTTATCCTTGGAAGTCGAACTGGGTTTACAGAAGTATTCTAGGAAACAATTGTGTTTAAAGATTTCAACTCATATTTACAAACTCTATTTGAGGAGTCATCCTTTGAGCATTATGAACTAACATCTTGGGCATCTTAGTATTTCTATGTGTCGCGCAAACATGATTCTCAATTCTTAACAGACTTTGATAACCTTGGCTGTGATGGTTATATGCTACTAAGTTATTGAAAAAGGGTGGAAAAGGGTGGACAAATGACTGGTTGTTGTCAGGTGAACTGCGTAACACTAAAGCCTATCTATTATGATATGGTATCAGAACCTGTTGAGTTGAACATAATTCTAATCACAGAGTGTGTTCATGTAACACTGAAGGTAGTTGTCTGAAGTTGAACACAGTTTCATCATCCCCCAGAGAGTTCTACAGTATATCATACATCATTTTAGGTACTATAACAATATTGATAACATCACTAAAGACTCCTCTCGTCTTCCAATATAAACGCTCTACCAGTTGAAGAAAGTGCCCAGCTGCGTGACTAGCCAGTGTAACGATATCTGATGTCTGTTATCTCTTATACTAGTCCTCTTTCCCTGGGTTTACTTTTAACTATATTATTATTTTGTGTTTAGTTTTGAGTGGGTTCAGAGAGGCATGAAAGTATAAATCGCTGCTGCTGGATCTACTTTACAATGTTGGCACTTTCTGGCACGGATGATGGTTTGCTGACCACCTTGTTCTATAGATTTCCAACTCTTTCTTACGTTCAATAACTCCACCTCCTGCTGCTGACATTTCCAATCGAGGTCTGTGATCAGTCTCCTGAGGACACGCTGCTGCTCTTCTAATGTGGTCACTGCCTCCTTGATGTTATGTAGTTCCTTCTTCCCTTCCTCTTTCAGGTTGCTGAGACGACGAGATTTTTCCCTCTCCAAAAACCTCTGGAGCTTCTCAAACTCATTAATGACTTGCGCTTTTTGGCTCTTTAACTTGGCCTGCAACATAAAAATAAATTATATATTCACATTGCTACCACCTGAGAAGTCTGTAATAAGTTGATCAATTGACACTGGAGCGGACCCATTACACAGCAGGTTTTCCCATCATTAACGGAGCGATTGTGGGTCAAGTGACAGTAACACAGAGGAACCCCTGATACGCGCGCTATATAAGTCGCAATACATTTACATTTACCTCCCCCGGGGGCCACTTCCCAAAACTCCAACACCCCCCCAGTTTAAGGGGTCGAAGGTTGTAGAGGACAGAAAAACAAATGGCTTGGGGTGCAGGAAATCACGAGGGCCATTTGCATATGCGGGTGAGGGTTAAAATGTCACTCTTATAAAAGGACTTTGGTGTCCGTTACCCAAGAGAAACACCAAGCTGCACTTGGAGCCAAGATTCCAGACTGCACCACTGCTCAGACAGGAAAAACAGAGGGCGCATCTCACACAGACAGGAACAGGGGGTGCAGCTCACACAGATAGGAACAACAGAGGGCGTGTAGTGATTGCATGTTCCTTTAAATGGAATTCTTTCTATGTATTGTGGAATGTTCTCTTACAAATGAATGTTCTATTGTGTGTACTGAAACTGGAGTTGGGATTCATTCTTTGGATGAACCTTCCTTCCAGCTGCATCTATTCTTTACCGCTTAAGAATAAATACTATTCATTTAATTTCATGGAGTTCTCTTTATTCACCTTGGACCATTACTACAATTTTGGCGACGAGGATGGGATCCTTGGACCATTACTACAGGGCGCTTCTCACACAGACAGGAACAACAGAGGGCGCATCTCACACAGACTGGATCAGGGGGTGCATCTCACACAGACAGGAACAGAGGGCGCTTCTCGCAGACAGGTACAACAGAGGACTCTTCTCACACAGGCAGGAACAACTGGGGGCACATCTCACACAGACAGGAACAATAGAGGGTGCTTCTCACGCAAACAGTAAAAGGTAATTGGCAGACTTGTCGTTTCGCCATAAAAACTAGGAAATAGTTGCGGACACGCAGAGCTGCATTTTACATGGCAGTATTTAAGAATATTCGGGGTTCCCTAATGTGTGTGTCTGTCTTTGGGTTCTCAATTTGCTCCGTATAATGTCCCAGAAAATTCTTTTTGGCATGATTTTAGCTTTGCCCCCTCTTATGCATTCTCTGTGTACATTTTTTGAGGCACTGCTCCTGCCTTGCTCTTTAGGTGAATGTTCTCCAGGGCGGTACAAAAGGGGGTGGTGATGGACGGAGCATCTGAACCAATCAAACACTCACACCCAGTCAACAGATCTGGATTTAATCCATCACCGTTCTTTAGCCCACTCTGCCACCCCAGTTCCGACATGGCCATAGGCAAATCAGTCTGACCCTGTACCTCATGGGAACAGTCCAGCCCGAACTGCCAAGCCATGCCTTCCCTGGACCGGAAACAAGCTTCCTAGGACCGGTTTCTGGCCTTCCAGCGGTCTTCAGCCAGGCTTGCTTGAATCCAGCGGCAAAGTGAGCAAGGGACTCACGTCGGAGCATACCCTGCCACACTTATGGCGGCCAAAACCGGTACAAAAGGGGGTGGTGATGGACGGAGCATCTGAACCAATCAAACACTCACACCCAGTCAAAAGATCTGGGTTTAATCCATCACCGTTCTTTAGCCCACTCTGCCACCCCAGTTCAGACATGGCTATATGCAAATCAGTCTGACCCTGTGCCTCATGGGAACAGTCCAGCCCGAACTGCCAAGCCATGCCTTCCCTGGACCGGAAACAAGCTTCCTAGGACCGGTTTCTGGCATTTCAGCCATCTTCAGCCAGGCTTGCTTGAATCCAGTGGCAAAGTGAGCAAGGGACTCACGTCTGAGCATACCCTGCCAATGCAGGTAAATGAGAATGACAAGGAAAGTCAACCAAGGATAAGCAATGGGTGCCCCTCACCCCGTGTTTTTGGTAATCGACAATATGCCTTGCAACAGACAGCACATGCGCTGTCCACCCATCTAAAAAAGAAGTGTATGAACCAAAATGCACTGGCTGCAAAAAAAAAAAGAGCAATAGAGGACAAGTGTAAAAAAAAATTAGTGAACGTACACTATAACCAGCAATCTAGAATCTGAACAGCTTTCTTCAAAGCTTGAGCAGAACAAGATAATAGTGAATAATCAACAAGGGCAGCGACAATGCAAACGGAGAGGTAGAAAACAAAGTGGCAAAGAGAGAACTGAAAAGGGGCACCAGGAAGAAAGAAAGAAAAGCCATATTAAGTGGAAGAAAGAAGCAAAATCGGGTGAAAGACAAATTCCAAATGGGGAGCAAGACATAAAATCAAATTATTGCATGGCGAAACCAGTGTGAGACTTTAATTCGACCATATAAAAAAGCATCAACTCATTTTCAATGTGTTCATAATGAAGGAAAAAGCAATTGGCAAAAACAGCTGCAGAGACATTTACGCAACTTTTATGCTGGCCACGGTTGTGTGTTACCGTTCGCAACAAAATAGCTTAAAACTATAGTGAAAAATTGTGCAAATAAAAAAAAAAGAAAACATTCATGTTGAAATCCCTTAATAAATAAACCCACTATATGTGAGAACTATAACAAAACACCACGTTCCATTTGCAAAGCGGGTTTGTGATTTAGAAGCTTCACAAACTAGAACTGGTAATAACATATGCGAGCGAACTGACAGACTAGCAAAGGTTATCACCGACTTCAAGCTGGCGGAGCAGGCAGGCCCGACCCCTTCTAGCTTAGCACAACTTCGAGCACAGGAGTCGGAGCTTCAGCCGATCAGCAGCTTTCCTCTCTCCTTTTAAACAGGGCCGTCATTGCAAGCGCTTTCTCGCACTCGAATACATTGACGACCCTGCAGACAAATACCAATGTGGGCCCGGGGCTCGGTTAATAATGACACAAATAGTTACCCTAAGGCGCTTTCTTTTCTCACCTTAAAGTAACTACTTGTATTAATTGTGTGTGCCTGCTGCTGCCTCATAGGAGAGGTTGGGGGCTGACTTGGGGGAGGGAGGGGCAGGCTAAGGAGAGCCAGAGCTTGCTTGCTTCAGGTCCAGGTCCAGAAAAGAAACCAGGTAGCTGAATCGTGCGTGCGTGCACATTGGACGCAGTCAGAGGCAGTAAAGGGGGCGCCACCTCCCCTTGAAAAATTCCGCACACAGGGCCAACTACAGCTCAAAAATAGGTCACCCGCCACATTGGTCTTTTACCCGCACAAATGGCGAAAATGTCACCCAATTGTGCGGCTAATCGCCCAATAAAGTTAAGATTTTTTTTAAAAAGGGAGGTGGGCGAGCCATGGCATGTAGAACATACAATATTTTGAGCTAAAGTGTGGCTGAAGTATGCCACATTTTGCCCTGTATCATCCTCGATCCTCTCTTTACCTCAAGCTCTGGGAGGGGGGCGTTTATGTGCTTGCAGGAGCAGTGCCGCCTTTAAAGTTAAATCCAAGCAGGGAGGAATTTTCCGATTCCAAAATCAGTGCAGAGCACAGGGATAGCAACAGGGAGGAAGGGGTTAAGGGTGGGTGCATGGTGGGAGGGTGACTCAGTGAGGGAAACAAAGATAAACCCCTTTAAGGGGCTTGTCTTGAAGCAGGAAGGTGACTTAACATATAAAGCTGCCGACTTTGGAGCTGTAGAGCAGGGTTTGAGCCTCAGCATGGGCTGTATCACCTAATCATAAATAAATAAACAGCGATTTTGGAGGGGGGTGGGGAGAGACAAATAAAAAAAAACACACGTGGAGGGGCGAGACAGATACCATTAAAACAAACTGTTGAATGTAGCATCTGAAACCAAATGAAACAAAACAGTGCACAGAATCGAAGGGAGGAGGTGGCTCAACATATAACGCTGCCGACTTTGGAGCTGGAGAACAGGGTTCGAGCCTCGGCGTGGGCTGTATTAATCATAAATAGGAGATCTCAGATAGGGGTGGGGAGAGAAATAAAATAAGCATTGGCAATGCAACAGGGGGAGGGGTGCAAGAAGGCATGGGAGGGGAGAGGCACAGGAAGAAAGTAGTCTGTGCAGTAAAGAGTCAAGTAGGCGTGGAAGGATACAAGTGAAGAGATATCCATTATAAGGAGGGACTAACAAGCCTACAACCAATCGGAAGGCAGCATTTAAGACACAAGCCAATGGAAATGATGGGTGGAAAGTGGGAGGAGCTTCCATGCTATAGTGTATAGTGTAGGTCTCAACAAGACAGTGCAAGCGCTGCCTAGGCAAGACCTAAAAAGGTATGGAGAAAGGGAAGAACCTTGGGGCACCCCATATGTGATCTCTGCTACTTGTTCTGATAATGGTTTAATTTTACATGTTTCAACAACAGTTTTTACAGTGGTACCAGCATATGCATCAATAGTTTCCCCATTTGGCAATTTTAAACAGGACCAATCTACCCATAGATCTTTCCTGAAAGGGAACATCTGTTAGCTCAATTCGGCCTTTAGTCTGTTCTTCAGTTATGAGGACACATTTATGTGGTATAGTTTTTGCCTCCTCTGGCAGGGACAGACAGGTAACCGTGTTCAAGGTGGTGCAATGATGCAGAATAATATTGGGGTATACAATTGTAACTCAATGTGACAATCAAGCATTATTTAAATGCTAGGTCTTTATTTTGTTCAAAACCAGATCAATAGCATGTGGAACGTATACATAAACTGTATTTCCTAATATCAAAGTTTCAGCCTGCTGTAATGATACTGCAAAAGCTGCTGTATCTCTCCAACAATTTAGAAGACCGCTAGCTACAGGATCGAACACGACAGAAAAATATGCACATGGTCTTTTGCCATCCCCATGTTACTGAGTAAGAACAGCAAGGGCACATCCTTCTGGTTAGTGTACATACAAATGGAATTATTGGTCATAATCTGGAATACCCTAAGCATTTGCATCACATAATGCTTTTCTAATGTGATCAAATGCAATCTAATGTTCTTGTGACCATGGTACAGGATCAATAACATCCTTCTGTGTCAACTCTTGAGGAGGGTTGAACATGAGGAGAAAGTTCAGAATCCATTGTCTGCAATAATTAACCATGCCCAAAAAGGATATGACCTGTTGTTGTCTGTTGGGAATTGGGTGTCCTAATATAGTTTTATCTTCCTCTCCCACCTCGACAAAAGGTGACCAAATAGGAAACCTCTTTTCAAAAATTGTAATTTGGTAGGAAAGACTTTAAGTACATTGGTATGTAAGAACTACAGCAATTCAATAGCACCCTCAATACAATCATTTTTAGTGTCACAACATAGTACCAAATCATCAAGTCATTGAATTAAAACAGTGGGTTATTGTATTGTTAACATATCTAATTCCTTCTTAAGCCCTTGAGAACAAATTGAAGGGAATTCTTTAAATCCTTGTAGGATTTGTACGCATGTGTTTAAGCGTCCTTGGAAACTGAACAAGAATATGCATTGGGATGTAAGGAAATGGAAAAGAAAGCATTCTTTAAGTCAATACGAGATAAATATGTCCCCCATTGAAGGAATAGTGGCAAGAATTATTGTTTGGTTTGGAACCACTGGAAATATGGGTTACACAATTTCATTGATTTCATGCAGGTCAACCATTAGACGCCATTGATCACATTTAGTTGGTTCATAATTTTTTTTTGTCTATGAGTAAATTGGGGCTGTTAGAAGGACTTTCTACAATTACACCATCCTCCAAGAAATCGGAAATAACTTGCTGTAATCTCAATCCACCTCCTGGTGATATTTTGTATTGTAGTACTCTGGGTATTCTGCTACTAGGTTGTAGTACAATGTGAACAGGGTCAATTAACATAGTACCTACATAATTTTACCCTACTGCTGTTACTCCGGTGGGAACAGTTTCTTGCTAAATTTTGGGTAATCCTTTCAAACGCTCCACCAGTCCTGTACGTGACATATATACACTTGAGGACACAGGAGGGTAATCTTCATGGCATTTAAAATATAGTACATCAGTTGGACATCTTATTATAGTGTTTAATCTTTTCAGAAGGTTCATTCCCAACAAATGTAATTCACATTTGTCAGTAATTACAAAAGAATGCTTCTCTTTGACTGGCCTAATAGTATTTGAGAAAGGTTTAGTAACAGGATTAGAAATCGCAATATTAAAAAAATGTACAGATGTATTCACTTGTCCCAAGAATGGTACAGGTGAGGAGGATGGAATTGGTAAAGCACAGGAAGGGTATCTCCATGCTAACGGACGGCAAAAGACCCCCATACCCGGTGTACATGATTAGGTAGTTTGCATCATGAGTGTAAAGTCTGTTTACGCAAGGCAGCCGGTTCAGCGGGCATTTGTTCCAAGACCCGTCTTTCTGCCGGAATTCTCCTCTATGCCCCCAAGGGGACAATACATGGTTTATATGATAAGAACTACTGTGTTGGGAAACTGCAGCTGTGCTACCATGTTATGTCTAGAATGTGAGGAGCGGTTGTTGAACGAACAACAAAAACGATACACTATGTTGTTATGTAGTCTAGGCAACCTCTGGTATATGTGCAGACAGATTCCTTTTTTTATGTTTACATGTATTTTATTGAGCTTCAAAGCAAGGGAATCCGTGAACGAGCCAACATGCTCTGTATACCTCAGAATGCAATCCGGCAAGAGAATAATTACTTTGGCAAAGAAAAATGTAACCGTAAAAAAGAGAAACCCCCGCCCTCCCCTCCTCCCTCCCTGTATTGAAGACATCTCCAGAAGCGGGGAATGTCAGAAAATAGATAGATGCGCCAGGAAGCAAGAGTGTTTGCGGCCGCTCGTGTGGGGGGGGGGGGGGCAGCGAGCCGTAGAAGTCCCAATATTTGGGACATGTAAGCTCCGTGAATTCTGACGTTAGTAGGGCGGGAAAAAAGGTTCCCATAGGTCATGACAGGAGGCCCCGGGTGTGTCAGGGAAAGAGACCTTTTCCATCCTCAGTATAGTCTCCAGTCTATGAAGGCACTCCAGTCGTAGTACCTCAATGAGTAAGTATATTTTGGACTGCTGCCCCCAGAGCAAGTGGCATCTATTTGCCCCCCGAGATTTAAGAGATTTAAGGGGTAATGTGAGAGTGAGATTTAAGGGGTAATATGAGAGTGTTGGGGAGGCCCAGGAGGAAGTAAGCCAGAAAATGGGGGATCTGGGTGTCAAAGTGGGTGTTGCCTTCATCAAGGATCTGTTGCCTGTACGCCCCAAAGGAAGGACGGTCCCAAAGCAAATGAGTGAGAGTGCCCAGCGAGCCACAGGCTCTCCAACACAATGGACTGCGGGAAGGGTTACCTCTATTGAGTCAAACTGGGGTCAGGTACCAGTAAGTGGTCACCTTCGTAGAAGTCTCGATGGAGGCCACATTGAAGATATGTCGAGCCCTGTAGAAGATATCATGCCATTCTTTTGTCTACAGGGTTCGACCCAACTAGTTTTCCCAGCTTAACTGACTCAGAGTCTTACCAGTGTCAGAAGTGCATTTGATAAACTTCTAGAAGTCCGAGGTCAGACGGGCATCGTCATGGCGAGTCAGCAAACACTTGTCAAATGAGGTAAGGTGCCTCTCCCCCACGTACCTCACCCAACACCCAATGTCCGACTTGTAGATAGCGATAGCGCTCCGTTTCCGGTATGTCCTGCTCCTTGCAAAGATCTGTAAAGGACCGGGGTCCCGACAGATCGAAAAGGTGGCAGATAGAAAGGCAGGTGGCCTTAGTCCTGTGATGGAACTTTTCGGCATCCAAGCCCAGTGTGTAGTCGCGGTTATATACTATAGGTGTTATCGGAGACTGGAAGGTCGTAAGTTCTCTAGAAGTAGCAACCCTATCCCAGGCTAATAGGGTAGGATGAGTGACCTTAGAGAGGTATAGATTTCGAGGCCTTCAGCCATGCGCAAGAAAGGGAACCCCCCCACAAAGGCCGACCAGCAAGAGACCTATACATAAATAACCAGTGCTTTTCAGAATCCGGATGGGACCACTCAACTAGAGCGCTCAGTTGAGCTGCCTGCCAGTAAATCAGGGACCCCCAATCCCCACCTTGACAGGATCTCTGTAGGTGAGTTCTCTGCATAGCCAGCCCCGCTGGTCCCTCCAGATGAAGCGATCTGTATCCCGCTGCAGTGAACGGATAACTCCCGCTTGGGGGCATTACGGTAGTGTATGAAACAAATAGAGTATCTGGGGTAGTATCATCATTTTCACTGCTGCTATGCCGCCAAGCCATGATAGTGAGTGGGGTCTCCATTTCTGAAGGGAATCCCGGACATGCCGCAACATTGTTGTTTAGTTCTATACATTGGTGGCCTGTATGGTGGCTGAATCTTGCAAGCCCAAGTAAGGGATCAAGTCCCGAGCCCACTGGACCGGATAGGATCGTTGCAACAGCCCCAGTGTCTCAGGGGCCAAGGAGATGTCTAAGGCCTGAGACTTATGCACATTGATATTGAAGCCAGATGCTAGTGCGAACCTATCTAGCTCAGCAAAAAATGCAGGCAAAGACTCCTTAGGGTGTTCCAGCGTGGCCACCACATCGTGGGCATAAGGCAGAGTTTGTGTTCCGTCCCTCCGAAACGCGCCCCCTTGATGCTAAGGTCGTCCCGCACTCGTTGGACCATGGGTTCCATATACAGGGCAAACAGGAGCGGTGACAGAGGGCAACCCTGTCGCATCCCCCTGCATATGGGAAAGGCTGGTGAGGCGGTCCCATATGTAGGATTCGCCATAGAAGTAGGATTCGTGTACCTCCCATAAACCCAATCAATAAAGCAGTCAGGGATGCTGAAGGGGAGAAGAGTCGCCTTGAGGTACAGCCAATGGACCCTGTCAAACGCTTTCTCAGTGTCGACAGAGAAGATCATACGCTCCGTAGGGAAGCGCTCCGATCTGTCCACTAGATGCAGGAGACGTTTTGTATTATCGGAGCACTGATGGCCAGGAACGAACCTGGTTTGATCCGGGTCTATTAACCCAGGTAGATGACGGGAAAGTCTCTGCGCCAGGATCCCAGTAAAGATTTTTAAATCTATGTTCAGGAGGGATATAGGGCGAAAAGAGCCATATAGACAACGACCCTTGCCTGGTTTGGGTATGGCCGTAATCAAAGCCTCCAGCATTGAGGATGGAAGGGAGGCATCAGGGGCAGACCCAATTGAGTTCTAGACCCACGCCAACAGTGGGGTGAGGACGGCACAGTAATTTTTATAGAAAACAGAGGAGAATCCGTCCAGACCAGGGGCTTTATGGAGCTTTAAGCGGGAGATTGTAGAGATAACCTCTTCCAATCTAATGGGAGCTGCAAGCTCCTCCACCTGACCCGGTAGAAGTCTGGCCGTGGGGACTCCCTGCAAATATTGGGCTGAGCTATCTGTGGCCAAGGTCTGGGCCGCGTAGAGATGCTCATAAAACTGCCGGAATGTGGGCGGCAATTTCGTGATTCATGTCATGTACTGCCCCTGTTGATCCAGAATCCCAGTAACATGAGAGGCTTGTTGCTGCACGTGTAACCTGTTGGCAAGGAGCTTCCGGCACCTATCTCCCCGCCACATAAAATGTGTGCCGCAATCAGAGGGCAGAGTACTCAGCCCTATCCAGATCCGCCAACTGTTCCCGGGCTGCCTTAAGCTGCTTCCAGACCCTAGGTGCCCCTGTCCTTTGGTGGATTTGTTCCAGTTCGACAACCTCCCCAGTTAGTCGCTCCCTCTTTTCCCGCCGATCCTTGTCTGCTGCCGCTATGCCCAAAAGTTCTCCCCGGACCACAGCTTTTAGGGCTTTCCAGAGAGTTGTCGTGGAGATGGTTGGGGGGAGTCATTAAGGTCTAGATAGTTGGTAATACAGTTATGAATTTGCTGCACCACTGAGGGGCGCTGGAGCATCGTCTCTAGGAGGCACCAGAATCTAGGGGAGTGTCGGTGATGGTGCAAAGACAGGGATCTCTGCACTGACAAGTGGTCAGATAAGGGGCATGGGAGGATCTCCACTTCACACGCCTTTTGCGTTAATGGGTCAGAGATGAGTATGTAGGCAATCCTGGAATAAGTCTTGTGGGGGTGTGAGTAAAAGGTGTATTCCTTGGACCCCGGATGGCGCAGTCGCAAGGCGTCTACCAGCCCAGCTGTCTCCCAGCATCAGACAAGGTCCCAGTCTGTTCCCACCGCTGCCCCGATTGGTCTATTGCACCCTCAAAGAACAGTTTAAAGCCCCCCTCCTAATAGTATAGCCCTGTCAGGGAGGCAAGTCAACTCATGGACCACTTCCTGGATGAACTCTTCTTGGCTTTCATTAAGAACATACACCGTAGCAACTGTGAGTGAGTGGGGGCCCAGGGCAAGAGTGCGTACCAGAAGTCTGCCTTTGATCTCAGCCTATTTGCTGCCCACTTGGCCCGAAAATTTAGCAGAGACTAGTATTGCCACCCCTGCTGTCTTAGTAGTTCAAGAGGAAAACATCCGATATGGGAAGGCCTGGATCTCAATCTGTGCATGTCAGTTGGCCGAAGGTGCATTTCTTGAAGCAGACAAATGTGAGCTCCAGAGTGCTCAAGGAAGGACAGGAAAGCTAGTCGTTTGGTAGGATTATTAAGCCCCTTAACATTAAGGGACAAGATGTGAATGTCCGTTGTTATGTGAAGGAACCCAGGAGGTAATAGTGTCAACCACTCTAAAGCCCACAATTGCGAACAGAGGCACAAAAAGCACATATCTTTAACCCGTCAGAGCTGGAGGAAGGAGGAGTGAACCCAAAAACCCCCAAGAGAAAACATACAACGAAGAGCATCAACGTACCAAGTTCATAGAAGTCCTGAGCCTTCCACCCCATGGAGAGGCATGAGGTGGATAGCAGGAGCTCCCATCGCCCCCACCCCACACAGGGCACCACAAAGTACAGCTATCTGGATCCCAAATGAGTTACAGTTGTCGTTACCATAGCCGGTCAGCCTCAGTCTGCGGCAGAAGAGTCCCGGCAGAGTTCAGCATCGCTGTGCGTTCTTTAGCCATGGCTTCCGGGTCTGGACAAAGATGCAGAGGGGACTTCCCAACTCATTGCCAGCATGCTGTGTCTGTGCGGCTTCCACTGGGGCCTTCTCTCTCTGGAGTATCACAGTCACTGTCCGGTAGATGAAGGAGCGATGAGGCCTCCCAGAGAGAGCAGATCTGGAGGAGCCTGCCCTCCCACTTAAAGATGAGCCTCAATGGATGGCCCCAGAAGTAAGAGACGTCCTTGGAGCACAGGAACGCTGTGACAGGTCAGAACTCCCCTAGTTTCTGTATGGTTGAGGCCACTAGGTCTTGGAACAGGAGAGGCCTGCAGGAGCGAAAGCTTATGGGGTGCTTGGCCCACGTCTCACACAGGAAGCGTTCTTTGAGCTGAAAGTCGTACATGCATGTTTGCATGTCGGGAGGTGGGGCAGTCGCCGATCTCTTGGGCCCCACGCAAGGCGTCCAGTCGAATTTGATCCGTTGCTCGGGGGAGTCTCCCAGGATATGGTGGAACAGTTCCACTACAAATGCCTCAATGTGTTGCCCCTCTGTCCCCTGAGGGACCGCCCGGATTCGGATGTTGTTCCGTTGGTACTCCAGGTCCTCCGCATGGGCTAGGAGATCCAAGTGTTGGTCTTGAAGACATAGAACCTCCTCGTCCCACACGGCTGTCTGCTTCTCCATTTCATCGACCCTCTCCCACTGAGTCAATGTCCCTACAAATCACTCGGATCTCTGCGGTTAAGTCATTCTTCATGGTGTGAAATTCGTTCGTGAGGGTAGCAAAGAGATATTCAAAGATGCTGCGGGTGACCGGCCCCTCCAGCTCGTCCTGTTCATGTCCGGCTTTGAGGCCCCCTTGCGCTGTCGGAGCCTCGGCCCCTCCTGCCCCAGATTTAAGAAGAAGGTCCTTCACACATCAATCCTTCATGGACTTGTTTGTGGCCATCGATGCGCAGCCAACGTCCAAACCCTTGTGGTGGGGAAGCGACAATGGGGTTAGCGAGAAAAGTCATAGAGCCAGGAACTAGGTGATCTCCCTTCCAGGCCCTAGCCCTCCAGCCATGTTCCCAGGAGGAATGAAGCAATGGGGGGGGGGGGGGGGGGGGAGGGGGTGTATAGGCCCAGTGTGCAGTGCTCTGGTTCGGTCTCTCCCCGCGGCCCCACCACAGCGCCACTCCGCTGCTCTGCTCCCTCTCAAGTTGCTCACTGGCAGTCACGAGGTGGGTGCTCCCAAAGTCTCCCTCAGGCCTTAGGCCCTCACCTGTAGCAGTGTCCCGTGTGCGCCAGACAACGCCTCAGCGAGGCCCACACATTTACCTGGTATGGGGATCTCACGCCTTTCCTAGTGGTGGTGGGTGCCCAAAGGTCCGCAAATCGCTCAGGAGAGGCCCCCGCTGGTCAGTGGCAGTCAGAGGAGCGGCCTGCTCCCTCTCGTCGCAATGCCACAAACACACGTCTTGGCCCAGGGCAGAATCCACCCAGTCCCCAACTCACCAACTGCCACTAGGGGCAGGGGGGGACCAGGGATGCAACAATCCGCTGGTGTCTAGGCCAGCAGCTACCAGAGAGGGTCTCCCCATCATCCGCTGAAGGCGCCGCCGCTCCAAGGGGGGGTGGGGGGGTGGAAGGGTGCCTCACTCCTGTCTTTCAGCATCGAGATCTGTGCAAAGGCACCTCCATGCCACCAGTTGACTATGGGGCCGCCGCGTCTCACCCCCGACTAAGCTGCGCCGCTCGAGGCCTTCAAAGGAGGGAAGTGCAGTTGGGTGCTGGGGATCAGTGCGCAGCCGTCCTCTTCTTCCACTGCAACCACCAGACAGGCTGCGGGCTGTGCGTCGCTGATCAGTGCGCCGTCCATAGGGCTCAAAGGCTGCTCCACTACCAAAAGCAGACTGTGCAGATTTACCAGCACGGAGCAGGGTCCGGAATGCAATTTGAGGATCCGCTGAAAGCAGCTAAGCGGTTAGGGTCCAGGCCAGGGGTCGGAACGACGAGCAGGCACGTCCTACTTGGTCGCCATCTTGGCCACTCCCCCTTTGCTCTCCTTTTTTAATGTCACATTATGCCACGTCACTACTTGTAGCGTCATGTAGTTCCTAGGACCTCCTAGGACCTGTGCGTTTTGGACAACCTAAACTAAGGGTTTGGTGTAAATACAGATGCTTAACACCTCCTACAGGATACGTCAACCATCAGACCAGCTAGCTCTACAGTGCCACTACCACTCCCCTGTATTCTACAGTGTCATAGGTAGTTTTTGGCAACCACTGAACCAGACAACCCTGATACCTCAGGGACCGTGGAAAACAGTACTCTACTTTTTGCTCAGTCACTTGTGCTTGCTTATTCTCAGAACACACACACACACAGAAGGATGATTGGGAAGTTTTTAATAAGTATTTATTGATCAAGCGTCAGTCTAGTGTAGAGCATATTTGCTGCAATGATCAGAAGAGAGAAACAAACAAAAGTGATCTTGAGCACCAATATCGAGAATAGTAGATACATTTCTGCCATCTTGCTAAAGAGATAGACATGAGCTGGTTATATAAAAGAGTAGCTTTGGTGTACTCCTGCAATGTGCTGCCTACCTACTTAGTCTAAATGCACCTAGCCTCGATATCTAGGTGAAACGGGTATATGTGCATATATGTGCGTGCTAAAATGTAGCCAGGAATCCACAAGGGAATTACCACCCCCTCACCTGATGGTAAAGAATGAAGGACCCCGTCTCTGCTCGAGGGAGACACCTCGCAAGGGATGTCAGATCGCAGCTTGTCGAAGGATCAGCATGCAGCACCTTGGCCCAGCTTTGAAGTAATTCTCCTCCGATTTGTAGGGGGAAATAGTGGTCTTATATACTGGAGTGGTCATTCCAGAGTTTTCCCTAGGATCGATGTGTTTTGAAAAGATCGATGATTGTTTTTCAAAACAAACGCGAACACATACAGTGGGCCTGTTTATCAAAAATATATACATATTAAATTATTTGTTTTGTTTCTCTATTTTTCTCGCTAATTGCTTACAAATTTTTATACAAAAAGATAATACCAATGGTGGCTGTCTGACAAAGAAAACACCATAATAAATACACTGACAATTCAATGGGTGACTGGTGACATACAGTGCAAATGGGTGACCTTTCAAATTCAAATAATAAAGAAGACAATAACATATGGCAGTAACTCGATGTGGGGATGGGGTTATTATTACTCTCCTTCAATTGTAGTCGGCCTTGCCGCATTTGTGGCTTCATTTAAAATCAACAGCGCCCGTCTTATCTGCTGTCACACGCACACGATTGGGCCAAGAGGACTACAATTGAAGGAGGGCAATAATAACCCCATCCCCACATCGAGTGGACCATGGCTGGGGTCTGGGATGTCATGTTACATAACTAATGGATACCGTTTTAGACACGCCATATGTCTCTTTCTTTGAATACATTTAAGGCTGCCCTTTGGTCTGTTTTAGTCCTGAGGAAGACCCGCTATGATGTATAGTGAATAATACGATCACAGGGTCGAAACGTTGACGACATTACATTATATCCTATGTCAGCTATCCTTGGAATATATTAACAAGATAAAGGATACACAGAATAAAACATTTTTGGGACATTTTGGATTATTTGTGGTTCCGAGGTCACATGTTTGTGTATGTGATCACCGGGAGATTTGTGAATTTCACTATGTATATGTGAATGTGATATATTGTTCTTTATGTTCTCTGGACAGCTGTTGAAAAGAGATATGAAAAGAGTTAGAAATACATATTTTGATATATGAAAAATAATATATTTAAAACAAGTTAATGGTTGCGTCGTGTCAGTGGTTTTTGTAAATCATTTTACAATAAAGATTTGTCTATTTTGAGTAGGAGAAGTTTCACACATGATTGAGGGATCATTTATAGGCCCTTTTAGAATTTAATGTTTAATGAAACACATTATTTTACAATTCCCCTTAACGAGATTTGATTCAACCAACAGAACTGTTGGTATCGGTACCCAGCAACACTCCACAAGATACACCTGGATACATCTGAGCAGCGTTGGAGGGGTTGTGGGCTTCTAGGAATTGTAGTGTAGTTCCTATAGTCCCAATAGGCTCTGCGCATTGGAATAATATCTTCAGTAGTGTAGACGTAGGACTGAGGTTATCTAGGTCTCTACTGACTATATTAGACTTAAGTTTTTTTGCCAGCTAGCTCAGAGTTCACTAGAAACTTTCTCGACTAAGCAAGGAGGAGTTTAACCTCCCTGGATAGACAAGAAGGGATTAGTTTCTGACAACCATAAAACATGACAACTTTGCTCTCCCTGATTAAGAGTATATCTCTAGAGTCGTGTGAAAACAAAAGACCGCTATTTCACTCAGTCAAAGGTGCGTACTTAGTTTCACCAGATTGCAGAGAAAAAGAGAGACGGGCGTTTTCAATAAAAGGTGGTATTTATTGAGCAGTCTCTTTCCTCATACAAGAGAAATGAATTGCTACAATTGCAATACTTATAGTTAAGAAAAGTGCATACAGTAAAAGCAAGATTATAAAATACTGTAAAAGCATTGATATGGTTTCTTAGCCATATGATACTTTAAAATGGATAAAATAGATACATACATACATTGACTAATCGTACTCAACTGGTGCTTCTAACTACGCCTACCCCGGTGTACCCGACCTAAGCCTAATACGTGGGAAGGAGTAAGTAAGTAGCAGTTTAAGTTAAGTTTGTTTTGCCAAGAATCTGACTCAAGAATTCTCTGTAAGGGTTTAGTCAGTTCAGTACCTGGGTATTAGAAGGCAGGAGGGCTGGTATCTCTATCTCAGGACTCGATATCCCAGTCACACGCAAGGGTAAGCTGAAAGCGCCGGAGGCTGGATTTCTCGGCAGGAGAAAAGACAGCGTCTTTCTCAGCGCGTCAAGAGGGAGGGGCAGCGTCCGTGGGCTCTCGCATCAGCTGGGCTCTCGGGCAAGTAGTAGCTGCTCCAGATTCATCACCACCACCGTGTGTTTGCTTAAGGCAGCGTTGGTATATTTATACCTGAGAGGTGCTGGGTTTGACGTAAGGATGGACATAAGACGTCAATAAAGATGTCACGAAGAACTGCTCGTTCTTACAGTGCTTTACAGGAGTCCTTCGGACGAATTCAAAACAAAAGCAGCGGGGATTTCCCAGGTTGCTGGAGGCTTGGATTTGTTTAAGAACTCGGTGTGCTTTCTAGGGGGCTGGAGGAATAGGCTTGCTTAATGTGACAGCATGCGCTATGACCGAATTGTGAATAGGGTTTCTATGCCGTTGTAGGGATATTATTGATTTATAACCGGACAAGGGCAAAGAATAGAAATATCGATTCAGGTACCTAGATAAGTACACTACACCCACTCCACAAATTCATGTCCATAATTACTAAAACTAAGCAATAGTAAACATATCTAATGGTGCATGTGTATACCGATCCACCCCAAAATAAAAAAATTTGCATTTGAAATGGCGTACGCGAAATACATGAAAAATGAGTATAGGTGCTGTACGTTTTTCAAGCAGAGTAATCATTCATAAAATAGGATGCACATATATATCAGCAGAATGAATTTGCGAAAATTACACACGAAATGGCTCTTAATACAGAAAAGAAAAGTGCGAGACCATTTCATCACATATAAATACAGTTATTTGTAAATATGCTAGAGGCTGAGGTAATATATTGTCTCTAGAGTTCCTAAAAATAGAAGCTCTGTTCTCTAAGAATAGTTCTACTTTAAGCAGAGAATGAGTGCCAAAAAAGTAAATATTTTGGAATCGGGGAAAAAAAATCATTTCGTTATTCAGGGGAAGAAGAAAAAACAGTTCCAAATATTTCCAGTAGCTTTTGTTTTTCAAAGCCGAAGGCCGAATTCAGAGTTCAGGGAACGCTGTGTGCTCGTTTGCTTCAAAGTTATTATTTCTGTTCAGGGGAGAACATCATTTCAGACAGACTTTCAAAAAAGCAGTTTACCGCTTCAGGTGAAAGTTCGACCAAGTTGGAAAATGTCGCGACCATGCAGTCTTGAGCATGATTGCTTTCATCGATGTATTGATCAGCATTGCTTACAGAAGGTCGTACCTGGTTGATGCTGCTCTCATCTTGTACTTCACTACCCTTTAATCGCAGTGGTGAAGTTTCCACGAATGCCGTCATCAGGATAGGTAACCGCTGGGGACAACACGATGCATAAGCCTTTACGGGACTTAGCAAAGTATCTGTATCCAATGGTACTTCTGATTGTAGTGTGAGACAGATGTCCAACACGCATTCTTCTCCGCACAGCATACATCTTAACACAGGTAAGATACAATTCTGCCAGGTGGGTCTGAATGAAAGAAACCAGGTCATATTCAGGTCTCTTAGCCGCGCTAAACCAAGGACTTTAGTTATGCGGTCCCGATAGCGTATAGCCAGGATCGTTTCTTCCATTGTTGCTGGAGTCTTGTCTGTGACATGGCTTGCCATAACGAAGCAGTAGAATCAAGAATAAAATGCCTGCTACGAGTCCCAACAAGAGTGGAAGGCCGCCAAAGACCGAATGGACAAAATTAGGAAAGATGCCCAGGACTGCTTTAAAAAGGTGTCAACAGTCCCGAAACAATGGTCTTAAATACACTTGGGATATCATTTGTATCTGAAATGTTTAAGATTTGGTTTAGCATTTCTGCGAAATGTAAGGGGCAATTTGTTGATAAAAGGTCATGTATGTCTGCCGTTGTCCTTGCAATTTGGAGATCATACGTTTCTTTTGATGACCTCAAGGGCACAGGCGTCTGTAAAAGAACGGACTTCATTCTGCTTAAAGTATCAATTCGAATAGAAGAGATTTTCAAACTGGGCCAAATGTTTCCCTCCCTGTCTGGAGTGTCGTTCGGATACAATACTTGCATACAACAAGTGACCATGGACGAAACGCTTACTAGATAAGCTTTTCCTGGCACCAAGCCACAACATCTATGGTCCACAATTAGAATGTAGCTCCCGTTCGAAAGCCGTCTAAAGAATGGCTCTATTCGAGTTGCAGGTGTGCCAAGCTGGTGACATGAAAGGTTATTTGAAGTCCCCTCACAGGCCCCATGTAGATTTATACCCTGACACAGAAGTATACCACTTAGTGATTTTTCACAATTATTACCACTAAGAAATACATTCTGTCCTTTTTCACTATAACATGTGTGTGTAGGGTAATTTCCATGATGACTTAATGTATCCTTTACCCAACCTTTCATACTGGCCTGCCTGTATATACTTTTGGCAGTATCGAAATTGGAAAGTTGTTATCGGAATAGTTATGATTCCGTGTATTATCCATTCAATGACAGGTCGTTGTGACATTGTCAATGGTAATCTCTCAAGTTTTTCAATGCTCAAGATTGTATATTCTGCTCCTTTTTGTGCCAAGCTGATTTGTGTATCAGTAAGGTTAAAGATAGAGAACAGTGACGTTGTGTTGATTAAACGCCAAGGCACGTAGCCTGAACGCAGATTTTGTAACGTCCAGCCAAGCTGTACAATAGAACGCAATTGGGACTGACCATGTTGTAACATTAGTAAGTCCTGCTCTATTATATCGATTGCAGATGATACAATACTGTCCAGTGAATATATTCTGGAAGACAGAGTCATTAACCCATTGTCCACAACAGAAAGTGATTTTTCCAGATTGATACGGTCAATTTCCCGTATTTTTTCTGCTGTTTCAATTTGTGTTTCTTTCCAAGCTTCATTGTAAGCTGCATGTATAGAGGCCGCTATGAAACGTTTTTGACGCTGTTTGCGTGGTCCCATTATGAAATCACGCAACTCAGCACCTTCTTTAAGTAAAGTCAAGTGTTGCTTAATTTCTGCCAGTGTGGATGTCTGTAGCCATTCGAGGCAGAGTTTTCCTACACTGTATGCTGTTACTATCCCTGGATGTTGTCTCTGGGAGTATTTAGGGTCTGGCCTGGTCAATTTGAACCCCTGTATTTTGTTCAGGAATCTATCTTGACAGTTATTTGTGTCTGTGGGCCAGATCAACCATTTTTCCCAATCAGGATGTGTTCTGTTTTGGTTTAAAATATGGGATACATCTATCTCAACATCTGTAGTGCTATTACTGTCAGGTATTGGTTTTGGAATAGACGGTTTGTTTAAGTCTTTGATTTTGGCTAGGCCAAGACAGGTTGTCTGTTGAATTGTGTCATTCAAGAATATAATTTGTTCTGGGATCATGCAGGCTCTGAATAATGATTCTATACCTTGGACCTGCCAATCTCTGGTACCCCAGATGGTTTTAGTTTCAATATTATTTTTCCAAAAATCAAAACCAAATGTATTCATTTTTTCAAAAAAGGTTCCTGAATAGATTAATTTAGTATTTGTCAGCATGGTTTTCATTCCTGTCTTATTTAACAGTTTGAAATAAAACGTTTCTGCTTCACTTGTGTTAAACCCTGAGAAGTATGGGAATTTATCATAAAATGTTTTTGAACTGCCTTTTGGTGGAGTTGCACAATGTTCCCATTGATTATAATTAAAAACATTTCTAGGTTGAGCAGATTTATGCAAAAAATGGTTAGCATAGTGGTTGTAGCAGTACATCTGTTCGTAATTTGATGAACCCTGTAAATAATACTGTTCTGTAAATTTTGCTGACATAATCAAATCAGACATCATATCATTAATACTTTCAAAGTCCCAATCATCAGAGAATGTGCTCGGTTTTACAAAGTCACTTAATGAAACCTTAAATTGATGTAGATACTTCAAGAGCTCGACCGGGCCATAGATTTCGTAATCTGTTTTGTCCCAAGCTACCCCACCGGGTATTGGATTGGCTGTGAAATTTACTGATGATAGTTCTCTTTTCTCGATGTGTGAAGACTTGTGTGGCTTTAGGACCAGGTTGATGTTCTAGCTTGCTGTGTCCATTGTAATATATTTTCCCTCAATGAAGTGTCCCAAGCATAGCACCATGATGAGCCAAAGCAGGAGGAAAAGTACACCTAGCACCACCCAAAATTAAATCCATGGAGAAATCCAATAGGTTTCTTGGAGTTGATGAAAGAGTTCTTTTGCTTAGTCTTTAAAAAAGTCTTTGTTATTGGCTGTTCTTCTGGTTCACTTGGTTCCTCAGAAAAATCATCGAAATTGATGAAGTAGCCTGATGCAGTTCTGTCAATTGTTGGAATTGCTTCTGGATTTTCATTTGCTTTTGGAATTTTCTTTGTTTCATTAGCATAGTCTGATGCTACATCGTTGTAGACAGGTGTTTCTTGACGAGCTGTAGCAATTTGGGTTTTAAGAGGCATAAGTTCCATGGCTTTGTTGCATAGTCCTGTTTGATTTACTGTAGGTTTATCAAATGTGATTAGTCTCTCAGTTTGAACCTCTTGATTTGTAGCAAACTTTGGTGTTCTGCTATTTCTTGGGAGTCCACTTGGCCTACTACTTATTATTGGCCACATGATTGTGGTTTAACCAGATCGATGGATGCAACTCTGTTCTCCTTTTTACCAGCAAGGGGCAGTAGTACAACTGATCTTGTTCCATTGACTGCCAAGACAGGTACTGCTTTTCTGTAAGAAGGCCCAAATTCCTTCTTCACCGCGATTTTCTCTCTGACCAGATCCCCAATCTTTGGAATCCAGACAGGCCTTGCTGGGACAGGTGGTTTCTCTTCAGTGGTTGTTGGCTGCTGTTTCAACTTTATGTTGCTCAGGTCTTTTATTGTTTCATTTAAGTCCTGTAAAATAGCCAAACGATCTTTGATATCAAAGCATTTTCTTTCTACCACTGAAGTTTGACTATCGAGGTCCTGGATATGCATTCTAGTCCCGAACAATAGTTCGTACGGACTGAAACCTTTTAGAGAATTTCTTGGCAGATTATTAAGACTACGTTGGACACTTGTTAAATGTTTGACCCACCCAACCCCCGAACCTAATACCTTTGCCGTTATAGATTGCTATATGTCTCGGTTTTTTCTTTCCACCATCCCGTTTCCCTCAGGAAGGAAGTGATAAGATTACCGCAATGCAATGCCCATGCTGGTCATGGCCTCCTTATAAGCTCTAAAGCTAAAAGCAGGTCCCTGGTCAGAATGTAGCATGCCAATTGCGTATATGCCGATATAGACTCGTGAATCTTTTATAACAGTTCTGGCGTCAGCCGAGAGCTGGGGTCTACATCCAAATGAATCTCGTGCAGGAATCCACTGCGACCATGATATATTTATAGTTGCCATCCCTTTGTAAGGGACCACAGTGGTCCAGGTAAACACACGTTAATGGTTTATCTGAGATCAGAAAGGGCGTCTGTGCTGGTCGTTTCACTGTCGAAACTTTCATCTTTTTGGCATATTTCACATTCTAGAACATAGTTCCTAGTTTGTTTTCTCATGCGTGGCCACCAGTATCTCTGTTTTAATAATGATACTGTGGCCGAAACACCAGCATGTGCAGAAGCGAGCCCTTCGTGTGCCGCTATAATTAGTCCTAACCTATGTTCCATGTTTGGAATTGCCCTATCCCCCACTCCAGGGATTCGAGCAAATGGAACGTTATTCGCATCAGTTATGTAGGACTACTTTACTGGAAAGCCTTTCGGGAGTGATTTTATCGCATTTCTTACTGTAGCGCTGACAGCTTGCAATATCTCGCTGTCTATTTTTGTTTTTGACCGGGTGATGGCAGCTACGGAAGCCATTTGCACAGCTGCCTTCGCGGCCTCATCAGCCAATGAATTCCCTGCAACGTGAACGCCATCACGTTGATGACTCAGCGTATGTATCACGCGAGTCTTTTGTAGTTCTTTCTGTAAAAGAACTACTTGTTCCCAAAGCGTTTTATGCTTGATTGTGCCACCTTTTGCATCTTTGAAACCGTTTAGAACCCAGCTCTGCAAGTATTCATTATAAGACTGAACGCAGTAATATGAATCGCACACTATGAGTGTGGGGAATTCGCGATCGGTATTTTCAAGCGCCATCTTAAATGCTAGTAGTTCAGCTCGCTGAGCTGTACAATCTCCTAGAGATTGCGTTTTAGTGACCAGTGGTCGAAATTTTCCTTCGTGCCAATGACCTTTAACAATCGCGCACGCAGCACTGTAAGCTTGTTTACCCCCAACTGCGGGCTGTGCTGATCCGTCTGTATATATTATACAGCCGTAGTGTTCAAGAGGCAAGATTTCGGTTGGCAGAGGGCATTCAAATTCATATTGGAGAAATTCTTGTGTTTTTAAATTAGGATCAAATTCGTATACCACGTCTGTTGCAGCAAGAGAATTAACCCATTGTATCCATCTCGGATGTAGTGCTTTAGCATTTGGAATGCTTGCTTTTGTTACCGCCTCTAGAGCTGGTACTGGTGTAACGATGACTATTCGTTTACCTTGTGCTAGGGCTCTTTCTTTTGCTACCGCAGTCTGAACTGCGGTTAGAATTTTTTCAGTTGAGCTAAATTTCATTTCAGCTTTTGTGAACAAATATGATTTGTATGCTATTGGTACCGTTTCTCCCTCATTAGAGGTTAGGTATGTGAATCCGCATCTTCCTGGGATGACTCGGATTACAAGGTTGCGTGTGTTATCGCGTGTTTGCAATTTTGTTTTAGCTAACATGTCTGTTTGCAATGATCTCAAAATTTCTGTGTGATTTTGAGTCCAATTGATTGTTTTAAAATCTGGTTTTATTAGTTCATAGAGAGGTTTAACCCTCACTGCATAATTTAGAACGTAAGTTCTTCCGAAATTCAGGAAACCTAGAATTGATTGTAAGTTTTTCAGCGTTCTTGGTGCTTGGATTACAGCACATTTCTCTAAGAAATTGTCCGCCAGGCTTTTGCCTTCACTTGATAATTCATATCCTAAAAACAGGACAGTTAGATGGGCAATTCTTGACTTTTTAAAGTTGAATTTGTAACCCTCTGCTGCGAACCCAAGTATTATGGTGTTCACTCTTTCAAGTGAGTATCCAAGTCATCATCTGTTAGATAGATATCATCGACATAAGATAATGCCTCATCATCATATATTTGTAGTAACTCTGTTACTCTTGCTGAGAATAATCCTGGGCTGTTCTTGAACCCCTGTGGGAGTCAACAGAATTTTTCTGCGAGCCCATTATTGAGAAAGCGGTCAAATGCCTGCTTTCAGGTGCTATGTTTTGACAAAAGAATCCATTAGAGAGGTCTAATGTTGTTTTGTATTTTTTGCGCACGATGTTATTCATTAGTGCTGCACTGTGTGAGTTTTGTACTGCAAAAGTTTTGCAACATGAGTTTAGATGTCTGTAGTCCAAAACTAGACTATATGAATCGTCTGGCTTGGAGACAGGAAACAAAGGATTGTTCATTTGTGAGGTGCAAGTTTCAATCACCCCCTGGTATTCAAGTGGATCTAAGATCTCCCTGACCTGTTTTTTAGCTTCTTGCTTAATTGGGTACTGCCTCTGTGCAGTTGGTTGAGATTTTAACTGGATTTTGTGAGGAGGAGAGTCCTCATCCCATCCAACATGGTTTTTATATAATGCAGGAGCTTGGGCTACTGCCCACTTTCTTGCAAGTGTATATTTTTTATGAATTGGAATATGATTTGAGAAGGCAGGCATAATCATTTCTTCGCCATGAGGGCACTCCCTGACAAACTCCGGTGGCCAGTCTCTTTCAGCTAAAAGGATGTCATAGCCTTTGGAGAGGTTATCCCAAAATAGACCCCTTATTTTCCTAGTCTTATCTCCCTCTATACGTAATGTTATTTTGTATATTTTATGAGGTTTGCGAACTCTGGTATCTGCAGTTTCCACCTGAATGTATTCATTCGTGTCCACTGTCTCCAGATGATTCATCAGGATCTTGCGAGCTATGCTCACTTATGCTGCGCTGTCTAGCATTGTCTGAGCCCACTCTCTGTTTTTCAGCTGTGTCCTCAGTATCCTCGGCATGTTTGATTACTTTAATACTGGCTACCTTCTTATTTGTAAATTGTAGTTTTTTACTTTGATGAGCAGGTTCCTTGTCTTTGGACTAGACGTGCTCTTCCCTGTGTTCTGACCGTCCTCTTCTTTCCAATTTCTGCGAGGAATTCTGAAAAGATCGAGAGGGACGTGTATCAATATCTTGATATCTATCAGGTTTCTTCAAATTATCCCTATTTCTAAGGTTGTATCTTTTCTCAGAGGGCTCCCTCTGGGGAGACTTGTGTCCTGGGTCCGGAGATCTTTCTCTCCGCCGAGGAGACCTTCCTCTGGACTGGAATCTTTTTTCTTTGGGAGTGGATTGTTTATTTCCATCCCAGCTCTTTTTTGGAGTGTTTAGATTATTTTTAATAAACATTTTTTCAGGATTTTCAGTTAGTTGGGGTTTTACTGGTCTCCCACCCAAACTATCTCTTCCTAGCTCTTCATAGGATTTTTCTAGGATTCTGGCAAGTTCAAATGGTTGTTCTGCTATATCTGTTTCTTTCAATTTCTGGAGAAAAGTTATATCCTCAGTTGCCAATTGAACTAAGTCTCTATATGCCTGTGTTAATTCTTTTATTTTAACTAAGAGTTCTTCGCTTTACATTTTAGTAATGTCAGGATGTGGTGTGTAGCTGGCTAGAACCGGCCATGTTGCTCCTGGTCTACCTAGTGGACCGAGCCAGGTGTTATGATTATTATGTGTTAGGGCGCCTTTAAACCAGAGCAGGTGCTCTTGGTATTTTAATGGGATTTCAACCTCCTCGAAAGGAGTGTATTCATCTGGAGGTTCCTCTATTTTGTAATAGTGGAAGTCGTGTGTGACAGCGTTTGCTGCTGGAAAGTTTATCCATGAATAGAATACCTCTGTCTGCCGATATTCATGTGCCTCAAGTACGAATATGACTGTACCACCTCTCGATTTTAGTCCATTTTCTATAAGTTTAAGAATTATAGTTTTTCTTATGTTGACCGGGATGAGTATAGCATCTGGGTCGTTCTGCAGGAGACTTGTGTTATCCGCTAGGAGTTGAGCTGCTATTCTAGCTGCCTCCCTTTCTTCTTCACCGTCTGACATTTTTACTGACAGAAGGGTATTTGTTGCAGATCAGGTTTCAAGGAAACAAAGATTAGGTACACAATATTTTGGAACACTGTATCCTTCAACGTTGACTAAACCAAAAACTATACATAGGAATCTCTTCCTACTAAGTTCCGGCGGATTTTACCCTTTGACCCACTCCAGACGTCTTTAGAGTATTTACGGGAGAAAGGGTCTGTGTGAAAAAGCACGACAGAGTTACTCTAACGTCTTGTGTTAGATTTATCGCCTTACCAAACGTTGGGCGCCATGTAGTGTAGTTCCTATAGTCCCAATAGGCTCGGCGTATTGGAATAATATCTTCAGTAGTGTAGACGTAGGACTGAGGTTATCTAGGTCTCTACTGACTATATTAGACTTAAGTTTTTTTGCCAGCTAGCTCAGAGTTCACTAGCAACTTTCTCGACTAAGCAAGGAGGAGTTTAACCTCCCTGGATAGACAAGAAGGGATTAGTTTCGGACCACCATAAAACATGACAACTTTGCTCTCCCTGATTAAGAGTATATCTCTAGAGTCGTGTGAAAACAAAAGACAGCTATTTCACTCAGTCAAAGGTGCGTACTTAGTTTCACCAGATTGCAGAGAAAAAGAGAGACGGGCGTTTTCAATAAAAGGTGGTATTTATTGAGAAGTCCCTTTCCTCATACAAGAGAAATGAATTGCTACAATTGCAATACTTATAGTTAAGTAAAGTGCATACAGTAAAAGCAAGATTATAAAATAATACTGTAAAAGCATTGATATGGTTTCTTAGCCATATGATACTTTAAAATGGATAAAATAGATACATACATATATACATTGACTAATCGTACTCAACTGGTGCTTCTAACTACGCCTACCACGGTGTACCTGACCAAAGCCTAATACGTGGGAAGGAGTAAGTAGCAGTTTAAGTTAAGTTTGTTTTGCCAAGAATCTGACTCAAGAATTCTCTGTAAGGGTTTAGTCAGTTCAGTACCTGGGTATTAGAAGGCAGGAGGGCTGGTATCTCTATCTCAGGACTCGATATCCCAGTCACCCGCAAGGGTAAGCTGGAAGTGCCGGAGGCTGGATTTCTCGGCAGGAGAAAAGACAGCGTCTTTCTCAGCGCGTCAAGAGGGAGGGGCAGCGTCCGTGGGCTCTCGCATCAGCTGGGCTCTCGGGCAAGTAGTAGCTGCTCCAGATTCATCACCACCACCGTGTGTTTGCTTAAGGCAGCGTTGGTATATTTATACCTGAGAGGTGCTGGGTTTGACGTAAGGATGGACATAAGAAGTCAATAAAGATGTCACTAAGAACTGCTCGTTCTTACAGTGCTTTACAGGAGTTCTTCAGACGAAATCAAAACAAAAGCAGCGGGGATTTCCCAGGTTGCTGGAGGCTTGGATTTGTTTAAGAACTCGGTGTGCTTTCTAGGGGACTGGAGGAATAGGCTGGCTTAATGTGACAGCATGCGCTGTGACTGAATTGTGAATAGGGTTTCTATGCCGTTGTAGTGATATTGTTGATTTATAACCGGACAAGGGCAAAGAATAGAAATATCGATTCAGTTACCTAGATAAACACACTACAGAATCTTCCACCTTATATAGTGGGATTGCCCTACGATCAGACCCTACTAGAATGAGATATTTTGGGATATCCTCTGCCAAAGACCCTGATTTTGTTTTATTGGAATTACGCACTCCCCCTTTGAAACACTATGAAGGATACATCCATAATCTCCCAAGGACATCATGCTGCTGAACACCACGATCAGAAACACCCAATCCTGGCTTGCTGAGAATCACCTCAAACTCAATGCTCTGAAGACCGAGTTCCTCCTGATCTCACCTCCCGCTAAAATATCCACGGCTCAAACATGGCTTAAGCAATTAACGGCTCTAAATGTACAGCCCATCGTAGTAGACTCAGCAAAATCTTTAGGCATAACACTTGACACCAATCTCAACATGCAGCAGCACATCAGCAAGGCAACCAAAGGAGCGAACTTCCAAATCAATACCCTGAGAAAACTTAAACCCTTCCTTCCTGCCAAAGACTTCCAAACTGCAGTACAATCTATGGTCATCCCGCACATAGAATACGGTAGCACCGCCCTCTGCGGGCTCCCCCTAACTACAACGGCACCCCTAAGAGCGTCCCTTAACGCCGCAGCGAGACTCGTCACAGGCTCAAAAAAACACTCGCATATCTCCCCGGACTTTAAATCACTGAACTGGCTACCTTTTGAAGCCAGAATTCAACTGAAAATCGCATGCATGACACACAAGGCTGTGCATCTGAATTCACCCGCCTACCTCACTCAAAAGTTGACAATTTCGGGTGGCTCCCGAACTACTAGAAGCACAAACAATCTTTTGCTGAAACCTCGAAGATTTCGGAAGGAAAAAACGTATAAACGCTCCTTTTCAGGAATGGCACCCAGGATCTGGAACTCACTCCCTCCTGAAACAAGGCTCATCTCCTCCAACACAATCTTTAAGAAAGAAGTTAAAGCGATCCTCATGGCAAAATACACATGACCTATTACTCCGTATCACTCATGAATCTGCTCTGTAAGTCCTGCCCGACCTTGGCCTATTGTACCACCCGTATTATCGAATTACGTAATTGTATACGCTCACTCTTTGTATTTTGTTATAATGTTTGATGCACCTGGTGGATTATGTATATTGTTATATTGTTGACGCACCTGGTTGACTTTGCACACTTTACCCTCTCCACCTCAACGATCCTTACTTCCCTTCTACTGTCGCACCTGTGGGACTATACATCCTGCACACACCCACCTCAACTTGGCCCACCTTTAAACTCTAAATACTCTAAACACGCTTAAGCAGGTATATGCTCCTTGTTATTGCATTTTATGCTATTGACGCAATTGTTTGTCTATACTCAGTGTACCTACACTACCACACCTGTGACCTACCTCATGTCCTTTGACCTACCTATGTAACTAGCACCTTGTACCTAACTACCTCATATATCACTTTGTATATACGCTTTATTACTTTGTATTTTTACTTTGTATTTTTACTTGTAAAGCGCTCGGATATCTGCAAAGATCTTGTTCGCGCTGTATAAAACTCTCAAAATAAAATAAATAAATGTGCCTTTGTTTGGGGGTGGCCAAGATGGCTTTGGCTGCCGCATGGAAGAAAATATCAGCCCCTTATATGTCTCAGTGGCATGCTCGATTGAGGCAAACTTTTACCATGGAAAGTCTGACCGACAAACTCACAAAATCCCGAAAGGGAATGGACTGTATATGGGGTCCTCTTGAAAGATCTCTTGGTGGGTTTACTGTTATCCTCTTGCCATCCACATACGCGGCCCCTTAATCTGTTCCAGACTTTTTTTTTGTAAATATATTTTTATTGCAGATTCAGGAAGAAACACGTCCAACAGGCCAACCTATACACCGACGGCACCCAACATACAGTTTGATAGCAATACAATACACAGCCGATAAGCCCACATCCCGGAGGCTGGGCGGCGCTTCAATGAGCCATATCACTGGAGGTACCTCGGTGCGTGCCCTATTCGGGCCATAGGTCAATTGTAACATATCGTATCTGCTTTTACCCCAGAACAACCAACCCACCCTCTCCATCTAGTCCTAGGCCACTCCAATGTCACTTCTCTAAAATAGCACGACTACCTCCCAGGGCCACCCGGTTCCGGGAGGCTGCCGCTGGCCGGCAACCTACCCCCTCCTACGACTCCCTCCCAGTACCCACCCCCCCAACTGCTGCTAATGCGGGTTCCACCATCCCCCTTCTGCTCTAGGGTGACAACTATCAGGAAGTTCTGACAATCAAGTAGTCCCATGGAATCCCGTCCTATATCTGATCAGTCTCTTCGCCTTCAGTTAAGTAATCCCTTAACGCCTGCACTACCAGCTCCCAGGACCGCGCCAGTTCCAAACTTTTCTCGTTACCAGTTCTAGTCGCCTGACGCATCCTTAGCACACTCTCACATCCCGACCACTTCACCAATTCATTCCTCCATCTCCGCACAGACGGCCCCTCTGTAGATTTCCAATGCCAAGTGATTTCACGCTGTGCCAGTATTAAGCCCAACCCAATGAATTTGCTCGTTACCTTGGTCTTTTTGGTGTGCGGGAACCAAAGAAGCAGACATGCAGCCATGTCAAAGTCTACCTCCCGATCCGTGACAGCATTCAGGAGTTCCCCCACCTCAGACCAGTAGTTCCCTAACTTCGGGCATCCCCACAGCATGTGGTCTAGATCCACCTCAGGCTCTAGACATCGTGGGCACATGGCATCAAGCACCTGGAAGTGTCGACGTAACCTCTCCGGGGTCAAATATGCCCGATGGAGAACGAAAAAATGCACCTGCTGAAATCTCGCATTCCTCGTCCCTTTCCAGGTCCTGTGCAACACCTGACCCCATACGGAGTCCGGGATCTGTTTACCGATACTGGCCTCCCATCGCGATTTCAACTCAACTAACGGCACCAGTCCTTCATTTAACATTCTATTGTGGAGGCAGGTCACCGCCTTGACGGTGCCCGCTGCCATCACTACATACTGGCACACCATCGTCACCTCCGGTTCCGCCAGTCCACCCCCCCCAATGCCTCTGCATCGCTGTGACAACCGCCGCATGCAACAGGAAGGTACCACTCGGCAGGCCGAATTGCTCTTGTAAAGTCTGGAATGGGGCCAACGTCCCGTCCACATAGAGGTCTCCTACCATCTGCAAACCCAAGTCTTCCCACGCTAATAATTGGGACCAATCACCTCCGTGCGGTAAGGCAGTCAGCATTCCCAGCGGAATCTCCGGTGCGTACGGCCGGCGCTTCCCAGCCCTCTTCAGGTTCCTATTCCAACACAATCTAAGTGTCCTTTCCTCTATCGTTAGGTCCCTACCAGCCAGTCTCTGTTGCATCACGATAGCCGACAAGACATGTCTCTGAATGCCGACCCCTCGGCCGTCATCAGGCCCCCTAAATTCCCTGGCCACGTTCTGTGTCAGGACCTGGAGCTGCGCCGCCATATAATACAACTCATAGTCGGGGACAGCCATCCCTCCTTCACACTTGGGTCTCGTCAAGGTGGTCAATGCCACCCTTCGGCGACCCTGGCCCCATAGAAAGCCAGTCACCAACGTCCTCAGCTCTCTAAAGATGCCCTGCGGGATCCATACCGGCAACATTCTAAAGTAATAGAGTAGCCTCGGGAGTGCCACCATTTTCAACAGCGCAACACGACCCAGCACGGACAGCGGGAGAGAGGCCCAGAAGTCCATACTGCCCCTCAGTGCTCGGATGCAGCGCCCCACATTCCCCTCAAGGAGGTCCGCTGCGTCATGGTAGATGCGCACTCCTAGGTAAACAAAACAAGAGGGTTCCCACACTACCGGTCTCGGGAGCTGCGGGCAGAGCGTGGTCTTCCGCAACGGAAACACACAGGTCTTAGTCCAGTTCACCCTGAGGCCTGAGAGCCTCCCGAACCTGCCCAACATGTCCACCGCGCCTTCCAGTGCCCTCCCAGAGTCCGCTAGGTACAGTAACAGGTCGTCGGCATATAACGATATATAATGCGAGTCAGGTCCCTGCGCAATCCCGTCGTAGACAACTCCCGATCTTGCCTGCGCCGCTAGCGGTTCCATCGCTAGTGCGAAGAGCAGAGGGGATAGCGAGCAGCCCTGCCTCGTGCCCCTACAGACCGGATAAACCGGAGAGACCAAGGCCCCCAGCCGCACCCGCGCCTTAGCCGAGGAATAAAGCACTCTCGTCCAGCCCCGGAACCCGTCCCCAACCCCGAACTTCAACAGCACGCCATCTAGAAAATCCCATTCCAAGCTATCAAACGCCTTTTCAATATCAACCGTCAGCACTACCGGGCCCTGTTCCGCCGTAGCAGCACTATCAATGACCCCGATCAGCCGACGGATATTCATCGAAGTGCTCCTAGAGGGGATGAATCCCGCTTGATCCCTATGCACCAAAGAGGTCATCAGCGGCAGGAGCCTGGTAGCTAGGATTCGGCTCAAGATCTTGTAATCTACGGTTAGCATAGACAACGGACGATAAGAAGAGACATCCAATGCCTCTCTGCCCGGCTTCAGCAGTGGCACCACCAGCGCCTCCCTCATAGAGTCAGGCAACCGCCCCAATTGTCTCGCCTCCGCATACACAACCTGCAGCCTGGGCGCCAACACTTCCATAAATTTGGCGTAGAACTCGATCGGCAATCCATCTACCCCAGGGGTTTTGTTCCGTGCCATATGACTAATCGCCCCTCTGATTTCCGCTAGGGTGATGGGGCCCCCCAGATCCCTGGCTTCCTCCTCATCCAGTACCGGTAAAGGGATCTGGTCCAAGTAATTACCTATGTCCGTAGCCGCCGCTTCGAGGTGGCTGGCATACAGTCCCGTATAGTAGGACTGAAAGCGCCCCAGGACCGCTGACTGCGAATAGATCACCTCCCCATCCTCCTGTCGCACACTCATGACCGGGCACCCTCTAGGGTTCGGATCAGCCAACTTCGCAAGGAGCGTGCCCACTTTATCTCGCTCCTCATGCACTTTCACAGCATACAATTTATAATCATAGCACCGCAATCTCTCCGTCTCAGTCGCCACCGCCTCCTTAGCCTGCAACAATCGGTCTCGCAACTCCGGCCTCTCGGGTCTCTGCCGTTCCACCCCTCTCAGCACTTCCTCCGCCTTCGCGAGGTCATTCAGCACTGTTCCTCTCACGGTCAGAAACCGTCCCATACACACCCCCCTCACCACCACTTTCATCGCATCCCATTCAATCGCTCTAGTCGCTGTCGACCCAGCATTAGCCGCAAAATAGCTGTCAATGCCCTGCCGAACCGTGTCACAGAACGCCGGGTCATCCAGCGTCTCCGGACGAAGTCGCCACGTAGGGACTGCCGATCTCGCCAGCTGCCATTGCATAGAGAGCAATAGGGGGTTATGGTCCGAAATGGTCCTGGACAAATACTCTGAGTGAGTCACCACATTCGCGAGTGACTCGCAACACAGCACCGAGTCCAGTCCAACATGCAGATCATGCAGCGCGGAGAAGTAAGAGTAATCTCGGGTTTCGGGGTGTTGCGCCCTCCAGACATCCACCAAGCCCCACCTCTCCTGCCAGTCCCGCCTATGGGTCGCAAGTCTGCGCACTGGGGAGTCCACTAAAGGCGGGTGCGACCTGTCCAACAGCACATCAGAAATGGAGTTAAAATCCCCCGCCAGCAATACAGGGCCCGCCAAATAATACGCCAGTGAGCGCGATAAACCCTCAAAGAAATGTGCTTGATCAGCGTTAGGGGCATAAATGTTACACAGCACCACCTCCCGACCATATAGCCGTCCTTCCACTACCACATACCGACCCTCCGGATCTATTCTCTGACTCGTGACTTGGAATGGCGTGCCCGCTCTGATCCATATCAACACCCCTCTGGCGAATGCCGAGTAAGTCGTGCCAAACACCTGACCTCGCCACCTCCTCTGTAACGCCCCACATTCCTGCTGCGTCAGGTGAGTCTCCTGAAGCATCGCTATCTGAATGCCCCGCCTCACCAAGTAGGCATGCACCTTGTGGCGCTTAACCATAGTACGAATACCCCGGACATTCCATGTGACACATTTCAGGTTAGGTAACGTCCCCATAGAGCATCAATCCCAACAGTGGCGCATGCCAATAAATGTGACCCGCAGTGCAGCAATTGTACAACCCCTTCAAAACATGTCCCTCAACTCCCACCAACCCCCTCCCCAGGACAGAGCCTAATAACCCAGCTTCAGCCCCGTTCCAAACCTTAAACACCCAACACATCACACTAACCTGTGGTCGTCACCACAGAAGACCTTAAGGGTCTGATGAAGGCTGTGGAACCCCAGACCAGGACGACAGAGCAACCACCCCGCGCCTGTAGCCCCACACTGCTAATGCAGCCCCATTCCTGGCAGTCCAATAGGAGTCAGGAGCGTCCACGCCGCCAGGCCTCACAAAATGTTCAGCGGCCACAATCCTCACCCATTAAAAATGCCATCTGATGTCTGTGGGGTGACCTCCGGCCCCTGCACTCCCCCCACCTCAGAGTCATCATCACCGGTCTTCTCCCCTTCTCCTTCCGAAGCCGAGCCTCTGGAAGCGTCCTCTCGCTGCGATCCCGTGATGCTCGCCGTGGCCTCCAACGCACTCTGTCGGCCAACATTTGCGCCTCTCGCTCGGCCCGTTGGCGCCTATTCCGGGAGCGGATGCGCTGTGACTTCCTGACCTTGACCGGTTGTTGACGATCCCTTGCGGGCCTGTGTGCACGATCGGTCCCCGCACGATACAGTTCCAGCCAAGACCATGCTTCATCGGGTGTTTGGAAAAAGTGAGTCCTGTCATCAACGATGATCCACAGCTTGGCCGGAAAAAGCAAGGAGTATTGAATCCCTTCCTCTCTCAGCTCTTTCTTCACTGACAGAAAGGAAGCCCTGCCCCGCTGCACCTCCTGCGTGTAGTCCGGAAAAATTGTCACCTTGCTGTTATCCACCTGGAAGGGCCCTTGGGATCTCGCCCTTTGGATCAGCAGATCCCGATCTTTGTAGTGCAGCAGTTTGACCACCATCGGTCGGGGCGGTCTGCCCTCCAGGGGCGGCTTGGCGGGCACCCTGTGCGCTCTCTCCAGCGAGAAGAAGGGGGACAGGCCCTCCGGCGCCACCACTGTCCGAAACCAGTCCTCCATGTAGGCCACTGCGTCACCTTTCTCGATTTTCTCCGGAAGCCCCACCACCCGCACGTTGTTCCGTCGGTTGCGTCCTTCCGCGTCCTCCGCTCGACGCTCCAGGATCGCCAGACGGCGAATAACGTCCTCAAGTTTATGTTCTGCAGTGACCACGGCTGGTTTCAGCTCCTGGAGCAATTGTTCGTTGGATTTCACTCTGTCAGAGCTTGGCGTGGTCCGCTCTCAGCAGGCCAAGCCCCGTCGCCACCTGCGCTATGTCCTGGCGCAGTTCTTCCTTTGTAGCAGTGATAGCGGCCAATATCGCATCAAGGCGGAGATTCAGCCTCTGTTCCTGTGACGAGGGCCCTGTCGTGAAACCGTCGTCTGCCTCTTCTGACCTCCTGCCTCCCCGCTCCGGCAGTGCGGCGACTCCAGCTCCCTGCGCGGCCATCTTGAGCGCGGGAATCCCTCCGCCCCAAAAGCCCCCACTGAAGACGGCCGGTGGCGGCAGCTCCCCCTGTCGTTCCGATCCTGGGCCCACCCGGTGTCGCCCAACGAGATAACCGATCAAGCGCAGCTCTCCTACCTCCAGGTCAAGCGGGACCATGCGGGGCCAGCCGTCCTTCGTCCACTCTCAGCTGTCAGTCTCCGGTCCAGAGGTCGCAAGCCCTTCCGAAGAGGCGGGCAGCCGGAAGTTCGTGTTCCCGGGTAGACCGAGCCCTCCGCCCCCGGTAGCACCGACCCTCGTGGGTCTCAGCTAGGGTGACCAGGTGTCCCCGTTGTGCCAGGACGGGCCCTGTGGTAACCTGTTGTTTCAGCAAATTCCAAAATATTCAGCTCATGCCCCCTTATTTGGAGAGGGTCGAACAAAAATGGTGGGGGGTGTATTTTATGCTTCACAAAGCAGGGATAGTCAGCTGTTTCTCCAAGAAAGCAAGTCAATCAAACGGTGAAATTCGGGGCAAAGAATGGCAGTCTCCGTGTGTTGCTACTGCATGTCCCGTAAATCTCTCCTGGAGAGCGTTCCCATCACCTGAGGTAAAGACGTAGCCCTCCTTGCAATTTCGTGAAATGACCCTAATTGGGCTGTAAAGTACTGGCCACCCTAGTCACAGCGCGCTTCAGGGTCTAAAGACCGCGGTGCCGGTCCGGCGCACCCTTGCCGTCTACCGGGTGGGCCCACCTCCGGCGGCCAATCCTCCAGCCGCCTCCCGGCCTGCCCGCTCCCCGGACTGACCAAGCGCCGCGGGCGGCCGCTCCTCCAGCGCCCTGACAACTCGCTGCTCTTCTCTGTGCCTCAGCGGCCCCCGCTGCGGTGCACTCAGCGGCCGGGCGGCCCCGCAGCACCTCCGTCCGCTCAGCGCGAGCTCAGGTCCAGCGCTCCAGGGGAGCAGGTGGGGGAGGGGCGCCGCTACCTCCAGTTCACCGTGCCGACCTCTGCCGCCGCTCAGGACCTGCACCCACCGTCCGCTCCTCGGCTGACCGCCTCGCGAGGGTCCTCCAGGTGCCTCCAACCGGCCCCGCACCTCTCTCTGCTCAGCTCCCGGAGCTTCACTCCGTCAGCGCCGCCATCTTGCCTTCTTGGGCCAGCGAAGCCGATCCGGTCGCCAGGTCTGTCCCCACGCGGCGCTCAGGGTCCCGACGGGGGCCAGACGTTCCCCTCCAGGTCAGCGACCCTCCAGGACCTCAGTCTCAGCCGCCAGGTGTCACGGGGCTGTGTTTCGCAGGAGAAAAAACGGGACTCGGCGCGGAGCAACTCGCTCACGCAGCCATCCCGGTCGGCGTCGAAACCACCAACTCTTAATCTGTTCCAGACTTGACCCTGCCTAACCCTAAAACAACTTTGATTGGCCAAATCAACTGCTTTAGGACTTCAGCCCATATCTGCCACTTACTAGTAGATATTACTGATGCTGTGTTTAAGCACGTTTCACTATTCTTTCTTTTTGTTTACAAATTTTCCCTGAGACCAGGAGGTCTTTCTATTGAGCAGTAGGACAGAGCGGGTCAATGGGCACCTAATGCACAGTTGATGAAAGTAACCATGTATACAATTCTGTTCTATTTGATGGCAAGGTCTTTATATATGGTTTCTGAAATGCTATGCTGTCCTGCGTAGGTTGATGAAAATACTAAACTATTTGGAAAAAGAAAAATAATCAAAAAAGTACTGTAATCTGCTATAAAATAAAAAGCAACTATAATTGGTCAACGACTAAAGGTTAACCCATGAAAAGTAGGGGGCACAAGTTATTAAAGCAATGCATAAGCCATAACATTTGGTGTCCCCATTGTAAACTGTGTTGGGTTAAACAAGAAAGGGTGGTATTTGGCAGACAAATACAGTTTTCAGCCAGCATAAGACCCTGTCAAATTGTATTATCATGAGATCTAACCCTACAAAACTAGGGGGATACCAAATATTATAATACATATAGGCCTCTATATCTGGTATCCCCTCGAGGAACTAAATGTGAAAGTTTCAGAAAATAAATAAGAAAATGTGAAAGGATACTGTAATCTGCTATCTAATAAAAGTCAACTTCAGGTTGTCAATGGCTAAAGGGTAGTGGGTAAAAGATATTACGCCAATGCATAAGTCGCAATATTTGGTATCCCCATAGGAAAAGATGTTGGAGAACAGAAGGAAGGGTGCTGTTTGGCTAAAAAATACTGTGTAAACACACATCCAACATAAGAACATGTTAAATTGTGTTCTGGTGAGTTCTAACCAAAGAAACTTCGAGGGATATCAAATATTATAGCCTAAAAGGGCCATTATATTTGGTATCCCCAAAAGAACCAGAACTTCAGTTGGTCAATGGCTAAAAGGTAACGCATGAAAAATAGGGGATACCAGATATTACAGCAATGCATAAGCAGTAATATTTGGTATCCCCTTAGTAAAAGATGTTTGGAAACACAAGGAAAGGTGGTATTTGGCCGAAAAATACTGTGCTCACACAGTCAACATAGGCCCATGTCAAATTGTAATCTGCTAAGCTCTAACCTTAGATACCTAGGGGATACCTAATAGTATAGCTCTTTTGGGCTATTATACTTGGTATCTCCCAAAGGAACTGGATGTGAAACCTTGCGGAATTAAATCAAAAATACCAAAAAAAATACTGTAATCTGCTATCAAATAAAAGGCAACTTTAGTTGGTCAATGGCTAAAAGGTGACCCTTGAAAAGTAGGGAATATGAGATTTTACCGAATTTATGAGCCGTAATATTTGGTATACCCATAGAAAGAGAAACTGGAAAACAAACAAGGGTTCCAGTTGACAGAAAAATATGTGCTCAACCGCACAACATAAAACCATGTCAAATTCTGGTAAGTTCTAACCCTAGAACAATAGTGGATACCAATATTGCATTTGGTATCCCAAAAGGAAACTGAAGTAAAACCTTATGGAATTATATAAAAATGTGAAAGATTTTGTATAGCAGACACAGGTCTGCTACAAAACAAAAAAAGGCAACTTCATCAGGTGAACAGCTAAAAGGTAACCCTTGAAAAGTAGGTGATACCAGATCTTACAGCAAGGCATAAGTCATAATATGTGATATTCCCCATAACAAAAGATGTTGTAAATCACAAGGAAGGGTGCTGTTTAACAAAATACTGAGTTCACCCAGCCAACATAAGATAACATCAAATGTTATCCTGGTAAATTCTAACTCTAGAAACCTAGAGGGATACCAAATATTATATTCCATATGGGCGATTATTTTTGGTATCCCCAAAAGTGACTGATTTCATTCCACAAGCTTTCACATCCAAAAGGTAAAAAGATAGTTTAATTTGGTATCAAATAAAACCCAACTTCAGTTGGCCAGTGGCCAAAAGGTTCCCAGTGAAAAGTAGGGGATGCCAGACACAGCAATGCATACACAGTAATATTTGGTATCCCCATTGAAAGAGAAAGTGGAAAACACAACAATATGTTCCTACCCACACAACATAAAACCATGCCAAATTGTAGCCGGATATCCAAATAGTACAACAATGCAAAGGCCAGAATATATGTGATATCCCCACAGTAAAAGATTTTAGAAAACACAAGGAAGGGTGCTATTTGGCAGAAAAATACTTTGTCCGCCCAGCCAACAGAATGCCATGTCTTCAATCCTGGTAAGTTCTAACCTTAGAAACATAGGGGATACCAAATATTATAGCCCTTATGAGACATTATATTTGGTATACCGAAAGGACGCCGATGTGAATGCTTGTGGAATTAAATCAAAAATGTGGAGATACTGTAGTCTGCTATTAAATAAAAGGCAACTTGAATTGCTCAGTAGCTAAAAAGGTAACCGTTGAAAAGTAGGGGAATTCCACATTTTACAGCAATGCAGGACCCGTACGTAATATGTGGTATCCCCATAGTAAAATATGCTGGAAAACAAAGGAAAAGGGTGCTATTTGGTAGGAAAATACTGTGTTCACCTAGCCAACAGAAGGCCATGGCAAAATGAATCCCGGTAAGCTCTAACCCAAGATAGCCCATATGAAACATTATATTTGGTATCCCCTAAAGGAACTGAATGTAAAAACTTGTGGAATGAAATAAAAATGTGACAAGATATTGTAGTCTGCTGTTAAATGAAAAGCAACTTGAATTGTTCAGTAGCTAAAAGGTAACCCTTGAAAAGTAGGGATGACAACTATTACAGCAATGCAGAACCCCTACGTAATATGTGGTATATCCACAGTAAATGATGTTAGAAAACACAAGGAGGGGAACTATTTAGTAGGATAATACTGTGTTCACCCAGCCAACAGAAGGCCACTTGAAATAGAATCCTGGTAAACTCTAAGCTGAGAAACATAGGGGATTCCAAATATTATAGCCCACAAGAGGCATTATATTTGATATTCCCAAGAGGAACAGGATGTAAAAGCTTGTGGAATGAGATCAAAAATGGGAAAATATACTGTAGCCTACGATCAAATATAAGGCAACTTGAATTGTTCAGTGGCTTAAAAAGTAGTGGATACCAAATATTACAGCAATGCATGAGCGGTAATATATTGTATCTCCTTAGGAAATGATGTTGGAAAACTCAAGCAAGGATTCTATTTCAGAAAAATTAATGTGCTTGTCCAGCCAACATTGTAATGTCGAATTGTATACCGATAAGTTCTAGCTCTAGAACAATAGGGGGGTACGAAGTATACTCCAGAGGAACCAGATGTGAAAGCTTGTGGAATTAAATCAAAATTGCAAATCAAAACTGCAAACTTCTGACAAATGAAAGGCCAATTAAACAGGTCAGTGGCTAAAAGGAAACCTTTTAAAAGTGAGGACTAAGATATATCAATGTGTGAATAATTAGGTTTAGTATCCCCATACAAAAAGATATTTGAAAAACACAAATATTGGATACAGATTGTAAGAAAAAAATATTGTGTTTGCTTAACCAATATGTACATATCCTGTTACTTACCCATTTTAAATACATGTTTTCAAAATGTGAAATACAAAATGCTATAGAACAAGGGGAGCATGTGCTGTAACCAGTGGCACCCTAGGGCTTATCCACCACCAAAACCAAACAACACGCTGTTTCAAGGATATTTTTTGATTTTCAGTCTTTTATTTGAAAATGTTTCCTTGACTTTAGCATGCCCTTCACTTGGCACCTAAAGCAACCACCTAGTATACCTATGTCTATAACTATAAACCCTAACAGTAACTTTTAGGTGTTAAACTGAAGCTTGTGCTGCAGGTGCTGGAAAGTCTGGATTCTCTGTGGGTTGTTGACTATTGCACTATTGATTCCTATACATCACTTTTAGTGTTACTAAACTGGCTAGCCTACTCTTTTTAGCCACAAAAGCACTTTGCTTGCTACAATTGTTCAGCCATACTGCCAATCTTAAAAGAGAAACTACAAGCTCCAAAATGCTCGCTGTAGGCTAAAAAGCGAAGACTGACATCTCTCGTAATATAGAGCCACTTGACACTGGAGTTGCAACAGAAAAAATATATAGTTTAGTTATGCTCACTATTCTGAAACAGCCAAAAGTTGGCATGCAAAACTGTATTTGTGTGAAGTGCCCTATATTAAATTGTAAAAATCTTGCTTCCTTTTAATAATCATAGTAGGAAATGACCATACTTTGTGCGGTGTCTCTCCAGATTTTTTCCATATCTGCTTTGCTGGCTTTAGAACTCTGTGCAATTTACCCCTTCTAGTAGAGGTTCTGTGCGCCCTTTTAGATGTGGTTAATTTGGCTTATTCCTCATTGGAACATTTAACTTGCCTGAAAGTGCCTAATAAATGGTGTCGAAATTGAACACAGTGTCTAGAAAGTTAATGCCACTAGAAGACTGCAGGACCTATAGTGCCATCAACTAAAGTGGCAATGCAAACATGGCTTCAGGCCCACCCAGTATATCCTCATTGCTGCACTGTAAAACCTTTGGTTCATTCTTTCAACATGACCTTTTTGACTGGTGAAATCATTCCTTTTAAATATAAAAACATAACCTCTACATAGGCCTTGTAGCCCACAAGGCAGGGTGCATGATATACAAAAGTAGGACAGTAGAAATTTAAAATTAACATGCCTTTATAGTGACTATAAAGCAAAAGATATTTTCACTGTAAGAAGGCACTTGCAATCCCAAACAGAATCACTGCGAAGCCATAGTAAAAAAAAAAAAAAAATTGGCATTTCCGGTTAGGGTCCAGCTAGAAAAATGATGAAAACTATTTTAATAGTCATTAAACCCCAACTCATTGATGTGAAGTCATATTTTTAATGAATATCAGTGAAAGGTCTATTTTAGAAAGATACCAGTTTTCCCAGCTTGATACTGCTGGGGGCTAATTTGCATTCACTAAAAACCAGAGACACAGCTAGGACTTAGTCACGATGAATGCTACAAAAACTATTCCAAGTGCAGGTACAATGGCTTGGGTGTTGTGAGGTGTTTTTCTCTTCCCCAGGGAGACCAGTGTGGTGGACGCAGGAACTTACCCTAGTTGGTGCCAGGTATAAATAAGGATCCTCCAGACGCCCTTTTTAGAACACTTTATGAGCCTGTGGAAGAAGAGTAGAGGAATGGACCTCCTGTCTGTAACCATAGAGGAGCCTTGAAGGATTGGACTACCCTCAAGAACGCCACCCGCAAACACCACCAGCTGATCCGCACCACCAAAAGGACAACATTCAAAGAATGACTGGACAAAAACACCCACAACTGCAAGGAACTCTTCAGCACCGTCAAAGAGTTCTCCAACCCCAACGCCGGAAACAACTACATCACACCCTCGCAGGACCTCTGCGACTCACTCGCCACCTTCTTCCACCGCAAGATCGCCGACATACACAACAGCTTCGGCGCACAGACCACGCACCGAACCAACGCCCCCCACCACCACCACCCTCTGCAACTGGACCGCGGTCAGCACTGAAGCCACCACCCGCACGATGAACACCATCCACTCCGGATCACCAACCGACCCCTGCCCCCACCACGTCTTCAACAAGGCCGACTCAGTCATTGCACCCCAACTCCGGGACATCAACAACATCTCCTTCAACACCGCCACCTTCCCGGAGAGCTGGAAGCATGCCGAGCTCAGCGCCCTCCTGAAGAAACCAACAGCGGAGTCCACCGACCTCAAGAGCTTCCGCCCCATCTCGCTCCTCCCCTTTCCTGCCAAAGTCATCGAGAAGACCGTCAACAAACAGCTTGCTGCCTTCCTCGAGACAAACGGATCCCTCAACCCTTCGCAGTCCGGCTTCCGAGCCAACCACAGCACCGAGACCCCCCTAATCGCAGCCACCGATGACATCAGATCCCTGCTCGACAGCGGGGAAACAGCGGCCCTCATCCTCCTGGACCTCTATGCAGCATTCGACACGGTCTGCCACCGCACCCTAGCACAGCGTCTCAGCAACATCGGAATCCAAGAGAAGGCACTGGAGTGGATCATCTCGTTCCTTGCCGGAAGAACCCAGAGAGACCGCCTCCCCCCGTTCAGATCCGAGGCCACCGAAGTCATCTGCGGTGTACGACAAGGATCCTCACTCAGCCCCACCCTCTTCAATGTCTACATGAGCCCCCTTGCAGCCATCGCATGCCAACACAACCTTAACATCATCTCCTACGCCGACACCCAGTTGATCCTCTCCCTCACCAACGACCCCGCCACCGCCAGAGCCAGCCTACACGAAGGGATGAAAGAAGTCGCCGAGTGGATGAAGAACAGCAGCCTGAAACTGAACTCAGACAAGACGGAAGTCCTCATCCTGGGATCATCGCCCTGTGCCTGGGACGACTCCTGGTGGCCCCCTGCCCTGGGCACCACCCCCAAGCCAACGGACCACGCACGAAACCTGGGCTTCATCCTGGACTTCTCCCTCTCGATGACCAGACAAGTCAACGCCGTATCGTCATCGTGCTTCAACACCCTGCGCATGCTCCGCAAGATCTTCCGATGGATCCCCACCGAAACCAGGAAGACAGTCACCCAGGCACTCATCACCAGCCGACTGGACTACGGGAACACCCTCCATGCAGGAACCACTGCCAAACTACAGAAAAGACTCCAGCGCATACAGAACGCCTCCGCACGACTCATCCTGGACATCCTTCGCCGCAGCCACATCTCTACCCACTGGGAGACCTGCACTGGCTCCCCGTCAACCAGAGGATCACGTTCAGACTCCTCACCCCGCACACAAGGCTCTCCACGACATAGGCCCGAAGTACCTCAACAGCCGCCTCACTTTCTACACACCCACCCGCCAGCTACGATCAGCCAGCCTCGCCCTCGCCGCCATACCACGCATTCGCAGAGCCACGGGTGGAGGAAGATCCTTCTCCTACCTGGCGGCCAAGACATGGAACTCCCTCCCCATCCACCTACGGCTGACCCAGGACTACCTCTCCTTCAGGAAACAACTCAAGACCTGGCTTTTTGAGCAGTAACGAACCACTCCCCCCCCCCCCCCCAGCGCCTTGAGACCCTACTGGGTGAGTAGCGTGCTATACAAATTGTTGATTGATTGATTGATTGATTGATTGATTGACCTACAACCCCAGAAAGTGGACTCCAAGGGCCTGATTACGAGTTTGGCAGACAAGTTACACCATCACAAAAATGACAGATATCCAGTTTACCATATTACGGGTTCCATTATATACAATGGGAAAGACAGAGGAAGTCGGAGTGGGAGAAGTGAGACGGACTGTCACCCAACGCAGAGCTGAGCCGAGCCGAGGAGCAGCGTAGAGATACGAGCCGCTGCTGCCAGCCAACGTGACCTCAGGAGGGAGCCTCAGAGGGGGCCCGGCTGAGGCAGTCATCCCGCAGTGAGTAGAGAGTGTGCGCGACCGCCATTAGGAGCGGCTCGAAGTGAGTGCCCTTCCTCTGCGAAAATCCTGGCGGGGGCCCGGCGGCACTGAGATCTACCAAGTTCTCCGGAGATCTGCTTGAGACAGGTGAGCCCCCCGGCCTGGCTGGGTGCAACGGAGCCTGGTCGGGGGGCGTGCATGGATGGCCGAATTCATGTGCTGCTCTGCTTGGGCCTCTGGCACCTGATGACTCCTGAATCTCCTTGTCTTTACTCAAATTTTTGGGCGAGGAAACTTTCATGCATTCGCTTTCATTGTCCGATTTTTTAACCTCAGGAGGTGCCTGTGTTAAGTGCTCTCTTCCTGCTCCCTGACTGAATTGTTGACCATCAGCGCGAGGGGGCCTGCCTCTGTGCTCCGCTCATTCTCCTGTTGTGTGCAAGGACGCGCTGCCATTGTGCCTCTCCTCCTCCTCTGAACATTTTTTGAACTCCGCGCACAGTAGCGCGTTCATGGTTTTTGCTCCTGAAAATTATACCGCATGGACTCTGCAGTGAATTCCTTTCTTTAGCGTGGAGAAGCGCTGTTGGCAAGGTTTCATTTTTATTTAATTTTTATTTCTTTCACTGCTGGTGAAAGAGACTGAAGATTATTGTTTCCTCACCTTTTACTAGGAGTCAGCGCAGAAAAGAAACTGTTTCGGTCTCCTTTTGTGCTTGGCTGCGCCGGTAATATTTGGTTTTTGAGTGCCCGCACTTTCTTGCCACTATCACTGCCATCACCGCCGGGGCTGCAAGGAGGAGCTGGACTGGACTACAAGACCCAGGCTCCTTTGCGGCACCCAGCTACCGCCGCAGCTGATCACGCATGCCTGGAGGTGCCTCAAAAGCTCCACAGGGATCCCGCAGAGCAGGACGCGCCCGGACCAAGAGCAGGCCTGTCTGAGCACGTCCGAGACCGCCCGAGGCTGGGCTGGGCCCACTCTCTGTCATCTACCACAGGAGGGGAAGCCTGTGCCCAATGAGGTACCGCTCTAATTCTTTCTATTGGGTACGGGGACTAAGTGCAAAATGGCCAATTGTCTCCTCCCTGATGTAGTCCTGCTTTTAGGTGTTAAGAGGGGTGGTGGGAACCCTGGACGCCTTTCTGAAACGAGCGGAGTCGGTACTCACACATGAAATTCGGATTACGGAGAAAAGACTCTCTTTGGGCATGTAGATCTTCATTAGGCGGCATAAGGCGGGCGAAGTCACCATTAAACGACTGCACAGATACTGATGCTTTGTCTATGCATGAGGACCTGGGCTCCACGACCTGTTCTAGTGGTCAGGAGGGCTTTTCATCATCTCCCCAAGTGGTACACCTATTGAGCCCCGTAAATGGCACAGATACAGGCAAGGGCATGGCCCAGACAAATGCAAGGATGCCGGGAGAAGTCTTAAGTGGAAAGGACAGTCGGACTGTAGTCTCTTTGCCGTTTTCCTCATCCATTGTGGTAACCAGTCCTATTAGACAAACAGAAACTACGTCAAGACAAATGGCCACGAGATCCAAAAAACATACACGGGAAAGCCCGGGGAAGAACGGGAAGACATCTCCACTAGTAAATAATGTAAAGGAATCCCCAGTTAAGCGTGCTAGGAGGGTTATTGAAAAAAAAAAAATAATAGGCAGAAGCCTAGAGCTAAACCCCTCGCTGCCAAATGCCCAAATCAAGATCTTGCGGTTGAGACGGAACTCCAAGGGCCGCCAGAGAACTTCAAACAACAATGCCCAAATGCCATCCTGCCCGCAGATGTTGGAAATGAAGACCAGTGGAAAAGACTGGAAACAATGGCGATTGTTTTCCTGGACCTTTTATTAAGTAAATTGTCATTAATGGAGGAGAAACTTTTATAGCTGGAAATGCCTAAAAGTATACCATCCAACCTGCTGGTTACAAGAAGGTGTCACTGTATTCAGTCTGTGCAACCTTTGAGGGATCCCCCTGTAACAGAGGGGGTAGAACGCACAAAAAAGATGCTTAAGGTAGCTCAAACAGATTGTGGAACTAGTCATCATAAGCAGGTTGACAATATGAGCAGAACCGCAAACCAAGTAAATTATGTTTTCCACCCCAATGCAGTAGTAACATGACCCAGGATAAATGGAAGATACTCGGATAAAGGGGTTGACCGAAGGCGGGAGGAGGGGCTAGATAAGGCACAGAGGGGTGGCCGAAAAAGCCTAGAGGAAGTATCGACTGTACCCAACCCAAAGGAAAAGTAATTAGAGCACCACATCTCAACCCTGGAGAGCCACCAGTAATAGATCTGCCACCAGAAAGTTGCCCCTATACAGTGGTCTTGACAGGAGTCCCAGGACACAAACATGAGCAGGAGGAGACGGTCACCCAGCTTATTAATAAAGTGGCTCATTAGTTGTCCAAATATGCTAGATTTAATATTAAAAATCACAGACACATTCTGATGGCCAGGAGGGTGTCCTGGCTTGGTAAGTCGAGGAAAGTATTCCCAGGAGACTGTAGTATCGTTACACTTAGACACCCGGAGTTGGCAAGGGAGCTCTTTGGGCATGCAAATGGTTTATTTACTTTAGAATCTTGTATTAAACCATTACCTTTGGGCTTCTTCTATAGACCAGGGCTCAGTACTGACTGAATACAGAGTAACCTTCGCTGAGAGGAAGGGAGCGTGACTGTGCAGTGGCAGCTACTAACGTTTTTGCGCCACTTAGAGACCTGAATGATATTGACTGACTAATTCCCAGGGAGGAGGGTGGTAGTCTGAGCGATATTCACTCAGCACAGAGGTGGTAGAAACGAGGGCGGAGTCACATGGAAGAACACCTGTAATACCCCCAATGGAAACCAGGGACTCCAACTCGCAGAAATATAAACCACCCGGGCAAATCAGCCACCAGAGGGGTCACTATTACACCCGTAACGGATACAGGCATAAGACATGGTGGAGACCTGAAAATGATCTCATGGAACGCAGCAGGATTATCTAATAAACTTGGGATACACAATGGCTTACCTAAGTGAGACAGTTTAACATAATCTGTCTACAGGAAACGTGGGAGGCAGAGAAAACTTGTTTTATTGAAGGATATAAAACCTTTGCGTGTGCCAATGCCTGATCTAACAGAGCTGTAGTAATCATGTGACAACCTCCCAATGCCTGCTCTATTGTATTGAATTGTATCGGAGAGTGATATTTTATGTACGTTTGGTTTTATATATGCTTTTATGATTAGTTCTCAAATCGAATAAAGTTATTTATTGATTGATTGATATACAATGGAATATAACAGAACTCGTAATACAGCGTACCGGATATCTGTCACTATAGTGATGGAATAACCTGTCCGCCAAACTCATAATCAAGCCCCCAAGTGTCAGTTGTCTGAACTGTGTAGCTATAGGGCCACAACTAGCTGCAAGAGGACTTTTTCAGGAAGTCATGAAGTGTCCATATGACCAGTAACAACTGTCCAGGACTTGGAACCTGCTGATGGCCCCTGCTGGAGTGAGTCTTGACTTCCAAGTGTTGTTTCACAGGTCCTAGAAACATGGGTGGTGCCTAACTGCACTTGTAATACCACCTCTGAAAAGCTAGGGCTTACAAACTTTTTGGATTTACAGACCTCTAGAGAACCAAAATGAAGTAACCCAGTCTATCCACCCAAGGCACAGCCTTGCTGATTTGAAGAAAGGAGTTTCTCCCAATCAGAGCTTCTCCGCAGCAGCAAACCAGTGGGACCTGTGCAATATGGTACCCTATCTCATGGAACACATCGTCAGATACAGCTTGGTGACTTGAACCACTGAAGGATTTTGACTTCAATTTCACAGACGGAGTCCCATGGTAAAATTCTGTTGTGACCATAGACTATCATTGGTGTGTAATCAGTTTCGGTGCCATTATCACTTTATTCTTAAAAAATTCACATATTTGGTACTACTTAATGGATTATTCTTGTTTTGAAGTAATTTTACTTATTAAATTGTACTCAATGTTCCTACATAGGTTCGTGATTTTTAAAACTTGGGTGTTTGGACTTTATTACTGTTCGGACACTGAATAGATAGGTCAAACATTGCCCTAAGTTATGTCTGTCTGCACCACTGCTATCAGGGTGTCTAACTCCGGTTAATTAGTGACTTTGGAGGTGCACCCTCTATTCAGTTGTGATTATTCCTTGAGATGGGCAGTTGTCCACCCCAAATATTAATCCATTTTCTTACAATCATTGAAGAAATTGAAATTTATAAAGGAATTCTTTGTGTGCTTCTTGTTTTAGGTTTATATGTCAAAAGGAAAAAATACATATTTGTATTGCTTTTTTAATCAGCATGGACACAAAAATATAGGGCAAGCTGGTAAAACAGCAACGAGGTTGTATGAACCTAACCAAACATGCACTGTTATTCAGCTAACTGTGCAAGTTACGTTTGTCAGTAACTTCTACTAACATTCGGTATACAAAAACCCAAACACGTTATTTTCCCGTTTTAATATCTCGCCTATTCTCATTGCCTTTTTTAATCTTCACCCTTTAATCTTGCCTTTGTTTCTATTCTCTTCCCCTCGTGTTTATTTCATTATAATTCCATATGCTCAAGTAAAACTATTCCTTGCTTTCAACTATGTATATTAACTAAATTGTCCTTCATATCAAGTTTCATTCTTTGTATTTATCGCGCTTTCTATCTGTCTTTACAAGTGCAGCAGTGACCCGCTGCAATATTAGACAGGTTCCAGGTGATATATAGGCAGAGCGGAGATTGGCATCCAGTTGAATCATGCATCCCTTAACTCAGCCCCTGGAAAGATCGGCTGCTTCTGTCTGAACCTGACAGGGCAGAATTTAATTTACAAATAGTGCTGAAGAGCATGGGATACATGATACGATACGAATATTCGATATTACACAGCACCGGCAATCTGGAGGCGAGTCAGCATGACTGCTCAGACAGAATTCTGACATCAAGCATCCTTTTTACTCCAAGTGAAAATCCAGGTATGCGCCTGCTCAGATATGCATTCTTCACAAGCCTCTCTCACTTTTACATCAAAGGAAGTTCTCAACTCCAATGGGGGCCTCCCGGCTCCTCTGCTCAATTTAAAGGACATCACAGCACAAATGATATCTAGCACTGGAATGATAGTCAGAACTGCCTGGGTGAATGGTAGTAGTTTTATCCGCCTCATAATGATAAAAGGCTGAATCAACCCAAACAAGATTCAAAACTATGATCAGCATATTACTCAAATATCTCTACAGAGCCCCTCAACCCACTGTGTTAGTTATTATCTGGTAAAGCTTCCCTCCTATGCCAGGACTTCGGCTGCTGCCATCCTGTTTCTAGAGACTAGCTATTTGTACAGTTGCAGGTAGGTCTCTGGGCACAACGTATGGGCTGACCCCATACCCTGACCTCATTTAAAATAGTTTAAAATGCCCACCTAAAAGTTCTACGTCAGTACTCTTTGTATTTTCTGCACATAGTTTGTTCTTCAGTTGTATTGCTCAATTGTGGCCCACACACCCAAATATGTACAACATGGTTGTTTCTCACTGTCCACTGGTACACTCTGCTAGTCTGTTTGATACACCTTAAACAAGCACTACACAATTGTTGCTGAAGCAGACATTCTTAACACATGGCTAGGAAAAAAGAAATGTACAGAAAATGCCATAAATAAACAAAAGACTAGGGGGACATGTAACAGGGGCAGTGGCCATGAAGTGAAAAACAAAGCGAAAGGTGTGACAAATAAAGCCAATACCCCACTAAAAAGCAATTATTTCCAAATGGCAGAAAACCCCCCCAATTTAAATGGTCGGCCTGTTTGCAGCCCATAGATGAAACACAGTATAGCAACAATGGGGCGACCCTGTGTCCCTCAGACCCTGGGTATGTATGCGTTAGGCTACAATGGTTCTGTCGGGGCTACAATGGTTCTGTCGGGGAGACCACAATTGCTTTGAAGAAAAAACAATTTAAAAAGTACCTGTTGAATAAGTATGACAAGTATAGCATTTACATTGGTTAAATCATGAAAAGCAAAGCAAATAACATTGGAACGCATATCAGATGACGTTGGAAAACAGAATAAAGCAGAACACCTATTAGTATATGCTTGCAAAAGACTCTTCTTTTATATCCATTAAAGCTTGAATCAATATTCACAAATAATCAGAAGGCTGTCAATACAGGATATACTGACAACGGTGACGTGATATGGTGACATTAAGTGCTCAGTGATAGTGGTTCAGTGCATATATACAAGGTGATAGTATGTACAATTTGTTATACCGGGAACTAGAAAGCGGTCAGAATGACGGTAGGCAATATCTCTGGTAGACAGCAGGTAAGCTTATGGATTTAAAAAACAGAGATTTGATTGATCTGAACCATATATATTCATCCACCTTTTGACCCTGACAGAGCGTTATTAGCGTTACTAGAATGTCGTGGCGGGTCTTCTACAGGACAAGTGGGAGAGTTGACAGCCCGAAAAGTGGGATGACTCACTGAGGCATCCCTTGCTGGGTGGAAGCCGTCAGAGGATCTGCACACGTCAGATAAGCTCAGGGAGTAAAGATTACTTCATAAAGTACAGGCCCTAACACGATGTGGTATTTAATTCCAGAATGTGGAGGAACCAGAGTAAATGAGGTCCCTCACGGGGCCAGGCATCAGTCCTGAATAGGAGTGTTCAATTCAAAAGTGCTCGGCTTTAGCACTCAGACATTGTCCCTAACTCCACCAATCTGGCCAGTAGCACAGAGTTTTTAATTTCCTTTACAAGGCTGCTTTCAAATTGTCTGCCTGTCTCCTGATTATATATCTTGCCTATGGAAGGTGCCAGAGCCACACGTGTGAACATCTTCTGTTGAGCATAGGTTTCTACTGTCTCTGGTGGTCACTGATGGGTGCAATTATGCAGTTGCACAACCACTGACCTGAACTGGATCTTGACCGGCCGCATAAAAGGAGCATGGGTGTGCTAGTCAGATTAAAGCAGATCACTCTTCCGAGTCCTGACTGCACCAGAAAACCAAGTGCTGCCAGATGAGGGTGTTAACCTTCGAGTGGCAGGCCGGCTAGTGGCAGGTAGCAAGATGGCCAAATTACGGTGGTTGTAAAGTGATAACTGAGCCTTACCCCCTCGAAGAGCAATAGGCTAACAGGCAAGGCAGTTGGAGCAGGATTGGATCTGCCAGCCAGGCAAAAACTGAATTGGTTTTCTACAACATGCAACTGATGACATCCTGGAAGATAAGTCACTTCTGCTAAGCACAGTTTTGCACTTATTCACAAGGCTATGAACACCTACGTCAATGACAAAGACCGGCTGCATCAACCATATTCACACTGAGAATTAGACATGGTTTATTAGTCTGACATAGAAAGATGAATTGTTTCAAAGAACAACACTGAAAATAAGTCCAATCTTTTTAAATAACCTTTCACTGTTGTATGCATTATGCCAAATATAGGGGGATGTCTGATGAATCTGAAATACCTAATAATAGTAGGCTAGATAGCTAAAAACCTTTAACAAGGTAATATGAAAATTAGTCCAGATTGCCAACCTTTTGAAAAAGATTTAAAAAAAATAAGTATTGCCTGGGTCATTTAAGTGACTTTATGGTTTGATATTGTATGCGGTCACAGAGTCCTCGCTACAAGTAACTGCTATATCAGGTAGTCTTAGCTTACCTCTAGCTGTGTCACTTTGGTCTCTTCTTTGCAATGCAGTTCAAGAACATATTCCCACTTTTCCTTCAAACAGACTCTATAACGCTGACATTTTTCCTAAAAAGAAAAAAAACATTAGATTTGCAACGCTATAAAGATATTGTGCAAATATAATTCAGAGGTTGAGATACAGACTTGTCCTTTAATAAAATTGTTGTAGTCCTTTACTGACCACGGAAAATATCCAAAAGGTACATAAGGATGCCAAAAATGACATCATTGCTCTCGAGCACACAATACACATTTTAGTCCAAAATCAGTAATAAAACCATCAATGGTGTCCCATTTCTTCTTTATTCAAATTGATTCCCTCAAGTCTTTCATTTGTTCCACTTTTACCAGTTAGCCTTCAAGTCACAGGTTAGCCAGTTGACCAGGAGGTCTCGTTAGACTTCATGAGGTCAAATAATCATACAATATGACAATATTACTCCATCCCTTAAGACAGCATAAAACCTTCAACAATTAAAATTACCATGATCTGAATATTCATGCAACGTGTCATCCTATATTATAATTAGTAATAGATTCTAAAACGAACAATCATTCTTCATGCTTACTTCCATGCTTACTTCAGTGTGTATGCGGTCACACAAATGTAACGTAATCACAACTAATAAACCACATCATGCCACACCAAGTGAAGATGTCTCTCAAAAATTCTAAAGAACAAACACATTTGCCTCAATCTTACTGGGGCTACCCTCTCCACTTCCTTAACTGAAACCAGCTTCGTTTATAAGTGCAAAACAGGAATTGTCCAGCCTTATGTATGTTCCTAAACAGAAAAGTTTCAAAATGTCCCTTATATGCTAAGGAATCCACGCAGATCTAAATCACCAAAATAAACCGAAATACACAGACCTAATTCACCGCTACCTATTCTTTAACAAACCATCCAGGGGGCGTGGCTTGGACAGCAATGGAGAGAGTTGCCTAAATCCAGGGCTCCGCTAATCCCAGGGATTACAGTGAGACGATAGCGCGACTCCCGCAAGCAAAACGCAGCTTCAACTAGATCAGACTAAATCGGAACCTCTGGAGAGCAGATGGGCCTAAACCACATCGAACAACAAGAACGACAGAGCCTGTAAAGTTGAGCTGAAGGAGTGGACCCCAAGAGAAAAGAGGAGACCAAAATGGCGGCTGCGGTCTAAGTGGGTGAGACGGTGATCCAACAAGAGCACAAAAGTGAGGACCACGGCGTTATCGAAGAGCCACTACGAGGTCAGTGCTGGACACCCCCTACCCCGGGTGGCATACCCCACAACAGACACTCCGCAAAGGGTCTTACCGGTACAGCAACAGCAGTCAGTAATCAAAAAAGAAGGCACTGCAGGGAGCAGCCATCTTGGGGCGGGCAAGACGAGAAGGAGCTCAACAATAACTGCGGTGGACAGGAGAGCTAAGCAGAAGCCCACACTAGCCAGACTTATGGTACCAGCAGCGCGATTCTAACAGGAAGAAAACAGTAAGGCAAGTCACCGCGATAGCGCTCAGTGGAGACCCAGAGGAAAGTTCGAAACCGAAAGCAATACAGGGACGCCGCCATCTTGAACAGACCCACCCCTGGAGGGCACGGCGCCAGTGCTGACGATAACAATATCCAAAGCGCTCGCAAACTAAACATAACAAAGGCGCCCAATGGAGTCAGCACTCCTGCATAATACCAAGCAGAGAAGGCAGCAAAATCGAGAGAGGAGCATGTAGACCAGCCATCTTGCAGACAAACCAGAGAATAAGTGAACCCACCCTGAAGAGAGCGGCGCCAATACGAGGTCAGTCACCCCGCGTGGCCTACCCCACCACCAAAACTCAGCGGAAGCCACACCGATACTGTAGCAGTGGCCAGAAATCGAAACCAAAAGGCATAGTGGGGGGCAGCCATCATGGGGTGGGCAAGAAGAGAAAGAGCTCAACATTAACCGTCGGGAATAAGAGAGTAAAGCAGTAGCCCGCGCTAGCCAAACTCGAGGTACTAGCAGCGCGATTCAAACAAGAAGGAAACAGAAAGGTAAGTGGAGACCCTGGGGAAAGTGCGAAACCGAAAGCAATACAAGAGCCCTGCCATCTTGAACAGACCCACCCTGGAGAGCACAGAGCCAGTGCTGACGAGAACAATAACTAAAGCGCTTGCAAACGAAATACAACAAAGGCACATAATAGAGCCAGCACTCACGCACAAGACCAAGCAAAGGATGCAGTTTCCGCCAGATCCGCCATCTTGCAGATAAACCCGAGAATAAGGCATCGCAGGCGGCAGCGACCCCCGTGCGATAACAGAGAAGAACGTTTCGTGCACACACACACAAAGAGAATTGGTAGCAGAAGTTTGACTCATTGAGCGCCCCTCCAACATCCAGCTCAACTGGAAGTCACCGAGCGGTAGATATCGCAGACGGAGGGGGTAGCGGGGAAAATAAGTGCGCCTCACAAAAATGATCAGACGGTGCCAGACTGAACCACTCTTGACCGTGCCAACAAAGAAGTCTAGTCACGGAAGAGAACACGCACGAAGGGGGCAAAGCACACAAAAAGAAAGATGGACAAAGGTGCCCAGAGCAAATAAGAAGCTCCAAACTGAGTCTACCACAACCAAGAACATATACAAGAACAAATTGGCAGAAGAACAACGAGCCACAAAACGTTCGCCTACGAGGGCAAGAAGCCCATTCAGCACCACAAGACTGCGACAAGAGATTCAAAACCCTGCGAGCAAAGAGGGGCCTAACAAAAATGGCCGGCAATGAAGGGAAACTAGCCCAACAGCTGAAAAAAACAAAGCCTGAAGGACTCTCGGAATCACCCATAAAACAAAAATCGGACATCAGGGGCACATTGGACAGCATATTAAAAAAAATGGCTGAAGTCCACGACCTGGCAAAAACTACAAAAAAGACCACAGACGCAATCCAACTCGAACCAGCTGCTGTCAGAGCAGACATCCACACAGCGAATGGCAGGTTATCTGAGGTCGACCAGAGAGTCAGCGACAGAGGACAGGTCACAGCTCACAGGAAAGGCGATCGGCACCATTGCTAAGGCGACCACTGAACTCCGTAAACAAGCAGCAGAGTTTGAGGACCATAACAGGAAAGGAAATATAAGAATTCTGGGAGTGCCAGAAGGGGAGGAAGATAAAGCCGGCTCGTGTGTGTCACTCATTCAGAACCTCATCCCCAATCTGACAAATCTCAAATTCGAAAACCCCTTCGAGCTGGACAAAGCTTACAGAGTCCCAGCCTTCAGATAATCCAACGATAATATGCAAACTACTACGCTCACACCAAACTGACGCCATCTTTGGGGTAGCAAGGAAGAACCATAACCTGCAGTGGAACGGACACAAAATTATCCTCACACAGGACTAATCGAAGACCACTGTAGACATCAGGAAAGGTTTTCTAGCCCAAAGAGAAGCTAAGGAAAGAACAGCACCTTCTCCTTCGCTGGCCCAACCAGATTCAGAATAAACAACAAAGGAGTCACGCTAACCTTGGAAGACCCAGCGGAACTGTCACGATACCTAATGGGTCCAGCCGTACAGGTAATGGAGATGACAACCCCGCAAAGCAAGAGGAGCGCCTCACCAGACCTCTCGACAAACTAGGTTAGACCCACAAGAAGCTAATGGAGAACATCTCAGAACGTAACCAAAAGCCAAGAACTAGGACCACACGACCCATAAGGAATAAAAGGTTACGACCACCACAACACCTCTATACACTAACGGAAAGGAAAATCTACCTCATGAGCTTCCCATGACTGCAACCATTGCACAACACACATGACCTCATGGAAAGCCCGTTGTATACACAGTATGGCATAGACTTCGACACCAGTGGATAGAGAAGAAATGGCCGATGGATAGGTCAGGTAGCCTGCTCACCGGCAGTAAGCAAAAAACGGGGTGTCATCACCCTGATAAACAGTAAATCCAAGATAACTATTGAGAAAGAACAGTATGACGATGACGGGAGACTACTGATCACCAAGCTGAAAAGAGGTGAAGAAACCATACTGGTTACAAACATTTACGCACCAAACACAGATGACAACATACTGGGAGGGGGTAACGAGAGAACTAGAGGAGTGCAAGCCGAACGACATGACTGTGTTGGCAGGTGACTTCAACCTAGCTCTAGACCTCACCCTAGACAGACAATCAAGGTCACAAGCCTGACCCCCCAGCTTCCCACAAGATTCTAAAGAACATATGTAACCGATTAAACCTAGAAGATCTATGGCACCTACAACACCCCAATACCAGAGATTACACCTTCTACTCTAACCCTCACAACTCCTACAGTAGAATAGACTACATCCTCATCACAGGCTCTCACACACACACACACACACACCTGATAGAACACACAGAAATTGCGGCAAAAACAATCTCTGACCACTCTTGCACCAGCCTACATCTAACGGGTCGACACAACTAGCACATCACACGTAGATGTGCGATTCAACAACATAACCATGGCAAAAAAGGAGGACAAAAACAGAATTGAGAAAGCAATTAAGGACTACATCAAAGAAAACGACACACCAGACATAGATCCAAAAGGCCTGTGGGACGCCCTTAAGGCGATCAGAGGCACGCTAATAGAAATCAAGGCCAGAAGGGACAGAGAAAGAAAAGCACAGCTAGACCAGCTAGGAAAGGACATCAAATAACTAGAAATTAAGCACTTTGGGGACACCTCGAACATAGCCGCCGTGGTAGAGCTCACAGGAAAAAAGTACGAATTCAATAGGATTCTGAGCAATCAAGTTGGCTTATGGATAAGAAAATATAAACAAATCAACCTCTGTGAGGCTAATAAAGCAGGAAAACCCTAACGTCATATCTCAAACACAAATAATGGCAACACTGTACCTGTAGGGAGAGGTGTGGCGCCGCGGCCAGGGCGACTGACGCTGGAATCTGGGGATCAGGGTTCGATCCCCGGCTCCGGCGGCAGGTTAGCCCAGCACCATGTGACTCTGGGCAATAGCTCGCTTAATCTTCCCGACGGCCCCCAGCGCCTAGAGACCCTTACGGGTGATTGTGCGCTTTACAAATGTGGATTATTATTATTATTATTATTACCTCTACAATCACAGATGCAAACAACAAGACACACACCCGGAACAAAGATACCCTACACAAAAAAGCCGACAATCTGGACAAGGAGGGCTGCTCAGCCTACTTAGACAGACTAAACCTACCCAAGATAATGAAAGAGGAAGCTAGGGCACTAGGCCATGACACAAAAACTAACGAATTCACTACAGCTATTAAGGCACTAAAAGACAACAAAGCCCCAGGACTAGATGGATATACAGTGCCCTTCTACAAAACCTTCCAAACCAGTTACTTCCGGTCTTGAATAAAGTCTTCAACCACTGCGGAAGGGAGGGGGTTGTAACAGAATCTATGTCACAAGCCAAATTAATCGTCATACCCAAAGAAGGCAAAAACCCACAATGGCCAAAAACTACCGCCCCATCTCACTAATAAACTTAGACTGCAAGTTATACGCCAAAATACTAGCCACAAGACTAAACAAAGTGCTCCCACAGCCGATCGGGAATACACAGCTAGGCTACCTGAAAACACGCATGTCTCATGACAACACAAGACTCCTCTGCCAGGTCATAGAGCACTCCTCTAAAACATAACTCGGCGGTTGCAATTACGCTAAATGCAGAAAAGGCCTTTGACAGAGTATCCCGGCATTTCCTAGAGAAAATTATGCAAGCACACAGCCTAGGAGATGGCTTCACGCAGAAAGTCATGGCACTGTACAAAAGCCCTAAAGTACAGATAGCTATTAACGGTGCAACATCGGCCCAATTTAACTTCCAGAGGGGGACGAGACAAGGATGCCCGCTATCCCCGCTGCTGTTCCTACTTGCACTTGAACCCCTGATTAGGGACACCCTAGCTAACAGAAATATAGCGGGCGTAACCATTAACACCACAGCCAAACTTGCAGCCTACGCGGATGACTTACTCATAATAACGGAGGACCCCGTTCACTCCATACCAGCACTCATGCACACTATTGAAATGTACGCTAAACACTCGGGATACAAACTCAACAGAGACAAATCAGAATGCATGCCCCTCAACATACACACAACCAGAGAGGTAATAGGAACCTCAGGGTTGGCTTGGCAACCTGGGTTTGTCAAATATCTAGGTATCCAATTTGGGAAAAGCCTACAAATGACTCTAGAACAGAATGAGAAAACTACCCTGGAATAGATCATAGGGCTACTGGAAACCTGGTCGCCCAAATTTATCACCTGGTGGGGCAGAATAGATACAGTAAAGATGATGATCACTACCATAGTAAACTACCTAGCAGGTTTGCTCCCCCCTGGCTCTCACGGATGATTTCCACAGAAAGATAGACCAAATGTTAAACAAATTTATATGGTGAGACAAGAAACCTAGAATTAGCCTCCCAAAACTAAGACTAGAGAAAAAGCTAGGTGGTCTCAATGTGGCGGACCTGAGAACCTTCCAGGCAGCCTTCATAGCCAGACAAGGTATGCACTGGGTACTTACGAAACAGCCATACCCACCAACCTGGCTCTCTACAGAGAAAGCCATCCTAAATAATGCAGACCCTCTAACTCTCCTCACCGCCAACAAACAGGCACAAAAGAACAACCTGATCTTTCAAGATCACTAGGCACGCGCTGCTCCAAGTAGACCAGAAGAAACACTGGGAAACACGTTAGGCAAACCCCAATATTAAATACAGAGGGACATGCAGATATGGAGAAAGCTTGGACTCTCATACCCAGCCCAGTTGGAAGATGAGGGGTTGCCCCACACCTTCAACAGCCTGAAAACACGACACAACCTCCCCGACATGGAACTATACAATTTCTTAGCAATCAAAACAGCCCTAACAAAATATAAGCTAACCAAGCACAAACCCTCAATCTTTCAGTACATGGAAACCATAAACAAGGCAGTTCACCAGTCTCACACTTGTACAAACTCCTCCGCCCAGTCTCCTCCAAACACAACGCAAAGAACACCAGCTATTGGGAATCACAGCTAGGCTTCAATCTCACTGACAAGAACTACAAAACTTCCGGGCGGCCCCATCAAAAAATATGATATGCCCAGTGCTAGCACAGACTAAATTCTGGTTATTACACCAAGCATACTGGACACCAGCTAGTCTAGCATCGATAGGCCTGAGAGACGACAGCTGCTGGAACTGCGGCACAGAAAGGGGAGACCTCGCACACCTCATCTTTCACTGTAGGAAGGTCAGCAAATTCTGGGGGAAGGTGTTCAGCTTCATCAACAAAGCTCTAGGCTGTACTCTAGAACAAACATTTGCCACAACTACCACACATCACAGCAGACATAGCCACTCAACAGGATAGAAACCTCCTGGACTTCCTCCTGACGACAGCAGTCAAAACAGTGCTAGCCAAATGGAAGGACACCACCAAAGCCACATTCAAGGGGTGGCTGAACTGGGTGAAATTTTTTTAGAGGGGCGGACATCACTGCACTAAGACACACACCAGGGAGGAATACCAACCGAGGGATGTGGTCAACACTAGACAGCTTCCTTAGTCCATACAAACCTCCATAAACAACAGAAGACGCCAGACCAGCTATACGCAACCCAACGAAGATCCGGTTGTCTAACACCAAACAACTTGTGGTAAATAAATAATTAATTACCGGTACTATTTTTGAATACATTAATAATAACAGATAGCTCAATAAATAAGAGGCAGGATCCGAGGAATCTGAGTCTAACAAGCTTTAATCAGGCATAAGGGAAGGGACAGGATCGGGACAGCCTGAAATAGAATGGCATAGAAGGCAGCTGCAACGTCTTATTAACAGTACAAGGTATATATAGTAAAACATCACAGTTACATTACATACGGTAGGCGTAACAAGTGACAAGCGTAAGATAAGAACACATGGGCGTGAAAAGAAGGCGTGCACAGGGCGTGCACGTAGACATGTGATGAGAACGTCACAGAAGTGTCATGAAATGGGTGGATACATGGAGGGGGCTACCTGAGCAGCTGGAACCTTTAACCTAGTGGTGCGCGTAAACGGACAATGACGTGTTACCGGGGAGAACTGGGGGCTCTGACTTCTGCACTAGAAGAGGAGACTAAAGTCTGAAATGTCAGGGCGACATGTACCTATAGCATATCTGATATCTCGTGTTTGGAGTACATGTTGATAGAATCTAAAAGTCATCAGGGTAAAGGCTACTTGACACTAAGGCTGGTGCATGCATATATTCTACATGTATTGCGTGTGCTATGAATCTTCTATGGATATTAATACAGTAATTCACTTGCATGGAGACAGGAAGACTAGACTATAGCTGAAGCTGTTTATGCGGTTCGTTAGCTTAGGAATGTGAAGACGGAGAGCTGAACTGATAACTGTAGGCATAACATATTCTTGGCAGGCAGGCAGACAGAGCCAGGCCGGGCCCCGCGCTGCACGGCAGGAAGTAAGTGAAGGGTCAGGGATGCAGGTGGGGGCTGTATCGCTCCTCAGAGTGGGTTCAGGAGACTGGAGCTTGGATCTAGCGTCCGGGCCCTCATGAGGCCTAGAAACGGGGACATTTTGCTGAATTAACGTGCACAATGGAAAACGTTGTCAACATAGGCCTAATACTCGTTGCTTTCACGAGGACTGGAAACTGGCTTACTAATGTTGGACACAACTTATAATTGCGTCTTTAATCTGGTCATAGGGGAATATAGGGGGATATATGCATATCGATCATGCACATATAACATAGGATGGGGAACACGTAGGCACACATGACAAGGCAAAATTCAATTTTCCTCATTTCCTCCTTGTGCCCTACGTTTCCATCAGGAAACATCAATATTCATGATACCATCTATCATTTCATATAGCATCATTTGCTCGTCTCGAATCTTCTTGGAACGGGACTTTGGACTAGGAATACAGGATGTAGCGCACAAGCTGCAAATCGCAGGGCCACATTGTAAATAGAGACAGCAACTGAATATGATCATTACTGCTATACCTAGGAATGACAATACTTTCCATCCCCAGGCAGATATTATACTCCAGAGCCAACCGGACCATGTCCAGGTGCCTGGATTCTGGTGTAACTGATGGGCAATTTTATGAAGTCTGGTTATAGCTGAATAAACAGACGGTGCGTTATTAGGAATGAAAATGCAGCAACTAGATCCGATGACTCTACAAGCTCCTCCCCTATCGGCCAGTATGACGTCAAGGACGAGACGATTTTGAAGCACGACAAATCTCATAGCAGATTGCTCCTCGGTTAAGTTACCTAGAGCGGAAGTAGTCTCATTCACTACTGCTTCAAGGGTTCTAGTTAGCCTACGTATTAACTTACTATTCTGGACAGGACATATGAAGAAAAAGAAACCTTTATTGAAGTCTTGGTATTGTTCTAAGGTAGTTTCAGTCTGATCGACAATTGGGGACTCGATCTCCCTTCTATGTCTAACGTGTACTAGATGTGTGTTTCTGTGATAATCGGATGGGGCTAGAAAAACGGGTGGCAGTAGGAAGGCAATGTAACATGTTCCATCCCAATCTAGGGGCAGACGTACATATGCGGTCTGACCACACACAAAATACGAATGACGTGAGGCTTTGAAAATAGACTTCCCACTGTCACTATACTCGACCATAGTAGTACAATCACTATGTCCTAGATGTACAGAACCATTCTTTCTGACACATAATTCGCCTTTCACTGGTAGAACTGAAATAGCAGGCAAATCTGGGGGTAGTCTTGGATTGAACATTCAAAACCATGAAATTCGAGGAATAATTACCTAGATCATATACTTCATTTTCTAGATCTAACCCTGTTCTATGGGAAAGACCTTCCTTGTCTGGGAAACATGTTCTATTCAGAAGGGACATATCATTTGAGGATGACGTTAACGTGGACCATGCTCCACACGAACCATTGTGTGAAAACGGATAAGGAAAGAGTGGCAGAACTCCCTTCGGTGTCTGGAAAGGGGGTAGTCGACCACACACCCAACAATTAGTGGCATTGCTAGTCTGGTGTGAATAGTGTAACATACGGATAAAAGTATTATTGCGCATGGCAAGACGATAGGATAACCCGTGAGGAGGCAGGTCACTAAAAGTGTGCTCTTCTGTAACATTAGAAAACATATGTACATGTGAATCAATAGGAAAACATAAATGTAAAGCATAACTTATGCAGGTAACCATAAGACTCAGAAATGTCATGAATAATAGAGTAATAATACATCGACTTCGGAGATTCTTTTGATAACGGATTCTCTTAGAGTTTCGACTAACTCTCTCACTGTGTGGGTCTATCTCATACATGTCAGGAACCTGTCTAACCGTTTCACCCGAGAGGGACTTAGACAATTAAACTGGCTGACTTACTAGACCTTAATTTTTCTCTATACTCCTGCTGCGGAGTTTTCTCTAACAGGGGAAGTTTAGATTCAGTGTCTGGACAGTCCTTGAGAACGGGGCAGTCTTTGAAAAAAAATTTTGGCCGAAGTCCATGAAATCGCTTTACATGACTGCAGTGCAACCACCCCTTCCGGCCTTCGACCTTGATGGCCGTCCTTGTTGTTAGTAGGACAAGTCTGGGCTCCTTCCAACGGGGCTCCAGCGGACTTGAACGATCAAAGTTCCTTATGAGGACTAGGTCGCCTGGTATGACCTCATGCGGTTTCACGTCGGTGTTGTCTGGAAAAGCGGCGGCAACCTGTGAACGACAAGAGAGTAGTGCAGACATCAAGGAAGCCAGGTAATCTGTCAGCATATTACTGTCAACATCTGTAATTGTACGTGGTCTAGGTGTACCCCACATGTTTGGGGGACGACCGAACACTACCTCATACGGAGATAGACCTGAACGGGAGTGAGCGACCATTCTCATATAAAAAAGGGCGACTGGCAGTGCTACTATCCAATCTACGCCTTTCTCTGCGCATACTTTGGCAATGCGGATTTTCAGAGTCTGATTATGTCTCTCTACAAGACCGGCTGCTTCAGGATGTCGTACACAGTGGAACTTCCACTGGTACCCTAACAGAAGGGATACTTGTTTCATGAGTTCGGATGAGAATGGCTGGCCGTTATCTGAATACACGACCCTCGGTAATCCATAGCGGGGGAAAAACTCACGAACCAACTGCCTGGCAGTGGTCGCGGCAGTGTAATCTGGGACTGGATATGCTTCTGTCCATCTAGACAAAGCGCATACAACTACGAGGACATACTTGAAACCTCGACATCGCTCCATCTGAATGTAATCCATCTGGAGGACTTCAAAAGGGTGGTCAGGAGGATGGAATCCACCTTGTTCCACCGGGACACCTTTACCTGGATTGAACTGACAACAGATCATGCAGGTACGCACTTTCTGCTTGGCGGCTGCTCGTAAATGCTTGTTGAACCAGAGGTTCTGAATACTGTCTAACATGGCTTTTTCTCCTAAGTGTGTTGGACTATGTGCGGTGTTAATAATAACTTGAACCATAGAGTCGGGGAGAAACCATGTGGCTTTTCCCTTCGTCAACCATCCTTGATCTGTCTGGACCCCTCCTTGTTCAGACCATTTCTTGATTTCGTCGGGAGTAGCATGTGACTGTATATCTAGTACGTCTTGTGTAGGGTCCTTAACTGTCATACAAGTAGTCTGGACTGGAATGTCAGTCTGTGTCGTGTTAACTGGAATGTCTGGAGTCTGAGCTGTAAGCTTGGCTGTTCGATCTGCTAGATCGTTACCCTGGGAAATGATGTCAGTGATTTTCGTATGTGCCTTGCACTTCATGATAGCGATAGCTGTCGGTAAATGTATTGCATCTAACAGAGCTTGAATGAGGGGGCCATGCTGAATCTTGGTTCCATGAGAAGTCATGAAACCTCTCTCTTGCCAGAGTACTCCGAAGTCGTGTACGACTCCGAATGCATAACGTGAATCTGTGTATATGTTTACTTTCAGGTTCTTGGCTCGTATGCAGGCTTGGGTCAGAGCGACGAGCTCTGCTGCTTGAGCAGACAGGGTGTCAATACGATGTGTTTCTATAACTTCGGTTTCAGTAGTCACTGCATACGCGGCTACTAGTTCTCCTGTACTTGTTCTCATACATGAACCATCCACGTAAAGTGTCAGGTCGGGATCAGGTAATGCAATGTCTGTCAAGTCTTGTCTTGGCTTTGTCATGGTGTTAACAACTTCCACACAGTCATGTGTGGCAGGATTTGAAGTAACTGAAGGTAACAGTGTAGCGGGATTTAGAATGTTGCAGCGTCTGATTTCTATGTGTGGCTGAAACAGTGTCAGTTCATATCCTGTTAAACGTGCAATTGTCAAGTGCTGAGTCTGTGTTCGGTTTAAAAGAACTTCCACGGAGTGTGGAACTTGTACCGTCAGGGAGTGTCCTAACACTATGGAATCACTCTGTCTGATAGCTAGTGCTGTGGCTGCAACTGACTTGAGGCACGCAGGCAAAGCCTGGGCCACCGGATCTAATGTGCTAGAAAAATAAGCACAGGGCTTGTATTGTCCTGCTTGATCTTGTGTGAGAACAGATAATGCAGTACCATCACGTTCAGTGACAAAAAGTGTAAAAGGCTTACTGTAGTTCGGTGTTGCTAGAACAGGTGCTTGGCATAAAGCTTTCTTTAACTCATTGAAAACAAGTGTATGTTCTTGGGTCCAAGGGAGGACAGTCGATGTGGCTGCCTCCTGTGTCGTTAACTGTATCAGTGGTTTGGCTAGATATGCGTACTGGGGGATCCATTGTCTGCAGTAAGAAGTGAGGCCGATAAAAGCTCGTACCTCCTTCTGAGTCTTGGGCTGTGGAAGATGTGCTATTAACTGGATACGGTCTGGTGTCAACTGCCTACCCCTCTTGGACAGTAAGTGTCCAAGGTAGACCACTTGCTGGACACAGAATTGCAATTTAGAAGGGGACACCTTGTGCCCCATCTCGGCCAGGAAATACAAGACTGTAAGTGACGCACGTTCGCAGTCACGTTCAGAACGGGCTGTGATCAGTAGATCATCGACATACTGGAGCAGGGCCGTGTCAGTTGGCATGTGTATATTGTCTAGTTGTCTCTTGAGTGCTTGACTGTAAATACTAGGACTTTCTGTGAAACCTTGAGGAGCTCGTGTGAATTTATAGCTTCTTCCATTTAAACAGAATCCGAAAAGAAACTGGCTGTCTGGATGAATGGGGACACTAAAGAATGCGTTCTTGAGATCAATAACAGTAAAGAACGTAGCTTCGGAATCAATGGCAGTCAATAGGGAAGAAATATCTGGAACCACTGGGTACTGGGGTATGATACATTTATTGAGTTCTCGAAGGTCAATCACTAATCGATAAACTGGAGGTGCATTTGTATCAGTACGTTTTAAAATCGGAATGATAGGAGAATTACATACATTGGAGTCAGTTTCTACAACCACTCCTTGAGCAATGAGTTCGTCAATAATTTTCGATAAGGCTGCTACAGCCTCAGGTGGCAATTTGTACTGTCGGATTCGTGGTAATACAACACCTTTCTTCAGAGTGACACGATGGGGTGTAATGTGCATACAACCTACATCAGTTGGACCTTGCGCCCATAAATGCTGTGGTACATTCAATAATCGTGGATCAAAATCACGTAATACATAATGACCTTTAAAATCGCGTAAGAACAGTCTTACTCCTTCTGGGGAGCAACAAATTACTGCTCCTAATTCTTTCAGGGTTTTAATACCTAATAAATTTTCTGGACAAGATTTCGTAAGTAACAAGTCAGTAGTTCGGGACAATGGACCAACTTCTAGGGAAACTGGTTTCGATATTTCATTAACAATAGGCTTTCCTGAAAATCCAAGGGAAACATTTCTTGAGCCTGAGAGTGGAGCCCCTGGAACCTCGTCATGACTGATGGTAGTCCTACTTGCCCCTGTATCAATCAGAAACTTTCTGTCTTTCCCTAATACTTGACTGTGTACATAGGGACCCTCTTGATCTACAGGAATCTCGATGAGAGGCAAGCCAACCTCCCTCTCTAGGCTGTTTCATGAATACTGCTGATATTCTGGATATTCTGACTGTGCATACTGGTACATCTGTTGTGTAACGTGTTGTGTGGCAGCTATAGGCTGCGGGACCGTAACTGTCTGTTGCGCGTTCTGTGGTGACTGGGTATTCTGCGGAACTTGTTCTTGTCTAGGAGGACGTGGTCTCTCTTTCGTCTTACCAGTAGCTATGTTATGTTTCAGAACTGCACATTCGTTTATATAATGACCTGGCTGTTTACAATAATTGCAGGTCCCTTTAACGGGAGCTGCAGAATGACTAGTTTGACTCGGACCCCTCTTCTGACTGTCTTGTGGAACAGACTGTGCAACTAGCACTTTCATTTTCGTGTCTTTCATACGTCTCCTTTCGTGTTCTTGCTCTTCCCTGATTCTGTTCTGGTGATACTGGAGCATCTGAAGCATTTGTGACGGAGTATTAGCTTGCCAAGTACTCTCGACTTTCAGTACTCTATTTTTAACTTGTGGACTTGAATTCTCAACTAGTTTGGTAACAAAAAGATGTGGATACGACTCACTACTTGTTTTCAGACCACTATTTATAATGAAACATTTTTCAAATCTAGAATAAAAATCACTAGTGTCTTCATCTTGTTTCGGTTTACAGGCTGAGATAGCATCCCAGTCTTCCTTTTTCGTGGCTAGTAATCTTGGCAAGACTTGTATTAACAATTCGGGCAAAGCTTTAGCTTTTTCCCCAAGACCGGTACCTGGAACTCGTGTGTTATCTTCAGTCTCTAATGCGGTCCAATCTATCTTTTTCTCTCCCACCTCCCATTCTTTAAGTTTTTCATATATGCCCGCAGGCAACAGGACCTTTAACATCTTAATGATATCAGGATACGTGTATTCTCCCATACGGAGCATGTCCTTTAATTCACGGTGGAACCCTGCTGGATCTTTATCGTGACAGGGTATTAACTTTTTCATTTCCAGACGTTCTATTTTCGTGATAGGGGTGTAAACAAATACTCGTTCTAGATCACCCCCCGCTCCTTTAACTGGGTGTACTTCTCGTAACGGATTCTGTCTGTCTATGTAGAATGATTTTCCTTCTGGGGGTGGAACAGGAACAAAATGTGGATTCAGGAACGTTCTGTATTTGTGGCGCTGTTCTAAAATGACACTAATTAAATCGGTACCTAGAACTTTCCATCTGTTTAGGAGTAGCTCGTTCAGTACATCATGTAAAGGACATGGATCAGAATGCTGATCCTCATACAGTGTGATGAGGTGCTGGATCATATACATACCCACCAGACGCTGCTCGGCTGGGGGCAGCTTCAGAAACGTTTGGGCCACTATTTCATCTGAAAACGTGGTAGAATCACTAGTCCATCGGACTGCTGATCGGGCTAGTTCTTGTTCATGCATGGTACTAAGCTCACTATAACCTATTCGTAATTTCAGAATTTGATCGGTGGCCTGGAATACTTGTTCAAGAGAACACTGTTCTGGTACTGGAGGAGGAAAAACTTTCTTGTAATCTAGGCGTGAATGTCGGTCGGAAAGTCTAGTTCTACCTACATACGCTATTCTGTCGGGATTCTCGCTGTCTACCTCTTCACTGGAAGAGTCATTCTCTTTCTCGGTTGCTCTCATTGCTTTCTCTTTCTCGTGTATACGTAGAATTTCCTTACGGATTTTCCTGTACATACTTTCTATACTACCTTGTGTCTTGTGTTTTCCCTCGGCTATATTGTCACTCCATCTCGTCAGAGCTTTCATCTCGTCTTTATCTTTATCAGGATAATCTTGTTCTCTTATTAAACAGTTAATCATAAATTGCAGAATCATACTTTGAATCTCGACCTTTCTGTGTGCCATAGCTTCGTGAATACTTTCTGAATGCTCCCCTGTACGGATAAAATGATATATTCTGTCTAGATGTTCCTTCATATCGGGCAGGGTGGCCAAAAAGTTGGCAACCCGCCTTAAACGTACTGAATACAAGATCATGTGATCTTCACCTGGTACTGAATCATATATGCAGTCGGTAAGGTGTCGCTTGAAATCTGCGTATGTAGTCACTTTTGGCGTACGCTGTAACGCTGCTTCTCTCAGCGTCATTCGTTTTACTTGAGGCGGGGTGGTAGGAGCACCTCCTGCCGCTCCTCCTGAACTAGAATCGTCTATTAATACTGAATGTGCTGGTAAGGTGACCGGCAAAACTCGTGACGTGGACTGGTCCGTAGGTACTGGCACATGGACAGGGTTCCCGGGACCAGTGACTGGAGGAACAGGAATTACATTATTAACAGGGTGCTGAGGTGGAGCAGGCAGAATAGGATTTGCATACTCCGGGACAGTATCGTCCAAATAGGACGACAAAAATATTTCAGCTGCAGTTGGTTTATGACGTAGCTTAGTCGGGACCAAGGGTGGCGGTAAATTACAGGATGCTTCCGGGGTTGCCTTCGGCAAGCCCTCGGCAAGAAGAGGATACATACCTTTAATAAGGGCATTTCTCTGTCTGTCTGACTGTTCTGCTCTAACTCGTTCACCTTCTTCGATTAATTCCTTTTCTTGGGCTTTTTCTGAAGATTCCCTACTTAATTCTGCTTTTCTGAATTCTTTCTCGGATCTCCTGTGAGATTCTTTGCGCCATAACTCGATGGCGTCTTTCTGGGACTGTCTGGCTTTCTTTTTCCATAATGCTTCTTCTACTCGCATGATGCACTCGGCATCCCATGTACCTGATACAGGCCATCTATATTTCTCTTCAAGATATTTCGTGTACTCCGCCCATAAGTCTAGATATAATATGGCATCTAAGCCATGCTTGTGATACATAAAATGACCAGGACTGTCCCTAGGAGGGACAGGAACTGCTTCTTCGAGTAACCCTTTTCTAGTTTTGATCTGCCGTAATTTCGAAAACAGAGGCATCTTGAATTTGTACTTAGACTTTAACACAATACACAATAAACACAGTAATGAAATGGCAAACAAATCACTCATACCACGACATAAATATACATTAATAACAGTTCGAACAGAATACTACCTGATACACTGAAAACATAATACTTGAATTTCTCGAGAACAGACTTAATAGAAATACTAGATGCACTGCTAAAACAGTACAGAACATACCGGTCTCAAAAAGAGACACGTCATCCCGTATCCACCTAGATGAATACTTCGGACTGGATCTGTGTACCCAAACCCATCGGACCAGGGACAAACTAATGAACCTGTCTAGATACTTCCCTCGCAACGGTACTCACCGGGAAGCAGAAACTGAAGGCCTCGGACTGGACTGGACTGCTACGACGTCTGGTTACGAACTTCGGACTTCAGAAACAGGTGGGCCTCCGGATACCTCGGACCTTGCTCTCTCGGCTTGGGCTCTGGTCGGGACGAACCGCATTCCACACCGCCTCGTCTGGATGCCGGACCGCAGTCTCCGTCTCCTCCGTGGGCCTGAGGGAGACTTGAAGCAGAAATATCTGCACGTGCACGGTAGAGTTCCGTCACGGCTGTAGAAGGGTCAGGGGGCCTGCGTTACATCGCCGGCGCGTGGGGAAAGGGCTCGTCCCTATTCGGGCGCCATTATGTGGTAAATAAATAATTAATTACTGGTACTATTTTTGAATACATTAATAATAACAGATAGCTCAATAAATAAGAGGCAGGATCCGAGGAATCTGAGTCTAACAAGCTTTAATCAGGCATAAGGGAAGGGACAGGATCGGGACAGCCTGAAATAGAATGGCATAGAAGGCAGCTGCAACGTCTTATTAACAGTACAAGGTATATATAGTAAAACATCACAGTTACATTACATACGGTAGGCGTAACAAGTGACAAGCGTAAGATAAGAACACATGGGCGTGAAAAGAAGGCGTGCACAGGGCGTGCACGTAGACATGTGATGAGAACGTCACAGAAGTGTCATGAAATGGGTGGATACATGGAGGGGGCTACTTGAGCAGCTGGAACCTTTAACCTAGTGGTGCGCGTAAACGGACAATGACGTGTTACCGGGGAGAACTGGGGGCTCTGACTTCTGCACTAGAAGAGGAGACTAAAGTCTGAAATGTCAGGACGACATGTACCTATAGCATATCTGATATCTCGTGTTTGGAGTACATGTTGATAGAATCTAAAAGTTATCAGGTTAAAGGCTACTTGACACTAAGGCTGGTGCATGCATATATTCTACATGTATTGCGTGTGCTATGAATCTTCTATGGATATTAATACAGTAATTCACTTGCATGGAGACAGGAAGACTAGACTATAGCTGAAGCTGTTTATGCGGTTCGTTAGCTTAGGAATGTGAAGACGGAGAGCTGAACTGATAACTGTAGGCATAACATATTCTTGGCAGGCAGGCAGACAGAGCCAGGCCGGGCACCGCGCTGCACGGCAGGAAGTAAGTGAAGGGTCAGGGATGCAGGTGGGGGCTGTATCGCTCCTCAGAGTGGGTTCAGGAGACTGGAGCTTGGATCTAGCGTCCGGGCCCTCATGAGGCCTAGAAACGGGGACATTTTGCTGAATTAACGTGCACAATGGAAAACGTTGTCAACATAGGCCTAATACTCGTTGCTTTCACGAGGACTGGAAACTGGCTTACTAACGTTGGACACAACTTATAATTGCGTCTTTAATCTGGTCATAGGGGAATATAGGGGGATATATGCATATCGATCATGCACAGATAACATAGGATGGGGAACACGTAGGCACACATGACAAGGCAAAATTCAATTTTCCTCAAACTGCCCAACACTTCTATGGTCTGTTTTTACGTTTTATGTATAATTTTGACACGCGCCCAGTCGCAATAACTTATATGTTCAATGTTATATGTGTGCAAGACTGTGGGGCAGACAAGCGAAGAACATACGGCCAGTCATTCATCACAATCGAACACAGTTACCACCAGAAATCGCAGTTCCGTATGTGTATGCCAGTGAAACTTGACATTTGTTATATGTTACACCGTATTCTGAATGTGTAAATACCAATAAAAAATTAATAAAAAATAAATAAAATAAAAAAAACATCCAGTTCTACTCATCCAACCTGTAAAATAATCAAATTATACAACACTAATATTGTACATTATCGATCATCAGCACTTCAAATGTCAAAACCATAATCTAAATCATCCACACTTCTCTCTCTTCAAAGCACTCAGAGGTTCAAATACACCTTGTGTCCGAAATGTCCAAACTAGAAAATAAATTATCCTCACTTAATTCTCTTTGTAGTAGTCAGAGGTTCAAATTCGCCTGGGTTCCGTATGAGTGTAGCATTTAAAACTGCACCATCTTCAGTAGGACTTAAATACCCTTAACTTTTGTGTCCAATTAGGTTAAATGACCCTTTATACATAACTCTGTAGGAACACCAACTTTAAATACCACAGAACCCTGATCCTACCAAGAGAGAGCAATACCACTCAGTAAAAGCTCCATATTTGCATGTCACAATTTCCTATCCAAATAAAAAGAGTGACTCACAGTTTTGAAAACAATTATTGTTTCTTACTCAAGGCATATTCAACACAACTGTGGTAAATAAAATATTACCCTGGCAGAATTTCTAGGCATTAACAAAGTATCATGCATCAAATGAGAGACAGGATCCGTGGTGTCCAAGTTAAAATGGGCTTTATTCCAATAACTCGAGTCAAAGGGAGAATATGTTCCATCACCACTGAGGTTCAGGAAGAGTAATCTGACATTTAATAACAATGAACAGAATATATACATTTTACTCCTTGTACATAGGGAGGAGCGCTCCAGGCAGAGCAAGAAAAAAAGAGATAAGAGCATGTGGGCGTGTATGAGGGTGCATGAGGGTGTACACTTGATGAGTCATAGGTAGGTGTCATAGGTGGGTGGGTACCTAGAGGAGGAGTATGCATGACCAGCTGGAACTCTACCCTAATTGTGCAACTTGAGCATGGCGTGCAATTGACGTGTAATTGGGAGGAGAGCTGACTTTCGGCCTAGCAGAGAAATCTCTTGTGTCAGGGCGACTTGAGCACGTCTGGTACAGCTGATATCTAGAGTCAGGGGATGTTTTATCTGAAGTAAAGGTTGTTCATCACTAGAAAAAGAAAAAGCATATATTTCTCCGTTCATTGCATGGGGGCTGAGACAGAGAGTTAGGCCTTATCTGTCGCGGACGGGTTCTGTTTGCTTTTCCTCACCGGGCAGGGATGCCACTCTGTACTGAAAACAGATAACTGTTATTCATAATAATGTCTTGGCAGGCTTCTTGCTGACGTGACTGCAGTTTTCAATGTGCCAGGAGTCATGAAAACAATATTTCAGAAAGTGGTTTCAGGCTCCAACCACAAAAAAAGGGCTCAGTACGATATTTATTTAAAAGTGCACAATGCAAAATGCAAAATACATGGGCCTTCATTTTAGCTTAACGTTTGGGAGACTTTGATGACTTGACTTGCAGGACATGTTTGCAGAGGCCTAGTGATTCAGGCCACTACGAGAAATATGCATGGGTGACATGCACATGAATGTAACATAGGGTGTATGTAGTGGACATTTTTGGTCAGGCAAAATATCATTTTCCTCATTCCCTCCTTGTCACCTACATAACCCTTCAGGATACATCTATATTCATGAGACCGTATAGCTGATCATACAGAATCATTTCTTCATCTTTATCCTTTGTACATGTGGATGGGGAACGCAAGCAGTTGCACACAGGCCGCAAATCGCCAGGCCACACTGCAGACAGAGACAGTATCATGGCAGACTGCTCCTGGGCCAAGTTCGCCAGGGCAGATGCAGTCACATTCACTACTGCTTCAAGGGTTCTTGTCCACTTGAGTTTGTCTAACATGTTCTAGTTGTGAATCTCTGTGATAATGGGATGGGGCCAAGGAAACAGGTGGCAATAGGAATGCTATATAACAAGTCCCACCCCAGTCTAAGGGCAGATGTACATAAGCTGTCTGACCGCAAATGAAATCGGTATGGCGTGACGTTTTGAAAGAAGAAAGTCCTTCTGAGAGTGAAGTTCCTTGTAAATAGCTCCTTGTAAATAGGGTTTATGAAGAGCATGTCATTATTATAACCTGCTGAGTTTCTTGTAAATATGGCTTGTGAATAGCGCCATGTGGTCATGGTTTGTGCAGAGTATGTTGACATTACGTTAGGCAGGAGAGAGCTGGATTTGTTTGCGGGGGGGCGTGTCTTTGAGCGGAAATTCGTACCCGTTCCAGTGGAGGGATTTGGTTGCTTTTTGGTGAGGATGTAGGGCATCGCTTGGACTACTGTGATGCCAAATTTGAAAAGGATCTGAGCTGTGGAAGTGGTGGAAAAAGCATATTTTGTGCGGAGGTGCGATTTGCCATGTTATCCAATGGCCGTTTTTTCCTAAATTTTGAGAAATTATTTCGGCAGAACTCCCTTTGTTTTCTGATAAGGGGGTAGTTGGCCACATACCCAGCAATCAGTTGCATTGCTGGTCTGGTGAGAATGGTGTAACGTTTGAATAAAAGTATCGTTACGCAAGGCAAGTCGATATGACAATTCATGAGGTGGCAGGTCACTAAATGTATGCATACTGGATGAATGTATATGTGAGGAAATGAAAAAGAAAACATGTAGCAATAAACTAACACCAATTATAACAATGCACAGAATAAAAATAATGATCAAGGTAACAATACATCTACTGCGTAATGTCTTGCAGTATTTTTCCTTTTTATCTCTCATCTTGCTATTCTCATATGTGATCTTATACATGTCAGAAACTAGTCTAACCGATTCACCACCGGGTGGGCTTAAACAGTTAAACTACGTCTGACTTACTAGATCTTAATTTGGACCTATACTCTTGCTGAGGGGTCTTTTCAAGCAAAGGCGGCACAAAGTCTGTATTGTCATTAAAGTCAATGTTCTTTGCAAATGTTCCACATTGTCCGAAATACCGCTTAACGTGATGGGCATGGATCCAGCCCTTGCGTCCCTCCACTTTCAGCGCGGTCCTCGTGGTAAGAAGCACCAATTTCGGGGTCTTCCAGCGCGGCTCGAGGGGGCTGGAACGATCAAAATTCCTGATGCACACAAAGTCCCCTGGGACTATGGCGTGTTCCTTGACCTGGGTGTTGTCAGGGAAGGCGGCAGCAACCTGTGAACGACAAGAGAGTAGTGCAGACATCAAGGAAGCCAGGTAATCTGTCAGCATGTTACTGTCAACATCAGTTATCTTTCTGGGCATAGGCGTACCCCACATATTTGGCGGTCTACCGAAAACCACTTCATACGGAGATAGGCCTGTTCTGGAATGTGCTACCATACGCATGTAAAAAAGGGCAACTGGCAAGGCTACCATCCAATCCACGCCTTTTTCTGCACAGACCTTTGCTAATTTTGTCTTGAGGGTCTGATTATGTCTTTCTACAAGGCCTGCTGCTTCTGGGTGTCTGACACAATGGAACTTCCATGTATAACCTAACAGAAGGGACACTTGTTTCATTAATTCAGAGGAGAATGGCTGGCCGTTATCTGAATAGATCACCCGAGGTAATCCATACCTGGGGAAGTACTCGCGCACTAACTGTCTGGCTGTTGTTACAGCAGTATAATCTGGAACTGGATAAGCTTCTGTCCATCTAGATAGTGCACACACTACCACCAAGACATACTTGTAACCCCTACATCTGTCCATTTGGATATAATCCATCTGGAGAACCTCAAAAGGGTGGTCAGGAGGATGAAATCCGCCTTGTTCCACCGGGATGCCTTTACCTGGATTGAACTGACAACAGATCATACATGTTCGTACTTTCTGCTTCGCTGCGGCACGCAGGTGCTTGTTAAACCAGATATTCTGTAAGCTGTCTAACATTGCTTTTTCTCCTAAGTGTGCTGGACTATGGGCTGTATTTATGGTTACTTGTACCATGGAATCTGGGAGAAACCATGAGCTTTTTCCCTTAGTCATCCAACCTTGGACAGTCTGGACCCCTCCTTGTTCAGTCCATTTCTTTATCTCATCTGTGGTGGCATGTATGTCAAGTACATCTTGTGTGGGATCCCTGACTGTCATACTTATTGTCAGTAATGGTACCTCTGTCCTTGTCGTGTCTGTTGGTGTCTGGGCTGTCTGGGCTGTCAGTTTAGCTGTCCGGTCTGCCAGGTCATTACCCTGGGAAATGGTGTCTGTAACTTTGGTGGGAGCTTTGCACTTCAGGATAGAAATGGCTGTAGGTAAATGTATGGCTTCTAACAGGGCCTGAATAAGCTGGCCGTGCTGGATCTTGGTCCCATGGGAGGTCAAGAATCCTCTCTCCCTCCATAGTACCCCGAAATCATGAACAACGCCAAAGGCATATTGTGAATCAGTATAAATGTTTACTTTCAAGTGCTTAGCTCTTATGCAGGCTTGTGTCAGAGCGATGAGCTCTGCTGCTTGTGCTGACAATGTGTCTATTTTCTGTGTCTCTATGACCTCTGTAGCAGTGGTCACAGCATAGGCTGCTACTAACTCTCCTGCACTCGTTCTCATGCATGATCCATCTACATAGAGCGTTAAGTCTGGTTCTGTAAGTGCAATATCTGTCAGGTCTTGTCTTGGTTTCGTCACTATATTCATTAGTTCCACACAGTCATGTGGTGGTGCATTTACTGTACTTGAGGGCAAAAGTGTTGCAGGATTCAGAATGTTACAACGTCTGATCTCTATGTGTGGCTGGAATAATGTCAGTTCATATCCTGTCAGTCTTGCTACAGTCAAGTGTTGTGTCTGTGTTCTGTTTAAGAGAACCTCCACTGCATGTGGTACCTGTACTGTCAGAGAGTGACCCAGCACTATGGAGTCACTTTGTCTTATGGCTAGGGCTGTTGCTGCAACTGATTTCAGGCATGCAGGCAGAGCCTGGGCCACTGGGTCTAGCGTGGTAGAAAAATAAGCACAAGGCTTGTGTTTTCCTGCTTGATCTTGTGTGAGGACAGATAACGCTGTTCCTTCTCTTTCAGTTACAAAAAGCATAAAAGGTTTGCTGTAACATGGAGTCGCTAACACTGGCGCTTGACATAAAGCTCTTTTTAATTCCTCGAATGCCAAGGTGTGTTCTTGTGTCCAAGGGAGGACAGTCCCCCCTGCCTCCTGTGTAGTTAACTGTATGAGTGGTTTGGCTAGAAAGGCATACTGTGGAATCCATTGCCTACAGTATGAAGTGAGGCCAATAAAGGCACGTACTTCCTTTTGTGTCTTGGGTTGTGAAAGGTTAGCAATGAGCTGTATACGTGCTTGTGTTAGCTGTCTCCCCTCTTTGGAAAGCAAGTGTCCTAGGTACACTACTTGCTTTTCACAGAATTGCAACTTCGAAGGGGACACCTTGTGCCCCTTGTCTGCCAGAAAATGCAAAACTGTCAATGATGCATATTCGCATTCTTTTTCTGAACGTGCTGTAATCAGGATATCGTCCACATACTGTAGTAACGCAGTGTTGGTAGGCATGTGAATGCTGTCTAGCTGTCTTTTCAGAGCCTGACTGTAAATACCAGGGCTTTCTGTAAAGCCTTGAGGAGCTCTTGTAAAGACAAAGCTACGACCTTTTAATGAAAATCCGAACAGGTACTGGCTGTCTGGGTGAATGGGAACACTAAAGAAAGCGTTCTTCAAGTCGATAACTGTAAAATAAGTAGCCTCTGAATCAATAGCAGTCAACAATGAAGAAATGTCTGGCACCACTGGATATTGCGGTACTACACATTTGTTCAATTCTCGCAGGTCAATAATCAATCGGTACACTGGCAGTACACTAGGATCAGATCTTTTAAGGATAGGAATGACAGGCGAGTTACATACATTTGAGACTGTCTCTACCACTACTCCTCGTGCAATAAGTTCGTCAACTAATTTCAATAAGGCTGTTTCGGCGTCAGGTGGTAACTTGTATTGTCTAATATGTGGAAGTACTACTCCTGCTTTGAGTGTGACATGGTGAGGCGTAATGTCCATGTAACCTAAGTCAGTCGGTCCTTGTGCCCACAGGATCTGTGGCACGTTCTTGAGTCTGTGGTCAAAATCAGTCAGTACATAATGTCCCTTAAAATCACGTAAGAACAGTCGTACTCCTTCTGGAGAACAGCAGATAACTGCTCCTAGATCTTTTAATGTCTTCATACCAAGTAAGTTTTCTGGACATGATTTAGTAAGTAGCAAGTCAGTGGTACGTGACAGTGGACCAACCCCTAGGGAAACTGGTTTTGATACTTCATTAACAATAGGCTTTCCTGAAAATCCCAGGGAAACATTCTGTGAGCCTGAGAGAGGTGCCCCTGGAACCTCGTCATGACTGATGGTAGTTCTGCTCGCCCCTGTGTCAATCAGAAACTTTCGATCCTGACCTAGAACACGACTATGTACATACGGACCCTCTTGATCTACAGGAACCTCAATAAGGGGCAAGCCTACTTCCCTCTCGAGGCTGTTTCATGAGAACTATTGATATTCTGGATAGTCAGACTGTGTGTACTGATATATTTGTGGTGTGGCATTAACAGGCGGTGGTGGAGGATAATTCGCTACTGTCTGTTGCGTGTTCTGTTGCGTGTTATTCTGTCTAGGAGTGTACTGTCGCTCTTTTGTCTTGCCTGTAGCTATATTGTGTTTCAGGACAGTGCAGTCCTTTACAAAGTGACCTGGTTGTTTGCAATAATTACAGTTCCCTTTGACAGGTGTCGTGTTATGTTTGTTTGAAGTCGTCAGTACCGTCTGGGCAACCAGCACCTTCATTTTTGTCTCTTTCATGCGTCTCTTTTCATGATCCTGCTCTTCTCTAATCCTATTCTGATGATACTGTAGCATCTGTAACATTTGTGAAGGGCTGTTTGCTTGCCAAGTACTCTCAACCTTAAGTACTCTATTCTTGATCTGGGGTAAGGAATTCTCTACTAATTTGCTCACAAAAAGATGTGGAAATGACTCGCTACCAGGCTTAAGGCCACTATTAATAGTAAAACATTTCTCAAATCTAGAATAGAAATCACTAGTGTCCTCGTCTTGCTTTTGTTTACATGCTGAAATAGCATCCCAATCTTCCTTTTTAGTAATCAATAATCTTGGCAAAACTTGTATCAGGAATTCAGGTAGTTCTCTAGCTCTATCTCCAAGACCAACTCCTGGGAGCCTGCCCTTCTCTTCTCTTCTCTTCTGTTTCCAATGCATCCCAACTTAACTTTTTCTCACCCACTTCCCAGTCTTTTTCCTTAAGCTTTTCATAAATCCCTGCAGGTAACAGTACTTTTAATAGCTTCAGAATGTCAGCGTATGTATAATCTCCTATGCGGAGGATGTCTTTTAATTCACGGTGAAATCCCCCTGGGTCTTTATCATGACAAGGCAACATCTTTTTCATTTCTAAAATCTCTAGTTTCGTTAAGGGGGTGTAAACATACACTCGTTGTAACTCATTGGCCGCATTCTTAACGGGATGAACCTCTCGTAGGGGGTTCTGTCTGTCTATGTGTACGTTATGTCTGTCATGGTGTAAGACTGGAGGCATGTATGTAGTCAGAGAATATATGTACTTATGTCGTTGATCCAGGATTACATTAATTAATTCAGTACCTAAACCTGTCCATCTATCTAGTAAAATGTCGTCAAGTATTTTATGCAAGTGACCAGGATCAGAATGCTGACTTTTATACAACGTTATCAAGTGTTGAACCATGTAAATAACAGCCAAACGCTGTTCGTTCGGTGGAAGGCTTAAGAAAGTCTGAGCCACTATAGCACTGCTATATATATTGGCATTGGACACCCACTGGGTGGCTGACCGGGCCAACTCTATTTCGTGTTGTGTGGGAGGTCGCTCACTCCCTATCCATTGTTTCAGTGCTTTTTCAGTAGCCTGGAATAATGCTTCAAGGGAATACCTTTCTTTTATAGCTGGCCCCTGTTTACGGTAATCAAGGCACTTGGGTCTGTCAAACTGTCGCGCTTTTCCTACATAATTAATCTTGCCTTTCGGATCCTGACGATCCTCTACCTCTTCGGATGATGACTCGCCCTTCTCGTCAGACTCTTTTCTGTGTCTTTCTATTATTTCTTTTCGTATTTTCTTGTACATGGCATCTATCTGTCCCTGTTTCTCATGTCGACCGGCATCTATGTGATCACTCCATTCTATCAAACCTGGTTTTACATCTCCGTCCCCTTCGTCCTGTTCCCTGATCAGGCAGTTAATAATAAAACGTAAGATATGATTCTTAACCCCTACCTTTCTTTGTGCCATGGCTTGTGCTATACTATCTGGTCCCTCCCCCGTTCTAATAAAACGATACATGCTATCTAGGTGATCTTTCATGTCTGGTAATGTCTCTAGATATGCAACAGCTTGTCTTAGTCTACGTGAAATCACGACCATTGAACCCTTTCCTGGTTCTGTATCATATACACAAAATGGAATGGCTGCATCTACAGTAGGCACCCCTCCCACTGCCCCGGGACCTACGTCATCTTTTGCTAGCTGCTGCTGAAGTTGCTGGAGCTGATCTGCTTGTGGGGGTGGAGGAAAACCTGCATTAACGTAGTCTGGAAGGGACTCGTCTAGATACGAGGAAATGAACGCATCTGATGCTGTCGGCTTTATTCTATGTACTCTATATGGTACAGGTGGTGGCGTTCGCGACCTACTGGATCTTTCTGAGGTGGTCACTTTAGCTAGTTCTTCTGACAGAACGGGATAAATACCATTAACAACGGCGTTTCTTTCCCTATCAGTCTGTTCTGTTTTGACACGTTACCCCTCCTCCCGCAGTTCCTTTTCTCTGGCTTTTTCCCCAGCTTGTCTAGTTCTATCTGCTTTATTCAATTCTTTCTCTGTTCTCCTATGTGACTCTTTGCGCCACAATTCGATGGCATCTTTCTGAGAGGGTCTTGACTTCCTTTTCCATAGCGCTTCCTCCACCCTCATAATACATTCAGGATCCCATGTTCCCGAGATTGGCCATCTATACTTTTCCTCCAGGTCCTTTGTATAGTTTACCCATAAATCTAAAAACAAAATGGTGTCTAATCCATGCCTATTATACATATAATGACCAGGTGTGTCTCTAGGCGGGATGTTAACTGACTCTTCTAGTATACCTTTTCTGGTCCCTATCTGACGTAATTTTGAAAACAGTGGCATGTTTGAAACCAATATTCACAAAAATAGACTGAAACAATCAACAATCATTCACACACAAACAAATATTAAACACTAAAACAGTTACAACCTAAACTGATACAGAGAGCTAAACATGTACTTGAAAAACTTTATGCACTGAAATACAGTACAACCATACCGGTCTCAAAAATGAGACACGTCTTGACCGTTCCCACGTTTAACCGTGGGCCCGTCTTTACCGGTCTCACGTGAATGAGACACGTCTCTACCGCGCCCACGTTTACCATGGGCACGTCTTGAATCTTGATGCATTCCCCATAGTGGTACTCACCGGGAAGCAGGACTTGAAACTTGAAGGCCTCGGACTTCTACGCATGCGCCTTGGAACAGGTGGACCTCTGGAGACCTCGGACCTTGCTCTCTCACGGGCTGGGCTCTGGTTTGAGACGATCCGCGTTCCTCACCGCCTCACATGGATGCCTGGTCGCAGTCCGTCCTCCTCCTGGGCCTGAGGGAGTAGCGGGAAATCCCAATGGCGTGTACACTTTAAAGTCCGTCACGGCTGTGGAAGGGGGCAAAGACTAGACCAACAACTCCGGCGAGTGGGGAAAGGGACATGTCCCTGTTCAAGGGCGCCAATTAATGTGGTAAATAAAATATTACCCTGGCAGAATTTCTAGGCATTAACAAAGTATCATGCATCAAATGAGAGACAGGATCCGTGGTGTCCAAGTTAAAATGGGCTTCATTCCAATAACTCGAGTCAAAGGGAGAATATGTTCCATCACCACTGAGGTTCAGGAAGAGTAATCTGACATTTAATAACAATGAACAGAATATATACATTTTACTCCTTGTACATAGGAAGGAGCGCTCCAGGCAGAGCAAGAAAAAAAGAGATAAGAGCATGTGGGCGTGTATGAGGGTGCATGAGGGTGTACACTTGATGAGTCATAGGTAGGTGACATAGGTGGGTGGGTACTTAGAGGAGGAGTATGCATGACCAGCTGGAACTCTGCCCTAATTGTGCAACTTGAGCATGGCGTGCAATTGACGTGTAATTGGGAGGAGAGCTGACTTTCGGCCTAGCAGAGAAATCTCTTGTGTCAGGGCGACTTGAGCACGTCTGGTACAGCTGATATCTAGAGTCAGGGGATGTTTTATCTGAAGTAAAGGTTGTTCATCACTAGAAATAAAGAAAAAGCATATATTTCACCGTTCATTGCATGGGGGCTGAGACAGAGAGTTAGGCCTTATCTGTCGCGGACGGGTTCTGTTTGCTTTTCCTCACCGGGCAGGGATGCCACTCTGTACTGAAAACAGATAACTGTTATTCATAATAATGTCTTGGCAGGCTTCTTGCTGACGTGACTGCAGTTTTCAATGTGCCAGGAGTCATGAAAACAATATTTCAGAAAGTGGTTTCAGGCTCCAACCACAAAAAAAGGGCTCAGTACGATATTTATTTAAAAGTGCACAATGCAAAATGCAAAATACATGGGCCTTCATTTTAGCTTAACGTTTGGGAGACTTTGATGACTTGACTTGCAGGACATGTTTGCAGAGGCCTAGTGATTCAGGCCACTACGAGAAATATGCATGGGTGACATGCACATGAATGTAACATAGGGTGTATGTAGTGGACATTTTTGGTCAGGCAAAATATCAATTTTCCTCACAACCAACATTGTGATGATTAGTCAATCCCCTCAGCCACACTCAATTAGTCAATTCATTAGCGTGCCAAAATACTGCCAGGGCCATAACGATGAGAACATTAATCCTATCTTGGAAAGACTACCAAAATGGAGGCGCTTACCTTCTGCAGAGCGGCGGCTCCGATCCCAAAATGCGAGGACCAGAGTTCTGCACAGCCCGATGACACGTTGGAGATACAATAGTGGTAAAGATACGAATTTGCTCACCGAGGCTGGAAAGGACGACTGCCAACTCACAGAGGCTGAAAAATCACCGGGGAGAAGTGCAGCTCACCCTGCCAATTGCCGGAGCAGACTCTGCGGCCTTGCGCGTCTTCGAGGGATCCGCCGGAGGTGTGAACGGCAAACGAGGGGAAAGGAGTCAGGCAAAATAACAATTCTTCGGGTCAGTCATCCAGGGGCTCGTTATCGGGAGAGAGGACTGAATAATATCACCGGATGCCTTGCCTGGCCTTAAGATAGCGGCCAGCCAGGATGTCTAGTTATGATCTTTGGTACACTGCCGAGGGAACTGTCTCTTGGAGGTGAGGACCCTGTCCCTGATTATCATGTGGTGGAGTTTGAGGCGTCAGTCTGTTATTAAACTGTGAGAACTTCGGCCCTGCTGTGGGTTTGAGTGCAATTCTTCAATGGAGTTGCCTGGTTCCAGAATGGCGCCCACAGAGTACCGTGACTAATACAAATGGCAAAAGTCAGAACCCGAGGAATTGAATATCACGGCTGTCAGGAGGAGGTAGGAGGTTGGCCCCGTGCCTTTCCTCCCCCCACCCCGCGAACACCCGATATCGCATGCGAGACCCCCCATTGCTACTCATGCTGGCTGGATACAGTAAGACAGTCACTGCCTGACCCTAACGTGGCGGACTGGTTACACGCACTGCCATCGCGCTTAGGATACCACCTTCCTCCCCTCTGGCACAAGTTGCACACACCGGATGTCTCTCGACGTCCGTCCTGGGAGCTGCGCCCTGGGGGAGAAGCCCAGCACTAGCAATCGGAACAGCCACAACGCAAACTTGGTGCCCCCTGGCAGGGCTCACCGCCGACTGTGCCATCCCATGACAATGGCTGCCCGAGTGCCCCTGAAAAGGAACCGGGCACGCTCATTAGACGGCCGTGACAAAACCGGGGCACTATATTGACCGAGGCTCTGCCACACACGTCCCGGACAAAGGCAACACCCCGCACGCAAAGATCCACTCCAGCCTGCAAAATAGGGAAACCAAAAATCATGCAGAACCTGACTGTACCTGAGACTGCACCGGAGAACCAGCCGAGTACCCGCACATTGGCTAAGCTGGCAACTATAGCCCACCAGATACAGGGGAACTTCTTGCCAAACTACCTTCCCCCTACCCCTCCTCGCTCTACTCCTCTCCACCTTTCTGCTATTGACCTCTGCCTTCACCTGTCCTGGCCCTAGTTCCCACCCTGCTTACCTCCTCGCTCTACTCCTCTCCACTTGCCTGCTGCTGACCTCTGCCTTCTCCTGTCCTGGCCCTTAGTCCCCACCCTCTCTATCTGTTAGTTTCCCTCGTCATGTGAGATCTAGCTATTTTGTCTGATGCCCGATGGAGCTACCTGGTTTAGCTATAGGGGAGACAGTTCAGGGATTCCCTCCTTGGACGTCACCTACCCAGTCGGTCCTCAGCCAGACTTCCTTTTGTCTCTCCTGTCGTCTCTTCCCACATCCTCCCTCTATTTTTGTCTCCTTCTCTCCTCTCTCAATGTACTGAGACTGAACTATTTTTTCAAATGCCCGATGGAGCTACTTGGTTTAGCTATAGGGGAGATGGGCCGTGAACTCCCTCCTTGGTTGCCACCTACCCAGTCGGCCGTTAGACTTCATTTCATCTCTCCCTGTTGTCTCTTCCCCTATCCCCCCTTTCTCTCCTTCCATGCCCCCTCCCCACTACGCTCCATTTATTTTGCCCTCCATGTTTCTTTAATTGTTTCTCCCATTGAGACCAAGCTATTTGGCCAATTCCCGGTGGAGCTACCTAATAGCTATAGAGGAGATGGGTTTTGAGACTTCCCCTCGACCGTCACCTACCCAGCCGGACTTTGGACAGACTTTCTTTTCGTCTCTCGGCCGTATCTCCCTCCTATCCCTTTACCCTTACCCCCTTCCCCTCTACACTTCAATCATCTCGTCTTCTATGCTCTTGCGTTTGTTTAGCAACTGATGTAAATTGGAACTGATGTAATTTTGTAGTGTAATTTTCGTAGAACCTCATGTAAAGCGCTCGGATACCTCTGGGTCTAGCCAGCGCTATATAAAACTGAATGTTCCTATCATTGTATCGTACTATTTCAGTCGGCAGCCGGTCTCCCCTACACAATGAACAAACACAAAAAAACATCCAAATAATAAATACTAAAGAGCACAGGCCCAATTAATAAAGCCCTGGTCTAACCGGGTTTTATCTTAGTCAAAATACCATGATCCCGCTCACTCAATGTTAATATCAAAGGCCACATACGCTCATAACTCGGGCTCTGGTCTGCAATTGCTCTTACCCAATGTGCATTCGCAACATCCTAGTGGCAACATCTCACCCTAACTTGTTAAAGTTTTTTCTTTAATATAAAATTTAAATAAAACTAAACTAATATAAGAAAATAAAAATAATATTGGGAAGAATAACAGTAGTAGCCCTCATCCCAACTCCATTGTAGTTACAGATGTTACATCACATACAGTCCAATATAAGATCATATTGGATAGTACAATTAAGCTCACTACAATCTTATACACAAGTTATATTCCATTCTCCCTAAATTGGATTTACAATGGAATGGCACATCAGGTAACCAACAAGTTACATATTATTTCCCTTAAATAAATACTCTTATTCATGATCAATATTCATGCCGTGCTCTACCGTTCTAGCTTTTAGACAGCATAGATGCAATTCTCTGTTCCCACCTCTTGGGCCCAAAGGTATTTTTTCAATGGCATGAAACCAAAAATCAACATGGGGGTCTTTTTCTCACACATCAGTATGTGTGACAATAGAATACCTCATGTCACCACATTTTAATGCTAGAAGATGTTACAAGGTTTATTTTTTCATGGGCCTGATGATACCACCCACATACATTTTACAGGACATGCCAGCAATACATAAACAACAAATTTCATCTGACAATTCATATTAATCTTGATAGCAGAAGTTTAGAATTTACTATCTCTATACTTTTCTTTGAATAACATTGTTGAAGTTCCTTTCTGACCACAGAAAATGTTCAAAGGTATATGCCGATGCCCCTAGTACATCATCAGATCAATACAACTAAGGGCACACTAAATGTGCAGCAACTCCTATGGCATCTTATCTTAGCAGCACATCTGATGACATTTTATCTGAGCAGTAATTCTGTACACCATACTCTCTGGGGAACACCTCTTACGGCACCTTCTCTTGAGGAAGTAACCTTAATGATATTCACCAAAACAGGTTTTATTTATTATAACCGGCATGCTTTTATGCTACTAGGATGATGATTTTATATTTCTAGCATAAGAATTCTGATGATGGGAATTTTACCAGGCACTTGATTTATCATGACATTATAGTCATTGGTCAATGAATGTTGAAGAGTGGAATTTTCTCCACACAGAGGATGATGATGATTGGGGTGTTACCAAAGGTATTACGATGCCCAGATTAGATAGCACAGAGTCAATGATGCTGTAGAGGCTTTCTAGCGGAGAGATTGTTAAAATGAACATGTTCTCGGATATACAATTTATGTTAATGGCCAGGATAGCTGGCATAGCATTTATGATGGCAAATATATTGCGATATTCTGATACATAGCAAGCATTGGAGTTATGATGAGCATGTTATCCAGCACATGATCTCTGATGATGGGCTTGTTCTCCAGGCACAATTCCTGAAGATGGCCATCTTCTCTGGACATTTCTGGGATGCAGATGAACCAGCTGCTAACTGCCCTGTCCGCTTCCCTCCACATGGGAGAAGCGTCATTATCAGCAAACTAGAACTGCTCACTTTTTTTAAAGACTTATTTTTATTGCCATTTGACAGGTATTTAAATCAAAACAATCACTGAAAGACATTCTATAAACTTTGAGATAGAACAGCATGGTTGTTCTTTTTTCCATAGTGTGTCCGCATTCTAATCGCAGTCCCCGTTGAAGGGCTGTAGGTTCCTCTACAGTGTCCCAGGTTAACCCACTATTCGTGTGTGCCAGGTATGAGATAACTCTGGCTAGTGTGTCCTCTGAAAGCGCTCCGTGGGTATCAGGGTGCATTCACCTGCAGATGCGGCAGAGTTTTCTCGGTGTGGTACCTAAGTGCTTACTGACCTTGTGTGGGTCAGGGATAGGTCAGCAATGCCATAATGTAAAAGGGTTAACCAAACCTTAAGCTACCCTATCATTTCGGGGGTGGTGTGGATATACCATTTGAGCATGGGGGGTAGAGGATTCCTGAGGACTGCCACTACTGAGTGGGGGGCTTGGCCATAGTGGAGAAGTGTGGCTCAGGGGTTAGAGGCAGCAGACCCGGAAGCTGAGATCGGTCCTGGACCAGGGTTCAATTCCCCGCCTCGGCGGGTCTTGGGCTAAAAATTCCACGGACTCGATAATTCTCGCCCCGGTGCCTCCTCGACTCATGGGTTCACACTCTGCGACTCTGGGCAATAGCTTGCTTAATCTCCACAACGGCCCCTCGCGGCGGGATGCCTGACTTTCACCTTGTGGATACCCTGCTATCTCACAGGGGAATACCAGGAAGGGTTCCCTAAGCAAGCGCCGGGAAACCCACTGCGGGTAGCTGTGCGCTATATAAGCTCAACTACATTTACATTTACATATCCATCTGGCGGCTCGCCCAACCAATCTATCATGCATGCAGCTGCCATGTCAGCTGGCGCAGTGCACTCTACCATGCCTGCCTTTGGTGACCCATTGCCTGATCGTGGCTCCAGTGCCATCTAGCAAGCCATCCGTTTGGTCCCTGGCAACTAAAGGCAACTCCCATTCATCTACCACCTCCAACAACAGATCAGCTATCAGTCTCCAGCGCACTTCCTCCCTGAGCAGTGCCCTCCCGTCCGTATGGGCCCACATGGTTATGTCGCTGACCCATTTCTCCCTGTTAGGACCTACGGTGGATTTCCAGGCCATTGCTATGCACTTCTCTGGCAGTATTAGTGCTAGGTCAATGAACCTGTTCCAGACCTCCTTCGGTGGAGGCCTAGGAAAGGGCCCCCCCCAAAAGGCCCCTCTCTGGCTATTCTCAAGTGTTCAGTTCAGGGTCAGGTTAATTTTGCTAAGACCGACTCCCCAAAAATCTGAAGCCGACGCAACCCCATGTCATGTTTCTGCAGTCCATGTCTAGGGTTACACATGGAGGCATAGAAGGCCTAAATCTTAGGCAAGTTACACCGCTGCAAAGTACAACTCAATGTCTGGAACTCTCAGTCCATCCTAGAGTGGGGGGGGGGTGTAGGGTGTCAAATGCAACCGTGTGACTGCCTCAAACCCAGATTAGTTCCATAAGGAGAGTGTAGTGGCCTGAACCAGGGCACCAAGATCCTCACTGGGAGGTACACTACGTAGTGGAGCAGCCGCAGGAGCATAACCATCTTTGAAAGCGCTATACGTGCCATTATGGGTGGTTAGTGAGATCTTTAAAAGGGGACAGCAGTTCTTCAGTGATCTCAGTGATCTTCCCAAGTTCCCCTCGTGTAGGTTTTCTGCCTCATGGAAGACGAGTACCTATGTATTTAAAGGTGCGTGGTGCCCAAAGGATGTCGGATAGGCATCTGGTAGGGCGGGGGCACCATGGGCTGCCAGGAAGACACGTCTTGGCCTGGTTCACTCATTGCTCCAAGGAGCCAAACTATTTTAGGAGCTGAAACACATAGGAAATGCACTCTTTGCTGTTCTGCAGGTAAATCAGGAGATCATCTGCATAGAGGAAGAGGAACTGCTATCTTCCCTGCACTGTGATTCTCCTACCCTAGCCCTCTGTACGGAAACACTTTGCTTGATTGCAATGGGAACGAGGAGGGGCGACAGTGGCAATCCTTGCCATGTGCCCAGTAAGACCTCGTACAGCTTTGAAATTGCATGCCCTGTCTCGACACTTGCAATGGTGTTTTGTCATGTAGCTCTTAGGAATCCTCAGGACCTGTGTGTTTTGGATGACCTAAACTGAGGGCTTGGTGTCCAAACTGATTCCAGACACACCCCACAGGAGAGGTCAGCCATCTAGCACTACAGTGCCACTACCACCCCCTTGTATCCTACAGTGGTCTAGGTAGGGTTGTCATGTTCAATGGTTGCCAGAAACAGACTCCTCAGGGATCATGGAAAACCGTACAGTACTTTTGGCTCAGCCACTCATGCTTGCTTAGTCTCAGAAAATACACATCTAGAATCGATATGTTTTGCAAACAATCATGAATGTGTTTAAAACAATGCGATCATGCACAGCAAGCCTGTTGTCCAAGGATGATAAAAAAAAGTGGTGACCCTTATAAAGAATATTTATGCAGTGCATGAGAACTTGTTTATGTATGTCAGGTACAGGGGATTATGATAAAGTAGTAAGCAGCCTCAAGCATAATAGATGAGCCTGGTATCGAAGAGACAGAGCAAACTACTAAGTAAAAGGTCACCATTCAGAACAGTCATTGTCGTGTGGATGGGATAATGTATGTAAAAAGGGGACATACATGACAGGCCTAGCCTAAAAGACATAACAGTTTATGTACAGCAACCTTACCCGCCTCACCCTTCGTTCACCCAGCCCCATGCGTAGCATGGCAGCCTCCAAGAAGTCCCATCTCACAGTATCGAAGGCCTTCTTTAGGTCCACTGACATGACCATTGCGTGTGGGTTGTCTGCCATTTCCTGAAGACAACCCACATTATGTTGTACAGCTGGCGAAGGTTGAGGGAGGTATTGCAGGTAGGAATGAACCCATTCTGATTTGCATGACTCAGTTCCTGCATATGGGGCAGCAAACTGGTGGAGAGCACTTTGCTAAGGATCTTAAAATCTGTATTAAGCATGGCAAGCGCTGTGCACTCTGTGACCACCATCTCTGAGGAGCTAGATTATGGCAACCGGACGACCAATGCCTTCCTGCTTGTGGCCAGGAGCTGCTCTGCTGTATACCTACAGCATCTCCCACCTCTGAGCCAGCACTCCTGCAAACAGCATTAAACGCAATGGGGAGCCCGTCCAGTCCGGGGACTTTTCAGTCACCACAGCCTTGAATGCACTTTGTATTTCCCGAGTGGTTATTGGGTCCTGCAGACCCTCCACCGTTTCCGCAGGTAGGCTTCTGAGGACCAGCCAGTCCAAGAAGGCAGTCTCAAACAGCCGGTAGAGGGAGATGTAGTCATTTTAGAATGTGGAATTGAGTTCACCGGGTGAGACTAGTGTTTCTTCCCCCAGAGTCAGCGGATGGGTGATAGGGGCACTGCTTCCCTTGGGGCAGACACGCCAGACCTGGAGTCTTCCCGACCTCCCCCCTTCCTTGTATTTGTGTTCTACTGATCTCTGGTTTCTAGTAATCTCTGGAAGACATCTGGGTTAGGGTCCAGCTTGTACAGTATGTCTTTCCAGCCTTGTGAGTTTTTGATCAAGTTCACAGTGGATCCCCATTGTTTGGCTCAATCAGTGCCCTTGCACCACTACTTTGAAGGCCTTCCACTCCATCAGATGGTTCAAGGCCATCCCAGGGTTTGTGGCAAAGTAGTGTTCCACCAGTTTCGGCAAGGTGGTCCAGAAGGAGACATCTGTGAAGGCAGCTTTGTGCACTCTACATTGGTATCGTGGGCCGCTCCTCCATCAGCTGGAATGCCAGTAGGAGCAGACTGTGGTCAGAGAGGGTGCAACCAAGGTATTCCATGTGAGCGACGTATTTTCACATCTCTCTTGAGCAGATGAAGCGGTCCAGCCTCATGTGAACCTTGTATATGTTCCAGTAAAAAAGAGCAGTTCTTAGCAGCTGCATGCCAATCTCTAGCTGAAGATTGGTCTTTGAGCCCTCTATAGCCTCCAGGATTGTGTCCAGTAGAAGTCAGAGTGGTTTGGGCATGGAGTCCAGGGCCATCTCCACTTCCAGTTGGCCTGCTGTGAGTTCTCTGGTCCATGATGCAGTCCCTTCGCTCTGGTCTTCAGCTTGTCATTACCTGCTTGTGGGTAGGGCTGGCACATAGCATCTAGTACAACCCCTCCCGTTGAGGGCCACCCTCACAGCTTCAGCCCGTGGGGTGGCCAGCATCTACCTGTACCTCTTCTAGTGTAACTCTCACCCACAACTCTTTGCAGGGCCCAGCGCCAAGTTCCCCAGTCTCCTGGCTTGTCTTTTATAAACCTCCTACTGGCGGGCCCTAGCTGCCTGCTGTGTTCCCCAGGGTCAGTCTCATCCACCGCACCCCTGGCAGGTAACCTTCGCTTCTGCACCGCACTCCAAAGTCGTCCAGTTACTTGGTGTCCCTCTACCATGGTTCCGTTGTGGGCCTCACCAGCGGGCATACGGACACTGCCTTCTGGCGTCCTAGGGTCCAGCACTGCTTTGTGAGTTTCTGTGGGGCTGTTGGTCATCACCGGGTGGGGAGGACACTTCTCGTTTCAAGCTGACCACTGACCCTGGGCATGTTCTTGCTTGGAGGCCGAGCCTGCAGTGTACTCAGTGTCAAAGGGAAAGGAGGCTGGCCTGCCCAATTGCCGCAGCCACTCACCTGTCTGGGACGGCATGGGGGGGGGGGGCGTACTCTGTTGCCAGCATTCTCCAGTGTCTCCGGCCAGTCTGTCCCACAATAGCTGGGCTCTTGTTGGTGGCTTCTGTACGTGCCAGATTGCACCTCCCTGTTGTATTAAAATAGTGCCCCCCCCCCCTCTGGTGCTGGTCAGGCGCGGGCCCCCGGGTGCTTCTGCTGCACAAGCAGGGCCTAAACAAGGCCCCAGAAACTCCCTCCATCAGCCCTGTAGTTTTCAATTAGGAGTCACTTTCTGTGGTTGTGGAGGGAAGAACTGTCAGTGCAACCTCTTCAGCTGCCGACGGGGGTTGACTGCATTGTGTCAGGGCACCTTCACCAGCCTCACTCTGGGCTACCGCAGTCTTCCAGGTGGGCCCAGTGCCTTATGAATCCGCCATGTTGGCAATCTAGGCTTCGCATAGCTGCTAACTCATGATGAATGTGAGATGTTCTGAAAGGAGGAGGAACAGAAATAATGTTCCTTGGCCCTTGAAAATGCAGGTTAGTCAGCAAGAGGGTAAAGAAGCATCCAGCTACATGATGACTCTTTCCAGTCCTTTAGTAAGAATGAGGAGCTGGAGAGGTGTGGTACCCATCCTTTGGAAAGGGTGGGGAAATTGAAATGTGGATAAGGAAGGGCTTTTGCCACATCCCTTAAGTAAGGTTGTGCAACTAGAACACAAAGGGTGCTAGGATCACTAACCCCCCCTCCCCCCACGTTCTTCCAGACCAGAGAGGAAAGTGAGAGCAGAACTATTTTGAAGAGGGGGCTCCTGATCAAAGTGATATTTGATCCTCAGCCCATGGGCCAGGATGAGATGCATAGCCTTTTCTGTTACTCATAGGTTTTTAGGTCCGGCTAAAGACAGGTTTAGCTGTTTTTGCGAGATCTCCTATGACCGCACCATACAATAAAACATACGATGTCGGGCTCTGGATTTGCACATTATAGCCATTAGCCTGCTTGACTGAGCCAGCATCAGACATTGGCTGGTTTGGCTGTCATGTTTTATGAGACGCACATCATATATTTCAAATGTTAAGATTTTGGGGATTTTCTTCTATACATCTTCAGTGGGTGACTTGGTAAAAAGAAGTCTCTCTCTGGGATTATGAATTTCAAGATTGCCTCCACAAAGTCATGACACAACAACCATTTCATACAAGAGGAGATTATGTTGGTCTACCACCACAATCAGCAACTCTGTGTACGGTTCTTCCCAACAGAGAGTTGTCGTGCTCTCTGGTCTGGTGGAACTACCTAGTCTGTACATATTTCAAAGCAGCTACCACTTCTCTACTGGGGCTTTGTAGGACTAGAGATCAGTATCACAAACAGTGAAGGGATAGGCCTTATCCCAACTCCCCCTCAGAGAGAAGAGCATACTAGTGTCATCCATGTAAGATTGATCAGTCTTCATTAATCAGCGGCTGAAGCTTAAAATGAATAGGACATGTAAAGCATGTGTGTCAACATGTTGAGTGATATTTTCTTTCCTATCTAAACCTTCTTCTCTCCTTCCGGCATCAGTGCCCATTCCCGAGGCTACCTGGGCAGTGCAGACGCAGTGCAGACACAGACACAGACACAGTCACACACACACACACAGACACAGACACAGACACAGTCACACACACACACACACAGACACAGTCACACACACACACACAGACACAGTCACACACACACACACACACAGACACAGTCACACACACAGACACAGACACACACACAGACACACACAGACACAGTCACACACACAGACACAGTCACACACACACACAGTCACACACATACACAGTCACACACACACACAGTCACACACACACAGTCACACACACACACACAGTCACACACAGTCACACACACACACACACACACACACACACACCCCCCCCCCCCCCCCCGCGTTGGCCAGCAGGGTCCGGGATACCAATGATACCTGTGACCTAGGCCGATTACCGATTGACGTTTGCAACAAGCTACGCCATAATACTTTGCACTCGCTCTCCCCTGCATACAACAGCTCCTATATACTGTCATCTGCTGCTCTGAGGGACCTTAGAATCTCCAGATGGCTCATCCTTTGAACATACTCTCACTAAAACACAAAGGGGTTTAACCAGCCAGTTAAAAGAAGAGTAGTGGCGGATTGCTGTAACAAACTGAACAGGGCTATCATTTTCTTGCAAGAGACTCACTTAAAACCTATTCATGCTGCAAAATTCTACAGCCTGTAGATACTGGAATCTCATCGGCCCCCACCAAAAAAAAAAAAAAAAAAAAAAAAAAAAAAAAGAATACCGGCAACTTTTCTCATGACTAGACTACATCATGGTAAGCAACTCACTGCACCACCTCTCCCAAGCCCCATAATGTGAACCCATAGTGATCTATGATCATGTATGTGACTTAATTCACATAGCACTTAATGACCCCACCATATCACCAATTGCACTTCAACGACCATCGTCTAGATGACCCTAACAATAAAGAAGTGAGAGACGGCCATTGCAAACAACCTCCAAGAAAACAGCCCCAATGACACCTCCCCTGCACCCCTTTGGAATGCCCTCAAGGCCACGTTAAGGGGAGCACGGATTCATATTGCATCAGTTAAGCATAAGGTCATCTCATATCGCCTCAAGGAACTAGACCCATCTTCTAAACCCAAAGTACCCAAACCAGACAATCCAAATGTTTGGCCCTCTTATCCAAACTGCACACAGAACAGTAGGAATACAATAAAATCCCGAGACAGTGAGACCAAAAATGGATTGACGGGATCATAGCGGGTAGGCTATGTAACAAAATGGGAAAATCACTTATAAGGGATCTGTTTTTTGCCTATTTTAGATATTTTGTATCAGCCATAAAAACCCAGATGGGGTAGTCCCTACATCCACATTAAGCATATGTAATTCTTTAAAGCAGTTTTATGCAGAACTCTACAATGCTCTACAATGCTAATGTCCCCAACTTCCCCCACCAAAATCACTGAATATCTCAACTCATGTAACCAAAATATCACAGCAAGATCAAATAGCGATTACGAAACCAATCTGAGATGAGGAAATCATCTTGGCTATACGTTCCTTTAAAACTAGAAAGGCCCCTGGCCCAGATGGCTATTCAGTAAAATTTGATAAACCATTTGCCAACACAGTGTCGGGCTCCCTACATGCAGTGTTCCGTGAATATGCCCCCAAGGGCCGCATCACTGGGTCGCCCACTGAACCTACCATCTTCGTGATACCCAAGGAAGGGAAAAACCACCTAAATGTAAAAAATTATAGACTAAACTCCTTCGTTAACATGGAATGCAAGATCTACACAAAAATTGCAGCTTGCAGTAGGTTATGCAGCAACTGATCTCAAACCGGTTTCCTTAAAGGTAGACTTGCAGTGGACATCATCAGGACATTCTGCCATACCCTAGAAAGAGCAAAGTTATCCCTTTCACCTACAGAGACCCTAGCTCTTGACGCAGAAAAGGCCTTCAATAAGGTCTCATGGCCTTTCCTACATGCCATTTTACACAAATACCTCCTTGGCAAGGAATTTATACACGACTATGACCCTTTATTCAAGCCCAATGGCAAGGTTACGAATTAACGATCCCCTATTCCAAACCTTCGCTCTATCTCAAGGTACGTGCCAAGGGTGTCCCCTCTACCCTCTGCTTTTCCTACTGGTCATGGAGTCACTTATCGCCGCCCTCACGAATAAGCCAGGGATCGCAGGTATCAAATTCACTTCTGGCAGACATGTAGTAGCTGCCTATGCAGATGACGTACTACTGTTCACTGAAGATGCCCAACAAGCCATTTCAATCATCATGGAAGAAATAGGCAGATACTCATAAGTTGCGGGCTAGTCCTTGAATAAAGACAGAACAGAGGTATTACCCTTAAATGTATACTGTACGTCTGCAGTAATTGGTGAGCTTGGCCTAAAGTGTCAACCAACAGCCATCAAATACCTGAGTTTGTGGGCCTCCACAGACCTTAAACTCTCCATTGCACTTACTGAACAAAAGACGCTGACCAAAATCAAAGAACTACTTACCAAATGGTCGGCAAAAAATATCACCTGATGGGGACGAGTGGGAACAGTGAAGATGAGGATAGCCCCATTGATTAACTTCACATTGAGCATGCTCCCAGGGCTCTTATCCCATGCCTACTTCAAAATTGGTTGATATCGCCATCTCCAAATTCATATCAAAGAGGAAAAAGCCAAGAATCTCTATGAAAATCTTGAAAGGAGCAAATCCTAGGGGCGAATAAATATCTCAGACTACTTCTGTTACCAAAGAGCTTACCTTATCGTCAAGAAAGATGTTGGCTGAGACCACAGGAACCTAACCCTCCCCTCATGGATTAGCATTGTAGTCAGCCTCACGGCACCACTTCACCCTAGTTCCACCCTCACATCATCTCAAACCTCCCAATGGAACACTCCAGGCAAACTTTAATGGACACTAATGTAATTTCTACTTCACACGCTTAGAAAATCAACTACACCGCTCGACCCTAGCCTCCCTAGGTATAGCCATTCAATTAAACTGGATGGGAAAACACTATTTTGGGATACATGGGCTCGAAAAGGTATAAATACCATATTTAGAGTAGGATCGTGGGGTAATCCGCTCCCCTTTTCCACCCTACAAGGGAACTTCGCTCTACCTAGTATTGACTTCTATAAATTCCGTCGACTCTAAAGTGTTTTCAAGAAAACAAACCCTCTTATGAACTTGACCTACCTGCTCTGTTAGGTACCTTCAAAAGAAGAGGCAATACTGCGTCCCATCTATATAAACTTCTTGACACACACAATAGACAAGCTCGGAGATTATTGAACAGAAAAAGGGAACTTCATACCCAATCGGTGGACACATTAGCGAAACAAGACGGCAAAAGATTTGACACTCCCCCTTCAAGGCCAAAATCACCTCTGCCCTTGCCCAATCCAGAATCTAGTCCTTTCACAAAACCTACTGGACCCCCACTAGACAACACAAACTCAGACTGAGGGACTCAAACACATGCTGGTGCTGTGGGGATGACCCAGGGGACCTTCAACACGTTACACGTTTTTTAAATGTAAGATGACATTTTCACTATGGACCAAAATCCAAGACCTTCTGCATCCAATCACAAAAGTTCCAACAGAGACTGACTTCCTGTCTAAGCGTTAAGTTGAAATTTGTCTGTGCTTAGCATTACGTTTTCTTTTTGTTATTGCTTACGTGACAAGATCTTGCCTCAAGCTCATAAGTCTACTGCGACTGAAGAAACAGTTTGTTAGACGTTTCTGTTCCATTTGTTTGCATTGAGAAGAATGCCTGTATTACCTTAATTTAGCACACCTAAGCACGCGCTGCTCTAACTGGCCAGTTTTGAGAGGATGCTCAGGAGGGTTGAAATGATTAATATCGGACTGTACTTTTGCTTGGCTATTGCTATTGTGCATTAAATACAATTTAGCTTTTTGTTGTCACAATATGTATTGTGTTTTATTTTTCATCCTTCATAAATTCCTCCTTTCCCAGATCAATACATAAACACATACTAAATGCGGTCATGTTTCTGTCATCGGCTTTGCAGAATTGAATTAAAAAACAATGGGTTGGTTCATGACTGAAACAATTGAGAAGTCCCATCTACTGTTTGAGACACAAGACTTGCTTACAGGAGAGCAAATCAATGGCCTGATGGGGACTGTGTCTTGAGCCAGACAACTGGTGAGGCAAAATACTTCATGCATGTAGATATGCAGGTGATCTGTATTGCTACAGATCAAAGGAATGATCTAAAGCGGTCCCTTGTTCTGAGGAAGTACTGATCTATCCATATGAATTTACCAAGGTTGCTACAGGTACCACTCCACTGAGATGATCTATTGCAAGAAACAGCCACATTCATCTATCTTAAACTCCGAGCTTTGATGTGGAAATAAGTCTGTGCAAACGTTGGGATGACAGAAAGACTTTGCAAGTTCGGAGAGACATCCAGGAAGGTGATCCGATCCTGGTTCATGACTAATAACCAGTGCTGAGAGCCACTTACAGTACAACAAGTAATGGCACTATGGTGACTAACCAGAAACAACATCAATAATTATAATGCCCCCATCTTCAAAAAAGTCACAGGAAAAAATGTTAAAGAATGATTTCTGAAGTCACAGAACATGTACAAGTCGGAGCAAGAAGACTTTGGTGATGCAGGTTCAGGGAAGAGAATCACACTCCAAGCTCACAGACCCTTATTTAGACATATTTCCCAGTATGACTGCCCTCAAGCCATACCCGGGAGCAGTGCCCCCTTGGTGCACTTCAGTATCTGAGGCCAAGGACTCATCATCAGCTTTGCCCTAAACCTTAACCCTTAGGTGAAACTGTTCTATTCAAACATTTGTCTCTCCGAAGTGAGCGTTTTTATTCTAACAGGATCTTCTGGATTTGGGGAGGGACGACAAACATTTGCCTTCATGACTCCACGCAATGAAGTGCATGTTTTTGTTTGAGCCAAATATTCAGGATTGGGTGGCAATATTATGTTGCACGTTTGTAATTGGTCACGCCTTTATCTGGAGAACTGCACCTCCTGCGTGGTTTGAGAACACACCGGTAACATCAGGACTGCTATGGTGGAGTTAGAGTATTAAAGGAATGTTGTTGAGTCAATTAGTACATTGAAACTCCAGTTATAGTCTCAACATTAGGATCTTTATTTAAAGGAGCAACCTTTTAGTTGTAGAGCAACCTGGGAAGTTCTAGTACTCAATGCTTCCCAAACGATGGCTGTTCTTCTCTGCGGAGTCGAACCTTACAGTCCGCCCATTCTGGAGCAACAGAACAGCTGAACAAGTATAGCACAACACAACAGCAGTAAGTACATCAAGCAGTAAGTACCATTGCCAGTCTGTAATCCCCCCCATACCTGCAGTTCCACATAGCTTCATAGGGACCCTGAACATAATCCAATATCATCAATAAAAACTCAAAGTAATGAACCAATGAGGCATGAAGGAAAACTGCAGTCACTTCACGTTCCTAAAAGGACATTGTAATTTGTTTCAGTGACATAATATTTGTGATGAATGGACTAAATTCATACAACAGCAAAACCAAAATAATTATCCAAGCCCACAGAAGGACTCCCTACATGAAAGTGTCAATGTCTGGTGCAAGGCCCCCTTTCTTCCAACACCAAAATGTGGCCTCACTTATAGCTAGGCTATCTGGTCTTAGGTTTTTAAACCTAAATTAACTGGTAACACCCCTCTGAAAGAGAAACAGCCCACACCAGTGTAAACATATAAACACTGATAAACACCTGCGAGACCATAAACTAAAATGGCATTCAAAGAAGGGAAACAGAGTAATTTGTATTTCTTTCTGAAGGGACCAACACAATGCAATTTCGTTATGCAAGGTATTACCAAAAAGAGTTTTGTCGATGGGACAGGTGGTTTCATAATTCTACTTGTCCTGTAAAGAAAATCCACCTGGCCCTTTGGTGCCATGGAGAGCAGCGACAAATTATGGCACCAATCTCATATAAAAATTCTGATATTAGCCTTTCTGATTATGCCCAGGCTCAAACCATAGTAGGGTTTGAATTCTAGCAATTTCCTTATTTTTTTTTTTTTTTTTTTTGGTAAGACCTTTATTTACAGAAAGCAAATTACACAGCCTGAGCCTACAACCCTGAGGCCGGCTCGCCATTGACGATGTTTATCCAATAATCAATAAGTTAGCCATGTAAAGCAGTGCGAACATTTCAGGCCGAGCCGCCTTGTATGCCCTCCGTAGGACTCTTAGCAAACAGTCGATATGAGTCTTACATTTTGTCATTTTAGAAAAAGGAAGTTCAACATACCCCAACTTAAGACCTTGCATTGTCCTCATACACAACCTATACAGTGAGTGGAACAGTATTCCAGCATTTCCCTAGTGCAGCCTCCACCCCACTCCAATCACACACTAAACATCACACACATCAGTATAACTATAGGACGATCTAATCCTCCTCATCTTCCTGCAATGAGTTTAGGTAGTCTGATAAGAAACACCATACGTCCTTTGGTCTCGATTTCGCTGGTAATTCCTCCTCATACGTTTGCAGTTTATCTCGGCAGACGGACATATCATGCAGCCACACTTTTGTAGTCGGTACCCTACGGCTGTGCCAACATTGCGCCACCTGTCTTTTCGCTAATAACAGGGCGATTGCACAGAATTTGCGCTTCAATGCTCTGAATTGGGGTATAATACCTAGCAAACAGACCTGTGGCGTGCACTGTACCTCATCTTCTAACATGATCGTGAGTTTGGCAATAACCTCTTCCCAGTAACCCGCTACTCTTTCGCAAGTCCGGGCCAGATGCACAAAATCCGCACCCTCCCTGCCACAACGCTTGCATTTGTCTTCCTCCTGCAACCCAAATTTACGCAGTTTCGTCGGTGTGTAGTAGGCCTGGTGAATGAACTTGAAATGAATAATTCTCAGATTCCCGTTTGGTGTCAGTATCTGCGTTAGCGCGCAGGAGCTGTGCCATTCCTCATCTGTTAGTGGAGTATCTAGTAGCGCATCCCACCGCCCCTTAGCCTTAAGTGTGTGGCCTGCTATTTCTGATTGTGCAGCAGTGTACAGTCTGGACACCAAGTGTGACAGATCCCTTGTAGTGATCAGCATTTGCAGCGGTGCCAGGCTTTCCGGTTCCGCAGGGAAGGACGGGTAATATTCCCTCAATGCCCTTGTTAACCTATAGTATGTGAATCTAAACATAGGAGTCTGGTTTTGGATATAACTCAATTGGCCTATGTCCATAAATGTGCCTCCCTGAAACACGTCACCCATCTTGGCAATCCCTGCTCTAGTCAACAAAGACATCCCCACTTTTTCGTTAGTGACTGACAGCGCCTGATGATATTGCAATGGCATGTCCGGTGCATATAACGGGGTTTTGCGAGCCAACTGCCCTAGCTTGTTCCATGCTTTAATCGTGGTGTCTACAGTGTTGATATCCTTTGCATGTAGTGGTGGTCTGGTGTGCGACAATATCGCGGACAGGGGGACAGGATGGGCATCTCCCTCCTCAATAGCCGCGTGAGCGAGATAGGGGACCTCATGGTACCAGTATGCTGCATACAGTGCCTGGGCACAGAGGTAATATAGTAGGAAATCAGGCACCCCGAAGCCGCCCTGCGCAATCAGGAGCGTCAGTGTCTGCAGATCAATACGAGCTTGTTTACCCGCCCATATCAGGGTTAGTACCAGGGACTTTATACGGCGGAAGACCTCTCGCGTTGCCGTGATGGGTATGTTATTAAAAAGATATAGTAACTTGGGTAAAACGTTCATTTTGACGATCGCTATTCGATCAGCTAGCGATAGAGGTAAGTGGATCCACCGACGGATCTTTTCGTCCAGTTTGGAAAGTACCACCCCATAGTTAGCTCGCATGACTTCGTCCGGATCTCTGTGAAACATGACACCCAGGTAGCGAATCGGATCCTGCTGCCACTCTAGCGGGTAATCAACCTCAAAGGGATTTGTGGCGTCAGTGAGAGGTATGAGTGAGGATTTGGACCAATTAATCGCTAACCCCGAGTGTCCTCCAAATCGGATGTACTTTTTAAGTAGCGGGTTTAGATGCACCTCTGGATCGCGAACGTACAGCAGCATATCGTCTGCGTAGAGCGATATGTGTAGTGGCCTAGCCATAAAGTGCAACGCTGATTCCTTGTAATTATGCCGCACTATGCACGCTAGTGGCTCTAACGCCAGCGCAAAGAGCAGGGGTGATGGGGGGCAGCCTTGCCTCGTTCCCCGCCCAATGTCAAACGGAGCTGAGACATAGCCATTGACCCGGACCCTTGCACATGGTTGAGTATATAGCAAGGAAATCCACTGGACAAACCTTTTAGGGAAACCCATCCTGTTGAGGACAGCTAGCATATAACGCCATTCAATAGAATCGAATGCCTTCGCGGCGTCAAGCATCACAGCCACCGCCCTAACCGAGGGCTTCAGGTAGTGCGCCAACGCAAATAGGGATCTTGTATTATGCAAGGTGGATCTGGTGGGTACAAACCCCGCTTGGTCCGGAAGGACCAGTCGAGTCATCAAAGGGGACAGCCTAACAGCCAGCAATTTAGCAAGTATCTTCGAGTCTACGTTGATCAGGGACAGGGGTCTGTAGGAATCGCAGTGTTCCGGATCCTTGGATGGTTTTAGGAGTGCAATGACCATTGCTTCCCTTAGTGTGGGGGGGAGCAGCGATTTCTCAAAGGATGTACCATACATGTCCACCAGATAGGGGGCAATGATATCTACAAACTTCTTATAGAATTCGGATGTGTACCCATCAGGGCCCGGTGCTTTTCCATTTGGGAGTGAAGCGATCACCTCAGTGACCTCTTCCACCGTTATTGGCCGCGCCAAATATTCCCTATGAGCGTCCGATAGCCAGCCAATCGCCACATCATGCAAGTAATCATATGTTTCTTCCTCGGTCGCTGTTGGTTGAGATTGATATAGAGTGCTATAGGAGTCCACAAAACTTTTCAATATGTCAGTGGAATGTGTTTGTAATACCCCCTCCCTAGAGTTAACTCGGAGTATCGCTGATTGTCCCCGTCCCTCACATATTTTCCGCGCCAGTACACTCCCTGGTCTACCCCCCTCTCCAAAGGCCCTAGCCACATGCTTGCGATTTAAGTATTTAATTTCTGATGTTAAAAAGTCAGCATGTTCGGTGTGTAAGTCGCGTAACTTGGGCAACAACAATACATCCTGCGTTGTTTCGTACTGCAGTTCCAAGTCCCTCATTTGACTTTCGCAGCGGCGAATCTGGCCCCTGAGGTCCTTAAGTACTCCTATGGTAGTGCCAATGCAGACACCTCTAATCGTGGCCTTAAAGGCTTCCCAGAGGAGACATGGGTCCTCAGTAGTCTGAGAGTTAGTAGCGAAGTATTCTTTGATCGCCTTTGTCAAGGTGTCAACATATATTGGGTCTGCGAGTGCCTGGGAGTTAAAACGCCATTGAAATGGGGGGGGTGCGTAATGTGGAATGTCCATCTGCAACAGGACCGGGTTGTGGTCCGATAAGGTGCGTGGCAGCACTTGTAACTTACAAACCCACAGAGCCACGTCTTTGGATCCCAGCCAGTAGTCCAGTCTGGACCAACTATTGTGAGATGCGGTGATGTGTGTAGCGCCAGGCGCGTCAGTGTGTTGTAGCCGCCAGAGATCTGCTAAGGCCAGATCCTCCATCATGTGACCCACCATCAGTCTTGATTGTTTGTGTTGTTCTACTGACTGTGAGGAGAGATCCAGCCCATCCCGTAATGTCACGTTCCAGTCCCCCCGCATAACATGTGTGTGTTAGTATGTTTCTGCATGTGTCCCCAAACTTCCCAATAAAATTCCGGCGCGTCAGTATTCGGGCCATATACATTAAGGAGTGTGATATGTTGTCCTCTTAGTGTACCTGTCACCAGCACATACCTGCCAGCAGGGTCCTGTGTTACATGCTTTTCCTCAAAGTTGATCCCTTTCTTAATCAATATAAGCACCCCCGGGAGTAAGATGAGTATGATGCCCTGTAGGACGCCCCCGCCCATCTCGACCCCAATGTGGCGTGTGTGTGCGGTGCGAGGTGTGATTCCTGCAGGAATGCTATATCAATGTTCCACCTGGTAAGGCTAGTGAATACCTGTCTAATTTTCTGAGGGCGAGAGAACCCGCGTATGTTCCAAGTAAGAACGTTCAGGCCAATTCTGCGTTCACTTCCAGAACCTGGTGTCCGTAAATAATGCCATACCACTTATACCTGCACACTTAAGGGTCATACCTGGAACCCGTCCACATCCAGCACTCTGATCATAAGTTGTAATGACAATCCCTCTCCGCGGAAAATCCAATAATGTGTACATTTGTAATGCCTTCGGTCTTTGTAAACAGTCAAACATCCCCCCTCCCCAAGTCCCACCCACTCCAGCATCCCCAACCTGCCGAAGCCATACCCCTTCAGAGCACAAATCCCTCAACCACATAACCCTCAACTCAGTGCTCACACTAAGAACTTGTATTGGGTAGTACCCTCATGGAGGACCGCCAGGAGCACAACCCTTCACCCGGCGGACGGGTGCAGGCGATACTAGAAAAAACTTGAACATATTCGCAATATATGTGTCCATCAATCCACAGTCCCCACTTCCCCATTACCACTCCTCACATGAGTGCAATCAGTAGCGCAGTCATATAGGAAATGCAACCGCACCCTACATTAATCAGGCGCATATGGTAGGAGCCAGGCCCAGATTAGTCGGTCTTCAGTCTGTCCCGCACATAGCCACCCCCCGGCACACGCTGCCGGGAAAACAGCGGCGGGCAGGGATGATCTCACCTCTGTTAGTTTCTACATCTCAACTGGACATGTATCGCAGTATTCAATTGTATGCCGCCTCCTTCTCCACCTCACTCCAGATCAGAGGGTCTATGAGCACACCCACGTGAAAAGGTCCCGACCCACCGCCCATAGAAGCAGCAATAGTTACAGTCTAACGTGGCTGCGTGAGTAGTTATCCGGTGGGGAGGGCGCAGCAGCAAGGGCCAATCGTGGATATCTGTCACAGTTCAGGCCAGGAGTGTATTACAGCCCTCGCCATCCCCACCGCTCCCCACCTTTTCAATGCCCAATGTCGAATCAACGCGCCAAAATCTCACCTCTAGGAGTCTCGTATCGGCCGGTGCTGCTCAGTATAGCCGGGGATGGCCATGTAGCAGCCCATTGTAGCCAACTGCGCAGCAACACTCACCGCTGTACAATGAGGTATAACTCCAGTTGCATCATTCCAAGTCTCTGTTCTGATCGTTCTGGGACTCTGACCGCGCCTCCCGCTGTATTTTCTTAATAAAATCAAGGCCGCTTTAGGGGGCCGCCAGCACGGTCGTCTGCTCCTTCAACACCACTCGAAGTCGGGCAGGATATAACATAGAATAGCCAATGTTCAACTCTCGCAGCTTAGCCTTCACTGCAGTGTATTCCTTACGTGCCTGTTGAACAGCGACCGTGTGATCAGGGTAAAACTCCAGAGTGTTGCCTTGATGGGTGATTTTGCCCTTCTCCCTTGCGAGCCTGAGGATCGTGTCCCTGTCCCGGTAATTAAGGATCCGCGCCACTATCGGCCTAGGCGTAGCACCAGGCGGTGGTTTGGGGCCTAAAGTCCTATGGGCTCTTTCGACAATGAAGATCTGCGACAGGGCCTCCACACCAAAGATATCCTTACATAGACCCTCGACGTAATGCTCCATCCGACCCGTGTTGGTCGATTCTGGCAGGCCCGTGATTCGCACGTTATTGCGCCTCGAGCGCGCTTCCAAATCCTCCTCCTTCGCTTTTATTACCTCCAAAATTCGTTCCATTCCCGCGCATTTAGTGGTGGACGTTCGCGCTTCATCTTCAACTGCCGATATTCTCGTTTCCGCTTCATCCAAACGTTCATGTTTTTCTTGTCGAGCAGCCATGCCATCCATCCTGCATGTGAGATTGTCAAGCTTACCATTTATATCTTGCAGATTCGATTGAATTGCCATCAGAATCTTCTCTATGTTGTTAGTTGACGGTGATTCTGAAGATCCGTCGGCCTCCGCCATATCCTCTGCAGGCTTTGTCGCCCTCCTGTTGTCAAAGGAAAGTTTTGGTTGCTGCTTATCTGGCTTCCCCATTGTGGTGGCCGGTGAATGCACTTTCCGCAATGTGGGTCCAGATGCCCTCGTTACTCTGACCGTCGTCGCTGTGTTTCCTCAGCAGCGGCACCCAGCAGCTGCACGTGGTGTTAACTCCTCGTTTGATACGGCCACCGCCAGTGGTCACTCGCCAGGGCGTGCGGGATATGGGTGGGATGTGGTCAGTTTACGCCAGCAGCCTCCAGAAGTAAGGCCGATGGACACGCCTGTGGCTGCAGGGGGGCACCACCGCAACAATCCAGGCAGATGGAACGCTACCTCTGTCGTGTGATCACCCGCTTCTAATGTCCCCCGGCAGCACCGGAACTCTCTCCCCGGTTAGCCAGTTGGGTGGCGCCAGGTCGCCGGTGGCAGGCCGTCCCCAGTCCCACTCGCTACGCAATGGTATTCCCAGCCATCTCTCTCGTCAATCCGCTGGCCAGCAAGCACCGCACAGCCGATTTCGCGTTCACTGGCGAGAGTCTGAAGTGCCCGCCATCTCAGCAATAGGCGCCGCCATATTGTCAGGCACTTGGGCGGTGTGTTGACGGACTCAGCCTATGCTGTTCAGGGGCGAGAGCAGCGCAAATCATTCACTCTGGGCCAGGCAGCAGGAGCTTACCCCCGGGCTGTGTGTGTTGGGTTATCCGGGCAGTCCTCCGCCGAATCCGCCGTTCTTGCGCAGGGTCCGCTATCTGCCGCCGGCCATCTTGTCAGGCAGTCCGGGTCTCGCCGCGATTATCACGGCATTTCTCTGCACTGCGGGGGCAGAGACCGCAACTGTCCAGCTCCGCTTATGCCCCTCATCTTCCCCCACATGTAGCGGGTCGCGAAATGTGGGTTGGTGGGGTTACAGCGACAATGGATCACATCGTGTGTGATCGCCCGGCGGAGCTGCAGCTCAGGCAGCCATTCCGCTGTGCGCCCCCTAGCGCCTCCAGCAATTTCCTTATTTTACCACCTAAGAAACAGTTCAAAGGTTGGAATGCCCTTCTCTGAACCTTGAACTAAGCACTTTTAATGCAGGAGGCAGCCGGGCACTTCAGCCCCCATCAAACTTGGCGTTAGGAGGCGCTGTGTCATTGCCAACACACTGGAGGCGCATAAAGGAACCTGTGGGCTCCCGCGGGAGCCCATCTCTGAACCTTGCACTAAGCACTTTTGAGGCTGGAGGCAGCTGGGGACTCCAGCCCCCATCGGCCTTTGCGCCAGGCAGTGCAGTGTGATCATCAATGAGCCGGAGGCGCATAAAGGAAGCTGCAGCTCCCACGGGCCCATATGCGACTGTCAGCGGCAGGATGAGGCGGGGCAACCCCATTTGGTTTCTGTTGCTGCAAGCTAGGCATCTTTTCTGCTAGTGCTGGTTTAGTCCGCCCCACTTGGCATTTCTCTCTTTTGTCTCTATTGCAATTACATGTTCCTAAAGTAGACCTTAAAACCACTGTTGGGTGGTCATTTTTCTCTTGTGTTTGGGGTTTGGTGACGGTTGTAGAGTATTGTCCCTCGGAACGCAGTGGTTAAATATAACCACCTGAGGGGATCCCTAGCAAGATGGCCACAACAGGGCCCAGAGTATGGAAAATCCTAAAAGGAGAAAGAAATCCCTTGGTGTAGTCTGCCATGAGACTATGGACCTGTTAATGTAAATCTTGACTGAGTGCCAGGAAATAGCTGATGTCGGCCAACCGAGCTCCTTTTTTCGGATAGGTAAGTTAGTCAAAACAGACAAACGTACCGATACTAATCTTGTTGCCCTGTCAACCATCTCACCCAAGCCATTACTAGGGGGAAAAAAAATCAGCAAAGTTATTACCACAAATGTTTAGCAAACGCTCAAAAGGGAGGAGCAAGGGTTCAGTAAAAAGACCTTCTGATCCGGAATCCGATTCTGCCACATCTGTATTATTCATGGAGTTGAGCGGGTCCCCTAGTGTGACACGTTACTCAAGTTGAGTGCCATAATAGATTTGATGTCCTTGATCATGAGGAGGTGGGGGGCTAGAACCGGATTAGAGAATCCCAAAAAGCTCTGCAAAGTCCCTGCTTGCGAGGTGCATGCATTGAAGTTGCTAATTGAGTCATTGAGAGAGGAGGTTACTGCCTTTAGAGCGGAGGTTGGTACCCTAACCGAGAGAACAGTCTGTAAGAAGGGGGTTCATCAATGGCTCTAGTTATCCACCTCACCTGAGGCACAATTAGCAACAGAGGACAAGTGCATAAGACCCCCATCCTTGTGGGTATGCTGAACCCTCTCATAAAATTGCTCTAGCAAGTACTTCATATCGACCCTTAGACTACACTAGTAATTACCGTCCGAATGACACATCTATTCCTTTTTTTGTTGTTGTTTAGCGCTATTGTAACTGGAAGGAATATGCAGGGAGTTGGCCATGTTAGGGCTGGACCTATGGTCCCAGATAGAGGTGAGGTGACACTAGATGAAGGGCATGCACCCAGGCTGGGGTGCGGGGGGACACGGGGATGGGGGTCAGTGAAGGATGGAGTCTATATGAGACCTAGGGACTAGGGTGCTCAAGACGTGATTTACCTCACTTAAGTTCCCACATTTTCCAGGGCTGGGTATGAAGATCAGGATTCATTAAAAAACAAAGTCACTCACTGGTTGAGATCTACCCGCCACTGCTATTCAATCATCAAATCTGTACAAAGATATAGCTCACCTGGGGCCTCTAGAGACACAATAGAAGTTAGATTTTTTTATAAGGACATGGTTACTGGTCTACTGGTGATCGATTCCTGTACTATCCCTCCTGCAAACACATCCATTAGGTATAGATGTCCACTAAGAATATAGCCAGTGTCTCATAGATCCACTGGGGCTGGACCTTCTCTTCACCCTTGTGGAGTAGGGAATGACCAACGATGACTGCAGCCTGGCAATAGAACAACTCTTGGCAGAAATATAGGGTGCTTAGGGCCCCCTATGACTCTGCTTACACCAAAGGTTCCAACATCCACAGGTTCAATATTTAACACTGAGAATTGTTGCGAGCCTTCCACTGTAAATGTAAATAGCGGTATGGCCCCTAGATGAAGCACTGTAGTAGGAGGGCTCCCAGTCCACCCTTCTCTAAAAGTCCAACCTTTTCTGAAGGTCCTAGTTTGGAATGTTGCAGGGATTGCAAAATTACTTTCTGACCCAGATTGGTGTACCCTTGTAGACTCCTATGATGTAACTGCACTGTACCCGACATAGCTTCATTTCTATACTTCCCTGGTCCAACGTTGAGTAATCAGTTTGTGTGGAGGGAAGCTCTTACAGGTTAGCAGGCTAGTGTGCCTCCCCTTCACTACTTAAGCCCCATGTCACCAGCGACGCGCAGCGGAAAGCACTAGCAGGCAGAAAACACGCTGACAGCCACCCCACTAGGAGTGCCTAGTAAAGGGCTCTTTGGATTAGAGAAATTGAAATATGTTTAAACTGCGCCGCATTGCACTGTAACTGACGTAGCTTCTTTTCTCCACTTCCCCGGCCCAACGCCGAGTAATCAGTTTGTGTGAAGGGAAGCTCTTACACACACGCACCGGTAGTTTCTACACTTCCGGTTAGAAGCAGCACGCAAGTTAGCAGGCTAGTGTGCTTCCCCTTCACTATTTAAGCCCCATGTCACCCGCGCCGTGCAGCAGTCGCGCGCAGTGGGCATGCCGGCGGGGCGCCAAAGGCAAGCCCGTCTGTGCCCGTCCGCGTCCGGACCGGGCCTAGGGCCACCCCCCTCCAGATACCTCCAAAGATTTTTGTGCCAAACCATTGATTTACACCTCTGAGCAGCTTAAATCGATATAGAATACCAACATGTGTTCTCGCAGTTGCCTGATCATTAATGTAGAGCGAATAACCCAGTTTCCTTTCGTTTGTTCCGCCTGTTCTTTTTCCTTCAATAATCACCACAAACCCTTACCTCCGTCATCTAAAGAGCAACATCCGGTACTAAGAACTATCCGGTCAGCCTCTATAAACGTATGGTCACTGCCCAAACACAAATATGACATTTTAAAATTTCCTTGAAGATCTTAAACTGGACCTTCTTTTTATAACAGAAATTTGGGGCGACCCTTCCTGTGGCCCAGATTTCTCCAGAGCAACTCCTGAGGGTTTTACGAGCATTAGATGACAGAACCTCAAAAAAAGGAGGAGGTCTGGCAATTATACATCGCGATAAATATACAGTGAAAACAGTACTCATCCCCACAACGATCTGTGAAGCAGTTAGCTTCACTATTACGATACCTCACTTTAATCCCTTTAAAGGCATTCTCCTTTATCGACCTCCAGCCTCTCAAACTGAATTTCTCACCTCCATGGGTTGTTTATTAGAGTCAGTGGCCGGAGGAAACAATTTCACCATCTTTGGAGACTTTAATTTCCACCTAGAAGCCCTTAAAGACCAAGATACCTTGGTCCTTCTGGCGGAAATTGTAGTAGTAGGCCTCATCCATCTGGTCTCATCCCACACTCACTCTGCAGGCCACATATTAGATGGTCTTTTTTCTAACCATTAACAACCTACATTAGGAGATATTATTCCCATGCCATGGACGGACCATTGTGCGGTCCTTTTTGATATTTAATTGAAAACTACCCCTGCTTTACCTACCAAATCCATCACCTCTAACTATTTTAAGGCATGGGGTAACATTGACTCGCAAGAATTTAAATCTAAACTACTTGCCTCCCAGCCAATCGCTCTTTCTGACCCTAAGGCGGCAACTACCATCTACAAGAATTGGATTTTGGATGCGGTCAACACGGCGGTCCCTGTTAAAAAAGGTCCACCAATAGGGCCATGCTATCCGTGCCTTGGTTCAACGAAACCCTCAGGCATGAAAAACAGTTGTAGACACCAAGAGCGTCGCTGGCAATCAGATTATGATCCCGTTCAAAAATTACACTACATACCGGCGCAGTCCAAATATAAACAACTTCTGGTTGCAGAAAAAAGTAAATTCTATTGCAATCAAATAGAATCAGGACAAGATTCGGTGAAGCACCTTTACCAGGTGGTCACTCGGCTATCTGGAGAAGGCCCTTCCACTTCCATAGTTGCTTCTCAAAACCTTTGCAATGCACTAGCAACTTACTTTCAAGAAAAAGTCAGTGACATATATTCTAACTTTACTACTCACACCTCCAGTGACTCTCTTTCAGCAGTTTCTCAAAAACACACTAAATGTCTGTGTGATGTCTTAATCACACCTACAGACAAAAACTGTGCTCCTTCATTGCAGGAATTTAATCACGTCTCTCCAGAAATGATTTCACACTTGGTGGGAATAAGGGAGAATCCTGATACAATTAAGGGGAATATAGAAGATCATAAGCTGCGGGAGGGTAATGATGACATTAACCAAGTAGAAATTACGTCCGTAGAGGCCAATGGCCATAATAATGAGGAAGGTTATGAGACTAATAGCAACCTTGACCAAAAGATGGGGGAAAAATGTGGAGGAGCTTGTTCCCCGTCATGTGGAAAGGATTTGGGTAATGCCCTTTTGTGTGAATATGCAGTAGACGAGAATAGGAAATCATGTACTCTTTTGTTCTGGAACGTGGCAGGATTGAGGCAGAAAATTAAAAATCCATCCTGGGAAAGCGTCATAAATGGTCTTGATATTTTGGCTTTGCAAGAAACTTGGTCTATTGACCCAGTGCATATAAGTGGCTATAGAAGTTTCTTCACTCCGGCAGTGGGGGGCCAACATGGGAGAGCAAAGGGTGGGTTAATTACGTACCTCTCAAATCAGCTCAAGTATGAGCAGGTCCGCTTCTCGCCAAAGTGCAGCTACTATCAAGTATTTATTATAACATTTCTAAAGCGCGCAAATACCTTTCGGTGTCTCGGCGCTGGAGTTGGCAGATTTCAGAGGATTCTCATGACAGCTTACTGGTTGAAAAGCCAGGTCTTGAGATGCTTTCGGAAGGATAATAGTGAGGGGTTGAATTTAATATGGGAAGGGACCCGATTCCATAATTTTGAGGCGGCCACCACAAAACGTTTATCTCCCCATGTTACCTTTTTTGTACATGGAATTTGGAGCTGTTGGGCTGAGGATGAACGTAATGTTCGACTAGGGTTATATAGTTTAATTGCATTTTTGAAAAATTCTGGTCCATTGTTGTTCAGGGCCTTGTGAATAATACACATGGCCTTAAACTTTATCCGCCTTCTTATTGGTAGCCAATGTAGCTCACGAATGATGGGGGAAATGGATGAGTATTTCGACGTGCCCGTAAGAATCCTTGCAGCCGCGTTTTGAACAAGCTGTAATTTGCTCAATACTTGCTCCTGTGCGTTAAGCAGTAGGCCATTGCAATAGTCCACCTTAGATAGTACCAAGGTGGACATTAGGGTCTTGCCTACAGTTGGGGGAAGAAATGGAAGCAATTTCTTTACCATTCTCAAGGTAAAGAAGGAGGCTGAGACCACTGCATTGGCATGGCTGACAAAGGTTAGCTTATTATCGAAAAGCACACCCAAGTTTCTCACTTTAGCTACTGGAGGTGGGGCAATTCCCAGTTCCGGAGGCCACCAGACTGGGGACCAAGACGGGGTCAGTTCACCAAATACCATCACCTCCGTCTTGTCAGAATTTAGCTTTAAGCAATTCTGATTCATCCAGACACTGATGGCCTTCATACCGTCCTGGAAGTTCGCTGCCACTGCCTCTCCATTTTTGTGTATCTCCAGGACCAGTTGTGTGTCATCGGCATATGATGTTAAACCTATGCCAAATGACTTAATTACCCTTGCTAAGTCCGACACATAGATATTAAAAAGTGTCGGGCTTAGCGAGGAGCCCTGAGGAACTCCACAAGGCAGGGTAAAGTCAGGAGAGCAGTAGCACCCCATCTTCACGGACTGCACCCTCTCGGCTAGGAAGGATGCCAGAGTTGCTCTAGCCCTACCCTGGATGCCCATGGCGGCGACACGGTCGATCAAGATGGTATGATCGACCGTGTCGAAAGCCGCAGAGAGATCCAAAAGTATCAGGATCGCTGCACCACCCCTGTCCATAATTATCCTGACCTCCTCTGCTGCTTTTATCAGAGCAGTCTCGGTCCCATGGCCCTTCCTGAAACCAAATTGTGTGTTGTCAAGTAGATCGTGCTGGTCGATGTAATTCGACAGCTGTTGGTTCATTGCCTTTTCAATTATTTTTGAAGGGTAAGGGAGTAAGGCAATAGGGCGATAATTTTTGGGCTCTAAAGGATTCAATGTAGGTTTTTTTAAAAGAGGTTTTACAATTGCCTTTTTCCAGATTAGGGGATAGTTGCCTGTTTGGAACATGGTGTTACAGAGGTTAGTGAGTACTGGGGCTATAAGGCTGGATAGTGATTTAAGGATAAGTGGAGGACATGGATCCAGTGGTGATCCTGATTTTACAATGTTCATTAGCTCTTCCATAGATGGTTGGGATAGTGGAGAGAAAACCTCAAAGTAGTAACGATAGATAACAAGAAGGGAATTAATTTTGTTGTCATAAATTTTTATAATAATATCCCGAAAAATGAAACTCTGAGCATCCTAAAAATGCTGAGTGAGCATATACAACATGAAATAGATAATAATGAAAGGGAAGTAATAATTTTTTGGGGGGGGGGGGGGGGGTGATTTTAATTGTCCACTCTGTAAAAAGGTTGCCCTGTGGTTTAAGGCATCTGTGGTTTAATATTAGAGCAGGAGATTAACCTAACACATTTTGACCACTCCTTCATTGGGGACTTATTCAATGAAATACTGTTTACGTATGACTTGGGATATGTAAATGAAATTGCCCAAAAACAAACTCCCTTTGTCCCCACATTGATTGGCAGAGGAGCATTGACCACCATTGACTTCATTATTTCTTCAAATAGTTACTGCCACAAGATTAAGAGGTTTAAGACCATAGAGTTACCACTAAGTGACTATTGGCCTCAAATAATGGAGATTGAAAACCCATTTTTTGAGCAGTATAATGATGGGTCCCTTTAGCGCACAGTCCCTGGTGTGATTCTTGGGAGGCAAAATGGGTATACTCTTAAATGGGGTAAGGTGGTCCTAGAAAAGTTCCTAGGCAAACTGTTGAAAAACTGTTCTGACAGTTTCGCGATTTGCCTGGGTGAGCACTCTGACAGTGAGCAGATAATAGAACATTTCAACATCATAGCTGCTTCAATTAGAATTAGTCTGCGGGTGGAGGTAAATAAACGGGCAAAGGGTAATAAGAGTTGGTTTGATAATGCATGTACAAGGGCATTGACCGACTTGAAACATGCTATTCATAGGACACCCCGAGATCCCTTACAAATAAGAGGTTTAAGAAAAATATACAATGAGGCATTAAAAAAATAGGAAAAATGCCATAAAAAAAGGAGGCCTTGGAAGTCCTATGTGCAGCGTCACAGTCTAAGGATGCATCTGCATTTTGGAGGGCCGTAAATGCCCCTTTTCTTTACGATAATACCAAGGCGCTTGGAGATTGCAATTGCTGAGGACGACTGGGTCGAACATTTTTCCAATCTTTATAGGTCCCAAGATGAAAGACCTATTATAGGTCCTAGTACATTGGGTGATATAGGGGTAGGGGCTTAGAAGCTTGTGGTAACTTTGGAGGAAGTTATGATGGGTTTGAAAGCAACAAAGGGTGGCAAGGCCGCAGGTCCTGATGGGATCCCAGCAGATTTGTATAAAGCAAATAGCGAGATCTGGGGCCCCATGCTGGTACAGCTTTTTAATGCAGCCCTAGCAAGGGGATTAAATGCGTCTTGTTTACCTCGGTTATTGTACCAATAAATAAGAAGGGAGACAGACAAAATTGTGCATGCTATAGACCAATCTCCCTTCTAGACTCATCTATAAAAATCCTTGGCAGAATCATACCGGCAAGACTTCAAAATTGGGCAGAGGAAAATGGGATAATAAGTGACCTGCAGTTTGGATTTCAGAAGGGCATAGGAACAATCGAACAAGGTTTAAATCTATTGATTGTTCATCAAAAATATACCAGGGTAAAAGGTGAACGCCTGTACCTTACGTTTGTCGACCTCACATCGGCATTCGATTGTGTGTCACATGTTAAATTGTGGGCAATCTTAAAAGGGCTGGGCGTGGAAGATTCTATCATTTGCTTTTTAAGAGAATTATATTAAGGGGCCACAGCATCGGTTCGTTATGGAAAGGGGGGGCGAATGTACCAGAAAATTTGGTGTTGGACGTGGAGTACGCCAGGGGTGCGTCCTGGCTCCATTTTTATTTCTGGTCTATATAAATGGACTTGAGCTTCATCTGTTGCAGGAGTGCAGTGATATGCCCAGGGTTGGCAAGAGATCTATCCCTGCACTCCTGTATGCTGATGAAGCAGTCCTAATGGCCCGGACTCCCTTGGCTCTACAGAATTTGATAACATCTTTTGATAAGTTCATGTTGAGTTTAGATTTTAAAATTAACTGTAGTAAAACCTTCTCCATGAACTGTGGTACAAGAATTAGGAAGCAAATGAGAAGAATGTTCATAAATGAAGTTCCCTTGGAAAACACCTCCACTTTCCCCTACCTTGGTATTTTGTTCCATGAATCTGGGTCTTGGACAAGTGCTGTAAAGTCCAGAACTTTTTTGTTCTCAAAAACAATAATGGCCTTAAAGAATTTTATAAAAAAGTTGGGCAAGAAACCAATAAGAGAAATCCTAACTATATATAATGCCACGTGTACATCAGTAGCTTTGTATGGCTCGGGTCTTTGGGGGTATTCCAACATTCAAATAGCCGAAAATAAGTTCATGAGGGATATTCTGACAGTACCACAAAGTGTTGCGACTTATATCTGTAACACTGAACTTGGACAACCCCATATATCAGATATAATCAGAACACAACCCATCCTCTTGTGGCATAGGGTATGGACAACAAACAAGTGTGCCGTGAACCGGGCTATGTTGCAGGATGTCTTAAAATTGGAAAATGTGAGTGGATTTAAATGGCTAGACTATGTTAAATGTTTTCTTATAGAAATCAATTGCCAACATTATTATGATGATGATCCACTCACAATGGTTAATATATCCAGAAAATTGTTGAAAAAATAGTATGGAATACCTCGAAGAGAAAAGAAGGCGAGAGGAAGTGAAGAAAAAGACAGTTACCTCGCATCTTTTGTTATTAACTGGTGATAAATTACAGCCGTATTTAACCCTGCCGATGTCCAATTATGATCGATTTCTCTTGACTCGTTTTAGATTGAATATCGTTTTTAGACTTTTGTCCTTCCCAGAAATGAATTCATGGTTGCGTGATTTGCCTATGTGCCCGTGTGATGAATCTTAGTCCCATCTGAAATCCATGTTTTATTCTTTTGTAAATTTAATATTTTACCACGTAGGAAATTTATTATCCCAATCCTCAAAGAAATTAACTTAAATAGATGTCGCCCAGCATTTTTAGAATTTCAGAGAATGGACACTGTTTTAACTGTTGCAGTAGTTTTAGGCTTTTTTATACATGTTTTTAAATTGCGGAAAACAATTGGTCTTGATGAATTATAATCATTTTCTTTTAACTATCCCTGTGTAAATGGTAATTTCATTTTGTTGCTTTTATGGTTATTGTCTTAACCGAATAAAGTACTTTTTGAACTTTTTTTGATTTCACACTTACTTACCACTATCAATTCTGGATCCCCTGATTACCCTTTCCCGCCGCTCACTCTTAAGTTGTTCCCTGACATTATGGGCACCAACTTAGCTGAGATTTTTAATGTGATGTTTAAAACAGCCACATTTCCCTCTATCTGGAAAAAAACTGTTATCAAATCGCTTATTAAAAAGAGTAATCTGGATCCTTCAGATGTCACAAGTTACAGATAGCTTGCCTTCCATCTCCAACTAAGATCATTGAAAAGATCATGAATGTTCAGTTATCAGACTTCATTGACCAAAATAATTGCCTGGATGAATCTCAGTTTGGATTCAGAAGGGGACATGGCACCGAAACTGCTCTCATCAAGGACTTGGTTGAAATTAAGAAAATATTAGATGGAGGAGGGGTGCAGTCCTGATACTGCTGGATCTCTCTGCGGCTTTCGACCAGGTCAATCATGTGACTCTGATAGACCGTGTCACAGCCGCTGGGATCTCCCATGGGGCTATGGCCCTTCTGTCCTCTTTTCTTTCCAACCGATCACAGTCCGTCACCTTTGGTAACTTCAATTCTGCGTTGTTTGCTCTGCCATGTGGTGTGCCTCAGGGATCCTCGCGGAGTCCGACCTTATTTAATATCTATGTGTCTGACTTGGCGAGGGTCATCAAATCCCACCACTTGGGCATAACATCATATGCAGACGACAAGCAAATGGTGCTGGCAGTTAACAAAAACGGTGAAAAAATGGTGCACAACTTCCAACAGGGAATGCTTGCAACCAGTACCTGGATGGCAGATAACTGCCTTAAATTAAACTCTCATAAGACGGAGGTTATGATTTTTGGCAAGCTCACCCCTGCCTGGTCCCCCACCTGGTGGCCAACAGAATTGGAATCACCTCTGTCACCAGTGGCAAAGGTGAGAAACTTGGGGGTTATTTTTGACAATAAATTGTCATTCATGCACCATGCAAATACGGTTGTTTCTGCATCGTTTTTCATCATTAGAATGATAAAGAAACTTCTTCCTTATCTTCCTTTCTCTGCCGCTAAGACCCTTATTAGTACATTAGTCATGTCTCGCATTGATTACTGCAATGGGCTCTTCATTACTGCTCAGGAAAGAGTACTAAACAAGTTACAATTGGTGAAAAATGCAGCAGCTAGACTGCTTGCAGGTACCCTAAATTTAAACCAATCTCTAACATCATCCAACAGCTGCATTGGCTACCGGTTAGAAACAGAGCCAAATTCAAAGCTTTGTGCATCGCTTTTAAATCAATACACTCTTCCGGAAGGGAGTTTTAAAAATAAATCATTACGTCCCTATACTCCCTCAAGATGCCAACGTTCATCCTCAGCAAACCTCTTGGTGGTACCACGAACCAAAAAAAGTCTCATCGGGCGACAGATCCTTTCTAGTTGCCACCAATAAACTTTGGAACAGTCTCCCGCCCCATATTAAGACAATCACGTCTTTACTTACATTCAGGAGGCAAATAAAAACATTGCTCTTTAATCAATAGTCAATTTTCCCCTGCTAGCATGTTCCACAGCACCGAGACACCCATGGGTATTTGCGCGCTTAATAAATCTTCTTAATAAATAAATTTAAAAAACAAAATCCTATTTCAGGAAACCCTGCAGTTTGTCTACTTCTTTTACAAGTGGCTTTTCAGCCTCCGACATTGACGCCAAACGGAAAGCGCAGGGTAGACCCTCTGGAGGTCTAGCCACTTGGGTGAAAAATGCTCTGGGGTCCAAAGTCAATCTCCTCCATTTGGACTCCCCTGGATATTTTAGGTTTAGAGCTGACCCTATTTAGTGGTTGGAAGTTCAGAAATTGTAATATCTATAATAGAGTGGTGCGTGCTCTAGAGGAAACAAATATAATTCACATACTAGATCATGCTTTGGCTGAGTACTCAGATGGTGTTCCCATACTAGTGGCAGGTGATTTGAATTGTACTTTTGGCGGGCGTGGCCAAGCAGCATGGCCGGCAGGACATGAGCTCCACCGGCTCCCGTCCTGAGGACCCAGATATCCTGTATATTTATCCTAACTGGGCTGCTTTTTGCTTGAAACGGGGGCCGGAAGCTCCTCTCACACTGGGGGCCCCCCTCCTGGAGGGCCACCGGCTGCCGTCCGCGAGTTTCCCCGGAGGCAGTGCTGGCGATCTGAAGGCCGGACCTCCGCCTATGTGAGGCCGGGGTCTGCGGCCTCTTCCGGAGCAGTGGTGCGGGGGCAGACCGGCCTTGCGGCGCCCCCAGAAGATCGCGGTGCCGCCTGAAGGACAGCAGAGCCCGCTGTCATCTGGGGCTCCGCCTTGGAGGAGTTTGTGTGTGGCTGGCGGGACCTGAAGACGGCCTCCATTGCCCGACCTCGTCCTGGATCTGGAGAGGAGAGACGCTGCGGCCGCCCTTCCCCCCAGGCGCTGCTTGAGAGACGGTGAGGGAGCCTCCCGGTTGGGTGAGCGCTCCTCGGAGGAGACCTCCTTTGTCTTTGGGGCCTGGGGAGCTGGCCCAGCGGTGAGGTGTGTGCGGCGCTACGGGGCATACATGATCGGATCTGCGCCCCTCCCCCGCGGAGCCGCCATCTTGCTCCTACGACGAGGCGGTCATTAGCCACAACGAAGGGGCCTGCAGATCGGGAGGCTCACTGCCCCGTGCTGGCGTACCGCGGCACCCCCCCCCCCACTGGTACATTGCTGATGAGAGCCCTGGTGGCCTGGGGGCTCGTGATTGTGGACATAGGGGTGAGTGACTGTGGATCGGGCTCCCTGGTCAATGCGAAGGGCCTGCCTCCTATGCTGGCCTAATTGAAGACGGTGTGTGCTGCTTGTTTTTTTTTTTGCCGCCTATCATCCTGTGGGCCCCAATCCTCTCTCGAGGGCCTTCAGTGGAGTCGGACTGTTGGCCCAGATTGTCCCTGCAGGTGCTGCTGTCTTGGGGGGAGGGGGGTGACTGGGCCCTGCACCCCTGGTTGTGGCGGAGGGGCCTTGCTTTGGACACAGCAGTGGCGCTACTGGCCCCTCACGGGCGTCCTCCGTATTGACGCAGCCTGGAGATGCCTGGAGGCGAGAACTGGTGCGCGGCATCTACGATCTGAGGAGCGGACTGGAGGCACGCACCTGGGCGGCAGTGGCTGAGTGAGGTCCTTGGCAACCCACTGGAGGAGTTGATGAGACTTTTGACTGCTGGCAATGCGCAAGGATAGGATGTCGGGTCTACCCAGTCCAACACCATTATGCTGTATACTACCCCGCGGCTGCCATCACAACGGATTATGCGACAGACAGGGCAGGAGGAGAGTGCGGATGGGCCGGCGGAGCCTTCCCGGGCGGAGCTCTTGAAAGCTATACAGGGCTCCCACTCTGCGCTGGAGAGGCAGATAGAGACTGTATCGATTGACGTCAATCTTTTGTGGACGGATCTCCGAAAAGTGGCGGATAAGGTCTCGGATGCTGAGGGCAATATTACCCAACTACAGGGTGAGGTGGCCTCCCTCCTGAAGACGGTCACGCACCTCACGGCCACGACGCATGCCTTGGAGCGGAGAGCTGAGGACGCGGAGGGTAGGGCGCGTCGAAGCAACATTAGGGTCCTGGGTGTGCCGGAACGACTGTAGGCTGAACGCAGAGCGCTTCCTGGAGACCTGGATTCGGACTCAGCTGTGCCCACACGGCCTATCGGATGTCTTCGTCATCGAGCGGGCGCATAGGGCCCTGGTCCCACCTCCGCGTGAGCCCACGAGGGCACTGATTGCTAAGATCCTGAACTATAAGGACCAGGACTGCATATTGAGGGCGGCGAGAGAGGCGGCGACTCTCCCCATAGAAAACAGTTGCGTGTCCATCTATCCCGACTACACACAGCAGGTACAGGAGCAGCGGAAGCCCTACCTGGGGGTTAAGCAGAAGCTCCGGGAGATGAAGATCCACTATATGCTTTTGTATCCGGTCAAGCTCAAGGTGATATCACAGGGCCGGGCGCACTTCTTTGAATCCCCAGCGGAGGTATGGGAGTGGCTGGAGATAAGGGGTGACGACCTGCCCCCGGGAGAACGTGGAGGGCACCGCGAGACGAGGGGGACCAGTCCTCAGAGAAGACATCGCGGACGAAGAAGGCGCCGTTCTGGTTCGGAGGGCTCCGAGGGGCCTAGAGTCACGGTGGGAGAGGATAGTGCTCTGCTTCTGGGACCTTCAACGGCGGGGGCTGGTCTGGAGTCCTCAGACGCGTCCGCCCCTGGGGAAGTTTTGGTTCCGGACACCTTGCAGGACACTGTGCTGGGTACGGACTCTACGGCCCCGGTGATCCCGAAGACTGGACTTTCCGAGCTACTGACGGAGACGGCTCCGTCTTGAGGTACTGTCTGGCTTATGTTATGTTGTATCCCACTTTGGAGGGCCTCCTGTTGGGTCTCTGGGTTGTTGGGGATGCCTGTGGCCCATACTATTTGCCCTTGGATGGCAGAAGGGAGCGGAGGACTTGCATCCTACTGAAGAGGGATTATGCGGTGGGGAGTATACATATGTTTGGATGGAGAGGAGCCCGACCTGGGGCGGATACCATTAGCCAAGCCTAGGGCCTATCCTGCGAGTTGGGTCCTGTGGGGAGCTGGAAGGGGCGGGTGGGTGGTGTTAGTTTGGTTGTCTTGTGGGTGAGTGTTGTGTGAGACGAATGGGGTGGCTGTGTACGTCCTGGCACCGGCAGGGGGAGGGCAGGGTAACATGTTCTGTTGTTGCTGTCATCTTGCTCGTGGGTGGGGGTAGGTGTTTTGGGGGGTTTTCGGGGGGTGGGTTGGGAGGGGGAGTTGTTGCTGGCATCAAGTGTACTGTGATTTGGGTTCCTGAGTGGCTGGTCATGTGGGCTGGACCTACTGGCCTGGATAGTGTTCGGGCCGGAGAGTGGCGGATCACACTGTGCGTATCGTATGGCCCGGATGGGCGTGATCATAGACTATGGGTTTTAAATTCTTAACCTGGAACGTGCGCGGATTGGGCACTTGCACCAAAAGACACAGGGTCCTTTCCTTCCTCAGGCGACATGGGGTCTCAGTCGTGTGTCTTCAGGAGACCCACTTGAATGAGGAGGGTGCTCAGAAGCTGTCCAAGAAATGGCGGGGCCAGGTATTCCATTCCTCCTTCTCACTTATGCCAGGGGGGTCCTAATCTGGGTGGTGCCTGGGGTTCCCTGTGCCGTTCAGTATGTTGAGGCAGACATCGAAGGCAGGTACCTGCTGCTGCGGATTAAGTTAGATGGTAGGTATTTCCTGCTCTTAAATTCCTATGCGCCGAATGTCGATGACCCGGGTTTTTTTTTCCCCATCTTCAGGAACTCATTGTTTCGGACCTGGACGCCCCCTTCCTCTGGTTTGGGGATTTTAACTGCGTGTTGGATCCGGATTTGGATCGGCATCCTCCTCGCTCTGGCACGAAGCTGCGCATGACGGCGCGACTCAGGGAAGTGATGCATAATTTGGGAGCGGTAGATGTGTGGCGTACGGGCCACCCATCTCAGAGGCTATATACTTGTTATACCCCAACGCACGGCACCCATAGTAGACTGGACCGCATCCTTGTGGCCAATGTTGCCGCGTCTCTCTCCTTGACGGTTACCCACCAGGCCCGTTTTCTGTCGGACCATGCCCCAGTGACGTGCTTAGCACAATGGGCGGACCAGGTTACGCGTCCCGGTACTTGGAGGATGCCAACGGACCTTCTGCAGGACCAGGTAGGGAAAGACCATGTGGCGACTGCCCTGACTGATTACATAGATTTGAATTGGGAAGGCGGTGATTTGCCTTACTCAACCAGATGGGAAGCCATGAAAGAGGTGGTGCGTGGTGCCTGTATGGGCCTCACCTATGGGGTCCGGAAGCACTTGCTCTGTGAGTTACGGGACGCAGAGGATAGACTCCGGCGCTGTCAGTCTCTGCCGGATCCTGTTGCTTCGGACCAGGAGGCGGAAAGGGAGGCCCGGGTGTCCGTCCATGACATTCTTACCCGTCTGGATAAGTATACTTTGGGCCAGTATAGGCAGCGTCTCCACCGCGAGGGGGACAAGTCTGGTCGACTGCTGGCCTGGATTCTTCGGCGGGAATTCGCACCGGAGCGGATAGTTGCCCTACGGGCTCCCACTGGTGACATGGTGCACTCTGAGTCTGATATCCTTGAGGTCCTCCGATCTCACCTGCAAATGGTGTATACGGCCGACCCCTCGATCACGGAGGCATCCTATCGGCCGTACCTCCAGTGATTGGCTCTCCAGGTCCTCTCGGAGGAGGCGGCGGCGGAGTTGGATGCGGCGTTGACTCTCCGGGAGGTCAGTGGCGTTGGCCGCCCTCCCGCGGGCTAAGGCGCCGGGCGGAGACGGCTTCCCACCTGAGTTCTACCATTCGTTTGGAGATGTCCTAGGCCCCCTCCTCCTGCAGGTTTATAATGAGGCCCTGGAGTGTGGCGCTCTTCCGCCCACCATGAATGAGGGGGAGGTCTGTAGGATCTTGAAACCGGGGGGGGGGGGCACAGCTGCGACCCCGTGGCGTTCCGGCCTATCACTCTGATCAATACAGACGTAAAGATCCTCACCAGACTATTGGCAACTCGTCTGGCCCCACACATGGCACACTTGGTACATCAGGACCAGTGTGGGTTTATCCCTGGTCGTAACACTGCGATGAACCTCCGGCGTCTGAACCATATCATCCACGAGGTGCGTGGTAGGGAGGAGCCCCAAATCCTAGTGTCCATTGACCTGGCTAAGGCCTTTGAAACGGTCAGCTGGGGGGATCTCTTGGAGGTGTTCCGGATGGCAGGGCTGGGGCCAGTGTTCTGCAATTGGATCCGGGTGCTCTACGGAGCACCCCGGGCTAGGGTTCAGCTCGAGTCGGCCCGCTCCGAGGAGTGGTCTATGGGGAGGGGCACTCGTCAGGGGTGCCCCCTGTTGCCGCTCCTATTCGCCTTGGCGATAGAACCCTTGGCGGTCTTCATTCGTGCAAAGATGGAGCAGTGGGGTATTAAGGTGGGCGATACCGTCAACGTGATCTCCCTCTATGCAGACGACGCTCTGTTCTATTTGACCTCCCCGAGTGACTCGCTCCCCGCTTTACTGCGGTTGCTGGACCGCTTTGGTGCTGCCTCGGGGCTGCGCATTAACCCTGGGAAGTCCCTGATTTTTCCTCTGGCGGGATGTGCTGTCGACCCGGGAGTGAGCCTCCCGTGCCTGGGGCTGAGATGGGAGTTGGAGGCCTTCCGGTATCTGGACATTCAGGTGGCTTCGACTGACGAACAGCTGGTCCGCAACGCTGAAAGGGTCCTCCGCTCTTTGCACCAGTCTGTGTCCTTCTGGAATACGCTCCCCCTTTCCATCATGGGGCGGTTAGCAGTTGCTAAAATGGTGATGTTGCCTAGAATATTGTACGTCCTGCAAAATACGCTATGCCCGCTTCCCCCGCGAATATTTTGTACGCTCAACTCGCTGCTCACATCTTTACTCTGGGCGGGCAGATGCAGTAGGGTTGCGCTGCATACTGTGGTCCAGAGCTGGGAGGAGGGAGGCCTTGAGGCCCCGAGGTTTGACCTCTACTATTACGCAGCCCAGCTCCTGCCAGCCGCAAGGTGGTTCGCGGACACAGATAACTGGGAGCTGCAGCTCCTAGCGGGCAGAGCGGACGGGAAGGCTTTGCAGGTGGCTTTGATGCAGGGACGGGGGTCAGACGAGGCCCTGCCCTATGTGGTGCGCCATGCGGCGGGTATCTGGCAGCGGTTTGTCGAGAAGGTCTTGCGGCGGGCCCCTTTTCACAGGGAGCTACCGTGTGGATTGTGGTCCCGGTGCTGCTGATGGAGGAGAATGTGTCCTTCTGGGAATGGCGAGACGGCGGGTGTGAGACTCTGGCGGACCTTTATCCGGACGACTCCTTTGTGTCCTTTGAGCGTGCTACAGAAGCCTTTGACCTAAGCAGGGGACAGTACCTGCACTACAGGGGACTCCAGGAGATGGCAAGGGCGACCTGGCCCCAGTTCCCAGAGACACCTCTGTTGACCCACACCCTCAACATCCTCCTTTCCTGCAGTAGAGGAAAGCGGCTGATCTCCTTAATGTACTCAGCAATGCGACGGGACTCCGCCCCGCCGATCGCGCCGTCCTGGGCGGCGGACCTGGGGGTGGCCCTGGAGCCGGGACAGCGTAAGCGTATTGGGCTCCTGACCAGGAATGTCTTGTGCAATGCAAGGTTTAAATTGATCCACATTAATTTTGTGCATCGCACCTACATGACCCCGGTCTCCCTGAACCGAACCACGAAGTCAGACTTCGTGGTAAATAGCGACCAAAAATAGCGAATTCGCAATGTAGAAATGGTTAATGAATTGCATTTAAGGAATCTCAAATAGAGATTCCTTAAATGCATTTCCTCGCAAATGTGCGAATTCTTTATTAGCGAATTTTGCATTTGGGATGATGAATCCCAAATGCAAAAATTGCACTCGCAAAGGGCCAGATTCTCAGAATCTGGCCCTTTGCGAGCGCAATTGAGCTTGATGAATCTAGCTGTATGAGAGTAACAATAATGCGAGTCACTGCTGTTTGCAGCACTTGCATTTTTCACACTATTTTTTAGCACTAAATATGTCCTTTTGCCCAAAATGGAAATAAAGACACTTTTCATACTAAAATATAGCTCTAAATGCCAGTTTTAGTAATCTTTCCTAAATTTCTCGTAATTAAACATAAGCAAATGAAGTAAGTTTTGCAAACCTCTAACGGTGTACTTTCCCCTCGCAGGCCACCATCACTGTGAAGGTAGCCTAACCAAGGGAATCATAATTTGAGTTCTGCCCCTCTGATTCCATATTTTGCAAATAGGTATATTAGTACTTAGATCGGATCACAAAATAAGCATCACACTTTTAGAAGCTGGTTATTTGAGGAGGGGGAGTTTCCCTGCCACTGGCCAGTAGTGCTTCTGTATGGCTAACTCGAGGGTTGATTTTCATGCCTTAGAAGCACGTCGGTCTGGACGTCACCCACGCAGCAGTAAAAGACTCTACTGACTGGATACCTCAAGTTGACTAGCAAACAGATGATAAAAGTGATTGATTTCAGGTAGAATAAAAGAAACAATGCACAGCCAGTGCTGGTTAGAAGTCCTTCACCACAGGCGTGAGTAGAATGGATTAAATCCGTGCAGAGAGGCACATTTCAGCACCTTGGCAAGCTAAAACTGCCCCTGAACTAACCTAATATTTTACCTTTGAAACTGTGGCTGCCCTGGTGATCCCACCACCTCACCTATCCAGCGCAGAACAAGAAGAATGGGGTAGTAACAATCATCAGCAAAAACTCCAACCTAGCAGTGGTAGACTCACAGGCAGACACCAAAGGAAGAACACTTGTGACCACACTTAGAAGAGCGGGAGAGACATTCCATGTGGCAAACATATATGGCCCCAACTGCGAGGACAAACCATTTTGGGAGGGGGTAGGAGCACAACTACACACCCTACCGCTGGGCGACCTGCTGATCGTTGCAGGAGATATGAACCAAGTTCTTGATCCATCGATCGACAAGCACCCGCACAGACCGAGCCACTCGACAAACAATCCCAACATCCTAAAGAATCTATGCTCCAAACTAAGACTGAGAGACCCATGGCGCCTAAGCAACCCAGATGCCAGAGAATACACATTCTACTCCAACCCACACAACTCATATAGCAGAATAGACTATATCCTAATGTCAGAAACACACACCCACCTCATAGATCACACGGAGATAGGCCCCAGATCGGTATCAGATCACTCGCACATAAGCCTAACCCTATCGGGCAAGCACAACGAAAAGCCAACCCGCAGATGGCGATTCGATGACAGTCTACTCCAACACACCTCAGCGAAGGCTGAGATAGAGGAGGCAATAAAGGAATACCTGCTAATGAATGACACACCAGAGACAAACAGGGAAGTACTATGGGACGCCCTAAAAGCCACCATCAGGGGAACAGTAATGACCGTTAAAAGCAGGATGAACAGAGGAAGGAACAAGAGAATAGAAGACCTAGAGAAAGAGATTAAAAAGCTGGAGAACAGCCACATAGCCAGAATAGAAGATAGTAACACACTCACGAACCTTACCAAACGGAAGTACGAACTTAACAGAATACTGAGTGAGAGAGCAGGGACCTGGATTAATAAATACAAATCTATTAACCTCTGCACTGCAAACAAAGCGGGCAAAAACCTAGCGTCCTACGTAAAGGGGAAACAGAAACAGCACACGATAGGAGCCATCAAAGACAGACACAGCAAGTCCCAGACTGCAAACAAGGACATCCTAGAGGTCTTCAGAGACTTCTATGAGGGACTGTACACCAAAGATGAAACGCTTAAGGAGGATGGAGGCAAAGAGCTGCTAGGAAGCATAACCACACCCACACTATCAGAACGAGAACGCAACATCCTAGAGTTGCCCATAACGGAGGACGAGATAGAGAAAGCCACGGCAAGCCTCAAAGACAATAAGGCACCGGGGCCGGATGGTTTCACAGCTGCCTTCTACAAGCAGTACTTGCACACTCTCAAACCCACAATGAAACAAGTATTCACGGAATGTGTCCAGACTGGACACATGGCACCCTCAATGGCTGTGGCAAACATAATTGTCATACCAAAAAAAGGGAAGGACACAAATGAGGCGAAGAATTTTAGACCTATCTCCCTAATAAATGTAGAAGGCAATATCTACGCAAAAATACTAGCCAACAGACTCAATGCGTACCTACCCAAACTGATACACAACTCTCAAGTTGGCTACATCAAAAACCGTATGTCCCATGACAACACGAGACTACTATGCCACATAATCAGCCACTCCTCCCGAAGCAGCAATGCAGCTGTCATGATAGCCCTGGACGCTGAGAAGGCTTTCGACAGGGTTTCATGGCCCTTTTTAGATCAATGCATGGGGAAATTCGGGTTGGGGCCAAACTATAGAAGGATGGTGATGGCCCTATACAACAACCCCAAAGCGCGGGTGGTGGTCAACGGAGGCACATCAAACATACTACACCTAGGCAGGGGAACAAGACAAGGCTGTCCACTCTCACCAGCCCTCTTCCTATTAGCCATAGAACCGCTCCTCACGATGATCAGAACGAACGAAGACATAGCGGGAATACCAATAGGAGGAGAAACATTCAAGCTAGCGGCATACGCTGATGACGTACTAATAGTCACAGAAGACCCAGAAAGATCCATTAAAGCACTGACTGACACTATCGGGAAATACGCCCAGGTATCAGGGTACAAACTCAACACAGACAAATCAGAGTGCAAACCCTTAAACATCCACACAACAAGAACGGTACTAGGAACGTCCGGACTAACCTGGCAACAGAAGCCCATAAAATACTTAGGCATCCTCTTTGAGAGAGACCTAAGAACGACACTGGAACATAATTAACAAGCAACAATCCAGAAAATTAAGGATAAAGTAGAAGGGTGGTCCCCCAGATTCACTACATGGTGGGGAAGGGTAGAAGCGATAAAAATGATGCTCACACCGATGGTCAACTACATGCTAACCATGCTCCCACTGACTAACACAGAAGACTTCCACAAGAGACTAGACAAGATACTGAACAACTTCTTGTGGAGAGGGAAAACACCTAGAATCAGCCTACGCAGGCTTAGGCTCTCAAAAGATCGGGGTGGTCTAAACATAACTAATTTCAAACGATTCCAGGTAGCCTGCATTGCCAGACAGGGGCTACACTGGCTAGACCCAAGACAGGAATACACCCCAGCATGGCTTACACTCGAGCGGGGACTACTAAAAGGCATGAACCCCATCGCCCTCCTCACCGCCACCCGACACCCAGCAGTCAAGGACAACCCAGTCCTAAAGAACACGAAAATAGCTCTTTTAAGTGTTGACAAACTACTGACAACAAGCATCAAGGAAGGCCAATTAGAATCCATCTGGCACAACCCCAGGTTAAGATACAGGGATAGGGTTCTAGACATGCACGAATGGTACAAACATGGTATCTCCACTGCCCAGGACCTTCAAAAACATGGAGCGCACACAACCGTTGACACCCTCAAGGAAGCTCATAACCTAAAAAGCATAGAGCTCTACAACTTCCTGAAAATCAAAGTGGCAATCAGGAAGGCGAACCTCAACAACCGGACACCATCGCTCATACAACTTGCAGCCAGTCTCAACACACTAGGACACCAAGTAGCACACCTATACAAAACACTCGGCCCCAAAAACACCAAACTCAACGACAAGGTCACAAATTTCTGGGGAGCCGTAGCAGGGAGGGAACTAAGTGAGGCCGAGAAAGCAGAACTATGGAGATCAACCTCTAGGAAAAAAATTACGGCAACGCTAAACCAGACCAAATATTGGCTAGTGCACAAGGCATACTGGACACCAGCCCGCCTGGCCTCCTTGGGGATCCGAGAGAGTGATGCATGCTGGAATTGTGGAAACTGTGGCTGCCCAATTACTTAAGTCTACACCAGTATGTCACCAAACATTGCACGATAAACATGTTTTTTTTACATGTTTGAAAAGTGAAAGGGGTCAAATCATCCACCAGACACTTGTGAGCGAGATCAACTGGTCTACTGTTGTGGTTACAGGCAGTTTGCATTTCAATATGCAAATGATGGCGTTTCAAGGGGGTCTGTTGCCCTTCTACATCTATGTGACTCCCCCAAGAAAAATACTTCATGAGCATCAGGAGTGCATTCTAATGCACACTGAGGACAAAGAGATGCATGACCATGTCCATCACTGGCTGTAAGAGAGTCCTTTGTTTAAACAGCGCCAAAACGCAAGTCTTAATTTGGGGGCATGAGAGGGGGGGTGCAGCCAAACCATGATCTATTTGACCTACAAACCTGGTTTCCCCTCCTAGTGCACACGTCTAAGTCAGAAACCTAAAAATCATCTTCAATTCAAATATTGCTTGCGTTACCCGTCCTGCCGGGATCGGATAGTATGATTTTTAGGATGGACACTAATAGCGGAGCCCTACTGATGGTCCTCATTTACCGTCCACCCCAAAGCATGCCCACATTTGCTGCATCCTTGGCAGAACATCTGGCCCCTTTGATAATCAGTTACCAGAAAATTGTGCTGCTGGGTGATTTTAACCTCTGGATGAACTCTACTGAGTTGGTCGGGCAGGCAGCTGCACTGAAGGAAACTCTTTCAGATCTGAATCTTACCCAGCAGATACACCTCCCTACCCACGTTAAAGGACATGGCCTTGACCAGATTTGGTCACAGAATATCCCTCTTACCATCAATTCCATTACCCCATGTATCTGGTCGGACCATTTTTTGATCGACTTCTCTATCACTATCACTGAAAGCAGGAAACAGCTGTTTCAGCAAGGAGGGAAAGTCAGACTCTGGAAGCACGCTGACCTCCCTGCCTTTATTGACACTTTAACATCATCCCTCCCCCTGTTAGACCAGGACATTGAAGGGATGGAAAAAACTTTTTCTAGCTGGCTACTTCAGGCAGCTAATGTTCATGCCCCTTGTTCCAGCTTTCCTCGCTCCCGCACCCAAGATGCTCATAGGTGGTTTACACCGCACCTTAAAGCCTTGAAACTGCAAGTCCGTCAAAAGGAGCGAAAGTGGCGAACAGCGTACTTAGATCTCGACAAGGCCGACTACTGCAGGGCGCGGAAAGAGTATCAGAAACTCATCCAAAAACACAAAACCGATTACTTCTCAGAAAAAATCCTTCTATCACGCAACAAATCCAGAGAACTGTTTAATATTGTGGAGAGCCTCAGTGGTAGCGACAGAACCTCCTTAGCTGTGGCTCCAACCCAGGACCTCTGCAATACACTAAACGCTTTCTTTTTTAATAAGATCTGCACCATAAAGCAAAGCATTCCCATCATCTCATCTCCCCCTCCGACTGATCTTTACTACAACCCATCTACCCTGGAATCTTTCCCTCCCATTGATGTCGCCTGCCTATCTAAACTCCTTTCCAAAGTTAAGTCGGGCTCCCCCGAGGACATTTGCCCCCCATATATTCTGGGCGAGGTGGGAACCGCCATCCCGGAGAGTATTCTCTCTATGCTGAACGGATCCCTCTCTCAGGGTTTAGTCCCCGCCAGTTTTAAAAAAGCCCTCCTCATCCCTTTGCTGAAAAAAGCTGGGGCTAATCCATCGGACCCCCTTAACTATAGGCCCATCTCTCTGCTGCCGTACTGCGCCAAACTTTTGGAGGCCCATGTCTGTGATAGTATCTCCAAATTTTTGGAAGACTCACAGTATCTTGCGCCTAATCAGGCTGGCTTCCGCCCCCTTCATTCAACTGAAGCAGTCATCGTCTCAGTCCAGAACACTCTGAGGCGGAACGCCGATGAGGGGATCCATCAGGCTTTGGTGCTACTAGATCTATCGGCGGCATTCGACACGGTTGACTATACCATCTTGGTCAACCGTGTCGAACAGGCTGGTCTCAGGGGCTCGGCGTTAAGCTGGATCCGCTCATTCATTACTGGCCGCACACAATCGGTGAGACTGGGTTCTTTTACTGCTCCCACAATCCCCACAACCTGCGGAGTCCCTCAGGGCTCCTCCCTGTCACCGCTGCTTTTTAATTTATACTTATGCCCCCTGTTGTACTCTCTCAGGAACACAGGAGTAACCATACTCAACTATGCGGATGATCTGCAGCTCATCTTTCCCTTAAACACCGAAGACTCAGTGGTAGTGTTTCAAAACACCATGTCTCACATCCTGAGTTGGATGAGCTGCAGTCACCTGAAACTCAACCCAGGCAAGACTGAGTTGGTCTTGCCTGGGCGGAGCGCATTGAGTTGGAACCCTGGTTTCTGGCCAGTCAGCATGGGAGCTCCACCATCCAAGTCGCTCTCGGTCAAGAGTCTAGGAATTCACCTCAGTGAAGATCTTTCTCTGAAAAGACAGGTCGGGGCAGTGGTGTCCTCCAGCCTATTTCAGCTGAAGAAAATCAAGAAAATTGCTCGTTTTTTTTCTCTGGAGGCGCTCACACAGATTGTCATCTCCCTGGTCCTGTCCAGATTGGACTTTTCCAACAGCCTGTACCTTGGGCTCCAGGTCGGTGAGTTAAAACGCCTCCAGCTGATTCAGAATCAGGCAGCCAGACTAATTCTTAACCTAACTAAGAGGCAGTCTGTTAGATTAGGCTTAAAACAACTACACTGGCTGCCTGTTGAGCAACGGGTGGCTTTTAAGACCGGGTGTACTTTATTCAAGTCCTTACATCAAACTGGCCCCCTATTTATTAGAGACCTGTTCAAAAAATACAACCCCTCTCGGAATCTCCGCTCCATGCACAAACACCTTCTGATTGTCCCTTCTTACAAAAGGAAACGTCTTGGAGGTTGCTGCTTTGACCACCTTGCAGCCACCTTCTGGAACTCTCTTCCCCTGCACCTAAAAATGTGTGACAATATTCTTAGTTTCAGACGCTCCCTTAAAACATGGCTCTTTTCTCAGGCGTTCTGAAAAGCTCCTCTATGCGTCTTCTGGCTGTTGCGATGTGTTCCTGTCCATAGCGCCATGAATCCCCCGGGCGAACGAGCGCTCTACAAATACATCTCAATATCAATATCAACAATATAATTAAAAAAGGAGTCAACTTTCAGAAACAAAAGTTCTTCCACATCTTTAAACCTAACATCAATTAGTACAGACACGAACCGGGGTCATGGTCTACCTGGGTTACTACTATGTGGAGATTGCTGTCTCTGGGGCCCGCACCCCCATCCTTTTTCAAGGCCGGCTCTGACTGAAGAGAAACAATGTAAATTGTTACATGGTTTCTCTTCAGTCCTTGGTCAGCGCGGAGGAGCTCAGAGCAGACTGCACCTGCAGCTGCTTTAGAGCAAGACACACACAGCTCTCTACCCATGAGCTGAGGGGGCCCCCTTCAGATACTGAAGACTGGGGTCCCCCGCACCGCGGGGGCTGCGGGGGTGTTTGTTATACCCCTGTCCCTATCCACAATGCCACATAATTCCACTACTGCACGACTGCTACAGACGCTGTTCTAAGCCCGTGAGCCACTGCCGCTACAAATCACTGGAGGCGCAACAGCAAAAAATGCTCCTCCCGCTGATCTCGGCAGCCAGTTATCCTATTCGGGGCTTCTCTTTGTAGTGCAGACAGAAGGACGACAGGTCTTCTATAAATCCCGCAAACAAACGCCGGACTCCGAGCACGTTGGACACATCCCTAAGAAACAAGCTTTTCAGAGATACTACAAGTGGCTTTTCCGATTTGACCTTCAGCTCCAGCTGCTTTTTTGGCCAATTTAAAACTGCAGACAAAGGACATCAACTGAAACTTCCGTCCATTTCCACCACCGCATGCCACAACGCTCTTTTCCCTGAACCTATAAATTGCTCCAGGTTCTTCCGCAACTTTATTGTCCATCACTGGATGAGAAAATAGTTATTTTGGTCCTGAGGAGAACACCCCACAAAACTGACGGGGTTCGAAACACGTAGACCCGTGTATTTCAGTGTGGTGAAGCTAACAAATGTGCTGTTTCGACAGCTAAGGCTGGCTTTGTGCGATTTATAATCGTGTATTAAAACTCACCAGTGCTTTTTACGAATATGGGCACAGCCAAGCCTTGATATTAATTTGTTACATTGTTTGGTCTTCAGACCTCCTAGCCAGTCCACAATTGCTTATTATTTTTCCTATGCTAGGGGTACATGAGTTTGTGTGTGAGTGAGAGTGTCTGAGAAAACACTGTATGAATGTGGAAGGATTGGGTTGAGTGAATTATTGTTTGATTATGTATTGATCTGGTTTTGTTGTACATAGATTTATTTGGTGCGTAAATGTCAAGAGTGTCAGTTATTTTTTGTTAAAAAAATTCCTCTGAAAAAAACTTGCGGCGTTTCCAAAACGTAATGAATTGTCTTTTCGAATGAAATAAAGATTATCGATTATTCAGGGCACAGACTGACCAGTAGCTTTAGTGTCTGCTTAAGTTGAGTTGACTAATTATCACTATTGGCACTTCTGGTAGTTTAATTACATAATTCCACTACACACCACACAATTCCAACCCATACAATTCCACAACTAACAGTTCCAATTCAAACCACATAATGCCACACCGCATACATCCACTCCAAACAAAAACACATACATAAAAGACATTGTCACTTACAACGCCAATAGCTCTAACTCAGCCAAATGCAGGACCTATTGCATTGCAAATGCTTGTTTAAAGATGGGCACCAATATTTATTCAAACCAAGTTTGTAAGAATCCGATCGTACTACATGCGTTGATTACTTGCGTCAAAAGCAGACCCCATATTGAGGGGGAACATCCTGAACAACGACTCCAGAACAACGAGTTCCGGAGTCACGAAAGCGTAACAACGACTTGCCTGAACAACGACTCAGCCTTAGCTGAGTAGTGTTCGGGCAGGGCGGAGTTACGCTTGCGTCGTAGTTCAGGACAAACCTGCCAGCTCTATTTCCGGGTGTAACTCGGAAGCACTACAAAAAATAAAATCCTAAAAAAATGACTTGTCGTAATACTCTAAAAAACAGAAACTGACTGACTAATGATCTTTTATAAACATCGAGAGTTAGGAGGAGCGTCACAGAGTACCAGGTAAGAGAGTTTCTTTTTCAGGGGGTGGGGGGTTTAGGGTTACATTTTAAGGGGTTGGGATTTAGTTAATAGGGTTTGAGGGTAATCATGTTTAATTTGAGAGCAGCGAAATTCGATATTAGTGGGAAGGGTGTTTGGAGTAAAAATAAAGGATTTTGGAGGCTTTGGGATTTGTTAGTAGGGGTTGGGGTTAGTTTAAAGGGTGTTTGGGTGAACATATTTGCTTATAGAGTATGGGGAAAAAGTTTTAAAAGGGTGGGAGGATTGGGGTAATAGTTTAAAAGCATTTTTTTAACACGCATTCCTTTACCACAAAAAATCGTGGTAAAACAAAATCGTGGTTTAGACGAGGTCGTGGTGGCGACCTCGTTGTTAGGGAAGTCGTGGTTGGGGCAATCGTTGTTGCGACATAGAATCAGCCTGATTAACATCGCTAAGGTCAAAATGTAAGTCGATCTGTTGGCTTGTTAGCAGTTGTTCAGGCTCATTAACTGCAGGCACTTCTCCTTGGGCCTCCGGCAGTAGTTTATTATAAAGGTTTGAATAATGATCTACCCAATCTGCTCACTTATAGCTATCTCTAGTGTTGCCATATCTCTATGAACCAGGAAGGGTGAATTAACTGCTTTCCAAAATGCAAAAGAGTCTCAAATTTCCGATGCTGCATGTAAAGCACGCCAGGCTTCTTCTTTAAAGGTTTTTTTCCTTTCTTTTAATACACTCTTGTGCATCTTTCTTGCCTCTTTAATATCATCCTTATTTTTGACTACATTATGTAAGGTGTGTTAAAAGGAACGAGTAGGACTTGGTACATTTAGAATAAAACCACCCAAGTTTTTGGGTGGCTTTTTTATCGGTTTTCACAAACAAGGCATTTCTAATATAGTCAGATATAGTGACAAAACCCTTCTATAATATCTTTATGAGAGGTCATTTCGTCCAGGCATGCTAAGAAGACATCTTTACAGTTTAAGACAACTTGTCTCGTAAACTCATCTGGCTCCACTTTAGCCCTACAAAGAACATAACCATTTTGTCTACTCAGAGTTATGTTATCAACAATGTGGGTTGGGTTGTCTCTCATAGTTCCCTTATTACTGGAAACCAACACACCCAAACTTACAGCGAAATGATCACTCAGAGACTTCTCGTGGGAATTAAAATCCTTAACTCTGGAAGAATGTCTACACGATGTTAAAGTCAATGGTTGAAAATGTGCCCCAACCATTAAAAGTGGAACTAATGGAGACCGGCGAGGAACATAACTTGTTAGCAAATCCTAATAGAAAACAGATCTTTAGTTGGGGAAGGCTGTAAATTTGGTATATAAACAGCTTAATGACTTAAATATGCCCTCAATCAAATCATGTGGAACACTTTTGTAAAAATTCACTAAAGCAATGCAAAATGATATATCAACATCAAGGACAATGATTTGAAAATACCGATCAGCAGCATTCAATACAATTGTTCTTATATTAAGGTAATTTGAAAAATGTGTCCATAAACCCCCTTTGATTTTACATGAGATGATATAACTGCTGGTATATGAAAAGTTTTGTATCAGTTAATATGAATTGGCTCCTCCACCCAGGTTTCCTTAAGACTGACAATATCAAATTTCTTCACAAAGTCAATCCATAACTGGTTGGTTACCTTAGTTTTTAGACCTGCTACATTCCAAAACATAATCTGGTACATATCCATTCTCTTGCTTGCTTCACTTATCTCAAACTTAGCTTCAGCAGCAGATACTATAGAGGCGACACATGAGGTGGGGGATGGCATGAAAGCAGTGTGTATAGTGAAGGGTGTAAAATTGACATTCTCCACCTCAGTCGCTACTGAAGTAAAGTGGGGATCATAAGCTCCACAAATCTTTAATGGTGATTTCGTTAGGGGGGGTAGTCAATCACTACTTAAAGCATTGTTTCACATTGCTGAATTTCCAGACGTTTTTCTGGTAAGGAAATCCATGACCTGCCCCAGGCCTCAGCCGATCTGGTGGCTTCTAAGCGTAGTCAGTTAAACTCCTCAAGGTTAGGGAGTATGACAAATCTATTATGGACAGGTATATTAAACCAGGGCCTGCCATTCGCTTTTTGGGGCTCATTGGTTGCAGTAGTACGGTTGCTGTAGGTAGGTTGGTAAAAGTATCCCAAAGGCACCAAGTTAATGCTTTGTACTGAGATATTATGATTTTCTGTACCGAATTTTCTTTAAAAGTTTGTAATAAGTCTTTTAAACTATTCCGCTGATCTAGAACTAAGTTATTGAGCAGGCCCTTTTACGTAATTGATTGTTTCCAGGTATTTTGAGGTGGTGGGGGGTGACTTATTACGGGGATACATAGCCTCATGAAATTGAGGTTTAACACAGTCATCAAATCATTGAATTGTGGGTGTTTTGTTGAGGAAAAGTGTTGGGGTGCCACAATTTCAGGGTCACGGTGCTTCTGAGCAGAATCCTAAACCTTTTGCTGTAGTTGCACACATGGTCTGCCCTAGTCAGTTCCATGCTACCTCTCCCCTCTGAACCAGCCGTGGTCGTTGGTGGACGTGCTCTCAGAGAGGCAGTGCTTCAAATGGAGAAATAGAATTGCAGGCACCAGAGTACCTGCTTGTTTCTGAGAAGTACTGGTACTCTCCAATTAAAAGCATTCGGTTACTCTTGAGAAGGGCCGGTACTCTCCCTGTCAAAATAAAAAAGTGCCGGTACTCCATACCGGACAGTACCGGCCCATATAATGCACTCCAGAGAGAGCACCATCCACCCTTGTAAGGGCCCTAGCAGCCTCTGACTAAAAACATAAACAAATACGTTGGTATTTTGTTTCTTTTCAAATCATGATCCATATCAATGTCCACTCGGAGCATGCTGCTGCTTTCGAGACACACACACACACAGATAAACTGAGGGGCCTTTCATGTTTAAAAGACGGACCACCCCCACGTCGTGGCGTGAGGAGTGTCTTTTAAGCCACTGGTCCGATGAACTCCTGGGCAGCCTCGTGTAGCCTGGTTCCACTCCCATGTGCCCCACCTTTACAAAACACACACCGACCATGTACTCCTTGGCAGCCTCTCGAAGTGGGGTACCGTGTAGCCTGCCCCCTCCACTTTCCCACCTCTGTAGCACACATACCTTGTACTCCTGGGCAGCCTCTAGAATGGGAAGCATCTTGTGAGTCTTGTGGTCCCCTGACATGCTGCAGACCACACAGATGGGCTCCTGGTCATCTACACAGAAGAGTTTCCATTTCTCTTCGTGTTTTCTGCACCTGTTAATCCCGTGGGGGGTGGCACTCGGGACCTGAAGGTGTTTGGCGATTTCCACCATGTTCGCCAGGTGCCTGTTGGGCCGGAGGGTTTTGGTCTCGTAGACTGCTCTACACTGAGGACAGGGGAAGTGGTTCTGCACCCCCTCCCCGCACCGAGTAATACAAGAAAAACAGAAGGCATGGCCGCACTCCGCAGACACGGGGTCTGTGAAGTACCCTAGACAGATGGAGCAGGTGGCCTCCTGCTTCAGGTCTCGGAGGTGGTTCGCTGCAGCCATGTTCCTGCCGGAGAGGGAATGACGAAGTTCGACATTCGTTTCTCTGTCCCGGTTTGTGAAGCGGGAGTGTCCGTTTCTTCTACCATATACACCCTCGCATTTTCATTGGCTTTTGCAGCAGAGAATGGGACGGTCGGCGGATGAGCCGAGATCGAGTACAGCTGAGCGGGATCGTCGCTCTCCAACCTGGGACTGTGTGCAGCAGAGAAAGGGGAGGTCTGCAGCAGAGCCGAGAGTATCAACCGGCGATCCCAGAATGTCTGGGTCTGAGCTGGGAGTGTTATTAGGGGATTTAGGAATATACGAATCTGCGTTGGCCTGTATTGGAGCCTGTATAAGTTTCCGCACCTGGCTGTGTCGCAGTCTGTGGGTTTCAACCCTTACTGCATCATGAGGGCTGTTTCAGCTCTGAATACTGACTTGATGTCATTTGTGACACCTTTTTACAGTATTGGATGTTTCTAAACTGTACCCTGCACGCTGGAATGCAATGGTAAACAAAAACTACAAATCCCAGCATGCAAACCGTTATTAGCTAAAAGTCAGAGCGGGATAAAAGGAGCACCATGCTTGGCATGGAGTCACTTAACTCTTCCTGTAGAGTATCGGGCTCAGTAGTGTTAACTGTCATCTGACGAGTGCTATATGTGACCATGATGGGGGTGAATGAAGCCACCTGGTAGCTCCGTGGCATTTCGGGAGGCCCTTCCTGAGGCAGTTAGTTCACTAGCAGTAGGGTCTGCCAATTTTTCTATCGTAGGAGACTTGAATCTCCATTTTGATACCCTGTCTCTTACCTCAGTGGGTGGGATGGTGGCGGACCTTGAGGCCCTTCAACTATTCCAGCTGGTCTCGGACCCCACTCATAGTGGTGGCCACATTTTGGACCCCTTCTTTTCCAACCTAGAGGGGGCTACAGTGGCCTCCCCCCTCCCCCTGACTTGGTCAGACCACTTGCTCGTGACTATTTCCTGTCCTCTCATGGAGGCCCCACTTAAGCCGTCGCTGCGAGCCTTGCCCAGACGGCGTTGGAGCAAGTTAAAGGCGGAAGATCTCTATCGCCTTCTTACTGTTGATCCATTGGATGTAGCAGAGAACGTGGATTCTGGTTATGACCATTTCTGCGGATGGGTAACCAGAGCCCTCGACTCCCTTATCCCGATGGTTTCAAGTAAGTGTGGTCCCCGCGCCCCCAGCCCCTGGTATGATGGCAATCTGCGGGCCTTGAAAAGTGTCTGCAGACGTGCAGAGAGAGACTGGAGGAAGAGGTACGACAGCAGCAAAAAAACCTTGTACACCGCTGCTGTCAAGTCCTACCACCGTGCGGTTTGTAGAGCCCGGGCTGCATATTACGCCCTGGAGTTCCGCAGCAGTGGGAATCCTGTTAAAACCATCTTTAAAGCTCTCAAGGACCTTGTGGCAAGGAAGCTTGCCGGTAATTCCATCAGCTCCAATACCCATTGTGAAGCGCTGGCGGCTTTCTTCCTGGAGAAGGTCCAGACCATCTATAGGGCCTTTCCCACTGTTGCACAAACCAGCGCGGGGTCATCCACCCTGCCGGATCTGGTGGTATTAGACTCTTTCCCCTGTCTCTCCTCGGAGTCTTACACGGCCTTGGCTCTTCGAGTCAAGTCTGGGTCGCCAGCTGACCCGCTCAAGCCACTAATGTTCAGAGACCAGACTTTTGCTCGCCCGGTCTGTGACCTAATCAACATGTCATTATCATCTGGCCAGGTGCCTTTGAAATGGAAGCATGCGGTAGTGATGCCCATTTTGAAAAAACCATCTCTCGACCCTACAAAATCGGAGAACTACCGCCCGATTTCGCTTCTCCCGTGGCCAGCCAAACTCGCGGAGGTGCACGTTAACACCGCCCTCACTGATCATCTGTCGCGTACCAACATTCTGGACGACACCCAGAACGGTTTCCGGGCTGGCCACAGCACGGAGACAGCACTGTTATTCATGGTCGAGCACCTGCGGGCAGTCCTGGATGCAGGTCAAACGGCGGCGCTTGTTTTGTTAGACCTAAGCGCCGCCTTTGACACGGTCTCCCATGAAATTCTCCTGCAGCGTCTTGAGGAGATAGGGGTGACCGGTACTGCACACCAGTGGTTTCGTTCGTTTCTCATGGACCGTTCCTTCTGTGTGGCTGCCCCGCCCTATCAGTCCAAACGTCATCCTCTGTCTCTTGGGGTCCCACAGGGTTCCTCGCTGAGCCCCACGTTGTTTAACATCTACGTGAGGCCGCTGGCTGAGGTTGTGAAGCTCTGTGGTATGACCATGGTGTCGTACGCAGATGATACCCAGCCAGCGGTCACGATCAGCGGGGACTCCGGGGTGGATGCCCCAGGATTCAGAGAAGGACTGCGGGCGGTGGCTGGTTGGATGACGTCCAACTGTCTCCAACTAAATGCCAAAAAAACGGAGGTGATGGTCTTTGGTAAGCGGACGGAACTATGGGGAGACACTTGGTGGCCTCCTGAGCTGGGTCCCACCCCCATTCCGGCTGTGGAGATCAAGAATTTGGGGGTGTGGCTGGATCCCTCCCTCAATTTTGTTGGCCACACCAAAAGGACGGCGGCGTGCTGCTTCGGCATCCTGCGCAATTTGAGACCTGCTCTTAAGTACTTCGATGCCGCAACCCGTCAACTTGGGGTACAAGCAACGGTTCTGGCTCGGCTGGACTATGCCAGCTCCCTTTTTATAGGGTTAAACCAGGCCGAGCTGACCCGTCTTCAAAGAGTGCAGAACGCAGCGGCCAGAGCAATCGTAGGTCTTCCTAGGTTTTGCTCGGCCACTCCAACTCTGCGAGCCTTGCACTGGTTACCCGTTAGGCAGCGGATCCACTTTAAAGTGCTGTGCATGTCTTTTAAGATTCTGAAGGGTTTGTCACCCCCCTTATTGCGTCAATTCTTGTGCCCATACATCCCGGGCCGTACTCTGCGTTCTCTGGACCAAGAATTAGTAGTAGCCCCTCGTTTCAAACTCAGTCGGGCCGGGGGTCGCTCCTTCAGGGTGCGGGCAGCCGCACTTTGGAACGCTCTCCCTTTGAAAATTCGGACTCTTGGCGACCTGCTCTCCTTCCGCAAGGCCGTTAAAACTTTTCTGTTTTCCCAGCTATGTTAATTTTTAGATTCCTTTTAAAATTCTCTGTTCCTGTTGTGTTGTGTTCGCTACCTTGTCGGTGCGCCGGGACGCTCCTTCGCTGGAGCAGCTGCGCGCAATACAAATTGCACTAACATAACATAACATAACATAACAGAAGATATAGGTTTAAAAGTACTGTGTATACCCTGCAATGTAATATGCACAAGGAATCAATATGGTGAAACTCTACTAGCTACTTCTCAAGTAGGGAGGGTCATACAATCTTATGTTACCTGTGTGGGGTGTAGTACTAACTTATAAACGATCGTGGATATGCAGAAAATGCTGAATCCGAATTCATGAATATGGAGCAATTCACTCTTGCTCATAAGCGCTACTGAATATAATAAATAATAAGCCAAACAACTATTCCAAAACAAGAGTCTGACAAGAGACAAAACGAACTCAAGAAACACTGCTACCGTCTCAGTACTAGCTAAATGAAACACCGGATTTGAGACACGAATACCTGCAGTGTAAGTACCCACACAAAGTTTCTAGGAGAACTGGAAGCACCGATCACAGGACCCGACGAGACCCGTAAACGCCACCACCGTGACCCGGAAGAGACTCTGGACTTCAGACCCGGAAGGAACGCGAAGCGTTCTGTGAAAGGTGAGGAAGGACTTTATGGGAATGGCACGCATGCGCTAACGTCCGCGCATACGTGATGGGCCTCTCTGTTGTTTTGCCAACCATTCGTTGCGGGAGAAGCGCCAACCCCGTATCTGCCGTTCGTGCAGGCACGACACTCAATTCAAATTACTCACTAGACAAGAGCAATATGCTGCCTAAAAAAGTGACAACATTCTGGAAAAAGCAAACACTCATAAGAAATGTAAGATTAATTGAAGCATGTGAAATGTAAGCAGGAACAACATGGTTACCTTAATGCTTTTGCACTTATTATTCAGAAATCAATGAGTGCTGTTGCATGAAAAGTTAAGGCCATGACTACAGAGCTGGAACGGATCTGCTTCAATGCCCATTGCTTATATCCTTACAAAACGAAAGCAATATGGTTTAAAAAGACCACATTCGTGAATACAGAGGAACGGTATGCATTTTTATCTGGGGTAAACAATGCTGTTCCGAGAAAGACAAGAAAACAAATGTAGCGCTTCACTGGCAAACTCTGTGGAGTAGCACTAATGTGTTTTGGGTGTGAATAAAATCAATCTGGCCCCTTATCGACCCACTCTGTCTTGCTTTAGTTATTTTTTTACATTTTGAACCTTTTATTTCTCTCCATCCCAAGGCTGCACGTTGGAAGTGAAAAATGTCACAAACAAGATGACCTTTCCAGCAAAAAAGTTTTTCTTTTATGGATTCATTTCACAGGGGAACAAATAAGGAAAAGAAAGAGGGAATAATGGCAACAAGGCCCAGGGAAGGGGCCCCCATACCCTGACCTTGCAGCTTGCTCTAGTGCTTTGAGGCCCAGGGAAAGGGGGCCCCCTCCCCTGGGCCTTCGAAGCTGTAACAAGGCATTTCTTAAAACACTTCCCTAGCACCAGTTGATCTGGCTGCTCCCTCCTCCCCTCACCCTCATCTCCTTACCTGTGTCTGGCTGGTCCTGTAAACAAAGGGGCCTTCTGTCATATAGCAACAAAATGCGGGAATGGCCGGTACTTAACAGAGGTGCTGCCCGCCCCTGACACTGTGAGCCATAATTGCTGGCCTGGCTGCTGTGCCTTCCCCACTGTTTGTCCCCCCCCCCCCACCCCTGCGACCCCAGGAATGCCACCACGGTGTGGACTCCAGACATCTCGCATGTGTATTGTAATTGTGTGGGGCGGGGGGGGGCCTGTTGGAGCAGGTGGGCAATCTGTGAAAGTGTTTCATTTCACAGTGAAGCAGGAGTGCCCCCTGCCTTTCACCTGAGCGCGAGGCCCTGGGCAGCTGCCCATGCTGCCCATGCCTAGTGCCGATCCTGCCTCGAGGCAGTGCAGCGGCAGCAGGTGCCGGAGGTCCGGGTACCAGCTGCACCTCTGAGCGGGCGATTGTCCCAACCTCTCTTCTGTGGTCACCACACCAGGACATTTGGATCCTTGAACTGCCTTATGCCTCCGTTGCCATCACAGACCTGCGAGAAAGGAGGTAGTGTTGCAGGGAAGAATTCAGGATAAGAATCTGGAGGCCCCAGATCACGAGCGCTACTGCGGTGAGTGCTGGTACAGGAGTGTGGGGGTCTGAGAGTGCAGACACTAGTGTCAGAGTGTTGCTAGTCCCGAGGGTTGCTAGTGCCGTCAGTACTTCGTGACTGATGTTCTGTGAGGGCTGATAATGGTTTTGGTAGTGTGCCACTCACACCCTGCAAGAGGTGTGAAGGTGCTCTTGGTTTTCAGGTTAGTTTGCTTTTCTACCAACATGTTTCCTCTTATGTTATGTTATGTTAACAAGGTTTTATATAGCGCTCGTACACCCAGAGGTTTCATGGCGCTGACTGACAGATGCTCTAGAAATAGGGGAACATTTAAGCATGGGCCTGGACGAACAGCCAGGTTTTAAGTTGTTTCCTATATATCAGGAGGTTGGAACAGAGACGGATTTCTGAGGGAAGGGAGTTCCATAATTTGGAAGCAAGGGTTGCAAACCTGCAGCCTCCCCGGCGTTGGAGTCTGTAAGGGGGAATTGTCAGGAGGTTTTGGTTATCGGACTGGAGGCTGCGGGAAGGAGTGTATCTGGGTAAAAGGTTGTGGATAAATTGGGGGCTGCGGGCGTAGAGGTATTTGAAAGTGATGCACGCCGTTTTAAATGTGACTTGTTGAGAGATAGGGAGCCAATGAAGTTGTTTTAGTAAGGGCCTTACTGATTGCCAACGTGGCAGTCAATGAATCACTCTTGTTTATGTTGTGGCCCTGGATGGAAACGATCAATATTTATTTGATGATCAACTAGTTTTATCCTTCAAGCAGCACTGCAGCAACTGTGTATAAGGAGGCTCCTCGCCCTCTGTTGGTGAACTTTGGTGGTCGGTTTACCTCAATGAAGCTGCCAAAAGATTGAGAGGTGGGGGTGATTTATGACCCAGGCTATGTATTTATATTAATTTTGAGAACTTTTGCCTATTGATCATGTCCCCACTCGCCAACCATTCCCCCTGCCTCATATTTCCGACTCCAACCAACATCATGTGCGTAAACAGTCACCAAGGGTCAACAGTCAAGACCTGTCAACAGGCTCTTAGCCTCCCAATACACGACAGTTTAGTGTCGCAGACACTCACCCTGTGCTCTGGGGTTTGGCCTCCGACCTCACATAAACAGCTCCACAGCAGGTGCTCTCCCTGGCGGATGCCTCTCCTAGTACTTCAACCCGGAAGTCAGTCCAGCTCTCCCGTGTGCATGAAGTAACTCAGTGTGGATGTGCTTCTAAGTGTCATTTATGTGCAATACACTGATGTCGACAGGAGAAGCTGGTTCGCCACCAGGTAGGATCATTATATTGTGCGTGTGCTAAAGGGAACACACGCATGGATTCACCGAAAAACACTCTACTCGCGCACTAGATGGGTCAGAAAAGCTTGGAATAGCCCCACCCACTCCTGTCATCATCCAGACAGCAGAGGACCAAACACTACACAGGGGGTCAGTTGTTTGTTTACTGTAATACGCACACACACCAGTCTACGACACTGGCTCTTAACCTGTGGTCCGGGGACCCCTTGGGGTCTGAGACACCTACTCGGAGCCCTTAACGGCCCAGAAAATTATGTAAGTATTAACAGATTAATAAGGTGTATATAAAGAAGCGAAATGTTAAACTGAACATTTTAAAACATTGGATAAATATTGTTTTGCAGTTCCAATCATCAAAATTGCTTATTTTGGGGTCCCCCAATTCCAATAATGGTTCTGTGGGGGCCCCTGGAGTCCACGAAGTCAAAAGGTTAAGAAACACTGGTCTACTCCTTATGCTGTTTGTAAGAAACTGGTTATTGGTTTAGAGGAGTGGACACCCCAATTGAGTAACTCGCACAATCCTTGTCCATGTGACCCACAAGAAGTCACAAAATCTACCGGTGCTTAACCCTGGGGTAGCGTGGCACACACAAAGCAGTTAGATTAAACTTAGAGGCAATGAGTAAAGTATGTCCCCAGCACACAAACGGTAATAATGTGAAAACACAAGAAAAATCCACATCTAGTTAAAAAAAATAGAGTACATTTTGATGAATAAAATGAACAAAATCAGTTGAACCAGAGATGTTGATTTTTAAAGTTTTAGGTAAAAATACCGCTCAGAAGCACAAAGTGGCACTCTCGCTTATCTGTTCGCACTGGACCAAGGGAAAGTCACAAGTTTAGGCCAACCACAATGGAGCGTGGGCCGGGTACAAGGACCATGTTAGTCCCACTGAAAAGTTACATTATCAAGTACGGCGTAAAGGGTTCCATTTGTGTTGGGGGCAGTGGTGAGGTTGAGGAGGAGGCTCTCAATGCAAATAGCTGGTCATCACCAGAGCTTCGCATTGGTAAATCATCATGGGCAGTCGCTGTGAAGTGCAGGTCTCGCGTTTCTTGTCGGCTTTGACATTTGCAGTGGCAGGTAGACCAGGTCCTGCTAAAACTTTGCGTTGTCGTTTGTCATGGGCGGCAGCATTTTAGTGCGAACAGAGATGTCCATGTCGGAAACTGGCAGCGGCAGCAGCATGTTGATGCAAATGGGGACGTTCCCGGTTGCGAGGAGTCTAAACTTCTGGATTTTCACCTTCTTCTTCAGGAGGAGGTCTCACAGCATTCAGACAAGGGTCCAGGACCTGGGGGCACTTCTTGGATAACAGAAGGGCTCATGTTGCTCCAGTTGGTGCTGGTCAGTTGCAGGGATGCCTCTGAAAACGTGTGTTCCTCTAGCTCACACAGGAGGTAGGTCAATGGACCCTTTGAGTCACTCTCAGTTGTTTGGTTTCAAGGCAAGCAGGTCCAGCCTTCCTTCTTCAGACAGCAAGGCAGTCCTTCCAGCAGCAGGGCAGTTCTTCTTCTGAATCTTCCACAGGTCCAGGAGTTTTCTGATAATAGGTTCTGAAAGCCCCACTTTTATAGCTGGTGCCAGACTTTGTGTGAGGAAATCCCCCCTCACCCATAAAGAAACCTGGTTCTGGTCAGTTCTTCCATTTACCCTGGTCCTGGCTCCAAACTTTCTGGCATGACAAAAGGCAGGGCAGGCCTGGTGTCAGGTTTCTTTGTGCGTGATGCAGGCAGAGTTCTTTGCGTAATCAAGGCAGGGCATCCCCTATCCAGCTATCCTGTCGGGAAGACCCTATCTCTTCACACCTAGACTTTCTTTGTCTCACTGTCTGGAAGAAATACACAACCCACAACAGCAGAGAAATTCACAGGCATGTGACCACAGGGCACTGGCAGAATGGCGCAGTTGGATTGGGGCAGGAAAATGTAAACTTTCTAAAAGTACCATTTTTAAAATTATAACTTTAAATCCGACTACACATTTAAAAAGGATTTTAAATTACAATTCATTTGAGTACAGACATCATATTTCAATCTGTTCCCAATCTGAAGATAATAGTTAAGGCAATAAGGTAAGAAAGCCTTAGTCAATGGGAGACGTAGGCCTTTGAAATTAGGCGATTTTCACTGCCAGGACATGTAAAACTTAAACCCACGTCATACTTTTTAAATACCATTCACCCTACCATATGAGCCTTTAGAGCCTACCTTAGGTGTGACTTATAAATATTAATAAGGAAGGTTTAGAACTAGCAAAAGGTTATTTTGCCTTTAGAAATGGCAGTTTAAAACCACCCACACAGGCTGCAGTATCAGGCCTGAGACATGTTTACAGTGCTACTTTAGTGGGTGGCACATTGAGTGCTGCTGCCAACTAGTAGCATTTTACATTTATAGGCCCTATGTATAGGTAGTACCATATACTTGAGACTTATAAGTAAATTAAATGTGGCAACTAGAATTTCACCATGTTTTAAGGGGAAGGCACTGTCACTTTAGCACGGATTAGCAGTGGGAAAGTGTACTGAGTCCTTATGCTAACAAACACGGCTTTAACAAAGTAAGGAAGCGAAGGTTTTGAGATTATCAAACCTTGGATGTCAAGTCTAACACTGCCACATCATTAAGGTTTGATATGGAGGCCTTTTTAGGAGTACCACAGCATAACTTTCTGCTTTAGAAAGGGCCTGTTGCTAGCATATAAAACACTGTTGATGTTTTTCAGTAGTGACTAGCATTCCACCTATTAGAACTTGTGGTGCCACACTAGAGGATACTGGGGTAGGCATACATTAGACGGGAAGCTTTCCTTTGAGACCCAAGTAAATAACTGCAACTTCATTGTAGTTCATGTGAGAATTGATTTGAGGACATTATAGGGAAAACAGGGGGTTACTCCACTCTATTTGTAAAAAAATGGCATATTTAAACCTGGTGTCCTTACCATGAATGACAGGGGAGTGATGGGTCAACAGTTCACTAGACTCTAAGATGGCTTACCTTAATAGCGGGCTGATCTATTCTGTTTTGAGAGTGTCCAAGACGATGGATTGTGTGAGGAAGACCTTGAATCTTTTGAGACATGGTGTGAGTGCTTCTCCTAAGAGATATTTGAAAGAGGATCTGATCTTTACAGGGTGTCCACTTAAGAGGATGTCTTAGAGGTCTGTAACTAGGAGCATTTTAAGGACGTTCACATGGGTATGTTTCCTCTTCTGATGGAAAGTGTGGTAGGTTGCTTCCAGGTTTTGATAATACTCTGTGAAGTTTCATTATTTGGAATTTTTCAAATAATTGGACTGCCGGATCATTACATCCTCAAGAGTGATCTTGTGAATTATACTTGTTTAGCATGACCTTTTCTGAGCAGGAATTACAGTAAAAATATAGTTAGCTCAACAGTGTTCCTTAACACTAACATTCCTAGTCCTAGGTATGAACCGCACACTGGCCTTGCCAAAGGAAAGCAAAATTAAACAATTACATTAAAAACATTTCATTTTTCCTAACACTATAAACAAACCAACAGCCTTTGTTAAATATGTATTTATATTACTTGCACCTAATATAATTCCCACCAGCGCACATACCATTAAGGGAAATCTATTATTTTTCTAAGCATTAACAGTTAACTTTCATTTATTTGAATATGTTGCAAATTGTGAATGCCCACCTCTCCTCGTTGAATGGATTCTTACAGAGCAATGTAATACCCAATGTATTTCAAAGGAAACTCTGGAAACCATATTGACCGTCATGAAACAGAATGATTTTAGAGGGACATGACAATGGAAGAAAGGTGACCTTTGTCCCTGCCTGCAGGGTCGGTCGCTCCACACACCGCGCGGCTCCCCCCCGTGAGTTCCAGGACCCCTCTGCTGCTGTCCCGCTACAGCCGTGTGCCTGGAGCACTGCTGCCAGTTCTTCAGCCTGCGTCTTAGCCTGTGCCCCTGTATTTAGTTTCGCTTATTGTAACCTGTGCCCCTGTATTTAGTTTTACTTAATTGTATCCTGTGCCCCTGTATTTAGGTTTGTTTAGTTTTGTTCTATTATAGTGCCAGTCTGCTGGTATTGTTGCACTTTTGCTGTCCCCGTGTCCTTTCCCGCCGCTTCTCCCCCTCCCCGCTCCCCGCCGCTGCTCCTCTGCGGCCCCGCCCACTTTTCTTTTTGTATCCCGCCCATTGGACACCCCGCTCCCGCCTCCTAGCTGCTCCTCCCTCCCAATTCGCCATTTATGGAGGTCGCCGCGCGGGAGCACAGCGGGTGCGCCGATTGTGCGCCGAAGGCGCGCCAAAGGCAAGCCCTTCTATGCCCGTCCACGCCTGGACCGCGCCCAGCGCCAGGACCCCTGGTCCTCGACGATGCCAGCGCACCCGACGGACCTACAACGCCGCCACCCTCCACGCACTCAACGCCGGGCGTAACCCCGCATGCTGCCGAGCCACCCCGAAACGCACCCACGGACCCTTCACCTGCCAAGCCTGCCAATTCACCTGCCTCCGAATCTGCACCGCACCCGCCAAACCGAGCACCAGCAACAACCACCTCAAGTGCATCCTGCTCAACACCCGCTCCGTCCACAGGCATGCCGTCGAACTCTGGAACCTCCTCGACACAACCTCACCAGACGTCGCCTTCCTCATGGAAACCTGGATGAACACCTCCTCAGCCCCCGACATCGCCATAGCCATACCGGATGGCTACAAGATCACCCGGAGGGACCGCGTCAACCAAACAGGAGGAGGCATCGCCATCGTCCACAGAAACACCATCCGCGTCACGAGCAACTCCGACGACACCCTCACCACCGCCGAACACCTTCACTTCCAGATCCACACAGACCCCAAGACCACCCTCAGAGGCACCCTCATCTAAAGACCCCCGGGACCACGCACACAATTCAGCGAAGCCATCTCAGACTTCGTCAGTCCACACGCCCTCACCTCCACAGACTACATCCTCCTGGGGGACCTCAACTTCCACCTGGAGAACAACAAGGACTGCAACACCACCGCACTGCTGGACAACCTCGCCAACCTCGGACTCAAGCAACTGGTGAACACCCCCACCCACTACGCCGGACACACGCTTGACCCCATCTTCTCCTCCAGCAAGCACATCTCCTTCAGCCACTCCACCGGACTACACTGGACAGATCACAGCTGCGTCCACTTCAACTTCAGGAGAACCACGACCCACCACCACCCGCAACAGGTTCCCCGCAGAAGATGGAGCAAGATCACCGCCGACCAGCTCACCACCTCCCTCAGCCAGAACCTGCCCACCAACACGACGGACCCCGACGAAGCAGCCAACCTCACACAGTGGCTCACCAACTGCGCTGACGAACTCGCACCACTGAAGCATCCTCCCAGCAGACCCGGCAGCAGGAAAGCCTCGTGGTTTACCAACGACCTCAAAAATTCCAAGAAAACCTGCCGCACCCTCGAGAAAGCCTGGCGCCACAACCAGACAGCAGAGAACAGTACAGCCCCAAGAACGCCACCCACAAACACCACCAGCTGATCCGCACCACCAAGAAGACAACATTCAGAGAACGACTGGACAACAACACCCACAACAGCAAGGAACTCTTCAGCATCGTCAAAGAGCTCTCCAACCCCAGCGCCTGCAACAACGACATCACACCCTCACAAGACCTCTGCGACTCACTCGCCTCGTTCTTTCACAGCAAGATCGCCGACATACACAACAGCTTCAGCACACTGACCACGCACCCAACCACCGAACCAGCGCCCCCCACCACCACCCTCTGCACCTGGACCTTTGTCAGCACCGAAGACACCACCCGCATGATGAACACCATCCACTCCGGCTCCCCAACCGACCCCTGCCCACACCACATCTTCAACAAAGCCGACTCCATCATCGCACCCCAGCTCGGAACATCATCAACAGCTCCTTCGCATCCGCCACCTTCCCGGAGAGCTGGAAACATGCCGAGCTGAGCGCCCTCCTCAAGAAACCCACCGGGGACCCCACGGACCTGTAGAACTTCCGCCCCATCTTGCTCCTCCCCTTTCCAGCCAAAGTCATCGAGAAGACCGTCAACAGACAACTCTCCGCCTTCCTCGAGACCAACGGATCCCTCGACCCCTCACAGTCCGGTTTCCGAGCAAACCACAGCACCGAGACCGCCCTCATCGCAGCCACCGACGACATCAGGTCCCTGCTCGACAATGGGGAAACGGCTGCCCTCATCCTCCTTGACCTGGCAGCAGACTTCGACACCGTATGCCACCGCACCCTGATACAACGCCTCAGCAACACCGGAATCCAAGGAGCGGCACTGGAGTGGATCATCTTGTTCCTCGCCGGTAGAACCCAGAGAGTCCGCCTCCCTCCATTCCGATCCGCGGCCACTGAAGTAATCTGCGGCGTCCCGCATGGATCCTCACTCAGCCCCACCCTCTTCAACATCTACATGAGCCCCCTCGCAGCCATCGCCCGCCAACACAACCTCAACATCATCTCCTACGCCGACGACACCCAACTGATCCTCTCCCTCACCAACGACCCCGCCACCGCCAGAGCCAATCTCCAGGAAGGAATAAGAGACGTCGCAGAATGGATGAAGATCAGCCGTCTGAAACTGAACTCAGACAAGACGGAAGTCCTCATCCTCGGACCATCTCCCTCCGCCTGGGACGACACCTGGTGGCCCCCTGCCCTGGGCAGTGCACCCAAGCCTACGGACCACGCACGCAACCTGGGCTTCATCCTGGACTCCTCCCTCACGATGACCAAGCAAGTCAACGCCGTCTCATCATCCTGTTTCAACACCCTGCGCATGCTCCGAAAGATTTTCCGATGGATCCCCACCGAAACCAGGGAGACGGTCACCCAGGCCCTCGTCACAAGTCGCCTGGACTACGGGAACACCCTCTATGCGGGAACAACAGCCAAACTCCAGAAAAAACTCCAGCGCATCCAGAACGCCTCAGCACGACTCATCCTGGACATCCCTCGCCGCAGCCACATCACTGCCCACCTGATAGACCTTCACTGGCTCCCCGTCAACAAGAGGATCAGGTTCAGACTCCTCACCCAAGTTCAAGTTCAAGTTCAAAAGACCTTTATTCGAATTCCATAAAATTCATAAAAGTACCACATAAAAAACAACAATTCATTTGCAAAACACATTATTACAAGATTATCAAGTTTAAAATATATATAATACAGTACGGTACAGTTCTAGTGAGGCAAATTTCAAGGATTTTCTATCATTTTGCGCACTCGCGTTAACAGACTCAGTAAAGTGCTAGTGCGAAAAATTAGTTCATCTGAGTCCAAGGAAACCAACATCAAATAAGACTTTTCCAGCGAGAGGGGGCGATGTTTCCTAAAATATGGAGTTAAAAACCAATTAATATATCTTAAATAAAATTTACAGAAGAATAGGAAGTGCTAATCATTCTGTGTGCTGACACCATCACACGGGCATGGGTTGAAGTCAGTGCTATGTCGATAGCACAGAGGGAAGGAAAACAAAAATTTCACTGAACCCGCTCTTAAACGAAACAAAAGTGATCTCTCCCAGTTAGTCATGGGTAGAGTGAGGTAGGGCGGGAGTGGGTATCTGCACAATTCGTTTCCCATATATTTTGCAACAGTTGATTTTATTGATTCTCTTCCCATCCTTTCAGATTCAAAAAGTGCATACAGTGCATGTATAACCTCTGTTTCATCCTTGAGCTCAATCTCGGAGAAAAGATCACCTTTGCCCACGGCACTTAGTGTTTTAAAAACTCCTAAGAGCCATGGGATCTTCATGCCACGGTCACAATTTAAGCAATCTTTTATAATATTTTGTGTGAGAGTGGCTGAATTGTTCCTCCAGACCTTAACCCAAAATAATGCTGGTCTAGCCCTGATTAAATCACATACATAGGGGAGGTTTAGTTCATTATGACAAATAAAATCAGAGGATGAGATTGGGGCGCCCAGTATTTTTCTGCAAAAACGACTTTCTTCCCGCCTAATGCATGCGCTGTCTCCCAACCCCCAAACCTCTGCTCCATATGAAGCTACTGGTAAGCACTGTAATCTAAATATTTTTAAAATAGCTCTTGTGGCACCTTATTTCTTCGGGCGGGGCAAGCTCAGAATAGAATTGGTGGCTTTCGAGAACTTGCTCGTGGCGTGGGCCAAGTGCCCACTCCACGAGCCGTTCGCAGCGAAAACCAACCCTAAATAAGGAAACGTAGGGACAGATTCGAGTTTGTCTGTCCCTATGTGTATAGTATTGAGCTTCCGCTTCCCAGGGCCACATGACATGATAAAAGACTTTTTAAAATTCACACGCAGGTCTAGTCCCTCCATATGTTTGACAAAACTTTGAACAAGTAAACGGAGGGCATTTGGTGTGCGGGCCATAAGCACCGCGTCATCCGCGTATAATAAAACTGAAAGAGGTTTCCCCATAATTATCGGTACATCGCTGGTGACTTGTTTGAGGGTTCCAGATAGGCCATTAATAGAGATGATAAACAACAGGGGTGCTAAAACGCACCCCTGTCCCACCCCCTACCAATATCAATGGCTCCAGAGACCGCTCCGCCCATCCCAATCCGGACCTGTGCTTTTAGATCAGTGTGTAGATAAGCCAGGAAATTAACAAGGGTCTCATCTAGGCCATAATTCAATAAGATAGTCCAGAGTTTGGATCTATTCACTAGATCGAAAGCGGAAGAGAGATTCATAAAAGCAAGGTAAATGGGAGACGATCGAGCAATGTTATACTTTTATCAATTTTAAATTCAAACATTGCTCTACTGTCCCCACCCGCTCCTGAATCCCATCTGACACGGGTCTAATAACTCTGTGTTTTCAGTCCATTCAAGCACCCTGTTATAGATTACTCGTCCCAAGATTTTTAGGGTGTTATCCAGAAGGGAGATTGGACGGTAATTAACTGGGTCCGACCTATCTCCCTTTTTAAAAATTGGGACTCCTCACCCACGCACACAAGGCTCTCCACGACATGGGCCCGAAGTACCTCCACAGCCGCCTCACATTCTTCACACCCACCCGCCAGCTCCGATCCGCCAGCCTCGCCCTCGCTTCCGTCCCACGTTTTCGGAAATCCACCGCCGGAGGAAGATCCTTTTCCTACCTGGCAGCGAAGACATGGAACTCCCTCCCCACTCACCTACGGCTGACCCGGGACCATCTCTCCTTCAGGAAACAACTCAAGACCTGGCTGTTCGAGCAGTAGTGACCCCCCCCCCCCCCCCCCTCAGCGCCTTGAGACCCTTACGGGTGAGTAGCGCGCTTTATAAATTCACTGATTGATTGATTGAAGAAAGTAAATGTTGAACAGATCGTGGTTTAATGCTTCACAGCCAGTGTTTCAAAAAGCGTTGTTTAGACTCTGTTTGAAGCATAGCACGAGCTAGATTTCCAAATTAAATCATTTGATGAGAAATACACACAACTCAATAAAAGACGAGAGCATTGGGGGGCGTGACCAGAGGAACATGGCGGCAGGCTAACGCCTGCCGCGGGAGCTCCGAGCGGAGCCCCACGTTCGAACGGAGAAATGCAGATAGCGGACACGGAACACGGAGGATACTTGCCCGGTAAGAATGTGGATTTGGGGGAGCAGCCAACCAACGGGAGGCTTGCCCCCACGGGTAGTTTTGGGGCCCTGGGGGGGGGGTTAGGGGGCACCGGAGACCCAGCAGAGCTATTTGGGCTGGTTGGGCTGGGGGAGGTTTCTTGGGCTATAGTTGGGCTGTTTTTGGGCTGGGACCTAAATAAACGGACATCTTGTGTCACTGGCCACCATTTTGGTGCAGTGACACAGCAGCTGGCATCAGGGCAGTGGGGGCACGAGTTTTTGCGTGGTTGTCGTGGTTAGGCCAGGTGCGCGGTAGTTACAGTGGGCGCGGCGTCTTCCTTGGTTCCTGGGCCCCTCGTCTGTTGGCTGTGCGGTGCGGGAAGAATGGCGGCGCTCGGCGACCCCCGTGTGCAGGAGGCTCTCAGGCTGCTGGGGGAGGCGGGCCGCATGGACCTGATGCGGCCCGACCTCCAGGTAAGACCGCCGCGGCGCGCTGCAAACGGTGCCGCAGCAGCGGTGATTGCGTGTGGGCCTCCGTGGTCTCGGCCGTGGAAGGCCCCGGGAGGTGGGAGGGTTCGGGAAGGGGGCGGGTGAGGGAGGCCGGCGGGTCAAGGCCGCGACACGGGGTGGGTCCCGGAAGGGGGCGGGAGGAGGCAAGGGGGCGCTCTGCGCTGGTTTTTGAGGGCGGGCTGGGGTGCGAGGGGGGTTGGCTGGGGAAGGATCCGGGGGCCCTGGTAGGGGGGCGGGAGGCGTGGGGGACAACGCGGGGGGGTCCAGTTTCTGGTGAGGATGGCGAGGTGGCAGGGGTTGGGGGGGCCCTGTGCGGGAGGCGGGGGTGCCCCAGGAGCTAGTAGATGTTGGGGCTGGGAGAGTGGGGGGGATGGGCAGGGTGCCGGGGGGGCGGGGTCTCCCCTGCTCATCGAGGAGACGGACATGGAAGAGGAGGGAGGCAAAGGGGGGAGAGGGGGGCAGGGGGGTGGCGAGAGCGACCTGGATTGGGGGTCGTCGTTGGGGGAGGGGGCAAGCATGGTGGGCCCGAGCAGGTGTCCGTCGCCGGGGAGGGCGCGGGGGGGGGCAGGGATGGGGAGGTGCAGCAAAGGGTTGTGAACTGGGGCCAGGTGTGGTGGGGGAGGGGGGAGGCGGGGGGAGTGGTGGGGGCTGGATGGGGGAGGCAGGGCCGGGTTGGGGGTACGAGAGGTGGGGAGGGGGAGTGGGACCACAGTGGTCGGCATGGGGGGAGGGGATGGGGTGGGGGTCAGGGGAAGCGGGCGGGGGTTAGGGGCACCTGGCGCGGAGGGGGGGTCACTCGGCGGGGTGGGGACGGGGTGCGCAGGGGGGTTGAAGCGAGGGCAGCTCTTGGGGAGGGGATGGGGGGCCTTTTCACCCCGGCATGCTGGACTCCACCTTTTTTCTTTGGCATGACGAGCCGGCTCTGCCTTGTACGGGCGGTCGCGCTCCAATGTGGGACATGCCATGGGACAGGTTGGGGCGGCGACGGGAAGTGTCGCCGCTAGCCCACCCCCGAAGGGTCGCGCCGGCCGCCGGGGGGAGGGTGGTGCCTGCGGTTCCAGTCACTTCAATGCTTGGTGCGAATGCGGCAGTGGAAGAGAGCGAGTGCGTGGACCTGGTGGATTTGATGCGGGTGTGCAGGGAAAAGGCGGGTTTGAGCCGGCTGGAGTCCATGGGGGACGGCCAGGGTGTGCGGGATGTTGGAGTGGGGGAGTCTGAGGGGGAGATACGGGAGGGGGAGGGGGGATCGAGTAATCTTGTTGGCAGTGTGTTACAGGTACGGCCACAGCAGGACGCGCCCAGAGTGACGGCACCCTCAGCTCCACTGGTTAGGCGGTGGGATCCAGTGCGGACGCCGACCTTGACGCCAGGTAAGGTTGGAGGCGGAGTGGGGAGTGGCGCGAGCAAGCAGCGCTGTGTGCAGGTGTCGGTGGGGACGGATGCTGGAGGAGGTGAAGGAGGGCGTTTGGTGAAGGGCTGTTACGTGAAGGACACCGGGGTGGGCACGGACGGCGTGAGCGGCGTCGGTATCGGGGAGCGCGGGGACAGGCGCGGACGCGAAGGCGGGGGTCGGCGCGACCGGAGGGAAGGAGAGTTGTGTGGTGCCGGTGCGCAAGCTCCCGTACATGGGGGTGACCAAGCCGCTAGGGGCGCAACTGTTGGCGGGGACGAAGGAGAAGATCTGGAAAGGGGGAGTATATCGATAGCTTGAAGTTGTTGCATAGGCAGTTGACTTCGAAGGAGTGGTCCAAGGAGGAGGAGCAGAAGTTGGCGCGGCACCCCAAGGTTCCTTTGACGATTGACAATTGGTCAGCGGCCTTCCTCATATACGCCAGCGTATATTGTGAGAGGTTTCTGGATCGGTCCATTGCGCTTTTTAAGTACATGGATGTGGTGTGGAGGGCGCAGGTGACGTATGGTGGGTACGCCTGGTCCCACTACGACGAGGAATTCCGGGTGCGTATGGCGTCCGATCCAGAGGCGAAGTGGGGGGAGCTAGATTCGGATCTGTACCAGCAAACGATGGGCGGGGCAAAGTTTGGGCGTACGGTGTATACGGCCAGCGGTCTGCCGCTCGCGCCGGCCCCCTTTTCGGCTCGCCCTACCAGAGGTGGGGTGGGGCAGGGTGAGTCCACTGGGCGGAACCCGGTTGGGGCCTGCTGGGATTTCAATAAAGGGGCGTGTGGCCGCCAAACGTGCCGTTTCGGCACGAGTGCTCCAAATGCGGGCGGCGGCACCCAGTGGTACGCTGCTGGGGTGTCGTCGGGCCGCCGGGACAACAGCCCGCGCAGGGAGCAACGCAGAGCGGAGGTTCACAGGGTGGGGGGAGGGGGGCAGATGGGGGGGTCGGGGACTATGGCAAAAGGCTTGTACGCCGGTAAGACTGGCGCGGATGGAACCCTGGCTGGCTGAGTACCCGCGGGCGGACGATGCAGCCGTTTTGCATCAGGGGTTCCGGGAGGGTTTTCGGCTGGGCTATGAGGGCCCACGGATTGCGCGCTGGGCGGACAATCTGAAAGCGGTGAATGCTCACAAGGGTATTGTGAGGGAGAAGCTGTTGAAGGAGGTCAAGGAGGGCCGCATGGTGGGCCCATTTGTGGAACCGCCACTGTCTGGTTTGATTATCTCCCCGATTGGGGTAGTGCCCAAGAAGGAGCCGGGGCAGTTCCGACTGATACAACACCTGTCGTGGCCGGCAGGGGGGTCAGTCAACGAGTTCATATCGGCGACGTGGCGTCGATGTCTTACTCATTAGTGGACGTGGCGCGGAGGCTCGTGACGGGAGTGGGACGGGGCACTATGATGGCGAAGTGTGACATTAAGTCGGCGTTCCGCTTGCTCATGGTCCACCCGGATGACCACCAGTTACTGGGGATTCAGTTCGACGGGTGCTTTTTTGTGGACAAGGCATTGCCGATGGGGTTCTCAGTCTCCTGCGCGTTGTTCGAGTGATTCAGTTCCTTTCTGCAGTGGGCTTTTTCCAGGCGCACAGGTTCTGAGGCGGTGACGCACTACCTAGATGACTATTTCCTGGTGGGGCGACCCGGTGCAACGGACTGCCAGCGGCTGCTGGACAGTTTGGCGGGGATGATGGAGGAGTTTGAGGTTCCTCTGGCGCCAGAGAAGACGCACGGTCCCAGTTCGGTGTTGTCCTTTCTCGGTATAGAGCTCGACTCAGCTGCCATGGAAGCACGCCTGCTGGAGGACAAGAGGTCGGTCATGTTGGCATTAGTGGACGACATGCTGGGAAAGCAGAAAGTGTTGGTACGGGAGGTCCAGGTCCTCTTGGGGCATCTTAACTTCGCTTGTCGCGTGGTGCATGCGGGTCGTACTTTCTGTAGAAGGTTGGGCTTGTCGTTGTTGGGTTTGACCCTTCCCCATCACCACGTGCGTCTGTCGGCAGGGGTGAAGGAGGACTTGCAGATGTGGCGGGCTTTCCTAGAACAGTTCAATGGTGTGCCGATGGTGCCGGCGGAGGACTGGGAGTGGGACGTTACGCTGTACTCCGATGCGGCGGGTGTCGGCGGCTTTGGCCTGTATTGGGACGGGCGGTGGTGCGCGGAGCAAAGGCCGGCACATTGGCAGGCAGGGGGCCGTAGCATCGCTTTCTTGGAGTTGTTTCTGTTGTTGGTGGCAGTCACGTTGTGGGCGGGTGCGTTGGCACACAAGAGGGTGTTGTTCAGAGTGGACAACATGGCTGTGGTACACGTGAACAGGCAGTCGGCGCGGGACCCGCAGGTTTTGAAGCTGATGAGAGTTTTTGTACTGCGCAGTTTGGAGAATGACATTATGTTTCATGCTCGCCACGTTCCGGGAGTGGACAATGACATTGCGTTCACAGTGGCAGAGGTTCCATGGGCTAGCCACGGCGGCAGAGACGCTCAAGACGTCGGTCCCGAGGGAGCTCTGGTCAGTAGGAGACGCCGGGTTGTTCAGCTGGTGAGGGCGTCGGTGGCCGCGTCCACGTGGAAGGCGTACGCGCAGGCGTGGGAGGAGTTTTGGCGCTCGGGTGCGGTAAGGCACAGGGATCCCTGGCAGCGGGAGGAGCAGGTGGTACGGTTCATGTTGAGTCTGATGGACAAGGGTCTGTCGCGGGTGACGATTGCGGGCAAATTGGCGGCGGTGGCGTTCATGGGGAAGTTGTGGTGTGGGTACCCCCCCGTCGGCGGGTGAGTTGGGGGCTCGATTGCTGGAAGGGTGGGCGAGGGAGAGGGGGGCGCGGGTGGCGCAGCGTCGGCCGGTCACGGGGGCATTGCTGGGGGCTTTGATTGGTGTGTTGCCGTCGGTGTGCCGCAGCGGAAGCGAGGCAGTATTGTTTTCCACGCTCATGTCCTGGCTGTTTTTTGGAGCGTTTCGGGTGTCGGAGTTGGTAGGCTCGAAAGGGGGCCGGGGACTCCTGTGGGAGGACGTGGAGATGCGGGACCAGAAGGTTGCGGTGCGTTTGCGGTGCTCGAAGACGGATCAGAGGGGGGTGGGGACGTGGGTGGTGCTGGGCCCTAGGGGGCATGATGAAGTTTGTCCGGCGGCGTGGGGCCGGCGCTTGGCGGCAGATCGGAATGCGGCGGACGATGTGGTTTTCGGTCGAAGGGATGGCGGCAGGGTGACAGCGGCTCAGGCTTTGTGGGTTCTGCGGCACGCCCTGCGGAATATGGGTGAGGACCCGAAGGCGTTTGGGACGCACTTGTTTTGAATTGGGGCGGCGACGGAGGCAGCACGGTGTGGTTGGGGGAAGGAAGAGCTCAAGCAGTTGGGGCGGTGGAAGTCAGATTGCTATAGGCGATACATCAGGATGCGGGGGTAGAAGAGGCGCTCTGAGCTTGTTGGTTCGCCCTCTGATATGTGTGTCTTTTCAGGTGCTGTGGCGGGGCCGGAGGTGGACAGCCTGAACATTTTCATTGTGGGACACTCATTTGTCAAGCGGGTAGAGAGGGCTGAATGGGACAGGCACCGGAAGCTCAACCTGGATTTGGATGACAGTTTGTTTAGATGTCACTGGCGAGGAAACGGGGAAATGCATTGGCACGATTTGATGCCTTTGCTGGACAATGTGGTCCGGGGGGGGGGCCGGGGGGGGGGTGCCCGGATGTGTTAGTTATACATCTGGGCGAGAATGACCTGGTGCAGTGTAAGGGTTTGGCACTGGTCAAACAGATGAAGAGGGACCTGTTGGAGATTGAGAGGAATTGGGCAGGTTACCGCTTGATCTGGTCAGAATTTATTCCTAGAAGGTTCTGGAGGGAGGCGGAGCGCCATGGGGTGATCGATAGGACGAGGTGGAAGATCAACAGGGAGATGAGGGATTTCTGTGCCAGGGAGGGGATAGGCAGGATGGACCACCCCGAGCTTAGGTATGGGGCGGTGTACTTTTTTATATTCAACATCTGTTTTTATTTCACCCCCAAGAGGGAGTACGCATAAAGAAAAGGTGACATGCACACAGCGATAAGCCTACAACCCCCAAGGGGCCGGCCGCGTCAGGAAAAAATGCAATAACATACTGTGTCTACATGGCCTGTGGTCTCATCAATCTTATACACAGCGTTCTGCCTACAACCCAATCGGACCGGCCGCGTCAAAGAATAGAGATAGCTGTCCACCACGCCTAACGGTCACCACGCATGATGTCGGGCCCTTAGGGCCGGGCGCCAACCAGAGGCCAGAACCAAGAAAACTATCGGACCATAGCGGTCCAACTTACAACCGGGAGCCTAGAGGGAGGCAACAGAACAACAAGGATAGCGGAAAGAGAGAGTAGAGAAAAGGTCAGAGAAGATGTTGATCGGGTTCGTTAACTGCCCATTCACGCGGATCCTAGCCCTTGGCGTAGCGTAAGGCGCCATGATTCTGGCGACCATCTTCGGACCAAGTCCCATTTTGCAAAGGACCACCCGGAGGAATGACCAGTCCACCCGGTCAAACGCTTTCTCAGCGTCTAACGATAGGAGGCAGGCCGGGATCTGCCAGTGGTGGACCTTCCCCACCAAATGCGCAATTTTTCGTACGTTATCAGCCCCTTGGTGGCCACGGATAAAGGCCACCTGGTCCGGGTCGATTAGGTCAGGCATATGGGGTCCAGCCGCTTAGCCAGCACCTTAGTATTAATTTTAAAGTCGGTATTCAGTAGCGCTATCGGGCGGTACGACGAGCAAAGTGTGGGGTCTTTCCCAGGCTTCGGAATTAGGGCTATTTCCGCCATTCCCATATCCGGAGAAGGGCCCTGGCCACCATCGAAGGAGGTGAAGAGTCGAAGGAGGTAGGGACCCAGCTGAGCCTGGAACAGGCGATAGAAGGATAGCGGCAGTCCGTCGGGACCCGGCGTCTTCCCCAGACTGAGCTCGTTACGAGGCTATCTCTTCTTGCGTTATCGACTCCTCCAGGAGCCCAGCCGTGTGGGGGTGCAACGTTGTCCCACTGTACTGCTCCAGGACCTCTTCCGTCAGGGCAGGAGTCGGCGGGTCCGCAGTGTAAAGCGAAGTATAATAATCCCAGAACGCCTGCAGTTTATCCCCAGTCGCCCTAGACCCATTAGGAAGCACCACATTCGCTATATGGGACTTGGCCGCCTTGACCCTCAGCCTCCTCGCTAAGAGCTTCCCAACCTTATCCCCTCCATCAAAGTGTAACTGTTTCAGAGCCTGAAGGGAGCCTTCAGCCCTATTCGTACGCAGCAGTCGCAGTTGGCCCCGAAGATTCGCCAGGTGGCGTCTCGTCTTTAAGGTAGAGCCCTCCTGATATTGCGCCTCCGCTACCTTCAGGTCCCTCACCAAGCCGTCTTCCACAGCCCTCCCCTCTCGTGCCCTCGCGATCACAAGGGATGTAATATGACCCCGTATCGTGGCCTTAAAGGCGTCCCAGACCACCAGAAAAGGCGTCTCAGGCAGGTCGTTGGTCTCAAAGTAGGAGGTAATGGCTGTGCGAATGTCCTCAACATTCGCCACATCGCAAAGGATGTGTGGTGGTAGATACCATTTCCGCTCTCGTGGGCGGGGGGCAGTCCCGCGGATCCCGAAGGAGCAATTCCACATGCGCATGGTCCGAGATAGATATATCCGACATCTCCACTTCCACTACATCCCTGAGAAGGTCATGGGATAGGAACATACAATCGATGCGAGAATAAGAGCGGTGGGCACTCGATTAAAAGGAGTACTCTCGCTTGTCCGGGGAAAAATATCGCCACGCGTCAAACAATCCTAGGTCGCCAATCTGTTTGCGAAGCGCCAGGGACATCGCCCCAGCCCCATTAAAGGAGCCCTCGCTCCGGTCGATCGTTGGACACCATACCATATTAAAATCGCCCCCAAGAATTAGCGAGGGGCTACCCTGAGGTATCTGATCTCGCAAGAGGTCTCGGAGGAAACGATCCTGCGCCTGCTTGGGGGCATACACATTGCACAGTGTTAGACGGCGAAGTCCCACCACAACAGTCACCTTGAGAAAACGGCCATCACCACTTCGGAAGAGCCTATCCTCCCCCCGCCTGATGCCAGCTTTGCACAAAATCGCCGCCCCTGCAGTTTTCGTATCCGCCGCTGCCCAGTACTGGAGTGGGTATCTAGGGTGGGCAATGCGCCCAGGGTCTGCCCGTAGAAGGTGGGTCTCCTGCATGAAAACGATGTCCGGGTTATGTCGCAGAAGGTAGTGCCAGATCTGCTTGCGCCTACTGGGCGAGTTAAGGCCCTTAACATTAAGGGACAGGATCTTTAGGGGGCCATTCACACTACTAGCCATGGCAGGGACCATCAGAAGTCGCTATCAGAACCATCCTCACCAATCTACACACCATCCACACGCCCCAGACAAGGATCCCCCCTCTCCTCTCCCCACCCGCCACCCTTCGCACCCTCCCAGGTCCCGCACAGAAGAAAAGAGAGGCAAGAAGAAAGAAAGAAAGGAAAAGAAAAGGAGCGAGGAACAGAAAACAAAAACCAGGCAGCCGGACAGGCTGGATGTATGAACCAGATAAGTACGGCCAACAGGGCCAGAGTTCTCTGTCCCCAGGATAGAGCATCCTACACCCGCAGGTTCGAACGCTCTTCGGGATGTCACTCCCCAGGGGGCAGTCCAAAGGGGACATGGCTATCAGAACGCACCAGGAGGTATGGAGCTCCCACCGCCCCAGGCCCAGTGTGCAGGAATCAGGGGCACGCTAGACCCCCCCCCCGCCACTCGACCCCATGTCCGCAGAAGGAGACATGAGAACAGTACCTCAGGAAGAATGCAGCATGTGTAGCGCCATCGTCAAGGCGTAGGAGGGCGCGCCTTGGGGGAGTGCCCCTCGGAATCAGCCACGGTCTCTTCAAGAGCTCGAATGTGGGCAATAACGTCCTGTTTAGCCTGGCTGTGTGTGGGCTCCGCAACAGACGGGGTGCGCCGCCTCCTCGGCACAGTGGTCCAGTCAGGTCCAGTCGGTGTTCTCCTACGGGACGAAGGTCGAGAAGGGCTCTCCGGGGGAGAAGACGAGATGCGGAGAAGCCGCGCCGCCTCATTGTAGGATCTCAAAGCTCTGCGCCTACCCTCCCACTGGAAAATAAGCGCGAATGGGTGGCCCCACTGGTAGGGAATGTTCATGCTCCGCAGCTTCTCCGTCACTGGGCGGAACGCACGTCTGCGCTTCAGCGTATTAGGCGCCAAATCCTGGAAGATTTGAATCTTGTGGCCCTTGTATTGGAGGTCAGGCTTGTCTCGCGCGCACTTCCAAATCTCCTCTTTCTCTACAAAAAAGTGCACCCTGGTTAGGATGTCCGGTAAGAGGCCCGACCGCCCCGCAGGGGCCGCCACTCGATGCGCCCGATCAAGAGTGGGGGGTGAGACGTCCTCATCTCCTCGGACCTCATGAAGAAGCTGCGCTACGTAGTCCATCACGCCCTTCCCCTCTTCTCCGAGTGGCACACCACGAATACGGAGGTTGTTGCGCCGACCTCTGTTTTCCAAATCCTCCTGCATGATCTGGAGCTCAATGTTTTGTTCCTCAAGGGCTATCAGGCGCTGCCACAGATGTTCCTGGTCTTCCGTGCGCGTGTCCATGGTCCTCTCCAGGCCATCAACTCGGTCTCCCAACTCCGTGACCGCCTTCTTAAGCTCCGTAACGCAGGAGTGCACCTCAGATCTCAGGGAGCCTATCTCTGCCTTAAGGTCAGTCATAAAGGCGGCCATGAATGCCTGGGTAACTGGCGGGTAGTCCGCCGCCCCTCGAGATGGGCCCTCCCCGGCCGCCGGTGCCCCCGTCTTGCCCCACATGGCCACTACAGTGTTATCTTTAGGGGCCGCCGCTGGGTCGGCCCTGCCGCCCTTATTAGTGCGCGTCATCGTCTCCTGCGGTCAGAGGGATCCTCTGCAGGCCAATGTCCGCCGCTCCTCCGTGAGCCCACAGCACCAGGCAGCAAGCAAAAGCAGAACCAAGGGGGGGGAGAGGCCCACAGGAACAGCGCACGAGCGTGGAGTATAGGGAGCAGGCCTGCACCCCGGCCACCCGAGGGCCCAGAGTCCAGATCACTCGGCACCCGCAGCAGCAGGACAGCAGTGGGCCCCCACACCTCTCCCAAAGCAGTCTAGGTAGTTCTGAACCCCCTGAGCAAAGGTACCTTGCGACGGTCCGTTCAGTTGCAGGGCGTCCCCTCCACTCCAGTCCCGCAGCCAGCGCTCGCTTCAGGGGCCACCGGCGTAGGATCACCACATACCGTAGTTGCACCGCCTCAACAGAGCAGCGGACGCCTCGCACCACCAGGTCACCGTGCTCCGCCTCCTCCTTCTCGCCGTGGTCGCTGCCCGCCAAGGTCAGGTCAGCCGGATGCCAGCAAAGGTCCACAAAGGGAGGACAACGGCAGGTCGCGGTCAGGATGATCCGCACTCCGCCGCGCTTAACCGCCGTGACACTGCACACCCAACACTCAGGATGTCAAGATGGCGGGCATCGTCTGCTCCAACTAGTGCCCCCGGGGCACCGCACTCAGTAACTTGCTTTCGGGCCCCCAGCCACGGCGTTTCCCCCGCTCACCAATACATAGCGGAGCTGGAGTAGGATCGTCCGGTGTGCCGCCCCCCGCCAGGACAGCAAGCAGCGAACCTCCGCCTCAGGGCTGCAGGATGGCGGGCTCCGGTCCCGCTGGGCACCCGGTCGGCAAGGAAAGCACGGCTAAGATTCCCCCTTCTCACGCTGGCCCGTGGCCACTCAGTCCAGATACTCCCACCTCTCTGCGGGGGTCAGGGTGGGCAGGCCGACGTCCGTCGGCGCCCACCGCGCCTCTCTGTCAGCCGGTAGCGAACAGCCTCTGCAGGGCACCAAGATGGCGGAATGGCGGGCTCTGTCCGCGCCGAGTCGTCCGTCCACACCAGGCGTCTCTCAGGGCACCACTGCTTCAGCACAGCCCGTGGACACACGATTATAGCCGTTCACCACTCAGGGGCACAGAGGGGAGAGGCCAGGCACCCCAGAATCCGCAGTAATAGCGTATGATTAGGCCAGCGGCAGCGGTAGCTCCACAAGAGCACGTCCGCTCACATCGCCGCTCAAGCCGCGGTGTACTTTTTTCGGGAGGATGGAGTGCATCTCTCACGGTAGGGGATGGAGTTATACATCGTGCAGTTGAAGGAGGCGCTGGATGGGGCCTTGGGGGTGCGCAGGTATCCGAGCAGGTTGCAGTCCTATGGGTGGGGGGTCAAAATGCGCAACTTTGCAACACCAACGCGTTGAGTCGCAGTCAGCACGCATGCGCGGCATCGCAACACTAACACAGTGAGCCGCGAGCAGAACCGGCATAAAGCCCTTACAAGGGCAGGCAGGAAACGCTAATTATCCAATCTAACAATGATCGCAGCCCCGGGAAAAGGTACAAATACCGGTACTTCGGTCTCTCCTTGGCATAATCACCGGAGCCACGGAGGGGTCGGTCGGGAGGAATTTCCTCGCTGAAATCGTGAGTAAATATGGCAGAGAGCTGCACTATATCTACCATGCCAATGTAAGTAAAAATGGGACTCTGATCTCCATTTTTCTGACAGGTGCTAAATAGCAGAAGGGACCCTGACGTTTGGCTCATGAGGCATTTTTACCTCTACAAAACAGTATGTTATCAGTGCATATGGGCATGTAGTGTCCTTTGTCTTTTGTCTTTTTTGCTTCACAGGGGCACTAAACATGATATTCAGCATCCCTTGACCACTAAGGGTGATATGTTCTGAGTAACGCCAAACGCCAATTCTACAAAAAATGTGTGTTTTATGTTATATGTCAGTGAGTCTAGTTTGTAACTTTTTTTAAACCCCACTATAGGCACGACAAACACCTATGGTATGATACCTTTACCGCAACCTCTGTCATCCACTGGTCACTTTACCTATGGTTGTTGAAAAGTAGACCACCACAAAAAAAAAATTGTCTTCTTCTCTTAACAGGTCGACCATTAAGCGGCGTTTTGTTAGGTACATTGTTTTACCTGCACTATAGTCCTCACTTTTATTACAAATTCTGATACAAGGTAGAGAAACGTGAGTAGGGTGGGGATTTGTGTACCCAGTCCTGAAGAAGGTGTTTTTACACCGAAACATGTCGACGCACACAGAGAGGAGGTAATGCACATTGTTTGCTTTCTTAGCCTCCCACACTTTATTTTAATAGCACCAGCCCGGGGGCCCATTAAAAAATGTTCTGTCACCCCACGAGCCAGGTACTTTTTAAACTTCACTCACCTAGATCTAAACCCCACTATACACTCACATTTAAATACCCCATCCACACCACACATAGTTTTCTCAAGTGCTCCCGCGTATCCGTAGGTCGCAGCACGCCGTACCCCGTAGAGGGGTACGATGATCCCGATGATGAAGCATGACACCAAGGGGCCTGTTGGTGTGTGAGGGGACCAAAAACAACATGGGTGTTCCCCAACTTTGGAGAACACGCCCTATACTCAAGGAGTGGATTCAGAGGTAGCCAGGCACAGTGGTGGCTGCGAACTCGGGCGGCGGCAGCACGGACTGGTTCTCAGCGCATCAGCAGTGGGATAAGCATTGGGAATATATCCTGCATATCTCCAAAACTCCCAGAGCAACAGTGTGCTCCAGGCTGTTGTCTGTGCGTAGCTGCTAGAAGACCACTGTATGGGGTGAGTTGAGGTACATGGCTTTTGCCCATTTGCCACTTAAACCAGCTTGTGCCCCTTTTACTGATAAAGCTATACTACCAACTATTTCAGTAGAGGAAGCAGGGGAGGCAGGGGATGCTATTGTGCCTGGTGGCTTTGTAGTGTTAAATTATCGCCTTACCAAACGTTGGGCGCCATGTAGTGTAGTTCCTATATTCCCAATAGGCTCTGCGCATTGGAATAACATAAACGATAGTTTAGACGTAGGACTGAGTTCGACTAGGTCTCTATTGCATATGTTAGACTTAATTGTGTGTGCCAGCTAGCTCAGAGGTCACTAGAAACTTTCTCGAGTAAACAAGAAGGTGTTAACGAATAGACAAGAAGGGATTAGCTTCTGACAACCATATAACATGACAACTTTGTTCCCCCTGAAATAAGGAATATCTTCAGAGTCGCGGAAACAATAGATATCTATTTTACTCAGTCAATCGTGCATGCTTCGTTTCACCAGAAATGCAGAGAAATAGAGAGACGGGCGTTTTCAATAAAAGGGTTATTTATTGAGCAGTCTTCTTTCTCATGCAAGAGAAATGAATTGCCACAATTGCAATACCTGTCATAAAGTAATGTGCGTACAGTAAAAGGAGTATTATGAAATAATATTGTAAAAGCATTTATATGGTTTCTAAGCCATAAGATACTTAAAATGGATAAAATACATACAATGATAAAATACAATGATAAAATAATGACTAAACGTACTCAACTGGTGTTTCTAAGATACGCCTACCCCGGTGTACCTAACCTAAGCCTAGTACAGGGAAGGAGTAGATGAGTTACAGTTTTTGCCAAGAATCTGAATCAAGAATTCTCTAAGGGTCTAATCAGCTCCGTACCTTTGGTATAGAATGAAGGAGGTCTTGTATCTCTCTCTAAGGACTCGATCTCTCAGTAACCCGCGAGGGTAGCAGGGAAACACTGGAGCTGGATTTCTTGGCAGGAGAAAAGACAGCGTCTCTCTCAGCGCGTCAACAGGGAGGGTCGGCTTCCTTCGGCACTCGCATCAGCAGGGCGTCGGGCAAGTAGATAGCCGATCTGCTCCAAACCACCTTGTGTTGCTTAAGTCAGATGTTGGTATATTTATACCTGGAAGGTGCCGAGTTTGACGTAAGGTTGGACATAAGACGTCACTAAGAACTGGCAGTTCTTTCAGGACTCTCAGGAGTTCTAGGACAAATCAAAACAGAAGCAGGGGGAATTCCCGGGCTGCTGGAGGCTTGATTTGTTTAAGAACGCGTTGTGCTTTCTAGGAGTCTATGGGAGTAGCCTTGCCGTATTTGGACTGCATTGGCTATGACTTAATATGGATATGATTCCTATGCCTTTATAAGGATATGATTTGTTACAACCACATAAGGGCATAAATCGGGAATGTTTTAATTAGGGTCCTAGATACATTCACAACACCCACTCCACGTATAATGTCCATCATTACTAAATACTAAGCAATACTAAACATATAACCATGCATGTGTTTACCAGCCCACCCCAAAATACGTAGTAAGCATTTGAAATGGTATATACACGAAAAATGAGTATAATACTGTACGTTTTTTTGTAAGTAGTGGTGTCATTCAGATAAAATTTCTGTAGTGCATTATAATCTTCACTGAATGAATCACGAAATTTACATTTATGAAATGGCTTTTAATACAGAAGAGAAGGTCGAGACCATTTCATCACATATTTATACAAGACTGTACATGTGCTAGAGACTAAGTCAAAATATTGTCTCTAGATATTTAAAAATAGAAAATCTTGTTCTCTAAGAATAGTTCTACTTTAAGCAGACTATCATGTGCCAAAAAAGGGTAAATATTTTGGGAACTGGAGAAAAAATAATTTCGCTTTCGGAGGAAAACAAAATAGTTCCAGTGTTTTTAGAAGTTCTGTTTATCTCAATTGAAGGCCAAATTCAGAGTTCAGGGAACGCTGTGTGCTCGCTATTTCAAAAGTTATTCTCGTTGTTAGGAGAGAACACTAACTCAGATAGGCTGGTAAAAAATGTGTCTACAACAGTAGGTGAAAGTTGGACCATGTCCGAAAAAGTAGAAATAGTGCATATGTGCGAAGCATTGCCATCATTGGTGTCTAGATCAGCAATGGTCACGGAAGGTTGTACCTGTGTGCCGCTTTCATCTCGTACCTCACCGCCACCTAATCGTAATGGTGAGGTCTCAACGAATGCGGTCATCAGAATGGGTAGCCGCTGGGGACAACACGTTGCATGAGCCGTTACCGAACCAAGCAAAGTATCAACATCCATAGGTACTGCTGATGGGAGTGTGAGACAGACGTCTAACACGCATTCTTCTCCACAAAGCAGGCATCGTAGAACAGGTAAGATGCAATCTTGCCAGATTGGTCTGAATGAAATAAACCAGGTAGTATTCAGATCTCTTAGCCGAGCCAAGCCCAGGACTTTAGTAATCCGCTCTCGGTATTGCATTGCTAGGATCGTGTCTTCCATTGTAGCCTGAGTTTTGTCTGTGACTTGACTTTACATATCGGAGCAGAAGGAACAAAAATAAGATTCCTGCTACGAGTCCCAAGATGAGAGGCAGGCCGCCGAACACAGAATGCACGAAATTCGGGAAGATGCCAAGAACTGCTACAAAGGGTGCTAACAGTCCCGAAGAAATTGTCTTAAATACATGTCACTGGTATCTGACATGTTTAAGATTTGACTTAACATTTCTACGAAATGTACGGGACAATTTGTCGATAATAGTGTATGTATCTCTGCCGCTGTCCTTGCAACTTGCAGATCATACGTTTCTCTAGACGAGGTGAAAGGCACAGTTGTTTGTAAAAGAATAGACTTCATTCTGCTTAAAGTATCAATTCGAATAGAAGAGGTATTCATAGAAGGCCATATTGCCGCCTCCATGTCTGGTTTGCTGTTTGGATACAATACTTGCATACAACAAGTGACCATGGAAGTAATGCTCACGAGATAGGCTTTTCCTGGCACCATGCCACAACAGCTGTGGTCACTTATTAGAACGTAGCTGCCGTTGGAAAGCTGTCTGAAAAAAGGCTCTATCTGTGTAGCAGGGGTGCCATGCAGGTGACATGAAAGGTTGTTTGATGAACCTTCGCAGGCTCCATGCAAGTTAATTCCTTGACACAGAAGTGTACCACTTAGTGATTTTTAGGTCTCGCTGGTGTTAGCAGCGCATAGCGCTGCTCCAGCGAAAGACCTATTGTTGTGGGTTTGCCGGGAATGGCTGACAGGCGTTGGTTACTGGCATTACCTAGGCGATTTCACCTCGAGGACGCGCTTTAGCTCCGGGCTTGCATCACGTGTTCAGACTCTCCTGGGCGCTGCAGCTCTGGTGTTGTGAACACGCCTAATCACTTCCGTAAACGTGGACCCAGCGGGGTATGCCGCGAGCCTTTAACTACCGACCGCCAGTGAGTATTTCAGATAAAAATCAATGACGCGAGAACACTTCTGTCCCACAGACAACTCTTTGTAAAGTTAAAAAAACAACTGTAAAATAATGCGTGAAGCGTCAAATAGTGCGATATATACTTCACCAAGCCAGGTGCGCACCGTGTATTTCTTAGGCTGGTGAGGCTATTTAATGGTTCAACTATATGTCTGTACCTCAACACCAAAGCAGCATGCACCTGTATCTGCAAAGGGACGGCGCTCCACTCCCCGATACCATGAAAGACGACAAAGTTATACACCCCGGGCGCGCCCCCGTTACACCCTAGGCTGCGGGTGACTGACTGGCAGTGCTCGCAGGGTGATTCCGCTGACCCGGGAGCGCCCCGAAACACCACCCCCTCTCCTCGGCACTGTCCTCACCTTCAGTGCTCTGGGGCGATCCGCGTGCCGGGCCGGGCAGGAGGGACCCAAACAGCAGGACGGTGCAGACCCAGAGCTCCCTCATCCTGCTCCGGTCCTGCTGCCTCCGTCGGGCTCCAGGATCCCAGGTCGTGCTCTTTGATGCTCCACCACCTCTCTCAGCCCTTCCGGCTTCAGTGCCTCCTGTCCGGCTGCAGCTGCTCCCGCTTCACGCTTCCAAGGCTCTGCAGTCACTGCTGCCCGAGCTCCAGGTGCAGCTTCCCCGGCGCTTCAGCCTCTCTTTGAGCCCCCTTCAGCTGCATTCCCCCAGCCCCGCCAGCTCCCGCCGTTCCAGCCCCGGGCTCCATCTGCTAGGACTGCTCCTGTACCAAGTTCCAGAAGTTTGCTGGGCTCGCCCTGCTCATTCATGCCTGGAGCTGATGTCACTCGAGCCCCTCCCTCAGAAATGCGGCCCGCCTTAAAGAGACAGTGCACGCGGAATGTCAGACCTGGAAGACCCTCCCACTCCGGAACCCGGGTGTCCCGCAGGGTCAATTTAAGTGAGGATTATTACAGTCTGCACCTCATTGCTCCGAGGCTGCAGCTGCAGAAACACACGTAGGGGGCAGTGCTGCCGGGTCAGACCCCAAGGCTTCAGCTAACCAGTAAGCGGGGGTTCGACAGTTGGACATCATGACAGTATTGCAGACACAGAGGCCATTTCCACTCTGGTCAAGTGTCCGTAGAGTCCGAAACCTAAGCAATGACCTGAGGCATGGATATTGCATGTGTCTTCAGGTCAATGGTGTGATCGAAATAGATACAGCGTTAGGACAGGGCTGGGCAGGGCACCGGGTAAACAAAGGGATGGGCAAAGCTGTAGTGCATTGGAGTAGGGCATGTGGGTTATTCAGAAACTTGTCTTATTCCCGCACCCTGTCAGTGTTGCAGCGGCATTAATTGTGGTGCACGTACGACTTTAGAAAGTGGCTGCCAGTGGCTTCATCACTGTATAACTTATGTACTGCTTCACCCTTCTCTTGAATCCACTAAGCGCTCCTTTGCATGGTTGACCGCAAGTATGCAGTTAACTTCCTGTGACTGTAGCTGGGGATAGCATTGATGAGCCGGCTGGCTATTTTGAGTTCCTTAAAAAACCTCTGATCTGAATTGCGTAATTCAGTGACTTTCTATGGGGTTTTGGCAAATTCTGCTACTTTTAGAAGGCAATCAGTCGCTAACAATGCTGTGGATCTGTGCTCTCAAATCCAAGAGGTCCAACCGGCTTACTTTCTTGAATAGGAGATTAAACGAATCGTCAGAGTTAGTAAACACTCTAAATGTAATTACAATAAAACACATTCTTCCATTACATCCGACGTTTCCATATTCTTAAACGCCCCACAACTACTGGGTTTGTCCTAAGATTCATCCAGGCTACAGAGGCGTGTATAACACTCTTTCACGTGACGTTCTGTGGCCTTTATTAGTTGTTAGACTGATATTGACATGCCATTTGACATAATACCTCAATAATGGAATGATTAATGAAACACAAAGGTTACTGTTTAGCAAGGAATACCAAGCTTGCTTCATAGTCCTTCTAAATTGTCAGCAATGCATCCCCTTGTCCAAGTTATACAAACATATTATAAAACCGTTCTCCTACAGGTACTTTGAGTAAATATGTCCTCGGTTAGATGCAAATATTTATATACCCCCCTTGTCCATTAACTTCCCAGTGTGGCGGACACTTCCCCTTTATCTATTATTCATGCATGCGCAACCACCTAGCATAATACATTTCATCCTCCTCTTTAATAAGTGCTGCTAATATCTATCTATTTTTTTTTTTTACTAAACTGCAAATCTTTCTGGATGCAAAAGGTATATCTGGACATTCATCCCGCTATTGGTGCTATGCTATAGGTGTCACATTTGCAAAAGTTAAAAATATTGGCATTGTAAATGACAAAGCTATTAATTTCGCTATTTTCAAAACCAACACATAAATAAAAAAAATGTCATTTACAATAGCAATAGCTCAAACGTTCCTAATGCGAGACCTATTGCATTGCAAATGCTTGTTTACAGTTGTTACCACTAAGAAATACCCCTCTCTTGCCCCCACTCCAACATCTATGTGTATAAGGCAAATTCCAGGTTGACTTGATGTATCCTTGACCCAACCTTTCATACAGGCCTGCTGGTATATACTTTTGGCAGTATTGAAACTGAAAAGTTGTTATCGGGATTGTAATGGTGCCAAGTATTATCCATTCAATGACCGGTCGTTCTGACATTGTCATTGGTAATTTTTCTAGTTTTTCAATGCTCAGCAACGTATAGTCTACCCCTCTTTGTGCCAAAGAGATTTGTTTATCATTAAGGTTAAAGATTGAAAATAATGACGTTGTGTTGAATTGACGCCATGCCACGATGCCTGAATGCAGATTTTGTAACGTCCAGCCCAACTGTACAATAGAACGTAATTGGGATTGGCCATGTTGTAACATTAGCATATCCTGTTCTATTATATCAATAGCAAATGATACAATGCTGTCCAGTGAATAAATTCTGGAGGACAGAGTCGTTAACCCATTGTCCACTACAGACAGTGATTTTTCCAAATTAATACGATCAATTTCTCATATTTTTTCAGCAGTTTCAATTTGTGTTACTTTCCAAGCTTCGTTGTAAGCTGCGTATATACCGGCGTATATGAAACGTTTTTGATGCTGTTTGCGAGGTCCCAGTAAGAAATCTCGCAAGTCAGCACCTTCTTTAAGTAAAGTCAAGTGTTGCTTAATTTCAGGTAGTGTGGAGTTCTGTAGCCATTCGAGGCATAGTTTTCCTACACTGTATGTTGTTATTATCCCTGGATGTTGTCTCTGGGAATATCTTGGGTCTGGCCTGTTCTGTTTGAACCCCTGTATTTTGTTCAGGAATCTATCTTGACAGTTATTTGTGTCTGTGGGCCAGATCAACCATTTTCTCCAATCAGGATTAGTTCTGTTTTGTTTTAAAATATAGGACACGTCTAACCCCTCATCTGTAGTGTTATTTCTATCAGGCATAGGCTTTGGTATAGACGGGTTGTTTAAATCTTTTATCTTGGCTAGGCCAAGACAGGTTGTTTGTTGAATGGTGTCAATCAGGAACATTATTTGTTCTGGGATCATGCAAGCTCTGAATAATGATTCTAAACCTTGTACCTGCCAGTCTTTTGTACCCCAGACAGTTTTTGTCTCAATGTTGTTTTTCCAAAATTCAAAACCAAATGTAGACATTTTTTCATAACAATTTTCAGAATAAATCAGTTTAGTATTTGTCAACATGTTTTTCATTCCTGTCTTATTCATCATTTTAAAATAAAACGTTTCTGGATCAGTGATATTAAACCCTGAAAAGTATGGGAATTTCTCAAAAAATGTTTTTGAGCTGCCTTTTGGCGGAGTTGGACAATGTCCCCACTGATTATAACTGAAAACATTTCTAGGATTAGCAGATTTATGCAAATAATGATGCCCAAAATGATTAAAGCAATACATTTCTTCATAATTTGATGAACCTTGTAAATAATCATGTTCTGTAAATTTTGCTGACATTTCTAAATCTGACATCATATTATTAATATTTTCAAAGTCCCAATCATCAGAGAAAGAACTAGGTGATACAAAGTCACTTAAAGAAATCTGTACTGATGTGGATATTACAAGAGCTCAACCGGGCCATAGATTTCGTAATCAGTATTGTCCCATGCTACCCCACCAGGTATAGGAATGGCTGTGATGTTCACTGATGATAGTTCTCTTTTTTCAACGTGAGAGGATCTGTGAGGTTTTATAACCAAGTTGATGTTCTGACTTGCTGTGTCCATTGTACTGTATTTTCCATCAATCATTCTTCCCAAGCATAAAACTAAGATGAGCCAGAGCAGGAGGAAAAGTACACCTAACACAATCCACAATTCAATCCATGGTGAAATCAGATATGTTTCTCCAAGTTGATGAAAGAGTTCTGTAATTTTGTCTCTGAAAGTTTTGCTTGCTGGCTTGTCTCCATGTTCACTTGGATCCTCAGAAAAGTCATCAAAATTGATAAAGTAGCCAGATGCAGTTCTGTCAATTGTTGGAATTGCTTCTGGATTTTCATTGATCTTTGGATTTGCTTCTTCCTTTGTCATATTAGTATAGTCAGAGGCTACATCATTGTAGACAGGTGTTTCTTGACGAACTGTTGCAATTTGGGTTTCAAGAGGCACAAGTTCCATGGCTTTGTTGCATAGTCCTTTTTTATTCACTGCAGGTTTATCAAATGTGATTAGTCTTGGAGCCAGGCCGGCGGCCAAGATGGTCGCCCGGGCTCCCGGCTCTGTCGACCCCTCTCCCCTTGCTGCTGGATCTGGCTGTCGGGGCGGCGCTGCTGCCACTTTCCTGGATGTCTGAAGAGGACATGTCCCGCCGAGAGTTACTCCAGAGGCTCTCCGAGCTTCAGGGACTGAGATATGCTTCCCGGTCGGTGTGGCCTACGCGGGTCCCGGAGCCGGGACCTCACGTGATACTGTAGCCTGCCATGAGTGGAACAACAACGGCTGGGAAGACCCGGAAAGGACCGGTCACCCGCCGGGGCGCTCGAACCCGCCCTGAACTACTACCTAGCGTCCGTTGCTGAATGCCGTCCCCTCGTGTCGGATGGCGGGCCCCCCCACCCGGATGCTGCCTTGCTAAATGTGGACATGTGACGCAGCTCTTTATCTCTCTGCTGGAGATTGATACGACCCGTTTGCTACTGTATGTGTCCCGTGCCTCGGCTGATCGGGGCCAAATGATGCATGGCGATTTGGAGCCGTTCGGACACATTGGGTGGCACAGATGAGACCTTCGGTGTGGCGGTTGAGAGGGCTGTTACACCGTGTGCAACTGGGGGGACGCTCGTCTGGTGCACATAATGGCGGCTCTGGGGTGAACTCAGGTGGCATTTATGCTGTGCGCCCCATTTGGTGGTGATACCCTCATGGACCCCTGCCCACCCGAGGCGACGGCGCTGCGCATCTCAACAGGAGCACGGAGTTCGCAAGCCCCTTCCCGTGTTTTGGCAGCACAGCGTGTAGACCGGGTTCGCGTGGCGATCAGACCCTGACATAAGTGGAAGTACGAGAGAGCCTGCTTCGGTATTTTCACTGTGTGCCTTTGTCCAGTGCCTCCCTCTACAATCTGTGGTAAGGCCCGGATGGGTGTCTCTACGGGACCCTACACGTTGCTGATGAGTGGAAGTTGTTGCGTGGGGTCTCCTCGATCGTTACAAAGGGCATCGTTGGCATGGGACCTGGTCCATGGCCTCATGGAGTGTTCGGGGATTCCACCGGATGTGCGACTTGTGTGTGACTCCTTTGTTGCCCGTTCCCTTGTGGCCGACATTGTCGTATAACCTAGACAAATTGAACTGCCTACTCTTCCTGAACCGGACTTTGTCTTACTGCATGGGATGCGGTCGTGGGCTGTGAACGGCTGTGAAATGTGTCGTGTCCTGTTGTACTGCAAGATTTCCTGCCCTTCTTCGAATATCCTGGTTTCTTGTACTTTTGGTGTTTTGTTGACTGCGCATTGCGCGGACTGGGACACGTCTCTGATTAAGGCCGGATGGGGCTGGGTTGCAAAATGGTGATCGTATCCTTCAGATGCTGTAATGGGGAGCCCTCACTGAGGTTGGGTGACTGGGTGAGCTGGCGGGGCGATTACTGTTCTGATTCGATAGGTGCCTTGGATATTTCGCAACAGCGCTGATGTACCTGTAAGCTACGCGGGGGGGGGGGGGCCTGTACTGGGGAACCCCCAATAAATTTTTTTCTTTCTATTTTCTTCTTTTATATTTCCCTTTCTTCTATATTTCGGGTTCCGTACACCGGGCGACAGGCACGCTGTTAAGGGGGGGCCGTAGCCATTGGCAGAGGTGCAGGGTGGGGGGTTAGGGGAGGGGTACTATTGTTAATTCCTTTTTTATGTTTCTAGGGCCTCTTTCTTATCCTTTGTCTCTCTTGGCTCTCTTTTCACTTTTCCTCCCTTTTTATTTCTTTTGGGAACGGTGTCATAGGCTGCTTTCTATACGTCCTAGTGGTACGGATTACAGGGGTGGATGTTTCTATAACGCGTGTTTGCAGTTTTGTTTTAGTTAACATGTCTGTTTGTAATGATCTTAAAATTTCTGTGTGTTTCTGAGTCCAATTAATTGGTTTGAAATCAGGTTTTATTAATTCGTAGAGCGGTTTGACCCTCTCTGCATAATTTAGAATGTAAGTTCTTCCGAAGTTCAGGAAACCTAGAATTGATTGTAAGTTTTTCAGCGTTTTTGGAGATTGGAGTACTGCACACTTCTCTAAGAAGTTGTCTGCTAGGCTTTTGCCTTCACTTGATAATTCATATCCTAAAAATAGGACAGTCTGGTGGGCAATTCGTGACTTTTTAAAGTTAAATATGTACCCTTCAGATGCGAACCCAAGTATGATGGTGTTCACTCTTTTCAAGTGTGTCTCCAGGTCATTGTCTGTAAGATAGATGTCATCGACATAAGATAATGCCTCATCATCATATATTTGTAGTAACTCTGCTACCCTGGCTGAAAATAATCCTGGGCTATTCTTGAATCCCTGTGGGAGACGACAAAATTGCTTTTGTGCCCCCATGCTTGAGAAAGCGGTCAAATACCTGCTTTCTGGTGCAATGTTTTGACAGAAAAAAACATTTGAAATATCTAATGTCGTTTTATATTTTTTGCGCACGATATTATTCATTAGTGCTGCACTGTGTGAATTTTGTACTGCAAATGTTTTGCAACAAGTGTTTAGGTGTCTGTAGTCCAAAACTAGACGATATGAATTGTCTGGTTTGGAGACAGGAAACAAAGGATTGTTCATTTGTGAGGTGCATGTTTCAATCACCCCCTGGTATTCAAGTTGATCTAAGATCTCTCTGACTTGTTTTTTAGCTTCTTGCTTAACAGGATACTGCCTTTGTGCAGTAGGTTGATTTTTTAACTGAATTTTATGGTGAGGAGAATCCTCATCCCATCCTACATGATTTTTATATAATGCAGGGGCTTGGGCAACTGCCCATTTTCTTGCATATGAGTATTTTTTATAAATTGGAATGTGATTTGAGAAGGCAGGCATAATCATTTCTGCGCCATGTGGGCACTCCCTAACAAACTCTAGTGGCCAGTCTTTCTCTGCTAGAAGGATATCATAGCCTTTAGATAGATTCTCCCAAAAGAGACCTTTTATTTTCCTAGTTTTGTCCCCCTCTATACCTAGTGTTATTTCATATAATGTGTGGGGTACACTAACTCTGGTGTCTGCAGTTTCCACCTGAATGTATTCATTTGTGTCCACTGTCTCCAGAAGATTTGTCAGGATCTTGCGAGCTATGGTCACTTCTGCTGCGCTGTCAAGCATTGTTTGGGTCCACTCTCCGTTCTTGAGTTGTGTCTTCAGGATCCTCGGCATGTTTTACTTTAATGCTGGCTACCTTCTTTTTGGGAAATAGTAACTTTTTACTTTGATGAGCAGGTTCTTTGTCTTTGGACTTGACGCGCTCTTCTTTATGTTCTGACCGTCCTCTTCTTTCCGATTTCTGTGAGGAAGTCTGAAAAGATCGAGAGGGACGTGTATGAATGTCTTGATATCTGTCAGGTTTTCTCAAATTATCCCTATTTCTAAGGTTATATATTTTTTCAGAGGGCTCCCATTGTGGAGACTTGCCCCCCCTCTCTGGAGATTTATCTCTTCATTGGGGAGACCTTCCTCTGGTCTGGAAATGTTTTTCTCTGGGAGTGGTTTGCTTGTGGAGAAGTGTGGCTCACTGGTTAGAAGCGGCATACTCTGAAGCAGAGATCAGGCCCGGGACCAGGTTTCAATTCCCGACGTGGCAGGGTCTTGGGCTCAATGTCCGCGGCCTCGATAATTCTCGCCACGGCGCCTACTCTAATCATGAGTCCCACGCTGCAACTCTGGGCAATTGCTTGCTTAACCTCCACAACGGCCCCAACAATTACTGGGAGGCCTGGCTTCACCTTGGGGGTGCCCAGGAGGGGCATCTCACAGGGAGATCCAGGAAGGGTTCCACAGCGTTATACAGCGCCGGGACGCCCCGTTGCTGGGGCAGCTGTGCGCTTTACAAGTATACTACATTTACATTTACATTTATTCCCTCCCACTTCTTTTTTGGAGTAATTACATTATCTTTTCAGGATTTTCAGTTAGTTGTGGTTTTAGTGGTTTCCCACCCAAACTATCTCTACCTAATTCTTCATAGGATTTTTCAATTATTCTGGCAAGTTCAAAAGGTTGGTCTGCTATATCTGTTTCTTTTAATTTTTGGCGGATCGCCACTGATGCTGCTTCTCCTTTTATGTTGGCTAGTAGTAAAGCCGAGACTTGCTTAAAGTATTTCAGTAATTTCATACCTAGAGTTAAAGCAGGTTCTGGACCGTATTCATTTTGAATCTGTCTTAGTACGTCTGGTATAACCGCCATGTGTTTTTGTCTATATTGAAGCAAAGACTGTTCCCCAAGTGTCACAGTCCTCCACATGTGGTGCGATCCCCATTGGTAGGCAGATTGTCAGAATTCCGGGTTTTTCATGAGGGGTAGTAATTTTTGAGCTAACCAGAATGGAATTTGTTCCCGTTTTGCGGGTATTTTATCAATGCATGATTGTATATTCTGCAGTGTAATTTTATTTGTGTTCCCCTGGTGAGGGGTGTGTTGTGGAATTTTTATTGCTGGTTGGACTGTTAGAGTCCGCATGACATATTGTACCAATTGTCTATGTATTTTAATTAGTTGTTTTAGCTGAACTAAAAGTTCTCTGTCTGACATTTTTTCAATGTCAGGATGTGGTGTATAGCTGGCTAGAACCGGCCATGTGGCTCCTGGTCTACCTAGTGGACCGAGCCTGATAATGTGATTTTGATGTTTTAGGGCGCCATTAAACCAGAGCTCATGCTCCTGGTAAGTTAGTGGAATTTCAACTTCCTCGAAAGGAACCTATTCCTCTGGAGGTTCCTCTATTTTGTAGTAGTGGAACTCGCGTGTCACAGCATTTGCTGCTGGAAAAGTTATCCATGAATAGAATACCTCTGTCTGCCGGTATTCATGTGCCTCGACAACAAATATGACTGTACCACCTCTTGGCGATACTCCATTTTCTATAAGTTTTATAGTTAAGGTTTTCCTTACATTTACCGGGATGAGTATTGCATCCGGTTCATTTTGTTGGAGACTTGTGTCTTCCGCCAAAAGTTGAACTGCCAAAGCATCTCTTTCGTCTTCACTTCCCGTCATTTTACTGACTGAAAGTTTGCAGAGCAAGTTTCAAGGAAACAAAGATTAGGTGCACAACATTTTGGAACACTGTATCCTTCAACGTTGACTAAACCAAAAACTAATACATAGGAATCTCTTCCTACTAAGTTTTGGCGGATATTAACCTTTTACCCACTCCAGACGTCTATTGGAGTTTTTATGGGAAAAAGGGTCTGTGTGAAAAGCAGGACTGAGTTACTCTAGCATCTAGCGTTAAATTATCGCCTTACCAAACGTTGGGCGCCATGTAGTGTAGTTCCTATATTCCCAATAGGCTCTGCGCATTGGAATAACATAAACGATAGTTTAGACGTAGGACTGAGGTCGACTAGGTCTCTATTGCATATGTTAGACTTAATTGTGTGTGCCAGCTAGCTCAGAGGTCACTAGAAACTTTCTCGAGTAAACAAGAAGGTGTTAACTTTCCTGAATATACAAGAAGGGATTAGCTTCTGATAACCATATAACATGACAACTTTGTTCCCCCTGAAATAAGGAATATCTTCAGAGTCGCGGAAACAATAGATATCTATTTTACCAAGTCAATCGTGCATGCTTCGTTTCACCAGAAATGCAGAGAAATAGAGAGACGGGCGTTTTCAATAAAAGGGTTATTTATTGAGCAGTCTTCTTTCTCATGCAAGAGAAATGAATTGCCACAATTGCAATACTTGTCATAAAGTAAAGTGCGTAGAGTAAAAGGAGTATTATGAAATAATACCGTAAAAGCATTTATATGGTTTCTAAGCCATAAGATACTTAAAATGGATAAAATACATACAATGATAAAATAATGACTAAACGTACTCAACTGGTGTTTCTAAGGTACGCCTACCCCGGTGTACCTAACCTAAGCCTAGTACAGGGAAGGAGTAGATGAGTTACAGTTTTTGCCAAGAATCTGAATCAAGAATTCTCTAAGGGTCTAATCAGCTCCGTACCTTGGGTATAGAATGAAGGAGGTCTTGTATCTCTCTCTCAGGACTCGATCTCCCAGTAACCCGCGAGGGTAGCAGGGAAACACTGGAGCTGGATTTCTAGGCAGGAGAAAAGACAGCGTCTCTCTCAGCGCGTCAACAGGGAGGGTCGGCTTCCTTCGGCACTCGCATCAGCAGGGCGTCAGGCAAGTAGATAGCCGATCTGCTCCAAACCACTGTGTGTTGCTTAAGGCAGACGTTGGTATATTTATACCTGGAAGGTGCCGAGTTTGATGTAAGGTTGGACATAAGACGTCACTAAGAACTGGCAGTTCTTTCAGGACTCTCAGGAGTTCTAGGACAAATCAAAACAGAAGCAGGGGGAATTCCCGGGCTGCTGGAGGCTTGGTTTGTTTAAGAACGCGTTGTGCTTTCTAGGAGTCTATGGGAGTAGCCTTGCCGTATTTGGACTGCATTGGCTATGACTTAATATGGATATGATTCTTATGCCTTTATAAGAATATGATTTGTTATAACCACATAAAGGCATAAATCGGGAATGTTTTAATTAGGGTCCTAGATACATTCACAACAGCTTGTGTACCTTGAGCGAGGTGAAGAAGGGAAAGAGAAAAGAAAAGAGGGTGTCACATCCTGAGGAGACCGTAGCTAAAAATAGGTATCAGCTGCGATCGCAAACTCAACTGGGAATTAAAATTAAGGCCACTCTGGATTCCTCAGGGGGTCCAAAGAGAGTGGTGCCACGTCTCTTCACAGACAGAAGGGCCCCAAACCAGGGGGAGTAGCAAGGTGCAAAGCGCTGGGTGGCCCCTCTGTTAGAGCTACTCCATCCCTCAAATCTTACTTTAAAATAATAGAGCAAGCTGTAAGATCACAAGTACCAGAGCAACCGGGTAAACAAAGTCTAACGGGCCAACTAGATCGTTCTAATCGAATAGACCAATCCGGTCACAACATGCATGACAGCCTTCCCCCAATCAATCTTGAGAATCGTTTTGCCGTTCTATCAGTTGCGCAAGAATTAGAAAGTAATGTTGACTGTGTTAATCATAATCATGCTGATCCTACCATTAGCCCTGTGAGCACTGCGAGTTCTATCATTTGCTCTGCCTCTTTACCGGTTGTCCCTATATCATGTACCTCAACGGCAGCTGCTCTCTCTCCAACCCCACAAGAAGCTACCCAATCCCATGTTAAGTCGATTCAGCAATTGGCAGAAATGGTGGAAGTCGATGATGTTACCGAGAGAGCCAGTGGCGATGTGCTGCAGCTGGGGTCTTTTCTTCAGGCTCTAAGGAGTGATTTGCTTTCTAAGTTTGCAATCTCGGAGGCAAACCAGAGGGGGATTCATGACAAATGTGAGGCCTTGGAGTCCAAGTTAGACGATATTTGAGCACGCACAGACCTGTTGGAGTCCGAGGTTAAAACCCTCTCTAATTCAGTCCTCGCCAATACGAAGGATATTGGGGAACTTAAAATGCAAAATCGTGCCTTACAGTCAGACTTGGAGCTTTTAGAGACACAGGCCCGCAGAAATAACCTGAGGGTCCTCAAGATCCCAGAGGGGGCAGAGAAGGGGGACATCAATGCTTTCATATGTAAGCTGTTAAGGGAAGGTGTTTTGAAAGACCGGCCGATATTGACTTAGAAGCAGAGATCCAGAGAGCCCACAGGGATCCGTTCAAACTTCATCCAGATAGAAAAGCACCAAGAAAAATCTTAATGAACTTTCAGACCTATGCGGTTAAAGAGTTGATCCTTGGGAGATCTTTGACGGGGGTGACATTACATCATGAGGTGGGAGCGTATCAGATTTGCTCAGATATTGGCAGAAGCACAGCACAAAGGCAGTGGGAGTTAGGCGCTAGAATGCTAGAACTTAGAAGTCTGGGGGCGCAGGTCCAAATGAAGTTTCCTGCATTACTTAAGGTAATGTGGAACAATAAAATGCATAACTTCAGCCTGCCAGATGATGTTGATGCCCTTTTACTCCAGATGAGGGGATAGATCTGCTGGACTTAGTATAGGGCCGGTTCTGCTTTCCCTTGCCTTCCTGCCAAGTATTATGGTATGTAACTATTTTTTGGGTTCTTGCCTCCGTATTGTGATGGTGTGAAAAGTGCGAATATAGGAAATACGAATAAGGGTGAATAAGGGTGGGAAAAAAAAGAGGGAAGATATAAAACACAAAATAACTAAATATCGGTGGAGGATCAACTAATTAATCTGTGGTATATTTTGTGAAATAACCTGGCTGCGTCTATTTTTTTTTTTTAGGAGAGACGTGTCTGCAAAGGGAGGTTGGTGGTTGAATTTAGAGACGTGGGGCCGCTTCATGGAGGGTCCCACTTGGCGCCTTTTGTGCGCCGAAGGATGGAAGGAGGTTTTCTCAAGGGTGTGTGTAGGGGGGGGAGGGGAAGGGGGTCGGGGAAATATTGGAAAATTGTCCTCATACACATTCTGGCTATGTTTAATGACTCAAGTTGGGTAGTATGTTTTTTTTGTATTAGATATGAGTAGGCTACAGGAGATTAAGTTCCTTTCCTGGAACGTCAATGGTGTTAGGAATCCCAGGAAGCTAGACCGAGTAGGCGAGTTTTTAAAGAAGAGCGAGGCCCACGTTTATTTGCTACAGGAGACTCACCTGGAAGCCCAGGATTGTAAACAAAGTTTTAATAAGTTTAGTTGGGCACAGGAAGTCTTGCTCTCAAATCAAAGGGGCTGTATTAGAGGGGTAGCATTGATTATACGACACAATACGGGGATCAAAGTAGAGAAATGGGGAACCGATCAATCTGGGAGGTGGCCAACTGCAACTCTTTCTATTAGTGGTGTACTAGTAGTATGTGCTGTCTATTATGGACCAAACGAGGATAGTCCAACCTCTCTTTTGAACCTTCAGGCCAGTCTGCTAGAAACATCCGCTCCTGTAATACTTGGCGGAGATTTTAACTTGGTATTCGACCCAGATTTAGATCGCACATCTAAAGCAAAATATAAGGCACCACCTAGAACTTTCTCCGCACTTAAGTTTCTGATCAAGAAATTTAGGTTGTTGGACATATGGAGAGTTGATAAAGGGAACACCAGAGAGTATTCCTTCTATAGTAAAAAATATAGGCAATACTCAAGAATCGACTATCTTCTAGTCGATCAGAGTCTGCTGTCCGACCTTAAGTCTATTGCCTATATTCCTGCGTTGATATCAGATCATTCCGCAGTAGAGGTGAGGTTAAATCTTAAAATGGAGGGGTGGCAAAGGAGATGGACTCTAGACAGGGCCTTATTATTGGATGAGAGGGCGATTACTGAAGTGAATGTAAAAGCAGAAGAGTTTTTTTAGTTTAATTTGGCCTCTACAAGTAATCGGGTAGTGTGGGAGACTTTCAAGTCCTATCTTAGGGAGCTATTGAGCTCCTTAATGATAAACAAAAGGAGATCTGTTAAAGAAGCCGATGCAGATGCCCTCAGGATAATTAAGGATAAAGAGAAGGAGCTGCAACAGGCAGCCCTTGTGTCTAGAAACATTATGCCACAATACGAGAGGGAATTGGTTTGTCTGCAAGCTGCCTTCCAAGCCAGGATAGATAAAGTTGTGAAAGATAGATGGGATGTCAGTAAATTACAGCACTTCGCCTATGGCGAAAAATGCTGCTCCTTGTTGGCTTGGAATTCAAGGACAGATCGGGTTAGGAATCATATTAAGAACTTGGTTCAAAGAAGGTCTGGCGTCCTGCTGCAGGAAGACGACGAGATCAGAGGAGAGGCCAGATCCTTTATGTATGATCTGTATAAGGAGGATACCGAGTATAGTCCGGACACTGTAAGAACATGGCTGATTCAAAGAAATCTACCTCGTTTAACTGAGGCAGATAGGTCATATTTATCTACTGGTATTACAGAGGGGGGAGATTATAGAACAATTTAAAAAGATGAGTAGGGGGAAGGCTGCTGGGCCAGATGGGCTGCCTGTTGAGATATATATGGGCTTGATGGATCGGGTTGTGCCGGTTCTAAAAACTCTGTTCAATAAAATATATTTAGAGAAGGAAGCAATTCCGCCATCATGGTCAGAGGCAACGGTATCCCTGATTCTTAAGCGAGATAAGGATCCCCAAAAAATGGAGGCATATAGGCCCTTTTCCTTGTTGAATTCGGACCTCAAGATCTTCTCTGGAATTTAGGCCGCTAGGATGGCTAAAACTATTAAAACTATTATACACCCATATCAGAGGGGGTTTATACCAGGAAGGCAGCTCAACAAACTAACTTTTCAAGCCATAGGGGCAATTGATGTTGCAATTGAGAAGGGGTTACCATTAACCCTGGTTGCAATTGATGCCGCTAAGGCTTTCGATCAGGTTAGCTGGATTTATCTCTGAGAGACTATGTCCAGCTTCGGCTTCCCTGGAAATTTTATTGAGGCTGTCAGACCCCTCTACTTAAATCCACGTGCGAAAGTTCTGGTAAATGGTACCCTCTCTGACTGGTTTGATATATCAAGAGGGACCAGACAGGGTTGCCCCCTGTCACCTTTATTGTTTAATTTGTATATTGAGCCTTTTGTTTGTTCCCTTAGAGAAGATCTCTCTATTTTACCTTTTAAGATCGCGGACCTGGAACTTAAGTTCACCTTGTATGCGGATGATCTCCTAATTTACACATCTGACCACATTAAAGTTATACCCAGACTGTTTAAGCTAGCTGAGGAATTCGGTAAAGTTTCCGGCTATAAAGTTAACAGAGAAAAGACCGAAATTATGAGCTGGAATTCCGGGTTGCAGCATCGGGGGTTAAAGGTCAGATGCGATATTTTGGGATCTATCTTGCACAGAAATTGATGGATATACCAAGAGTCAGCTGGGTGAAAGTTTCCAAGGAGGTGGGTGGCCTATTGTCACGTTGGGCGAATCTACCACTAAACATCTACGGGTGAGTGAACTTAGTAAAAATGATTATACTACCCAAATTAACGTTTTTGTTTAATTCTATTCCACTTTCTTTTAATGCTAAAGACCTTGCTGCTCTTCAAGGTAAAATCGGGTCATTTATTTGGGCGACCAAGACCCCGAGAGTAGCATGGAAAAAGCTTAGGAGAGGGTTGAAATTGGGAGGATTAGCTCTGCCAGATTTGCTAGTCTATTGCCATGCTTTTCATTTTAAAAACTTCAGGATGCTAGCAAACAGGGCCGACTCTACCTCTTTGGTTCGTTTGTTTCAGGCCTTGTTGTGTGATGTCCCTCAGGGACAGGAATTCATTCTGTACAAGTTTGGGGACCCCAAGTACTACAAAAAGGTTAGACTGAAGGTTTTATAGGCTGCCCTGAGAAACTGGAGATATATTACTATCACAACCTCTCAGATCAGCAGGTATCCAGTTATGGGGAGATCTCCAGGAAGAGGCACAGCTTATTAGTTGGGAGAAAATATGCAGCATAACCAGCGGGACGCTGACAAGATTTAAGTACTATCAATTGTCTGCATGGTGGTCATCCCAGGCATGGAGTAATGAAGCCTCAAGCATAGCAGAGGGCCATGGAAGCGCGAGCTATCATTCTGCTATGGAGCATTTATAGGAACAGGGGATTGTTTGGGGCAGTGTACTTCCGGAAAATGGGGAGGATTTGCGGAAACTCTGGTGTGATTCCTTCTCTATGTTACAGGCAGTGGTTAAACCAGCTAACCTTAGAAGGAATCACTTGTACACTGCTCACAGGGTGTACTGGACTCCAGGCAAATTGTCCAATATCTCCACAACAATCTATAATTGTCCCAGATGCAAATATCCTGCTGCAGACGATCTGCAGGTGTTCATGGATTGCCCGAAGATCGGCTACTTCTGGATGGAGGTTTGTGGTTTCCTGGAGGAAGTATTGGGCCTGCAGATTGAAGTAAGTGCAAGGCTAATCTTTTTCGGTCTTTTGCCGGATTATGGTGTGAATGCCCTAGCTTCAAGGTTTGCATTTTATGTAGTAATTATTGCAAGGAGAGAAATCTGTAGATCCTGGAAACTTAAGGCACCCCCTTCCTTTGCTGACTGCTTAAAGAACATCATTATGGTCAGCCAATCGGACATGGCTTGCAATATCTCTAGTGTGGATAAGATCTGGGCAGCCCTAGAAATGTGGAGAGAGAAGTAAGATCAAGTCCTATGATTATGTCGGAGGGCTGTGGGTCCAGTCCTCCCTAGTAACAGGTGGGTCCCCAGGTGCGTGAACGGGAGTGGGACTCGGATACAGCCATACCTCTGGGAAGACTCTACCTCTCCTTTCAAGCCAATTACAAGGGCGGTCTCCAATTAGGGCTTGCATCAAGGAAGTAGAGATATTCCATCTTGAGGGTCTATTTATGGCATGTATGAGGACAAAATAAAAAAAATAAAAAACAACTCAATAAAAGACTACAAGTACCAGTACTCAAAGGAACCAGAAGTCATTATTTATAGCTTCCAATTGTGATCATACTTTAGGGAGTAGTACAACTTTTGTTGTGAGTACAGAGTAGAACGCCTTGACACCAATATGTGTAATGGGACTGCAATATGATAGGTAAATATTTTTATTATATATAATATATATATTCATTTTTTAGAGTTTTATTTAGTGACTAGACCCAAGACATCGGGTATCAGAGTGCTTTACATGAACACCAGTTTTTTTACAGAAGGTCACATTCATTTTTGGTAGGCACGAGGAGATTAAGTGTTTTGCCCAGAATCACAGGATGTTGAGCGTCGTTGCCGAGACCCTAACCCGATTTTTCAGCTTCGAGATCGACCGCTCTAGCCATAAGGCTACAGCCTCTCCCCGAGATTTTGATTTAGAAAGTTGGAAAACCATGGATTATCTCATGATAGATTATGATCGGATTTTCTTCATAAGCCACTGCACAGGCTATATGTGCAGTTTACACTGCCATGCCAGCTTGGCTTTTAAACCCCCCTTGCCAAACCTTAAACTCCTCTTTTATTACATATATGTTACCCCTAAAGTAAGTACTAGGTAGCCCAAAGGGCAAGGTACTATGTAATGGTGTTGCGTTTTGATTTAGATACCCGTACATAGGTTTCCCGAATCTTGCACATATATAGGCACAACTCACATTGCCCTTATTTAGGCATAGAATCCCAGTCCTTACTTAGGCATTTGCCATGCTATCCAAATACAGGCATGGTCACCTACATCTGTCCATTCCACGTCACAACGAGTTCTTAGAAACCAGATCCTTAAGCCGTTGGGACTTTCCCTGCTTGGATTATTGATTTCTCCAAGAACTCATTTATTTTACATGAACTACTATTCCTTAGAGGTTCATTCATGACATCTCCCTCTGCCCGACTTTACGTCAATGCTAGCATTCCTAGGCACCTTTCAGGTATAAATATACCTTCACTTACCATGGCAAACCATGGCTCGGCTACACAGCTCGATATGGCTCGCCACGGCAAGTTCAGAAGGAATTCAAGTCCCCGCCTGACGCACTGACCAGACTGTGTCATCCTGCTCCCAGAGAATCCAGCTTCCAGTGTTCGGACTCCCTTCACTGGGTGTTAGAGATTGAGATCCGGAAAGAGATTCCCACCTCTCTCATTCTAAGGTATGGGAGCAGACTAGACCCTAGAGGGACTCTTGGCGCATATATATATATATATGTTACCTACTGGAGTCGCCAGTAGGTATATATAGTTAGGATCGATTTCCATAGGGAAATCGCAACATTCTATTTGGAATAAATTTGGCGCCGGTTGAGCAATCAGGCTGAATTTTTCAGCAACTTTGCCTCGCGGCTCTCCGCTCCTTCCCTGAAAGTTTGGGGGGATTCGTCAAGTGGGGGCTGAGATAAAAGGGGGGTCCCAAAACGTGTTTTCCCCATGTTAATTTCCATAGGGCGGTCTGTCGCAGTTTTAGCTTGAAAGGCTGAATGGATTTTCACCAAACTTGGCAAAATTGTAGGGACTGGTAGCCCGATGTGTCTTTGCTATGTCTCAAGATATGTACTCCAGTGGATTTTGAGTAATTTAGGTTTAAAAAAATGTATATATCTGTAAGCGCGATCCGGGCGCGCCACGCGACTTGCGCACGGCAAGCTGATTGGTTCTCGGGTGTCTGTAAACATTCGAAACAGTCAGCAGCGGCCGCCATCTTGTGTCTCGGTAGGATTGAGATACAAGAGGTGGCAAAAATCAAAGGGGGAAATGAGCAAAAGGGGGCAGGGTACACCCCCCCTGACCCCCTAGGTTTGATGTGGGGGCCATAAAAGGGTCCCGTGGGACAAAAAAACCCCATTTATTTTTCGATTTTCGCGGGGGGAGCGCCCGGTACGCGCACCGGGGAGCGTACCAGGGAGCGTACTTAGGTGAAACATAGTGAAAATAATAATAAAATAATCATTTTGAGTGATTACAGGTAGGGTAGCTCTGAAAAGAGCTTTTGGGTTCTGTGGCTGTTTTAGGTACCTACAAGTGTGTCCCACACACACCCACATGCACACAACCCCACACCCACACACCCACACACTCCCCACACACACTTCACACATGCACACTTCCACCCACAGTCAAACACCCCACATCCCCACATCGACACCTTACACATCCGCACCCACACCCACATCCCACACACCCGCACTCAAACACACACCTCACCCCCCCACCACACACACACACACACACATGCACATACACACAAATATCTCACAGACACACCCCACACATCCCACACACACATCTCCCCCCCCACACACACACAGAGACAACTTACAGACACATCCACACATCTCATACATACATACACATCCTACACACATACCTCCCACACCCACACACACCCCACACACACCTCACACACCCACACTGCCACCTACACTCAAACACCCCACACACACCTCACACACCCACACTCCCACTTACACTCAAACACCCCACACAGTCACACCCACACACACACCTTACATACCCATATCCCCACCCACATCCATATACCCCACACACCTATACACCTCATCCCCCCTAGACACACACACACACACATACACACCTCACAGACACCCCCCACACATCCCCACACACACCTCCCCCATGTCTACACATGGGGAAAACTAAGTGAAACACTAAAATAATAATTTAAAGTGCTTAGAGGTAGGGTATCTCTGAATAGAGTTGTTGTGTTGTTTGGGTGTTTTAAGTACCAACATGTAGGTACCAATGCTGAGTCTTAAAGGCAATGTACACCATCTCCTCTGTAGATAATTTGCATGTTGTTACAGAAGTTATTGTGGTATATGGAATCTATATTATAGTCTGTCAGGGAAGCAGAAACAACATGGAGGCAGGAGATGAAAAAGAGATGTCAAATACACATTGGAGATAATATAGTGGGAGAAAGGAAGTAACTATGAGCAAAATTATTATGTAACAGAAATACGTTGCACAGTATACTATAAGTCTGAGTTTATATTACAATCAATTTGGTACTAGTTTATGAATTACATATAATAATGAATAATGTCTCAAACAATTCTTGATTATTAAATATACATTTATTTTTCTGATTCTTTTTCAAAATTTAATAGAACGTCTAACATTTGACTGTCCGAAATGTCTTCTTTTTGACTGAACATAACTTCCAACATTTGACTGTCAGAAACGTCCTCATATTGAATTAAGAAATCCACAGATTCTACACATTGTAGAAGTTCATGGTCCCTTGATTCATCCATGAATTCCAAGTCAATGTTTTTTTTTTTTGCAGAGTTTTATATAGCGCGAACTAGAACCGAACCGAATCAGTTATCAGAGCGCTTTACATAGCACCAGTTACGTTACATGAGGACGGACACACATTCATTTTAGGCACGGGGAGATTAAGTGATTTGCCCAGAATCACAGGGGGTTTTTGGCGTCGTTACCGAGACTCGAACCGAGTTCCCCAGGTCCGAGGTGGAGCGCCTTAGCCGTTAGGCCAACCCCAATGAGCAAAGAGAAACAGTAAAATAATATTTTAGAGTGCTTTGAGGTAGGGTAGCTGTTGTGTTGTGTGGGTGATTTACTTACTGCACTCCTTCCACTCCTTTTCTCAGAACCTCTGTTCTCACAGTTCTTCATTCCCGTTCACTCAGTCCGTCTATCTTACTGTAATTGTCTCTGTCTCTTCACTCTTTCACTACTTGTTCATTATGCTTTCTCCCTGAAGTTCAAGCACATTACGTTATTTACATTTCTTTGCTGCTTCAATTATTCCCTTTCTGTTACTTCTTCTTTTCTTCTTTTAGTTTTTTTCTCTGTAAATCCACATGTTTTAACTTTATTCGATGTTATCCATCTTATTTCATCCCTCTTTATTTATGCACACTACTTTTTTCTCTCTCTCCTTTACCAGTGTTATTTAAATCTGGTTCCGTTATTACCTTTTATTTGTACATCATTTTTTCTCTTTCCTTTTAGTCTTTACAGACACTCACATTCTTCATGTGCCTCTGCTTTAGTATTCTTCTTCTCTCTTTCTTTGTTTCACAGCCTTATATTTTTTACATTTTCTCTCTTACACTTTGTTATATCTTTTACACTGTTTTACTATGTATTACACAGTACATCTGTGTTGCTCTCTCTTGCTGTCTGTCTCTTAACATTACTCTCTCTTTCTCTTTCTCTTATGCTCTCTTTCTCTTGTTTTTTTTTTCTTGTTTTTTGTGTTGCGCTAACGGGGCGCTCACCGGTGCGCGTACCGGGAAGCGCACCCATGAGAAAAATGAAGTGAAGAGTGCTAAAAATTTTAGTAATGGGAGGTAGTTCTGAAAAGAACTTTTTTTTATTTTTTGTTGTTTTATATTTTTTTTAATTTTTCTGAAAAATTCTTTTTTTTTGTATTTTTAGAACAATTTTATGTTTTTTTTGTTTTTTTGGGGGGAAACAACGAAAAACAGGCATTAGAAAGGGCTCAACAGGAGCAAAAAAAAATCACTTTTTGGGGCGTTTTGAGCAGTTGTGATTTTCAAATGCTCTGTTCATTAAAATCACACTCATCTCCCCGTGGCAAAGTAGTCCCCCACAATAAATACACACTAGCTTGATGTGTTGAAAATTGCTCTGGATATTGGGGACCGTCTCCCTCGCCTCTGGTCCCGAAAAACTTTCCTGTGTTGAGGTGGTGGCCACAGGAGTTCGTGGGTTTTCACGGAGGTCACGCACCTCAGCCACGCTGTAATTTATTGGATGCCACCTTTGCATGTGGCGATGCATAGTATAGTTCCCATAGCTATATTTTTTATCTGTGCCTCGGGACAGAATTTCTTTGCAGATCAGGCATGTGACCTGACGGGCATGGACTTTTTTTTGGCTTTCTGGGAATGTAAAAAATTGCCAAATGAAACTGTCCTTGTGGTGGGATTTCCGGGGCTGTTCAGGCAAGAATACTCTCTCATGTACCTCCTCTTACTCTTCTTCCTCCTCTTCCTCAGGGTTGGGAAGGAACTGGGTAGGTGGTCCTTCCTTCCTAGGAGGTGGTGGTGGTGGTGGTGGGGGTGCACCAGCTGCAGCTACTATTGAAGCCATCTCTTAATAATAACAAGCATTTGCAATGCAATAGGTCTCGTGGCATTAAAGTTTAAGTTATTGTCATTGTGTATGACAATGCGTTGCATAAATTTTTTAGCAAACTTTGAATTGGTGAGCAGTTTGAGTGTGTGCAAGAGTATGCTGTTGCTCACAGCTGTTATTATTCACACAGCTCTAATGATGCACCTCACCACAGGGCTGACGCAGTTATTATTCACAAAGCCCAGGCGGGCCATCACAGCAACATTGGATATCTCCGGAATTGTATTTTACAGACTGACATCATAGCACAGTTATTCGACGAGGAAACGAGCAGCGCACAGCTGGCGAACGCATCCCCTCAGCCGGAGCGAGCTTTCAAAACACAGATGTCTCGACTCGAGAGAGAGAGAGAGAGGAAGTCGGGGTTCAAGGGAGCGCTCGGTCCCGTGGACTATGGTCTGACCTGGGCTGGGCACTGTGCAACAGGGGGGCACAGTAGTACAACCGGCAGTGCTTAATTTGTAAATGAAAGAGTGCCGGTGCCCGAAGCTCCTGCTGAGAAGTCCACGGCGGGGCAACTGAACTTCGACCTCTTTAATCCTCTATCATGCACCCGCTGCTTCTTTATCTGACTCCCGCAAGTACCTACTATTTCCCTTTGTGACAGTTTTCCGTCTTTGTCGTCCTGTGTCTTTTCGAATTGTGCGTTTTCCTTTTTTTGCTCTAGTCTAGGGAATATCTAACGCGGAACAAGTAAGTGCCAGTCCCCAAACAAGTGCTGGTGGCCTTCCGGCAAACCACCGGCTCAAATTAAGCAAGGACACCCGGGGAGAAAGACGCGCAGACCCACTCAGGGAAGTATATGACTAAAGTCTGGTGGACAAGTGGACTAACGTATCTAGTGCAGTCATCGGTCTGCGACCGCGTGGTCATGTGTTTAAATCCCATCTGGTCCACTCAACCTTTCATCCTTATAAGGAGGACAATAAAATGAGTACTTTCGGTTGGGCAACAATAAGAATCTGCTATTTCAGCATCAAGATACCTTTCCTGTGAACGCCATGCTTTCTGTTACAAATTATCCTTGAATTACGTTAAGAAAAGCAAAAACAGACTGCACTAAAAGAGCAACGATTCCAAATGAAGGATGGTATAAATAAAATCTAAACACAATGGGCAAAACTTGGTAGAAATCCCCGTTCACCAATTACAAATGGTGTCTGGTTGTTCACGTTGCTTCATGTGGCTCTTCGCACATATGACTGTGCCTGGAAGAAAACACAGAAAATCTACTATTTAAAAGTAAAGGGAAAAACTTAAATCAACAGACGCCATTAACTAAAAATACGAACTCCAAGCTGCCTGTGGAATCAACTGGAATTTACTCCATGGCAGTTCGATAGCCAGCGCTCTCTAACGAAGGGCGTTTAGAAGAAGAAGGGGAAGGTGGCGCGCGCTGCTTATTTTGGTCAGAGTCCAAAACCACTGTTTTGAGAGGAACAACGTCCAACTTAATCTTTGCCAAACCGGTCACTGTACCGTGCACCTGCTGCAGTTTTGAAGACAACATTTGGGGGGTGCGCCAACGGTAGGACTGAAAGGCCTGAGAACACCGCAGGCTCACCGGTTGGCGGTTACAGCCGGAAATGGGTGGTGCATGTATGATTGGAGATGACGTAAAATTCAAACAATTCACGGGGATTAAGGCAACTGGGACTGCACCAATCTAATTATTGGGATAATGTAAGCCAGACTATGGTGCACAGGACCGGAGGTTCAATACCCGTAAACCCCCTAGGATGAGAAACCCTTCAACAACAAACCCACTAATTTGGTCTAGCACCCATCATTATATCACAATCATCATTTCTTTTTCATTTGAATTCAGCAAAACACAATTCAAAGGGCATAGCATAAATCAGTTATTGTCATGATATATAACATCAACCCAGCATGCACCAAGCTCCGAGGGGGCCACAAGCTGTTCTGAGTTTGCATCTGAGCTCCTATCTGGACAGAGAGGACGGCGGAACGAGACGGGAGAAGCCCCGAGCTGCTGACACGGAGGAGGACGCTACTGCGCGCGCACTCCTAAAAACGAAACCTATGGTGGGGGCGGGACTTCCGTTTTGTGAAGCCCGCGCCCACGGAGTCCCTGGAGGAGCAGTGGTGACGCGGGGCTCCCATGCCCTAGGGAGAGCCCCGCGGTCGGAGGCTGCACAAGTCCAGAGTACCGGTGAGCGGGGAAGGGGGGGATGCCTGTATGTGTGCGTGTGTGTGTGTCTGTGTGTGCGACGGCAGAGGGGTGGGGGGGATGTCTCTCCGTGCGTGTATGTGTGCTTGTGTATGTGTGTGCGCATGCGTGCAGGGGGAGGTGTGCCTGTGTATGTTTGCGCTTCCCAGGAGACAGCCACGGCGAACGCGTTCGCGCGCGCGTGGCCTGCGCCGATCGCCTTTTGCGAGATGCGCGCGGCCAGGTGCTGTCTCCTGGGAAGCACAGTCAGTAACAAAAGATCTCCTGGCGGACACAGCGCTGACGCGCTGTTACGCCACGAGACCTAAAAATAGGTCTTCCTCTCACAAAGTTGAAAGTCAGAGTGAGAAAAAAGGTGGGGGCTTTCATCATTTGGGAAAAAAAAATGTTCTAAACCAATGAAAAGTGTTATTTTTAGGTCACATGACCTAGCCTTACATCATTAGGAAACCAAAAGTGAAATGAACCAATAAAAAGTTTTATTAACAAGTCACATGACCTGTTACGCTTACGTTACGCGCTCCGCGCCGCGCCCCGGATCGCTTCCGGGGTGTTGCGCTTCGCGCCTCGGTTCGCGCTCCGGAGCACTTCCGGGTGCGCTAACGCGGCGCGTCATAAGACGCATTACGCGGCAACGCGAAACGTCGCGCTTACGCGACGCGTCACGATGTTGTTTTCTAACGCGGCAGTTGCGCTAACGGAACGTTTACCGGTTCGCGGACCGGGTCGCGGCACCAAATTGAGCTAACGGGAACCTACCCGATGCGCGGACCGGTAGCGAAACAAAAAAATAAATAAAAAAATAAATATATACATAAAAAAATTATATTAAAAACATAAAATATATTTTTCGATTAAAAGAAGAATACATTTTAGAGCTTTTGATATTTGCTATTAAAAAACCATTGAAATTCACTGAAAAAACCATAGGTTATAGACCATATATAGTTAGGAATTAGCATTTACAAAACCTTGAAAATTCACTGAAAAAACCATAGGTTATAGACCATATATAGTTAGGAATTAGCATTTTTAAAACCTTATTTTACTCACACAAAACCATTGAAATTCGCATATATAGTTAGTTGTACTAACTATATATTTCGCGCACCCGCAATCCACTGCTGATGATGTCACATATTACATCATTCATGACATGTTCAGTGACATCACTGATGACATCTCAAATGACATCACTGATGACATCACTGATATCAACATCCAGTGTCTGTATGTTTCTGTAAAGTTTAAATATGTCTTACATATTGAAGAATGAGTGGATGTATAAGTGTCTGGATGAAGGAATTAGTAGGTGCATGACTGACTGTATGAGTGAGTGATTAAATGTGTCTCACTGAGTGCATGGGTTAGTGGCTAAACTGTCTTAATTTGTGCATCATTATGTCTGTTGTTTTGTAAACTGCTGCATGTGTTGATCAGTAGCTATATGAGTAACTATATGGGTTATTGATTGGTTGCCCAAGTATTTGTATGGGAGACTGAGTGTGTGTGTGGGTGGTTGGGAGGTGTATGACTCTGTGCATAGATGTGTGAGCAGTTGATTCACTAGATTTATGGGTTCAAAAGTGCATGTGGAAACAGCTGTATGGGCGGTTGACTGTGTGCATGAGTGTATTGGTGAGTGAATGGATATCTCAGTGCTACATGTCAAAGTAAGAACATATGTAAAACACAGTATATGTGAGAGTTGACATATATAAATAACTGTGCATAAGAGCCAGTGAATGTGTGAGTGGCTGTATGGATCATTCTGAAATTGTATCAGGGATTGTATAAGAGAGTAAATATAGTTAGTATCTGTTTGAATAAGTAAGGTGTGTATAACTGTATAGTTGAGGAAATGGAGGTGTGATTGATTCTTTGCATGACTGACTAGGTGTGTGAGTAACTCCATGGATGAGTGACACTCTGTGAGTGTCTGTTTACACTGAGTGTATATAAGGTTATATAAGAGTCTGAAGAAGTTCATCGTATTATCACATGAATGATGTCATCAGTGATGTGATCAGTCATGTCAAATGAGATGTCATCAGTGATGTCATCAGTGATGTCATTTGAGATGTCATCAGTGATGTCATCAGTGATGTCACTGACCATGTCATGAATGATGTAATATGTGACATCATCAGCAGTGGATTGCGGGTGCGCGAAATATATAGTTAGTACAACTAACTATATATGCAAATTTCAATGGTTTTGTGTGAGTAAAATAAGGTTTTAAAAATGCTAATTCCTAACTATATATGGTCTATAACCTATGGTTTTTTTCAGTGAATATATATATATATATATATAAACTACAGCTTACCATACTATAGAAAACAGCACCTACTTCTTACCTCGTAATACACTGAGGTTAGGTACACTGGGGTAGAACTAATGAGAAGCATCGGACGAGTATCCACATTTTAGCCTGTGTTATTTATGTATGTATATATGAATATATGTCATAGCTAAAAGACAATGCTATTGCAGTATTATTTCTTCTTACTGCTTACGTTGTACCTATTATATCTCGCATACTGTCTTGCGATTGTAACAGCTAATATCTCTTGCACGAGAAATAAGACTGTTCTATAAATCCTTTTATTGAAACGCCCATCTATCTATTTCTGTGTAACTCTGAATAAACTAAGCATGCACGATTGACTGAGTGAAACTGTTATCTATTGTTTCCACGATTCTGAGACGGTTCCGATTCTAAGGGAAACAAAGTTGTCATGTTTATGCGGTTGTCAGAAACTACTCCCTTCTTGTTTATTTGAGAAGTTTCTAGTGACCTCTGAGTTAGCTGGCACACAAATTAATTAAGTTTAATATAATCAATAGAGGCATACTGACCTCAGTCCTATGCAAAAACTATAGTGTTTATTATTCCAATGCGCAGAGCCTATAAGGTAAATAGGAACTACACTACAAGGGAAAGGCAGGACATATATATTTAGGTTTTACATGTGCTTATAGGGAAAACTCCCAAATTAGTTTTTCACTACTGTGAGGCCTACCCCTCCCATAGGTTAACATTGGAGATCCCTTGTTACATCTAATTAGCTGTAATGTCCGACTGGTAGGGGGTAGAGCTTTCATATTTAGTACCTATGGAATGGCAATGATAAATCCCCTTTAATGGAAAACTCAAATTTATCATTACTGTTTTAAAAATGCCACTTTTAGAAAGTTTAAGAAAGAAACAGGACTGTTGTCCTAGACACAAGGTGCACTACTATTATTCACTAAAAAAGTGTAAACCATTTACATTCAATATGTGAACGAATTTAAATGCTGTATGTGAGAAGGTGGCTCTATATATACTGGACTAGAATGAAGTACAGTGTGCATAGAGTCCACCAACCCCAGAGGTATAACGGAGCTTAAAGTCAGAAATGACCTTACTATCCAAAGTGGTAGCTTGGTCGAGCAGTACGGCAGTACCATAGGACAGTGTAAAGTATTTGTTGTACACACTCAGTCAGCAAAAGGTTTCACACATTCAAGGACAGAACTCCAGGCCAATTTTCTTTTATATCCACAGATATAGGGGTTTTATTTTTAGAACCAACAGTTATAAAAATATACTTTTCTTGTTATGAGTTCTCTCATGTAATTACTTTGCAAAGGAGCAATAAGGTTTGTGCACACAATTGACACAGATTTGACAGTAAGCAACACAATCTTAAAACACACTATAGCATTGAGCTCAATGGGTTTTCCACATGTAAGTACAGTTGATTACTATTTAGATTACTTTAGTAGTCCCAGGACCTAGATTCAGTCCCGGGGTCTAAGCTGATACCAGATTAGCAAGAGCGTTTTAGTTACTGTAGTGAACTTTCATGAATATACAGCTGTTTTAAAAGTTCTCACTTAGAAACTTTTCAAGGGAAATCTGACAATGTTATTCAATGGGAGAAAATTCAGGTTGCAGGTAAACTACTATTGCGTTACTTTTGTAACCCAGCACTGGTCTCCTAGGGCCAGCCCTGGGGCCTTAACTCAAAATAGGTAGGTAATTGTGTTTCAGTATTTCGTGCGATTTTTAAAGAATATTTCAAGTTTTCAAAAGAAGACACTTAGAAGAAATTTCATAGAAAAGCAGACAATGGATTCCTATGGAGAAAATACAGATTACTAGTAAACCCGGTAAGGATTACTTTTGCGGTTCAATACTGGTCTGACAGGTACAGTACAGGCTTCTCCCCTGATCACAGGTGAGTACTTCGGAATTCGGACTTCGGCTGATTTTATATGAATATTTTCAGTTTTCAAAAATACACACATAAAATTTTCGAGTCACAATTGGTCAATGTTATCCAATGGCAGGTAAGTGAGTTACTGGTTTCCAGGTGAGTACTTGGTTGGTGAAGTTATTGTTCTGGGCATAGACCCTGAGGTCCCCCAGGGTCAGGTAAATACAGTTAGTTCAGCCCCAGCAGCACAGGGGCGGCCGGGTGCAGAGGTAGTCAGGCCCAATGATATCCAATGAGGGAAGGGGGGCCTTCAGTTGGTGGCTACTGGCTAGTAGGCCACGCGACTGGGGGAGCTGGGCTTTGGGTCACTTGCTCAAGGCAAGGGGGGAAGTAGGATAGTGTAGTAATGTTAAGTCATTCTAACATGACATATTGAATGTTGTTACCTCCTTGGTGGTAGAATGTTTGTGCTTGAAGCTCCCAGGGCTGTTGATGTTATTCTCTGGAAGCTGTGGAGACGAACGGTAATAAATACAACTTATTCTCCTCTTTCTATGTTCGTGGTCACTTCAATTGGCGACGAGGTGGGTCTACCGTTCATGTCTCCATCCCACGTGTGCAGAATATATCCATCGAAGATTAATATTTTTTTTTCTCGATTTTGCTGCTCATTTTTTTACAAAGAAAACTTGTAATCTAATCCTTTGAAGTGCATCGGGTTGAAGAATCGCCGATGGGACAGTATGTCTCGGCTGATAAAGAGGAATTTATCATTGACTTACGTTTTTAACCTTTTTGCACGAGAGGATTTCATCAAATTAAAAGAGTGACAAACTGTCAACATTTCACTGTATCTTATGTAGGAAGGAAGATCGAATTAAAAGGTTTCTTTGAAAGTACTCTAGTTTTCAAAGGAAAATCTATAACAGGAAAGATTTATGTGGCAATTAAAGGTTTGAACATCCTAGGGTGGTACCACCAAGGGTTATTCGGAATGACCCTTAGACCTGGTACAAAGGAACCTGTGTCTATTGTCAATGAAGGAATACCCAATGATTACTCATCAGTATGGGCAATAAGAATTCCTAATGTTTTTTGTGACAAACTTGGATTGATCAGAGGTTTTAAACATCTCATTAAGGTAAAGGATGGAGCCATTCCTGTGAAACACAAATTACGCAACGTACCTTTTAGCATCAGGGATGATTTAGCGAAAGAATTAAAGAAAATGTGTGAATCAGGTGTGATTGAACCCATAGAATCCTCCTTGTGGTTAAGTCCCTTGGTCATCGCGTGGAAAAAAAATAGAAATCTCAGGGTCTGCATTGATCTACGCAGTCTCAATAAAGATATATGGGTTGATTCACACCCATTACCTCGTATTGATAAGTTTCTAAGCTTGAAGGCTCTAAATGGTTTTCGAAGATAGACTTATCTTCGGTGTATCATCAAATAGAGTTGGACATGTCATCCAAATATCTAACTGCTTTTGTTTCCCCAGTTGGAACTTTTCAATTTAAAAGGATGCCGTTTGGCCTGGCGTCGGCGGCTTCCATGTTTCAGCGTGTGATGGAAAAGGTTTTGTTGGGGGTTCAAAACATTGTTGTTTTTCAAGATGACATCCTGGTTGCAGGAAAGTGCAAGTCATCTCATGATAAAAATCTTACTGAAGTGTTAAGCAAATTACAAGAGAAAGGCATAGTTGCCAATTTGAGCAAATGTGTGTTTGGAGTTGAGTCCATCGATTATCTAGGAAAATGTATCTCAGGAAGGGGAATTCTTCCAAGAGAAGGGCTGATAGAAGCCATTGTCAAGGTTCCTTCTCCAAAGACTAAAGAGCAAGTCCCATCATTCCTGGGTATGTGTGAGTTCTACTCTAAATTTATCTCTAACTTTTCAGCTAAGACCGCTCCTTTGCATGAGCTTTTGAAAAAAAGAACTGCCTTTCTGTGGGATCAAACATGTCAGACCGACTTTGATAATATTGAGAGTGAACTTAGGTCTTGTAACATTTTGACTCCCTTTGATCCTTCGTTGAAATCGATTGTCTCTGTTGACGCAAGTTTAGATGGTCTTGGTGGCATGTTAACTCAAATTAAACTTGGTGTTGAACACACAGTAGGTTTTGTTTCTGGATCACTATGTCCTAGTGAAAAAAATTACTCAGTCATTGAGAGAGAACTTCTGGCTTGCTGTTGGGCGGTAGAAAGGTTCAAAAGTTTTCTCTGGGGTAGAACTTTTAAGTTGTTGACTGATCATAAACCTATCATCACAATTTTGAATGGTATTGTAGTGAAAGATCACACTCCCAGGATAGCTACATTGAGCTTTAAACTACTTCAATATAATTTTGTGGTGGAACATATTTCTGGAGGAAATAACATCAGACCTGATTTTCTTTCAAGGTTGCCTTTGCCATATGTGCATAGTGAGTTTATGGTTGATGATGATGAGGAATTTTTAATTGGGAGCATTGATGTTTGTAATGGAGGATGTTTCAATGAGGAAGAATGGTTTGATGCATTACATTCTGATTCTGTTCTCAAGGAAGTCAAAAACTTTATTATTCAAGGTTGGCCAAAGGAAAAACATTTAGATGGTGAATTGCAGCCTTTTTCGAAAGTGGCTGATGAATTGTCTCTAGAAGTTGGGGAGATGATATTACGAGGTGATAAATTTGTACCTCCAGCAGGCCTGAGAGATCGCATTATTATGGCTGGACATGAGGTTCATCTTGGACAAACTTGCACCAAGCGTAGAATTCGAGCTATTTATTGGTGGCCATCAATGGATCGTCATATTGAGAATGTGATTGAAAAGTGTATTACTTGTTGTTCTAGTGATAAAGTGATCAAAGGGAAGGTTGAGTTGCCGTCTGGTCCATGGATGAAATTGGCTCTAGATTCCATTGGACCTTTCAATGTATTACCCAATAAGTAAAAGTTTGCGTTGGTTGTTGCAGATTATTACAGCAAGTGGTGGGAAGTGCATTTCATGGTTGATGCCAACACACACGAAGTGATTAGGTTCCTGGAGAGTCTTTTTGCCAGAGAGGGATTTCCCAAGGAATTAGTGTCAGACAACAGAGTACAGTTTGTCTCTAAAGAGATGTCCAGTTTTCTATCAGGTATTGTTCATCGTCGGGTTGCGCTTTACCACCCACAAGGAAACGGTTTTATTGAGCGCATGAACCGCATTTTGGTTGAATGTGTGCAGTGGGCTGTTTCTGGAAAAGTTGAAGTAAGAGAGGCTGTGCAGAGCATGCTTTGGGCTCAACGAACCACACCGGTTACTGAATTTGGGAAAAGTCCTTTTGAGTTGTTGAGAGGGAGAGTCGCTACATTTAGTATGTGTCCAGCATGGATGAGGCAGTGGGGATTAGTTTCCAAAACTTCTACATTACCTTCTGAAATGAGAGTTAATGGTGAGGCTTATCTCCCTGTATATAATAAAGTGAATATTAAAGGAAAGAGTCCATGTCATTCAGAAGCGAGTTCTCATAAGGAAGTCTGGGCTCATAAAATCAAGGTGGGAGATTGGGGTAAAAATAGAAATTCCTCCCAATGTACCCAAAGGTTTGTCAAAATTCAGCCCACCTGTTTGTGTTGATTCAATTTCACATTACGCTGTCAGAGTCAATGGAAAGAATTGGTGGAATTTATCCAGAATTTATAAAGTTCCTGACAAAGTTGTACATCAGATGGGTTTAAAATCTAATCCTGCTTTTTCTTTCAATAAATCAGCTCATGACAGTTCTAAGTCTGACAAGAATAGGGGAAGTTCTTCTTCTGGAACATCTGCAGACACTTCTGTTCCATTCTTGCGGAGGAGTGGTTGCAGGAGATCTACTCCCAAACGTATGGATTTTTATAATATGGTAGTTATTTATCTGCTGTTTTGTTTTCTCTTTTTGCAGTATTATCTTTTTCTTCTAGAATTGGTTTACGTTGAAATGGGTGCTTTTGAGCCGCCGGGCGCTCAATGTTATCCAATGGGAAAGGTAAAAAAGGAACAAAGGCTGCCGGCTTGGGGACGGAGACTCTCCAGGGGCGACCAGCACTCCGAGAGGTAAGTTGGAGTCTTGGAGTACAGGTAGGTACCCCAAAGGGAGGCACAGGGGGCTGTAGGGCGCCGGGTGCAGGGTGTCGGAAAAGCTTACCCTCGGGTGGTCGCGGTTGGGGTGGCCCCTGGTTCTGAGTCTGCAGGCGTCGTCTGGTTCGTCGAGGAGGGTCTTTGGGCACTGGACTTCGGGTCCCAGTCACCGGGGGGACACCCTCGTGGTCTTGGTTCGGTTGGGCCCGGCCCGGGCTCGGCTGGTGCAGAGTGGCCTGGTCCGGAGCTTCCTGGCTGGCACCAGGTGGGTTGTTGCAGCAGAGCCTCTGCTGATGGGAGTTCCAATCTTCAAGAGGGTCAAGGCAGGCAGGTCCTCTGGGTGTCCCAAGGTTGCTGTCCGCGGGAGTCACTGGGTTTAGGCAGGAGCAGGTTCCAGGGTCAACAGGCCAGTAGGGCTGGGGCCAAGTCAGTTGTTGTTGTCCTGTTGTTAGCAGGTGCGCGGCGGATCGTCGTCTTCTTGATCTTCTTTTTTCTTTTTTGTATCGGAATCGCAGACGCAGGGAAAGGTTGTTCCACATGAGTCAGATGGTGAGAGAACAGTTCCCACGTAGATTAAACAAGTCCCAATGCATTCCGGGCATATACAGATTCCCTTCATCAGGGTAATCTAGAAACAAATAATTTGCACAATGAGACTTCGTAATACTAAACTCAACAATACAAGAGGTTCAAAAAACGGCCAAAGAATACCATGAGTCGAACATCAAGAATTAGATTAAGGCAAATAACTCTCACTAGAAACTGCAAGAAATTGACAGAATATCAGCCCGCTATAAGAAAACACAATAGGAAAAAATAGAAAAGAACCGTCACCAAACTGAAGCCGTGTGCGTTCCAGTGATGATTTGATTATGGACTTTTGTATATTATGAATGGTACCTTTGGATTCTACTTTTCTGTATGTACAGCATTTAAGTTCGTTCACATATTGAATGTAAATGGTTTACACTTTTTTAGTGATTAATAGTGGTGCACCTTGTGTCTAGGACATGAGTCCTGTTTTTTTCTTTCACTTTGAATCAGGCGGCCGGACGGAGCCACCCCAGATGGTGCATACTTCAGAAAAACGACTTTGTTTCTCTGGTTTATACTGCATTATTCAATTGTGTTTACTTGGAGTGCAACCCAGCTGTTATTTTGTTTCTCTACTAGAAAGTTGGCATTTTTCTGCCGTGATTCCTGTGTGCCTGCTGCCTGTCGTCAATACACGGCTCGGGTGGGGGACAGCTAGGCCTTTTGCATCCCCTCTTTTTAGCCGCATATAATGTGAGCCTAATGGGCCATTAACTTGCTTGATGGGAGGAGGACAGAGCTGAGCACTGCCTCACTTACACCTGATTGGGCTGAGTTGTGTCCCCATTCAAAGGCCTGCTTAACTCCCTGTACTGAACCCAGAGCCAGCGAAGGAAGGGAGGATCTCTGTGCACTTCAAAGCCCCTCTCTAAAGTCTCCCCCCTTCAAAGGCACCTCTGGGTATGAAAACTGGTACTGACCATATCAATTCAGTTCACTCTTGACCTGTGGATACTCTGCGAGGAAGAAGGACTGCGTGCTGCTGAAGGACTGCTACTCTCCTGCAATGCTGCACTTGAACTACTGCTTTTCTGCTGTGCTGACCTGCATGCTGCCCTCTAGGCTTGGGTGAGGAGGACTGGACCTACACCACTTGAACCCAGCCTGACTCCAAGGGCTTGTCTGCTTGCCTCCTGTCCAACAGCAACTGAACTCTGCCATCTGTAAATCCTACCCTGCCAAATGGGGCTATCCGGTCCTGGCCCCTTGGAAGTGGGTTTTCTGTGTTGACTCTTCAAAATACATGCATTGCCTTCGTTGCGCCTATTGGAACCGACACATCTCCTTCAGTGCAAATCCAACACCTTCTTCGAGGACATTACTGCGCGGCTCGACGATGGCGCATCACCTACCTGGGAAGAAGCCGCTGATGCACCTCGAATTGCACTGCCTTGGAAGCATTGCCTACACCCAGAGGGATCAACACCGAAGCATTGCCTCCTCTACTCCATGTATCGGGTCAATTGATGGCGCAACAATGTACTTTTTCAGCAGGACAAGGTTGGTCCCTATATCTGACCCGTGCTCCATCACGGTCGGCCTGAACATTTGGAGTTACCGCATTAAAGCTTATACTATCAAATAGGATACAAGATTGATAAGGTCGGATTCTTATCTAGATTTTTACTTACCAATCTTTAGAATCCGTGGTCAACTGGACCTTTTTGCCTGCTGAGAGTGTAAAGGAAGATTTCCAATTCATGAACCACAATACTTGCAATAGCCAATTTAAACCAATTCAAAGGATCACTGACTACGAAGAAAAATTTTGAAAGATTTATTACATAGCCAAAAATAACTGGACATACAAGCACCTCAGCAAGAGGTTTAGAAAATAAACCGGAACTAATACAAACATAATCCTGCGCAAGAGTCTCAGACGATTCAAGATGATAATGAGAATGATCTCTACAAGCATCAGGCAAACAATGACTGTCCTTACTTGAAGCGTGGACCGCATTTACTCAAAAGAAAGGAAAAGGTTAGTCTTTCCCTACACTAACCCTAAGGTGACATCCCTACTTAGCATCCCTCCCAGGCAAGAGCAATGGTGTTCACAGTGAGGACTTCCTAAGAAGCACTTTCACTTTCAGAGGTAAGTAGTCTAAGCATTTGAGCTGGTTCTAAGATGCTCCTTCTCTAAAACTCCTGTTCCAGTCTACCTCATCTCTCCGTCTCCCTAGGTCTGCAACTGCTCCAAGACTGCGCTAAGACTAAGACTGACTAAGAACTGACTCTCCACCCTCTGGGTTCTGTCCCTAATACAAAATCCCAAAACAGTAAACACAAATTAAAACACACTCCTTCGGCTGGTCTTGAGTTCTGGGTTTTTCCATCCATCTTCGGCAGTTTCCAAAAAGTGTTGCTGTGTCCTTGGGTCCCAGGCACCTTCTCCGCCAAATGTATCTCCTTCCAAATGCCGATTGACTCCCCCAATACCCGTCACGGCCATCCTAACTCCTGAAACAAAGAACTATTCTACCTAACGAGGTCCGTGTCCTTGCACCTGCAACGGAACGATTATGAAAAAGCAACCTTGCACGCACAAATCTACAGTTTGAAATTCAACTGAGAAAGGAGCCTTCCTAAGGAAATATCCATTTCAGGCCTTCAGATTTTAGCCAACATAGAAACTTACAATTAAGCCTTTACCAGCGTTTTTATGTCTCTGGCCTTAACACGTTTAAATGCATTTCTAACACAAACTTCATAGGCTTCACATTCAAAGTTAATTCAAAAGCATTATTTTCTCATTTTGTTTCTGAAGCAATACATTTTCTCATGTTAAAGCATTACTCTTTATTTCATGAATAGCAAACCTACACATGCAACTTTAAATATGGGGCACGTTGATTCTAATGCAACATTTTATACGTGCAGCAACAATTCTACATTATTTAAGACATATTCTCGGTTACAGCACTACATTAGTCTTCAAATTATATAAGCACACTGTAACCACGGGACCAGGAAAGGGCAGGAGACGTGTTTTTGTGACACTAGTTTTTAATTGATCAAACAGAGCGTCAGTACAGGTCTTGCGAACTGCTGCTCGTCGCGGCGATCTGCTTCTCTCTTTGCGGGTTTTCCTGATTACTCCTTCTTCTTTTCTCCTGACTGGGCTCCGCCTTCTAGGGGGCTCTGGAGGCTCCGTGCTGTCCACCCACGCCGACACCGATAGGGGAAAGGAAAAGAGAGGCAAGTATCAGTGCGGAGCCACAGGTACTTAAGTGGCAACACAGGGAAGGGGTAGTGAGGGACAACACACAGTGCAGTGAACCCCGTAGGTAACGTCAGGTTAAGTAAATGAGGAGGGCAGGTGCTCGTGAATTGAACCCGGGAGTCGTCCCTCAGGCTTCTCCCCCCCTTTCGGTCAGCCGTCTGGCTCTCTTTGTGAACCACCCCAGGAAGCGGTTACGCACCTCTGTGAGCCGTACCCCTCCTGGCGTACGGCTGGGCGGCTCGTGGTGTTGGCCTCCAGGCGTTCCCTGTCCTTCCTCGGCTCTCTCGGCGGCTCCTCTCTTTGGCAATGTGCGGTCCGGGCTGCTCTCCGCGTTCGGCTCCTCGTCCCAATCCTGACTCGTCTTCTCTTCTCCGTCCGTGAGACTGGTCTCGCTGATCCACCTGCTACAGCCTTGCCGCACAGTCTCGCTGTCGTCGCGTCCTCCTCTCCTCTTCTCTTCTCTCTCCCGTCCTTCTCTGCTCCGCTCCTCCTCGCTGCTTCCCGCCTCTCCACTCTGCTCCACTCTGACCGCTCCTCCGGTGTATAGACACACCTGGTGTTGGGCGTTCTCCTCCTTTATCCAACTGCTGGGCCCCTCCTCCGCTACACCTCCGGACTGGTTAAAGGGCCAGGCGTCTTCCTCATCACAGCTGTATGAGTCGTGTCCGGTCCACTCGGAATACTGCGTGGGCTGTGGAGAGAAGGGGGGGGGTCATATTTGATCAGTTTGCGCCCTATCTCGGGGCGCGCCAGGGGGACCCCGTTACACACACTTCTACATATTACAATATACTTGATTAGGTACTACAATTCTAATGATCACACGTTAATACAGTCCTCTAAATATGCGGGTGCTGACTACTGGTGATTATGATGCACCCCTACAAATTTCTGGATAACATGGCGCTCTATCAGCCCCCGCCCCCTTTGATGACCTCTGCCATCGCCAAAATACACCATCCTTGGGGAAAGAACCGACTTAAACAGACCTTGTGCCATTCTTCCTCTCCTGAGCAACTCCATGTTTTTAAGGTTCTGATATTGACTGTCCTGCAGTCTCTCCATTCGCCTCTCTTGCTCTCTCAATGATCTCTCGATTCTGTTGGACTTATACCACTTGTAAGCCCTAATCAGACCCCACAATCCAGTCACACATGCTAGGACTATAATGAGAGGTTTCAAAACATAGCCAAGGAAACCTTTTCCCAAGTTTGCAAACCAATCTCCCACCTGACTAAGGGGCATATGTATGTAATTTACATTTTGCAATTCTCAAATAGCGATTTTTAAAGAATCGCTATTTGAGAATTGCAAAATGGAATGTATGTAATAAATCGCAATTTTTTTGCGAATCTCTAAAATGCCTTAATTGTGATTAGAAAATTGTGAATCGCAATTAAGGAATGAGTGTCCCGTTCATTCCTATGGGCCAAAAGGCCCTTAGGAATGAATGGGGATACATTCTCAAATTGCGATTTTCTATGAGAAAATCGCAATTTGATAATCGCAATCCCAAGGGTGCCAGGGTGTCCAAAGGACACCTGTTGCACCCCTGGAATGTGCATGTAAGTACATGTGGTGCACATACATTCCCTAAGGGCATGTCTGTGCGCCACATGGCACTTTGAATTGTGAAAAGAAATGCATTTTAACAGGAAATCGCAAAATACCATCTCCTTGGAGTAGGCGGTATTTTGCGATTCCTTAAACCAAAATTGCAATTTGCAAGGCACCCCTACATAGCATTTAAGGAATCGCAAAATTGCGATTCCTTAAATGCTTGAGCAAAATTAGGAATCACAATTTTTGCAAATTCCTTATTTTGCTATGTGGCCCATACATACCAAAACGCTGTTTGCGATTCGCAAACGGCTTCTTACATATGCCCCTAAATCCTTTACCAACCTTTTCCCACACACCTTCTTCGGTTAAATCTTCAATCTCATGGATCGTAGTAATGTTACTTATATATTTCTCCAGACCTTTACTGTTGTCTGGTATATAAGTACAGCACTTTTGGACCTTCAAAAGTTTACAGACTCCTCCCTCACTTGCTAGAAGGACGTCTAAAGCAAGGCGATTTTGCAAAACCATGGCCCTTATCGATAACCTCTCTCCTTCAACCAACACTAATGATTTCACTGTATTCATCGGCAATTCATCCACAACAGTCGCCAACATTCTAATCTTCACTCACAGTCAAGGTATCACCGCTCCAAAAACATCTCCAACTATTGCTGCCGCACTTGCACCTCGTTTCACTCTTACATGCGTTCCTCCTTCTAAAAGCTCCAAATCTTCCGCATGATAAATCTTAGGGAAAATGATTGCCAAATAACATGTTCCATAATATTTTGCATGCAATCTCACATAGGCATTCCTCCCACACACATAATGTACTGTTGGTATCACCTATTTAGAGCCTTGCAAAAAGTATTTTACAGAATCTTCTAAAGTAAAGACATGATCACACGGGGTCTGTCCTACTGCAACATTCTCATCTGTCTAATCCACTTTACCCTGCCCTGAATCTTGCAACTGTTTTTGTTTTCTGTATCTATCTTCCACTTGATCTATGAACTTCTTCTCTATATCTGACAACCTGCATGTCAGATTATGGCGATGAGCATAAACTGTATCTAACTCTACAGTAGGTATGAAATATTTCCTAAGTCTATCTTCTGTTTTGTAATAATCATACTTATTCAAATGCTTGTGAGTTGGTACTTCAGGAAGCACTGCATCATAATTCGAAAAGAAATACTCAAAACTATTTCGTCCATAAAAAATGCTAAGCAACAAACTACACGAAATACCATATGTCAATGGAAGATGGTGATATCGAATACACTCATCCACTGAGGCAGGCACCTGCATAAACTCTTTCGCATCCATTGCATCAATATACTCATACAACAACTTCGCATATGTATTAAGCTTAAAGTCACTTTTAGAAAGATCTATATGAAATTGACGGCTCTCTTCTAGCAGCAGAGATCTCTCAGCCCCTATGGTGACCTAATTCTTGCTAGGAGTAGTAGGTGTAGGTGTCCCCTGTACCTCCACTGCCTGCTCACGTGGTACTAAATATGAAACTACCACTACTATAATTATGAAGTGTATCACCACTCTTACAAGTGTACCTATAATACATCTAGACCTACGATGGGTATTCCCAACCTTCATGGTCTCAAGACTTTTCAAATCCTCGGTTCAGCAACATACACTCAAACGTTTCTTGTTTTTCTCCAGTTGCTTGTGAACCAACTCGAACCATACCTCAGGATGCTTGAAGTCCCCTCTGCTATTTCAGTTCAGTTCCTTATTTACACCATGCAAAAGACAACCCTAACCCTTCTCCGTCCTCTGTGAAAAGTTCCTAAATTTCTTCTTCTTCCACTCGGACCTAGGTTAGTTATATCAACTATTTCCAACAAAGTCTCTTTAATCCAAAATAAGTTTTGATCCAACTGCATCTAGAACATGCTGCAAAAGTTCAAGACAAAGAACAATAGATTCATGTGATGGCACTTGAACTGCAAATGTAGGAAGTATCAGTCTATTCAAAATCAGATCACAAATTCTGCTCATCAAAGGTGGAATCGGGACTGTAAGGGTCAGTACTCCTTCGATTTCAAGTCCTGGCACCAGTAACACCACGTCCAGTTTCACATTAGGACTTGTACTAACCACTGTCACTGCCCTCAGCCTCCCGGTCCTCAGTACTCCTGGCATCAGTAACGTCCACTCTGGAGTCACATACTTTCTGCTAGGCACCCTCATTCGTCTTGATCTCCTAAGACCTCCACGAGCTTGCCCTTCTTCGCCTTTGTCTGATTCGGAGTCTTCAGACATCGGAGCAAGATCCCTCTTGGAGACCAGTCTCAAGTTCAGCTGCCTCTGCCTTTCCGGCCACTGTTGTTCTGTTCTGCTGGTCCCCCTGCTCTCTTTGCTCACAACTTCTCTCTGCTGAGTCTGATTCTGGATCACTTTCACAGCAACTTCCCCTTTCGGAGGCAGTTTCAGTGTCACTGTTGTCGTAACCCTCCTCAGCTTGGTCAGGTGAGCAATCAGTTTCGTCAGCCACCCTCACAGCTTGGCTTGTCTCCTCCTGTGGCCCTGCCACCTCAGCTGGATTTTCACTTGGGAGAGGAGCTGTTTCTTCCAAGGGTGCTGAAACTCGACGGGTGTGAGAAGCATGGACCCAGTTCGGCAGCCCTCTACACTTCACCGCAGTGTTTGTTACCAATATGACTTGGAAAAGCCCTCGCCAACGAACATCCAAGCAGCTCTTCCTCACTTGCTTCCGAACCAGCACCCAGTCCCCAGGACTCAGATCGTGATAGAGATCACTTGAAGCTGGAACCACAGCAGCCTGCACCTGATGGGACACAGAACGGACGACATCAGCGAGTCCCTTGCAATAATCGAGAATTACATCTGTGATGCTTATTAAGGCTGTCAATGGCACTGCTGGTAATCTCATCACCCTCCCCATCATCACTTCATGAGGTGAAAGACCTGTTCTCCTGTCTGTGGTATTGCGAATACTCAACACCAGGGGCAAAGCATCGGGCCACTTCAGAGACGTGGATGAAAATACTTTTGCCATGCGAGCTTTCAAAGTCCCATTGATCTGCTCCACTATCCCAGAAGCCTCTGGACGATAACTACAATGGAGTCTCTGCTCAACATTCAGTGCTGTGCAAAGCATTTTCATGATTTCACTATGGAAGTGTGTTCCTCTGTCCGATTTCAAAGAGGTCGAAATCCCAAACCTAGGAATACGTTCCCTTAACAACAGCTTAGTCACTGTGTGTCACACCTAAGTGTATGGTACCCCTTCACCCACCTTGAGAACACACATACCACTACCAAAATGTACCTCAACCTGTTGCACCTATGCATCTCAATGAAATCCAATTGTATTCAATCGAAAGGCCCTCCCGACCTCCCAATGCGACTAATTGTAACCACTGTTTTCGTTCCAGCATTCATTTGTTGGCACGTGAAAGACCTCTGACACACAGCTTCAGCCACTGCACGAAATCTCGGATAGTACCACGTTTCTCTGAACACTCGCACCATTGCATCTCTTTCCCAGATGCACCACACCATGGATCTGTCTTGCCATCGGGCTCAGCAAATCAACTGGCAACACTGCTCTCCCATCACTTGAAACCCAAATGTCCACATCTCCTTTCATGCAGCCTGACTTCATCCACACATTCTTCTCCTGTTCTGAAACCTGTTCCTGCAGGCACTTGAGCTCATCCCAAGTATCTGCCATAACTAACATCATGTTGAACTCGGTTCTTTCTTGGCTCCCCCCATGTCTTGTTCAGTAAAGGAGTAACCTTGTTCGACACATAAACATGCAACCTCGTCCGCGTAGCGGTTACCAAGTGACACAAAATCTGTCCCCTTACCATGAGCCGTGCACTTTACAACAGCAATGTCTTTGGGGTGTTGAAAAGCTTTAAAAGCAACCTCACGAATTCCCCATTCCGGATGGGTGATCCAGACGATGTCATGTAACCCCTCGGGGACCATAACTGTCCAAAGTCATGAACCATACCAAACCCCTACTGGCTGTCAGTGTAGATGGTGATTCGAATCTGTTTTGCTGCCAAGCAAGCACAAGTTAAAGCAATAAGCTCAGCCACCTGAGCGGTGTACTCTTCTTCCAGGCATGCAGCTTCAACCACTCCTGTTATGGTACATACAGCAAATGCTGCTCTCAACTGACCGGCACTGTCTCTTATATATGTAACAATTCCTAGGCAATTAGAATAAAAACAAGGGAACTAATGTATGTGGAGGACATTCAATGCGAAAATTATTAAAATCATATAATTTTTAATAAGCAACATCAAATTATCCATTCAAATATAAAATACATCACAATATAAAATACACAAAAATGTTGACACTAAGGCTGAACAAAGGAAAAAACAATGATCAATAAAACATAAAGAGGGTGGCAAGAGAATGTTTCTCGACGCGCGTTTCGGCGTACAGCAACGCCTTCTTCAGGAGCCACACAAAATTCTGTAACGTATAACAAAAGCAAAAAAAGGAGATTTTTTTAAATAAATGTTGTATGTAATAAAATTACAATTGTAAATAAGTCCTCCACAAAAGATATTAATCCCTAATATGACAGTTAATAAAATTAGAATCAGAGAAACAAATATTAAGAAGGCAGATATAACAACTAAAAGCATCATATTATAATGCATAACCACTCAGGACAATTTGTCATATAATGTTATAAATGTAACATAAAGTTACTATAGGTGGCAAGTTATTATACCTATGCATGTGAATACATGTATAGAGATTCAGTTTCATGCAAAATTCTAACAATTGTTTCACATAGCAACACAAGGGATCAGAATATATTTTTCATAAATTATATTTCATTACACTTTATGAACAAGGCATCATTCATGAACATAAAACTTTATATGTTACAAAACTGTCTCTTATACATGAATCAACAAAGTAAATCTCATCAGTGTCAGACAATGGTTCATCAACAATGTCAGGTCTCGGATTGGTACACAGTTCAGTCACATCGAGACAATCGTGGTCCTCACAATCTTCATCAAGCGTGTTTGGCAACGGCATCAAGGTTGCAGGATTCAAATCAGAACACCTCCTAAGGGTCACATTCTCCGCAGCAAGGATGACCTGCTACTAGCGTGTGAGCCTATTATTGGTCAGGTGCTGTGTCTTGGTCCTGGTCATCAACAATCCAACAGAATGTGGCACATAGACTGTCAATGCGTGACCCATGACAATATTTTCACATCTTTCAATGCTGACATCCGTTGCAGCAACGGATTTAAGATACCCGGGCAACGCTGAAGCTACTGGATCTAAAGTAGCTGAGAAGTAGGCAACCGGTCTACGGACACCTCCATGATCCTGAAGTAAGACTGATAGTGCACAACCCTCTCGTTCACAACAGAATAGTGAAAGAGGTTTGTTGTAGTCAGGCATTCCCAGTGCCGGAGCACGACAGAGGTCCTCTCTCAACTCCAGGAATGCCCTCATACAGTCGTCGTCCCATGGTACTGGATCACTCACATCCTTGTGCGTCAGTCTCTGCAAAGGTTTCGCCTTCAACGAGAAGTTGGCCATCCACTGGCGACAGTAGTCAACCCTCCCTAGGAACATCCTGACCTCTCTCTGTGTAGAAGGCATCGTCATTTTCATAATTGCCTCAATCCTATCAGGTGACACCTTCCTCTTGCCTTTCTCAATTCGGAGACCCAAATACTGCACCTCATTCAAGCAGTACTGTAGCTCATTTGGCGACACCTTCTTTCCATTCTCTGCCAAATGATTCAGTAAGGGGATGGTCTCAATTCTGCACGCATCCTCCGTCTCTGACGCCACAAGGAGGTCATCTATATATTGGACGAGAACAGAGTTCTGCGGCAGTACAAGACTCTCAAGATTCAACTTCAAGATCTAATTAAAGATCGATGGGCTCTCTGTATACCCCTGAGGGAAATGACATCATGTTAAAACACAGTTTTCCAGCTTAAATGCAAAAAAAAAAAATTGTCTTTCCTCGTGCAATGGTATCAAGAAGAAAGCCTGACAGAGATCAATCACAGTGAACCATTCCGCTTTGCATGGAATTTGAAATAGTATCACAGATGGATTCGGTACCACTGGACAACATGGAACATCTATATTGTTGATCCTACGCAGGTCCTGCACAATCCTGAATTTCCCGCTCGGCTTCTGCAGGATTCTCTGCTTGATCATGGACTCAATCACAGGCTTTATCCCTGCAATTGATTCTGGTGTCAAATTGTACTGAGGCGTTCTCGGGAAATCGACATTCTGCTTAATCTGGATCTTAACTGGCTCAACGCCTTTTGTTAAACCTATGTCTTCTCCGGTAAAATCCCACACCTCCCGTGAGCCCGAATCTCTCTCATCAAGTGGAAGTTCTTCCACCGTCACTACAGGGTGCATTTATATGCACAAGTGCTGATTTGCAATCTTAAAGGTAGCATCACCGTCATTCGTTTGCAATTCCACTCCCTTGGTGGTGCAATTGAGTTTGCACAAGAGGTACCACCCTAGCAAACAACGGGGCTTGAATCGCACACCACAAATTGATGTTGGTGCCGAAACGTTCCTATCCTCACAGGAATCGGTTCCATCAAAGGGTTTGTCATTCTCTTATTTGCAACGCCTACAACTTGGATTGATTGTCCCGAGAGGGGTAGGTTGGAGACTACTGCAGACCTCACAGTAGAATGGGTAGCACCAGTATCGACCAAAAAGGTGGTAGGGTGACCATCAACATCAGCTTCCACAAATGGTCCCCTCTGGTCTACCTCCAGGACTGCCCCAAGAGTGCAGTCTTCCTCCCCCCTCAGGCACCGTCATGCCAACGGATCTATGTAGCTATCGTGGCTGTCATCAAAAAGAGGCATCTGCTGGTAAGTCCAAATCCCATGAGGGATCCTCAGTGGTAGGGGAACCTGTGCTCTTGGTGCCTACGTCCCCCCTTTCGTCGATTTTGGCCTTGTCCCAGAGTTTGACACCTCTGGTACCTGTACTGATACCACCTCACTCTACTGCTCTATCTGATTTGCAGGATTCAAGGGGCACTCGCGTCTCCAATGTCCGAACTGGTGACACAAGTGACAGTCGGTGTTTTTTTTCAAAGTTGCCAATTCTACTCTTGGTTTGGAGCCTTCTCCGTTTCCCTTTCCCTTATTCTAGCCATTTTGTTTCCTTCCTAGCGTTCCTCCACTTGTCTGCATTTGACCTCCCTTATCAGCCGCTTGCATCTGAACCAGCATCAGTTTGTCCTTAGGCTTACTATGCTTCGAGTCTACTTCATCACTGCAATATCTAGCCTACTTCAGTATTTCGTCTAGCGGTTTGTTCTGCCAGCAAATCAAAGTGTTGCTGGATCATAAGGCAAATCTCAGGTCTCAACCCTAGGACAAACTTCGAAACAAACTGTCCCATATCCTTAGCGTCCATGATATCCAGTACGCTGTACTGCTTAAAGAATTGCAACAGTCTTTAATAATACTCATGTACCGTCTCTTTTGGTTACAGAACAGTTCGGTCTATCTTCACCCAATCAATATCCTGTGGCGGTACCTTGGATTTCAACCATGTGATCACCTGCTCATATTTTTTCATAACAATGGGAGACGGACCGCTTGTGACAACATCCCTGTCTGGTTCAGTAGTGGGCCATTCAATAGCAACCTTACAAGCTACCCACAAATCACCCAGAACCACTATGTCAAACAGTGTGTTCAAATCAATCCACAACACCTTTGAGATCTTAACAAACTGCTCAACCTGTTTGTACCACTCAACTGGGCTCTCCCTCAGCTTTGGGAAGTCATTTGTAAATGCAGCCAAATCTCGACTCCAAGGCACATGCACATACCCTCTGCTAGACACCTCTCGTAAAGGTTAGTTCCCTATTCCTAGAGTTCCCCCTCCTGGAGGAGATGTCTCCAACACATTCCTTTTGGCGCTCTTTTTCTTGGACCATCTTTCTTCCCACTTGTCGAGCCTGCTTCATCCTCATATCCCTATGATCAGCTCCCTAATGTGGGTCTTTAGTCCAATTACTCTCTTTTCCCCCAAATCTTGATTAGTGTATTGTAACCAGTGACTACCCTGTAACATTTTCATTTTAGACAAATCCACATCATATCGGTTTGCCAATTCAGTTAACTTCTCATGTGCTGACCTTGCTTTGCGAGTCTCATCTTTTGCTACAACCAACAACTCGTCTGGCTCATAAAGTCCCACTCTCTCTAAAGGCAAGTTTCCCTCTACTATCTCATCTACTTCTGCTTTTAACTGCATCACATCCAACCTTTTTGCCTTTATCGCTGCCTTCAGAGTATCTCGACTAGATGCACCACTTGACTCCCTACAATCACTGTCCTGTTCTCTGTATCTGTTCGCTTCGGAGGTGTCCCTGAAAACCATTCTGTTCTCCGTAGACTCATGGTCCCAGTCCTCTCTTGGCCTGTCATTCTGAGTCCCTTCGACTGAATACCATGTTCTCAAATCCGATCTTAACTCAGCAAAGGATTTTGGTCTCGGTACCCTCAGATCCATCGGCCCTCTCGACAAATCTGCTATAGCTGGCAACAGGGTACTCAATTCTACAGGTCTTGGTAGTTGGACCAATCCACCCACTACACTGTTCCTTCCCAAGTTAGTACTCCCTTCCATTCCTGTCTGTGATGGATTTCCATTCGTCGCCTGATCTGGATTATACACTGCCTCTATGGGACCAATGGTAACCGGTACCGTAATAGCATCCGGCAACCTCCTAGGATCAGCACTTCCTGAATTCTGCATTGCCATCCCTCCTGTCGAGACTTTTCCCACTACTTCATTACTAGGAGGAGCTTGTGGTTCCCTAACTCCCTCGTCGGTGCTGATTTCTCCCCTTCTGGATATGGGTTATATGGAGGTGGTCTCTTGGACAGCAGCTGTCATCGGTGTCACTATCATCTTCCTCTTCATTCTTTTTCTGTGTGCCCCGTCTTGACCAACATTGGGAACAATGTATCCCCCTCAAGGGTCTGTACTCTCAACCTCTTCTCCAATGCATCCCCCCTCGCATCTTGAAATGCCCTAACAGACCTCTTCACTCTTTCCTGCCTTCGGTCCCTTTACCTTTCGTGTGCTGCCCTGATCCATGCATTCAGCGACTCAAACTTTGTTGGTCTAGGCAAGGGTCGCAATGGAGCCATAATCATTATGAACTGATATAACACTTCCAATCTAAATGTTCCATATCGGGGAAACGCCAACTCCTCATTTCTTTGAGTCATTTTACACCAATTCTCAAGCCGAAGGTTGGTGTGCAAACCCACATTCGTAGCCATGTAATGAGCTGGAGTATCCTCGGGTGGAGCCTCTTCTCTTCCCGGGGCATCTAACTTATTTTCTCCCTTAAACAAATCTCGTAAAACTTTAAAACATTTCATGATGAAACCAACGTTTTTCTTTTCGCAGCGCTCTTTTACTACCTGATGACAATCCACCAATACCAGCACAACTGCACACCAACCGCCCTAGCCTAGCGCGGCACCTTCTGACGCCACTTGCCTCCGCTTGCAGCAGTTCCCCTCCTTTATAATTTTGACTCTCACTCACGCCTACGTCCCATTCATACGCTGAAATCCCTTCTCTGACTGTACGTCCACAGTCTCGTGTAATTGTCTACTGCAAACTGGCAACTGTCTGTCCGCAAAACGACCGGACAATCACCTCAACTGATAGGTTACAAATGCTCAATGATCCACTTACAGCAACCCACGACCAGCGTCAATTACTCACGCACTCACACATTCGCTCCTCCTATCTCGGTCCAAATGGGTAGTGGATGGCACCTCACGACTCCCTTAACAATGGTCGACAATTACTCTGGGTGTCTGCTACACCCTAACCACTTAAGCTACTCGCTGAGCCTAATATTTTCCCGGGCTGCGCTCGCTCACAGCCTGATCTTCTTTCACACAACAGGCATTCCAACTCCGCAAGACCTCACAACACAAACACCGCAATCTAACAACATATAACCCTGTTCATACTCACTCTCCCACGAACTGCTTCTTTCACCGCACAGTCACTCTCCGTCGGTTTCTATGAAACGCCGTCTTCCACTGGTAATCCGCTGGACAATCATCAACTGAATTCTATGGGCCTTGGGAAACTCTTATCCTAATATAGATCTCCCTTTCCTCTAGAGACAACCATCCTCGGCTGCTACCAACTGATAAGGTCAGATTACAATAGCCAATTTAAAACAATTCAAAGGATCACGGACTACGGACAAAAATTTTGAAAGATTTATTACATAGCCAAAAATAACTGGACATACAAGCACCTCAGCAAGAGGTTTAGAAAATAAACCGGAACTAATACAAACATAATCCTGTGCAAGAGTCTCAGACGACTCAAGATGATAATGAGAACGATCTCTACAAGCATTAGGCAAACAATGATAGTCCCTATTTGAAGCGTGGAGCGCATTTACTCAAAAGGAAGGAAAAGGTTAGTCTGTCCCTGCACAAATTCTAAGGTGACATCCCTACTTAGCATTCCTCCCAGGCAAGAGGAATGGTGTCAGCAGTGAAGACTTCCTAAGAAGCACACTCACTTTCAGAGGTAAGTAATCTAAGCATTTGAGCTTGTACTAAGATGCTCCTTCTCTAAAACTCCTGCTCCCGTCTACCTCATCTCTTCGCCTCTCTAGGTCTGCAACTGCTCCAAGGCTGCACTAAGACTAAGACTGACTAAGAACTGAGTCTCCACCCTCGGGGCACTGTCCCTAATACAAAATCCCAAAACAGTAAACATGCCCTAAAACACACCCCTTTGGCTGGTCTTGAGTTCTGGGTTTTTCCATCCATCTTCGGCAGTTTACAAAAACCGTTGCTGTGTCCTTGGGTCCCAGGCACCTTCTCCGCCAAATGTATCCCCTTTCCTAATGCCGATTGACTCCCCCAATACCTGACCCGGCTATCCTAACTCCTGAAACAAAGAACTATTCTACCTAACGAGGTCCGCGTCCTTGCACCTGCAACGGAAAGATTATGAGAATGCAACCATGCACGCACACAATTCTACAGTTTGAAATTGAACTGAGAAAGGAGCCTTCCCATAATAGGGCCTTTACTAGAGTTTTCATGTCTCAGGCCTTTACACGTTTAAATGCATTTCTAACACAAACTTCATAGGCATCACATTCAAAGTAAATTTTTTCTCATGTTAAAGCATTACTCTTTATTTAGCAAACCTACATTTGCAACTTTCAATATAGGCATATTCTCGGTTAAAGCACTACATTAGTCGTCAAATTATAAAAGCAAACTTCTACATATTACAATTAGGGCTCCCGGTTTTCCATTTAAACAGATTTTTACATATAAATACAGACGGAAAGCAAGTTTTCCTTCATCTGAATTTATATATAAAAACTGGAAAATACTAGTACATTTTGCTGCGCTGCCGTGCTCCAGCAGACCAGCCTACAGTAACACAAAACACTTTTGTTGATGCCCCAGCTCCGCTCCGCCTCTCGAGTGAGGTCTTCATTGACATCAATCGAATCACAACCCCAACCATCTGGTGTCTCCCCCTCCTTAGAGGGTTAAGAGGTGTCAGCCCGGGCTGAGACAGTTACCCGGGCACACACACAGCCGCACCGAGTACTTCACAGGTCTTTGAAAGACCATTTACTTGTTAATGAGGCTTTGATGTTCTTTCGCCCCTTTTTAGAGCCCCTGCCTCTTCACTCTGCCGATTGCCCGACCACCACTGGACCATTCACTGACTTGTTCAACCTGCTGTGAACAGGAGGAAACCATCGCATATTTCTCCTCAGAATCTCATAACAACATAAGGAATTGGACATGGCGTTCCGTGTCCATTTCGATTTTCTCTATTACATACACAAATTCATAATTGATAGTTTTGGATGGAGAACACCAGCTGGAATCCGAGAGTCTGGCTCTGGGTATCTCCGCACGAAAGCCTGCTAACCTTACAACGAGGGCCTGAGGCGCCCTGGGGGCACACCACACGCAACCTAATGCAAAATAGAGGTTGAGGCAGACGTTATGTATGTCTTAGCAGAGCATCCTTGCAAAGCACGAACACATGAACCATCTCCGCCAGACACAGATGGCAAGAAGTCGGGAACAGGATTAACAATTCAGTTCCAGTGAGAGATCAAATTTCCATAAGGACTGCAAACTTGCAAACTTTCAAGAACTTTAAAATACACGCCCCCCAAAACTCTCCTGTGTGCAATAACGAGCCTGGTTTGCTGAGCTGAACTAAGAGAAAAGTGTCCCGAGCTGACAGGGGAAAAACATGCCAGTTTGCTGAAGAATTAGCCCCACCGCCAAAAATGTTATTAGCCCCCCCACCCTGAAAATACAAACAATAAATACATAACTAAATAAAGCAAGACAGAGTGATAGCAAAGTGGCCAGATTGGTTTTATTTACACTCAACACATTAGCGCCACCTTACAGAGTTTGCCAGTGAAGGTCTACTTTTCTTTTCATGTTGTTTGCTTTTCAAGCAAAAACACTAATTGATTTCTGAATAATGAGTGTAAAAGCGTTAAGTTGTATTCCCTATGAGTGTTTGCTTTCTTCCAGTATTTTGTTACTTTTTTTTCGAGCAGCATATTACTGTAGTCTAGTGCATAATTTGAATTGAATTGCTTCCAGGTGTTTATAGCGGGACACAATTGGGCTGTAGCTGAAGGCAGTGTGAGTTTTTCTCAGTGGGGCAGTATGGTGTTTAGTGGGGAAGAGTACGTGGCACTCTGCGGATGACAGAAACTGCAAGGCTCTGAGACAAATGGCTTGTCATAACACTTTTAAGCATATTTGGGACATTCTGCAAATGGCAAAGTATTCAACAGGATTACAACATTTCAAGGTACAGATGAATGTATAGTGTTGACCAAAAACAACCGAGCGCATGTGTGCATTGTCAATTTAAATAAATGTGGAAAAATACTAGCTGTAGCGTCGTCTTTTGCTTGTGGCAAAAATAAATGTGGATAAATACAGAAAAAATGCCCCAAAAATAAATATGGATAAATAGAGACGGAAATGGCAAAAATAAAAAAATACTATAAAACTGGGAGCCCTAATTACAATACACTTGATTAGGTACTACAATTCTAATGATCACACGTTAATACAGTCCTCTAAATATGCGGGTGCTGACTACTGGTGATTATGATGCACCCCTACAAATTTCTGGATAACATGGCGCTCTATCAAAATGGCAGTGGAATTAACAAACAATTAGCACCTCTTTTAAGTTTGTAAGTATAATGTAGAAGCAGTTATAGCATGCTCAGATGAATAAAACACTATGCCATCATATTAGTGTTGATCAGTATATGGAAACTCAATTTCACATATACAACAAAAATGTAAGTACAATTCAGAACACAGCAACAATGTAGTTTTGATCCAACACTGTGGTCGTTCTATATTTAATTTGAACTGCACTCCAAAATAACCGAAGTTGAACAGCACAGCATAGTCCATATCTATTCAGTATTTAGATAAAGCTGTTTGATTCGTTGACACGTAGGTAGAATGTAGGCGCAGACAGCCGACACGTGTTTCGTCGTGTAGATGACTTTTTCAAGGCTGTTGACAAAAGTAAATACTCTACTGTAAACTATAGATGGAATTGACAAATAATTTTCTTGGTGTCAACCGTTTCATAGATGCATTGCAAATTACATCTCAAAGTGCATATGGACAACATGCAAAGTTCCTAAGAGGAGGGTGCTCAATAGAAGCATAGTCAGACTTGGCTATGCTGGAAGTAACCCAAAGTACCCAAACGGGAAAGGGAAGAGATAAGGAAAAGAATTTCATCCAAAGTCCCTCGTAAAAACTTACTTCTGTGCTCAGAGTATGTAACTCCTACATTGTGGAGCCTCTCATACATAAAAAGGGTAACGAAAATAAGCTGAAGAAACACTGACACCAAACACGGAAGAACAGGAGGGGTAACAGTTCAGACAAAGAGCTGTATGCAAAGTACCTTGAAATGTTGTAATCCAGTTGAATTCTTTCAAAACAAGGGAAGAAACCTCCAGTCCCCTTCGTATAACGGGGTACTAAATGGTAAAGATACTTCTAAATCATTGAGAATTCAGTGGAGACAGTGGCAAATTCAAATACGACCTCCCATAATGAAGAGTCGAACTGCAGAATGAAAAGAGAGCGCTTTAGGTTATAGAGAGGGATACAATATGCCACTTTCCATTGAAATATGGTATCCTCTATAGTTTAGCATTTTGATCTCGTAAGGAAATCAATATTGTTTAAAAAGATTTATCAAGCGCACCAGTCACGTAATGCTCACAAAGTATACGTGACTCTATATTTGAGGTATGCATTCTGACTAGTGAGCGTGACACATATCTTTAGAGTGAGCAATTCTATAACTGGATAAAATCATTGAAAAAGCAGCAGCAGTACGTAAGCTCATATAAGAACAAACATTGTGACTAATTATCTGTACGCGTTTAGTTGCATGTATTGAGATCCCCGGCATCCTATAACTATCATGCCGCATTGTGCAATAGGCACTCGTTACTATTAAAATACAATTTAAATAAGGTAAAAAACATTAAATACTGTACCTTCAGCTAGAGATATATGAAGTACCCGTACTACCTAGGCAGGCCACTAGTTTGGAGCCTGTTGAAGAGAAAGTATCATGAATCGGCATCGGGCATGCGTTGGCCCATTTTTAAAAGAGGGCGGCCTATTGAGAACACAAAATCAAAAAAGTGGCTGATAATTCAACAATCCACTAAAATACCCGTCAGCTATATATTTTGACAATCTAGTGCGTGAGCTCACCCATAGTCGTAACGCTCCCGATTTTTCGGCGTCAATCTTTGAATGACCCGTAGTGCAACTACATTTAAATAGGCTCTACGAGGTCAGGTAGTAGTAAACATAGAAAGAGGAGACTCTTACCTGATACTATTCAGTAAACACGGGCGCAATTTTTCAAAAGAGTAAACCAAGTTAGTTTTAGCCTAAATTACGAGATGTTGATTGGCAAGATGAACATGTCACGTCATTTTGGACTATATCACTAGTGCAAATATTCATTATTTATTGATATTTGATCATTATCGTTTCCTTGGTTCTAAAAATAGTATTACATTTTGAAAAATGACAAAAAAATCTAAAAAGATCGAAAAAAGTTAAGGGGGAGACAGGAAAAGGGGGGCGTTTGGCAATGATACTGAAGCTACTAGTCACAATATAATACATCCAAAGGACAATTGGATGTATATTGAATTCTTGCAAACGCCATTAGGAATTTTTAAGTTTGTCTCATACAATTAAAACAAAAAAAACTCATATTCATGCCTTGTTAAAAGTTGCTGTAAACAGCCCAGCCGAGTTATAAAGACTAGGAACCTTTGTCATTAGGAGAGCCGTCCCAAACACAGAATGTGGACAGAAGAGATGTAACAGCACAGAAGAAAGCGAGAAACCATATTTTCATGGAATATGTAAAATTATATGAATACTTTTCATGGCATGCATACCTATGTGGCCTTCATGGGCCAATTTAAGAACTTTGGGCCAGATGTAGGTAATTCTATTTTACCGACACATAAATACCGAATTTTACCGATTCGGTATTTATGAATCGGTAAAATAGAAGGAGGGAGATTTAGGTAAATTCGGTAATTGAATTACCGAATCTGTAAAAATCGGTATTTACCGAATCGGTAAATACCGATTCGGTAATGCCCATTGATTCCTATGGGCCTTGAAGCCCATAGGAATCAATGGGCATTACGGTAAATACCGATTCCAGCAAGGGTGCAGGGGGTGTCACTTTGACACCCTCTAGCACCCCAAATACAGGCATGTGTGCCATGAGCACACAGACATGCCCTAGGGGCATGTCTGTCAGTCACATGGCATAGGTGTGCATGCACACATGTGCAAGCACACCTGGATTCGGTATTTTACCACCCAATTGGATTGGGTGGTAAAATACTGAATCTGAAAGGCCTTTGGGACTCAGAAGAGTCCCACCTACATCTCAAAGTTACCGAATCGGTAAAAATACCGATTCGGTATTTTACAGAATCGGTAAATTTACCGATTCGGTAAATTTACCGATTCTGTAAAATTTTTGCCCCTACATCTGAAAACCCAAATACCGGTCAGTAACGGCCGAATTCGGTCGTTACCGACCGGTATTTGGGCTCCTACATCTGGCCCTTTGTTCCTCATGGTTTCAGGTACAACTAATAAAGATGATCTATACAAAAGACCGTTAACAGTAGATAATTCATCAAAAACATGCTTGTACTTGAGAGCAAATTATTTTCGTCACTGTTGTGAGGCCATCCTTGACATAAAAAATTCAGAATTTCTTTAAACTCCAAATCACATTCAGAAGCTTTTCTCCATTCACTTTCTGAAATAACACTTTCAGCCTGATCAAAAATACAACAAACTAAGTCGAAATCCTCATGGGTATCCTTGATTTCATCATCAATGGTGTCAGATGGTAGCCTAGACAGACAATTAGCAAGAAGAGCCTTTTTCCCAGGTACATATTCAATGCTAAAATTGTGTTCCATAAGTCTGAATTGCCATCTTGCAATTCTGGGGGTTGCTTTTCCTCCCCCTTTAGTAGTGAAAAGATCGATAAGTGGTTTGTGGTCGACCCGAACTATGACATTTTAGCCATACAAATAATGCTTGAAATGAGTGATGTCCCACCAACAAGCGAGAGTTTCACACTCAATCACAGAAAAAGAAGATTCAGCTCCATGCAAACTCCTTGAAGCAAACGCAATGACTTCATCCTTACCATCTCTATTCTGTAAAAGAACGGCACCCAAACCTTTTTGGCTGGCATCAGTCATGATAATAGTTTTGTCACAAGGATCAAATGCTTTAAGAGGCATAGCATGAGCTACTTCATGTTTGACTAAATTGAATTCTTTAGTGCATTCATCATTCCAAGAGAAACAAACATTTTTCTTGAGAAGGGATCTAATGTTAAAAGTTTTAGACGCACAATTTGGAATGAAATGGGAATAAAATTCAATGAGAACCATAAAAGATCTTAATTGTTCCTTATCATTAGGAATCTCAAAATATTCAATGGCTTTGACCAAACTATGCTTGGGTTGCACACCATCAGCTGATGACTTGTACCCTAAATAGTCCATAGTAGTACAATTGAGTTTACATTTGTCTATGCCAAGAGTGACACCCTTTGATTTTAACACAGACAAAACTTTACACAGTCTGGTATTATGCTGATTCTGGTCTTCACCATACACTAAAACGTCATCTTGGAAAGCTATGACTCCAGGCATACCTTTAAACATACTTTCAACCACCTTCTGAAAAACGGCAGACGCAGAAGCCAACCCAAAAGGCATGCGCTTAAATTGAAAAAGGCCTTCAGGAGTAATGAAAGCATTAAGGTGCCTTGATGCAGAGTGTAATTCGATCTGATGATGTGCAGATGACGTATCTAATAAACTAAAAAACTTGGCACCTTAGAGAGTGGATGTCATCTGTGTGATATTGGGTAGTGGGTGTTGATCTATCCATATATTTTTATTTAAATCACACAAATCCACACACATGCGTAGACTGCCATTAGCTTTTTTTAGCTAGAACCACAGGAAAGACCCAATCAGAAGATTCAGTAGGTTTGATTACATCACATACACACAATCTACTTCATTTTTTCTTCAAGTCATGTTGTAAGGCTAGAGGCACCTTTCTTACTTTGTGTAACACCGGTTGGGCATTTCTTGATAATTTGATCATGTGTTTGAAACCCTTGAAAAGAGCCAAGTCTTCAGTAAATACTTCTGGATATAACGTCTCCCAAGAACTTGGTTGAACAGATAGAACCTGAAAGAAATCTTTTTTCAATATCACTTGTTGGGCATTATTTGGATCAAGTATAATACCAAGATTACCTTGATCTCCCCATCCGAGGAGACATGCTTCATCTTTCGCTACATATACAACACCTTTGGACTCACTATCCCTAAACATAAAATCGGCATTAAATTCACTAATCACATCAATAATTTTTCCACCGTAACCAATGGGATGTACACAAGATGAACTGAGAGTTTGTTCTGGAAAATTATTTTTCCAGAGTGATTCACTTATTAAAGTGAATTGAGATCCAGAATCCGCTAACATTTGCACATTTATACCATTCACTGAAATAGTACATTGAGGTCTTTTAAGACCTTGGGAAATAATACCCCAAATACCCTGGGCACAATCCATGTCTACAATAGGGAAAATGTCGTCTTCTTCACTGGGCGAGCCATTTTCTTCTGTTTAATGATTTAATGTTGTGTACTTTCTTAAATGGTGTGTTCTTCTTAGAATGACAAACTGCAGCAAAATGTCCTTTCTTGGAACATTTGACACACATTTTATCAATGGCTGGGCACGATAAGGCATTTGCAAGATGAGTAGTACTACCATATTTGTAACACATAAGTGTTTTGCTTGATGTATTGTCGGTACTTTTTTTATAAGGTTGAACTTTTAGGTTCTTAGACTTTTTATATTTGGATATATAAGCACACACCTTTTGGTTACTGCTGTCGGTTAAAGACATTTGCTCCAAGTACTTTCAATTCTTGCAGCAATCTCTAAAGCTTTTTGTAGAGCCAGGTTAGTTTTAGATAGAAGTGCCTCTTGAACTTTTTTATAATTAGTTTTTTCATCTAATTGGTCCCTAATCATATCCTCTTCGAAAGTCTGGTATGCACAAGAAGAAGCAAGAATACGTAAAGCACCAACGAATGTTGAAGCAGATTCACCTTGTAATTGAACCCTTTTATAGAACTTATGTCTTTCCATTGCAATGTTTCTACAAGCTTTGAAGCGGTAATCCAAAGCTTTTATGGCAGTAGCATATTCATCCACTACATTATCACCTTCTCCGTTATTAATGATGATATTCACTTTAGGAATGTGCTAAAGTATATCACGGCCTTCAGTGCCTAGACAATGTCTTAAAACAGCATATTTCTTTTTACATGTAAAAGATTCTCCATCAAAAGCTTCAAGATATGTGTCAAACCCTTCCTTCTATTTCTCCTAACCTATTTCAGGAGAAGCAGGATTAGGTATGAAAGGTTCTGGTGGAGAAATAGATTGTAACATTTCAAATGAATAAAATGTTTTAAAATAGTATGTGCGTACTTCAATGGATTTATATAATGTATCAACGAAAGAATTAAATCAAAATGAATGGTGTGCAGATCACCACAGTCAGCACTAATGGTAGACAATCGAAATTAGTACATTAAAATGACCAATTATAATAAAGGCAAATAGTACAAGCTAAATGACTAAATAAAAGGTGTGCGGATCACCGAGGTCAGCACAAATTACATCTGAATAAAAACAGTGTGCAGATCACCGAAATAGGCGCTGCAGAATGGAGAAAATTAAAATGAAGTAGTTGCTGATATCAGAATAAAGAAGTGGTGTGCAGATCACCGAAATTGGTGCAGCTATGGACTAAAGTATGTTGAAATAGATGCAGGCAAATGGTGTGCAGATCACAAAGTAGGTGCTGCAAAATGACCAAATCAAAATGAAGTAGTTGCTGACACCAGAATAAAGAAGTGGCGTGCAGATCACCGAAATTGGTGCTGCAACTGACTAAATTATGTTGAAATAGATGGAGGCAAATAAGAAAAGTCAATTAATTAAATGGGTGTACAGATCACCGAGACCGGGACAAACGAAAAATGCCTGATAAAGAAAAACGTTGCAGGCAATGGAAAATGCCTCATTTAAATGCTGGCCGCTGCCGTCGGCGTCGTGACGTCACACGCCTAGTAAGCGACGTGACGTCGTGTGCGGATCACTGTGAACCGCGTAGAAAAAATGGAGAAAGAACATTCAGAATGCTCAACGCGAGCGCAGGGTAGCGATGGCGGTTGGAGGCAAAACGGCAAATGAAAAGGCACAAACCGGAGGGGTGCCGTGTTGCAAGTAGTGTGCACCTTACCAGGGATTTGGTTCTCTTCACCGGACAGAGGAGCAGTTCAGTTCAGCATAGCAAAAGCAAAGTCCCCAGCATCAGCAAGACAGAGCGTGAATGGAGAGATGGCCATCAACTCGGCGGTTTCACACGCGTGGGGGTCATAATGACTGGCAGCCCGTCGCCAGTGTAAAGAATCCTGGACACAGGTATTTCTTTAAGTTGCTTTATTGGAAGTCAACAGGATCAAGAAAACAACAAATCAACTTTACTCCAGGCAGCAATCAACTCCTGCAGAATCCCTGCACCCAAAGTTCTTTCCATTCTCTTGACGTGCACAGGTTCCAGACGTCCAGAGAATGGAAAGATGACCCAATACTATACACCTGTGAAATGATAATAGGCAACTTGTGTTCACAGTCCACAATAGCTACCGTGGCAAGTTGCTGGCATATAGCCAAAGAAGCTGCTTTACCTTTAACATTAGAAAGAATCATTTCGGTGACAACAAGAAAATCTCCTACAAATTTCATCCCCAAATCTAGGGCAGGACTCCTCCATATTCATTCTGTATTTGTTGGAGGACCTTCTGTAAAACGCCCATTGAGGGATTGTGATAACAGAGAGTATACAGTGTGGCAAACACGGTCCCCCAAGTGTTGCAGTCAGGCAAAGGAGAAATCAGACCAATAGGCAAACACATAGTTAAAATTCTAAGTTTTTCCTGCGGACCCGTAAGGCGTAACACAGCATCAAGTTGATCAATTTTCTGGGCACTCCAACATGGAATGTCCTCATGATTAAATAGGCGTTTGCCCGTAACCAAATTTACAATCACCGGACTAATAACAAGTCCTGCAGCTAGTTGTACTCAAGCAGGCACAGCAGCTCTAGCTGGACCCACCAAAAAGGCACAGTAAAGAAATTGAATCAAACGTCTATAAAAAAGAACTACCTGGTCATATAACGCAAGCGTCTCTGCCAAATTCAGAGTTGCTAAATTGGAGTACGATGCAAAGCCTGAAAGAGTAGGCCAGGTGGTCCCATCAATACTTAGGGGGCCCATACGACAATGCCGGGGACATGGAGAAGGAAGCCATTAAACCAAGTCTAGAGTTCCCAGATCAAAGAGGAATTTCGAGAAGTGCATAGGAACGATAAACATTCGGTGCTGCTGCAGCAGTCCAAGTATGATACATATCAATAGCATTGACAGCTAGAAAGTAACCCAAGAATAAAAATCTTCAAAGCGGTACACAGCATCCACTTCAATCACAAAACCTACAGGAGTCCCCACATTAGGAGCACCATGCTGAAGCAAGTGTTGAGTAACCGCAGGGTGGCAATTAGCCACAATCGCAACAGCCATACTTAATAAGCACAGGATTCAAAAAGACAGCACAAAAGTGGGTATAAAGCTTTTAATAGTCAAGCTTGAAAAACCAGCAGACATAGGTGATACCTAAAAACTGTGGAGGAGAAATCCCAAGTACCAAGCAACGGGTGCGAGGGTATTGTGCACAAGTACAAGCATTACTCAGGGTTCCCATAAATAAGTACAAGACCAAACTTTGGTGGTGCCATGTTGCAGGGATTCTGCTCAGGAATAGAACTATGCTTGGGACCATAGAACATTAGTAGATAGGGACGAAGTCATTATACCATCTTAGTACCATGAGCCCGAGTCAGACTAGCTATACTGTCTCACTTCATATCCAGAGAGAGTAGTAAATTGACACCCCAGAACACCACCCTCCTGACCCTCTCTAGGATCGCAGTGATAGGACACCCCCTTTCACTTACACACTCATACTTGTCCACAATAAGATATAACGGAGACACGAAAGACATTGGAAACGTTTATTTAAACTATTGTACTCTAGAATGCAGTATACGTGCCACAGTCAGAAAACAACTGCCTAGCTAAAACGCCATCAGCATTGTCAATAAACAGAATATTATTTAAAAAACCTGTCATATTGTAAGACAGACTAGCCTAACCCCCCTCACCTTCAATAGAAGCAAACTGATTATGCAGTAAAGATCTCTGGGTTTAGCGGACCTCGTACCTCAGCATACACAGATGGACGTTCTACATCTGAGATACAGAAGTGATCTTCTCTCATAAAATATCTGTCTCTCTCTCTCTGTTACATTGCTGTGTATACCTATATGACAAGGTTTAGATGTTCATAAACAACAACTGCATTTCTGTGTTGTGTCTAGGTGCGAATGCCTGACAAGAACAAAATAACAAGGGAAATTGTTGTTTGTCCTAGTCTGCGGTTTAGACCAAATCCCAGGAAAAAACAGAACGAGAAAACAACTGCAGGTTCTGGGTGAAAATTTAATGTGGCACAGTGGCAAACATGCTTACATAGTAATGTGTGCAAAGCTAATGCGGCCTGTGTCGTGCACAGTTAGGCTAATATAGAGAAAACCCCTATGGACCCTTTAAAGAACACATGACACCTCATGTACCTGAACGATCTGGTGTTGATGGAACTCACGCCTATAATGCTGCAATGGAAACTAAACACCCTAGATGCCTACTGTCTTAAAAAAAATTAATGGTAAAGGTTGACCAGACACAAAAATGTTTTAGCTAAGATGAAAAGGAAATTTGGGGGCTACTTAGGTGGTGTACGTTTAGAGCAGGTTAGAGAGTACAAATATCTGGGTGTAACCTTTTCAGACGATGTAAGGTGGGATAAACAACTGGCTTCCTGGAGACTTGTACTATCCACAGTAGTGAATGGGGTGAAACAATATGGGCATACATTTGGGAGCCATACCTTAAGTAAAGTTATACAGAGTTAGCTAATCCCGCAGGCCCTTTATGGAGCAGAGTTGTTGCCTTGGGATAGGCGGGTATCATGGGAAGGTTTAGAAAATAATTCTCTAAATTAGCTCCTTGAAATCCCTAAAAATGGCAGGATTCAAGCTGTAAAGAGGGATTTAAGAACTGTAGCCTGGAGTGCCCTGGAGGATGCCAGAGCCTTGCACTGCTATTTTTTTTCTTAAAGATGGGATGCCTTGTGATAAATTGTCAGAGCAATTCTTACCAGAAATAATGGTAATTTACGCCGATAAAAGAACCCTGTGGTAATGATGTTGAAATGGTTGGGGGACCCAGAGATATGCACCAAAAGAGGGAAAGTGGCCCAGACCAACCATATAAAGAGTACACTCAGGCAATGTGCTTTAGAAAAAGTCCACATTTGTAAAGCGCACAATCACTCGTAAGGGTCTCTAGGCGCTGGGGGCCGTCGGGAAGATTAAGCGAGCTATTGCCCAGAGTCACATGGTGCTGGGCTAACCTGCCGCCAGAGCCGGGGATCGAACCGTGGTCCCCAGATTCCAGCGTCAGTCGCCCTGGCCGCGGCGCCACACCTCTAACTAAGAAAGAAACTAACTGAAGAGAGGATTTGCACTATCTTAAAACCAAGAGCTCAGTTATTCCCTACCTAAGCTCTCAGGAGAGCACAGCTCTGTTCCCTTTCTTTGATAACATTTCGAACATGCACCTGCGTAATGAAGTCTTGCATTTGAGGGTGGGAATCGACCCTGGGTGGCGTATCAAGGGACTAAGAATAGAAGTTGCTAAGAACAATGGGCAGTGGCCCTGTAAGCGAGGTAGGAAATATTCAATGAGCCATATATTGATAAATTGTGCATTCTTCATGGCGGAAAGGAAAAAGTTACTCTGACCTGTACTTACAAATTATGGAATCCAAACGATGGAAAAATGGTATGAATTTGACACATGACCTAAGGGATGGAGATGTAGCTATAGCAATTGGCCAGTATTTGTTTAAAATCCTAAAGACACCCGCGATATTACCAGTTTTTTAGGATTTTAACATAAGGGTTGGCATGGGTGTTTTTTACTTCATAAGTAAATCTTAATTGCAATGAGAGGATCTCCTAATAGGAATATGTGAAAGACGGGACGGGACTCATGTCTCAAACTGAAGCAAGATTAAGGGAGATCATTGGAGCTGCGATAAGCTGCTATGCACTTTGCACTTTATAAATGTCAGTAAGAGAAAATATGAATTGTTTGCCATTGGATAAAATCTTATTATGTTTTTTTTTTAAAGTGGTGTAAATATATCCGAGACTATTCAGACGTATTGAGTCAACGTATGGGGAAATGTTAATGTTTATGTTTTTAACTTTATAAATTGTAAGTATATGGGTTTGAAAGACAATCATGAATTGTTGTTTTACACTATATTTTTATTGTCTTTTTTTAATAAATTGTGTGTATATTTCTATAGGAATTGATTTCTTGGAAATAATGTATTTTTTTGACTTATTACAGCACTACATGCCACGAACAGAGGATTACAGGGTAAGTAACATAATCCGTTCAATGGCATGTATGGCTGTAGATACACATGCTCTTCATAGACTGTAAAGCTGTCCCTCCTAAAAAGCGGTGGCTAGCCTGTGGGAGTTGCAGTAGTTTCAAAAAGAGTATGTAGCACTGCTTGACTGACATTGGGTTGTTGGTGTGCTAAAACATCTACACAGCAGTGTTTGGTAAATGTGTGGGGTAGACCAAGTAGCTGCCTTACAATTGTCATCTATATGAATATTTCCTAAAAGAAAGCCATAGTAGCTCCCGTATTAAGAGTGCAATGTGCTCTGGGAGTAACAGGTAAAGGTTTGGGTTTAATGTAGCACGTTTGAATACATTTCACTATCCATCTAGCTATGCCTGATTTGGATATTGGGTTGCCTTTATGAGGTGGAGAAAAGGCTACAAAAAGTTGCTTTGGTTTCTGAAAGATTTAATTCTATCTCTGTAGAAAATGAGCGGTCTTTTAATATCTAGGTTATAAAAAGCTCTTTCCGCTACAGAATCAGGGTTAGGGAAAAAAGTTCAATGGACTGATTGAGGTGAAATTGACAGACCACTTTAAGTAGAAACTTAAGATTGGTAGGAAGAGAACCAGCTTGTCTTTATGTATTTGAAAGAATGGTTCCTGTAAGGTTAAAGCCTGGAGCTCACTAACACGCCTGAGCGAGTTAATGGCAACCAAGAAAGCCACTTTCCATGAAAGAAATTGAAGAGGGAATGAGTAAAGAGGCTCAGAAAGGAGATCCATGATTTTGGTGAGAACAATCTATGGTCAAGCTATTCCCTGAGATTATAGGTTCCAATTTAGCTGAGATTTTTAATGTAATGTTTAAAACAGGCACATTTCCTTCCATTTGGAAGAAAACTATCATCAAACCCCTTATTAAAAAGAGTACTCTGGATTCGGCCAATGTTACCAGCTACAGGCTCATAGCCTGTCTTCCATTCCCAGCTAAAATTGTTGAAAAAATTATGAACGCTCAGATATCAGCCTTTATCGACCAAAACAATTGTTTGGATGAATCTCAATTTGAATTCAGAAGGGGACATGGCACTGAAACTGCGGTTATTCAAGCCTCTGATGAAATTAGGAAGATATTAGATGGAGAGGGGGCCGCAGTTCTGATACTGCTAGATCTGTCTGCGGCCTTTGACACGGTCAATCACGTGACTTTGATCGACTGTGTCTCGGCAGCAGGGATCTCACATGGGGCCAAAACCCTTCTCTCCTCCTTTCTTGCTAATCGGGTCCAGTCCGTTTCTTTTGGCAAATTCAACTCGCCACCGTTCACTCTGCCATGTGGTGTCCCCTAGGGATCCTCGCTAAGTCCGACGCTATTTAACATCTATGTGTCTGACTTGGCGAGGGTCATTAAATCCCATCACCTGGCCCTAACATCATACGCAGATGACACTCAACTGGTGTTGGCTCTTAACAACAACGGAGAGAAAATGGCCCACAATTTCCAACTAGGAATGCTTGCAATAAGTGCATGGATGACGGAAAATTGCCTAAAATTAAACTCCGATAAGACGGAGGTGATGATTTTTGGTAATCTTCTTCCAGTCTGGTCCCCTACATGGTGGCCAGCAAATCTCGGATCACCTCCCTCTCCAGTTGCTAAGGTAAGAAACCTGGGAGTCATTTTTGACAGTAAACTGTCATTTATACACCATGCAAATGTGGTGGTTTCTTAGTCATTTTTCATTATAAGAATGATCAAGAAACTCCTCCCCTATCTTCCCATTGATGCTGCCAAGACTTGTCAGCACACTGGTTATGTCACGTATCGACTATTGCAACGGGCTCTTTATCAATGCGCAGGTAAGAGTTAAATAAGTTGCAGTTGGTGCAAAATGCAGCTGCTAGACTGATTACAGGGACCCCTAAATTTAAACTGATTTCTAACATCATCAGACAGCTCCACTGATTACTTGTAAGAAACAGAGCAAAATTCAAAACGTTATGTATTGCTTTTAAATCAATTCATGCCCCTGGACCTGCATTTCTAAAACAATCACTATGTCCCTACATTCCGCCACAAACCCTATGTTCTTCCACAGCAAGCTTCTTGAAGGTCCCAAGAACAAAAAAGTCTCAGGGGGTGACAGGTCTTTCATAGTTACAACCATCAAACTCTGGAATAGCCTTCCACCCCAAATTAAGACAATCGCATCCCTATTTACATTTCGGAAGCAGATAAAAACTTGGCTTTTCAATCAATAGTCACTCTTCCTTCTGCTAACATGATCAACAGGGCCGAGACACCCACGGGTATTTGTGCGCTTAATAAATCTCTAAAATAAATAAATAAAAATAAATGTTAAGATTCCAAGCGGGTGCTGGAGGAACCCTAGGAGGGACATCTCTTTTTAAACCTTCTATAAAAACGTTATTAACTGATATTTTGACAATGGGAAATGCTGTCTATTTTGGAGATATGCAGCTATGGCGGCCAGGAATAACCTAATGAAAGATTAGGCTAAAGTAGCCTTTTGCAGATGGACCAGGTAGCAGATAATGTCTTGCACTGTGGCTTTAATAGAATCAACTAGTTTAGGTTGGCAGTAGTAAACAAAAAATTTCCATTTTGCAGCATAACATTTATTTAAAGTTTTGTATAGCATGAACATGACCCAAGCGGGTATCCGAGCGCTTTACAAACGGATTGTGGAAGACATAGGAAGATAGCTGAGGGAGACAAGTAAAAAAAAGGTAAAGCAATATGCAACAGGAACAAAAATGCCATTGGGTGACAATGGACCGCAACAAATGACATGTAATATGTAAAACAGCTAAACAAGATCGAGGCAAGAGGAGAAAAGCTTCTAGTTCAGCGCAGTGTTCATTAGTAGAGCTTTAACTTCCCTTTTGAAGACATATGTTAAGGGAATCAGTCTTGTTTCCACGGGTAGGGAGTTCCAGATTATCGGGGCAATGCCAGAGAATGTACGATTGTGAGTTTTAAGTTTTTTTATTTCTTTGGCTTAAGCAGCAGTGTGCTGGTTCTCCTTGAGGGCCGGGTGCCACCAGAGAGTCCCAGCTTATTCGTCAGGTAGATTGGGTTATTGAAGTGTAGTGCTCTACGGGTCATACAAGCAATTTTTAGCGGGATCTTTGCCTCAAACGAAAGCCAGTTGAGCGATTCCAGGTCCGGCGAGATGTGGTTGGTCTTCTTGGAACCAGTGATGAGTCTAGTAGTGGGCTTGTGTGCTTGCTTCAAAATGTCCATGAATTCTTGTGGCAAGTTAAGAGAGCCAAACTCTAAGACCTCTGGAGCCAAACTGCTAGATTGAGGTTTTTGGGGTACGTGTGTCTGATCTGGACCCTGCTTGACAACGGGGAAACAACCGCTCTCATCCTCCTAGATCTCTCAGCCGCCTTTGATACCGTCTGCCACCGCACCCTAATAACCCGCCTCCACGACACTGGGATCCAAGGAAAAGCCCTGGACTGGATCACCTCGTTCCTCTCCAACAGAACCCAGAGAGTCCGCCTCCCTCCCTTCCGCTCCGTGGCCACAAAGATCATCTGCGGCGTACCCCAAGGCTCCTCGGTCAGCCCAACCCTCTTCAGTATCTATATGAGCCCCCTCGCCGCCATCGCATGCAAACACAACCTCAACATCATCTCCTACGCCGACGACATCCAGCTGATATTCTCCCTCACCAAGGACCCAGCCACCGCCAAAACCAACCTCCAGGAAGGAATAAAAGACGTCACGGAATGGATGAAGCTCAGGCGTCTGCAACTGAACTCAGACAAGACGGAGGTCCTCATCCTGGGACAATCCCCATCCGCCTGGGACGACTCCTGGTGGTCCACAGTGTTGGGCACCGCACCGACACCCACGGACCATGCACGCACCCTAGGATTCATCCTGGACTCTTCACTCTCGATGACCAAACAAGTCAACGCCATCTCATCCTCATGCTTCAACACCCTGCGCATGCTCCGAAAAATCTTCCGGTGGATCCCCACCGAAACCAGAAAGACTGTCACCCAGGCCCTCGTCACCAGTTGACTGGACTACGGGAATGCCCTATACGCAGGAACCACAGCCAAACTTCAGAAACGACTTCAGCGCATACAGAACGCCGCCGCATGACTCATTCTCGACATCCCTCACCACAGCCGCATATCTGCCCACCTGAGAAACCTGCACTGGCTCCCCGTCAGCAAAAGGATCATGTTCAGGCTCCTCACCCACGCACACAAAGCGCTCCACGACATGGGCCCCGAATACCTCAACAACCGCCTCACCTTCTACACTCCGACCCGCCAGCTCCGCTCCGCCAACCTCGCCCTCGTCCCACGGATTCGCAGAATCACCACCGGAGGAACATCGTTCTCCTACCTGGCCGCCAAGACATGGAACTCCCTCCCTGCCCACCTACGAATGACCCAGGACCACCTCACCTTCAGGAAACACCTCAAGACCTGGCTATTCGAGCAGTAGCAGCACCCCCTCTCTTCAACGCCTTGAGACCCTCACGGGTGAGTAGCACGCTCTATGAATCACTCAGGTGAAACTACTGAACTTACTGAAAGATCTAGTAGGGTTGTGAACCAGTGCTGTAACGCAAAAGTGTGAGCTACCAGAATCATGGTAAGAGATAATTGCCCGAGCCTCTGAATCCGAAATGGAATGAGGAAGAGGTAGAAAAGCATAGGAAAACATCCCTGACCAACTCATCTATAGTGCATTGCCCTTGGATAGTGGGTGTGGGTACCTAGAGGCGAAGTTTGGGTATTTTGTGTTTTCAGCTGTGGCAAAAAGGTCTCTTTGAGGAAACCCCCACTTTCAGGAGTAGGGAGGGAGGACTTGCAGGTGGAGTTCCCACTCATGGGTCTGTTGCTGCATCCAGCTGAGCAGGTCTGCAAAGTCGCTGTATACTCCTGGCAGATATTCAGCCAAGAGGTGAATGCGGTGGCAAAGAGCCCCGTTCCACATGGCTGGAGACACTTGCGAAGACCACCACCCCACCCTCTAACACACATTTTTGTAAATAATACATGGCTGTCATATTGTCCATCCAGGATAGGAAAACCTTGTGAGATAGGTGAATATGGAATGCTTTCAGGGCTGGGAAGATACCCTGAAGCTCCAAGTAGCTGATGTGTAGGGACTGATATTTGACATTCCACATACCTTCTACTGTGAGGTCTTGTAGGTGGGCACCCCAACTCATCTCTTCTGCATCAGTGGTGAGGAACAGAGTCCAGAAAAGATCACCCCTGTAGCAGGTTGTTTGTGTTCCACCATTGCAGAGAACGGTGAGTTTGGCGCTCTATCAACACTGGATATTAGAGGTGACCCTGTTATTGGCACCACAGGTGAGCTAGACATTGCAGTAGGGGACACATATATAACTTCGCATGAGGGACTATGGCAATATAAGAGGTCATCATCCCTAGCAGGCGCATCACAATCCGAACTGTGAGAGATGAGCTGAGTTGAGTATGACTGACAATGACTCCCTAAACTTGGCATGCCTTAACAACGCAGTCTTAACAACTGTGTCTTTACCACGAATGCCTTTACCATGCATGCCTTTGCAATGAATTTTGTTGTAAAGGTATGATTGG